>NC_064560.1:81895960-83145960 GCF_937001465.1 Orcinus orca
CCTGCTCCCATTCCCACCACTGTCTCCAATGCACAGCCCCCAGCCCACCCCCCACACTCAGTAGTCTTGACAGAAATTCACCTCGCTGTTACTATATCCTTCACTTTCATTGAGGGTCAAAGGTCCTCTGCACTTGTTGTAAATGAAGGAGCCCGATAAAAACCCCCAAGAGAACTTCTGAGTTCAGGGCCAGGCTCAAGTTTACCTCCCCAGATGAGCTGTGGCATTAACAGATTTCTGAGACTCAAAGCGTTTCCTTCTTTCACTTTGATAGCTGGGAAGCTCAGAGTTCCTCAGGTGGGAAAGCTTTCCTCAGCCTGGAGTTCTCCGGTCTGTCATTTGACTCCTGCTTTTTCTTTTAAGTTAGTGGCTTGGTTTTTGTTGTTGTTGTTGTTTGTTTTTAAGTGTATTTGTTTTCAGCTGCTTCTGCCAATGTTTCTGCAGAGTACAGTTGGAAACTGCATGTCTGGTCAGCATGACAAAAACCTTACGCCAGGGACAACAGTTTTTCATAGGTAAATTTGCTTGAACAGGCAAGCTGCTTACCTTGCTCTTGTTTGAAGAGAATACTGTACTAAAAAAGAACAGAAGACACATTAAACCAACGGTCAGATTTCAGATGTGTCCCATCCCTTCCCTAAAACACCCCCTGGCACCCAACTCACCGCCCTGCCCCCGGTAGATATAGTCACCACAGTGTTAGCTACTTCCCCTGCCTGATCTCTTAGGAGCCCCTTGATTCCTGCTCATGCAAGGTTTGTAGAGTCATACCAGAAAAAAATTAGTTCTTTAATTTTAGACAAACTATTGTCTCTTCTCCCTAACCACTATTACCAACCCAAAAAGGAGAGTAGTAAATTATGTGTTTTTTTCCTGCTCTGATCACCAGGAAGCTCAGAGTCCAGTTTGCAGCTTAATTTTTGCAGCTGTATAAAACCACAGTCTGCATAACCTGTTAACTCTGTCCCTAATTTATTACAAAGATATGTTTCTCTTTTTCTGATCTTTGTTTCTTTCTCGTTTTTGTGTACAAATTCTTTTAAGCTTCCTCAATCCCTTTGTAAACTGTGGTATAGACTTAGGTAAAATAATCCTCCTCTTAGTGTTGTGCATTTTACTAGTGCCACCTACCCTCTGGTGACTAGGTGCCCAGGGTCACCTTACTCTTCAGGAGAAGAGCAGGAATCAGATGCTAGTTTTCTGACTACACACCCAGACAACGTACTGGGCTCGAACCTGCCAAAGAGACCAACTGATATTCTTTCTCTCCATAGGCCTTACCTGGTTGGTCATTTCCTTAACCAAGGATGAAGGGCTAAAGGCCAGACAGCTCTGTGGAAACAATACCAGGGTTTCAGTAAGGGGGTGTCATCAGGACAGAGGGGGCTACAGAAGGTTCCCCTTGATCAAGAAAATAAGGCAACTCTTTGGCAGAGTTGCCCGGACACTTTTCTGTGGATCAGTCCCGGGGGCCCCCTTCACAAGCCCTACCAGGTGGCACGGACTTCTTTCTCAACTAGTATCTATCACCTCTCATGTTTTCTTCTCCTCATGTTGACTACAGAGAGGGACCAGTCTCCCTCCTTTGCTGCTCTTCAGAGAGATAAAAACCACAGGACCTTTTAATTTAAAATTTTATTTATTCAAAACTCAACAAGCAAATATGGGGGAGCAAAGTTCTTAGAGTTCATGCAGGGATCTCAGCCAAAAATGCCTATAAGAGCCAGCAGGCATGTAAATGAGGACATGAGCTAGAGGGAGACACATGTCTCCCAAAAGGTGCTGAAGTCTTTAAGGACTTAGCTCAGCTAAACACAAACTTAACCATAGGAATAGATTTAATTTCTCAGGCTATAATAAGAGTTCTCGATCTTTTTTGTGTGTGCTATAGACCCTCTAGCAGCCTTGTAAAGCCTATAAACCCCTTCTCAGGATGTTTTTAAATACATAAAATAAAATACATAGGATTAGAAAGGAAACCAAGTATGGGCCATTCTTGTTATTCCAGCCAGTTATGTTCTATAACATCACTGAACACCGAATTAGTGAACACTGACTGATCCACTGCTCCTAAGGGAGACACTGCATTAGGTTCCTGCAAGACTCTGATAATATTTTTGGTAACCAAACAATATGTAACTTTGTTTTATGCATGTTTCTCAAAACTACAATGAGGTATCACCTCACGACGGTCAGAATAGCTATTATCAAAACATCTAGAAACAATAACTGCTGGAAAGGGTGTGGTGAAAAGGGAACCCTCCTGTACTGTTGGTGGGAATGTAAACTGACACCACCATTATGGAAAACAGTATGGAGGTTCCTTAAAAAACTAAAAACAGAACTACCATATGACCCAGCAATCCCACTACTGGGCATATATCCTGAGAAAACCATAATTCAAAAAGAGACATGTACCACAATGTTCACTGCAGCACTATTTACAATAGCCAGGACATGGAAGCAACCTAAGTGTCCATCGACACTTGATGATGATGAATGGATAAAGAAGATGTGGCACATATATACAATGGAATATTACTCAGCCATAAAAAGAAATGAAACTGAGTTATTTGTAGTGAGGTGGATGGACCTAGAGTCTGTCACACAGAATGAAGTAAGTCATAAAGAGAAAAACAAATACCATATGCTAACACATATATATGGAATCTAAGAAAAAAAAAGGTACTGATGAACCTAGTTGCAGGGCAGGAATAAAGATGTAGACATAGAGAATGGACTTGAGGACACGGGGTGGGAGGGGGAAGCTGGGGCAAAGTGAGAGTAGCATCGAAATATATACACTACTGAATGTAAAATAGCTAGTGGGAAGCAGCAGCATAGCACAGGGAGATCAGCTCAGCGCTTTGCGATGACCTAGAGGGGTGGGATAGGGAGGGTGGGAGGGAGGCTCAAGAGGGAGGGGATACACATGTACGCATATGGCTGATTCACCCTGGTGTACAACAGAAGCTAACACAATATTGTGAAGCAATTATACTCCAATAAAGGTCTATTAAAATAATAAAGACACCTTATTTTACGTTGGTAATTCATTAATATTGAACTTATGGCTAACAGCACCAAAATGCTTGCCTATATGAAGTTTATCTACACGTGTGTTTTCTCCATAAGGCACATCACAGTCTTCCCGCACTAAGAGTACTTTAGCACTGTGCTTGGGGGGGCCATTTTAAACACTGAAATCACCAATAAAAGCACAAAAATCCAAAAATCATGGCACTAACAGACTGAAAACAAGACACTTGTTTACAGCATGAGAACTGAAGCAAGAAGGCAGAATGTTTCCTTGTTCAACTGCAGCTGAGAATGTGTGTCAGCTGACTCAAAATTTTCACCACCTCACACATGTCCAAGAAAGACCGCAAAAGCACTGCAAGTACTGACTTGGGGCCTACAAATAAATTTTAGCATGTAGATGAATTTGCAAATACAGAAGCTGAGAATAAAGATCAACTGTATACCGAAATAAAATTTTACCAAATACAAAAATTAAATTTGTGATAGCATAACATGTGATTCTTAATTTACACATCACATAACAAGATCTAGCAGCAAGTCTAATAACTACCGTAATTTCAAAGTTGTCATGAGCTTACACAGTATGCTAAGATATGAAAATATCTGTAATTTCTATTGGTGACAAAGTCAACCTGTCAATACTGTGGTTTGTTGACAACATTCATAATCGAAAGAAATGCTAAATTTCAGTTAGAGGTTAGAGAACATAAGGATGCAATTTTTCTTCTCATCCAAGTTCATGGCCCCCTCAATTCTATCCATCGACAGAGGAGACCATACAGCTAAGGCATCCAGGTTCAGGTTACTTGCTTTAAATTTGTAAACCCAAAAAGGCTACCGTGAAGGTTTTCCAAGGATAACAGAAAAAACAAGCAAACGATTTGTAAATAATCTTTGCCTGTGAAGATCTCAATCAAGTTGGTAGTGCTTAATTTGTGATCCAAAAACAGGATCTTGGCCAGAGTAGGAAAGACAGGCAGGAGCTCAAGCCAGTTTTGCTGAAATGAACAGTATTACAACTCTGCTTGGGCACCAGCCCTCTGCCCAGTGAAGCAGAGGCCTACCCTCTCTCCTTCCAAATCCTGCCTCACATCCCTGCAACAGAGAGAAACAAAGGGTAGGTTTGCAGGAAGCCAACTCCATGAAGCCAGCCTCCTCAAGACAGAGGTGTGCTTCTATCAATGAATGCACGTTTGAGGATATACCATGAGTCAGGCTCTGTTTTACGTTCTACACATAGGTTAGCTCACTGAACCCTCTCACCCCACTTAGTAGATATTCTTATTATCACCTCTGCCTTCCTGATAAGGAAAGTGAGACTCAAGAGGTTAAGGAAGCTTCCTAAGGTTAGTCTGACAGTAGACGGTGGATACAAGCTATAGTATAGGCCACCAAGCTACACTACCTCTTACATCAGTTTCTTATCCTGTAATAATTTAAGAGCTAAGAGGACCCCAAAGCCCTCTCTTGCTACCTTCTCTCTTTAGAGAACTTTCCTCCCAACTTCCTAGGCAGAATTCATTGCTCCCTCCTCAGTGTTTCTAAAGAACTTTACACATGTCCCTATTAAAGTACTCAGGCAGGTCAGTAACCCATAACACTACATGGTACCTGAAGTAAAGATAACTCAGCCTGTGCTTGTACCTGTCCAGCTCGCTACCTAAGAAGACAGCGTGGCCCACCACTGGAAAACTTCGGTTAAGACAGTCGTTCCGTCTACGGACACTGAGACCTTTACTGCAGAGAAAGCAGCCCTAATCTCGAGGCTGCACAGAACACCCTCAGGATGCAAGATGAGGCAATCTACCCTCTCCCCTTAGGCCCCGCACGTCGAGAGGCAGCCAGGATAAATGGAGTCACGGAAGCCACTACCCTCGGGCCCCGCAGCCTAGAGCATTCCTGAGCAAACCCTCTTAGAGGCAGCCTCGGGCCCACCCTCGCTCACCCGCCCTCCAGCCCGGGCGGTTAGCGGCTGCCATCCCCACCGGCTGCGCGGACCAACTCACCGCTTCACTGCCCGGGTGCACTGCCCTGCGGCTCGTCTGACGCCAGTCTCCGCGCGACCGCGACGCGCGGCGATGAGCTCACGAAGGGGCGGGGCATCTCGCTGGTCCCCAGGGCGCCGGCGCATGCCGCAGCGGCCCCTGCCGTCGCTACGCCGCGCACGGGGCGGACGAGGATGAGGGTAGAGGGGGAAAGAGGCTACGCCCCGGTCACGCTGGTTTCCCCCGGGGGGCGGGGCCACTGGGAACATGCTTCCGGAAGCGCAGTTTTAGGTTTCAGCAGCTGACCGCTTGGACGTTTGGGTTCCAGTCTCTTCATTTGTAGTTTGAGGTTAAACTACACATGATGACTGCAAGAGTTCTGTTGCTTCAAAAAATTTTCAGTGAAATACAGCTTTGTTTTTCAAACTGCAAGTCACAACCTGTTACTGTGACGGATATCAGTTTATTAGGTCGCGACCAGCATTTTAAAACAAGGCGATGGAAGGGTGGAGGCACGCACCCCATCCTCGCAAAGCTGCCCGGCTGCTCCTGGCTGCTGGTCACTGCCCAAGGCTCTCTGGGCAGGAGGGAACAGATGTTTGGGGGAGCGGAATGTCTGGGGGCGGCCCCTGAAGGGTTAAGCCTTCTTTCAGCTAGTCGTGGGAGAGAGTACAGTCTCTCCTGATTAAAACTGGTTTAGAAGTCCAAAAAGATTCTAGTAGGACGTGATGATAGTATAGTCACAGTGAATGCAACCCTCTGAAGTATCCACGTACTCTTACCCTATCTCCATGCCCACCCCAAGTTAGAGTTTCCCAGTATCTAGTTTATTAGGACCATCTTGAGTTCTATGATGATTTCAGGAAACTGTTAAACCGTATATCTGTTGTCCATACAACTGGATAAAGTTCATCTTTGAGGTCTTTCTGAGGAGGCTGTGTGGCCCAGAAATTTGCTGAATACACTCACGAGTCTCCCAGGGCCCATTCTCTGGTCCTCAGTCATCACTTCAGTGACACCTCTGTCCATGGAAACTTCATCCAGCCCCAGTGGATCCCCTGCATGTCATGGGTTTAGTAAATTTGGGTCAAAGTGAGCAGGCTTCAAGACTTACCTTGAATTGTCAAAAGTCTTACGTGGGTCTCCTAAAAGTCAAGTTATCCCTGCAACCATTCTGGATCTATTTGACCACAGGGCATTTGCCTCTGAAGCTAAGGAAGAATGTACAAATTATATCCTCAGGCCAGGAAGCTTGTCTTGAAACCGGAGGTAATTCCTATCACATTGACCTAAGTGCTGAGTGGACCCCAGTGTTCAGGCAAATTCCACAGAACTTGGTTCACAGAAATCGGGCCCTGTAATGGCTGGCATCCAGGTTCCTAAAGTGTAGAAAGGACTTAACGTCGGTCCCCAGTGCAATGGCTTTTAGCAGTGAAGTGAGGAGTGATCCACTGCCTCCCTGTGCAACTGATTGCCAGTTTTGGCCAGTCTTAGTTTTTGCCCCTTTATTTTTATTGGCAGAGTTTGTGGGTTTCTCTGGATTTTGAATATAGACTGATAATTATGTGATCTCTCCCTAACCAGGATAATCGGGCCATCTTTACTTACTCTTAGCTTATATAAAGAAGTATTTTTGAATACTCCTACTTTAAGAATGGTGAAATTTTGTCTAAAAAAAATGCTTACAACTATATAGTTAAATGAATTTTAATTTGTGTGATTTGGGCTTATGTGGGTTATTTTTTTCCCTGCACATTAACTGTAAATATTCCACCTCTAAATTATTCTGAGAGCACACTGATCACTTTTATGCCTTTTATCTGTTGTCAGAATACTAAGGCTTTCTGCCTTCTGTTTGCTTGCTTCCAAATCTGCTACTATTAATTTCCAATTGAAGCAAATTGTTCTGGGTATTAATTCAATTTTTGTCAGCCATTATAGTTGTTCTGAATGAAAATTCAATTAATCATCTCTCAAAAGAGAAATATAATAGATTAAAAAAATAGAAGTTGTAAGAGTGTATCATGCACTTAAAGGTACGTCATATTTTATTAAAAAACTTGTTTCACATAGGCAGGTAATGGATCACAAAGGAAAATGTATTTCCTGCTGTGGATTGTGACCAAGAAGTTTGAAAATCATTGCAGTAAAGGCTTTCTAAAGACTTTCCAGCTCTATAGTTCTATAATTGTGATAGGAACTCCAAATCATTCATTCAAAAAGGATGTATTGCGCACCTGCTTTCACCTCTAAAGCACCCCTAGAGCGCCAGGCACATGAGGTCATTGGCCTTAGTATCAGGACTGTGAAGCAAGGATAACTGGCCTTTTTTGTGCCGTGAACATCTTTGGCATCGCATGAAGTCTCAGCATAATGTTTTTAAATGCATCAAAACAAAACACATAGGATTACAGAGGAAACCAATTATATCAAAATAGTTATCAAAATATTTGTGAAATAGTAGTATATGTGCTTCTTTATGAACGCAGCAGGTCTAACAACTTATGTAATTTCAAAGTGGCAATATGCATAAACAATATTTCAAGTGATCTGCAACAGCTGTAATGTGATAGGAAAATATCTGTGATTTGTCTTGGCGACAAAGCCACTGCTACTGCTTATACTTTCAGGGTTTATTGCCTACATTCATTATTAAAGGAAATATTAAATTCTAGTTAGAGGTTAAAGAAAATAAAGATATAACTATTTTCTACCCAAAATCACAGATCCCTCAAAAGCCTGTTGCAAAGCAGATCTAGAGAGAATTGCCAATGCAACTGCATGACATTTAAATATCTGTAAGTTGTGATCCTACAAATCAGGAGGGATGGAAAGAATTTTAGAATAAAATCAAGTGAAAAATCCAAGCTCACTGTGAAATAACTCAGGTGTATAGCCTGCCCTGAAAAGCTCTGCAGAGCACAAGGAGGCCCCCCCTGAAGGGCAGCAGCCCTGCAGGGATAGAGCTGTTCCCAGAGAGTGGCTCACTGTTTTTCCAGCCAGTCAGACCCAGAGAGAGGCTGAGACAAGTAGAGTGATACAAGATCACAGTGTCCAAGGACTTACCCTTGACTCCTCTCCTCTCCACTCTGTACCTCTTCCCTTCACTCAGAGTCACAGGTCTGAGCATTTCAGAAGGGAAGGAGCCTTTAGGGTCTACCCCACACCTATCTTCCTCTAGAAAACCCATCATGGAGTCATCCGGCCTCTGGTTGCACACTTCCAAAGACAGGGAGCTCACCACCTCCTTGAGAGGAAGGGCTACTTCTGCTCCAGTTCCAGGAAGCCTTCGTTGACTTCCTAGAAAACACGAAAGTCAGTGGGTGTGGAGTGGGGCGCAGGTGTAGGTCCTGCTTTCTGCTCAGCACAGGCAGAGGGGTAGGTGTCTGCGGGCTGTGTCTGCCCCATGTGGGGCTCTCAAGGAACTCCACATGGGCTCCCTGCGGTCCTCCTCTGAACCCCATCTGGCAAAGCCTGATGTCAGGACCCCCACCCCACCTTTCTGCGGTTCATCCCAGGCTCCCCACTGACTCCCACAGCTGACCCCAACTCTCCCCCTTGCTGTTCTCTCTTCTCCTGTGCGTTCTGCAGGCTGCAGCTCGTCACATGGTGCCCTCTCCGTCTATGGCCACTCCCCTCACTCCACCCCCAAAGACTCTGCCACTCTAGGATCAACTTGCACCTCCTTCTGTCTTCCTTGCTCCCACCAACAGTCTCCCAGGCCCTTCTTGTTTTCAGGTTGGGCACATAGGGGTTAAACAACTCGGGCTCTAGGGTCAGAATGCCTGGGTTCAATCTTGTCTGCTCCAGTCTGCAGCTCTGGGTAAATTATGTAACCTCACTGGGCTTCATTCCTTTATCTCTAAATTGGGGATAATCATGGTGCCTTCCTTTTAGGTTGATAATGATGATTAAAAGAGTTAACATATGTAAAGTGCTTAGAACAGTGCCTGGCACATAGTAAACACTCAATAAATGTCCGCTATTATTACTCTTACAATTATTTTCTGCAAAGTCATAAACACACAGTTCACCTTTAGGAAGGCCCTGAAAGTCCCAAGGTCTCCTTCCTTCACTGGTTCCCTGGACAGCTAAGGGCATTTGCATCTCTGAAGCTAATAGCCAGGGCAACCCCTAGACATCACCCAGAAATGATCTACTCTGTGCATTTCCTCACAAGGAAACTTCTAGAAAGCTATGGGAACCTTTCCTCCTCTAAAGCAGTGTCCTCACATACCCACCGTTTAAAAACTTTTACCATGCACCCCCCCATATGTGTATATTATTTATAAATGATGTGTATGTACTACTCTGCTAATACATTTGCATATCTTATGGACCAAATACAAAAATAGAATTTTAAAAAGATGAAAAAAATATAGTCAGAAGGTCTAATATTTTCTTCCCATATCCCAGTGGATGGTCTTGCCCACTCTCTGGGGTGCACAAATCCCACTTTGGAGATCCTAACATCTCCAAATTTTTGTTTTGGTTTCAAACATTTGGAGAGCTGCACTGGTGAGCGTATGGATGGAGCCACGCACTGAGAAACACAACTGCACAGGACACTTGTGATCATGCTGCATAGGGATTATACAGAGAAGGAAACTGACCCTAAGAAAGGTAAAGTGACTTCTCCAGGGTCACTCAGCTGGCAAATTGCAGAGTAAGGTTGAAACCCAGGTCGAATTGGGAGATGGTTATTTCTTTTTTTATTCCCAATTCCACAGTTTTAGGAGAGGGAAAGGTGGGGCACAGGAGGTCACAAGAAGGACAGGGGTGGCTGAGAGGGTGGGGACAGAGTTCTTATCTGGCCAGAGGCAGGAGTCTCGGTTCATATCCAAACCCATAGGGAACTCATTGCTCCTTCTCCAGGTGGTCTGGGGAGGCTGAACCAGGGAACCTTCTGGAACTGGCTTCCTACTCTGCAGCCAGGGTCCCTGGGTAGGCCCCACCCAGTCTGCTGAACACAGTCCAAAGCGGCAGGCCACCAGCTCGGGGCATTACCGACGTTGGCCACAGGGTGGCAGTCACTGCCTGCCCATGGTAACGTGACCGGTTCTGCGGACACAGATGGAGCAGCTGATATCTGCTCTCTTGGGCTCCTCCAGACCCCAGAGGCAGAAACTGCCTACTGTTCGGTCACTATGGGACCCCAAGCAAAGGGGCCTCTTAGGCCTCAAATTCCTTACCTACATAATGGAAGTCATAATACCATGGCCTAAACTGCTAGTGGTTTTCAAAGTGTGGTTCCCAGACCAGTCGCATCAGCATCACCTGGAAACTTGTTCAAAATGCAAAATTCTCAGGCTCCAGACCAGACCTGGAGCTGGGCCTCGCAATCTGTTTAAAGAAGCCCTCCAAGGTGACTATGATGCAGGCTAACATGTGAGAACCACCGATCTCAACCAAATGAGAAGATGGAAGAGGAAGCTGGGTACCAAGGATTATTGTTAAGCTCCTTGGAATGGCGCAGTGGTTCCCACAAAACCTGGGGAGAGGAGGATGGAAACGCCATATCCTTTGGAGGCCTGGAGACCGAGCTATGGGATTCCCCTTGGTAATCCCTGCAGGTGCTGGCTAGGGAGATCCCCCAAGCGAGTGAGAGCAGATGGTAGAAGCAGGGGAGAGAGAGCCTGGGGAGAGGCAGCTGAGGCCCTCTCACCCTCCACACACGCCTGACCTAAGGGCTGCAGCCTGTGGGCACAGCCTGGGAACTGAATGACCTTGTGCCCAAGCACTGATCAGGGTGGTTCTGTTCTGTTTGATTCACCAGCTGCTGGCCAGGTGTTGACTCTCATTTCTGGCCCAGGGCTTCTATACCAGTGTCACCATCTTGGCTTGTGTGGGGTCAGGTTGGGAACATACAAAGGCATCAGATGGAGCTCCTGCCGCCAAGGAGCTCCCAGTGATTCTTGCCAGGCCTCTAAACCATCCTCAACAGGGATCAGCCTTCGAATCAGAAAAGCTGTAGCCCGTCGGCTTCTCCCTACGCCAGATGTCTAGGAATCACATATCCCCATTTTATAGAAGAGGAAAGTTGGCACAGAGAGCAAGGTTAATCTAGAGCACCTGAAAAGCCATGGCAAAATGGGAACTAGAACCCAGGCTCCCTGAGGCCCTGTGCAGGCTGCCTCTCCGACCTTGAGGGCTGGAGCCCCACCTCTAACTGCCTGCAGTGCCCACACCCCTCAAGAAGGGGCAGAAGCCAGGAGTGGACTCACCCTAGACTGGGAGACTGGGTCACACACCCAGGGGAGTGCAGCTGTGCTGGGGGAGGGGCAGGGGCCGGGCAAGCCCAGCAGGACATAGAATTCTGCCCCCACACCGTGACCTTCCCGGCATTGTTGGCATCTACCGACTGACACAGAAAGCAGCAAAGTCAGGCTGTAAAGACAGGCTGCTGAAGAAATGGAGAGTGTTGGAAAGTGAGCCAGGGAGGCCAGAGTGGTGGGCCTGCCAGGAGGAGGCTGCGTGCCCCCAGAGGGTGGTGGGAGTTGGGTGGGGAAGCTGTGAGCCACAGCCTGCAGAGAATGAGACGGGACAGGTTGGTAGGTGAGGGTGAGGAGGAAGGTGGGTGATGAGAGCTTCAGAGCAGCAGAAGGAGGAGGACCCGTGGTGTGCTGGTCAACGTTTAACAACAGGGTCGGGCTTCCCTGGTGGCGCAGTGGTTGAGAGTCTGCCTGCTAATGCAGGGGACACGGGTTCGAGCCCTGGTCTGGGAAGATCCCACGTGCTGTGGAGCAACTAGGCCCGTGAGCCACAACTACTGAACCTGCGCGTCTGGAGCCTGTGCCCCACAACAATAGAGGCCGCAATAGTGAGAGGACCACGTACTGCGATGAAGAGTAGCCCCCACTTGCCATAACTAGAGAAAGCCCTCGCACAGAAACAAAGACCCAACACAGCAAAATAAATTAATTAATTAATAAACTCCTACCCCCAACATCTTCTTTTAAAAAACAACAACAACAACAGGGTCTTCGGGGAAGGAATCTAACCCTGGTTCATAGCATAGGCCAATTGCTGTGGTGTAAATATAGCTCCTGCGGACGATTTCAGTTACAGACCTGATGTCACTGACCAATGCACAGAATCTGCTGCAGTAAGCTGGTATGCGTGGCTCCAGCACACCCCTAGCGATTCGTGACCCAGGGTGTGCAAGGGGTGCGAATACCTTACGGTGTCCGCTTCAGAGGCTGCTGGAAGGAGTATCCTCTGG
Organism: Orcinus orca; assembly: GCF_937001465.1. Taxonomy (NCBI): domain Eukaryota; kingdom Metazoa; phylum Chordata; class Mammalia; order Artiodactyla; family Delphinidae; genus Orcinus; species Orcinus orca. The sequence goes on from NC_064560.1 coordinate 81,908,210, forward strand.
GAAAAGCAGGGTTGGAGTAAGGGACTGTGAAAGAGTTGAAAATATGGAGACTTGTATTTGCAAATTTAGGGGGAATAAGGATTGAGAGCAGGGTGGGAAAGGCAGGATTGCAAGGCAATGCTGAGCAGAGGGGCCTGGACTTGGGAGCCAAGGGGGCAAACCAAGCCCTGGGAAGAGAGCTCACTGCCAGTAGAACTTGAGAATCCCTTCCCCTCCACAGCTTAAGCCCAAAGTCTCTTGCCAGGACAGAAATGTGCTAGCACTAAGGCGGGAAGCTTGGGAAAGCACCAGGTATCCTGTATTGAATGCACTTCTGAAGGACAAAGAGAATTGAAAAACAAAAAACAAAGGGAACCTTAGAACAGCCTCACCACAAAGCTCCTCCCTCCTAGAGCCCTAACTCAGAGAGGCAGCTAAGGTCCAAGCCGCACACCCGAGAAGAGTTTCAAGTGCATTCCTGTGATGCTGCGTTTCCAGCTGAAAGCACCAACTTTTTTCCTTGTCTGCCACTGAACCAAGATTAAGAGCAGAAGCCTTAAAGCATGTGGAGAACTTGCTGTGCGGTTATGTCAAAAGTGCCCCAAGAGGCTGTGTGGCGTGGCAGCCAGAACACGGAACCTCACATTAGGAGCTGTTATTATTATTGCCCTTGTTATTGTTATAATTCCTATTTCTGAGCACTTACTGCGTGACAGGCAGGAAGCTGGCATTTCACCCAAATTGTCTCCTTAACCACTGGAGGTTCTGGAAGGGAAAGTTTCTGGCTGGCCTCTGCCAGAGCCCTCTCTGGGCCTTAGTTTCCTCATTTGTCTGTCCAGGGAGACCATAGGATCTGGGGCACCTTCCAGTCTTAACGTTTGGTTCCACCTCAGCTGTCCTAATTGAGGTGTTCTGCCCATTGGTTTGCCATGCTGGCTGTGAGCTGCCTGTGTTGCACACAATTAAACTGTATTCTTTACTGTGCTGGTTGCTTTCTGCACAGCCCGCCCAGGTCCTATTAACCCCAGGTTTCAACCAGCTTGGCCTCTGTGTAAGCTGATGGCACCTCCCCTCCCCCCGACTCTCCACCTCTACCCTCCTGCCTGGGGGGGCTGCTCCACATTCACCAGGAAGGGTGGGGGAATTATGGTTGGTGGGGCAGCCCTGACCAATGGGGGGTGGAAGCTGAGGGGTAAATGTTCTCCCATTTTCCCCTGAGGGAAAGTTCTGAGACACCTGTTACATGGTTCTTCAGAAGGCCCCAAGGGTCAAACGCCAGCCGCACTGGGGGCCGACTCAATAATGCATCCTCGATTTGGCTTTTTCTTCTTCCCCATTTCACCTGTCTCTCCCTCCTGCTCCCGGGGATCACGTTCCTAAATCAGCTGCCCAGTTGGGAGTCTGCCTCAGGCTCTGCTCTGGGGGGAATCCAGGCTGAGTTTCCAAAGGCCCATAGCTGAGAATAATCTACTGTTTTGATAAAGCGGAGTAACTCCTGTGTGAAGTTCTCACTCCCCTGCATTCAGAGATGCTTTCTGGAGGGGTAAGAAGGCCTGTGGAGGGACTTCCTTGGTGGCGCAGTGGATAAGACTCTGCGCTACCAATGCAGGGGTCCAGGTTCGATCCCTGGTCAGGGAACGAGATCCCACATGCATGCCGCAACTAAGGAGCCCATGTGCTGCAACTAAGGAGCTGGCAAGCCGCAACTAAGGAGCCTGCCTGCTGCAACTAAGACCTGACACAACAAAATAAATCAAAATAAATATTTTTTTGAAAAGAAGAAGAAGGCCTGTGGAATGGGGGAAGTTCTGAGGAGCCTTGCTCAGCCCCAGGGAGGGGGTGTTAGAAGAAGGTCTGTAGCTGGGGGAGATAAGTGAGAAGCCTGTGCTGGTAGGTGGGGGTGTCGACCAAAACCCATCACACTGGTGCGGGGGTGTGGGTAGTTGCTCCTGGGGGTGTCCTGTGCCTGCAGAGCTGAGTTCTTCTCTGCACAAAGGCCTAGATGGAGAGGAATTGACCCAGGTCCTCCATGGACCTCAATTCCAGAATCAGGGAGACCAAGGCTGGGGAAGGGGCTCAGGTAAACGAGGCCCCCAGCCAGTAGATATCAGCTGTGAGCCCTCAGTCACGAGAGCACAGGTCCTGCCCGGCTGAGGTCTCCAGGGGAGAGGCAGTGTTCAGGTGGGGTGAGGAGGCTGTACTCCCTGGAATAGCTAAAAGATAATAGCATCTTTGACCTGCGGAGAGCCGGGATGGGGGTGGCAGGGGTGGGTGCCCGAGCCTCCTCCGCAGACTTCTGCAGGGCAGTGCTGGTCAGAGGAGTGAATGCGGGCTCTGACCTCGAGGTGGGGCCCCGAAGACGTGTCTGGACCCACAGCCAGAAGGCTCTTTGTCACAAGCACAACGATTCCGCAGGACAGGTACTGCCTAGGAGGGGTGAGCCTCCTGTTCCGGGGGATGTATAAGCCGTCGTAGCGAACTGCCGGATGCAGGGCTGGCAGAGCAGACCCCAGGGTCACAGTGTAGCCTCCAGGCTCTCCCTGCTCTGTATGTACTGCCCCCTCCTCCGCAGTCACTCTGGAATTGCTCCCGTTTCTGAGCTGCTGACAGCAGCGCCGCAGAAGGCTGAAAGAACGTTAGAACCAGGACAGGCTCTAAGCCTGGCACTCCTCCATCCCCCGTAGATCATCAAATCCACACCAGGATCTCCCCGGGCACCCCAGCCAAGTCTGCACCCAGATCTTGGGGCCTTTTGCTGTGCAGACCTGTAAGGTCCAGGCAAAGTCCCCACCCACTGCGTTTGGGGCCCTCAGTCTGGGCCGTGGCCTACCTCTCTGGCCTCAGTGCTGGCTCCCCTTACAATCAGACCCCTCTCTCTTCGCTCACTGGCTCCTCCTGTCCCACTCTCCAAATCCAGCTGGCCACTCAATGCCCTGCCCGGCCCATGCAGGAATCCTTCTCTGAGGCCCCCGCAGGGGCTCTTTTTGTGTCTTTTCCTGCAGGCCAAGGAGTGAAGAGAGACAAAGCCACTCTGAGGGGAAGGTGGAGGGATGGCAGTAATAGGATTAGATGTGCTCAGGTGATGGACCAGTGGGGTTTCTGGGTGCTGGGGGAGCTCTGCCCCACGAGGTGACCTCGCTCCATGACCTAGCCTCAGGACAGGGAACCAGAAAGGTAGAGTGGGGAGCAGGGCTCAGGCCTGGGGCTGTTGAAGTCTCCGTGACAACCAGGCTGAGACTACCAGGGTGTGGCTAACCCTGTGGAGGGGGACGGGTAAGGGATCCCTGCGGTGGGAAAGGGGGCTGGAGGCAGAGGTTCAGCAGGGGAACGGAAGGGCTTCAGCAAGTCCTGCTGGGAGGTGGGCCGGGCAGCTCAGAATGGTGAAGCCACACTGTTCCCCTCCGCACTGTGCCTCTGTCCGGGGCCCAGGGCCTCCCCACTCTGGAACCCACGCTGACCTGCCCTGCTGGCTGGAGCTGGGTCTCTAGAAATCCATCCCTCCCTGTTTCCTGGCCCCTCTCTGTCCCTAAGCCAGAGGAGCGTCCCCAGGCAGCCCAATGTCATGACACGCACTTTGGTGTCAGGCTGGGTTCTAACCTGGGCTTGGCCACTACTGGGAGAAGTGCCTTCAGCTATTTACGTCTCAGTTTTCTCATCTGTAAAAGAGATGAGAACTTCTTGGGGTTGTTACGAAGATTCAGTTAATGAGATAACCATGCCACACTTAGCACAGTGCTTGGTTCCCAGAAAGTGCTCCATACATAGGAGCTATTAGTGGTTGAGTCATTAGTTTTTGTTATAATCTTTCATTTTGCTGAAAGGCAAACTGAGGTCTAAAGAGAGGGCAGGACTGACTGAGATGAGCGGGATGAGAGCTGAGCCCCTGATGCCTACTCCGTTTGCAGACCTCTGTCCCTCTAGGGCAAGTCCTTTGGCTTTCAGTGAGGGGCCAGCTATGACTTCAAGGTTGCTGGCACTCCCTCCACCCTGTCTCCCATCCTCCCCATCTGCTCTGTATCTGCTTTTAAGAAGGACCTGGCCTCCGGGGGCTTCACCAGGGAGGGAGGCCAGGCCCTGGGCTTTAGGGAAGGTCCAGGTCCTTTGCTGGCTCTGTGGGAGGGTGATGCTGGCCCTGCCCTTCAGAGGATGGGGAAGCCCAACTGTGCCCCAGAACCCTACACAGCCTCCTCTGGGACTTGTCCAAGGAGTGAGGGGAAGGGTTTGGGAGGGTGGTCAGGAGATCTGGGTTCTGACCTCAGCTCCGCCACCAACCTGCTGTGTGCTTGGAGCACATCACAGCTCTCCCTGAGATCCAGTTTTCTTAGTCACACAAACATGGGCCCTCTGCAGTGGCCAAGGTCTTAGTCAGCCCAGAAGGGTACTGAGCTCTGGACTGGCAGGGGATAATTCTGTCCTCACAGAAAGTGATAATTCTGTCCTCACAGAAAGGCCTTTGGGGATGGGGTTCCTGCTCTGTAGTGGCTGCCTCCGCAGACCCCTTGTCAATTAATCTGGCAGCTCACTGTCCAGGAGCAAGCGGTCTTTGAGAGGCATAATGTACGCGTGTCAGAATGAGCTATGGGATTTACCATGGGGCCACGATCACTCCTCCCCGCTCCACTCCCTCCCCCGACAGGCTTGCTTTGTCATCTGGTCCCTGGATTTGCATGCATCGTTGCCCAGCCACACTTCGGTCAGCTGGTGGCCACAGGGGCCTCGTTGGAGGCCCATTATCGGCAGTTGGTTGTGAGGGATGATGGAGGGCAGGCCCATCTGCACACACATTCGGCCCTTTGTCTCTGGATGTGGTGGGGAAGATGAATGAGGCCTGTCGCTAAGCCTCTGCTGCCTGGGGGACGTCAGGGACCTGGGACAGACCTTGGGCTGGGTACTAAGGGGAAAGTGGCCTGTGCTCACCTCCGCGGACAGAACCAGATCGATCAGGCTTGAACAGAGACAGCTGGAAGGAGGCAATAGTGAAGAGGGGCCCCAGAAAAGCCATCCGAGTCAGGTGGGGTTTCTGCTTGACCTATGTCAGTGCTTTCTCCATTACAGCTGATGCTCGATCTGATGGAGCTGGGGTTCCATTTGCATCATGTTAATTAAGTCCAGGCTGACAAAGTTCTCAGACCAGTTGATTCGAACTCCCCACTCTATGGTGGGGGAACTGAGGCCTGAGAAAGCCAGGGACTTGCCCAGGGTCACTTCAGGAATCAGCAGCAGGACCAAGACAAGAACTACTGTGATGAACTTCCATAGATACCCCCACCCCATTCGGCACCAATCCAGCTCAACACACCCTTGATGACCCTGAGACAAGTTCACGTTCCCAAGGGCAACAGAGGGCAGAATGGAGCTTTTGTGCATTTTGGGGCTTTTAGGGGTTGAGCCTGAGGCTGGGCTGGCCTCTGGATGTACGAGGCTGTCTTGTTTCAGAGGTTTGGGCAGGGCCAGCAGACCAGCAGAGATGGGAATGGAGGACCTGAAGCCGGGGGAGCTGCTTCTAGGCTGCCTCCGTCAGCATGCTCCAACTTATCCATCTCCCATGGCTCCCCATGGACCCAGGGCACAGTCCTAACTCCTCGGCCTGGCACTGAAGGCCCTCTGTGATCTACCTCTGCCCACCTCCTGTGCCCATCTCAGTAAGGCATCCAGTCTCAATGCCACTGGCCCTGAAGAACTTTCCTCTAGACTCACAGTGCTCTGCTCCAAGCGCTGACATACTGCCTGGTTTTGAAGGTCGTTTCCATGCCTCTCCTTCAACTGAATTATATATATTCTGTGCCTGGCCTGGGTCCCCAGTTCCCAAAATCAGCACAGGAGCTCAATGAATGAGGAAGGAATGAAGCGACAAAAGGCCCAACCCTTCGGGAAAGCATTTCAGGGATACTTGCCAAGAGCCTTCGCATGGCCCTACCTCTGCCTCAGCAATCCCACTCCTGGAACAGTTTCTTAAGGAAATAATCCGAAAACAGAAGGGAAAAAAACCTTCAGGGACACAGATGTTCATTGCAGTGCTCCTCATGGTGCTAAAAAATGGGCAAGTCCTAATTGTCCAATAGAAGGGGATTTGATTGTTAAGTAAATTAATGTAAGTCCATATGATGGAATTATCCACACTGGAGATTCTGAAACTGGGAGGAAAAGGGAGGAGGAGACAGGTATTTCATTCTGGACCGTTTGAATATTGTATAAGTGCGTTATGTTTGAAGTGCCACCTTTTAATCTATGGCTTTTCTACACATGCACGGATGATACTTTTCTGGATTATCAATTCTGTTCTACTGATCTGTTTGTTTACTCCCATGCCAATTCCTAGGGTTTTAAAATACTAAAGCTTTAAGATAATATTTTATGTCTGGTGAGATAAGTTCCTCCTCTTTGCTCTTCCTTTTCAAAGCTACTTTGGTGATCCTCATATATTTATTCTTTCACAGAAATTTTAGAGCCAGCCTGCCAAATATAAAAAATCCTATTAGGGCTTCCCTGGTGGCGCAGTGGTTGAGAGTCCGCCTGCCGATGCAGGGGACACAGGTTCGTGCCTCGGTCCGGGAAGATCCCGCATGCCGCGGAGCAGCTGGGCTCGTGAGCCATGGCCGCTGAGCCTGCGCGTCCGGAGCCTGTGCTCCGCAACGGGAGAGGCCACAACAGTGAGAGGCCCGCGTACCGCAAAAAAAAAAAAAAAAAAATCCTATGAGTATTTTGTTTAGACTTGAATTTATAGAATATCTTGGGATAGAAAGCTTTATAATATTGAGTCATCCCATTGTATTATTTTTGAAAATTAAAAAAAAAAGTAAAGCGAACACCATACTGCAACATGGAAACTGTTTATGCTATACAAGTAAGAAAACAAATATGGTTCATAATTGTATGTACTATGTGATCACACCGTAACAGATGTGAGGGGGAAACTGGAAGGAAATACAAAAATGCAAACAGCAGGTTATTTTTTTCTTTTCTCCATTTTCTAATTTTTCTATAAAATATTTTAATTTTTAAATATGTGCACATATTTTTTAAAAAAAGGACTTTGACAAAGTAGAACATATCCCCAAAAGGAAGACCAAGGTGAGGAAGAAACTCAAATGCATACCATCAGAAGATGTTGCAGGTGCTGGGGACAGAAATCTTGGGGAGGAGATGGCATGGTCCAGTCACAGCCTCTGGCTGAAATTTCTGCATTACTGCCATGGGCTGAGGCCCAAGGCCACCAAAGGCAGAGCCAGCTGAACAGGGAAAGGTGGATGAGCAGAGGCATCTCACAGGCTGTGCCATTGACCCTCAGTGGCTTGGGCTGCCTTGCGGGGACACCCCTAGATGCAGGCAAAATGCACATGTAATGGGGAGGATCTGCCTTAGGCCTGAGGCCTCGTCCAGCCTGGGGATCTGTGAGGCTCCAGACATGGAGCTGAGAAGCCCCTCTGTGCCCACGCCACTTAATACCTGGGAGTGGACTTGCCCATTGGAGGGTCTCTGGTGAGCAGTGCTAAGGGCTGCTGTGGGTTGGGGAGAAGAGGTCCAGGGCAAGTAAACTCAGAAAACAGCTCGACAAACCAAAGCCACATCTACACACATTCTGGGCCAGCAGAATCCCATCCCAGTGACTGAACCACAATACAACTGGGCAACATGAAACAGCCCATCAATTACTGATTGCATCTGTCGCCCTCCAAAAAGTTGGCAATGCCTAGACGCGGTTTCCAAAGGCTCTTCATAAGTTATGCACAAGGACTTGCTGCCCAGGATGTGAACCTGTCAGGGCAGGCTAGCCTGACCTGCTTTTCAAAGTGAGCCCAGCATGGGAACGGCAGGACGGTGTTGTCATTTTCAGGTTAACAATCCAGTCTAAAAAGTGGGCAGTGCCCGTGTTCCCATCCATTGTCTTACCTAACTTTACAAACAACCCATCGAGGGACGGGTTGGTCGCCAAATTTTATAGAGGAGGATGCTAAGGTTCCTTGAGAGGGGAAGTGACTTGCCCCAAGCCCCACGGCAAGAGAGGGGTACAGCCTACATCAAACCCAAGTCTGCCGCACAAGTCCACCCACAGGCTTCCCGCTGACCCCACAGAATTCTAAGGTTTTGAAGTGGTTGAAACAATAAACTTCCCAAGCAGACTTTTTATTCTCCCACTCAACAACCCCGTCCCCCATCCCCACACAGAGGGTGATGCCTCCAGGGCAGTCGTGTCAGCTGTCAAGGGCAATGGATGTGTCAGGGCAGAGAAAGAAGATGTATGGGCCATTGTGAATGAGTTAGTGAGTCTGATACTCCCTTCATGGACTGGGCGGATGGCTCTAATGAGTGCTGGCCCTGGCCTCTCTGAAGACCAGTAGCCCAATCACTGCTATCCTTCATCTGTGCCCCCCAAAATGCCTGTGGCAGGGAGCCCCCACCTCTTGTAAGATCCACTCTCCCCATCTCTGAGGCATCCATGCCAAATAGGAACAGAGGCATCTGGAGGGGGAAGGGCAGGAGGCAGGTACCAGCCTAGGTACCAGGTCACCTGGGCCCAGAAGAACCTCCAGTTTGGGTGAAAGCAGGAGCTCCGTCCCAAGGGTCTCACTCACCTCGTAAAGCCAGGTACTGCCCTGCTTCCTGGGATCGTATCAATATTTTTGCTTCTCTCTGCCATGGGGAAAGTAGGACACAGAGACTGATCAAAGGGCTCAGACAAAAGCCCCTGACCACCACTACCACCTGCCCCACCTCCCAGGGGACGGACATAGATTAGGAGCCTGATAAGCTCTTCAGATCCCAGGGCCTCCCACCGGATGCCCAAGAAGTGGCATTGATTGGAACCGGGCCCCAGCTGCATGGGGCTCCAGCCTCCCCCTCTCTCTTCTCCTCCTCTGTCCTATCCAATCCCTTCTCCAGGGCCTCTTGGCTCCTGGCCCTGAGGAGCAGGGCAGACAAAGGCCTGGGAAGGGAGGGAAGTATGCAGCACCCCCCCACACCCCGAGCAGCTGCTATATGTAGATGACGTGTATACTTGTGGAGTCAGCTGAGAACCAAGCTAGAAAAATCCTCTCATTCAAACACCATGTTATCTACTCATTGGGCATCACCAAAGTCCACTCTGTACCGTGCCCTGGGCTGGGCACTGGACCGGAGCTGCTCTCAGACCGGGGGAGAAGACAGGTGTATAAATATATAGGACAGCGCTCTGAGAGTGGTATGATGGGGGCTGCCGGTTCCAGAGGCAAGGGTCTGGGAAGCTTCCAGAGTTGGGGAGATGTGAGCTGCGTTTTGAATTGTGAGAAGGGAGTCTTGCCAGGCAGATAGAAGGGAGAGCAGTGCAAAGCAAACTAAGTGAAAAGGGGGAGGCCATGGGGGAAATGAGGCAAAATGGGATGGAGGGACCCAGATCACAAAGGCCATTGAGGCCAGGCCGAGGACTCGATTTGGAAGATGGGGACTACTGCAGAAGGGTTTCAGGCAGGGGAGGCCACAGTCAAATCTGTGAGCTGCTGAGTGAAGACTGACTTGAAGACTGGGAGATGCTGGAGACTGCTCCTAGAGAACGGGGACAAGGCCCAGCAGGGGCAGCGGCTGAGGTCACACAGGGAGGTGTGAGGACAGGAAAGGCCCGTCCACAGCAGTGTCCCCAGGGCATGTTCCCATGTGTTGGATGGATACCCCACAAGGTCAGCCCTGTCTGGGTTCTAAGGGAGGTGCAAGGGCAGCTTGAGACAGTCCTCCACGATAGACCCCAAAACTGAGGATGTGCCCAGACAGCCAGCTGCCTTTGGTCCCCACCATGTGACCACCAACCCCCAGGCTGCAACGCCCCACCCCCACCCCGGGCAAACCCACTGACGTTTCCCGGCCTGCACTGTGTCTTAAGAGAAGTGCCCTTCCTTGGTCCCCTAGGGTGATAACTACTGAGCAAATCTGGGAACTGAGGTGAAAGAATGAAATTGTTCATTTCTAAACTCTGTTCAAAAAACCCTCTAGCTGAGAGTCAGCAGATCCATAGTTAGTCCCAGCTTTGACTGTGTTCTAGGCAAGTCCCTTTCCCTCTCGGGGCCTCAGTTTCCTCATCTGTATGGTGAGAAGGTGAGCTCTCCCAGCCCTGACTGTGTTGCATTCCTCAAATGCACACAGAACGTTATGGTTTCCCCAGCATCCCATTATCCGGTGAGTTTAATAGAATAGGTATTAATGAATGCACAATGTATATGTTTAGACTGAGGCCTGATGACCTACCGAAAGTCAGGAAGCGCATGGTGGCAGAGCCCACAAAAAACCTTGGTCTGCTGCTCTCCCATCTGACGCCTTCCCCTCAAAGCACTGCCATCTGCCTCGTTCACACTGGTGGGAAGATGTCTGGTAACTGTCGTCCAGTTTTCTTGTGTGTGTTTGCTTCTGAGTGGGGCTTGGGAGGAGGCGTGCCTCCCCTTGGGGTCATCCCCGGCTCCCTAGAATAACTGGCCTGAGTCAGGCCTCTGCTCCCGGGGGGCCCTCCTCAAAATCCCATTAACTAACTGCGGTCCAGACGCCACGTGAATCGTGGCCTCTGATTTCCACCCTGGGTTTTGTGGAAGGGAAGGCTGGCTGCATGGGCCCCCAGATGCTGCTGAATCCTGCAGGGGCACAGGGAGTGGGCAGCCCCGCGGGTACATGGGAAGAGTTAAGCTGCCAGGCGCCTGGCTTTGCCCGAGAAATGCTGCAGGCGGAGGGGCGATTCAGCTGAGGTAACAATAAGGCCATGAATCATATTTACAAACGCTCCAGTGAGCGGGGGGAGGGACATTAATTAAATATTCGCATCCTGCAGGGCCCTGGGGAGCCCTGAGGATGAGGACAGGAAGTGCGGTGCTGCCGGAATGCGGGCAGCCATCAGTCTCCTTCAGCAGCCCAGCAGGTCTTATTATGATGATTAATTTTCAAGTTATCAGCAGTAATGCAATCACCCTCATACGCCAGGAAAACCCTCTTCATCGCTCAAAGCCCAGGCTGGGGCAGACTCGGGAGGCAGAGGGGGGGCACTGAGCTTGTCACCCGGGCGAAGAGAGAGAAGCAAGACAGTGCCCCAGCTCTCAGGCTCGAAGGCCTGATCCCTCGGTCCAGTGGAGGCCTGAGGCCCCAGGCCCCTCAGATGGGGCTCCCAGGGCTCACCCAGCTGCCTCATTGTTGGGGAGAAGAGAATGGATTCTCCTGGACATCTGGGAAGGCTGAGGCAGCTGTCCTGCCCACCCGCTCCCAGGAGGAGCTGACTCAGGCTCCTGCAGGAGCCTAGGGGCCTCTATAGACCCACACACCCCACATCCGTCAATCTCCATCAAGGAGGGCCGCAGGGAGCTGGGAGCTGCTCCGGCTACTGCAGCATTGTCCTGGAGACGCCTGGCTGGGGGATGAGGGAGAAGGAGGTGGGTGTTGCTCTCATCTGAAAAACCATTAATCCCGCCATGGTGATTGAGCACCCGTGACGAGCTGGCTTTGTGCCGCGCCCGCACGTGCCGCGCAAGGGGCGGCAAGAGGTGATTGATCAGGGATGAACGGGTGTCTCTCCCTTTATGGACTTTCAAAGGCACCATTTGGCATCCTGAGCAGGGTGATCGATGAGAGGCAGCTGACCCCCCTGTGGCTACCTCCAGGCAGCAGGTGGATGGGCCCACATGGGGGATGGTTGCGGACCAGCTCTATCACCTGCTGCGCACACTGTTAGCCAGGATGGGGGCCCTTCCCGGTGCAGGGCTGTTAGCCATCAATTTACCTTCTCTTTGCACTGAAAGGGAAGCTGGGACAGTTGCTGTGTTTTCTGATAAATTATAGCCAAATTTTCCCCAGCCTTGCAGCCCAGAGGATCCCAGCACTTGTATAAATCAGACTAATGAAAGCTGAGGTTGTCATCTTCGAGAGCAGGCATTCATTCAGTAAACGTTTATGAAGTGCCCGCTGAGTGCCCGCGCCTGCACTGAACGCTGGGGCCACGGAGACAAATTGGACTTGGTCTCAGCCTACAAAAGGCCCACGGGCCAACGGGGCAGGCAGATGTACACCTGCATTTACAAATGTCATCGACAAGGTGGCCTGGTGGAAGGAGTCTGGACTTTGGGACCAGCTCCACCACCTCCTAGCTGTGTGGCTTTGGGCCAGTACCTCAGCCTCTCTGAGCTTTGGTTGCTTGACATGAAGAGCAGCCATAAGGACAGCTACCTCACAGGATGGTTGTAAGAATGAAATGACAATGTGGCAGGGGCCTAGCCTGGTCCCTGGCACCTGGGGGTGCTCAATAAATGGTGAGTTCCCTTCCTTTCTCCTCTGCTCCCTCCACCTGTGGGAAACTGACCCAGCTTCCTTCCTCTGCCTGTAAGAGGGCAGAGGAAGGAATGATTGACTCTGACTGGTATGGACAGGGAAGTATTCACAGAGCAGGAGGACACTGAGGTAAGACTTCAAGAAGAGGCATTAGGGGAAAGTGGAGGGTGTAGGGACATGGGGTATGGAGGAGAGACAGGGATACCAGGAAAGATCTCATGCAGGATGGAGGGTGCTGAAAAGAGCTGGGAAGTAGGCAGAAGACTGAGAGGTGCCTGAGAGACTGGCAGAGTCACAGCGGAACCTCGGATTTGCACCGGCAGCATGGAGAATGGAATGGGAGAGTGAATCATCTGTTGTGACGGTTCTGGGCTGGGCCCAGGCCTGAGGATGGAGAGGGGATGGATTGAAAGAGAGAATCATTGGGAAGTGGGGATGAGAAGAGAGGGCAGCTGAGCCACAGGAGGGGACATTTTGGCAACAGTCCCACAGCAGGGACACACATGACTGGACAGGGCCCCCCAGAGAGGGCCCAGTCTCACATGCCCCTCAGACACAGGCTTCCAGGCAGGGAGATTCACAGACATATACAGAGACAACCCACACAGAGAGAAACCCCCAGAGCATGCAGATACAAACTCGCAGAGACTGAGCACACAGAGTTGGACACACAGAGGTGTATCTGTTTGCAGACACACAGTCTGCAGACTCGCAGAGGAAGCGTACACATTAGCACAATCACGGAGCATGAATATCCAGATAGAACTCCACTGGAAATAGGGTGACCAACTCAGCCCGGCTTGTGCAAGAATTTCCCATTTTACCACTCAAAGTCCTATGTCTGGGCTTCCCTGGTGGCACAGTGGTTGAGAGTCCGCCTGCCGATGCAGGGGACACGGGTTCGTGCCCTGGTCCGGGAAGATCCCACATGCCGTGGAGCGGCTGGGCCCGTGAGCCATGGCTGCTGAGCCTGTGCGTCTGGAGCCTGTGCTCTGCAATGGGAGAGGCCACAACAGTAAGAGGCCCGTGTATCGCAAAAAAAAAAAAAAAAAAAAAGTCCTATGTCCTGGAAACCCTCTCAGCCCCAGGCAAACCGGGACAGTTTGTCACCCTAACATGGAGACACGCAAGACACACAGGTGTCTGAACACATGGAGACATAGACACACCTGGGCAGGCACACCAAGTCACACACAGAGCAGAGAGACACAAGGCAGGCAGACACGCCCCAGCCCACCCCAGAGACCAAGTGCACACAAACACACACCCAGATACAAACACACAAGGGCTGGCGCATGTGCACACGCGCACACACACACACCTACAGAACAAAAGAAATGCCCAAACTTAAACCACTGAAGCAAAGGCCAAGAGAATTTAAGAAAGAACAAAAGCAACAATTGAATCAGTGGGCTAACAGGACATGGGCCTTGCTTTAGTGTTAAAGATATACTTTAGGGAACGGAGGAACAGGAGTGAGTGGACCATGGCAGGGCCCCATGCCAGGATGTCTTCCTAGCAAGGGCATCTTTTCCAACCTGACTCAACTGGCCGATGCGGCCATTCACAGCCAAGCCCATGGGGGAGTCCTGCACACAGCTCACCCCATGAAGCTGACAACACCTTCCATCCTCACAGGACATGGGCAGGATTAAGGAGAAAAAGTGTGTGAAGCACCAGGCATAGTGCCAGGCACACGAGACATTATGCGCAATACATCACAGCTGTTGTGACACAGGTCTGCAAGCCCTTTTTCGAAATTCTGAAACCCCAAACATTCTGAAAACAGAACACTTCTTCCTAACTTATTAGGAGGCATAACCAGATCCAAACTGACATGGGGTCGTTTATTCTTTATCCAATTTCGTGAGACTATGCATGTTTCTCTGTGGTAATTTTAAGGTGCTTGATTATGGGGAATCATATTAATTTTGAAAATCTGCATAGTTCAACATCTGAAACCCATCCGGTCCCAAGGGATTCAAATAAGGGATCTTGGACCTGTGCATATATGTACACATTCGAATACAGATAGATGGCTTGTCATTACGTGTGCATGCATGCACTGCCTAGCATAGTCATCACCCTTAACAGTGTACAAAGCACGGGCATCTGTCTAACAGGCATTGCCCTTAACAGTATATGTTCACATACATTATCTCATGTGATCCTCCCAGAACCAGGGGAGGTCTACGAGTATCAGCATTATTATACCTCCAGTTCACAGACACGAACCAACCTCAGAGAGGTTGAGTGACTGGCCCAAGTTCACACAGCTAGTTAAAGAGGCACGGGTCTCAAACCTTGGTCCTCAGGACTCCAGACCCCATGTTCTTTCCCTTATACTCTCTTACCCCCAACTGTCTCAGCTACTTAGTGAAAAACATTGATGGGCATGAATGGAAGCAAATGAAAAGTAATTTCAACCTCAAGTCCAATATTTGCACCCTGAAAGCCCCAGCTGCCTATCACATTGACTAATGTCCACAGTACAGGGGGTGGACTGGGACCCCCTGCAAATTTGGGAGCAGGGTCCTGCCTCCATTACCTCTGCTGGTCCCTTGATGGTTTCCAAGAAGAAATGGTTTCCCTTCTACCTTCATTAGAACCATCTGGTCTTCAGAGTCAGCTGCAGCCTGTTTTCCTTTCCTGAAGTTCATCAGAGTTGGACATATCTTGGATTTCACAGCAGGGGCCCAGAGTTGACCCAGTGCTTCAGGCCATGACCCTTTTATGACAGCACACACGACAGTGGTTTCCAGGTCCCAGGGGAGAGACTATACCACTGACTTTGAGCAACAAAGTTTTCCAACAGGGACTCAGACACCCACCCGCAGGTCCCAGCTCTACCAAGAATAGTCATGGGATCTTGGGTAAATCACTTAACATCTTTGGGCTTTAGACAATATTTCCAAGTCCCTCCCTTAAATGCTACAGTCCAAGGACTAGAGCCTTCTCAACTCACCCACGGTGCCCTGAGCAGGCCTTTCACTGGTCAGGGGGCCATCTGCAGGGACCCCTCCCCAGACAGCCAGGGTCATCTTTGGGTTCTCTAGCTGGACCTCCCAGCTCTAGTTTTGTTACTTGCTATAAAAGTTTTTGAATGGGAAGGGGAGTTGGTGTAAATACCTACAATAGGGACTTCCCTGGTGGTCCAGTGGTAAAGAATCCACCATCCAATGCAGGGGACGCGGGTTCAAACCCTGATTGGGGAACTAAGATCCCACATGCCACAGGGCAACTAAGCACACGCGCCACAACTACTGAGCTCGTGTGACTCAGCCAGAGCCTGAGTGCTGCAAACTGCAGAGCCCATGCACCCTGGAGTCCACGTGCCACAACTAGAGAAAGAAAATCCGCACACCACAGTAAGAGAGAAGCCAGTGCATCACAACGAAAAGCCTGTGCCGCCATGAAAGATCCCAGATGCCTCCATGAAGATCCCACGTGCCGCAGCTAAGACCCGATGCAGCCAAAAAAATAAAATAAATAAATAAATATTTAAAATAAATAAAATAAAAATACCTACAATAGACCAGCAGTTCCCTAATTTGGCTGCACATTATAATAACCTGGGAAGCTATTAAAACTCTGATGTCAAGCCACACCCTAGAATGATTGCGTCAGAGCCTCTGCAGGAGGCACTCGGGCATTTGTGGTCACTTGGAGACCCCAGTGATTGCCATGTGCAGCCAAGTTTTATTCATTCACTTAATAAATATTCATTTAATTCTTACAAACTGTATGTGGTACAGTTTCTCTTCCATTATAGGTGCAGAAATCATTCTCTTATTTACAGGTCCTTTTTAATTTGTTTTGCATCTGAGAGGCCCTCTGATCAATATGTTTTTCTTTTCTTTTAATTTTCTATTGTTACTTAATCTTTTTTACCCTAGCTGAGCTAGTTTATTTACTGTACTTTAAAAATGGCACTAGACAAACACATGATGAAATATCCCCAGAATATGTCCAGGAGGGCACTAAAGGTAGCACTTAAATAGAATCCCAGGACAGCTATGAGAGGGGAAGGGAAGGCATCCGTATTAGGAAGAGCATCCTCTGAATGTTGGACAATAACGAGGATGGAAGAAGTTTATTTGTGATGCCGGTGAGTTTGGTGAATAAAGAGCTAACAGTGAGAACTCAATATTTGCACTCAGTTCTCAGAACTTCTGTTATATGCACTAGTAATATTTGCATGCCTTTACTTGCAGACAATAAACAAACAAATAAAAATATTAAAATCTGATGTCCAAACCACATCCTAAAACAATTATATCAGCATCTCTTGGGGAGGTACCCAGGCATCAGTGTTCACTTGGAGTCCCCAGTTTCCAATGCACAGCCAAGTTTAAGAACTAGGGCTTGTCAAATTTGAATATGATACCTGGGGATCTTGTTCAAATGCAGGATCTGCTTCAGCAGGTTATGCTGGGACCTGGGATTCTGCATTTCCCCAAAGCTCCCAGGTGACTCTGACGCTTGACCACAGAGCCCAGTCAATCAGGAAGTCCCTTGAAGCTCAGATGATCTAAAGAGACTGTTCCCTTCCTTCCAAGTACTGACTGTGGTTCTCCTGAGTTCAAACCTCACAGACAAGATGGGCCGCTAGCCCACCGACCAGGCCCACCAAGTCCTTCCGTCCCTTCCTCTGCTCCTCAGTGAAGCAGGTTATGCTGGGGTGTCCTCAGAGCCCCTGCACCACAGTGGGGCAGAGACATGGGGTGAAATGACAGAGTCTCCACCTCCACCACTGCATGGACCAGGCAGGGGCGGGGAATGGGGGCAGGGCCAAGGGGAGGCTCAGCTAGCCTTCACTCTCCGGCTGCTGTAACAATGTACTACAACCGGCGGGCTTCGACAACAGGAATTTGCTGTCCACGGTTCTGCAGGAGTCCAGAATCAGGTGTTGGCAGGGCTGGTTCCTTCTGAGGGCTGTGTGGGAGAATCTGTTCCAGGCCTCTCTCCTTGGCTGGTAGATGGTCATCCTCCCCCAGTGTCTCCTTGCATCATCTTCCCTCTATGTGTGTCTCTGTCCACATTTTCCCCTTTTATAAGAACACCAGTCATATCGGATCAGGGTCCACCCTAATGACCTCATTTTGGACTTCAACATATGATTTTGGGGGGACACAATGTAACCCATAACAGCTTCTTATACAGGAAGTCAGCCCCAAGTTACTCAATCATTTGAGTTTTCAAGAGGAGCCAGAAATCTGGAGTTACGTGTGAAATCTTCTGATTTTTAATGTTGGCAATGTCTTCCATTTTAGACTAACACTGTGGGGACCTCATGCTATACATCTGCATGCAACCCCTGTACCTGGGCTGCTCACCTTCCCTGTCCCGTAGCAGCAATGCCCCAGGACAGGCTGCAGCATCCTCCGGCAGGTGCGGCAGCCTCCCCCCAGCACCTCCCTGCTCCCCTCACAGTCTGTCTCCCAGCTCTCAGCTCCACCCACTCCCCCGCTGCACCTGAGAGATCCCCTCCTCCGCTTACCTTCCTCTCCCTTCCTTTCCTTCGTTTCCCTGCCTTTCAAGCTACCAAATTTGTGCTCTTGCTGTTCCCTCTGTCTGAAAGGTTCACCTGGCAAATGAAGTTTTAAGCTTCAGCTCAAGGGTCGTCGTTTCTCTGAAGCCTTCCGGGACTGCCCTTGGCACCATCCTTTCTTCCTCCTCCTAAACCTCTTAAAACCCCCTGCTGTCACTGTGCCTGCTACAGGGAAGTTATTAGGTTTGCTTTCTGCTCTGTCTTCCCCCTTCCCCGCTATTCTGTGGCACCATGAGAGTTGGGAACCAGCCTCACTCATCAGCTCCTAGGAGGCTCGGACAATCACGGATTCAATTCCTGGCTCTGCCTGACTTCTGTGACCTTGAACAAGTCACCCAACCTCTCACCTCAGTTTTTAAATCTATAAAATGGGTGTAACAAAAGTCACAGAGTTATTTTGAGAATTTCAGAGCCTGGTACATAATAGGTGCTTAATAAATATTTGATGAATGAGTGAAACGATCACTTAAAGGAGAAACCAGAGCTCCCAGCTGGGAAGCCAGAGCTCCCAATAGGCTGTTGGTGAACAGGCTAGGAGTGAGTTGAGTATAGATTCTAATGGCTGACAACGGTTCGATCCTTTGTTTTCACATGTATTAATTCATTTTATGTTTTAGGGCAGGCATGGTTGGTATTCTCATTTTTACTTTACAGAGGAGGAAACACAGGTTCACAGCAGCTGCTGTGTTGCTCCATGTTGTACGGCCACTCAGTGGCAATCCAGGACTGAAGTCCTGGTCCACAGAGACATGGACCTGCCACACCTCTTTCTCCTGGTTCTGGTTTTGGGCAGAGTTGTCCTCATTAGCATTCATGTGATCAGACATCCCAGGCCCCAGAGACCTCCACAAGCCCAAGATCGCTGGGGCTGGCGGGCAAGGATGAGGGCTCCACCCTGCTCTACTGTTTGACCTGGGGCCAGGCACCCGTCTCTGGGCTTCTAGGTCCCCATCTGTACAATAAACCAGTGGAGTGGGGTGGTAAGAGCCAGCCCACCTGGGTTCACCTCTCAAATCTCTCTTAGCTAGCTGAGTGACATTGAACTGGTACTTCATCTCCTGTGTTTCAGTTCCCTCATCTATAAATGAGTACCACTCACAGGACAGTGGTAAAAAATGAATGGGGCTTCCCTGGTGGCGCAGTGATTGAGAGTCCGCCTGCCGATGCAGGGGACACGGGTTCATGTCCCGGTCCAGGAAGATCCCACATGCCGCGGAGCGGCTGGGCCTGTGAGCCATGGCCGCTGAGCCTGCGCGTCCGGAGCCTGTGCTCCGCAACGGGAGAGGCCACAACAGTGAGAGGCCCACGTACAGCAAAAAAAAAAAAAAAAAGAATGAATACTCATGAAACACTTACTACAGTGCCTGGCACATAGTAAAAGCTCAATAAATGTTAGCTACTTGCCTTAATTCTACTGTGGGTCTCCATGATCCCCAGGACCCCTTCAGCCCTGGTGCTGCCTCTGCTCCTTGACTCCCAGTCCAGTGCTCCTTCCACTCCATTAACCTAGAAGAAACCCACCCAGCAGGGCAAGTGCAGCTCCATCCCCAGTCTTCCCCGGGAACGCAGTTCTTCTTTGTCCTGTTCTGCTGACTTCCAGATTGTCCCGGCTCAGTGTCCCCAGCCCCCACTACAGAGAGCTGTCCTGAAGACCCCCACTGAGACTCTCGTAGCCCCCAGCTTTCGGGACTGAACTCTGACCTCCATTCTTCCAGCATGAATTGCGCCCGCCTAAGGGCATGGGGCCAGGCCAGCAGGGCCCCTGGGAGGCTGAGGCCCTGGCGTGCCTCCAGGCAAAAGTAGCAAAGCTCAGCAGAAATACCCCGACAGGGATGCAGGTCAGTGGCCTGGGAGGAGCTGGCAACATGGGGTCTGTGAAGGCAAGAGCTGCCAGCCAGAGAACAAAGGGGTCTTGGAGAGACGACCCAGGCCCCTGAGAAATCTACGTCAGGGAGGAAATGCCAGGAATTGGCCACATCCCATAGGCAACTGCAGGCAGCTGATGACACCCACATTTGGCCTGGATTCCGGGATCCCTGGATCCTAAAGTGAGGCCATCTGATTCTGAGAGAGAGAGACCGGTTCCCTATTGGGGCTGTAAGGGGCCTCAGAGCCCTGCTTGGCTCCAGCCCTTTGCCTCTGCTGTTTCCTCTGTCCTTTCCCCTTTGTCTGCCTGTTGAAATCCTATTCACCCTTCAGAGCCCTGCTTAAGCTTAATGTCACCTTCTCTGGGAAGTTCAGATGCCCTGGAAGTGAGACGCCCTCCCCTGGGCTCCCATAGTGCCTCCCCTTCCCCCTTCATAGCTCTTACCACATTATCTCAAACTTTATTTGGTGCTTCTGTCTTCCCCACCAGGCTGTGAGCTCTGGAACGATGTCCCTTCACCTCTTAACCCCCTGTCTGGCCCACAGTATCCCCTCCAAAAATGCTGAGTGGATGAATCTACCCATACATCTTATGTTCCAAAAGAGTCTTTTTGCTCTAGAGATTCAAAGATCAACACAAAAAGAGGATCCTGACTGTAAGCACGTGTGTGTGTGAGCATGCAACAAATACACAGGGCACCCTGGGAATGTGCTAGAATCCCGTAGGTGTAGAATTGATTGACAGTGTATAGCTGTGTTCAGCGAAGAAGTCACCTTTGCCCTCCTGCCAGTGCCAGTTGAATCTCCTTGGACTAAGGAGTAAGGGGCCAGAGTTTGACACCCTTTCTTGGCTGCCCAGGCAGGGCACTGCCCCGCTCCCAGACCATTTGTCACCAGAATTCCATTTGGAACTCTAGGCCCCTGTCACCCGGCCTCCCACTGCCCCAGCAGAGACCCACTCTGAAGCCTGAAATTCAAATGTTGTGATGCGTATTAACCCAGACCTTCATCCCAGACCAGGCTGTTTCTCTACTCCCAGAGCCCCACACTATGGCAGACTGAATTCCTCATCGCAGAGGCCTTCCTGAATGCTCCCTCCTGTTGTTTTATGGAATTTCACCTCCTAACAGTTCCATCTGTATGTCTCCCTGAACCTCAAAGCTATTATATCATCCAAGGTGGACCTCAACATTCTTCTCATGAAATTATCTATCTGGGTTGCGTCTCTCACCTTCCATGCCACCTCTAAGCTAGGACCCCCTAACACACACATATATAGTTTTCTCCTTCAGTCCCCTTGCCCTACTGATTTTACTTTCTAAATATTTCTCAATCTGCTCCTTTCTCAGGCTTGAGCCCTCTTTATCTCCTGCCTGGACTGTGGCAGTAAACTCCTCATTGGTTTCCGTGCATTAGCGCTCAATCTCCTTCAATTCATCCTCCATACAGGTCACCAGAGGGATCTGTTTACAATGCAATCTGACGAAGTCACTTTTCTCCTTAAAAATCTTCCGCGGCCCCCGTTGTCTTTTAGTGGAATCGATCAAAGTGGGTTTGGTTCCACACCGGTCTTGCAGGATATTTCACAGGTATGAGATTCCGGAAATGCTGCATACCAAATGCCCTTCTTTAAGATTCATAACATACATCAGCATCTTAAAGATGGTTTCATCATCCTAAAGTCCAGCATCTTGCTCTCTAACCACGCCCACCTTCCTGCCAGCCCCCAGGATACACGTTCTTCAACTTCACGGGACATCCGGAACTCGAGCCCCTCCATTTTCTCCCCGCCCCAGTCCTGTCAGACCTCACTGGAGCCTGCTTCGTGCCCAGCATCCCTTCTGTGCAGCCTGACTCACCTCTCCCATTCCCAGAAGGGGCTATTCCAAGGCCAAGAGCCCAACCTTGCAACCTTCCTCTCACTCTTTACAGAAGACCATCTCCTACTTAATGGGGAAAGGAGAGAACTGAGGAGCTCCCTTCACTTCTAGCCCCCTTTCCTCTTGCCTCCCCCTGAAGGTACACACCTGCACCTGCACTCTGGGTCTCATCTTCTCTCCCCTTTACCACCTGTATCCATCTTCTCTTTCTCCTGCATCTTCTACCTTTCCTTTAGTTACTGCCTTCAGCCTATAAATATCAAATCTCCTCCACCCAAAATGCAAACACCCCCCAGTAGTCCTTTTGATGCCACCTCCTCTCATAACTGCTAATCTCTCTCTCTCTCCTCTCCCCCATATAGCCTTGCTTTTCTAAAGAAGAGTCTACGTTCTCTGCTTCCATTTCACTCTTTCCATTCCAAACTCAACCCGTTGCAGCCTGCTTTCAGACTCTACCACCTTCTAACACTGCTCTGGTTGCAGTCACCTGAGTCACCTGTTCCCTCCCCTGCCTCCATGAACCTCTCTGGAGCAGCTGGTACTGTTGGCCCATCCCTCCTTTTGTACAACGCTGTGCTCCTAGCTGGTAAGACATCCCCCTCTGCTTTTCCTCCTGCTTCCTTTGGCTCTCCCCTGCTCACCTGCCCCCTACAGGCTGAGGGTTTCCAAGCTCCACCTCAGCTGTCTGCTCTTCCCTATCTGTGCCCTGTCCCGGGACATCTCACCCACACTCATGGCTTCAACTGCCCCCCGCATGCAACACCCACACCACTGTCTTCATCTCAGATCTCTCTCCAGAACTCTAGGACCACACTGCCCGCTGCCCGCTGCGTCCTGGATGCCCCAGACAACTCACACCCAACACATCCCAAACAGGACTGATCTCCTGCCCGTGTGCTCCCCTAGCAGCAAGTCAGACCACCAAGTGTACAATCCGGACACCAGGGAGTCACCCTGGTCCCTTCCATCTACTTCCCCTTCCCCTTCCCTGCCAGGTGTAGCTGGTCATACAATATGGTGAGGCCAACCTGGCTGTACAAGGAGAATCACCCTGAAGACTTGTCAAACAGAGCTCCCTGGGCCCTTCCCTGACTTACTGAATCCAAAGCTCCAGGGCCAGGCCTGGGAATCTGATTCCGAGAAAGCACCTCCAGGTTGCTGGGATGCCTGGCTCAAGTCACAGACTGGTGTCAGGAGCCATCATTCTCTAACCCGTCCCATTCCAGGCTCCACTGCCAATAGCACTTCTGCTCGCTCATGCAGGGCACAGCTTCCTCCCTGGGCGTCCGGCAATGTTTGCTCCATCTGATCGATCCTCCACAATGCAGCAGTGGCAAATTTACTTTCCCCAAAATGCCATATGGGACCGTGGCTCACCTCCGCTAAAACCCTTCTATGTGCCCCCCAGGAGCACTGCTTCGTGGCCGTGTGCACTTAGTGGAGTGACTTCTGCTCACCTCCTATGTCACCTCCGGCCTCACGCCCCTCAGACAAGGCGCTCCAGCCACGCCAAAGGACACGTGGTCCTCAAACACGCAGCCCTGTTCTACAGCTCCTGGCTTTGCACATGTTCTTTCTGATCATACCCCCTCACTCCCTTAGCCTCTCTGGATAGAATCTTCTTCTTCCTTTTTTTTTTAGCTGTGTGTGCAGCTTGTGAGATCTTAGTTTCCCCACCAGGGATCAAACCCAGGCCCCCTGCAGTGGAAGCGTGGAATCCTAACCACTGGACGGCCAGGGAATTCCCTTGATAGACTCTTAAGGCTCAAAACAGGCTGGGCTAAAAGCCTGCCTCATAGGCACTATTAGCCCACGTGGAGTTTGCAGATTTTCTAGGTTTTTTCCCCCAGTTAAATGTTGGACCCTCAAGATAGGACCTGGATTTTGATTGGTCACTATTTCCAGGGCCCAACCCAGTTCCCAGCTCAGAAAGGGGGCTGGCAAGATTAATGAATGGAAGGGGGAAACGAGAGAAGGAATGAGAGAGGGCAGGGAGGCATGGAGGATTTGGGGTGATTCTGCTGATCTGTCCTGAGTCCCAGGCCAAGAGTTAGATCTTCCCCCCTGGCAGGAGCCTTGCTCTGGATCCTCAGGCTGGGTCCGCAGAAATAACACAGTGGTAGGGTTTGTGCTGCCCTTTGGCTCTCGGGTTCCCCTAGTAGCCAGGCCAGTGATAGGAGCTGCCCTCCCCCACTCCATGTGACCATTCATAACGTTTGGGGCATCTGAGAAGTCTTAGCCCCTCCTGTCTGCCCTGGCCAGCTCTAAACTTCATTAACAAGGACAGTGGGTTCACAGGACCCCAGGACAATCTCACACTCTGATCTGGCCGTGCCCTCCCCTTCCTGGATCCTTCTCCCACCCTTGCTCTGTGCCTGTACAATGCACCAATGTCCTCCATCATACCAGCCCCAACCTGGGGGTGGGCCCCTTCATCTGACCCCTCTGGCCCCATCCTCTCTATGCCTTTACCATGACTTCCCCTCCTGCCTCTTTTCCTCTTTCCCCCTTTGCACACCTGCCAGTCACCCTTACAGCTTCCCCTATGGTCTTGACTCCCAGCGTTGCTGCCCTCCACTGTCCAGCTCCAGCCCCTCCCCAGCCTGGTCTGAAGATGGTGGAGGCCATGTTGCGGGGGAGAATTGGATGGGGGCAGAGGCTTGTGTTAGATGGATGGCACCCCTGTTTTGCCTCCTCACTGTACAGATGCCAGACGCTCTCTAAAGTGGGTTGGATTCTGTGGCAGCCCTGTCCTCTGCCTCCCACACTCAGGACCAGGTACATAATCTGTGGATCCGGTGCAAAATGAAAATACAGGACCCCTTGCCCCAAAATGATTAAGAATTTCAAGATGGCAGTAGCAGATCATTGAACCAACCACTGGGCCCTTCCAAGTGCATGGCCCCGTGTGACTACATAGGTCTCACGTCCATAAATCTGGCTCTGCCCACACCCCTTTCCAGCTGGTGACGGCTCCTCTCCCTTCTACTGTCCTCAGCTGCTTTCTAGGATAGCTCCTCAGGGCCTCAGGGCAGGATCCCAGCCCCAGACACCTCCAAAGGTCCAGAGCCCTGTTCAGCAGGCACTCAGCACAGATTCCTACATTCCCTCCGGAAATCTTCACACCTACACTACCTCTGGGCTGCAGGACACATACACCCTTCTCAAATCAGTGCTTATTGATTGAGCCCCACCTGGCTAAGCCTGTGGAAGAGAGGACAAGTTGATAAACGCTCAGTCCCTGCCCTCCAGGAGTTCAGTTTATAGCAGGATTAAAACTGAAAAAAGAGCAGGACCAAACACGGATTCTGTGGGTTCAGAGAAAAATAATCATATTTGATTAGGAAACGAATTTTCAAAAGAGACAGCATAAAGATGGACTTTCATGAATGGGCAAGATTTTATTAATCCGAGGAGTAAAAGGGCATTCCAGGGAGAGGGCACAGCAGGGGCAAAGGCTTGGAGGTGGGAAGATGCATGGCAGGTTCTAGAATCTTGAGTTATGTAGTTTGCCAAGGCATACTGATGGCCGAATAGTGGAAAGAGACTGGAAGGGAATTTTAGGGTCTGCTGTGGACAGCTCTAAGAGCTGCGGTGAAGTGTCTGTACTCCTGTACTTCCGTAGAGGAGACACTGAGGGGGCTTTAGCTATGGTGTGTATTTGGGATCAAAGGGAGAAGAGAGACGACTTCCTCCACTTGGCCCTCCCAGCCTGCCTGCGGGCACAAAGCCTCACTTTTCTGCAAAACAGGCCGCTCCTACCCAGGGTTCTGGAGCTTATTCAGTCCACCCCTCTCGAACCGCAGTATGTCTGAGCTACCCGTAAGGGTACAGCAGCCTCGCCTCCCTCCCGCCCTACCAACGTGGAGGACCCACAATCTCGCGCGATCCTGGGTTCTGCGCAGCAGCGCCCAGACGGTGCTGGAGTGGTTTGAGGTTTTTTCGCCACTTGCTCCCATGGTCCTGTTTGTGGTGGTGGTGGTGGTGGTGGTTGTGGTGGTGTTATGGAGGTTGGGGGGTTGGGGGCGTAAGAGGGGTGCGGAATAGGATCCCGGACTGGGAGTGGAGGCGACTGGGAGTGGGGAAAGGCTCTCAGCGCCTGGTGGACCCACTACCCACTTATTTTAACTTTATATTATGTATATTCTCAAACAAATGCAAAAGTAGAGGGAATGGTATAATGAGTTTCCCAAGTCCCCACCGCCTAGCTTCAACAATTTGCCCCTCTTGGCCAATCTTGTTTCAGCTAACCCTCTCCCACCACCCACGTTAAAGAAGGATGTGAGTAGCCTGGGGGTGGCAGAGGCGCCCCCCCACACCCAGAGTTGTAGGAGAGCTGGTGCCAAGCCTGCACCACTGGAGACTGGAACGCCAAGGGGCAGAGTGGGGGCACGGTAGGGCTGGGAGCAGGGCTCACGCTGGGTAGGGGCCGCGGGGGGCGGGGGCGGTGCTGGCGGGGCGGTGCTTGGAGCAGCGCGGGGGTTGGGGGCGCTCTCCCGGAGACTCAAGGCGCGTGGGGCTGGGCGCAGAGCCGCAGTCTCCGCCTTGCAGCTTGGAGTGTGCCCGCTGCGCCGCAGCTGTCCGTGCCTGCCGCCACCTTCCCGCCGCCGCCGCCACTGCCAAGATGCCCAATTTCGCCGGCACCTGGAAGATGCGCAGCAGCGAGAATTTCGACGAGCTGCTCAAGGCTCTGGGTAAGCTGGCGCGGATGGCGTGCCCCGACGGGGAGTAGCAGCCGGCGGTGCCCCCGACCCGCAGAGGGTGGGCTTTAGGGACCAACACCAGGCAAGAGGGAGTCCCCGGTGCGATAGATTGGGGGCGAATTCCAAGGCACACCCCATCTAGAAGTGGCGAGTAGAGCCCGGGATCCGCGCATCCAGAGAGCGTTTGCTGGATGCTTGGCGCTTTCCCTGACGGTTCGGCCTTTATCTCGTGCTAGCTAATCGCGAGGAGAGGTTATTACTGAAGTCCTAGGTGGGTCAGGGACTTTAAAACTGGCGACTCAGTTTGAGACCAGGCCCTACCACGAAATACACTGTGCTGCTCAGGGAAGGCCGCTTACCCTCTCTGAGCCTCAGTTGCTCACCTCGGAAAAAAAAAATCAGGGCGCGGGCAGGGGGAGGAATGAATCAGTTTTAAGGCCCCCAACTATATATAGTCAGAAGGTTTGAGAAGTGCCGGGCCAGTCCTGGGACGACTGGTGGGTGGCGAGTCCCCGTGTGTCGCACCCATTCTTCCCGGCGCAGGTGTGAACGCCATGCTGAGGAAAGTGGCCGTGGCGGCTGCGTCCAAGCCGCACGTGGAGATCCGCCAGGACGGGGATCAGTTCTACATCAAGACATCTACCACGGTGCGCACGACTGAGATCAACTTCAAGGTCGGAGAAGGCTTTGAAGAGGAGACAGTGGACGGACGCAAGTGCAGGGTGAGGCCGCAGAGTCTGGGCAGCGTTCCCACGTCCCCGCTCCCTCCCCGTGAACCGCTGCAGCCAGACGAACCCCCGGCTCCTTTTGCAGCCAGTGGCGCCCTTTCTTCGCGGGGCGTGTGCACCGGCTGTTTGAAGAGAGGATCTGTGCACCGCGTTGCCCTGGGCTCAAGAGAAAGGCCTACCCCAACCCCTCCCCAACCTCATCCCTAAGTCGCCTCCCGAGGTGCTAACAGCCGCGCCTAAAGCGCGGGCTCTGGGTTACACCGCGTTCCTTGCAGGGGCTTCCGCAGCAGCGTTTTGCTGCGATCCTCAGCGCGAGTGCAGGAGGCGGGGAGGAGGAGGAGGTTTCAGGGCCACCAGGTTCCGTGGCCGCCAGGCTGCCACGTTTCCTGCCGCAGGTGGAGCGGCAGCTCTCGAGTCCCGCCCGCCCGGGTCCCTGGGCGCCCTGAGAATGCTCTGGATCCAGTTTCAGCAGTCTCGATGGCCCCGGGACCTCGCCCGCCCGCCCTCAGTTTGGTTTCTTAAAGGAAACGACGGAATCTTTCCAAAAGCAAGGCAGATTCTGCCTGGAAAATGGACTAAGTGCTCTCTCTTAGTCCTCAAGGGCAAGAATTCTGTATTTCTTTGTATATAGGTCCCAGGGTGGATGAACGGGTGGACTGAAGCAAGGGTTTGTAAATTCCTTTTTTAGATGGACAAAAATTGCATTTGGTTGGTCTCTGGAGTAGAATGGAGGTTGGCTCCTCATGGATTTTGAGGACAGATGGAAAAACAATTCGCTGCTGCTACCACTTAGTTTAAAAGTGACAAAATGTCTCCCTCCTCTCCCCAAGGTTTAAAGAAAGAACGAATAACATTCCAGAGAGTGAGAAATTGTTTTTCACCTTTCCTGAGTGGTGCCTGTCTGATCTAGAGTGGGACTCTCTGGGCATGGGGTTTGGGAGGACACAGAGTCACAGACCCCCAGGAGCACGCTGTCCCACAAAGCAATATTTGGCCCCCAGATTAGCACAGCCTGAAAATGATGTCCGGGCTCGGAGCTGGCAGGATTGGAGCCCCAGCCACTGCACCGTTTATAAAAACAAAAGAGCAGGACAGCTTAGAGGGAAGGTCTGGGAGTCTTAAGGTAGAAGCCCTGGCGATAGGCAGGACTCAACTTGGGGACATCCAATGGTGACTACTGCCAGAGACAGTAATTCCGGTTAAAAAAGAGAAATCAAAGGTTCACACGACAGCCTGGAGAGTGGGGCTTTATCCTGCCCTGCCTAGTGAATGTGTCCCATGTGTCAGTTAAAAAGCAAGTATGTGCACATTCAGTACAGCCTCGGAACCCAGCTGTTCAGCATTTTGCTTTGTGCAGACGCTGGGGAAAACTGCAGGGAATCCCTCCTTTTGCCTCCCACCTACAACAGAATGAAGACCCTTCAGACTTAAAAATTTTTTTTTCTAGAGACATGTAACCTGGAAGTGGCTGTGTTTTTATCCTCAGAGTCAGAGACACTCAGGTTTATCAGAGCAGGCTGTGTGCTGCGTCTGATGAGTGCAAACAAAAAGGAAGGCATTATCCCCAAATCCATGCAAGGAACAGAGCTCCTGATCAGATGTGGTTACAAATATGGTGTCTTTACCATTCTAAAATTTTGTACTTCTGATATGAGGAGCTTCTTGCCTTGAATAGCCAAATTGCTTGAAGGGAGCGTCCATTTTGACATAAATGAATCATTGCGTGCCCTCAGTTTTACTCCTGGAGGTGTAAAATGTGCCTGAGGCTTTGCTGCTTCGGTGAGTGTGTGTGTGTGTACTTGTGTAATACAAGGTATATTTATGCCCCATAAAATCCGCGGTCAGCCCTCTGAATTTAGGCTCGATACAGCACAGCACAGAAAGTTCTGAGCCCTGCTGACAGGGACCATGTGTTGCTTCTCTGCACAGCAATTATTCTCCCATGCTCATTGTTGTCTCTGCTCCCACTGCCAAGAGTGTAATTAACGTCACTAATGGTTTTCCTGCCCGCAGAGTTTAGCCACTTGGGAGAATGAGAACAAGATCCACTGCACACAAACTCTCCTCGAGGGGGACGGCCCCAAAACCTACTGGACCCGCGAGCTGGCCAACGACGAGCTCATCCTGGTGAGCGAGGCCCCTTGACCCTGAAACAAGCCCTCAGTTCTCCAGATGTTGCCTGTGGGGGGCCCCAAGATCATCATCTTCACTCATCCATTCAGGGAGAGACACTCTTTGCCCTGGGTTAAAATGTGAGCAGAAAGCTTGAGATGACAGTTTAGGTCAGAGGAAATCATTGTTAGGTGGTTGGCAGGAGAGAGGAGTGGCTCAGAGGGCAGAGCAGGGCCTAGAGACAGGCTGCCTTGCTGGCCTCTATACAAATCCATGCATCCCTGTGGTGACTCGCTGACTTGCTTAAGCCGGCCTCCCCTCCAGCCGGGCTCCGAATGCTTGGGCTCTGGGAGGTCCCAGCGTTCACTCTGCAGAAGGGATTCCCCCCACCGCCCCACCCCCTCCTCATTCCCCATTTTGCTGCCTGGGAAAGATTTCAGAAATTTTAGTATGCCTGCACTGAGAGTCTTAAAGAACATTTTTACCCCCGGACTTATAAACTCCAATGGCCTTCGGGAGCCAGACAAGTATAGTGATGCTAATTTGGGGCAGTCACAGTGTTAACACAATGTGGAGGGTGGGGCCTTTAGAACTGAGGAGGGTGGACTCTACCTTAAAGGTAATCAGATCGAAACATTTTAAACATCCCTGGCCACACAAAATATACCTGGTGAGGCCAAGTTAGAAACCCCTGTAGTTTAATCACACACCTCCTCCCCCTTTATTTAGGTACAGGGGCAAAGAGGATAGAGGAAAGGACACCTCCCTGCCACTCTCCCTTTGTGTTTCAGAACAGACCAAGCTTTCCTTGTAATACCCTTCCCCGTCCCCCCAACGCCCCCACTAGAAAAGGGGAACGCTGTTGTAGGTAACCAGGAAATGATATCCTTTGTTCTCCATCAGACCTGTTGTTAACATCTCCACTCAAAGACTGCCTGCCTGCCCCACCCTAGCAAGTGTCACCCTGAAATGTCGGAAAAGGAGGTGGCAAGGAATGCTAGGACAGGACTCGCTGTGTGACCTGGGCATGGCCCTTCCCTCCCTGAGCTGTAAAATGAGGGGTTGGGCTAAAGTTTGATCCCTGAGGTCTCTCTCAGCCCTGAAATGATGTGTTTATTCTGCAAGAAGACCCTAAGTTGAACTGTCTCTATTATTTTAACGGAGGCTGCTTGATCTCACTCGCTCTCTCCCCTTGTCCTTCCCTGAGATGATTTCACATACTTTCTTTCATGAGAAAGGACTGGCTTCATTTGCAATCTGGTTAATGTTGTTTCAAGGACAGGAATAGTTGATGGGGTTGGGGGAGCAATTTGAGGCTGAGACATGGACATTTAGGAGGAAAAGGCACATAGGGTTCATTGGTCCAGGGATAGAAAATAGGGAGATGATTTTAGAGCTCTTGAGTGTAGCTAAGGGTTAAGTAGGCTCCGTGTGGTCCGTGAGAAAGTGTGATTTTATTAATCTCAGTAGTATCTGAGCAGCCAGCGCATGGGCCCAATTCTGCTAGGAGAACTCCACCACTTCCAAATCTCCCACTACAGCTCCACCCGTGCATCCTTCCCTGGCTCAGCAGACGTACATATGAGCCTCAAAGGGCGGATTCATTCTTGGCACTTGGGTTCTAAAATGTGGGCTTTCGTTCCAAGGGTTATTATCATTAATAAATCCAAATGTAGGGAGATGCTGTCTCTGTATAACAAGAGGAAATTTATTCTAGTTCACTTAAATAAGCTCTCCCAGCACCCCCAGCTGTAAATTGCCTTCCTTTGAAAATTGAGTGTAGTCCCTTAAACGACTCGGGCACATTATACGAGAGTTTCTTTCAGGAACCTCTGAGCATAGTTTGCAGGCTGAGAAGGACATTTCAAATGTGATTGGAAATGTAGCGATTTCTTCTTGTTTCGTGAAGCCATTCGTTGGCCTGGGGGAGGTGTCGGTCATTCCAGCACAGGTATAGAGTCCAATCCCCGAACTCTGGCCTTCCACGTGACACTCCATGGCCATAGAGCTGGAAGAGTTTCAGAAAACTGACAAGGTTCTGAGCGGTCTGGACATCTGAGAGGTGAATTTCCATGGGAACCCCCGCTTCACCCTGCCCCAGCACCCAGCATCATCTGCATTCCTCACTAATAAGGAAAGGGAAGAGGACAGGGAAGGTGTCCAGAGCAGGTACAGCTGTGCCGGTGTGATCAGCAGTTCCCTACTTAGAAAAGAGGCTGGTGATGAGCGTTTGCTTCCTTCATAATCACTGATGACTAGTATTCCCCTGAAACACACATGTTTGAATAACGTCCCAACTCATGTTCCCTGAGAGCATCTCATGGTCAACTGAGGGACCCAGGGGAAGATCCAAGTATATTCAAGCTCTGAGTTCAGGGCTCTTAACCTCAGGCCCCTTTGACAATCTGAAAGATAGGGACCCTCCCACAGAAAAATGTACGTCTGCAAACAAACATATCTACGTCAGTCTACAGAGTGGGGAAATTCTGTTTGGTTTTTTTTTTTAATTTTGTGGGTTTTTTAACATACATATTGCTTTGTCTATTCCAATTGCCTGTGAGAGACCTCTGAGAGCAGGCCTATGAATAATTGCTAGTTTTTGGAAGAGTTGAGACAGCTTACTTACAGTGATATCATTTCAGAGGCCAGAAGAAAGCCGTGCTCCTCCATTCGTGGAATGATTTGTGTCCTCCCCACAGCAAACAAACAAACAGTCACAGAATAGTAGCTGGAAAGAGCTGTGGGATCTTGTTCAATTGCACCCCTCCCCTCAACTCCCTCCCCCCTCCATTCCCAAACTGTCCAAGAGACCAGAGCAGTGCCCCAGCTCACCCAGCTGTGAGTTGCAGAGCTGGGTCTGGATGCCAATGACACTGTGCTTTTGCAGTTGAGACCATGTTTCTAGCTTGCAGGTAACCTGAGTATTACTTATACATCTCAGGTGTCTCCCAGGCTTGACAGTTGCTTCCTGGAAGGTACTTCTACACCCTCCCTGAAGCTATCCCACCTGGCTGGTCAGTGCTGAACTCCAGGGCTCCAGCTGCCCAAGCCCCTTGCTCTCTTGAAGTCACTTGAAAAGAGACAGAACCACTTCAGAAATGTCCAATATGGCATACTCCCCCCCACCCACTTCAGTTTAATTTAAAAAACCAAAGCCAGGAAACTTACATTTTTTTATGTCAGCATTCCCAGGTTCCAGAAGTAGTGGAAAATTGCATACAACATAATTCTATACCCCTGTTGCCTCTCTGCCAATACAGAGTGTAAGGGAGGGAAAAAAAAAAGAAAAGAAGAAAGAAAGAAAGAAAAAAAACCCTTAGGGCTGAACATGAGTGCACCGCACAGGAAATTGAATGTCTGTTACAGAGTTTTTAACAGGGCAGTAAGTGGCCTTATTAGCGATCTGCTTTAAACATTTTTGCACAGACATCTGCACTGATTGGTTTTCCTTCTCTGCAGACGTTCGGCGCCGATGATGTGGTCTGCACGAGGATTTATGTTCGGGAGTGAAGGCGGCTGGCTTGCTCCGGCTTTGGGGGTGGATTCATGTTCCCCCGAGGAATGTCATAGTTCTGAGCTGCCAGTGGACCTCCTCTTCCCCGGTATCAACATTAGGTGATCCTGTTTTCCCCACGATAATGCTGTAGTGTTTCCCCCCAAGGCTTCGTGCCTCTGTGTCCCTGGTGCTCCATAGTTTGGCATCTCTATGGTTTCATCAGCCATTAAACTGGTTGTACACACCTCAAGGCTTTCTCCTTCTTTGGACTGACTCTTCGGTTTCCACACAAGGTCATGGTGTACCTGTTGACCCCAGCACTGCATTGGTCTGTGTAGTGATTTCTGCTTCTGCCTGCTGCCCAGGTGCAGTGCTTGGAGCATACGGCAGGGGTTGTGAGCTGGGCTTCCTCTGACAGGATTCACACTGCAGATCCAGGTGTGTCTGGATCTCACAATGTTGTTTTTTAATTGAATTAGCTGATATATTGGTGGTTCCCAGCAGGAAAGGGAGGGCATATTCAGAAGGGTTAACTGAGGAGAGTTCAGAATGAAGGGACTATTTGCACAGGCGTTTACATGGACGGGATGAAGAGAACCAACAAAGGATGGTGAGACACTCAGAGACAAGCAGCAGGGAACCGGTACTCCCCTAGACAGAGGAATAGAGGGGTCACCAGACCACAAGAGCTATAGCCTGGGAAAGAGACCACCACCCTGTAGGAGCTGTGGCAGTACACAGAGGAATGTGATCACTGCCAAAACAATGGCCCCAGTATGTGGGTAGATGGAGGTTCACAGGGTCGGGGGAGAGTCTCTGGCTTGCAACAAGGGCGTTAAATATCCTGACCTCCCAATTTTCAATCTCTGATCTATCTGTTCTAACCACTGGCCAAACCCATCTGGAATCTAGAGGGCAAGAGAGTGGGGAGGGGGAGGGAGGGCGAGGGTGCTGCCCACAAGAGTCACCCTCCCAGGACATAGCCAGGAGAAGAATGGATCCCAACATGCAACAGGACAATGATCCACAGTTGCCAACTTTAGCATTTGAAAATTAGATTTTACATGAAAATCTGGACTTCTCTTTCCTTAGGAGAAAAATTGGGAAAATCTGGCATCTCTCATGGGGCCACAGGTGGCTTGGCAGCGTCCCCCTTTTTAAGTGGAACTTACACCCTCTGCCTCCCCATGGGCCCCACCATGGCCCCTGCCCTCCTTTACGTTGACTGCCCGGCTTCTTGGGCGTTTCTCCTTGCCATCCTAGGCACAAGGGTTCTTGGCAAAGCCAGGCCAGAGTTGGCTGATCAACAGTGTTTGGGCATGGATGAAGCCAGAAGACAGGGACCCTTAAAGAGCTCACACCTAAGCTGATGGAGCCGACACCTAAGGCCCAGGTGCCACCACCTGAGTGTAAATGAGGACACCTTTACCTGACTTCTCACACCTCTGCAGCCCAGAACCCTACTTTGCTCATGGGGGACCTCAGCCTCCTCTCAAAGACTCTATTGCTTACATCTAAGAGGAGTTGTCTGATGACTTCTTGGAGGAAAGGGGCTGGAAGGGGAGGACCTGGGCCGCTATGCAGCACCACTGGTTCACTTAGACTCAGAACATAGTCCGTAGCCTGTTCCTCTTGAATCCTGTTCCTTCTTCATTTTCCAGAGGAAAAGGCACAGTGTTTCTCATTCCCTCTTGGAACACCGCTTATGGGACATTCACGTTCCATGGAACCCAGTATGGGAATCGCTGCTATAAACTTCAACCTTAAAATATTTGTGTGTACACACATTGCATATGATATATAATATACACATACATGTAGGATGAACACCTACACAAAATATCACTGTCATCAGAATAGGCTCACTAGAATGCTGCTCTAAACATGTCACTCCCCTGCTCAGGAATCCCCATGGTCGGAAGCAGAAAGGTCAAACTCTGGCCTGGACTTCAAGCCCTCCAGAACTTGGCCTCACCAGGTAAAACAGAAAGAATGAGGGCTTTGGTGTCTGTCAGAGCTGGCTCCAACTCCTGGCCGCACCTTTAGTTTACAAGCGCTAGAAACACAGTCCCAACCAGCCCCAACAAAGAAGAATGTACGCTGCTACAACGGCTGAACCTTGGAAATATTGTGCTAAGTGTAAGAAGCCAGTCACAAAGGACCACATAGTGTATGATTCCATTTATATGAAATGTCCAGAACAGATAAATCCATAGAGACAGAAAGTAGATTGGTGGTTGCCTAAGGCTGGGGGTGTTGGGGGAAAAAGGGAGTAAAGAGTTTCTTTGGGGGGTGAAGAAAATGTTCTAAAATTGATGTGGTAATAGTTGCACAACTGTACAAATACACTAAAAACCACTGAATTATACATTTTAAATAGATGAATTGTGTGTAATGTGAATTATATCTTAATAAAGCTTTTTTTTTTTTTTTTTTTTTTAAGGAATGTGCTGACCTCCCTGGTTGTGAGGAATGCTAGGGAAGCTCTCAGGACTCAAGCAAAAGCTGCAGGAGCTGGGCCTTAGGGCCTAGAATCTGAGGCAGAGCCCCTTCCATACCTCTCCCTCCACCTCTTACTCCATTTTGATTTCCTTACAGAACTGGTTCGGGTCACATGACCACCCCTGGACCAATCACAACTGAGGGGAATAGGGTACAGTGATTGGCCAGGCCTGAGTCATATGACCTCTCCTGGGCTAGTGGGCAAAACTGTTAGAAAAGGGAGAATAGGGCAAAATGAACTGGTAGGCAGGAACTGTGATTAAGCTATCCTCCATGCTGGCTAGCAAACCTTGGGTAAATTATTCAACCACTTTGAGCCTTGGCCCCTTGCTATTGTAAAATGAGGACAATAAAACCCACTTGGCCTGGTTGGTGTGGAGATGAAAGGAGTTAAGGTTTGTAAAGTACCAAGAGCTTTATAGAGTCCTACATAATCCTTGCCATCCAGCCACATGGGTCCAGACCCTGATCCCACTCCTCTGAGCCTCTCAAATCTTTTTTATTTTGAAGGCCAGCACCCACCTCCTTTAGGGCATCTTCTCTCCCTGTCTCTTGCCCCCACATTAGGCTCACAATTACAGACTGCTTTGTGCAGGCAGGGCTTCTATTGTGGTCCTGTGTTGTCATTCCACATCTCCTTGGTTTCTGACATTTTCCGCCAACCAGCCTGTGTGGTCCCGGAGTCCAGGAATGGTTGCTTAAACATCCCTGCTCCCCACCGCCGACTCTACCCCAGCCCTCCACAGGGCTTGGCAAATGGAGATTACTCTGTAAATATGTGCTGATTATCTGACTGATGGAGGCCCAACATTTTTTTTACAAGATCCAAGCCTTCCTGAATGGATGTCCACAAGGAAAGGCAGACATACGGAGTAAACAGCAGTGCTCAACTCAAACACCATCCAACACCAACAGCAAGAGTTGTCTCTACCCTCAGGTAGATGGTATAATACACATACCATATTATATCTCAGAGGCAGGGGGACAGAGATTACAAGACCCATTTAAAAGAAAAGGGTGAATAGTGCAGGAAACCCTGCTCAGGAGCAGGAAAACTTGGAAGAAGCAAACTTACTGATTGCCTGTCCCAACAGCTGTCCGAAACCCCTCTCTCCCTTGCCCACCTCCCACAGTATAGACTGGGAAAGTCAATGCTTATTCTCCCAGCTTGCATTGAGTTGAGTATGTGACCCAGTTCTGGCCAATGAAACATAAATGGAAGTCTTCTAGGGGGCTTCTGAGAAAGACTTTTTCTTCCTGATAAAAGAGGAGAGACTGAGAAGGTAACTTCTCCTTACTGCCTCTAATATGGTGTGAGATTGTGATGCCTGGAGCTAGTGTAACCATTTTACAACCACAAGGAAAAGAGATGCCAGCTCAGAGTCACTGAGATAATACAGCCCCTAATTTGGATGTACTGCTATGTGATTAAAAAAAAAAGCCCCTGTTTGCTCAAGCCCGTTATTCAGTGGCTTCCATACTTGCAAGTAAAAGCATTGCTAACTGATACATGGAAAGAAGGACAGGGGTCTGTCTGACTTGCAGATTTCTAGGAAGCCTTGTCTTGATGATGACCACCAGTGCTGTGGAACTGGACAATGTGTCATCTTGCTCAAAGGAATAAATAATGTCAAAATATTCTATGGGGGCTTCCCTGGTGGCACAGTGGTTAAGAATCCACCTGCCAATGCAGGGGACACAGGTTTGAGCCTTGGTCCAGGAAGATCCCACATGCCACAGAGCAACTAAGCCCGTGCGCCACAACCCCTGAGCCTGCACTCTAGAGCCCGCGAGCCACAACTACTGAGCCCGCGTGCTACAACTACTGAAGCCCGAGCGCCTAGGGCCCGTGCTCTGCAACAAGAGAAGCCACCACAATGAGAAGCCCGCGCACCGTGACGAATAGTGGCCCCCGCTCACCGCAACTAGAGAAAGCCCACGCAGCAACGAAGACCCAATGCAGCCAAAATATAAATAAATTTTTAAAAATTCTATGGAAGTTAAGACCCCATGCATATTATAACATCTTTCTCAAGTCCCTTTTACTTCAGTCCCTTCTCCTCCTCATGACAGCCAACATTTCCACAAGTAAACAGCGGATATTATCCAAGAAAATGTAGGGCAGCCAACCTACAGATGCAACCTTCGCGCCACCAACCTAACACCTCCCACCCCTTTCACAGACATCTGTCCTCTAAGAATACACTCCAGGGCTCTCCCCTCCTTTACTGTAACTGCCCATTTGTGTCAGGAAAGTCCTTGGATCTTGTCAAAAACATCCCTTGCCTCTATATCTGCCCTCCCCAATGTCCAGCAAACACTCTGCACTAAGATAAAAGAAATGCAGTATGTCACTGGGTGAAAAATTAATCTTCACAAAGTTCCACGAGAGTCAGATAAATGTAGGTCAGAGTAGAGTTGAAATCTTCTCTGACTGAAAACCCTTAAATTGGATGGACAGTTGTGCTTATCCCAACCCATCAGAGCCCCATCACTTGTAAGCACACTCAACCGTGAAGGGATGGAACTCAGAGAGGGGAAATGATTTGCCCAGGGTCATCACTTTAGGTGCTCATCAAGATCAGGGGAAAAAAAAAAAAAAAAAAAAGATCAGGGAGACTTCCTTCTCTGGATTGAGGTTTGTTTTGTTTGGGTTTTTTTTTAACTCTTTATTATAGAGAATTTCAAGGAAATTGAAAAATAATTCCTAATATCATCAAATATCCTGTAAGTGTTCAAATTTTCCTGACTGTCTCATAACTTTTTTTTTCCTATTTGTTCAAATCAGGATTGAAATATCCATACTTTGTGACTGGTTGATACATCTCTTAAGTCTCTTTGAATCTATAAGTTCCCCACTACCTCATTTTATTTTTTTATAGTATATTTGTTGGAGGAACAGGTTGTTTGTCTTGTAAAGTTTCCCATAGTCTGAATTTTGATGATTACATTTCCAGGGTGTTGTTTAACATGTTTTCTGTCTCCTTGCAAATTGGTAGATCTAAAAGCTCATTCACATTCAGGTTTGATTTTCTTGGCAAGAATACTGCAGCGGTGGTGGGTCTGCTGTACTTCCCTTAGAGGACTCGCGATGTCTGTTTGCCTCTCTTTCTGTGATCTTAGCAGCCATTGGTGATCATTGCCTAGATCCATGGTTTCACTAGAGGTTGAAACATGGGCCTATTCTAAATCTATCACTCTTCCTTCGCTTATGAGCTGGAATATTTCCATTAAAAGATAATTTCTCTCATCTACTATGTGGTTATCATGAGGTATAGTTTATATAGGAAAAGCAGAATGAATTATTCTTTCCATGTATTTACTAGTTTTCAAACTAATGAATTGGTCCTCCTGGCATCCTTTAAAGATGACAATTGTATTTTTGTTTTTGTTTTCTTTTTGAAAGTCACTATGAATTTGTGGATCGAAACATATTTGATGTGTTTTAATTCATTGCAGTTGCTATCCTTATAGATGCTAAAAGTGTCCTGTCTTTGGCCAGTGGGAGCCTCTTCAATTTCCCTCTTGAGTCTTTCGGTAGGATCCTAGTCATCTTTGATAAATTCCTTGCCATTTGGTATGACAAGGTGCTCCACGCTCATTTTGTACATTTCCTGCTCCAGACCTGGAATCAGCCATTTCTCCAAGGAGTCTAGTCCTTATAGGAGGCAATGATATTTATAAGCCACAATCTAGGAGCCAGGAGAGGGGTCCACTTCTGATTCTAAGATAGAAGCCAGAGTTCTATCTGGCCCAGGAAGCAGGTATCAGACAAAAGAGTTACTCTGTAGTCCTGTGTTCCCTTTATCTTTTGCCCAAGACAATGATAAACAACATTCAGATGTTGCCAACACTGTGGTCAGTTTTCTGAGAATGACATCTCTTCCTTCTTACTCACAAATCTGAGCAGTTTCTGACCAACCCCTTTGTGGTAGAGGCAGTAGACTTGGAAACATTTGTCTGCAACTCAGCACCAAGCTCTGAGGGCATCTGCTTTAAAGAGGACATGACTTGATGGGCAGTTGTCACTTACAATCAAACTTCTCTTACCCCATGGGAGGCGGGCTTAATGTTCCTTCCTTTAGTAGGAAAATTAAGCATAATTTCTGGGCAAAGAGCAAATTCTCACAAGTGTTCTGCAAACATTATATGTCATACTTGTTACAATTGGGTAATTTATCTTTCTCAGAAAGTTAGCTACAGGACTTGGAGAAATTAACTTAATAAGAACATAGATCACAGTCACAATTTTATAATTCCATTTGTTTCCTTGAGAGGAAGGCTCATCAGTTATGGTGAATGATGGGGAAGGGTTTGGGTCCCTAAAGTGGAATTTGATCAGGGTCTCCAAGAATAGTCATACTCAGGGGAAGTGGGATTTGGGACTTCTAGCATTAAAAACGTTGGCTTCAGAAACAATGTGCAGGAAAAAAATATTGAATCATGAACTCTTAACAAAGAACATAATGAAAACTGAAAGCTGCAAGAAAGTTTGGCGGAAAATCCAATTCTCAGAAATACACAAGATGAAATTAACGCTGAGGTCTTTTTCTCTTCCTATCAGGAGTATGTTCAGAAAAATATTAAGTTCCCTTGGCCATTAAAAAAAGAATTGTAATGATATAGTTCAATGCTAAGAGCACGTCAGGAGACCAGAATTGTAAGCCTGTCTCTGCCACTAACTTGCTCTGTGACACTGGCCTGCTTGCAACCCCTCCCTGGGCCTCTGGCTCCCCATCTCTGCAAAGCAAAGGTTGCCAAATGTGGACAGAGGCTGACTGGCTGCATATGAATCACCAGGGAGAATCCAAAATGTCCACAACAAGGAAGTGGTTAAATCAACCACAATAAGCAACATCATGGAATTCGCTGCAGCTGTCAAGCAGAATAAGGCAGACATATGTGTACTGATGTGGAAAGATGTCCAAGCTGTATTACATTTTTTAAAGAATGAGTGATGACCTTGTTTAATGGGGAAAAAAAAATGGTCAGCTCTTTCCAGGAAAAACACAAAACCCTCAAGGACACACACCAAACTGTTAATAGCAGTTACCTCTGAGGATTGGCCATTTTTACTCTTATTATTTCTGTATTGCTGGAACTCATTTAGAATGAGCATGTATTACTTTTGTAATTTAAAACAAATTTTCATTTAAAAAGTGAGAGATTCTGCAAAAGAAAGCTGGAGTAGCAATACTCATATCAGACAAGGTAGACTTTAAAATAAAGACTATTAACAAGAGACAAGGAAGGACACTACATAATGATCAAAGGATTAATCCAAGAATATAACAATTGTAAATATCTATGCACCCAACATAGGAGCACCTCAATACATAAGGCAAATGCAAACAGCCTTAAAAGGAGAAATCGACAGTAACACACTTGTAGTGGGGGACTTAAACACCCCACTTACACCAATGGACAGACAGATCATCCAAACAGAAAATAAATAAGGAAACACAAGCTTTAAATCAGTGGTCCCCAACATTTTTGGCACCAGGGACTGGTTTTGTAGAAGACAATTTTTCCATGGATGGGGGATGGGGTGAGGTTCAGGTGGTAATGTGAGTGATGGGGAGCAATGGGGAGCGGCAGATGAAGTTCGCTCGCTCACCTGCTGCTCACCTCCTGCTGAGTGGCCTGGTTCCTAACAGGCCATGGACTAGTACTGGTACAGGACTGTGGCCCAGGGGTCAGGGACCCCTGCTTTAAATGACACAATAGACCAAATAGACTTAATTGATATTTATAGAACATTCCACCCGAAAGTGGCAAAATACACTCTCTTCTCAAGTGCTCACAGAACATTCTCCAGGATAGATCACATCTTGGGTCACAAATCAAGCCTTGGTAAATTTAAGAAAATTGAAATTGTATCAAGCATCTTTCCCGACCACAACACTATGAGATTAGAAATCAATTACAGGAAAAAAAAACAGTAAAAAATACAAACACATGGAGGCTAAACAATATACTACTAAATAACCAAGAGATCACTGAAGCAATTAAAGAGGAAATAAAAAAAATACTAGAAATAAATGACAATGAAAACATGACAACCCAAAACCTATGGAATGCAGCAAAAGCAGTTCTAAGAGGGAAGTTTATAGCAATACTATCCTACCTCAAGAAACAAGAAAAATCTCAAATAAACAACCTAACCTTATACCTAAAGCAACTAGAGAAAGAAGAACAAACAAAACTCAAAGTTAGTAGAAGGAAAGAAATAAAGATCAGAGAGGAAATAAATAAAGTAGAAAAGAAGAAAACAATAGCAAAGATCAATAAAGCTAAAAGCTGGTTCTTTGAGAAGATAAACAAATTTTTTTTTTTTTTTTTTTTTTTTTTTTGCAGTACGTGGGCCTCTCACTCTTGTGGCCTCTCCCGTTGCGGAGGACAGGCTCTTGACGCACAGGCTCCGGGTGCACAGGCCCAGAGGCCATGGCTCACAGGCCCAGCCGCTCCACAGCATGAGGGATCTTCCCGGACTGGGGCACGAACCCGTGTCCCCTGCATCGGCAGGCGGACTCTCAACCACTGCACCACCAGGGAAGCCCAAGATAAACAAAAATGATAAACCTTTAGCCAGACTCATCAAGAAAAAATGTGAGAGGATTCAAATCAGTAAAATTAGAAACAAAAAAGGAGAAGTTACAACTGACACCATAGAAATACAAAGGATCATAAGAGAGTACTACAAGCAACTGTATGGCAATAAAATAGACAGCCTGGATGAAATGGAAAAATTCTTAGAAAAGTACAACCTTCCGAGACTGAACCAAAAAGAAATATAAAATATGAACAGATGAATCACAAGTAATGAAATTAAACCTGTGATTAAAAATCTTCCAACAAATGAAAGCCCACGACCAGATGGCTTCACAGGTGAATTCTATCAAACATTTAGAAAAGAGCTAACACCTATCCTTCTCAAACTCTTCCAAAAAATTGCAGAGGGTGGAACACTCCCAAACTCATTCTACGAGGCTACCATCACCCTGATGCCAAAGCCAGACAAAGGTATCACAAAAAAATGAAAATTACAGGCCAATATCACTGATGAACATAGACACAAAATCCTCAGCAAAATACTAGCAAACAGGGCTTCCCTGGTGGCGCAGTGGTTGAGAGTCCGCCTGCCGATGCAGGGGACACGGGTTCGTGCCCTGGTCCAGGAAGATCCCACGTGCCGCAGAGCAGCTGGGCCCGTGAGCCGTTGCCGCTGAGCCTGCACGCCTGGAGCCCGTGCTCCACAATGGGAGAGGCCACAACAGTGAGAGGCCCGCATACCGCAAGAAACAAACAAATAAAAAACTGTCACTGTTTGCAGATGACATGATACTATACATAGAGAATCC
Source organism: Orcinus orca (assembly GCF_937001465.1). Taxonomy (NCBI): domain Eukaryota; kingdom Metazoa; phylum Chordata; class Mammalia; order Artiodactyla; family Delphinidae; genus Orcinus; species Orcinus orca. The sequence continues at coordinate 81,950,655 of NC_064560.1, forward strand.
TAAAGATGCCACCAGAAAACTACTAGAGCTAATAAATGAATTTGGTAAAGTTTCAGGATACAAAATTAATACACAGAAATCTCTTGTATTCCTATACACTAACAATTAAAGGGCAAAAAGAGAAATTAAGGAAACAATCCCATTTACCATTGCAACAAAAAAATAAAATACCTAGGAATAAACCTACCTAAGGAGGCAAAGACCTCTACTGAGAAAACTATAAAACACTGATGAAAGAAATCAAAGATGACATAAACAGTTGGAGAGATATACCTACCATGTTCTTGGATTGGAAGAATCAATGTTGTGAAAATGACTATACCACCCAAAGCAACCTACAGATTCAATGCAAGCCCTATCAAATTGCCAATGGCATTTTTCACAGAACTAGAACAAAACATTTTACAATTTGTGTGGAAACACAAAAGACCCCGAATAGCCAAAGCAATCTTGAGAAAGAAAAATGGAGCTAGAGGAATCAGGCTCCCTGACTTCAGACTATATTACAAAGCTATAGTAATCAAGACAGTATGATACTGGCACAAAAACAGAAATATAGATCAATGGAAAAGGAGAGAAAGTCCAGAGATAAATCCACACACCTATGGCCACCTAGTCTATGACAAAGGAGGCAAAAATATATAATGGAGAAAAGACAGTCTCTTCAATAAGTGGTGCTGGGAAAACTGGACAGCTACATGTAAAAGAATGGAATTAGAACACTCCCTAACACCATACACAAAAATAAACTCAAAATGGATTAAAGACCTAAATGTAAGACCAGACACTATAAAACTCTTAGAGGAAACATAGGCAGAACACTCTATTTATTTATTTATTTATTTATTTTTGGCTGCACTGGGTCTTCATTGCTATGTGCGGGCTTTCTCTAGTTGCGTTGAGCAGGGGCTGCTCTTCATTGTGGTGCGCAGACTTCTCATTGCAGTGGCTTCTCTTGTTGCGGAGCACTGGCTCTAGGCTCACGGGCTTCAGTAGTTGTGACAGGCAGGCTCAGTAGTTGTAGCTTGCAGGCTCAGTAGTTGTGGCTTGCAGGCTCAGTAGTGTGGCACACTCCCTGGCATGTGGGATCTTCCCGGACCAGGGCTCAAACTCATGTCCCCTGCTTTGGCAGGCGGATTCTTAACCACTGCACCACCAGGGAAGTCCCCAAAACACTCTTTGACATAAACCACAGCAACATCTTTTTCGACCCATCTCCTACAGTAATGAAAATTAAAACAAAAATAAACAAATGGGACCTAATTAAACTTAAAAACTTTTGCACAGCAAAGGAGACCATAAGCAAGATGAAAAGACAACCCTCAGAATGGGAGAAAATATTTGCAAATGAAGTAACTGACACAGATTAATCTCCAAAATATACAGGCAGCTCATACAGCTCAATATCAAAAAAACAAACAACCCAATCAAAAAGTGGGCAGGGGCTTCCCTGGTGGCGCGGTGGTGGAGAGTTCCCCTGCCGATGCAGGGGACACGGGTTCGTGCCCTGGTCCGGGAAGATCCCACGTGTCGCGGAGCGGCTGGGCCCGTGAGCCATGGCCGCTGAGCCTGTGCGTCTGGAGCCTGGGCTCCTCAACGGGAGAGGCCACAACGGTGAGAGGCCTGCGTACCGCAAAAAAAAAAAAAAAAAAGTGGGCAGAAGACCTAAATAAACATTTCTCCAAAGAAGACATACAGATCGCCAAGAAGCACACGAAAAGCTGCTCAACATCACTAATTACTAGAGAAATGCAAATCAAAACTACAATGAGATGTCACGTCACACCAGTTAGAATGGGCATCATCAGAAAATCTAAAAACAAATGCTGGAGAGGGTGTGGAGAAAAGGGAACCCTCATAAGCTGTTGGTGGGAATGTAAATTGGTACAGCCACTATGCAGAACACTATGGAGGTTCTTTAAAAAACTAAAAATAGAACTACCATATGACCCAGCAATCCCACTACTGGGATATACCCAGAGAAAACCATAATTCAAAATGACACATGCACCCCAATGTTCACTGCAGCACTATTTACAATAGCCAGGACATGGAAGCAACCTAAATGCCCATCGACAGACGAATGGATAAAGAAGATGTGGTACATATATATAATGGAATATTACTCAGTCATAAAAAGGAATGAAATTGGGTCATTTGTGGAGATGTGGTTGGACCTAGAGAGTGTCATACAGAATTAAGTAAGTCAGGGCTTCCCTGGTGGCGCAGTGGTTGAGAGTCCACCTGCCGATGCAGGGGACGCGGGTTCGTGCCCTGGTCCAGGAAGATCCCACACGCCGTGGAGCGGCTAGGCCAGTGAGCCATGGCCGCTGAGCCTGCGCGTCCGGAGCCTGTGCTCCGCAACGGGAGAGGCCACAACAGTGAGAGGGCCACGTACCGCAAAAAAAAAAAATAATAATAACGTAAGTCAGAAAGAGAAAAGCAAATATCGTATAATAACACATATGTGGAATTTAGAAAAACGGTATAGATGATCTTAGTTGCAAAGCAGAAATAGAAACACAGACGTAGAGAACAAATGTATGGATACCAAGGGGGAAAGGGGTGGGGTGGGAGGAATTAGGAGACTGGGATTGGCACACATACATTATTGATACTGTGTATAAGACGGACAACTGATGGGAACATGCTGTACAGCACAGGAAACTCACCTAGTGCACTGTGGCAACCTAAATGGGAGGGAAGTCCAAAAGGGAGGGGATGTCTGTATGTGTATGGCTCATTTTGTTGTGCAGTGGAGGCTAACACAACATTGAAAAGCAACCATCCTCCAATAAAAATTAATTTAAAAAAAAGTAAGAGATTCTGATTCTTGAGGTTTGGGTTAGAGCCCAGGAATCTGAATTTCTTTGTGTTTCTCCACGTGATTTTTGGCTGTCTCGGGTCTTTAGTTGTGGCACACGGGATCTTTCATTGAGGCAAGTGGGCTTCTCTCTAGTTGTGGCGAACGAGTTTTATCTCTCTAGTTGTGGCACGCAGGCTCCAGGGCATGTGGGCTCTGTAGTTGTGGCGCGTGGGCTCCAGAGTCCATGGGCTCTGTAGTTTGTGGCACACGGTCTCTTTAGTTGAGGTGCGTGAGCTCAGTAGTTGTGGCACGTGGACTTAGTTGCCCTGCGGCATGTGGGATCTCAGTTCCCTGACTAGGGATCGAATCCACATCTCCTGTGTTGGAAGGCAGATTCTTTACCACTGGACCACCAGGGAAGTCCCGTGATTTCTAATAGAACAACTGAACCCATGGTCACAAAGGTCTCCCAGCTCTAACACTCTACGGTCCCACGAAGTCTTTTTGACTCAAGACTTTGGGAAAAAGAAGAGAAGGACCAAAGAAGAGAAAATAAGACAGCCAAAAGGAAGACACAGTAATGGAAGCATAAATAATGATTACCAAGGTATATGGCTCTGTACAGTTTCCAGTGCCCCTTCACACATGTATCCCATATAACATGCACAGCAATCCTGGGATGTAGGCAGATCAGGTATTATCAGTATCCCAATTTACAGATGGGGGCACTGAGGTTCAGAGAGGTTAAGTCCTTGGAATGACTTACTCAGTTTGTAAATGGCAGAGCTGGGATTACAGTCCTGGGCTGTCTGACCCCACAGCCAATGTTTTTTCTGCTACTGGGGACATGAAATGTTTTCCTTACTGTGATCATCAAAGAATATGTTTATAGTTTAATGGTACCAAATAGCTTTTCATAGAAAAAAAGGGAGACAGAAAGCATAACAATAACTGACATTTAATAAGGGCTTATACTCTGTTCCAGGTCCTGTGCTAAGCACTTTTCACACAGTATCACTGTTAATCCTAAAATAAGCCAATCAAGTAGGTACTATTTTCACCCCCATTTTATAGATGATAAAACTGAGGCTCAGAGAGGTTAAATAACTAACCCAAATGGATAAAAGTTGGTAGTGGGATTGAACCCAAGTCTCCTATCTGAAGAAAAGAAGCAGACAACGAGAGAGGAAGTGGGAAGAAAGTGACAGAGCAATGGGTGTGTTCTGGTCTCCAGTTTCTCAAAGCTGTCATCATCCCACATAGCAAGGGCTCCTGGGGACCTTTCAGAAGGAAGGCTCAATCTACTGCCCAGTCCAGCACTGCCGGGCTGCCGGCCAGCCTCCCTCCCTCCCGCAGTATATTTCCTTTGCCTACATTGATAGGTATCCAGTTTCACCAAAGGCTCCAAGCTCCTGGATCTGGTTTTAATCAGGAGCTAGAGCTGAGCCCTAGAGCAGTTGCCTGGCAGTCCTCGGTGAGGCCCCGATGGAGGCCAACCACCTTCTCTTCCCCAGAGGTTTCCTGGAGAAGGGTGCTTGATTTCTGGAGCCTCCACCTTTGGTGGTGGCCCTGTGGATGCACCTTTCAAGGCCCCTTCTTTGGGGAATATCTCCAGAGGCTGGGTGAGGGGAGACAGACAGAAGATGCACGGATCAGGCAACAGTCTTTTGTGACCGAAGTGCAGGGCTCATGCTCCGCTGTAATTGACTTGGGCAGCCACAGCTAGGAGAGAGGCTGTGGCAGCAAGGAGGACAATTCTGTTCTCTTCCCATCCACTGAACATTTCCCACCTGTGCATCCCTCCTGCCAACCAGGAAGGGGAGCTCAGACCCACTCCATGTCCTCGTGGAGCCTGTCTTCAGCCAGATGAGGAGACACAGATGAGGAATCACAACTGTTCAATTGTAAGATCATGACTGAGGCAGAAGTCATAATTCTGAGGGCTTATGGGGAGCTCATGGCTCATCCCAGCCAGTTCATGGAGGAGTAGGCATTCGAACAAGGACATGAAGAATGAGGAGGGGTTTTCCAGGCAGTACTGAAGCACTGGGGAAAGGAAAGCATGGTCGACTTTGTAAACCCCAGCAGTAGTCCTCAGGGCCACCTTTGTGTGAATTAGAAAAAGGAACGCCCTCTGGGAAAATACGGAAGGCACCCCATCCTCCCTTGCACAGTGTACAAACTGTGCAACTGTTCTAGTGGCCCTGGGACCATGGCAGCTAACTTTTGTCTGCGCTTCACATTTTCCTTTTCTATTCTAGTTACAGAACCCCTATTTCTTTCTTTCTTTTTTTTTTTTTAGGTTATAAGAAAAATTTAATGCAGTTATTCAGCCAAAGACACCATTTTCAAAAGTGAACACAGAGGCCATGAGTTCAACTTCTAAGAATGGTGAAGGAGCAGGTAATTTTAAACAATAAACACCCTGAAAATGACTAAAAAATGACACAAAATATTTTAAAATCTAGAACCCTTATTTATTTATTTGTTTTTGGCTGCGTTGGGTCTTCATTGCTGTGTGCAGGCTTTCTGTAGTTGCGGCGAACGGGGGCTACTCTTCATTGTGGTGCGCGCACTTCCCATTGCAGTGGCTTCTCTTGCTGCAGAACACAGGCTGTAGGGTGCATGGGCTTCGGTAGTTGCAGCACACGGGCTCAGTAGTTGTGGCTTGCAGGCTCTAGAGCACAGGCTCCATAGTTGTGGCACAAGGGCTTTGTTGCTCCGTGGCATGTGGGATTTTCCCAGACCAGGGCTCGAACCCGTGTTCCCTGCCTTGGCAGGCAGATTCTTAACCACTGAGCCACCAGGGAAGTCCCTAGAACCCTTATTTCTTGAAATGAAGTGATTCTATGTGGTTACTGCAGGGCTAAAAACTAACCCTTAACCCCTACTTGGGGTTAGCTTGATTCAGTCATAGCCAGTCAGAATCCTACACGTTTGTGGCCCTGGTGATTGGATCTGGGAAGGGCATATGATCAGAGCTGGGCCAATCAGAACCCTCTTTGGGAAGGAAGCTCGAGCATTTGGGGAAGACAAGCCGTTTGCTGCCTCTCAGTATTAAATAGTTAAGCCTAGAGTTTTCCAAGCTCCTGGTCGTTACTTTTGAGGAGATGCTACTTGACAATGAAGTCAACACAGAAAAAATGCACAGCTGAGAAACTGAGAGGAAGAGATAGAATTCTGGTATTGTTTAAACTCCATGATTCGTTTCTAGAACATTCTAGTTTCAAGAACCAATAATTTCCCTTTTTTGTTTAATCTAGTCTGAGTTTTTATGCCTGGAATCAAAAGAACTAACCATTATGGAAAGACTGCTGGGATTCAAGCCAACAGACACAGAGCCTTCAGTGCTTTGAAAAACCAAACCAAGGAAATTTTGGCTGGGCCTCAGTGGCTTCTCAGTCAGGAGCTGAGAACATGGATGTGGGCAAGGACTAGACTCTATTCAAGCCTCTCCCAGGTGGCATCTCCCTGTGTGCTCACTATGGCTTGGGGAGCCAAGTGGGACCGCTGGGACGTGGATTTGCCACTTAAACCCTGATCCGGATGAGCCCTCTCTTGAGGAGCTGGTGTCTGAGCTCTGGGCCCCAGCAGGCTGGGGAGGACCAGCAGAGGATGGCTGCCTGGTGAGAGGCAGGAAGGATAACTTTGCTGAGCTCCTAGGAAATCTGATAGGACTTATTTCATGTAATACAATCCACTCTTGTGTCCCTGGGCTTTTGCATATGCTGATCCCTCAGCCTGGGACACCCTCCACACTTTGTCCATCTGGTAAATTTCTAGTTTGCCTTCAAAATTTAGCTCAGAGAGTATCTCTTCCAAGAAACTTTTGTGACAGTTTGAAAACTTGGCTGCAATGGGGGTTTTTTTTGTTTGTTTTTTTTTTGCTTCTCCTCCCATCAAGAGGTAGATTCTACAACCCCATCCCTTGAATCTGGTTGGTCTTTTTTTTTTTTTTAAATAAATGTATTTATTTATTTATTTATGGCTGCGTTGGGTCTTCGTTGCTGTGCGTGGGCTTTCTCTAGTTGTGGTGAGTGGGGACTACTCTTTGTTATGGTGCGTGGGCTTCTCATTGTGGTGGTTTCTCTTGTGGCGGAGCATGGGCTCTAGGGGCGTGGGCTTCAGTAGTTGTGGCATGCAGGCTCAGTAGTTGTGGCTTGTGGGCTCTAGAGCACAGGCTCAGTAGTTGTTGCACACAGGCTTAGTTGTTCCATGGCGTTTGGGATCTTCCCACATGGGAAGATTCTTCTTCTTCATGGGTTCAAACCCATGTCCCCCACATTGGCAGGCAGATTCTTAACCACTGTGCCACCAAGGAAGTCCCTCTGGTTGGTCTCATGACTGCTTGACTCATAGAGCGCGTTGAAAGAAATATTGCATGTCTTCTGAGGCTAAGTCGTAAAAGGCCATGCAGCTTCCGCCTTGTTCACTGGGAACACTCACTCTTGAACCCCTGAGACACCATGAAAAAGTCCAACTACCTTGAGACCACCATTCTAGAGAGGCCACAAGTAGGCACTTTGGTCGACAGTCCCAGCTGAGCTCATTCTTCAGCCAGCCCAGCCCAGACACCCAATCTTCAAGTCACCTCCAGCCATTAGAGTCAACCCCACTGAGGCCCCAGGCATCATAGAGCAGGGAAGACACAGCCCCACAGTGCCCTGTCCAAATTCCTGATCTACAGAATCTGCAAACACACATGGTTGTTTTGTGCCACTAAGTTCTGGGGTGGTTTGTTTTGGAGCAAGAGATAACTGGAACACCACCCTTGACTCCTCTGGGCAAACTTCAGTGCGTCTTCCCTTATCGTTTTTTCAGAGTTCCTCGTGCATCGCTCCAACAGAACCCTGGCCTACTGGGCTGTAGTTGTCTCATTACATGCCTGTCTCTTCTGCTCAACTATGAAGTCCTGGGGAGGTAGGGGACCAGGGGCTGTATCTCCTTCATCTCCATATTTCCACGTCCAGGAGCTGCAGTTATCAGACATTAGCAGATGAGAAAGAGAGAGAGAGAGAGAGAATGAGGATGGCTTGGGGAAGCCCTCGGCAGGTCCAGCTGTTACAGGCAACAAGGGAAGTCTAGCCAGGTGAGCAGCTGCAGGATCCCGTGGGAGCTGACACAGCAGAGGCAGCACTCTAGGCGGGAGGCCACAGTGAGACCCACAGCAAGGATGACCTGAAATTAAGCCACTGAGGTAAGTGGCAGCCTCAGGCTCCTTCCATTGGTACCAGCCATTGACAGAATCAGTCTCAGAGGCTGGAGAGGGGCTGAGCCCACCATGAGGGTGACGTGGCCTCCCGTCAACACAGAAAGGAGAGCTCTGGGGCCAGGAGCCAGGGAGACTCATTTGAGAAACAAAGGTTACAACCAGCCCCGTTCAATAATAGATCTGGTTGCTTATTTAGATCATCACGATCTGGGAGTGGGGAGGGGGTGGGGAGGGGGCAGGTATGAGGGAGCTGAGCAGAGCCCCAGATATGCTAACAGAAGTTCATCTGCCAGGGAACCCACTTAGCCCTGCCTTTGAGCAGTGGGAGCTCAAGCTGAGAGAGCGTTTTCATTTCTTTTCCTTAGGAAAATTGTTCAGAATTTGCTTGGGAACCCAGTCCTGGAAACGTTCATAGCAGGGAAAGTTAACGCAACCTGCACTCGCTGCCCTGAGTTAGGAGGAGAGACGGCATGCCAAGTGAATCTGGATCTGGGTGTGGATTTCAGGGTAGAAGGATCCAGGATGCAGAGCCCAGCTCCCAGGCCTGCCCATGGGACCTTTTGGCAGAGCCCAAGGCTTCTGGAGAGAGGGCAGTGTTCTTGTTTGAGCCTCAGGCAACCTGTGAGGTTTCAGAACAAGGATACTAAAGAGAAGGAAGAAGGGGATTCATATTTGTTGAGACATATGTGCCAGAAGCATTGCAGTCGTGGCAAACGATCTTCATCACAACCTTTTAGACGTGTATTTGTGGTCCCACCGTACAGCCGAGAAAACTGAGATTCAGAGAGCTTCAGCGAGGAATTGCTGCAGTCTGATTTGGGATCCCTTAAGGGACAAGGGAGGAAGCACAGAAGGGCACAGACCCCTGGGCCGATGTCTCTGTGACCCCTTTGGTGGCCTCGGAGTTCCTGTCTGCGCAGAGAGAGGACTGGACTTGTGATTCCACCCCGATCTCAGTTGAATCCCACCTCTGCCACTCACAAGCAGTGCGACCTTGGGCAAGTCGCTCACACTTCCTGTGCCTCTGCTTTCTCGTCACAGAGTTCAACAAGAGTTAATTTTCAGAGAGAAGAGGGGGCCCCTCCCTTCTTCCACTGCCCATCTTTATGGAGTATTGAATGTAGAACGTGGCATCAGTCAAGGGCAGAGCCCAAGAGTACAGGGACCCACACCATCCTCCCCGTGGGCGTCTGGGGCTTTGGCCGTGGCAGACAGTGTGCACTGTTCCCTGGGGAAGGGCAAGAGCCCCACGTCCGAGCAGCCGCCCCTCCACGGAGGTGGTAAGCCCTGTGCTCTGACAGGCAGGCGCCGCTCTGGGCTGTGAGCTGAGGCCTTCCGGCAGGCAGTTTTCTAAGTGGCTACAGATGTGGCGTGAGATCATCAGCAGGCCAGCTGCTGATGAGAGGAAAAGATCCTCCAGCTCGCAGGCCTCCACTCAGGGCTGCACTTCCACCTCTCAAGGATGGGGCAGTGAAAGGAGGGATGGGAAGAAGACACTTCTGAAAAAGACCCACAGAAAAACTGCTGTGCTGTCTCGGGGTGGGCTGTGTAATCACAGGAGGTTTGGGGGGAGATTTTGCTGACACTTTTTTTTTTCTTTTTCTTTTTGTGGTACGCGGGCCTCTCACTGCTGTGGCCTCTCCCGTTGCGGAGCACAGGCTCCGGACGCGCAGGCTCAGCGGCCATGGCTCAGACGGGCCCAGCCGCTCTGCGACATGTGGGATCCTCCCGGACCGGGGCACGAACCCGTGTCCCCTGCATCGGCAGGCGGACTGCCAACAACTGCGCCACCAGGGAAGCCCTGCTGGCACTTTTTTTCCAGGATGTTTTCCAATGAAAAAATTTAACAGCCTTGCCCTTTCTGATGAACTACATATGAATGTCAGGCAGGCATCTTATTCCAACTAGGCAATATGCTACAAAATTTAAAAGTACCGGGGGAACTTAATACAAACTAGGTCTCCCTCCCAAGTCCCCAACTCCTAGAGGCCATACCATTACTACTTCTTATGTGGCCTCTGGGAGATACTCTGCATTTTATAAGCATGTACTCATTATGCTCATCACTGTCACACTAGCCCACAGGTCCACGCCTCGCTCTCCCCTGCTCTTCTTTGTACCCGAAGAGGCTGCCCCTCGCAGGCTACTGTTTCCAAGGTACTGGGTCAGCTGGCTTCAGGTTGAGCACAAGTCAAGGGGAGGCACCCGGCAGGAGATGAAGGGCAGAAGGGGAAGAAAAAAGGTCCTCTCTTCCCCTCCCTCTCTGCCTTGGGTTGTTTCTTGGCAGCAGCTGTGTCTCCTCCATGGATTGGGGATGGGTCTTCCAGGATTCCAGACCCACTGAAACCCCAGCCTCTCAGCCCCAGGGACAGCCTCATCCATTTGTCCTTCCAGTGGACAGGTCCAGCAGCTTCCTTGAGCTGCTAGTTTCTGAGCTGCCTTGCCTTCCCCTATTTGCTTTCTCAGCTCTTGCCTCATTTGTCTAATCAATTTCCTGAACTAAATTCTCTCTGTCTAAAACACCTTGGGTGGTTTCTGTTTTTCGAACTGGACAGACTGATTCCCTCATTTTTTAAAACTCTTGTGCAGCCAAAATCTCATGGGTTCACGTAAATATTTCCCCTTATTTCACCCAGATTTTGACATGTTATATATGGTTCTGCATCTTCCCTCCCCCTTTTTATTGTTTACTGATATGCCTTGTAGGATTGTTGTTGGGGTTTATATATATATTTTATATATAAAACATATATAGAGTTACGTCTTTTTTTTTTAATAGCTGCATAGGATTCCTTTGTCTGCACTACAGTTTATTCAACCAGTCCCTATGATGATCACTGAGGCTTTTCCAGATGTTTACTATTATAAATAATTTCTTGGTTAATATCCTTTCCTTATGTGACTTCACTCATATGGAGATCTAGCTGCAGGATAAATGCCTAGAAGTAGACATGCTGAGTAGGTACCTTTACAATTTTGATAATGATGCCAACTTGCCCTGCAGAGAAGTTGTGTCAATTCAGTCCCCTGTGCAGCATCCTGCACTGAGAGGCTTGTGAAACCCTGGACTGTAAGTGTCCTGAGGGCAGAGACTGTGTCTCTTTTGCTCCCTAGTGCACCCCCAGTGCGCAGCATGGCGAAAGACTCTCAGTAAATATTTTTGGGTGAAGTTGGTAAATTGAAAGGTGCAATGGATGAGGCCAGGTCAGCAGCCTCCTGGTCTTGAGCAAGTCCCTTGGATGTCATATCAGAGCTCCCTCCAGCTCTGGGATCAAGGGCTTCCAAACCTGGCCGAGCATCAGAATCGTTGGGAGAGCTTTAAAAATGAAAGGTCCTGGACTCCACGCAGGGATTCAGCTGCAATGGGCCTGGGGTGGAGCCTCTGGTGGATTGTGAACCATCACCCAGATCCCCCTCAGGAATGAATGGCTCTCTCCCCCCGGCTTCTGGGAGTGCTGCCGGCAGGGAGTCCTCAGCTGCCAGCTCTCTCTGGAAAATGTCTTGGCTGGAAGAGCAGCCTTGCCCAAGGTCATATCCCTTTCCGGGGGCAACTGCATCTAATAACTGGTCAACGTGGGCATATAAAGGCCTGGCCCTGATACTTCAACTCATGACAAATTTGAAGAGTCATGCCAGCCTCAGAACTGTACACAGGGCCAGCTGAGGCTTCTATGGAGACGACACCTTCTCCCTCTGCTCAATCCTGTTTCCATCCCCTCCCTTCCACAGGCGCTGATCCCAAAGGCACTTCCTAATAAACCCCATCTCAGAGTTAGCTTCCCAGAGAACCCAACCTGTGACAAGGCCCTGGCATCTGTATCTTAACCCCCTCCTCCCTCAGTGATGTGACCTGTAGCTTCTGCCCACTGTGAAGGTTACTTTGGATGCATGAGATCTTAATGGTTTTACTTTCTTGGTGCCATGGACCACCTTCTCAGAATAATGTTTTTAAATACAAAAAGTAAAATACATAGGATTGGGCTTCCCTGGTAGCGCAGTGGTTGAGAGTCCGCCTGCCGATGCAGGGGACACGGGTTCGTGCCCCGGTCCGGGAAGATCCCACATGCCGCGGAGCGGCTGGGCCCGTGAGCCATGGCCACTGAGGCTGCGCGTCCGGAGCCTGTGCTCCACAACGGGAGAGGCCACAACAGTGAGAGGCCCGCGTACCGCAAAAAAAAAACAAAAAACAAAAAACATAGGATTGCAAATGAAAACAATTATATTGAAATATGGTAATCAAAATATTTTTTGAATTCTGATATAGTCATGTTTGTTTCTTTATTAACCCCTTAATTAGGATCCAGCAACACATCTAACAACTACCCTAATTTTGAAGTAGTGAGGAGCATAAACCACATCTCAAGATACCCATGACAATTGTAAGGTGATATGAAAATATCGGTGATTTCTGTGGGGACAGAATTCCAAGTGCTGCTAATACTACTGGGGTTTGTTGCTTGCATTCACAATGGGACAAAATGCTGAATTACATTTAGAGGTTAGGGAAAATAAAGGTGTCATTTTTGTGTGTCTAAGTCCACAGGCCCCTCTGAATTCTATCTGCAAATCTCTGCTCCAGTGGGTGACCTGCTCCAGTGGGTCCCTTGATCTAGTGGGTTCCTTGGTCTAGTGGCTGTTCTCACCGTAAGTCTCCAGGTGGGATCTACTGCCAAACTGAGGGCAGAAGGTTTTTAAACAAAGGATGGGTGGGATGTCTGGGGGCCTCTCTAATCTCTGTCCTTTGGCAGGGAGCAGGCAGGGAAAGCTGAGCCGGCAGAGAAAGCTGAGCCTAGAGCATCATCGCTCCGCAGTGCGGGGGGCGGGGGGGGGGGGGGGGGGGGAACCACGCCTCCCGGTTAGAGCAGTTTCTGGTTACACCCAGAACAAGGCGCCAAAATGTTTTCCAAGTCCTCCAACTGGGCTGCCTCTTCCTCCTGTCAGCAGGGGTTGAGTTTCATCTGCTTTTGGCCCTGATGCCCCATGAAAGGCCAGCCAGCTCCTGCCCAGGTGGGACGGCCCTTAGCCTAGACCCACAGCAAATGCACTGGCTTGTTAAATTAAGGGCAAAATCCGTTCAGGGCATGTTAATTCCCTCACTCCTTTGAATAAGTAATTGTGATTTATCTGCCCTGAAGCCTGTAATGTGGAAACTAATGTAATGATGCTGGGGGGTGGGGGTGTTGACTGAGTGTCTTAGAGGTGTGATCCACCAGAAAAAGAGGAAAAAGCGAGAATGCCGAAGAGGGCGGGGAGGGGTGGGGAAAGTGGGTAGCTTTCTAAAGAGGAGCCTCCTGAAGTTTGGGCCTCTGGCAGCCAGATGGAAAGCTTGCCTGCTACAATGCGTGCCCCACTCCCTGCTCCAGGGCCACCTTGCACTGAGTGATGTCACAAAGGCGGCAGTTCTACATCCAGCCCCATCTCATACTAGCCAGCTGACATTGGCAAGTCATTCACATCTTTTAGCATCAGTTTTCTCATCTCTAGAATGGGACAGTAATACCAACGTGGCCAATCTCGCAGGGTTGTTGTGAGGATTGAGTGAGAGGACGTCGGGGAATACTTTGAGATTTTGTAAACACTGAACTTCTGTGAAATAAGTTCATATATTGGGGCAGGGGTGATACAGCTGGGTGAGCGGGGCCGCTGTGTCCGAATCTACATGTTGTTGACTGTTCAAGAGAGTCTGGCATCCAGCTCCTACCCTGCTTGCCAAGCCATTCACCCTGGCACAGGACCGCGGAGGGATGCCTTTTTATGGTACACAGAGTGTCCCTGCCTGCCCTTGCAAACTCAGGCTACATCCAGCTGGAGGGAGGGAAATGAACCTCTGCCTTTTCTCTAATGCGCTTTTGTGGCACTCTTAGACTATAACTATTAGTGGAGACGTAACCGCAACAATCTCAACTTGTTTCTGTTACTATCTATAGAGATAATTTTTAAAAACAGTTAGATGGGGGGGGGTTGTTTGTTTTTTTTTATAGCTTAGTACATAGTAAATGCAGCTGCAGTTCAGAGGGTAGACTGTCCAGTACTGAAGAGAGGTGGCTGTGACCTGGCTGTGTGGCAGGCAGATGTCACACTTGCTTTGTGGACTACCCACAGGCAACCGGATCATCAGAGCTGCCTTTAAATTCTCCCTCTTGGCTTCCTGATTCCCCAACATATTACTGTTTTCAGTATGAAAATCCTTGTTTGGGAGGTTTGCAAAACTTTCCCTTGCTCTTTGTGATCCCCGACACAGAACAGGGTCAGTCCCCCATAGTTACAAGGGATGTGGTGGCTGGCAAAAGGGTAGCCAGCTCTCGGCAAGGGGTGATATCTCGGGTCCCAGGGGCTGAGGGGAATGGGAACTGTGGTGGACTGAAGGATGTCCCCCCAGAAGTCCATATCCTAATCCCCGGAACCTGTGAATGTTACCTTTTAGGACAAAAGGCATTTGAAGATGTGGTTACATTAAGGATTTTGAGAAGGGAAAATTAACCTGCATTATTCAAAAGGGCCCGGTGTAACCCTAAGGGTCCTTATAGGAGGAAGAGGCAGGAGATCAGAGGTTGTAGGAGAAGGCCATGTGACCACGGAAGCAGAGACTAGAGTGATAAGGCCCGGAGCCAAGGAATGCTGGATGCCACCAGGAGTGGGCAGAGGCCAGGAACTGATTCTCCCTCGGCCTGCAGGAGAACCAGCCCAGCTGACACCTTGATTTTAGCTTCCTAAGACTTATTTTAAACTTCTGTACTTCAGAACTGTAAGAGAATAAATTTGTGTGTTTTAAGACACTAAATTTGTGGTAATTTATTACAGCTGCAATAAAAAAATGAATACAGGGACTTCCCTGCTGGTGCAGTGGTTGAGAGTCCGCCTGCCGATGCAGGGGACATGGGTTCGTGCCCCGGTCCGGGAAGATCCCACATGCCGCGGAGCGGCTGGGCCCGTGAGCCATGGCCACTGAGCCTGCGCGTCCGGAGCCTGTGCTCCACAGCGGGAGAGGCCACAACAGTGAGGCCCACGTACCGCAAAGAAAAAAAAAAAAAAGAATACAGTAATAAACCTGGTATACATGATCTAAAAGGCCCAGCGTGGAGCTGGTATGGCTTCAGAAACACCCAGAGTTGCCCTATGTCAAAACTTCACTCTCAATGTCTAAAATTTGATCATCAAGGCTACCAGGAATAATGACTAACTTTAATGAGCGCTTACTACGTGCCAGGTTTGTGGTTAAGTGCTTTAATATAAAGCCTGTCTCCCTTTGGTAGAGAGGTCCTCAGCTCTGAATATTAATTAGAATTCCCTTAGAGTATTAAAAAAAAACATAGGGGCTTCTCTGGTGATCCAGTGGTAAAGAATCCACCTTCCAATGCAGGGGACGCAGGTTCGATTCCTGATCGGGGAACTAAGAACCCACACGCCACTGGGCAACTAAGCCTGCGCCACAACTACTTAGCTCACGCACTTCAATGAGAGCCGGCCTGCCGCAAACTACAGAGCCCAAGTGCCCTGGAGCCCGCACACCACAACTAGAGAGAAGCCCGAGCGCAGCAACAAAGAGACCGTGTGCTGCAAATAAGACCCAACACAGCCAAAAATAATAATAATAATAAAGAAAATAAATAATTTTTTTTAAAAAGTCAAGGAGAGGTAGTAATTAAAAAAAATAGGCATGAGGGCCTCACCCAAGACTTTCTGAATCAAAATACTGAGGTGCAGCCTGGGTATCTAAAAGTTTTAACTGCCCCCCAGATGATTCTAATACGCTCCAAAGGTTGTGTCAATGTACACAAAACTTATAACATATGTCAAAGATTTGTTTAACTCATAAATGAGGGAACCCAGAAGAATGGCAAAACTTGTTCAAAGGACGGCACAAGACACTGGAGTATATATAGTTACTGAAAGAAAAAAGCTGGAATAAGATTGCTAAATTAGATAGGAAACTGGTTATGTCCTACAGGACAATCAAACCATAACCTTTAGGGTTATGCTTTTCTGAATGTCTGGAAATCATTTGTAGCTTATCAATTTTCTAAAGGTAATATCAATTTTTACGAAGTCTGGTCCCTAATTAATGATAAATAGTAAGTCAAACAAAGTTACATCCCTAGAGCCAGTAACCCTTAGGCAACCCTTAGAAAATGCTCTAGGGGGACTTTTAAAGGGCACATTTTTGTCTTATTTCCAAGTTTTGGGTAATTTCTCTACATTAGGGCAAGTGGTGGTCCCTGTTAAAATTCAAATGCCCCTGGGCCAGGAATACTTCTCACTGATTTTAGGAGTCCATTCAGGCCTTTATTAGGCCACTATGCATTCATTGAGCACTTGCCACGTGCAAGGCCTTTGGGGGTACGGAGATGGGTAGGACCCTCACACATACACTGTACAGAAAGAGGCATACATACAGAAAATCCATGCTTGAGGCAGCAAGTTAAGGGCCTTAAGGTCTGTACAAAGTGCCCTAGGATTTAACAGAGAAAAATAGCCCTTCAGGTTTGAGAGATGGAGGAAAAATCCATGGAAAGAGATGGTACCAATAAAACTGGACTTTGAAGAGTGGGTAAGATTTCCATAGGAGAAGATGGGAATGAAAGGCGTTCCAGGCAGAGGGAAGAGCATGAGCAAAGGCCCAGAGGCAGGAAAACAGCAGGAATGTTTAGAGGAGGAGTGAGCAGGGTAATGTTGCAAAGAGTTTTCTTAGGAGGTCAGTGAGAGATATAAGGTAGGACAACTAGTCAAGGATGGGACCAAAGAGCAGCATGAATGCCAAATTAAGGGATCTGGACTTTATCTAGTTGACAACCAACAGCCATGGCTGGTTTGGGGCCAGAAGTGGGCCAGTTTAGCTTGTGAAGAAGGAATTGGATGGGAGTACAGGGCATGGAAGGAAGAGCCCCCAATGCCCCTGATAAAGGTTTTAAACGTCATGGTTTGGAGGTGTCAGCTCTGGGCATGACCTGACTTCTCATTTGGCATCTATCTTTTCTGCACCCAAATGGAAGTCCTTCAGGTTCAACCCCCTGGAAATCCACCCCAGTTTTAAGATCATCAGAGGCCACAGTGGAGAAGGGCCTGCACCCTGTGCAATTAGCACTTCAGAAAGCGAGGCCTCTTCTCCCGGGTTCTAAGTGCTACCTGCTCCCAACTCTGCCCCCAGGAGCCGGGGGCCAGGGGCCAGGTCTTCGAGAGGCCATCACCCTGCTGGGCCTTTTCCCTCACATAGGACACACTGCTCAGACAACCCCACTCCTCAGGCACTCCTTTCCAGTGCCTGAGGGTATGGTTTCTGAGAATACCAGTCTTGGGGGCAGATAAATCAGGATTCAAATTCTGTCTCCAGCACTTTCTTGCCAACTTCAGCTGCCTGAGTCTTCAATTCCTCAGCTGTAAAGTGGGGGTAACAATAGTGCCTCCCCTGCAGGGCTCATGTGGGATTAAGTGAGTTGATGTGTGAAGACAGCCAGCACCAAGCTGGCACACAGTACGAGCTCAGTCATGGTGGAGAGCGCTAGTAACAAGCCCTACCTGCTCCTGGAAGCCTTCTTCACTTTTATAAATTTTGGAGAGGAAACCATCTTAGACTCGAAGGACGCCTGGGTTTTAGGCTTTTTGTGGGGGAAGAGGCCACTGTTCATCCTTGAGCAAGTCCCTGCCCCATGGGGGACTTCAGCTCATTCCTTCGTGAAATGTTGGGACACGTGTGGGTGGTACAGGTTGGGCCAGACAATCGCTGGGTTTTTCCAGCCACGGGGGTTTGTTTTTTCATGCCTGCAAACCTCTGTCCCTTCAACGACTGATTATTGAGCCACCACTATGGCCAGGCCCTGTGGGGACATGGCCAAGAACAAGGAGGATATGGTCTTCACCCACAGGGTCCAGCCAAAGCCCCCTCCAAGGTGCTACCGTGCTCTCCTTTTCACAGCCACTGGGCAGCCTGGCCGTGGGCAGCTGATGAAGGTTCCCAGGAAATTGGGATTCAACTCTGTGCCAGGCCCAGTACCAGGTGCTGAGGCTACACAGGTATGAGGCAGGGCTCCTGTCCTCGAGATGGCTCACAGTTGGAGGGCGTTCGGGGGTACATATAAAAGGGTGCACAGTGATAGGGAACCCAGAGGAGAGAATCACGCCTCCATTCGAATGGGCTGCAGAAGGTTCACAGAGCTGAACCCCTGCAGAATGGGTGGTTTTCCAGTGGGAGGGGGAAGGGAGTTCCAGGCAGAGGTAACACAGACGCAAAGGCCTGGAGGCGTTCCGTGCAGGGGAGCGTCTGAAGCGTGGTAAATAGAGCGGGGAGGTAGGCGGAGAACCCTGAAGTGGCCCTGCAGTGGAATTTGGACTTTATCCTGCGGACTTTGAGGATCAGAGAAGTTTGAGTGTCAGGTGACCACTTTGGGATGTTCACTCCGGTTGAAGTGTGGAGGAGGGCTTGGCCGAGGCAAGAATAGCGGCAGAGGCAGTTGAGGCAGATGCAGGGAGAAAGGATGAGACAGTGGGGGCCCCAGACCAAGGGTGGCAGTGGGGAGGGGAGTGGGGCGTGAGGTGGAGGTCAGGGCATGGCGGTGGGTTGGACGTGCTGGGGGGAGTTCAGGAAGCCTCCAGGATGCTGGCTCGACCACAGGGTGGAGGGAGAGGCTAGTCACTGAGGTGGGGAAGAAGAAAAGGAGCAGGTGGGGGGTGGGAGGGTTGAAGATGGTGGGTATGTTTGAAACATGGTGCCTGGGAACATAGGATCTCAGAAGCAGAGGCCCATCTGGGTACTGTGTGCGCCGACAGCAGACAGGTGCTAGTAGAAACCCAGGTGTGAAGGTCTCAGCACAGGAAGGGCATCTTGTATGAGAATAGAGGACTGAGGCAGAGCACCAGGGGCCACCACCACTTTAAAAACACTCCATTTTCTTCTGACTGTAAGAGAAATACATTCTCATTATTAAAAAAATGAGGCCAGTTTTTTGGCATCCCTCCTTGTTTGTGAAGAGATTGCTTATTCATTCAGTCATTGTTTATTTATTTATTTAAAAATATATGGTTGTTTTTTTTTAACATCTTTATTGGAGTATAATTGCTTTACAATTGTGTGTTAGTTTCTGCTGTATAACAAAGTTAATCAGCTATACATATACATACATCTCCATATCTCCTCCCTCTTGCATCTCCCTCCCACCCTCGCTATCCCACCCATCTAGATGGTCACAAAGCACGGAGCTGATCTCCCTGTGCTGTGCGGCTGCTTCCCACTAACTAGCTATTTTACATTTGGTAGTGTATATATGTCCATGCCACTCTCTCACTTCGTCCCAGCTTACCCTTCGCCCTCCCCATGTCCTCAAGTCCATTCTCTACGTCTGTATCTTTATTCCTGTCCTGTCTCTAGGTTCTTCAGAACTTTTTTTTTCTTTTTTAGATTCCATATATATGTGTTAGCATATGGTATTTGTTTTTCTCTTTCTGACTTACTTCATTCTGTATGACAGACTCTACGTCCATCCACCTCACTACAAATAACTCAATTTAGTTTCTCTTTTTTTTTAGATGCTAAATATCATTAAATTATTATATTATTTAGACAGTAAATATGGTCTATTTTTGCTTCTTTCCAATAGAATACATTTGATCACATTTTTACCAAAGAAATATGTCAGGATAAAGTTACTACTAGTATTAAAAAATAAATTATATTTTAAAACTTAGCTTAACCATGTGTATTTACTTTGTCATAAAAATAATTTTTTCATCTTTGATTTTATTACTCATTGTTAGACATGTGTTCATTCATACCACCACAAAACATAAAATCTGAAGTACTATTTTCTTCGTATTTTGAAAGTATGTCATCAAATTCTGGGTGTATGTCAGAAGATGCACCTGGTCTGTAAATGTCAGCAGAAGTAAGTTCGAGAGACATTTTTTTACAGTAAGCAACAGCTGTAAGATATTCTGCTACAGAAAGAGCTATCCTGTGTCATTGCATTTCTACAAACCAATATCAAGGGCATGGCAGTGAGGAAAGTGAATTGAAGATTGTAACACTAAATGGTAACTAGTATCTTTTTTTTTTTTTTTGCCAGTGGTAATGGATATGTAAGGATATTGACAACAACATTGGAATAGCAGAGGAATTGAAAATGCTATACATTGATCAATGGGAAACTAGCTAAATTAATTATATTGCATATATACAATAAAATACCATGAAGAAAGCAAACACATATATAGTCTTGGGTTGAACCATATACCATTCTAAGTGCTCTACATTACATATACTATCTCACATAATTTCCCAACAATACTACTACTATCCCATTTTACATATGAGACAAGAAGTTAAGTAACATGCCCAAGATGACATATATATGTATATATTTTTCTATGTCATAATATTGACATTCAGTCCAGTAATCCTCCACTGTAACAGCTCCTTTACTTTGCAGTGAAAATTGATTTGTATATTTTTTGCCTCTGAGTCCTTGTGGGATTTTTTTTTTAATTCAAACAGAAAGTCACAAAAATTATAATCATCCTCATCAGTTCACTCAGTCCCACGTAATTAATTTTTTTTTATCTTGATCTTTTGTTAGCACTTTTATGAGTTCATCAGTTTTCCATTAGGGTTCTGAAAATGCTTATTCATTCAGTTCAGCAGTATAGTCAGTTATCAGAAACCTGTACTTGTCAGTCTTTTCTATGAACTCCTTGAAGATGAAACCCTTTCATAGGAACATTTTTGCAAAAGTATCAGAGTACACCCAGAACTGTCTGTAAATGACAAAACACTTAAAAATGACCATGGTTAAAGATTTGATGAAAGTTCATAATAATGCAGCTGACAAGGAAATTTAGTTATTTCTGAGATATACATTTTAAAGTAATAACTAGAATTATGACTTATAATATTATACTAGAACATATAAGATTTTCAGAAATTTCATGTAATGTCTGAAACATTTATATTAACATATTTCCATACAAATAACCCAAAGAAAGTTTAGTATTAGTTGTTTTTTTGTCTGTTTGTTTGTTTGTTTATACTGCAGGTTCTTATTAGTCATCAATTTTATACACATCAGTGTATACATGTCAATCCCAATCGCCCAATTCAGCACACCACCATCCCCACCCCACCGCGGTTTTCCCCCCTTGGTGTCTATACGTTTGTTCTCTACATCTGTGTCTCAACTTCTGCCCTGCAAACTGGTTCATCTGTACCATTTTTCTAGGTTCCACATACATGCGTTAATATACGATATTTGTTTTTCTCTTTCTGACTTACTTCTCTCTGTATGACAGTCTTTAGATCCATCCACGTCTCAATAAATGACTCAATTTCGTTTCTCTTTATGGCTGAGTAATATTCCATTGTATAAATATGTGCCACATCTTCTTTATCTATTCATCTGTTGATGGACACTTAGGTTGCTTCCATGTCCTGGCTATTGTAAATAGAGCTGCAAAGAACATTGTAGTATATGTCTCTTTTTGAATTATGGTTTTCTCTGAGTATATGCCCAGTAGTGCGATTGCTGGGTTGTATGGTAGTTCTATTTTTAGTTTTTTAAGGAATTACCATACTGTTCTCCATAGTGGCTGTATCAATTTACATTCCCACCAACAGTGCAAGAGGATTCCCTTTTCTCCACACCCTCTCCAGCATTTATTGTCTGTAGATTTTTTGATGATGGCCATTCTGACTGGTGTGAGGTGATACCTTGTTGTAGTTTTGATTTGCATTTCTCTAATGGTTAGTGATGTTGAGCATCCTTTCATGTGTTTGTTGGCAATCTGTATATCTTCTTTGGAGAAATGTCTATTTAGGTCTTCTGCCCATTTTTAGATTGGGTTATTTGTTTTTTTGATATTGAGCTGCATGAGCTGCTTGTAAATTTTGGAGATGAATCCTTTGTCAGTTGCTTCATTTGCACATATTTTCCCCATTCTGAGGGTTGTCTTTTTGTTTTGTTTATGGTTTCCTTTGCTGTGCAAAAGCTTTTAAGTTTCATTAGGTCCCATTTGTTTATTTTTGTTTTTACTTCCATTTCTCTAGGAGTCATTATTTATTGAGGACCTGCTATGTGCCCGGCATGATGCTAGGTCATTTTTTTTTTTCAACTTTATTTAGGTATAATTTACATATTGTAACACTCATCCATTTCAAGTATACAATTCAATGATATTTAGTAGATTTAATGAGTTGTATAAGTACCACTTTAATCCAGTTTTAGAACATGTGTAAGATCCCTGTGCCCACTTACAGTTAGTCTCTATTCCCACCTCTAGCCCCAGGCAACTGCTAAGTGATTCTGTCTCTATAGATTCAGCTTCATTCTGATCTCTTCAATTGCACAATTTGGGTTGTACCTCACAATGGCAGCCCTTCTTGGTGTCGCTCAGGGCATTCATACCAATCCTTGGCCCTTTAACACCTCAGTGCCAACAGCCCAATGCCAATATCCCTTTGCCCATATGCCATCATTACCAACCCAGTGCCAATATTCACAGCCAGCACCCCAAATCCACACATCCATCCCATTACCAATACATCCCACTGCCCCATCACCAACAGCTCTTCCAAGAACTAGGCAGTCCTTTGCTGCCAGGTGCTCTTCTAAATGCCTGGTAATGCCACCTCTGTCCCACTCATGTGTTTCCATGCCACCCCACTTTCTGACAGTCCCTCACCACCAATAAGTATCCAAGGAGCCAAAAGAGCACAGACGAAAGACTTCTCTGCCAAAGAAGAATCAAGGCAGACCTCCAGATGCAGAGGGACCCAAATGAAAAGGAAGTAACTCCACCCCTTGCTCTCAGAGGCACCCTCCCCTCGACTACTGCACTTCGATTTTGAGACCCTTCAAGTGGGCACTCAGTACTGCTAAACAAACCTATCACAGCCGCCCTAGGGAATTTACTTTTCCACTCCCTAGAATAACCATTTCAGACACTCTTCTTGAATCTCCAATATGTTCTCCCACACCCAGTCACACTTAACTGATGGTCTCATCATCCCACCATCTATTCACCATCCCACTGTACTTAAGCCTACACCCCACCTTCCTTTCCGTTACATGAAATGAACTGTCAGTCTAATGGCAGCCCCTACCCCTCACTCACCCCTCGCTCTGGATCCCATCCCATCTCTGTGGCCTCTTTCAGGATCTTGCTCCTGCAGCCATCCCCTCCCCTTCCTGTATTACCCATTTCCCCCTCTCTGCCCAGCCACTCTCATCAATGTATAAACATCCTTTAAAGAAACCTTTCCTGATGCCACAGCAACCCATTTCTCTCATCCTTTTCACAGGAAAACATCTCCCGAGTGTTGTCTCTATTTGATATCCCCCTCTTGTTTTACTGCACATTCTTTCTTTTGTTTTTTTTTTGTTTTTTTTTTGTTTTTTTTTTTTGCGGTACGTGGGCCTCTCACTGTTGTGGCCTCTCCGTTGCGGAGCACAGGCTCCAGATGCGCAGGCTCAGCGGCCATGGCTCACGGGCTTAGCCGCTCTGCGGTGTGTGGGATCTTCCCGGACCAGGGCACGAACCCGCGTCCCCTGCATCGGCAGGTGGACTCTCAACCACTGCGCCACCAGGGAAGCCCACTGCCCATTCTTTCCTCAACCCATTGGGGCATTTTGAATAGGTGCTTGTAACAGCATATAAAAAAACCCCACAAAATGAGATATAGTGAAAAGGAAGGTTATCCCCTTCCCCTGCTGCCAGCAACACAGTTTCCCTCCCCAGAGGCAACTGATAGTCCTTGTTTCTCATTCCATGTAGAAGTAAATACCTCAATCCATTCTGAATCTCCTTTTATCTCCACCCACACCAGTGACCTCTCTCAGGCCAGAGACCGTTCTCTGTCTCCGTCTTACTCAAGTTCTCAGCAGCATTTGACATGGTCCACCATTTCTACTGTATTTTCCTCCTCTCTCTGGCCATTTTTTCCCAGTCTCCTTCACTAACTCCTCCGACGCTTTTCATTCTCTAAGTGGTGGTGTGCCCCGAGTCTCAGTCTTCAATCTTATCCCTCCCTAGGCATTCTCTGTTCTCAGGTGACCCTGTAGCTCCATGTCTTTTCTATATGCTGACAACAACCACATTTTAAAAATCTCCAGCCCAAGATCTGGAGCTCCAGACTCCTAAATATTAATCCCCTTGTATATCTGAATGGCATCTCCGACTTAGAGAAATACTGATTTCCTGCTCCAAATACTTTCCGTTCAGGAAGTGATGGCATCATTCACCCATTTGCTCAGACAACTGAGCTTGACCTTCCCACAAGCATCCAATTCACCGGAAGACCTGTCTGCCCCCTTTTCAGGATATATCTTGAATCCAGCCTCTTCTTACACCTCCATTATGACCCCCCCAACCCAAGTTCCCATCTTCTGTCATCTGGAACACAAGAGCCTCTTCCCTGTTCTCCCTGCTTCAGCTCTTCCCCCAAAGCTACAGTCCTTCCTCCACACGGCAGCCAGAGTGAGTTGGAAAATATCACTCCTCTGCTTGAGACACAACCCTTCTAATGGTTTCCTGCTTTGCTTAGAATAAAATCCCACCACTTTACTGTGGCCTAGCATGATCCACCCTACTCTCCCCCCCCCACCAACCCTCCACACCTGTCCCCTGTCATTCTCCATGGAATGCCTTTCTCTCAGACCTTCAGGGGCTGCCTTTTCTCACTACTTCTAAGGACACAACTCAAATGTCACTTCCTCCAGGAAGCCCTCTCTGACCACTGTCACACCTCTCTACTTGTTTTTTTCTTCTTTACAACCCTTCTCAGTTCCTGAAATTACTTGTGTACATGTCTATGCCCCACTGGAATGCAAACTCCTTGAGGACGGGGTCTGTGATTTGTTTCATACTTTTTAATCCCTCAACAACAGTGCCTGGCACATGGAAGGAGCTCAATCCATGTTTGCTGATTGACTCCTAAAATGAAAGAGCAAGCTTATCAGTGACGGGTAGGGTCTGTAGGGGCTGGGAGCCCTTCCGAGCACTGTCAGATCATCTGTGGTCTCTTTAGAGTTAAAAAAAATTCTCCAGCGCAACCCTCCCCATCAGCCCCACCAGAGACTTGGCAGAGGTCAGAAAGGTAGTCCTATTTAACTCCTTCCTCCACTGTCCTCACACCCACAAACCCAGTAGAATCTGCATCTTGCTGCATCGTACTACAGGCTTGTAAGTGTAAAGCCTCCTCTCCCCCCACCCTTCCTCTCCCTCTCTCCCCATATTTCCCCTGTGATGTCAAGGGGAAACAAGCTGGCTTCACATCAGACCCAGAAGTGGGAAAGACTTCTACACTAACTTATCTCCCCACAGGGAGATGCAAAATTTGCCCATAAATAAAAGATTTTATTATTTAGCTTCAACATTAAATTTCATCGGTCTACAGCATGTGTTTCATTACAGCAGACATTAACATGTGCTTAAAAATTCTGAAATGCAGCCCTGGCTTGCAGAATTCTAGCAAAGAGACTCCAGTGTGGTCTTAGAGAGATGCCCCAGACTTCACCTTCCCAAACGGCACTGGTCATCGTGATTCTTACATTCGCAGGGCACTTTGTGCTGATTTAACATGTGGTATTAGAGGTGGCAAAGATGCTCCCATGGTGCCTCTAGCTGCTTCTATCTACTGCTGCTTCCAATCTACTGCAGGCTGGAAAAAATAAAATCCCGCAGCCAACGATGTTAGAATGGACTCCTAAGTAAGCATCAAGACCCCCCAAATGAGAGCTGAGAATTCTACGTGAAAGACACAAAGACTTCGTGATAGCTGTTCTTTCCGTCCACTAGCATTTTTCCGTTCTTTCTTTTCTAAAACCTCCTTTGTTCTTGACTGTGCTCCAGAGAAATGCTTCTCAATTGTAAATATGCATCACCCGGGATCTTGTTACAATGCAAGTCTGATTCAATAGGTCTGGGTGGGGCTTAGGTCTAATAAGCTCTCAGGTGATGCAGATGTTGATGGTCACTGGAACGCACGTCGAGCAGCAAAACCCTGGAAAAGCCCTCTCCTATATGATAGCCACTAGTCATGTGTGGCTATTTAAATTAAAACTAATTAAAATTAAATGCAATTCAAAATTTAGTTCCTCCGTCACACTAGCCATATTTCAAGGGCTCAACGGCCACATGTGGCCTGGTGCTACCATCCTGGACAACACAGATGTTGAACATTTCCATCATTGCAGGAAGCCCAATTGGACAGCAGTGCTCTCCAGAGCTGAAGGAGTTGGAAATATAACCCCCAAAGTGTGATATGTGACATTCCCTGACACCCCCAGAGTGGCCAAGGACAGACCAAAATCTACTTGAGATCAAATGCATAAGCACAGGTATCATTCTGTCCAGATGAAATCCTCGGTCTTACACTGCATTTTTCCTCTTCCTCACGGCCAGGCCCACCACTGTAGGTGCATCTTGTCAGTCAAGACCGTGGCCGTCACTTCTGGGAGACGTGGAGCAGTGATTCAGTGCAGAGGGAAGGCTTATAACATGCCCCCACCCACCCACCCCACCTCCCTTCCCCTCTTTATTTGCTAGAGGGTCTGGAATGTGGAGGGGAGTTTACAGCACAAACTGCAAAGAAACTGAGGCCCTTTGTCTACTGCTTCCACTTCTCTGAGCATCTTCATTCCACGAAGAGGAGGGGAGAAGAGAATGTCAGAGAACTGAGTTGATTCCACACACATTGGAGCAATAAAGCAATGAGACCCAACCCCCTCCACTCAAACCGATCTGGGCCGCCAATTGCTGCAGTAATTCACAGCACAAAATTCTCCAGCAGGGGAATGAGGGAGGGCGGAGAGATTTTCCAAGAATGCCTTTCATGTGGACCCAGAGCTGTCATTTTCCCAGCAATTCTGTGAACCAAGACCTGGGGCAATTGCCCAAAGTGCATTTGGTGAACATGTGGCCAGCTGTAGCAATCACCCCGAGAGGCGCATAACTCGGGGCCCCAGAAATGCCTGCCTCACCACCCTCAGAGTTCACGGCCCAGCAGGGCTGGAAAGGACCAGAGACTGGGGCAGCCTTGCTGTCTGCCTGGGGAACTGTTGTCCCTAGCTAAGCAGTGAAAGACTGGCCTGGAGCTGAACCCAAGCAGCCTCCTTCCTTGGGCAAGGACTCTGCTAATTTGCATTGGAACTGCAGCCTTATGTCTATAGATTCACAAGTAAGGCTGATGCCATCCATCCCAAATAGTCAGGTTAATCCTCCAACCAACCAGTAGAGACATAGCAGAAAGAATGCTGGTGCCTGAGTCAGAAGAACTGGATTCAAAGCCCGCCTCTGGCCCTTACAAAACGTGGGATTTTGAGCAATTCTCCTTTCCTCTCTGGGTCTCAGTTTACTTCTCTGTAAAGGAAGGATAATACCTATTTTTCGGGGTTATTCAGCATTTGGTACCCAGGACCAAGTGCTCAGTGAAGGTTGACCTACCCATTCCATACTTACTAAGTGCCAGGTGCTAGGCAAGACAGTGCGGGAGATGATGGTGACACAGCCCCTGTCCTCATAGACTTGATTGTGTGGAGAGGGAGACAGACACTCATCAAAGAGGCACATGGAAAAGCATAAAATGACAACTGTGGCAGATGCAACAAGGAGAGCAACAACCTGCAATGAGAATCTGTCTTGGGGAAACTGACCTAGTCAGGGAGGCTGACTTCTCTGAGGATGTGATGACAGAACTGAGAGCTCAAAAGTTATACAGGTTAACTAGGCAAGTGGCGGGGGGGGGGGGGGGGGAAGGACACTCTAGGCTTAGGGAAGATATGTACAAAGGTCCTGTGGTAGGAGAGTACTTGGCTGTCCAAGGATCAGTGAGTGAGAGGACACGTGGAGGGAAGAGAGACTGGAAAGGGTGTTGAGATAAAACTCTGCATCTACCTCCTAGGGCCCTATGCTAGGTCTTGGAGGTCAAGCCGATTATAAACATGCCTGCCCTCAAGGAGCTTACAATGTATTAAAACAGGATGATAACTGTTAAAAGTTTCCTTTCAGTGTTCTTTGGTGTATCAAAGACATTATTGCATCTTGGCCCATGGCCTGTAAGAAATTAAGATGATGTCAAACTTGCCCACTTGGAATTTCTAAAACCCCTGACCTCTTACACACACACCTAGCTCATCTGCAAGGAACCGAGAATGAATCAGACCCAGCTTCCCAGAGAAGTCCAGGGATGGTTACGGAGAATGAATCCAGCCTGACCAGAAACGTCCCTTCTCTGCAAAATGCCCTGCCCTCTCCATACTGGCTTCTTGAAAAAGAAGATGGAAAGTCCATGGGAATCACATCCCATTTTCCTTCTGACTACACAAATGGTTTGCATTAGGCGACCATAGTGCTTTGCTGCCTTCATTCTTTCCAGATGAGGGGAGGCATGCCCTCATGACTGCAGGCATAACTGGATGAGTGAGTGGGGTGATTGATGCCTCCAGCCAATCGGAGGGAGCTTTCTGCTGGAGACAAGAGAAGTGCCTCAACCCAACCCACTTGGAATGGCTTAACCTAAGAATGAGAAATCCTTGACCGGGGAAGAGGAAGCCGTATTCCCAGTAATAGGTATATCTTTGTTCTTACCCTAGGTGTAGTGGCACCCTTTCCTGCTCCATAGCAGGCGGCCTAATGGTGGTGACAGTGGCAGGAGAAGCAGCAACAGCAGGGAGTAGCGCACCGGTACTAGGTGGTTATTGGTATGGGAATGAATGTTAGTCCACAAACACTTTATTAATCTATAACGGAACTAAATTTGACTGGTGAGCCCCCTTCTAGCAGGTGGTAGAAATTCAATCTCAGTCAATTTGGAAGTTTCTCTCCCTGTTTTATTTGGATTGGGCCTAAGCTTTGGGGAGGTTGATGGGGAACCAGGGGTGGGGGGAGGGGAGTGGGTGGTTCGGTACGGAACCTGATCCTCCGTGTGGTCAAGGGTCCACGTGGGCTTCATCCACCAAGGCAGCCTGATCTCAGCAATATAGTGGCGTGGTTAAAGGAACAGATGCCAGAGCCAGACTGCCTGGGTGTAAAACCTCGTCGTCTCTTTTACTGGCCCTGGGACCTTAGCCAAGTTATTTATCCTCCCAGTTTCTTCATCTGTGAAATGGAGATAATAATAGCGCCTACCTTACTGGATTGTTGTGAGGACTAAACGAGTGAATGCATGTGACGTGCTTTAGAATAAATGCTATATATAATGAATATTTACTCCTCTTTATATGGGGGTTTGACATTGTTATCTTCCCCCATGCCCAGTGGCCTGGCCTCTCTGCGTTCCCAGGACCCCACCCAGGCCATTTTTAATCACACAGGACTAAATGTGGTACCAGCAACAAGCTGGACCCAGAGAGCTTGGGGAAGACTCTCTCCGACCCCAGCTGGCCTGGACACACCCCACAGCCACCCCTTCTGCCCCCGTTCCGCACTGGGCACTTGATCTAGGAGAGGGCAGAGCACAGACCCCATTCAATGCCACCACCCAGCCTCCAGTCTCCACAGTCTTCATATTCCTCTGCCTCCCCTCCCACCTCCCAACCGTAAACTTGTTTCTCCTCACTCATCCTCATGTCTTAGTGCCATAAATATTGCCAGGACCTCGGCAATATTTGGCTTGAGTGTGTGACTCATAGCCAAAAAGACTGTTTGGGGGTTCTGCTGTGTCATCTCTTCCAACAAGGAGCAGGGAAGGAATCCTTTGACTGGTGGAAAGGGGAAGGGCCAAGAGGTAGAAGGAAAGGTTGGGGGTTGGGGAAAGAGGGCCCAACAAAGATGTCAAATGTTTTCTCCCCACATGTGTTGTCACCTTACTGAGGCTTCTGCTCAGGGCTAGTGCCTGGTTGTAGGAATAGTGGTGTTAGTGCTGGAGACCTGCTGCTACGGGACCACGCTGTACCTCTGTACACTCCAAACAGAGCTGCAGAGCCCTTTAAGTCAAAGGTGGGAGCACTTGAGCATCCCTACAGTCAGTGTGTCAGGAAGCATGTTCTCAGCACAGCCACTTGGTCCAGCCAATGATTGTTCCCAGGTGCACTGGGCACTCTGCCAGCTGCTGATGCCAGCATTGCAGAGTGTTTCTTGCTAACCAGCCCTATCAAGCTGATTCTGATTACACAATGATACTTACCCCTGGCAGAGAGGACCAGCTATACACATCCTTCTAGAGCCAGTTTCTATGGAAACCTACAGCTCTTCTTTTCCTTTCTAGCTTTACTGTCCTCCTTACGGGGCCTTGAACACACCAAGCTTGTGACCACCCCAGGGCCTTTGCACTAGCTGTTCCTTCTGTTCTAATAGCTCTTTCCCCAGATATCCACATGGTTGGCTCCTTCACCTTCAGATCTTTGATCAATTGTCACCTTATCAGTGCGGCTTTCTCTAAGCATCCTATTTCAAACTGTTATCCCACCCCTCCCCATTCTCCACGCCCTTCCCTAATTTATTGTTCTCCAAGGCATTTAGCACCATCTCTCCTATTTACTGTTTATTCTTTCTCTCCACCCAATGAGGGCAGGGACTTTGTCGGTCTTATTCATGGCTTTATGAAAGAAAGATGAGATGAAAGGGCCTCACAGGAGCTCTCTGCCTTCTCTGTATTGTGTACACAAAGCAATAAAGCCCAGAGAGGTTAGGTGACTTGTCTAAGACCACACAGCCATTAAAAAGAGAAGGGGAATCTCTCCTAGTTAATTTCTAGTGAACTTGCACATCCTGCTTTTTCCAGCCTTCCTGTGGGTTTCTCACACATTGTGAGTACCTGTCATTCACTCCTTTCCATCTCTGGCTGTAGAAACCCCTCATCCTTCCAGGCACACCTCAAAGCCTTCCTGGGTGCCCTCGTTGGGAGTGACCCTTCCCTCCTGGGAACTCCAGGTTCTCTTTCTCTGCCTCATGAAGGCACTTCTGGAGTCAGCCTTGTGTTATAGTTGTTTGTGTAATGACTAGGCCTTGTGCAACCCCAGGAAGGGGCTGTACTTCCCATCTCAGTATCTCCCGTCTGCACCAGCCCCCAGGAAGGGAGTACAAGTATGAAAACAGACTCTCTTCAGCTTCAGTCCTTCCACATCCGCCCCCAAACATCCATTTCTACCTGAGAGCTCGAGAGAAGGAGAGGGACTTGGTGACAGATTACTGACCCAGAACATGAAAGAATGAACGGAGGGATGACTCTCTCTGACCCCTTTCTAGATTGTTCTTTCCTTATGGGCAGGATTTGTGTGTGGTAATTCTTCGAAGCCCCCCACAGTACCTGCCTCTGGGTTTGTAAGAGGCGTTTAGCCCTCCTTATGAAAGGAAAAATGGAAGGAATGGTAGAAGGAGGTCCAGTCCCATTTCAAGTTCAATTCTGGTACTGTGACTGTGCTGTCAGCTCTTTCCTGATCCTTTGCCCCACACCCCACACAACCCCGATGGGAGGGTCAGGCCCAAGTCAAATGCTCTGCCCCCAAGCCCAGCCTGCCTGGCAGGTCCGCAGCAGGTGCACCCAAAGGGCGGGACCACGGCTCTCGGGCAGACTCCGACGGGGCCAACATCAACAGGGAAAGGATGAGGGGGGTTGCAAACAGACCCTCCTGGGCCTTGGTCCT
Source organism: Orcinus orca (assembly GCF_937001465.1). NCBI lineage: Eukaryota > Metazoa > Chordata > Mammalia > Artiodactyla > Delphinidae > Orcinus > Orcinus orca. The sequence continues at coordinate 81,982,234 of NC_064560.1, forward strand.
CCTGTCTCCCCCCAGCACAAATCTAAACAATTCAAGCACCTGCTGACAGCTGAGATAGGAGAGGCAAACCCCGGCTGGGGCTTCCAGCTTGGATTTCACATAACGAGCCTCTGGAATCTGGGAAGTGATTACAAGCCCACTGGGGAGGGACCACCTACAGGTCCTGGAACCTTTCATCGCTCTCCCACATGTGGCTCGATGGATGTTGGGCTCACCAGGAAGCTGCACTTAGATGAGAAAGATGCAAATCACAGACTCGGTAACAGCACGGTTCAGCAGGGCAGGGCTTGAGAATTCTGTGCTGGAGGCGGGGACACAGTAGGGTGAGCCCGGGGGAAGAGGGATTGGGTCTTGGTTTTCAGCGTTCTCCAAGAGCGAGGCTTGAGGAGGGCCCAGAATGCGCCCTAGCAACTCCACATCTCGTGCAAGTCCCATCTATGGCCCAGATGCGTTTGTTGAGTACCTGTTTTAAAATCAGGGAGCTGGAGAGAACTTGAGTTTCGCAGTCAAAACTGCCTCATTTACAGATGAGACCATCAAGACAGAGAGAAGGAAGGTGGGTTGCCTGGCATCATACAGGCTGGGAGGGGCTCAGCCACGCCTAGGTCTCAGGCCCCTGTCCTGGTGCTGTTAGCCTACCTGGCCATCCTCACCCAGTTTAGAGCCAAGAGGCAACCAAGCCAGGCTGGGATCCTACCCACTCATTCCTCGTCTGAGGAGCTGAGCTACTGGAAGCTCAGCCCCTTGATGGGTGCTAGGGTTGGGTTGGGGGGGGGGACCAGTGACAACCCTGTGTGCTGGTCACTGTGCAGGTACTTTACCACATCCTCTCACTTCCTCCCTAGACTTCTAGGAGGTGGTGGGACTCGTGTTCTTTATTTTACAGATGAGGCAACTATGGCTCAAAGAGGTTAAGTCACTTGCCCAAGGTCATACAGGTGGAAAGTAGTGAAGATGTGATTCGAACCCAGGCCAATCTGACCCCAAGCATTTGCCCTTCCAGTGTGCTAGGCTCAGGGAAGATCACCTGGTACAGTTGAGGCACAAGCTGTCATACAAGGTTAGGAAGAACTTTGGGAACTATGGCTAGGAAGAGAGAGAAAATGGCATCTTTGAGGCCAGAGATTCTTTTTTTTTTTTTTAACATCTTTATTGGGGTATAATTGCTTTACAATGGTGTGTTAGTTTCTGCTTTATAACAAAGTGAATTAGTTATACATATACATATGTATATCTCTTCCCTCTTGCGTCTCCCTCCCTCCCACCCTCCCTATCCCACCCCTCCAGGCGGTCACAAAGCACCGAGCCGATATCCCTGTGCCATGCGTGAGGCCAGAGATTCTTAATCGCAGAGGTATTAAGAGGTTACCAAGACCCCAGGTGGTCACATAACCTCTCTGGGCAGCTTTTCTCTGCTCTGACTACAAACACAGAAACGCAGATTCTCCAGCCAAGAAAGGCCAGCTCATAAAACTGAAAGCGTCACAGAGATGGGGCTTCAGGGAAAGGTCACAGGAATCGTCCTCAGGTTCCTCTGCGGAGGCAGAGGAGTTCAGGGATGCTGGCAACAAGATAATACCAGCCTGAGTATCTAGAGGGCACTGGCCAGGGTGAGGCTCAAGGGAGCAGGCAGGGCTGGGGACGTGGAAGCCCACCAGAGTCCAGCCTAGCCTTGGGCCAGGCCCAGAAACCAGTCCTGTTAAGCAAAGCATTGCACAACCACATAATTAACTACATCAATTGAGAAGGTCAACTAACTCATTCCAGCTCTGTGAGGCTCTGGTCAGAGTGGGTGGGAGAGGGCAGGCTCCTGAGTTCCAGTGCAGTGTGTCCATGTTGGTTTAATTAGCTCCATGATTTCTGCTTGCCTTGGGCAGAGCCTCGCATGTCAGGCCCCTGGCAGCTGCCTGGCATCCTTAGAGGAGCCAGGAAAAGAGGGGGATACCCCAGGGCAGTGGGTGGGGTGCAGATAGGAGTGGATTGCTTGCCCAGGGCAGCCAGGGCAGGAAGTCTGGGGGTGGCAGAGCAGTGATACAAAGACCAAGGCTGGAGGTGCTGTTGGTAGGGCTCAGGTCAAAAGGACCAGGAGAGGGCTTCTCTGGTGGCGCAGTGGTTAAGAATCCGCCTGCCAACGCAGGGGACACGGGTTCGAGCCCTGGTCTGGGAAGATCCTCCATGCCACGGAACAACTAAGTCCGTGCGTCACAACTACTGAGCCTGCGCTCTAGAGCCCGCAAGCCACAACTACGGAGCCCACGGGCCACAACTACTAAAGCCTCCACGTCTAGACCCCGTGCTCCGCAACGAGAAGCCACGGCAATGAGAAGCCCGCGCACCGCAAAGAATAGTAGCCCCCGCTCACCCCAACCAGAGAAAAGCCCACGTGCAACAACGAAGACCCAACGCAGCCAAAAATAAAATAAATAAATTTTAGAAAAAGAGAGAAAATGCTTAACTTAAAAAAAAAGGGCCAGGAGAAGTTGTCAGTGGGAAAACGAGGCCAGCAAGCTTGCAGAGTGTAAGGCAAGTCAAGACAAGCAGTTCAAGACAGTCATACGAATGCAAGGGTGTCATTGGCCAAGTTTGGGGCATTGCCAGCTATGCATATGACAGACTAAAGGCCCTCAGCAGCACTGAATTTTCGCAAGCAGTTAGGACTGCAGACCTCTAGGAAAAGTCACAGAACTCAAAGAATACTAATAAAGGTAATGAAAAAATTGGGAAACTAGAACAATGGTTCTCAAAGTGCAGTCCTGAATCTGTAGCATTAGGGTCACCTGAGAACTTCTTAGGAAGGCAAATTATCAGGTCCCACCCTAGGTCTACAGAATCAGAAAATCTGGGAGTGGGGCCCAGCAACATGTGTTTTACACCAACCTACAGGTGATTCGGATGCATGTTAAAGCTTGAGAACCACTTGGCTACACAAAGTGTGGTCCACGGACCAACATCATCAGGTCACCCGTAAGCTTGTTAGAAATGCCGAATCTCAGGCCTGGCCCCAGAACTACTGAATCAGACTCCACAGTTTAACAAGATCCCTAGGGGGTTCACATGTACCATACAGTTTGACACCTGAGCTCCAGCCCTGGGATTCTTTGGTCTGAGTATGGATGGGTCTCTAGGACAAATAGATGCAGATGACAAGTGGGCCACATAGATCCCGTCATAAGCAAGGACTGCCCTCATCTCTTCATGAATCCATGCTACTCCCAGAAAATGTCGCCGAGAAGAATAATGGCTTCACTAAGCCTGCAAACATGCCCCACCTAGACATTGTGCAGAAAGCAGATTGCAAAGCCGACATTACAGACAGCCTGATGGGAATATTGATGTTCCACAGGAGACAGCTGGGGCCCCCGAGATGCAGGCAGGCTCCCAGTCCTCTGTGATGTGGAGATGATTTAAGGAGAAGCAGCTGAGGGTGGCTGCAAGCAAGTGAAAGACCCGCAGGGACACTCCTGGGAAGACAAAGCTGCTGAGACAGGAGGCTGGACCCATGACCTGTCATCCTGTCTGCCCACGGTGACCCGGGTTCTCATTCGTTCCAGGGAAACCAGCAGGGCAGCAGTGGTGATGAATTATGGGAGAGGACCTTGCCTCTGATGGCTCTAAGCCAGAATATGAATGGCTTTATCCTCATGACACCAGAAATAATCCCTTTCTCTCCCATCTCCCTGCTGGCTTCCTGGTGCCTGATTCTATCAGACTAGCCTTTCCATACCCGTTAATAATAGCTGCTAATTATTATTTAGTGAGAGTTTACTCTGTGCCAGGCTCTGGGTTAATCCTTTTAACAATTCCATTAAGTAGATAGCACTATTTTGGGTTTTCACTAATAATTAGGCATTTACTAAATACTATTAGGATTTACTACTCTACCGATGGGGAAATTGAGACTAGGAGAAGTTAAGTAGCTTTCCAAAAGTCAGCTGGATGGAAAGGTGGCCAGACATCCTGACTCCAGCTTCTCCACCAAACCACTGTCTCTGGTACTCAGAGTGTGGTCCTACGGCCAGCAGCTTCAGCATCCATTTGGAAGCTTGTTATGCAGGACCCAGACTTACGAACTCAGACTCTGCATTTTAACAAGATCCCCCAGGATTGATATGCACGTTACAGTTTGAGAAACATGCCTGGTTATAAATGCCTCCCTCCCTTGTAATGATGCAAATCCCACTCGCGTGAGGGACACAGCTGGTATAAGTCAGAGACACTTCAACAGGGATGTTTCAGATTGTCTTTGGGGAGCAGGATGTTAGGAACCCAGAGGGAGCACCGGGTTCTAGAGGGACACAAGGGAGGGGGAGGGAGAGAGAGAGAGAGAGAGAGGGAGGGAGGGAGGGAGGGAGGGAGGAAGAGACAGAGGGAGAGGAGTGCATGCCTCCTTTAGAAACACATTGTCCTAGAAATCCGCCTTCCCGGGGTGAAGTTGTGCCTGCTTTTGTTTTCTGCATGTTGCAGTCTGGAGAATTGATGGCCCCTGCAGACACCAGTGAGAAAGAGAAGCAAGAAAGCATTTCTGAGTTTCACTTTCCTTGGGCCTCAGCAACCTTATCTGGTGCGAATCATAATCCTGCCCACCTCCCTCGCAGGTGTGATTTAAGACCTGCCAGTGTGGGAAATGGTTCACAGGGTTCAGAGTAGAACACAAGTCTAGGGCACAATCCCTATTATTAGGTTGACCAGGTGCCTGATCGCTCTGCCCTGCAAAGCCGCATTATAAAATTATTTGCTGAAAGGCCAGATCTGGATCCCTCTCAGTGCTACCCCCACTCCCCTCTGCTCCTCGCAGTAACTCGAGGGCATTCCTGGACCAGCTTCCTTTCTCCTGATACTGGCACAAAAACAGCGTCTGCTTGTTTATGATTCTGCTCTTTCTCATGGAATGTGGTCCTTTCAAGGCCTTTGATGACCGTGCCTTATGTCCTTCATGGTCACTGCATCACAGATCTGATTCCAAAGGTCAGTGTTACCTGTGTTTAAGAGTTTGGGATCAGGGGACTTCCCTGGCGGTCCAGTGGCTAAGACTTCACCTTCTAATGCAGGGGGTGTGGGTTCGATCCCTGGTCGGGGAGCTAAGATCCCACATGCCTCGTGGCCAAAAAAATCAAAACATAAGACAGAAGCAATATTGTAACAAATTCAATAAAGACTTTAAAAATGGTCCACTTCAAAAAAAAAATCTTAAAAAAAAATAAAGAGTTCAGGATCATCAGAGCTTAAGTCCCAGCTCCGCTATTTATTAGGTGTACAATCCTGAGTGAGTTTCTTTATCTATCTCCCTGTGACTCGGTTTTCTCATTTGCAAAGTGGGAATAATAATAGTCCCTAATTTACAGGATTACTGGGAATATTAAATAAAATACTACATGTGAAAAACTTAGCGAGTGCCAGCATTTAGCTGATACCCAGTAGCTATTCTTTATTAAACTGTATTTCAAAGTCTCTTAAGATACATCAATTGTGAGACGTCCGTAATTTCAGAGATGTTAAAATATTTTTATTCATTCAACAGGAAAAGTGTTCCAAAGCCAAAGATGTTTGGGAACCATCAAGTTTATTTCCCGCCAGATATCTCTGAACCTTTAAACGCTGCCTTCCAATGTGATTTCTAGGGTAGTTATGGCATTCAGTATTTCCCAGACTTAGTAGACAGGAACCCCTTTTCCATGGAGCATGTAGAGCGTTCTGTGGAATACAGTTTTGGAAGTGCTGACCTAGCCCAATGCTCTAATTTCATAGATGGGGAAACTGAGGCCCAGAGAACAGAAGAGGCTTCCTGAAGTTAGCTGGTTAAGTGGTGGAGCCCAGGTCACTGAACAGCCCAGCTGGAGCCTCCTCTGCTAAACCAACTTCTCCCCCACACTTAACCTGTCACCTGTGGCTCTCCTCACGCTAACCCTGAGAGGTCCCAAGGAAAGGGATCCTCTCCATTGTACAGACACAGTCCCCTGGACACAGGGTGATGGGCAGAAGTGGAACTCAGATCCGATTCCTTGGCTTCCTGCTGTATTTTCTTAATACCCTAAAAACTGTGACTCTGGAGGGAATGAGATACAGGACTGGGAGGGATCAGGTGAGCAAGGAAGGTCTGAAAGGCCTGGGGCAGGAGGTGGTCTCAGTACAGACAGGCTCCAAACCAGGCTGACCTCACTTCCTAAAGCAGTATTTCTGGGCCAATCCTGTCCTCTCCTGTGGTGGGCTGAGCTGCAGGCCATCATCCGTCTGCCTCACCAACCTTGGTCAAACAGTGGGGGTGGGATGATGGAGGAGATACCAGAGGTACTGCCCCTCATTTCACACCTGCCCATGTGCAGAGCCCTGTGGAATGGAGGGCGGACCTCCAGGTTCAATGTTATTCCATCGCCAAAGAATAGCCACAGGGACTCACTGGGCAGATCAGACCACATATATGAAGTCCACCAGGAAGTTCCTTCAGCATGGCAGTTAATTCGATGACTGCTTTGTTTTAAGAGTAGTTTGTGTTTCACTGCCTAAGGTGAATTACTCTGAGGAGTTGTTAAGCAATTCTTCAACTTTTAAACCTCAGTATGATGTTTGTGGTCAAACATGATTATTTTCACAGACTGAGTGACTCACAACCTTTTCCCCTTTGAGATGCACATGATGGATGATGTTTATCCACATGCTTGACCCGCCCCCAATGGGAATAGACTCCCTCGGATCACCAAAAATGGTAAAGAATGGCCGCCCCAAGTGTTGGTGGGAAAGGTTAACTTTTATACATCGCTAGTGAGAGTATAAATTGATACAGACCCAACAGAGAACAACTTGGCTGCACCCGATGAAACAAAACATGTAATTTCGACTGTATTCCCTATAAGCCTGCAATTCCATCTTTAAGGATGTTCCAGAGAGGAGTTCAGCATGTACACAGGAAACACCTCCAAGGATAGTCACTACAGGATGTTGGTATTCATGGAAAACTGAAAACAACTCAAATGTCCATCCGTAGGAGAGAGACTAAGCAAAATATGGTATAGTCACATAATGGAATATTTCACAGCAGTTAAAAGGAATGAATTAAATCTATATGTATCATTTGGGATAGATCCCAAAAATATATTGTTAAGTGAAAACAGAAAATTACTGTTTGATACAAAATTTAAATTCTATTTATATAAATTCTCAAATAGAAAAATCAGTACTACATATTTATCATAGGTGTATACAAATTTATAAATGTAAAAGAGAAAAAAACAGACTGATAGGAACATACCACATACATGAGAGTGGTTTTCCCTGAAAAGGGGGAAAGGAGTGGGATGTTCTGAGAGACGAAGGGAACTTCACTTTCTCTGTAAAGCTATCATGTCAGTTGCATCTGATGAATCTCAGATTCTCTTGACTTCCCCTGTCTCCTGAACCCTTGACCACTTGCTCTGCCTCTGGCACTCCACAGCAACTGACGCTCCGCAGGCCCACCTGGTTCCACGTGAGGCTGACTGGCCGCATGCCCAGAATCTTGGGTTTTCCCATCATTTCCGGGCTTGAATGAAACAGAACCTGGGATCTGCAGCAGGGCCTGGGGTCTGGCTTCCTCAGTGGCCGCCCAAAGGGGCCAGGCATAATGCAGTGGCTCTCAGCTGGGGTGATATCCCCCCGCAGGGGATATTTGGCAATGTCTAGAGACATTTTTGGTCGTTAGACCTGGGTGTGTGTTGGGGTACTACTGGTATCCAGAGGGAAGAGGCCAGGGATGCTGCTAAACAGCCTACAAGGCACAGGATAGACCCCCTACAGTAAATATTCATCTGGTCCAATGCCCATGGTGTCAGAGTTGAGAAACCCTGGTGTAGCGGTTAAGAACAAAGTCTCTGGAAAGACTAGCTGTGTGACCTCAGACGAGTTACTTCACCTTTCTGTGCTTCAGTTTCCTCATCTGTAAAAAGAGCATAATAAGTGTATCTACTTCATATGGTTGTTGTGAGAATTAAATGTATTAATAATTAAATACATTAATAATTTAAAAAATAAATTTATTTATTTATTTAATTTTTGGCTGTGTTGGGTCTTCGTTGCTGCATGTGGGCTTTCTCTAGTTGTGGCAAGCAGGGGCTACTCTTTGTTGCGGTGTGCAGGCTTCTCATTGTGGTGGCTTCTCTTGTTGTAGAGCACAGGCTTCTAGGCACGCAGGCTTCACTAGTTGTGGCTTGCGGGCTCTAGAGCGCAGGCTCAGTAGTTGTGGTGCATGGGCTTAGTTGTTCCGTGGCATGCAGGATCTCCCCAGACCAGGGCTCGAACCCGTGTCCCCTGCATTGGCAGGTGGATTCTTAACCACTGCCCCACCAGGGAAGTCCCTTAAATACATGAATAATTTATGTCAGTGAATGTCACTTCGAGAATGTAATAATAATAATAGTAGTAGTAACTCTGCCATGGAGAATAGTAACATTGAACATGGTAATATTTTTTAAGGAAGCCACTCACAAACTTCAAGCTTCAATAGTTACAAATATTTCACAATATACTTCACAAGTTATGAATTCTTAAATGCACACTTTCCCCACACTTTGACCCCTCTGTACTCAGGGTGTATCATACAATCATGGTTGGCAGGTGGCCATCACACAGAGCTGTCACTGTCTGCACACGTGCATAAAACTTGGAAGGAAATTCTGGAGACAGCAGAGAAGACCCCCTTTTAAGAAATGGTGCATCGGGCTTCCCTGGTGGCGCAGTGGTTAGGAATCTGCCTGACAGTGCAGGGGACTCGGGTTCGAGCCCTGGTACGGGAAAATCCCCCACATGCTGCGGAACAACTAGTGGTTGTGTGCCACAACTACTGAGCCTGCTCTCTAGAGCCCGCGAGCCACAACTACTGAGACCACATGCCTCAACTACTGAACCCCGCACGCCTAGAGCCCGTGCTCAGCAACAAAAGAAGCCACCGCAATGAGAAGCTGGCACACCGCAACGAAGAGCAGCCCCCACTCGCCGCAACTAGAGAAAGCCCGCACATAGTAACGAAGACCCAACGCAGCCCAAAATAAATAAATAAACTTTTTAAAAAAAGAAAGAAATGGTGCATCACTCACTATTGATGGCTCAGAGGACAATATTATGTGAAAATATGGTCATTAGTGATGCTGAATCAAAAAGTGACCCAAGATTTGCACTCTTCTGAAGGGAATTCATTTTGTTTACATATTTCTTATGTATGTACAAAAGTGATATATTATCATTGCTTACATATTTCTTCTTATGTATGTACAAAAGTGATATATTATCAAACACCCATGTCTAAATAAATGAGATTTTTTAATAAGGACATGTTTAAAAATTCTACATGAGAAAACCTTGTGCCGTAGTTTACTAGGTAATGTTCTTTTCCTAGTGGTACATAAAATAATGGTGCCTCTTACAATTTATGACATCATAGACTTGATGAAATGTGTAATAATCATACTGTCATTTACTGAGTCCTTATAATGTGCTAATCAGACTGTATATATTACCTTATTTAATCCTCTTAACAGCTCTATACTGTATGTACTATTATTGTTCATATTTTGCTAGTAAATAAACTGAGACTCAGAAGTGAAATAACTTGTCCAAGGTCAACAGCTGATAAGCAGAGCTAGGACTCCAAAGCCTTGGGGCTCAAACTTTGAATCCTGGTTCAGAACTACAGTCAGAGACTGTGTCTTATTTTCCAGGTGTTAGCAGCCTAATGCATGGATAGTAAAAACAGAAGGTGGCTGACCCAATGCTCAGCAACCTGTGGGCTGGTCTTCACGCTGCTATTTCTCCTTCCCTACCCCCGTTTCTTAGCACCACCAGACCTTCCCCAGCATAGCTCCCCTGCCCAGTCCAATGGTAGAATACAACCAGAACTGTGATCAACATGGAGCACCACATTTCAGAGACTGCTAGTCTCCAGGCTTCCCTAAGGAAGAAAAGTTCATGTGCTGCACAGCTGAGAGGGGCTTAAAAGGATGGAGATGTTTTACAAGCTTTGGATAAAAATCATGTGGTCCTAGGCGGAACCACATCTTTAGAATTTTTCATTTATTTTCTCCCTTATAGTAAACTTCTATCTCTACAGATTCCAGCAAATTGCGGAGCAAAACACAGAGTCATTGTAACCAAACATCCAAAGGTAATTATACAACGGCATTACCAATGTGCAAATAATAAAAGCCCAATTGTGAAGCCTAGCAGATGTATCCTATTAGCATCACCAAGACTTAATTTCAAACTGTGTCTCCTCTCCAGCAGTACAGGCCTTCCCAAGTCTCCCTGTGTGCTGGTGGAAGAGAAGATTGGCTGTTTGCAGCGGGTGTGGGGAGATGGTAAGCATTGCACCGGGGATCGAGAGACCCGTGTTCTTAAGCTTGTGTAACCTTGAGCAAGACGCTTGACTGTCTATGCCTCATTCTCCCTCCTTTAAAATGTGTGCCTTCCCCCCACTACCCCAGTTTCTGAAATTAAATGGCAGCTCTCTTTTACTCTCTCCCATAACCCTGTGGAATCTGGTTTTCATTCTCATCATCTTTCAGGGCCTCTGAGCAAGTTCCTGTGCCCTGTTTCTCTCAACAAGGATAACTACTTCCACCTGCCTTTGTAATTGGTTCCTGGGACAAGAAAAGCCTCTTGACAAGGCTGGGCTGCCTTGCGTGTGTTGGATAAATGCTTGAAATATGGATTTTCTCCCCCCTCACCCACCCGTCCCCAGGGTTCAGAGCTGAATGCATCAAGAAGTTCTGCTGTTGGCTTTGCAGGAGCAGAAGTTTTGCTTTTCCTCGGCTTTGTGACTCACTCACTCTAATGAGCAATGAAAAGATTGGGGTCTAGACAGTCTTGGATTATTTCCTGCCCCGATCTCCCACTCAGGTCATGGAAGTTGGCAACTGCAACCACTCTTTGCATAGAGGCCTAGAGAGGGGACGAGATTTTCTCAGTGTCTCACAGCAACTTAAGGCTGAACTGGGATGTCAGTCCTGGTGGTCTGACTCCAAGTCCAATTATCAGAGTGAGAGAGTCAGAAGAGGCTGGGCTATGGATTCAAACTGACCTGAATTTAAACCCAGCATTGCCACTGGCTCACTGTGTCTCCTCTGCTTCCCCGTCCCTGAAATGCAAATAATAACCACCTCACAGAACTGTGAGCATCAGACGGGATAATGTACAGGGCAGTCATGCTGTCTTGGGCTTAAAACTAGAAAAGACCCAAGTGACAACTGCTGGCACTTTAATGGGGATAGAGAGGAAGTGTTATTGCCCCACAAAAATGGGGAATTTGGGTTAAGGTAAGATACCTAGCAGGACAGGACTCTTTTTACTTGAGGGACCTTAAAACACTCCCCATCACTTAAGCATATGAAGAGACAGGAGTCCCACTTGTTAAAGGGAGAAGTGTGAATCAAAAGTACCCTGAGTATCATACGTAAATCATACCTCAATAAAGCTAATTAAAAAATCCTGAAATTGGTAAAGATCAAAATTCCTGGTAACAGACGGGTATCAAAGGGTGTGGGGAAGTGGGGGCATCCAGTGCAAAGTCCGAGGAGGGCAACTTGGCAAGAGTCATCAAAATCAGTAATGTCCACGCTGTTGGGTACAGCAATTGCACTAGTGGTAGCTGGTTGCAGGCGGCCCCTCCGCCAGTGCGGTAACGACCTCGGCTCCTTTGGTATAAAACACACCACCTGCACTAGAGCGTGGAGTGGGCAGAGGCAGCTTCACTTAGAACTTGTTGGGGTGTGGGTGAGGTGATGGGCGTTGTTACTACCTTGAGGGGAAACAGTTTTGTGCCACTTGAGTTGCAGAGGGGGCTGGGGCTGGGGCCGGGGAGCAGCTCCTGGTCATGAGGGGACCACTCTGGGAGGGCTTGGAATCTGGCAGACCTGTCCATTCGTCCCTGCTCTGCTACCTACTAGCTGTGTGGTCTAACACAAGTCACTTTGAGTTGCTTTTCTCCATCTACTCACTGAAGATGGTACCACCTTCCATGAAGAGTTGACGTGAGGATTAAATGAAATCCACAGGAGGACCTGGCTCAGTGTCTAGTGTCTGGCCAGCAAGCAGTGAAGGTTTTTCTCTTCTCCAGTTTATCCGTGTATCCCTCTTCCTATCTTTTTCTCTTCACCTCTCTGTTGCCTTTTTTGTAGTTGTGGCCAACACTCCCCTGCATCACACCCCAGCAGCTTGGAAGAGCATGTTTCAGAGAGTGATGGACCCAAGAAGCAATGGCTCACGTCTTAGCCCGAAGCTCCAACCTGTTCTGCCCTCCCTCCCTCCCTCCCCCTGGTCCTGAATGCCTGGTACACTGAGTTGGCTTGATCCTTGCCTTAGGCGCCTGGATTTCCTCCACTTCCTGACAGGGCCCCCAGCCAGCTCCCCCGTGTGGTTTCGGTTTGGCTTACAACTCTGGTGCCGGCTTCTTCCTTTGTCTGACTGTGGAACCTCCCCAACCACACACCTTAGCAGAGGAGGTGGAAATTCAGACCCTGTCTCCACTAGTCATATCAAAAGCAATGTGCTTTAGAAACAGACAAACAGCCGTTTTATTTTAAAATAATTATAATCTTGCAGAAAGTTGCAAAAATAATAGAGGTCCTATGTACCCTCCACCCAGCTTCCTCCTATGGTGACATTTTACATGTCAGCATTACACTTCTAAAATATGTGTTTGGGCTTCCCTGGTGGCACAGTGGTTGAGATTCCACCTGCCAATGCAGGGGACATGGGTTCGAGCCCTGGTCCGGGAAGATCCCACATGCTGCGGAGCATCTAAGCCTGTGAGCCACAACTACTGAAACCTGATTGCCTAGAGCCCATGCTCCACAAGAGAAGCCACCGCAGAGAAGCCCACGCACCACAACGAATAGTAGCCCCTGCTCGCCACAACTAGAGAAAGCCCCGGCACAACAACGAACACCCAACGCAGCCAAAAATAGATTAATTAATTAATTTAATTAAATAAATAAATAAAATATGTGTTTGGTACTTGTACCATCTGGGCAAGGATCTAGTATAGAAAGAAGATTTAGTGGTTCAAACCTTGTCATTGCAAATCTTCTGTTCCATCTCTCCCTGAAAGGCCTGATCTTTCCTTTCTCCAGGACATTGTTCACTCACTGCTTCTGCCCAGAAAGTATTCTTTATCAGCCAGAGACTCAGGTGAGCTTAAGTCAAAATAGAATTTACTGGAAAGCTGTTGAACTGCACCAGAATCCGTGGGAAGACCAGGAGGCAGAGCAGGAGCCAGGAGAAGGACCATGGCATCCAGAACTCCTTGGTCACTCCCTCAGAATGCTCCCAGGGCAAGGAGTAAATGTCCACTGCTTTGTTTTGTGCTGTTTTTCCTGTCCTTTGCCATCTCTTTGTGAAGCGTTTCCACATCACCCCAGGCAGAAGTGGCTCACACATACAGCCCTTCCCAGCTGGACTATGTTTCTTCGGGGTCAAGTTCTCGGTCTCTATATAACCTATAATATTTATCAACATAGGCAACCAAGAAGTATTACGAATAAATACATTTGGGGGCTTCCCTGGTGGCGCAGTGGTTGAGAGTCCGCCTGCCGATGCAGGGGACACGGGTTCGTGCCTCGGTCCGGGAGGATCCCGCATGCCGCGGAGCGGCTGGTACCGTGAGCCATGGCTGCTGAGCCTGCGCGTCCGAGCCTGTGCTCCACAACGGGAGAGGCCACAACACTGAGAGGCCCGCGTACCGCAAAAAAATAAATTAAATAAATAAATAAATAGATAAATAAATACATTTGGCACCAGAGGCAGTTAATTTATTTTACCAAATTCATTAATTTATTTTACCAAATTCTTTGGCCTTCATACATAACCAAAATGAGGGGAAAACTGCCTCTTTTCATTTTTGACTCAGTGAGAGTGCCAAAGCAGTGAGTGAGTGAATTGGGCTTTTAAAATCATTAACAAAGCTTTTAAGGAGCCCATGAACTTGTAAATAACAGCTACAGAAGGTTTTAATTAGCATGATGTTAAAAACAGTCACTTGACCTCTAGGCGCCCTTCTTTAAAAAGTGGGATAATGAGAGTGGCCACCTGCCTAGCTCACAGGAGGCACTAGTTTATTAATGAGACCAGTGATAGCAAGGTGCTTGGAGCACTTTGGATGAAAGAAGGAGGAAAAAGCTCTCCGGATACTAACTGTTATAATGATGGTTTTAGCCAAAAGTCCTATTATATCTAGACTCCCTCTGGTGACCAATTTAGCATACTGTATATAATACATTCTGAATTAATTAGTTTCTACAGCCTCTCGGTAGACTGGGAGTTGCCAAATGACAGTAGCTATGCCTTTGCTGAGCCACCATGAATATATTCTCTTGGTGGTTAGCCCTGCCACCTTTTTCACGCCGGGCCATCTCTCTGCCTTTGCTTTGGTGCTTTGCTCTCCTCGACAGTTTTCCATTTGAAAGCCAGGCTTTTCAGTGCCGCTGTGCAGTTTGGGGAGCATCATCGTCACCATCCTTAGATCTCTGGACATGGACACAGGAACTGATTCATTCTGTTTGGTGCCAGAAAGCAAAACTGGCACAGGTGAGACAGAGAAGCACAGGTTTCAGCCCAACATAGAAAACGTTTTCATAGCCACACTTGCATATTCAATGGGCATCTCGTAGTCAGTGCCCTGTCCCCAGAGACAGAGCCTGTTTGACAAGGGTTCTTGGTTTGTAGATATCCAAATGTGCTCCAGTGAGTTTTAACAGAAAAGAGTTTATACAGGTGGACTGTGCTTCACCTCGACTCCCTTCCGCCTTCACGTGTGCCTTCCTCTAATGGCAAGGCCGGAAAGCTAGTCTGTGTTTCCCAGGCTGGCAGATGGGCTGGCACAGAAGGTAGAGGTGAGGAGGAAGCTACAATTCTACTGGGTCTACTGATTTTTTCAGTGGCCCTTGCAGAAATTCCAGTGTCCAATCACTAGCTTTACGAGTACTGGGAAGCAGAGCACAAGGCATTCACTGGTGTAGACTAACAGGCACAGTGTGACTGTGGTGGAGCTGCAGCAGTGGTTGTGGTTTCTGATCATGGTGACGTCCTGACTGTGACAGTTTGATAACCATAGAGGCTTCTGGACTGTGGCAGCATCCGTGTGGTGCTGGAACCAGTGGCGTCCTGATCACAGACGAGGTAGCAGCTCTCTTGGCCCCTCTGAGAGTCATTCACGCGCCTTCAGCCTAGAGTCATGTCTACAGCTCTGCCATCAACTCTAAGCCCTTTCATACCCTGTAGTGAATCATTTTCTGCTTAACTGAACTAGAATGGACTCTGTCCTCTGTTATAGAGCCCTAGCCGATACAAAGAGATACATAGAGCCTAACAAATCCCTGGGACTCTGTCTAGGGCGAGTTTACGGGAACAATTCACAAAACTACACTGCAGATCTGAGCTACCAAGGGAGCTGTTACTATGTGACATTCAGGACTGTCCTCACCTGCTCACCCCAGAATCATGCCAAGTCTACCCCGTCCTGTGCCAGCAAAACAGATGTCCATGCTCCACCTCCTTCTCCACATAATTCAGTTCTGAAACAGTCTCACACGGATGCATTTGACCAGCAGAATATGAATCACAACCAGATCCCGACCTGCAGAGGAGCCTTGGAAATGTAGTCATTAGTGGTTTAGCCTCTACAGTTCAGAAAGGAATCACGTGAGCCAGTCCACAGTGTGTACCACAGAATCACTGACTTTTAGGGCTGGGAGAGATCTTAGAGAGGAGGATAATTCAGCCTGCAGAGACAGATGAACTTGGGTTGTCCAAGTTAGAGTCAAAATTACAGCTGGTTAGAGACAAAATCCATGAGTACGAACATCTGGCCCTGTCTACCTGCTCCACTTTCTCTCTCTGAGACTCTGATGGGTTCCGGAAGGAATTCCTGCATTTGTTGGGAGTCTAGACCATATATACCCAGTGTCCAGGGATCCATATTATTTTCCCAAAAGGAAACACTATGGGATTTGGAAAACTTCTTTCCTCTGAGTTAGGCTAAACTGGTTTCAAATCCTGACCGCTTCATGTCGTCGGTGTGGTCTTAGACAAGTCACTTACCCTCTCCGAGCTTCAGTTTCCTCTTGAGCAAAGTGGGCAATTGTAATGTCTGTTTTAACGGGTTTTTGCAAAGCGTGAAATGTCAAAAGCACCTGACATACAGTAAGTGCTCAATAAATATTAGTCCTGTGATTCCCAACTCTTTGGTATTCAGTCAACATGTAGTTATATTTTTATGCAACATGAAGATATTTCCTAAAAGAGCAACAGAATTTAGAATTCTCAGAATTTGCCATGGAAACTTAACCCTTCAATTACTGCATAAGCCTGCAAACATCTCCAGGCCCATTCTTATGTTGGCAATTTTTCAGGCAAATGCCCCAGTGTAAGCTATATCTAAGATGAGAGTTACTGGGAAAGTTTAGTGCCTTCCATAAATTTGGTGTTTATTCATTATGAAGCAGAAGGGAGGCCCATTAGGTCCTGTTGCAGGAGCACACACTGACTGAGAACTGTTCCTAAGAGGTATGACTTGGGGCTGAACCAAAGGAAGCCTTCAACTTAGTGCAGTTTGATGCTTCCCACGGTAAACACAGGCTCTCCCAACCCTGACTTCTTTCTTATTCTTTCCAGGGACCACTGGTGAGGCTCAGAGGAAAGAGTTGTGCCCCAGGAATCACTGGAAATCTGGATCTCACCTTCCCTTTTCTCTCTCTCTGGGCCTCAGTTGCTTCATCTAACAAAAAGGGCTAGGGCTAGAGGGACTTCCCTGGTGGTCCGGTGGATAAGAGTCTACATTTCCACTGCAGGGGCCACGGGTTCAATCCCTGGTCAGGAACTAAGGTCCCGCATGCCACTCCCCACCCCCCCCCAAAAAAAAAAAAGGAGGGCTAGAAGACTGTTATATCCTCGTGCCAGCCCCCACCTCCCTCCCAGTGCTCAGATCTGTGATTCCAAGGCTTAATGGTGGGCTCACCCACTAGAGGGGAAGCATCCTGGGACTCAGGAGATAGTATACAAAGACAAAGGTCTCTACCTATGCAGAGCAGCTATTTGTTCAAACAGAGTCTTAATTCCTAATGATCTCACGAACTATACATATTGGACTCACAGCTCATACAGGGCTAGGTCCTAAAGTCAGGACTTAAAGTAAACATCCTCTTTAGTCAAAATTACCCTTGAAAATCCCCAAGATTGTATCTGCATTGCATGACAATATCATCTTTCAATAAGATAAGTACAGCCAGTTTTTCCTCTAGTTTGGGATATTTGAACACCAAATATAATAGTGGGCTTGTGTCTGGGGACTGTGTTGTATGAAAATAGAAAATGTTCAGTGCTATAGACACATCCAGTGCTGGGAGATAGATGCTCATGTTATGAAAGGTTGAGTTCCACTGAGGGGAGAGATGCAGGGGCTGGGCAGGCAAAGCGAAGTCCAGAGGAAGGACAGGAATGGTCCTTGACACCAGGAGCAAGGGGAATGTGTAGGGTGGAGCTCCAAAAGGTCAAAGGCCAGCAGGTTGGGGGAGGGGCTCCAGAGATCAGGCCAAAGTGACGCAGTGATGCTGAAGGGATCCTCAGCAGCCCTGCCGAGCGCCCTCCAACCCAACCACCTTTCTGCTCAGTGCTGCTTGGTCTTAAAGGGCCCTTCTCCTAGGTCTGCAAAGAGATCTTCAGAAAAGGCTCAGATAATTATGTTATCTACGTTGAGAGAGAAGTGATCCTACTGAGATGTGGAAGATTGGGAAGACTTCGGGGAGAACAAGGGTGCTGGGTGGGTCTGCATAGCCGGGGAGGATGGGGGTAGCATTCTGGCATGGGAGACAAGTGGGAGGCGGGGCAAAAATAGCAAAAGCAGAAATGCTGAGGTGGGGAACTCAGGACCTGTTAGATGGCCAGATGAGCCAGGAAGGTGAGACATTAACAGGAATGGAAACAGGTGTCCTGAGCCAGGTACCAGAGGGCTCAAATATCAGGCTAGAGACTTTGGACTTTGGCCTTTGTGTAGAGACCAGGGGTTTTGAGCAGGAAAATTACTGTAATCAAAGTTGATTCTCCTGGAAGCCCAGCTGGTCAGTGGGGTGCAGGTGGATGCCAGTTAGGAGGTCAGACAGGAACCCAGGCTAGAGATAATCCAGGTCCCATATGAGGTAGTGGTGAGAGCGTGGAAAGGGGGAAGGTAGGAGAAGGATGCAGCATGCTCTGAGCTCAGGTACCTGGGAGCCAAACTTCAATTCCTTCCATGTAACACTATGTTGATCCCCTACAGTTCTTTCTGAATGTCAGGACCAAGTCACCCCATTTCCAGAGACAAAGCTTCTTGCTTTAGAAACACACAAAAGTATTCTGGGTCCTAAAACTAAAAGAGAGTGTGAGCTTTTGTGACCTCTGGCCCAGGACTGAGAAGTCTCCCCTAGAGCTATGGGGCTCTCTGCTGCATGGATTTGAGGAGTCTCAGCTTGTCTGGCTTCTGCTTTTAAACAATTTCCCACCATCATTACTGCTGACACCGTAGGCATACTCTCAACTGGGAAAAACCTTTCCAATTTGAAACTTTAAGTGCTCAGTTAACTAAGGTCACAGAGACGGATCTGACCAGAGATCAGTAGAGGTCCCTGCCTCTGATGTTCTCCACTCTGCGTTCAGAAAAACGAATTAAGTACTCTCTGAGCTTGCGTATGGGGTGAATTGGCTCATGTATCCACTCAGCAAATATGAATTGAACACCTACGATGTGCCAATTCTAGGCACTGGGGATACAAGGGTGAATGAAACAGTCAAGTCCCTGTCCTCATGGAGTCCATATTCTAGTAGGGGATAGACAACAAAGAGTGAGTGAAATGTACAGCATGTGAGATCATGATAAGTGCTACAGAGAGGAATAAAGCAGAATAATAAGCATAAGGAATGCTGGGATTTGCCATTTGTTTTGGGTGGTCAGGATGGGCCTCGATGAGCAGGTCGAATTGGAGCGGGGACCCAGAGAAAGTGAAGGGCAAGTCATATGGGTGTCTGGGAGGAGTGTTCCAGGCAGAGAGACCTGCAAGTGCAGAGGCCTGGAGAATGGATTGTGCTGGGTGCTCAAGGAACAGCAAAGAGGCCAGTGAGGCTAATGTAGCGTAAGGGGGGAGAGGGGTAGGAGGTGAGGTCAAGAAGGAGGGGGCAGATGGCGAGGGCCTTGGAGGTCATGGTAAGGACTTTGGCTTTTTCTCCAAGTGAGATGAGAGCCGGTGTGAACTTCTGAGCAGAGGATGATAAGAGCTGGCTCCCATCTGGACAGACTCCCTCTGGCTGTTGTTTTGAGGTCAGTCAGGAGGCCACTATGATAATCTGGTGGTAGTTCAGATCAGGGTGATCTTATCAGTGGGGGAAGAGCAGACATCTCTAGGAGTAAGGCCCAGGGCACCTGAAATTTGGGGAGGAAAGGTCAGATTTTAACATTATGAGCTTTAGATGAACAGCCCCCAAACAAGTGTTTGCCCTCAAGCCTGACCCTTCTAGTCCAGCCCTGGGCTCTGAAGGCTATTCTGAGAGAAGAGTTGCTGCAGTGTTTTGAGTGGGGACAAACTTTTTCTTTTTTTTAATTAATTTATTTATTTTTTGCTGCATTGGGTCTTCGTTGCAGTGCATGGACTCTAGGCACACGGGCTTCAGTAATTGTGGCACATGGGCTTAGTAGTTGTGGCTTGCAGGCTGTAGAGCACAGGCTCAGTTGTGGCGCATGGGTTTAGTTGCTCTGTGGCATGTGGGATTTTCCCGGACCAGGACTCGAACCCGTGTACCCTGCATTGGCAGGCGGATTCCTAACCACTGTGCCACCAGGGAAGCTCAGGGACAAACTCTTTTAGAATGGATATCAAGCCTAGCAGGATGGCTGCTTTGAAAGGGCCTTTTGGGTGTCCTAAGTGTAAAAAAGAAAATCAGTTTTCATGGCCACGTTAGAGGACACAATTGGGAACTTCATTCCCTGATTGCTCCCTCGGCGTTTCATTCACCACTGGTGCCAAGGACATTCAGTTCTTAATGTCGCTGTCATTCGAAAGGACAATGCCTCATGCTGCTGCCCCCCAGAGGCTACTAGCCTAATTGCAGCCCAGGCTGTACCTCCCAAACTTCACCGTGTTTTCTGAGCACAAACCATGGGCTCCACGTGCAGAGCAGCATGGCAGAGCCCTCAGAGAACTGAGACCAGAGAGGTGACTCTAAGATGCCCAACCCCGGGGCATCTGGCCTGCATTCCCATAAGAGATGCGGGACTGGGGGCCCAGAATCTGGTTTCCCATTCCTGCTTGGCTCTCATCTCACTGGATAACTCACCATGGAACTCAAGCAAGACCCGTGCTCAAATAGCAAGCCCTTAAACTGGAGTTTCTCATTTTCCCTTCCTGCTCTGACATTTTAAAAGTGCTTATGGAATCTGTCCATTAAATGGAGTATGGTCTCCATATCATCCCCAATTCCTTTGAGATTCTTGCACCCTTCATCTCTCTCTCCCCAAACATCCCTCCTGGCACCCAAGGAAACCTGGGAAACCACACTGCGAGGCTCCTTCTGGGCCTGCCTTTCCTGCCTGTGCCCCAAGATTTTTGGAGTTTTTTTCTTCTTTTGCTCATCAAAACTGACCACTCCTAGTTCCATCAACTAACTAATGAGTGCTAATGAGGGATCATATTTTTCCACATCTCTGGAACCTCGGTTTTTAAATCTGTACAACACAGCTAATAATAATATTTATCTTCAGAGTTATTATGAGGATTACAAATTCTTTATGCAAACTGTCTGGCAGAGTGTCTGAGGTATTCGATAAATGGCAGACATTAGTCTAGAATGGACTCAGCTTAGACATCGTCTTCTCTAAGAAATCTTTGATTCCACCAAGTGGGGTTAAATGTTTGTCATCTGTGCTTCAAAGACTATGGAAATAATTCATTGAGTACTGGATATATGTCCACAGCAGGCTAGACACCTACGGTCAGCAGAATAATACCCTGTATCCCCCACTCCCAAGATGTCCACTTCCTAATCCCTGGAACCTGTGGGTATGTTACGTTACATGGCAAGAGGGAATTAAGGCTGCAGATGGAATTAAGTTTGTTAATCAGCTGACCTTAAGATGGAGAGATTATCCTGGATTATCCAGTTGGGCCAATATAACCACAAATCTCCTTAAAAAGTGAAAGAGGGAGGCAGGAGAGTCAGAGGAAGAGATGTGATGACAAAAGCAGAGGTCTGAGTGAGACCATTGCTGGCATTGAAGATGAAAGGGAGCCCAGAGCCAAGGAATGAGAGCAGCCTCTAGAAAACAGAAAAGGTAAGAAGAGGGATTCTCCCCTAGTACTTTCAGCAGGAATACAGCACTGCTGACTCCTTGATTTTAACCCAGTGAGACCCATTTCAGACTTCTGGTCTCCAGAACTATAAGATAATAAAACTGTGTTGTTTTAAGCCACTAAATTTGTGGTTATTTGTTACAGCCACTGTTAGGAACTAATACAACCCCTCACATACATCTAATTTGTACAATTATCCAAGTCATCATTGTTATTGTTCCCACTTTACAATTGAAAAACCTGCAGCTCAGAGAAGTAATTTGTCGAAAACTGCACAGCTAATAAATAGCTATCAGATCTTTCAATGCAAGTTACAAAAAACAAACAAACAAAACACAAATTGGCTCAACCTATGGGGGGGCGGTATTGGCTCAACCTGTCGGGGGGTGGGTATTGGCTCATATAACTGAAAAAAAATTCCAGAGGAGGTACTTGTGGAGACCAGGCAAGGCTTGATCCACAAGCTAAAAGGATGACACCAAAAATCCAGTATTTCTCTATCTCTTGTGTCTGTTTTCCAGAATCTTGGCTTCATTCTCAGGTTCCACACAGTGCACCCCATGGCTCCAGGCTCACCACTGTGGTGGCAAAAATGGCTACAGCAATTCCAGATGTCACAACCTCACTCCCCACAACTTCTAGAGGAAAAAAGAAATCTTCCCTTTTTCAGACGGCCCAGCAAAACTCTTGTAGTGATTTGTTGCTTCTAATTATGTTAAACCCCAATTCCTGGGCTAAATACTGATCCCCATGGTGGACCTGTGAATGAGGGGTGGGGAAGGGTTGAATTGTCTGAAAGGAGATCAGAGTCCTTTGGACAGGAGAAACAGGCAACTGATATCAAATGTCCACAGTGCTGGCTAGGAAAGGTCCACCACAAAGTTTCTGAGTTCAAACACTACTGCTTCCCAGTAAAGTCATTTTCTGACTCTTTGGACACATGGTCATTGTCTGTTTATCTTTCAGTGAGACTAAGGGACAAGGCTGGAACCATCCTAATCTCCTCTGTGTTCCCAGCCCCTAGCCCATGGCCTAGCTGAGATGGATCATCAGAGAAATGTTTGTTGGTCACTGGGGCTGCTCTCTCCAGGGAAGTGAGCCATTCAGGAAGTGCTACCTTTCTCTGATTCTGTGTGAAGCTGTGATGGTACCCAAGCAAGCTAAATGTTTCTGAGAAAATGTAAGTACTCCAATGGATATAAACAGTGGCTTGGATTTAAGCCAGTTTGAGTTGGATGTTTCTTTTACTTGCAGCTAAAAACATCCTAACAGATACAAATGCCTTATGGGGTGGGTGTTGTGAGGATTTAAATGAGATAATGCATGTAAAGTACTTAAACACGTTTAACAGGTGTTAGCTATTATTACTACTTTTTTTTTCTTGGTACACGGGCCTCTCACTGTTGTGGCCTCTCCCCTTGCGGAGCACAGGCTCCGGACGCGCAGGCTCAGCAGCCATGGCTTACGGGCCCAGACGCTCCGCGGCATGTGGGATCTTCCCGGACCGGGGCACGAACCTGTGTCCCCTGCATCAGCAGGTGGACTCTCAACCACTGCGCCACCAGGGAAGCCCGCTATTATTATTTTTATTACCACTTATAATGACATTATTAATGAGTTCCTCAAGGGCAGGTTGAATACTGCCCATTCTGGAATGTAATAAATAATATTTAAGTAATGGTTGAAACAAATTGAAGTATCCAGGGCACCACTTTACAAGGGTTAAGTTTCCATCAATCGAATTTTTAAATGCGAGTTATATTTTCAAATTCACTAAGCTAACTTGCTATTTACAGAATTTTCCTGTAGAAAGTTATTTTTCAAAGATAAGTCATTTCATAATTCAAATCATTTATGTTTAATTCGCCTATTGTACAAATTTGGAAATTCTTATATGCATGATCAGGTTTCTTCCATTCATTCAGTAGTTCACTCATCCATTCATTTACTCAGCAACTTTTTGGAGCAACTGTCATATGCCAAGCCCTGTGCTAGGACATAGGGAGATAGAGTTAAAACTTGGCCCCTGTGTTCAGGGAGCTCACAGCCTAATGAATGAACAGACAATAAACCAAGAATTACAGCAAGGTGGCTAGGAGGGTAAGAAAGAGGAAGCCCAGGGCAGAGGTGGTGGGAAGTGGGTGAAAGCAGTGAACGCTTCATCAAGAGGAGCCTCTACTGTTTCTGAAGGACAACCAGAAGTTAGCTGGTGAATGTGCAAAGGCTTGAGGTAACATAAAGCTTATTTTCAGGGAAATCCAAGTATTGACAGCATTGGTTTTGATTGGGTACAGCTTATGTAAGAATGGCACTTGTGTCAAGAGGTGAGACGGAGAATATGCGAGGATGAGGTCCAAAGGGCCTCAAATGCTGTGAGGGGAAGTTCAGATTTTATCTTGAAGACAATGGGGAGAACTTTGAGGGATTTTAAGCAAACATGATCAGATTCGTGTTTCAGAAAGACTACCTTGGTGGTGATAAAAAAGGGTGATTGGAGCTGTGGCAAGAGGGTGGAGGAGGCACGCCTCAAGCAGTTAGGGAGAGACCAGTGAGGAAATGACTGTTAGGTGGAACCATGTAAAATCATGATTTTTTTTTTTTTTTTTTAGAAAATGGTCAAATGTCATCAATTCCATACGGTTCAACCTAATACAGTGGTCCAGGTAAGAAATGATCAGAGCCCCAATGAAGGCAGAGGCAGAGGAGATGAAACCAAGAGACATTTAGGAAGTCTAATTTGATAGGATACCATGATTTCTTTGGTGAGAGGGACAAAGGAAAGGGCATTTGTCCTAAACTGGAAATATACAATCACAGGCTATATAAAATAATTCTTGAACCTAGAAGAACACTTACTTCAATTAGTTTTACAGCTGAGGCCTGATAAATTCATTCATTTGGATACAACAACACTGTGTGTTTGGGGCTGAGTTGGGACTGAAACCCAGGTCTCCTGACTATTCTACTATTCTAGCTTCACTGCACCTTGGATATGCCAAGAAGATATTTGTGTTAGTTTCCTGGGGCTACCATAACAAAATACAACTAACTGGGTGGCTTAAACAACAGAAATTTATTGTCTCACAGTTTTGGAGGCTGGAAACCTGAAAACAAGGTGTTGATAGGGTTGGTTCCTTCAGAGGGCTGTGGGGGAGATTCTGTTCCAGGCCTTTCTCCTTAGTTTGTAGGCACATCACCCTGATCTCTGCCTTCATGTTCACATGGCATTCTCCCTGTGTGTGTGTGTGTGTGTGTGTGTGTGTGTGTGTGCCCATCTCTTCATATGGCTGCCTCCACTTTGTATATCCATGTCCCTGTTTTCTCTTATAAGGACACAAGTCCTTAGTGTCCCCACAAGAGACACAGTCATAAGGACTCAGTCATAAGACCCACCCCACTCCAGTATGACATCATCTTAACTAATTACATCTTCAATGACCCTATTTCCAAATAAGGTCACATTCTGAGATACTGGGGGTTAGGACTTCAACATATGGATTTGGAGGGGGGCACAATTCAACTCATAACACTACTTCTGAAAGTCCTATGTCATGTTACTGGTGGTAATTCTGTCTTTTCCCTTGGAAAAGGAAATACAGATCTGAGGAATAAGAGTCTTTTCTCTTTCCTTTATATCTTATCACAATGCCAAGGATAGTCTTCTACCCTGCAAGTCTGCATTGACATACCTGGTGGCATGAGACAGGGATTTCAGTGAGTTTCTAAAAATTTTACTGTGTGGTCTTCTCGTATTGGTGGAAAGAAAAAACTCTTAACTGCATTCCATCTGACTAGATGGGCAGAACATGTGGTTACCTGCTTTGGGTGTACAATGGTTCCCTTTGATTTCATATGCCAAGGGCAGGCAGCCAACCGCTCTTACTTTACCTGTGATCAGGCTCAGCAGTGGCTTCCAAGGGGAGCTGAGGAATGGCAGGTGTTCCTATTCATCCTGATGGTTTTTTAAGACATGGCCTTTATTTTGGAACTATCAATAATTAAATAGGCTTTCTCTGGGTAGAATGAAAATGTAGGTTAGAAGGACACTCAGGGTTTAGCTATTGAGAGGGCTTACTGAGAAGATTTAGAAAAGTGTGGGAGTCTCCACCCCACCACTCACAGTAACTGAGACCATGTTTAACCACAAAGCTGTGGATGGGTAAAAACATGGGCTCTAGAGTCCCACAGACTTGGGCTTGAAACTCTGCCCTGATTTTAGATTAAGAGTTGGCTTAGTTACCAAAAAGGGAACTAAGTAAAATCAGGTGCCTCCTGATATGATGCACTGAAAAGGACACAACATTGCTTATATAGTGCCCCCGCCAAAAGCGCATAATCTAAATTTAATCATAGAGAAACAACTGGGCAAGCCCAAATTAAAGGACATGCTGCAAAACAATAGGTATTCTTCAAAAATGTCAATGTCATAAAAGAAAATGAAAGGCAGGGACTTCCCTGGTGGTCCAGCGGGTAAGACTCCACACTCCCAACGCAGGGGGCCCGGGTTTGATCCCTGTTCAGGGAACTAGATCCCGAATACCACAACTAAGACCCAGTGCAGCCAAATAAATAAATAAATATTAAAAAAAGAGAAGAAAATGAAAGGTAGAGGAACTGTTCCAGATTATAGGAGACTAAAGAGACATGACATCTAATGGAATACTTGATCCTGAATTAGATTTTGGATTGGGGGGAAAAGTTTCTTGAAAGAGCAATATTGGGGAAATTGGCAAAATTTGAATATGGATTATAAATTAGATAATAGTATTGTAGCAATGTTAAGTTTCCTGAATTTGATCATCATACTGTGGTTATGTAAGAGATGTTCCTTGTTTTGGGGAGATACATGATGTATTTAGGGTTGAAGGGTTGTAATTTCTGTAATTTACTCTTAAGTGGTTCAGGAAGAAAACTAGAATAAAAAATAATGAGGATTGTGGGCTTCCCTGGTGGCACAGTGTTTGAGAGTCCGTCTGCCGATGCAGGGGACACGGGTTCGTGCCCCAGTCCGGGAAGATCCCACATGCCGCGGAGCGGCTGGGCCCATGAGCCATGGCCACTGAGCCTGCGCGTCTGGAGCCTGTGCTCCACAACGGGAGAGGCCACAACAGTGAGAGGCCCGTATACCGCAAAAAAATAATAATAATGAGGATTGGTAATTATACATAAAAATACTGTATTGGTATTTGAAAGTCACTAAGAGAGTAAATCTTAAAAGTTCTCACTACCAGAAAAAAAGGTAACTATGTGAGGTGATGGATGTGTTAACTAACTTTATCGTAGTAGTCATTTTACATCATATATGTATTATCAAATCATCACGTTGTGCACCTTAAACTTACACAGTGTTGTATGTGAATTGTACATCAATTAAGCTGAAAAATAAATAAATAACCCCCCGCAAATAATGAGGATCTTATTTATGTAATATGTAAAGAGAGAGAGAGAGAGAGAAAGCAAATGTGGCAAAGGGTTAACATTAAATAAATCTAGGTGAAGTGTATTAGGAAATTTATTATAATTTTCTCACAGTTTTTCTCTATTCTTGAATTTTTCCAAAATAAAATGTTTAATTAAAAAAGAAGAGATGAACCAGACTGGATATCGTCCAAGACACTGAACTAAAAAGGTGCAAAAGTATTACTGGAGTGTTAAAAATCTAACTAGAAATGTAACTTGAAAAAAATGTATTGTGAAAACTTCTCTTTGGAGAATACGAATGTGATTGGGAAAAAATGCTTATACAACTCACTTGTGGTTGAGAGATGAAGTTCCTAAGGGCAAAGCGAAGTCTTTTTAGGGAAGGTCCTCCTTCTCTACCATTCCCCTGTGAAGTTCTCAGTCTCTCTTCTAAATAAAAATGAATTACATTTTTTTTAATGTTTAAAAGAGAACCAAATTACCAGCCTCTCTTTTTAATCTGGTTCTGCCAGCTGTACAACTTTGAACAAGTCACTTCATCCATTCAACAAACGTTTATTTAGTACCCACTCTGTGCCAGGTACTGTTTAGATGTTGGAGACTTGGCAAGGAATAACATAGATATGGCACCTGCCCTCATGGAGTTTACAGAACAGTGATATGTGACAGATACTAGGTGTTGCCAACATTATAGGAATTTCCTTTTCTTCCTTGTTGATAAAACTCCAATTTTGCAGAAAGCAATGTGTGAGGGGGAAAGCCATGTGTGCTACAGATTGGGAGAAAATACTTGCAAACCACATATCTGACGAAGGACTAGTATCTAGAATGTATAAGGAACTCTCAAACGTAACGAAAGGAAGAAAGAAAGAAAGAGAGAGAGAGAGAGAAAGAAAGAAAGAGAAGGAAAGGAGAGAAAGAAAGAAAGGAAGGAAGGAAGAAAGGAAGGGAGAAAGAAAGAAAGAAATCACTCCAATTAGAAAATGGGCAAAAACATAACACACATTTTACCAAAGTGGATATACTGATGGAAAATAACCACACAAAAAGGTGTTCAATCGCATTAGTCATTAGCAAACTGGGAATTAAAACCACAATGAGATATCACTTCATCCTTATCAGAATGGCTAACATAAAAAATAGTGACATCACCAAATGCTGGTAAGGATGTGGAAAAACTGGATCAATGGGCCACTCATATCTTGCTAGTGGGAATGTAAAATGGCGTAGTCACTTTGGAACAGTTTCGTAGTTTATTTAAGCACTAAATATGTAACTACCATACAACTCAACAACTGCACTCTTGGGCATTTATTACAGAGAAGTAAACATTTATGTTTACCCAAAAACTTGTACATGAATGTTCAAAGCAGCTTGATTCATAATAGCCCCAAACTTAAGTCAACCCAAATGTTTTTCAGTGATGGTTGAACAAACTGTGGTACAACCATATCATGGAATACATCCAGCAATAAAAATGAACCACCTAGTGATACAACAACCTGGATAGATCCCCAGGGAATGATACTGTGTGAAAAAAACCCAATCCCAAAACATTATATACAGTGTGATTCCATTTGTATAACATTCTTGAAATGACAAATTATAGAAATGGAGAACAGATTGGTGGTTATCACGGGTTAGGGGACGATGGAGTATAGCGTAGAAGAAATGTGGATGTGGTTATAAAAGGGCAACATGTGGGATTTTTGGAAATGTTCTGTATCTTCACTGTGGTGGTGGTCACAGAAATCTACACATGTGATAAAATCACATAGAATTAAATACACACATGTTCCCAACAAAATAGTGCTTGTAAAACTGCTGAAATCTGTTTAAGAACTGGGGAAGACTGGGTGAAGTGTTGTATGGAATCTCCGTTACTCCTTCTTTTTTTTAACTTTATTTTTATTTTATTTATTTTTGGCTGCGCTGTGCATGGGCTTTCTATAGTTGTGCCAAGCGGGGGCTACTCTTGGTTGCTGTGTGCAGGCTTCTCATTGTGGTGGCTTCTCTTGTTGCAGAGCACAGGCTCTAGAGTGCAGGCTCAGTAGTTGTGGCACATGGGCTCAGTAGTTGTGGCTCACAGGCTTAGTTGTTCCACGGCATGTGGGATCTTCCTGGACCAGGGCTCGAACCCGTGTCCCCTGCATTGGCAGGCGGATTCTTAAACACTGCGCCACCAGGGAAGCCCTCCATTACTTCTTATAACTGCGTGTAAATCTAAAATTATCACAAAATAAAAAGTGTTTTAAATGGGTGACTTAAAGCTCAGGAAAGCTGTTAAAAAACACACACACACAACAGAAAACGGGAGGGTGTTTTTGATTGTCACCATGGGAGGGAAGCACTTTTAGAATTTAATGGATGTGGGATTCCCATATTCCACAGGACAGAATTTTACAACAAAGAATCAACCTCCCCCATGGAACATGCTGCCAGATATTCAGGTAGATAACACACACACAAACAGAAGAACAGTAACAACATATATGTTTATACTTATCTGAACCTAGAATTTAATCCCATTTACAAATAAATGTAAAAGTAATTTGTGTATTATTTTAATACACTCTGAATTTTCCAGGAATGCTAATGTCGTGTAAAAAGAGGAAAAGTTGTTATTTTGTTTTGCTTGGAACTTTGCCAAGAATTATTCCTCATTCCAGAAAATCAACAGTGACAATGCTTCCAATAATATTTGAGTCACCAATACATTTCATTAGCCTCCATTTAAGCTGGTCATTCATGATATATATACACATATGTGATTTATTATATAAATGCATTTATTATGTATATATATTTATTTTATTTTTAATTTTTATTTTTTTTGCCACATGGCATGCAGGATCTTAGTTCCCTGACCAGGGATCAAACCTGTGCCCCCTGCAGTGGAAGTGCAGAGTCATAACCACTGAACCACTAGGGTAGTCCCATGATATATATTTTTGAATGATATATGTATTTAGTCCTTAGTTTGAAATGTCAAATATAAAGTGTTGACTATATTTGGTTAAATATTATCTTATGTTCTGTAAAATCATTATAAGTAGATGCAAGCATCTGATTACATCATGTTGTGTAATGTAGATGTGCCTGTGTACCTCCATATTATAATACATGTTTTTTCTAATAAATTACTTTTAATACTTTAAAAATACTATTAAAATACTTTTAATACTTTCTCATAAATTTCTAAAAAATTACTTTTATATTACAGTTAGGTCATTATATAGATTATTTGTAATATGTGTAATATTACACATTACATTACACATATTTATAATATATGTAAGTTATATTATCTATGAGTTTCATGCCAGGATGAGTAAAGGAGACATTACAAAATATGTGTCTTGAAAAGAGGGTGTTGAGTTTGATAGAGTGGAGAACTACCAGTCTAATTTCTGGTCAATGAGAGGTCTGTGGAGGATCTTCAGGAAAATATTTTCTTCTCTGATAAAAGAAAGAGAGGGGCTCTGCACCACTTTCCCTCCCTGTTTTGGAAGTTCTAGGACAACATAATGCTTCTGTATGATGCAGTCATCTTGCAAGCAGGAGGCAACAAGTCTGAGAAACAAAAATTAAAATGCTGAGAAGTGCGGTGCCAAAATATGGAACGAGCCTGGGTATTTGATGGTGTCACTGATCTGTTGCACTAATACTAGAACTGCCGACTGTGGATAATTATAGGTCTGCATTGTTTAACCCACTGTTAGTCGGGTATTCTCTTGCATGCAGCTAAAAGTATCTAACCAATATATGGAGAATACAGTAAATGGGCAATTACAATCAAGTATAATAAAGTGCTCTAATTGAAATAGAGGAAGATAGGGAAGCATTTCTTCACATTCCCAACCCAAACTGGGGGTTGGGGGATTGTCAGTGAGTATTACCTGTAGGAAATACCTGGTCTAAGGCCTGAAGAATGAGTAGGGGGTTAGCAGGACAGGGCACAGGAGAGTGTTCCATATAGAGAGAATAGCGAGTGAAATACTACAGAGTGACAGAGCAATGATTCTGCCAGAAAGTAGGTTTCCTGAAAAAAGTATAAACAAATAGGTATGAGATACCAGATCAAATCCTGACTCAGTCACTTGGTAACTCTAAGTTACTTAGCCTCTCTGAGTTTCAGTTTCATCATCATGAAAATGACAGTTATGGTAGTTCTCATGTCCTAGGGTCTTTTTGAGAAGATTGTCACAATCATCCAGACAGGAAATGTTCAAATCTAGACCTGGGTGGTTATAAAGGTGCATAAGTAGAGGAAACATACTGGGGTTTGCTTCGACAAGGCTTGTTGAGTCAGTGTTTAAAGGGAGAGGGTACAGGATCAAGGATGATGTGTCGGTTTCTGGCATGGGTAACTGAGTGGTTGATGTGTCATTCACTGTTACAGGCAATACAAAAGGAGTAGTGGATTTTAAGGGGGAAATTACAGGGTTCCGTTTTGCAGATTTTGAGTCTGGGGTGCCTGTGGGATGTGGAGGCATCCAACAGGTACTAGAATATACACCTCTGAGCTTAGGAGATGTGTTTGGGTTGCAGGTAGACAGGGAAGCGACAGCATATAACTAATAACTGAAACCAAAGGAGAAGGTGGGATGTGCCAGGACAACTGGTGAGAGGTGGTGTAAGGCCAGAGCCCTGAGGTATATGTAATACCCAGGACATTTAATGGCTGGGCAGAGGAAGAGGGGCCTGCAGAGGAAACTGAGACGGAGCACCCTTAAGGATAGGAAGAAAAAACAAGAAGTAGCGTCTGAGATCACGAAAGCTGATAGAATATTTCTCAACAAGGGGAGAGATCAAGTAGAGTAGGGTTGAGAAACGTGAGATTAACAAGTGGAGTTATGGCTGACCTTGACCAGAGGCATTTCTAGGGGGTGGAAGGCAGATTGGAGAGAGATAAGGAGGACGAACACAAGCAGCTCTTTCTGCAAAGTTGGCTGCCAACGGGAGATAAGACGGTAGAGAAGACCGTAGGGACTTGAGGAGCGGAGGTGGAGGAGGGACAGAGGCTTAAGCATGATTAACTGCCACTGGGAAGGAGCCAGTAGAAAGGGAGAGACTGAAGCTACAGGAATGTAAGGAAATTCATTCAACAATTAGTTGAGCGCTTCCTACGTGCCAGGATCAGTTCTCCCATCCTCTCCAGAGAACACGCGTGTAGGCTACACATATGACAGGTTTAACCAAAGGCTTTATCTTCAGGGGAAAGAGGTTCTCAAGCTGTTTTTCATAGGAGCTCCAATTCTGCCCCTCTGCCCCTCCCCCCACCCCCCATCACCGGATACCCCAAAGGAGCCCCAACACCCCTGGATCTCACAATCTCAATTGGACACTTGAAGCCACAACTAACGGATCTCTAAGAGGGCCAAACTAGTGACGCCAACGCCGCAGCCTCCCCGGCGTTTCGCCCCAGCTCGCGAGAACAGAAGTGATTACGCAAGGAATCGCCGCCTGGCTGGCCCCGCCCCTTCTCTTTCTTTGTCTCCAAGCCCGAAGATCTCGCGAGACTTGGGCGGCAAATCCCGCGAGCTGAGACCTGAGGTCGGTTCTGCGGCTCTCGCGGTGTTTGCGCGAGACTGCTCCTTTCCTGCTTCCTTTGCCGGTCCGGCTGCTTTCCTCCCCCTCTTCCCCGCCCGACCTCCCCCTCCTTCCCCCGCGGGCCCCCTCCCCGCAGGGATAATATGGTCTCCGGCGATGGACGCCCCAAGTGCAGGTTAGTTTCAGTTCACCGACTGGATCTGGCAGCTGTAGACGCGCGCTGCCCCGGCTCCGAGTTCTTTGCTTCTCTCTCCTGGAGTTGCTCGGCCGGCGCCGGGGCCCTCCGGGCTCAGGTTGTGCTCCCTTGGGGCCTGCCTGCTGGGCCGCACTCTGTGCGCCCAGGCCTCGAGGGCCCGGCCTCGCCGACCTCGTCCCTTAGCGTGACCCCAGCAGGGCCGTCCGCTCCGCCGCTGGCCTTGACCCGTACCGGCCTCGGCCCGTTGGCCACTGCTGGCTGCCAGCGGCTTCCCGGTACTCCTCAGTAGTACTAGGGTCGAGGAGAGGCCCACCATCTTCTCCCCGCCCCCCATTTGTAAGAGATGAGGGTGGGGGCTAGTGTCTCCTTGGTGGCGTCTCACGCAGCTAGTTGTTTATTCCGCTGTCCAGCCTCGAGCCCCTCCCTCTCTCTTTGCCTCTAGAAGCAGAGTGGGGGGTGGTCAAGGCCGAACACTGGTCAGCCAGTTCTCGGACCATTTATTGCAGCGCTGGGTCTCCTCCCCCCATCCACCTCCCTCGCTTAACCCTCAGTAAAAAAGGAAAAACATTATATATTCTCAAAAAGTGAACAATGCTTATCGCTTCTCATTTCGGACCAAGGTCCTGGCAATGTTGGGGGTCCTGCCCACCTACTGCAGTGAATCTGCACAAAAGATCTGAAGGTTCTTTAACCTCAAGGCTGCCTCTCCGCCACTTCCCCCAAGAACCTCAGGAGCTGGGGCACATTCAAATAAGTCCCCTGGGTGTTCGACTTGGTAGTTAAGCTTCAATTCGTACAAAACCAGAAAGACGTGTCTTTTAGGGAGAATCTGCTAATTTGCCCAGATAATTTGTTGTTCACCTTTACCTTTAGTCTTAAAGCCTGTGCAGGTCTTACCTGATAAGTTGTTTGTTTTTGATTTTATTCCTGTTGTTGAATGCTGTGTAAAAGTCCATCTTTTGGTTATTTTTTAAAAAATCAGTTCTTCTAACATAATTGTGGCGTTGTCCTGTCTGTATTTACGCAATTTTCAGGACATGTCTTCACAAAACATGCCTATTCATCCTTTAAATCATTCTTATTGTCCCTTTCTAGGTATTCTTTATTATCACATTTTCAGAAGTTAATTATTTTACTTTCTAGATATTGTCCCTTTCTAGGTATTCTTTATTATCATATTTTCAGGAGTTAATTATTTTACCAGTTTTTATTTGACAAGGGTCATGGCTTAGAGTTTTACTGTCCAATACAGTGGACACCAGCCACATGTGACTATTTAAATTAAGTAAAATTAAGAACTCTGTTCCTCAGTCGCTGTAACCACATTTCAAGTGCTCAATGGCCACGGCTACCTATAGAAAATATAGGTAATATAGCGCAAATATAGAAGATTTGTGCCATTACAGAAAATTCTTTTGGACAAAGCTGGTTTCTAGGTATTTTCACTTTAAATAAGGTAATTTGTAGCAGTGTTTAATGAAAGCTTTTTTTTTTTCAGTTTTTATTTGACAAGAGTCATGGCTTAGAGTTTTACTGTCCAATACAATGGACACTAGCCACATGTGACTATTTAAATTTAAATTAATTAAATAAAATTAAAAACTCTGTTCCTCAGTCGCTGTAACCACATTTCAAGTGCTCAATGGCCACGGCTACCTATAGAAAATATAGGTAATATAGCACAAATATAGAAAATTTGAGCCATTACAGAAAATTATTTTGGGCAAAGCTGGTTTCTAGGTATTTTCACTTTGAATAAGGTAATTTGTAGCAGTGTTTAATGAAAGTATAATTTTTTTTTTCAGGATATGCCTTTGAATACCTTATTGAAACATTAAATGACAGTTCACATAAGTTCTTCAATGTACCTAGACTTGGAGGCACCAAGTATGGTAATGTTGCTTAAATTTTCTTGGATTTGTTTAGTTTCTAATAATAAAAATGCATTTGTCGAGCTGAGTTGAAGAAATTTTAAATTTATTCCCACCATGTCGTAGCAGGTACACCTACACATATGTCTAACATTTTAAAAGCTTCTTGGGCTAGCTTTTGTTTGAGGAGGATGTAAGCCCATACCATAGCTTCTCATTTTAAAATCTAAGTTAGTTTAGTAATGATTTTTACCCCCAGGAAATTACTAATACAATTTTAAAAACAACAGAAACCTGCCAGATGATATTCTAGAGCTATTAAATGTATATTTTAATTTTCCGAGTGAACAGTGTCCCTATCCTTTGAATAGGAATCATCAGCAGGGCCCACTGATTTGAGTTGTTGACCAGGGCATGGTTTGCCCTGGCTTGTGCCCTGACACTCTTGGCAGACCTTTGCAGGCGCCTGACCTGGATCAAACCTTTCACTGAGGTTTCAGAAGAGTGAACTTGGCGGAACCCCAGAGTATTGGATGGAAGTCTTTACTTTATTGACAACTAAGTAATTTTCTCAACCAGGCCGGTGAAGGGAAGACCTGTTTGGAAGAGTGATTTAGATTATTATTTAATGACTTTTCAGTGAAAAGAAAAATTAAATGCAGTTTTGGAGGGAGCTTTTCCTTAACCTTGGTTTTTTCCTTCTTGTGTTACTTATGATTGCTTTTGTGATTTTTCTGTAGATTTTGGTGGGTTTAAATGTTCTAGACTAGCAGTATTTTCTTGTACATTCTGAGAATATTTGGATATTTTAGAGTATATTTTGGAGAAGATCCCTATCCTAGAATTAGGTTGCCATTTCAAAATAAACAGTTTACCAAAATCCTTTACCTTGCATGTTTAGTTGCTGTGATTTGCATTGAGAGGTTGGTCTTTTCTTAGTGCCATGTGTCTTTCATTCACATTTATTTTATATCTTCACTGATGATGAATTTGTATTAATTTTGAAAAGGGAACAGCTAAGTTGATTATATATAAGAAAGATCTTTTATTTCCCTTCTCTCAAATATCTAGTGATTCTGGCCTGGAAGTTTCTTAACCCACATTTTATAGCTTAGTAAAGTAAAAGAACATATATGAGGATGTTTTTTAATTTAGTATAAGTTCTTTTTATGGATAATTTGTGGAAATGTGCCTACTTGAAGATAGCCTGTATTTCCCAAATGCAGGAAATCAGTAGGAAACTATCAAAACAACTGTAAAATGCACTGAAAGAGTGATTAATAAACTAAGAGCTATATTATCTCTGGAAAATAAGCTGTCACAGGCATCTGTACATAACTGAGTTCCAGAGTACCAGGGTTTTTATAACCATGATAAATATAATAAGAGAATGCCTTTAAATACATATGCCTTTAAAACAGAAATTTGGTTTTTATTTCTGTGGGGTTAAAACATTGTTTTTAATAGAATGGTTTTATCAGAGGTTTACTAAGTAATTACCTAAATAATTTCTTAGTAATTAGTAGGGAATAAAATTTGGAAGAAGAATTGACTTTGAAAGAAAGGAGCAACTTGAGTAGAAAAACAAAAAATCCTTGCTGCATTTTTGGAGGGACCAGATTGAATGGCCTCCCAGACATGTGCTTAGGAGACATTGCTTTGGTAATCACCAGGGTTCTGGACCACTGCCCTCTCTGCTTCCCACATTTGGATGCCTACCAGGCTGAGAATCACAGTTGTAGTGAGTAACTTAATGAAGGGCAAGTGTTCTAGCTCTCTTATATGTTGGGGAGGAAAGATAGTTGAGAACACTCTTCTAAGCTCCCTGCTAACTGTATCAGGAATGCCTGCAGCTGCAAGGAACCGAAAACGTACTGTTCAGTGACTCTAACAAATGGGGTTTATTTTTCTCACCTAACAAGAAGTCTGGATGTGGACATACTGGGACTGTATAGCACCAACATCAACAAGGACCTAGGCTTCTCACTTTTTTCTGTTTTGCTTTCATTTTTGGGGTTGCAAATAGCTGATGTACCTGCATTAGGTCCATGTTTTAGGCAGCTGGAAGAGCAAAACAGAAAGAAAAGCCCACCCCAGGAGCTTTTGCCTGTATCTCCTTGGCCAAAATGTCATCTCCACTCTCGGCTTTAAAGGCTGAAAGATGGTGTATTTAGCTTTCTGGATTTTGCAGTAGAGAAAGACAAGGGAGAAGTGGTTGAAGTGGTTGGGAGTGGGTAGTGAGTGAACTAGCCTAGACTATCTGCCTCACTAACAGTACCTTCCCTTATTAAGTCTGTCTTTAGATAGAGTACAACACAAATTACTTGATTTCTCCTTTTTTATTGCCATTTTATCTTTTTGCTTCCCAAGTTTATACTCAAGGTATCTTTTTTTTTTTTAATTAGTTAATACCAGCTGTTTCCTTAGTCAGTAGTTCTCAAACTTCAGTGTGCATCAGGATCAGCTGGAGGCTTGCTGGGCCCCATCTCTGGAGTTCTGGTCTGGGGTAGAGACTGAAAATTTGGATTTCTAACAAGTTGCCAGGTGATACTGATGCTGCTGGCCTGGGGCCATATTTTGAGAGCCACTTAGTGTTTTTTTTTTTTTTTTTTTGGCTGCGTTGGGTCTTCGTTGCTGCGCAGGGGCTACTCTTTGTTGTGGTGTGCGGGCTTCTCATTGCGGTGGCTTCTCTTGCTGCGGAACACGGGCTCTAGGCGCTCGGGCTTCAGTAGTTGTGGCACACGGGCTCAGGAGTTGTGGCTTGCAGGCTCTAGAATGCAGGCTCAGTAGTTGTGGCGCATGGGCTTAGTTGCTCCGTGACATGTGGGATCTTCCCAGACCAGGGCTCAAACCCGTGTCCCCTGCATTGGCAGGTGGATTCTTAACCACTGCGCCACCAGGGAAGTCCTATACTCAAAGTATCTTTATGGAAGTGGGCATATTGTACACGTTGACCACATTTTAAACTTTAATAATTTCACTAGTGGCAAAATGCCTTTTTAATGATCTGGAGCTGCCTGTCTGGCACTCCAGTGCATTGACTACAACCTTAGAGATTTTGAGTGACTCTCTTAAGTAGATCTCTGAATTTGAAAATATACCTGGTTCCAAGGAAGAGAGAAATCACTGTTGCCTGGAATAGTTAGACTGCTTTCTGAAGGAAGGAGGACTTGAATTGATGTTAAACAGAGGAATCACAGAGGCCAGTCAACACTTGGGGAATTAGAATGACCAGCAAGCATAATGGAAAATGAGTAAGGGGGAAGACAGTGAAGAGACTGGCCTGGCTCTAGGGAAACATATTTTAGAGAGTAGCTGTTATTGGGCAAGAGGGCCTTCAGCCTGGCGTAAAGCCTCAGGCCCCCTTCTTTACCTCACGTTATCTCATTCATCTTTCTTTTTTCCTTCCTAACTGCTTGCTTTTTAACCATGGTACTGCTTAGTCCTGTAGTAGAGCCAGGACTTGGTTTTCCTAATCCTACCTTGTAATCTCTGAAAGAAAATCTGTATTTAATTTTTTAGGAGAGTTTTTATTGATTATAAGAAATTAGGTTGGGATTGGTAATCACAGACAGAAACATTATAGGCAGTGTAGAAACAGTTTCATTTTTACGTGCATATACAAATATATGTAAATGTGCTCCTTAACAAAAAATACAGTATATATTGTTTTGTAACCTTTTTTTATTTAGTATATCATGAACATCTTTCCATGTCATTGGATATAAGTATCCCTTGCTATCTGAATCTGTTCGGTTTCTGAGTCAGGGATTATGAGTTTGAGTAGAAAGGGATACCTGTACTTTTCTACAGCTTCTACTGTACTGGCTGCCCGGTATTACCTATATGAATGCATCATGGTTTAGTTAGCAGATCTTTGAATATTGCGGTTGTTAACCAACTTTTCCCTATTTATAAATAAAGCTGCTGCTGTGTGTGTAGTAGTTAAATTTTGATGCAACCTTATTATATAGTTACCGGATTGAAAGTATTGTTCCCTCCACCCGCATCACTTTTCTTTTTCACTTTTACTGTATATGTACTGTCTTTTCCAGTCTTTGTCCTTGAATATAAGGAACAGAAACTCACTTAACTCAGCACTCAAGAAAGAAGATGCTGTTACAGTTTCCAAACATCCAAAGGCAAAGGAAGAAAGCACAGTCAGGCCTCATGGGAACTAGAATTTCTAAGCCAGAGGCTGTTCTTTCTGTCACCTGTTTCTTTTTGAAGATCTACTCTCCAGTCTTCTGTCTCCACAGCCCACTTTACTTATTGGTATTGTGTAATACCCAATATAGCCACTACCAGCCATTCTTTGTGTGTTATGATTAGCTTACCAGCCAGTTAAGACTGTATCTCTAGATGACTTTTTCTCCTATTGTTTTAACCTATAGTTAACCTATGGTTTGGCTGGGCAAGTCGGGCGTCTATTGCTGGTCAGTTATGTTGCTGGTAGGAACACAAGTCCATGTTTTCTAATCTTGTCTCTTCCATGGACTCTGGAAAGGGCTGTAAGTTTGGTAAGCAATGAAATAGTTTGCTTGTAATATTTACACACAATACATAACTTTCTAAGGATTACCTTTACCTAATGTGATTCTAGTCCATCTACAATCATGCACTCACCAACCCTCCACATTTTGTCCAACGATCTGTTGGTTTTAACTGTGCCTTTGTAGACAATTTCTATTCTAGATTAGGTCCTTTTGGTAGCAGAGAACAGACACCCACTAGCTCAAGTGAAGAAAGATTTATTGTAATGATACAGAGCTCCCGAGCAAATGAAAGGTGGCTGTATCTCAAGAAAATGGGCAATGAGCCAGAAGTGAGGGAACTCTTTATTTTTTCTCTCAGGGCTTCAGATTCCTGGCCCTCCTCCACTCTTCTGCTCCCTCTACTTCACTGCAGACAAGCTGCCTCTGCCTACTAACTTTATACATGGCCACAAATGGCAACCTCTGTCTCTAGCTTAGCTCTTAACAACTTTCTGGTTTAGCCTGTGACCTGATTGCAAATTCCTGAGAGAGGAATCTATATTTTTTCCACCAGGCTGTTGGTCATTAACCTGCCAAGGGGTTGGCATTTGCTTCAGCACTGTAGCCAGGGAGGTAATGGGACACTGAGCACTGTCCATTCCATGGATGGCAGTTTGGACAGGCACCATGAAGTATGCCTGTTATGTTAGCAGATAGTGCTAGATGACATGCTTACCAGGAGCAAATGAGAAGAGTGAGTGTGTCTGTACGTTTATCAATAATAGATATTATTTTTCTGGTTTTCTCTACCTTTGTCAGTGAGTGGAAAAAAAAATCTTAAAGAAGCAGGAATTTGTTTTCTCTTTCTGCCTTCTTGGACTCTCCATGGCGATATTAAAAAACAAAACAAAACAAAAAAGGTCAGAGTTCTTTATTGGAAATCAGTTCCATTCCAGCCTGGTACTGGTTAGAGATATAAGCAGTACCTTGACTAGTGAGACATGGGTGTGAGTTAATCCTGTTGCAAAGTCTGGGGTTACAGGGCCTTCTAGAACAGTTTCTTAATTTTTTCTCCAGGTTCCTGGCCTTAACAGGGTTTTTAGGTTTACACTAAAGCTACTCTACCAGTCCCCTTGCTCTCTTAGCCTGGACTCCAAAGATAGCCTCCTTGAGGCTTTAGGCAGGCCTAGAGTGTTTGAGTGTTTGTTTCCCCTTTCCATCAGTCTTCAGTGTATTTCTCTTTCATATTTAGTTTATCTAAAGCCTGTTGTTAATATTGATATTTCCTATGGGTATTTTCTCCATCTACTGTTTAAACCTGGAATTAATCACTTTTGAGAAATAACAAAACCCTTTTACATTATCTATCTTCACTACATTGCTTTATGTTAGGCAGGGAGGATAGTTTTATGCACATGAGGCTAAAAATCTCAGTAATATGCCTAAGGTCACATATCTTCTAAGTGAGAAGATCTGGTCTTAGACTCATATCTTTTGACTTCAGACCAACACTTTTCCCCCCTTAATACCATTCTGTTTCCCAGCTTAATAAGGGCAGTCATAAAGTGCTAGTATTTATTGATTGTTTACTATATCCATTCTGTAAGTTCTGTTATTACCCACTTGGCCACGGTCCCGCTACTAAGTACCATTACCTAATAAATGATAGAGGAGAAACTTGATCAAAACATGATGAAACTTTGAGATTCCAAAGTCTATGCTTGTAAAACTGCTACACCGGGGGTTGTATGCTCATGCTTATAAGGACCATAGAGGCACCATAAACAAGTGAAATGGCCCTGGCTGGAATTGTGGCAAGCAGGAGAGCAAATGCCCTATATAAAAGAGTAGGTGCTACTCAATTCCAGCAGAAATGTGAGGTTGGTGTTGTAAAACTTTCTATTTATCTTAAGCCAGAAATTTGGATTTTCATGTAAAAAAATCTCTGGTTTTTCAGTGTTGGCAATTAAACTTTAAAATGTTAAAACTGTGTAGAACAAACGAAACACATCTGCAGGCCAACAGTTTGCGACCTCTGCCCTGAGAGAGAAATTTTATTGCCTAATCATAGTAGCAGCCACTTAGCCTTGAGTGGTAAGATCTACAGTCCTGGAAACCTGGATATGCCTTTCATCAGCTGCCTCCCATGTAAAATAGCAGACCTCGGCATCTTTTTTTAAAGCCTGAACCACCTCTTGGATCTTACACTGAGTAATTGATCAAAAAGATATCTGTTGTTAGCAGTTCATTTCAGAAGTATGATAACACGTTATCATACTTTTTCAGTTTAAGTCACAGGCATGTTCTGGTTCCCTGCATGTCTTTTTGATTACCTATCTTTAGAGGATTAGCTTTCCAGATTCATAGGATTCTGGAAATTCCTGGTTAGAAGAGGTGGTATTAATCCAGCCCAGTTTTCTATTGATACTTGGTGCATGCATCTCTCAACAATGCTCA
This sequence comes from Orcinus orca, assembly GCF_937001465.1. Lineage (NCBI taxonomy): Eukaryota > Metazoa > Chordata > Mammalia > Artiodactyla > Delphinidae > Orcinus > Orcinus orca. Next base: position 82,023,536 of record NC_064560.1, read on the forward strand.
TTCAGCTAAGATTGAGTACTCAGATGTTTCTGGCGGGTGAAAGATGGCTAAGATAGCATCTTTGTGCTAAAGAAAGCACACAGTTTAGTAATGGAAAATGTAAGTACAATGCCTTAGTATGTTGTAGCAGTCTCAGTCCAATCGGGGCATAGAATAGGGGAACTTTAATGTAAATAATTATTAACTGTGATACAAGAGTAATTGTAAGATGTAAGGAAATTCTTTATGGTACCTGTAGGGCTGACAGAGAATACCCAAGGAAGGAAAAATTGGAAGGGGGTCAGGTACCATTGGAGAAGGTGTGGTTCAGCTCATTAGATCGCAGAGAAGTTTGCTGGTTTGGTCAGACTGGAGCTGGTCTGGAGTTGCTGGGCAGGCAGTAGGCCATCATCTTAAGTACATGCAGGGGAGTAGGCAACCAGCAACTGGTACTGTGAACGTGTATTGAGAGAACAGATCCTGGCAGGGGCAAGAGCCCTTCACGATGCATGGGACACATGGGGGCTTGCAGAAACAGCAGCAGCTCGTTGTGTGACCGTCCAGGCAGCTTGCAGGGGAAGTCCAGGCAGTGGCAGGACAAAGGGTCTTCTGCGCAGAGCGTCTTGGTCCAGGTTCTGGTACAGGCAGGAGGAGTCTTTCAGAGTGCACAGCTTCATGGGAGCTCTGGTTCCCATGTTGAAAGGGCTGCGGTGATACTAACAAACGTGCATGTCTGTATTTTTTATATATTGTATAATAAAATGTGTCCGCATTTGGAAGATCTGCGTAACTTAGTGAACCTTTATTTCTCAAAGATCTTCAGTGAACACAGTGAGCAGAGAGTGGTGGGACTAGATAATGAGCAGACAGGCTTATTACTTCATTCATTTTTGAGAAAATGTCTGCCAGATATCCATATTTGAATAATCATAGTTGGTCATTTGTTCTTTCAAGTGAAAATGGTGTTCTTTGGAAAAAGTGGCTAATTTAGCTTGTAATTCAATCACACAAGTGTTTTTCCCTTGAGCAAAGATTGTACTTTGGTTTTGAGCAGAAATGCTGTATACACTTCATTGTTGTCACACAGAATATTGAGACTTGACCTCAGTGGTTGAGATTTAATAAAATTAACACTTTTTCTGCTTCATCAAGGACATTCTTAAGTGAAACTGGTATTTTGCCTGAAAATGAACGATACAGTGAGTACAAATATGGTTTGGTGCCACTGCTTTGAGTCCTGCTAAGGCATCAGCAGTTTTATCCACTATTGTTTTTGAACCATCAGCACATATGTCAAAATGGTGGAAAAAGCAAATAATGTCTTAGTTGACCTTGCAGATTCCCTGAAAGAGTTTCGGGGCCCCCCAGGAGTCCAGGGACCACACTTTGAAAACCACTGGTATGGGACATGTATGGAGATAGAACGATGAACTAAAGAATCTGGGTGAGAGATGACATAGTGGTGGCTTGTACTTGTTAGTGGTGGTGGTGATAGATAGTAGACAAATTCAAAATATATATGAAAGAGGTGTCACGGATGTTGCCTAGATACTTTGGCATAAGCATCTGGGTGGAAGGTGGTGCTGTTTACTGAGCTAGGGAACACAGAGGTGGTAGTAATATGGGACAGGGGCAGAGGGGAAATCAGAGTTCAGTTTAGGTACTAGTGAATTTGGAAACATATCAGTATTCAAGTAGAGATGTTTGTGAGGCAATTAACTGCATGGTTCTGGAGCTCAGAAGACAGATCTGGACTGCAGAAAAATATTTTGGAGTTACTGGTGTAGAGATAGTCTGTTGAAGCCATAGGATCAGTTAAAACTCCTGAGAGGAGACGATATGGAGTGAGAAAAGAAGTAAGCCTAGATATGAACTCTGAGGAACTCCTGCGTTTAAAGATCAGGTAAAGGAGTAGAGGTCAGCCAGGGAACTGCAACAGGACTGCCAGAAAGTGTTGAGAACTGTAAAAGTGCCAGAATTTCACTCTCCTTGTAAGTTAAACTGACAGTTTCATAGATGCTGGCAGAAGACACAAAACTCTTGGATCAGAGACAATGGACAGTTTATTACCCACAGCAAAGCAGTGTGCTTGGTACCAACATTTGTTGAAGAAGGCCAGGTAATACCTGCACACAGAGATTGTGTTACAGAAAATGAAGTCTGACTTAGGGAACCCAAATCTTTTATAATGGACAGTAAGCATGCCTGCCCTTTGCTCCAGAAAGAGACACTATCTTTATCTTCCAATGCTATTCACTATATTAACATCTTTTTCAAGATAGTCTGGAACAAAGGCAAGTCATTGCTTCTGCGTGCAAGTAAGGCAGAAACGTGAGATTGGAGACATGGAGAATGGTATTGTGAAAGCCAGTAGAAAGAGTGTTTCAAGAAGGAGGAAATTGTTAGCTCCGTTTAATATTGTTGAGAGAATATTGAAACACTAGTTAGAGCTGTTTCATTGATATTTTAAGAAATCAGATTGGGCTGGGCTGAAGAGTGAATGGAAGTGTAGAAGTATAAAATGAAATGTGTAGAAAAGTGGACATTGGGAATATAGGCGACTCTTTCAAAAAACTTGGTTGAGAGTTTGAAGAAAATAGTACTTGGAAGCTGTGTGTGTGTGTGTACACGTGTGTGTGTGTACACGTGTGTGTGTGTGTGTGAAACTGGGGCTAAAGACTTCAAATGCTGCTGGGAAGAATCCAATTGAAGGATAGATTACAGAAAAAGGAGAGATAATTGATGACTCATGGGTCCTAAAATGTATCACTGGGAGTTGGATGCGGAACTCCTATAAAAGTTGGCATTTAGTAGGAGGAGGTCCACACCTGCCTTCTTAACTGGGAAAAGGATAAATCAAGAGGTATCTAGGCTTGTGTGTAAAGTAGGAGGAAGTGAAGATAGGAACTATTAGTTTTTATTTATCTAGGATGTAGGAAGTGGGGCTAGATCCTGTAGGAGGCAAATAGAGATTTGATTTTAAGGAGAGTAGTTGAAGGTATGAATGAATTATTGTGGAGTGTGGGAAAACAAGCAGATCAGAGAAACAAAGTAGAATTTCTGGGTGAATGGTGAGGACCCAAATGAGGTTGTAATTGTGTATTGATATTGGTACCAGTTTCTCTGGTTGATGTTTTAGGGATTTGTTTTTTCCTTCCTCCTCCTTTACACATCACCACCAGTAAAACCACAGTGAACTACTTCACAACCACTAGAATGGGTATTATATAAAAAACAGACAATAACAAATGTTGGGAAGGATATGGAGAAATGAGGTCACTTCATACACTGCTGGTGGGAATGTAAAGTGATATGGCCACTTTGGAAAATAGTTTGACAGTTTCTTAAAGCATTAAACATAAATTTAACATATGACCCAGCAATTCCATTCTTAGGAATCTACCCAAGAGAAATAGAAACGTTCTCTACACCAAGATTGGCAAATGAATCATCTCAGCAGCATTATTCATAATAGCTGAAAATTGGAAACGACCTAGATGTCCTTCATTGGGTGAATGGATAGACAAAATTTGGTATAGCCATACAATGGAATACTCTTAAGCAATAAAAAGAAATTAACTACAGATACATGCTACAACATGGACAGACCTCAAAAGTATGCTCAGTGAAATAAGCCAGACACAAGAGACCTTATTGGATGATTCCATTTGTATGAAATATACAGAAAAGACAAAGCTATAGAGACAGAGTAGATCAGTAGTTTCCAGGTGTGGGCAAGGAGAGGACAGGGATTAATAGCAAATGGGCATGAGGAATCTAATTAAGTGATGAAATATTCTAAAACTGATTTATGGTGCTGATTGTACAACTTGGTAAATTTGCTTAAAAAATCGTTGAATTGTATCCTTGGAAAGGGTGAATTATGTGTAAAATATGCCTCAATGAAGTTCTTTTTAAAAAGAAAGAACAGTTCTTCGTAAGTGGGAAAGTGATGTGGGGTTCACCAACTGAAAGGACAAAACAGGTTGGTGTTTTGATGGACAGATAGGATAAAAGAACAAAGGGGAAAAAGTGTACAGTTTGGGGAAACGAGATTTGACCACATAGAACCTAAACTGCTTATGTGAGGGGAGGTACAGACAAGCAGGTGCTGATGGATAAGGGAGAAAGTAAGTCCTCATGGTGTTGAAGAAAAGGTGTGAGAATGGGGATCAGAGAGGTTTGGAGAAGGAACTTTTACGATGGTGTAATTGGAGCATGAGATAGTGTGTGGTGGGGGGCCATAGGGAGAATAGGGAAGAAGAAAGAGGTTAAGGGCCTTGGTGAACTTTGTGCCTGATCCAGAGTAGGGATATGGAATTAATATTGCTAAAAACAAACTAGAGCACCTGTGTCCATTTTTCCACACCTGCCAGCTTAGTCTCTACTGGTAGGGCTCTGAAGTATCTACCTATAGATTTACTTTAAGGATTAAATGAGATAATGTAGGTAAAACACATTGATATTTTCTCCTTAGTAGATCCTAAGTAAATAACTGTAGATGTTACTGTTTTAAAAGTTGAGGAAGAGAATTGTATTAGTTTTCCCTTACTATGTAATACATTAAACCAAAAGCTTTATGGTTAAAGCATTAGTAAACATTTATTATCTCACAGTGTCTGTGGGTCAGGAATTCAAAAATGGCTTAGTTGAATAGTGCTGGCTCAAGATCTCTCCTGAGGTTACAGCAGGGGTTAGTTGGGGCTGCAGTCATCCGAAGGCCTGACTGGAGCTAGAGGATCTGCTTCTAATGCGGCCCATTCACACATGGCTGGCAAGTCAGTGCTTGCTGTTGGCACAGAGGCCTCAGGTTTGCTCCACATGAGCCTCTCATCAGTGCTGCTTGATTGTCCTTGTAACAGGCCGCCAGCTTCTCCTGGAGTGAGCAGTCTGAGAGAGGAAGGCTAATGCTGGAATACTTTTATAACCTAGCCTTAGAAGTCACACACTGTCATGGACCTAGAAATTATCATACAGTGAAGTAAGGCAGAGAAAGACAAATACATTATGTTATCACTTATATGTGGAATCTAAAGGAATGATACAAATGAACTTTTTTACAAAACAAATAGACTCACAGACATAGAAAATAAACTTATGGTTACCATTGGGGAAAGGGCAGGGGAGAGGGATAAATTAGAAGTTTGGGATTAGCAGATATGTACTACCATATATAAAATAGATAAACAACAAGCACCTACTGTATAGCACAGGGAGCTAGATTCAATATCTTGTAATAAGAAATACATCTGTATATCTATATCTGAGTCATTTTGCTGTATACCGGAAACTCACACAACAGTGTAAATCAACTGTACTTCAATGAAAGAAAGAGAGAGAGAGAGAGGAAGAAAGTCCCCCACTGTCATCTCTGCCATACTCTTGGTCATACAAACAACTGATCTTCAGTGTAGGTTATGTGAGAGCATGTGAATGCCAGTGTAGGTGAAGATTACTGGTATCATCTTGGAGGCTGGCTACCACAGAGAGAAATAAGAAATTGTTTTTGTTTGGGGGAGAGGGTGTTTATTTGCATCTTCCCTTGCTGTAGGCCTCTAGTAGTTATTCTGAAATTAGACAAATCTGCAAGTTAGTGCTCCTTAGTGACAAAATGTCCAGTTAACATTTGTGATTCTTTTTTTCTTAGCACACTCTTATCTGATACTGCTTTTTAACTTAATATTAATTTTCAAATGATAGAGTTAAAAAACAGTAAGACCACTGAAATTACAACCAAAAGAGTAACCCTGCCCCAGATTTCTACTCTGCAGAGAATACTTATTTTTAATTCTTTTGGCTATTTGTTTTGGTAATGTCCTCCATATTATTAAATAGCCTTGCTTATACAGCTGTTTCTTGTTTTTTCAATTTTAGACTTTACTTTTTACTACGGAAAATGAGAATTTGGCACTTTTCTTCTCCCCTACATATATCCCATGTACCTCTTCCTAGTATAGTTATAATTTTTGGTTAAATCAATGTTCAGTGCTTATATTATGACTGTAAATATTCTCAGCCAATCCATGTAGTAAATGATGATTGCATCTCGTTTCTCTTACAACTTTGTATTTTTTTCCTGGAATTAATGACTGTCTTTTTTTGTTTGCTTCGTTTTCTATGTCTTTATCAATACTTCATCTCCAAACTCTCCAAAAGAACTAAACTCCTTCTGGTATAATCAGGTAATCTATCAATTAATTTTTTTCCCTTCTCTTAGCAGCATACCATCTGGACTCCATCTTCGATTGCACTGTGGCTTACACAGTGTTGCCCTAGAAGAGTCTCTGCGCTTTCCTGTGTCAGAGACTATTTCCTAGATATCATGATTTTTTATTTTCCACTTAATTCCTTGTTTTATAGAACATATCCCAGTAGCTTCCTAAGAAAGGGTGCCTGAGAAGTAAATTTTTGAGACGTTGCCTGATTAATTGATAGTTTACCTGTTCACAGATATATAGGTTGGAAATTCTCTTGGAATTTTGAAGGCATTGTTACATTGCCTTCTAGTTTCTTACACTCCTCTTAAGAAATTGCAGGTTGTCCTGATTCCTAGTCTTTGTTTCTGATTGCCTTTCCCCTATGTAGACATTTAGTTTCAGCTTTCTCTATTCTGCTCAGTCCATTACCAGTCAACCAAGGACTATTTTCCAAAATTTTGTTAGTTTTGCTTCTCTCTGTTTCTTTCTTTGTTCTTGCGAGTTTATAATTTTTTTTATTTCTTTACTATTATCTTAGTGGGTTGCAGGAGAGAGTGGAGATAATTACTGGTGTTTATTTTATCATATTTTACTAGAAATCTGACAAAATGCTTTTTATAAAGATATTTAAAACAAACAATATTCCTGAGATTGTTTTTCCAGAATAATTAACCAAAGTTAATTTTGTGTTTGCTTCTGGGATAATATTTTACTTCTCATCATTTCCAAATGTTCTGTTAAAAAAAAATGTCCCCCCTGTAATTCCTCTTGGTTTGGGGGGCTTCATTACATTTCTCATTGAGGTAAGAATGGAAACTAATATTTGTTAAGTACCTACTGTTTGTCAGAGTATGTTTGTTTGAGGGTTTTACATGTACTAGGTAGATGCTGAGGTAAGATATTCTTCACATATGTTAGGTAGCTGGCATTCCCATTTTGAATGGAAAGTGCATCAACTTGAGTTGCTTTCCAAAGGTCATACCTATTGTAAATAGCAAATACTGGCTTTGAATCTAGTATTTCTGATTATGTAGTCCTTTATCCTCTTTACTTACAACTTCATTAATCTTCAATTTGTGTGTGTTAAAATTTTCAAGCATAAAAGTTGGGAGAGAATAGTATAATAACCCACCACGTATTTGTCAGCTAGTTATCAACATTTTGTCAATCTTTTGTTTCAAATATTCCACCTTTTTTTAAATCTGTAAATGTACTCCAGTATACATCTCTGATGTATGAAAGGACTTCTTATAACTAACAAAATTAACAGTAACTCCTTAATATGATCTAAAACCCAGTCCAAGTTCAGATTTCTCTGGTTGTCTCAAAAATACATTTATTCAGTTGGTTTGTTCACACGGTATCCAAATAGGATCCACATGTAGCATTTGGTCTTTATGTCTCTTAAATCTCTTTTAATCTATAATATTCATCCTCTCTCCTTTTTCCATGCCATTTTTATGTTGAAGAAATCAGGTTCTTTGTTCTGTAGAATGTACTACATTCTGGATTTGATTGCTTCTTCATGGTTTTATTTTATTGTTGTACTATCCCCCATATTTCTTGTTAACTAGAAGTTAGAGCTGGATGTTTGATTAGATTCAGGTTTGTGTATGTATGTATGTATTTTTGGAAAGAATATCTCCTAGCTTATATTTCCTACTTCATCAGGAGGCAAATAATATCTGTAATGTCCTACTTTTGGTGATGCTGAGTTGGGTATAGTTTTTCTCAGCTTGATCCATCCATTATAAGTTCCCCATTCATATATCACCTCAGGATTTTAGCATCCACTTATGATCATTGTACAGATCCATTATTTCATTAGGTGCTGCACATTGGTGATTTTTCTAATTATATCACTGCCCTTCTACATTTATTAGCTGTAATTCTGCTATTACGAGGAACTTTCTCCTCTTTACTGTTTTGCCACTTGAAATCAGGAAAGACAAGATTAATGATTGATTTTCCCCCCTTTATTTGTCAGTTTTCAGAGTGACGAGTTTCTGTATCAAAGGAGTCATTATTAACTCAGGGCTATTTATATATTTGATATATTTTAGTGTATTACAGTCATTATTCATTTTGTTGCTCAGATTGATCCATTAGTGTCCCCATTAGTCTTTGATAACTTCTTTGGTTTTTGACACAGGATGTTCCAGGCTCATTTTGTGCATATCCTTCCCCAAATACGGAACTAACCATTTCTCCAAGGAACTCTGTTTTTTTAAAAAATGGGAAATAGTATTTAGAAACAGCAACCTGAGTTGCTAGTGGTTCAGTACTATTGCATTGTCATCATTTTAGGCATTTTCACTGATCAGAGATAGGAAATACGTACATATTTTTTAGAAAGAGAAAAATCATGAGTTTGTACTGATGATACCTATTGAAGTGTAAGTTTTTTTTAAAACTTAGCTACTCTGATTTTATACTTGTACGTCAGTACTCTTAAATCTTGGTTCCCAACCATAGTAACAAAAGTACTTTTTGCTTGCTTCTCATTGTATATATGACAATTTCAAAACTACAGTATCAGTACTAATGACTGAACATAATTTGTTTTCTTTGTGGATCTTTTTGCCCTTAATATATATCCTGGTAGGGAGATACAACCAAAATACTATATGGTGCATATATATATATATATATATATATATATATATATATATATAAAGTTTTTTATTTTATCCTTTCATTGTTCTTTCAGGGGGGGAGTATATATTATTATATATTTAGTATATTTAAAATTATAGTTTTTAGTTTTATATTTAATATATAATAATACATATTTTGTTTTACTCCCTTTCTTACTGTAAAGGTATATACTATAAACATTGTTTTGCATTGCTTTTTCTCTTAATGGTACAGTCTGGAGATGACTTTTTTATTTATTTATTATATTTTTTGGCTGCATTGGGTCTTCGTTACTGGGTGCGGGCTTTCTCTAGTTGCGGCAAGCGGGGGCTACTCTTGGTTGCAGTGCGCAGGCTTCTCCTGTTGCGGAGCACAGGCTCTAGATGCGCGGGCTTCAGCAGTTGTGGCACATGAACTTAGTTGCTCCGCAGCATGTGGGATCTTCCCGGACCAGGGCTCGAACCCGTGTCCCCTGTGTTGGCAGGCAGGTTCTTAACCACTGCGCCACCAGGGAAACCCTGGAGGTCACTTCTTATCAGCATGCAGAGATCATCATTCCTTTAAACAGCTGCATAGTAATCTATTATGTGGGTTACCATGACTTAGCTAATTTCATACTGATTTCGTCTTCCATTTAAGTCCTAAGGAAATACTTCTTTGTGGCAAAATCCAGTGTGAGAATTTAATAGGATCAAAAAATTTTTAAATATTGAAATCTATTTCTCTCCTTAAACTTGAAATCAAGAGTTAATGACAATTTTCATGAAATGAATTTTATTCACCTAAGCACCCTGGTTTATTTTTAAACCTTAACTATTTTTGATGGAAATCCTTTAAATTTATTACAAACTTTTACACAGTTTAAACATTTTTTGCCATAATTGGGATGTTTTCATTATTGTATTTAATTCTAATTATCTGTGCTTTTCAGTTTTTCTGTGTTTTCCCTGAATGTTAAGTACTTGTCAGTCTCATATGCCCAAGTCAGCTGTCAGTCTCATATGCCCAAGTCAGCTGTTGTGTGAAGTTTTTTTAAATTAATTAGTTAATTAATTTTTCATTTATTCTATTAAAGTTTAGGTGAAGGTTTTATCTCTGCTTTTTCAGGGCCTCAGCTTACATACAGGAAAGTCAAATTTATAGAAAGCCTGGTATTAACAAGAATGGTGTTTCACTCCCTGTTTACTAGACTAAAAATTTTTTTTATATTGAAATATAGTTAATTTACAATATTTTGTTTCAGGTGTACACGAAGTGATTCAGTTATATATATATTTTTCAGATTATATTCCATTATAGGTTATTGCAAGATATTGAATATAATTCCCTGTGCTATACAGCAAATCCTTGTTGCTTATTGACTAAAATTTTTTTAATTGAGAAAACAAAGCATCTGTGTCTTTATCATTTTGCTATTGTAATTTTTACAATATGTAGTTATGATTATTCGCTTATTAATAGTAATATTTTCTCTTGAATCAGATGTTCTGCCTTACTCAATACGGGTCCTGTTGGAAGCTGCTGTGCGAAATTGTGATGGCTTTTTAATGAAAAGGGAAGATGTTATGAACATTTTAGACTGGAAAACCAAACAAAGCAATGTTGAAGTGCCCTTTTTCCCTGCTCGTGTTCTTCTTCAAGACTTTACGTGAGTGATTGGTTTATTTTTCATGATGAATTTTCAGAGTGTTCGCTTTTTAAAATTCAGACTCCCTGATGGCTCTCTTGTTTTTTAATTGTGAAAATTAGTTTATAAATTTAAAAAGTTGCTTTTTCTAAACTGAAGCTATTTCTTAAAAATTAGGCACTTTTTTTGGTACCATTTATTTAAAAACTACTTTTATCTAACTGCCTACTTGTCATCTCCACATAGCCAATAGGCTTCTCAATCTTAACATATCCAAAACTTCATTGCTCAGCCCCCCTCATGTATTCTTTCCAAGTTTTTTTCTGTCATATTGAATGGCGCTATAGTCTCCTGTTTGTTTAGAGCAAAAATCTAGGAGTTAACCCTGGTTTCTGTCCTTCGTACATAATCCAGTCTATCAGCAGGTTCTGTCAACTCTACCTTTGAAATATACGTATCCTGAATCCAAATACTTCTTACCATCTCCACCACAGTCATCCTGATTATAACTATAATAATCTGTTAACTGGTATCCCTGCTTCCATACTTGGAATGTATAGTCTTGTCTTTTCACAGTAGGTGAAGTGACTTGGTTAAAAGATGTTAATCAAGGTCATATCATTCCCCTATTCTCCAATTGGCTTCCATTATACTTACAATAAAGTCTTTACCATAGCTTGAAAGATTCTGCCTAATCTGTGTGTCCAGGGATTACTTATTGGAAGAATTAACCTTTAGCTGAGTTTTGAAGGAGGTGTAGGAGTTAGCTAGACAAATAAGAACATCCCCTTCACCCACCCACCTAAATCTGGTTTGTAAGCTACTGCTCTGTGTGCCCTGTATATGCTGCTACTGTAGTACTTATGATACTATTCTATAATTGCTACTTTATCTTCCCTACAAATTCCTTGAGAACAGTTACTCTCCCTTATTTGGTCTTATACCATTGGTGTCTAGCACATTGAAGGCATTTGGTAAATGCTTCTTATATAGTTGGCTGGAGATATATATGTAGGTATAGATACAGATCCATCTATATCTATATCCATATATTTAGTGGATAACTTTGGAGACAAGAAGGCACTGGGAGTGAAGGGGCTGGAGCTGGGGAAAAGGGAGGGGTATCTTAAAATATAAGGCAAGAGAAAGAATTCCATAGGCAGTTCCCTTGAAGTTCTCTTATGCCTCTAAAAATCATCTGTTGTATTTTTGGCACATTTACCTTTGAGCCCTCAAATTCTCAGATAATATTTAATATTAATTCTCATTAAACCAGGATACATCTAACTTTGGATAACCCGTACATTATCAAACATGAATGCAACTTAAAAAGGGATACTTTTTAAATTTAAAAATGCATATTGAGCATTTGAGCAAATGTAAAAGAAGAATTAGAAGTTGATCATTCTTTATTTTTTAGTGGAATACCGGCAATGGTGGATTTTGCTGCTATGAGGGAGGCAGTGAAAACTCTTGGAGGTGACCCTAAGAAAGTCCATCCTGCCTGTCCGACAGATCTCACGGTTGATCATTCTTTACAAATTGACTTCAACAAATGGTACTTTAATACACATATTTATAAAGACAGCCACGCACGTTGACTGGCAGCCAGTCCACTGGGAGTGTGTGGTATAGAAGAAAGGGAATAGAGATAATTTGTGCCAGAGTAGAGTTTGCTACAGTTAGTATTGACTAATATACAAAAAAAAACTGATGAAAACTTTATGTATTGGTGAATTTTCTTTTTAACTGAGTCTAAATTTAAACTGATTTTCATGTTTGTATATTTCTGCTGCCATTTTTTATAGATATGTGTAAGCCTAGAACCTGCTTTTTGGAGTGAATATCTTAATTAAGCCTTCATTTCCTTTTTGTTTTTAAACTTCCAGAGAGAATTTAAAGATGTGAGCCTTTAATGTCTAAATTGGTGATTGAAAACACTGAGCTTACTACCGCTGTATTTTCCTTCCACTGAAATAAATTTCTTATATTTAAAAGGTCATTTTGACCACAGTCAAACTAGAGAAGACATGATTCTATTTTCATGTACCAGCTTTCTTTTTACATTCCCTGGAGTAATGGAAAAGGCTACAATTTATTAAAACCTGTGAGAGCCTTTGCCCTCTAGATTAAACGATGGCTCTGAACTTCTTTTAAGTTGTTAGATGGGGAAAAAAATCGATTTTGCTACTTGCCAAAAGTTACTATATGCAAATGATTTTAGTGGCACAATTTTTTTTTAATCTCCATAAATTTAAATAAATCAACTTTTTTTTTTTTGGTAATCTGAGATTTGCTTTTGAAACCTGAAATAAATGATATATTAACCTTTGAATAACATTCAGTTGTTACTTCCAGATAGCATTGCTGTTGTGTGCTTTTTGAAGAGCTAAATTTCTGTAACTTTTAAATGGTTTTATTTTGTTTCCTTTTGGAACGATAGTGCAATACAGAATGCTCCAAATCCTGGAGGTGGTGACTTACAGAAAGCAGGAAAGCTTTCTCCACTTAGAGTGCAGCCTAAGAAGCTTCCCTGCAGAGGCCAGACTACCTGCCGAGGATCGTGTGATTCTGGAGAACTAGGCCGAAACTCAGGAAGATTTTCTTCGCAGATCGAAAATACACCCATTCTATGTCCTTTTCATTTGCAACCAGTGCCTGAGTATGAGATGTTTTTAAAAATATTTATTAGTACCAGATTATTTTTCAGTTAAGGAAATCATGTTTATTCTCCTTCCCCTCCTGATTCCTATTACATTGCCTTCATATTTACTGTGCTTCCTATTGTACTGAAAGAAGCAAAGTTAATGAAAATGGTAGTCTCTAAATACCATGATTTATTTCTGTTCCTTTGAAGAAAACTTTTCTTAAGAATTTTCTATAAATATATTTAATTTTTGTAACTAATGTAGACAGAAAATTATCTTGAACTGTAAATTTTTTATTTTAGTGTATTTATACCATTCACATGCTCATTATTCATTCAGATTTCTTTTATGAAATCTATCTATATTTTTAGCTTTATTTTCCTATTAGATTTCTTATTCTTTCTTATTGCATTGAGACCTCTATGTTAAGAATATTATCATTATCATATGTTATAAACTTAATGAGCCCTTTTAGATAAGCAGTTGCCTATATAGTACCATGGAAAGTAGTAAACCTGCCTGGAAAAGAATCCCGTTCTTAAGAGTTGGTTAAATTTCCTAATAGGTAATTTTTCAAAATAAAAAAAAGAGTTCTATAATTTGAATTTTTATATGCTATGAAGTTTCCAAAGTCTTAGTCTTATTTTAAGAGAGTTATGTTGTTTATCCCATTGTTTACTAGACTCAAATTTTTTAAAGACGAGTTAAAAATGACTTACACTTTTTCAAATTGAAAAAAATTTAACACATATAAGATTTAGGCTAGCTAAGAGTAATATCAACACATATTTCATCGTAAGTATCAAATAATATATTAGTTCATTTGTCCCTAAATTGGATCTTTCAAATTCTGGGTAGTTCTAAATTTTGTGCTCAATGTAGCTGTAAAGCCTCAGGTTATAAGTGAACTCAGGTGCTCTTCCTTTCTAAGAATTCAATATAATGTGTGGGTCCTTTGCCATCAAATCATGGCAGTTTTACATTTATGTAAGTACTCCTTATTCCCTACCTGGCTGTCCTGATGGTTAGGGACATGTTGAATTTTGAGATTAATTTCTCTTCTTATTTAGAAATTAATTTCCTGAAAAGGAAGATTTATTGATTCAAAAAATCATTGATTTTCTTGGGTATCTTTTTATAACTGGTATGAAGTGCTAAGATGGTATGTTTTTATTTCTAAAAATCCAATCTGGTGTAACATTTCCCCTCAATTTTGACTCTAAATTACAAAGTATTAAGATCAGATATGTTATAGTCCCTGGTTGTATGAAAATAGTAACTCTTTCATGTGCTTTAATGCATCAGTGAAGTATTAATTATAGACTCAAACAAGAAATTGAGGGATAGAGAATTGAGAGCATACATTTGGCACTTGAAATCACTGCCTGATTTGAAGTCAGGTTATGAGCTAATAAATGTTTGTGTGGTACTTTGTAGCTATATATACTATGAAAAGGTAAGATAATTGGAGTGGCTCTAGAAAGCTATGTTCCCTGAGGTCCTAAGAAAAATCTTATTAAGATGTGCTATGGCTTCAAATGATCAATCAGCAATGAATTATTAATCTTTGTTTTTTTAAAAAAGTTGACAAACAACTATAATTATCTGGACCCTGGAGGACATGTATAATTTAAGTTATATTGATATTCTAGTCAACACTTAAATCACCAGCTGGCAAGTGAAAATAAACAACTTAAAGCTGTTAGAAATAATTTTTTTTAAATATCCATTAGATAAAAATAGCTTCCTAAAAATGGCACTATGTTTACTGCTTGGCAGTGAATTGTTTTTATCTCTTAGTTTACATAATTCGTGTAAAATAGGTTTATAATCCATTTAAAGTAAAATGCTACTTTATATAAAATAGAACCTTCCATTTTGGGTGAGATGAATTTAAAATTTTTACCAAAAGCTCTTTTTAAACTATAAAGTGATGCTGAGTTGTTTGTCATTGCTACATTGTGATAATCAACAAGTATCTCCTAGTTTAACTGGTACTAGAGTTAAGTGGGTGGAGATGTACATGCTTATTTTTCACTAAGCTACAACCCTTCTTTTTCCTTGCAGTGGAAAATCCAACAAAGGTTACCATGCTACTTTTAATATTTTAGCCAAATCTCACAGTGTTACATGTTAAGTACAGTTTGGGACACTGGTGTGGACCATGGCTTAAATAATAAGTCCTTGCAGTAGCTTTCTAGTGTTACTTAAAGCAGAGCTTCCTTGTTGAAAAGAAAATAACTGATTCTGAGAAGTCTAGTAAACTGCTATTCCCAGAATTTTTAAAATATGTAGACTTAGAAACAAGGCAAGTCTTTTCTGTAATACATATATTTAATGCCAGTTCTTCTTCTTTTTAGACCTGAAACAGTATTAAAAAATCAAGAAGTAGAATTTGGCAGAAATCGAGAGAGGCTTCAATTTTTCAAGGTATAAATGACTGGGGGGAAATTTTTTAATAGGAGTTTATGAAATATTGAAAGGTTTGATTTTTATATCTTTAGAAGTTTTTAAACACTAGCAGTAGAACCCTTTTTTACTTTTTTTCCTTCAAATAAAATCTTAATCAGAAACGCTAGTGTATAACAAAATATTAAAAACAGTGGCTCTAATTCAAGCGAGCTTGGAGGGTCTTCTACTTGGGCCTACCCCTTTTCCCATCCCTGAGAATCCTTGGAATGTAGTTGAAAGCTACTGTTTATCTGGACTATTGGAACATTTTTCTTTGACTTAATTTTGTTTTAATAATCTGCAAAATGAATATATTTAGGTTTAGTATCTGTGTATTTGTTTTTATGTACTGTAAACTTTGACCATGATGAACATTGGTAAAATATTTTTAGTGTCAGTATTTATATGTTGATTATGAGGCAAATTCAGATATATGCTAACAGTTGGATTTCTTAAATTTAAATAAAATACAGTGGAGTTCAAGAGTTTTTAAGAATGTGGCTGTAATCCCTCCTGGAACTGGAATGGCTCATCAAGTAAACTTAGAGTATTTGTCGAGAGTGGTTTTTGAAGAAAAGGACCTCCTCTTTCCGGACAGTGTCATTGGCACAGATTCTCATATAACCATGGTGAATGGTTTGGGGATTCTGGGGTGGGGTAAGTAAATGACTATATTTAATTCTTTGGGGGAGAGGATGTCAGGAAATTTATAAAAGAACATAAATAGCAGGGTCTTTATAGCCTCTTTGAGGCTGTTTTTTCACGTATAACAGCAGGAACAAAAGTAAATCTTAATTCAAGTGTTTGTGGACAGTGTGGTATAAGAGAGAATTTATGAAAAGAAATGTGGACTGTGCCCAGCACAGCACTACCATTTGTGGAGTGCTTAGTGATGATGATGATGATGATGATGTCTGTGAAGGTGATGTGCTTATTCCCTTATTTAAAGTCCTTCAGTGGCTTCTCCTAGCATTCTTTGTAAATCCAAATTTCTTCATGTTTTTTTTTTGTGTGTGTGTGGTACGCGGGCCTCTCACTGTCGTGGCCTCTCCCGTTGCGGAGCACAGGCTCCGGACGCGCAGGCTCGGCGGCCATGGCTCACGGGCCCAGCCACTCCGCGGCATGTGGGATCCTCATGCCGCGGACCGGGGCACAAACCCGTGTCTCCTGCATCAGCAGGCGGACTCTCAACCGCTGCACCACCAGGGAAGCCCCCTCTTCATGTTTTTTATAGGGCCCATCACAACCTGTTGCCTCTTTAGCCATTTACCCAAACACATCTTTTATTTACCTGAGTGGGCTGTGCTATTGCACCTCACGGCTTGCATCAGCTATTCCCTCTGGCAGAGTGCATGTACTCTTTTATAGGGTGCTCTAATTGTTGGCTTTTTGTCTTTATCATTAGACTGAGCTTCTTGAGGTTGACAGGGGCTGGGTTCTATTCATACTGTATCTTGAGCATAGCATAGTATCTAGCATAATAGATACTAAATGTTTTCTGAATTTAAGATAAAGGTAAAAATCAGTTTTTTCCAACCGTATGAGTGGAGTCATTCTTTTGAGAAGACTTGAGTTCCATATCTACAGTAATAGCATTATAGTAATTCTGTGCAAGGTACTGTGTAAGACAAGCTCATGAAACACCTAGAGATTTAGATGTTACAAAGATAAATTATCTTTAAATGCGCTATACTCATATACCTGTCTTTATTACATTAGGGGTTGGAGGTATTGAAACAGAAGCAGTTATGCTTGGTCTGCCAGCTTCTCTTACTTTACCAGAGGTGGTTGGATGTGAATTAACTGGCTCATCGAATCCTTTTGTTACATCCATAGATGTTGTTCTTGGCATTACAAAGGTAAGTTAAAATTTTGCTAGCTGTATAACTTAGTGGACATGATTTTTTTTGTAAGTAGAAGAGCAGGGATTTGGGTTCATCAACTCATCCTCAGCACTATGATGTTATTAGCTGTGTCATCATAGTTATCATCAGAGTAATAATAGCAAAATTTAACCCTTTATACTAGTAAGTACAAAACAATTTGTTGTGTCATTGTTCTCTTGACATGTTAACTCATTTATTCCTCATTACAAGCCTATGAGATTGTTACTATTGCCATCCTTATTTTAATTCTGTGAAAACTGAGACACAGTAAGGTTTAATGACTTAACCAGAGGGTCATAGGGCTGAATGGTCAGTGTAGAACAAGGTTTCCCACCCGGCAGTCAGGTTCTTAAGTCCATGCTCTTAACCATTATGCCTTATTGCCTCTGTGAATGTTTGTTGCCTTCGTGAATTTAAAAAAAAAAAAAAAAAAGTCGTATTTAGGAAATGTCTAATTGCATCTCCTTTAATTTGACAAATTTGAATCATTTGTCCCCTGAAAACTATTACTGTATTAGTACTTTAAAAAATATAGGCTGTAAAAATGTGGTAGTGTCAGATTTTTCTATTGGCTATTTTAACATTTAAAAAAAAAGTCACTCTGCTGTACACCTGAAACTAACACAACATTGTAAATCCACTATACTTCAATTAAAAATAAAAAGAAATGATAAAAGTATTATATAGAAATTTTTTCTCTGAATTTTTAAAATATTGGCTGCATGCGTTTAATATATGTACTGTAGGGTTTCCTAAAGACAATAATTTGTAACTCTCCATCCTAAATTTCTCGTTTTCACTAACTTTATTGTAATGATTAAGTCCCATTTTGTTCAATGAATGAACCTGGGAAATGTTCCACAAATAATTCCAATTTGGATCCCAGTATCTCAGCATTTTCTGTTAGGTTACTGGTCTGAAGGCTTTCAGAATACTCAGCAGGGAAAGTAAATGGTGTTACCTCCCTCTCACCATTTAGTATTGATCCCTCTTCCCTAATTAGAAAAAAATTGACATCTTGCAGAAATGATTGATTCAGTGTGTGGTACCAAAAGATCAAGAAGTTAAATTAGAGAATTGAAGGATTATTCCTACAGGAAAAGGGATATCCCATTATAATTTTAGAAAAATCAATTCTTTTCCTTCACACATCCTGAAAATTAATGGTGCTTTTTAGATTCCTCCAGCTATATTTTTTCTTAACAATGTTCTACGTGTACTTTTGACATTTTGGCTTATTGATGCAAAAATTAAACTTATTATGTAGATGTACCTTTTTGATTATTTTGTCCCATATTTGAGGTCCTGTTCTATTCATGATCTTTGTAGGATTAATCATATATTGTTTTTCAGAATGTATATTGTGGTACCTCATTAATTTGGGGAAAGCAGCATTTGGCTTGCTATATCTAATCTATATGGCTCTTATCCTCAAAAATAAAACAGTGAAAATTAGGAAACATCTTTCTTTTAGGGTTGAGTTTCTGCATCTATAAAACGTTTGGATTAAGTGATCCTTAGCACTTATAAAATGTTAGAGCTTAATGTTATTCATAGGTTGAATGTTGTTTCATACATCGTCACTGTGCTGAGCAGTCCCTCTATACCATTCTGACACCATTTTACAATTGAGAGGAGGTGGGTAGCTGTTTTGGTTACTTAAAAATGAGTAATAAGAAAAATGATTTTAGAAGGAATTAAATTTGAGGCCATATGTTAAATCCTATCAATGAAATACCTAGGGGGGCTTCCCTGGTGGTCCAGTGGTTAAGGCTTCGCCTTCTAGTGCAGGGGGTGCGGGTTCGATCCCTGGTCAGGGAGCGAAGATCCCACATGCATCATGGCCAAAAAAACCAAAAACATAAAACAGAAGCAGTATTGTAACAAATTCAATAAAGACTTTAAAAATGGTCCCCATCAAAAACAAAATATCTTTAAAAAAAAAGAAATTTACCTATAATTAGTGATGCTGTAAATATTTGGATCAGTAGTTGGAATTCGAAGAATTTTTATAGCAGTATATAATTTTTTGAATTTAAATACACAGTTTCATCAGTATATTAGTATTTCACTAAATCTAAGATGCCATCATTGGTTAGAAGCACCACTGTTTTATGTGCTGCTAAGAAAGAAAGAAGACTGCCAGCTAACAGACACACCATAGAGTCTAAGGTATACGCTGATTTCAGAGACATTAAAACGGGAATCTTAGCCATTTTGAACTTTCAAGCCCTTTTCTACCCTAATAGTAACATTTGACCACTCTTCTATTGACTGTTTACCTTAAAATACCTGGAAAACCAGAATGAGTTGATGTTTCATAAAAATAACAGAGGACCTCTTTCACTGTCAGTAGTAATGGATTAAAGATTAGATTTTATAGTTTTCAGAAAATCCATGCTAATTTTGTGTGTGTTTCTATGTATCTCCTTATATAGCACCTCAGACAAGTAGGAGTGGCTGGAAAGTTTGTTGAGTTTTTTGGAAGTGGAGTTTCACAGTTATCTATAGTAGATCGAACTACAATAGCAAACATGTGTCCAGAATATGGTGCTATCCTCAGCTTTTTCCCTGTTGACAATGTGACATTAAAACATTTAGAACATACAGGTAAGAACGTATAAGATCACTAGGATAAATGTGTTACATTTCCAATGTGTCTATCTGAAATATTGTATAATAAATTACTACCTTGTACATGTTATTTAATGTTCATGAAATTGTCTTATTTTAAAACAGCAGCTTTGAAATAAACTGCATCAGATGTGTTTAAAGAGTGTTGTGTCCTCAAACCCTAATCCACTGTAACCCATTTACAGCAGTTTAGAGGAGTTATTCAAACTGCTGATCTTTGCCTCACGTTTTCCCAATGATTAATAATGGATACCTCCACCCTGTTAGTGATCAGAGGTTGCAATTTAATGGAAGTCAGGCTTGCGCACATTTACAGCTGTTCTCTTCTACATACAGGAAGAGAGGAGCCACGAGACAGAGTTTGGGAACCAGTGCTCTATCTAAAGAAGAAGCACATAATTTTGTGAAAAGCAGCATAGGGTTACAGGTTCCAAATTCTTATTGTAGCCTGATTAACTAGGAACTTTGACCACTCTTCTGTTGACTAATATAGAAAATACTTGCAAAACCAGAATGTGTTGGTTTTATAAGGCCCCTATTCTTTAAAAAGCAGGGTCTCTTTATTTGATCCATTTCTTTTTTTAAGAGATCATTACTGAACTACTAATCTCATCATAAGTATATTGGGGAGATATACCCTAGTATTCTTCAGTTTGGGGGCAGATTATGATAAGTCAAATGGCAAAATGGATGACTGGTCCTTTGGAACCTTGGAAGGAATGGTCCTCATAGAATACAGAGTTTTCTCTAAACTAGATTTTGGGTGGCAGAATGTTCAAGAGAGAAATGCCTTATTCCTTACATATTGATATTAATTAATGTCATAATGATCTGTCACTGTAACAAATTGTCCTAAAACTTAGTGGCTTAAAACAGCAATAATCATTTATTGCTGCATAGTTTCAGTGGGTCAGTAATTCATACAGGTACAGATTGTCTCTGCTTCATGATGTCTGGAGCCTCAACTGCAAGACTTAAAAGCTAGGGCCAGGAATCCTGAAGGTTTGTTCACTTGAATGTCTGGCAGTGAATGCTGGCCGTCAGCTGGGAACTCAGCTGGGACTGTCAGCCAGAACACCTATTTATGGTTTCTGAATATATAATCTGGGCTTTCTCACATGGTGGCTTTTCAAGGGTTGGTAACCTGAGAGAGCAGGGGTGTAGGGGGTTGGGGAGAAGGTACATGCCAGTTAGCCAGCTAACCGGCTAGAAATTACATTGCTTAGGTTTAAGGGGAATGAACGTAGATTCTACCTCTTGATGGTTGAATGTCAATGTCACATTGTAAGAGAACATGTAACTTGGGATAGATATTGTTGTGGCAGTCATTGGCAAATATAATCTGCCACAGTTACTTCTCATCAAGCTTACAGATAACTACCAGAATGTTTAATTGGAAACTTTATTGTTAACATCTAAGTTCTTTTAATTTCTGGAAGATCTTGTTAAATCTCTATCCTGCTCTGTAAAACTATTCTTAACTTTCATTTACTTTATTCTTAACTTTCATTTACTTTATTCTTTCATTTTGACTATTATATTAATGTTGCTTATTGTTTAGGGAAAGTAATGAATTTCATCTTTCATGGTGGCTAGTGATTTATTATGTTGAATTTTGTTATTGGCTTTTCTCTTGGAAACAATATTTTTTGAGTTTTATATAACTGGCTCAGTATTTCTGATCTTGTCTGTGATTGAGTAACTTTTAAAAGGGGGGGTTCTGGTATGTATTTTATAAAGTGTTTTCATGAAGGGTAAAATTTTTACTATTGAGAATAATACCAATTTGTAAAGAAATCTTTTCTGAGTGCTTAGTAATAAGTAATATTTGTTTCTTGCTCATCACTGAAATTCGGCATCGTTACCCCCAAAGATTTAAAAATTTCTGAAAGGATTTTTATTGTTGTTAATCATCTTTTTAGGTTTTGACAAAGCCAAACTCAAGTCAATGGAAACATACCTTAAAGCTGTGAAATTGTTTCGAAATGACCAGGATAATTCAAGAGAACCTGAGTATTCCCAGGTATATACACAATAACCCACCTAATAGTAGTTAAGACTGTAAATTCTGGAGCCTGACCACCTGGGTTTGAATCCCACCTTTAAGACTTACCAGCTATACAACCTGGGCACTTTTTTAACCTTTTTGCCTCAGTTTCCTCATCTCTGAAATATGAAGATAATATCTACCTCATAGGATTCTTAAGAGGTTAAGTACAAATTCATTATGACAGTTTCAAGCACATAGTAAGTCCTCAATAAATGATAGCTGTTATTATTTAACAAGGTAATGTTATTTGTGACCCAACTCTGATTTTATTCATTAATTTTACATAGATTTATATTACAGTAAATTTTGTGACATTTTATCAAGTCTCAATTTTTAGTACTTAAAATATAAAATTGACTCGATTTATCAGTCTAATTTTTTTCTATTTTAGGATAAGAATACTATAATCTACTCCCCAAATATCAATTTTGATGATGTCTGCACCTGGTTAATGTCTATACTTTGTAAAAAATCCACCGTTATGAAGGATATACAGTTATGTGATCTTAAATGTTAAAGATATTTTTACAGTCTAAGTAAATATTTCTTATCTTTTGGAAATTTATATTGAAGTAGGTAGAATTCACTTTCAGGAAAGTTGTAATAGAATTCACTTTCAGGAAAGTTGTAATAAAATTCACTTTCTAGAAGTGTGTCAGGGATCTAAATCAACTTGGTGTTATCATTGGTATGGTTAACTGTTAAGCTCTTTTTTCTTGGGAAATCCATTTTCTCACCCAGCTTTATTTTTCCTCATAGCTTGTATCCCTGCCTGATACCTATCAATTTGTATAATTATTTGCCTGTCTTTCCCTCACTAGAATGAATACAAGTAGGCTCCATGAGGACAGGAACTTCACCTGCTTTGTTTGGCACTCTGTCCCCAGCTCCTAGAAGAGTGCGTGGCACATAGTGGATGTTCAGTAACATGTTAGGTGAATAAGTGAATACATATAGTATATTGAGTGCCATATAGAACCCATAGGAATTGAATTTGTGTGACGTTCTGGGCAAATCTTCTAACTTCTCTGGTCCCTTTCAGCACCATTTATCAAATCTAGTGCTCTGTCCACATTTTTTTTAAAAAGGGAAAGAATAAGAACAATTAAATGGAAACATTTTGGTGGTATAATGAAATGGAATAAATGTGCCTATTAAAAACCTGACCAGATAAATAAGAAATAAAACTAAAATTCACCAGGATGTTGATTTCAAGAGAAACTAATACATACACAGACTAGGATCACCTGGATCCATGAAATAAAAGTGTAGGAAAAGCAGGTGTTTCAGTTGTGCTCAACCAGAATAAACAGGGCTGTTAAATAATGATGAAAGCCGTAGTGAAAAAAATTTGTTTGAATTGATTATACACAAATAAAATGTACATAGGGAAATGGTAGAAATACCAGAAGAAATTAATAGAAACCTAGCTGGGAGGTGGAATTTTTATAAAATATGATTTTTTTTAAACCAAGGAATAAAAGCATGGTCTGCAGGGGCCTGGCTAGCTAAACTAGAACCAGGAGTAGAAAAACCCTTTTCTGCTGTGTCCCCCAAGCACCCTCTATTGACCAGACTTAACATCGTACCAGCTGAGAAAGGAGAAATGTTTACTGAGCCCACCTCTGTTATCACAGAGCAGGCAAAGAAGGATGAATTTGGAGCTCAGAAGCAATAAACTTAGCTGGCACAGGCATCTACTTTATCATCAGGCATGTGTGAAGACAGTGTTATCTTTGTGGGAAAAAACCATTTGGGGGAAAAAAATTTTATATAGACTGTATGGTTGGTGTTGTGCTAGTTTGCATACTGGTCTGCTAGTCTTTTAGCAAATATTTATATATTATGTTTCATAAATTAAATGGAGTTGTTTTAAAATATTTCTTGGGAGTGTATATCACCATTAAAACAAATTGCATTAAAACAAATGTGAGCATATTCATTCTGCATCAGAAAGTAGTACTCATGTTGGAATCTGTACTTACGAATTCTAATTACTTTTCTCCCTCTTTTCTCTCATTTCCTAGGTGATCCAGATTAATCTGAATTCAATAGTTCCATCTGTCAGTGGTCCAAAAAGACCTCAAGATAGAGTTGCTTTGACAGATATGAAAAGTGATTTCCAAGCTTGCTTAAATGAAAAGGTAGATTACCTTATTTGTCAATACACTTTGTGCTAAGTAAGTAGTGAAGAACTAGCAGGATGACCCATGAACTCAATCAACTTCTGTATTTTTATATGTTATTGGCACACACCAGCAGCCCCCTCCTTTGCCTCTGTCCAAAGTGCAAGTCAGACATTTCATGAGCTTGTTCCCAGATCCACTGTGAGGACCAGAGGTTGATTGGGTATATATAAATAAAAATTTAAAGGTAAAAATAGAGTTTCTCGGTCATGATAGCCTCATTTCAAGTTGAATAGGTACATGTGGCTGTGGCTCTTGTATTGGACAGCATAACTATTGAATATTTACATCATCACAGAAAATTCTGTTGGGCAGCACTGCTCTAGACTTTTGTGATTTCCCAGACTAGAACAAAACCACTACACTGTTGTGATTACTCTCTTAAAGTCTGGTAAATTAACTAAATACCAAGTGACCTCTTTGACTTTCAGGGTTTGTACTTCCCGTCTTGAGAATCATGGCTTCAATCTTGTCACTTTTTCTATTCTGAGAACTAGTAGCTGGCTTTTCAGAGCCTTTCTTTTTATAATTTCTTTTTTCTTTTTTTTTGAGGAAAATGTCAAACTTCTACAGGAATAAAGTAGTGTAATGAATTCCTGTGTCCCTCACTTGAACAATTACTAACTCATAACCCATCTTGCTTCATCTGTTCTACATACATATAGACACACAGGATCATTTTGAAGCAAATGTTCAAGGACATTTTTAACAGAAAATGTTTGTACCATCTCTTGAGAATTACTGTTAAGTAGGAATGAATAAAGAACAGCAAAGCCAAATAAGATCTGGATCATGAGTAGTTGGCTGGACTCAGTAGATAAAAGCTTAGGAACACCACCAGACTCCTGTCATGATTATTCAAATTCATGCTTCAGCTGAATTATAACTACTGAATGACATGGAACTTCAGCATCACTCACAAATAGTCAGAACTTATCAAAAGTCAAGGGTCTGCCATATTTTCTACCAGTCTTTTTTTCTATACATATCCAGAATATTTAGTTTATATTTATGTGCAAATTTGTATAGGTTGGATTTAAAGGCTTCCAAATTGCAGCTGAAAAGCAAAATGATATCGTCTCTATTCATTATGAAGGAAGTGAATATAAGCTGTCTCATGGATCTGTGGTCATTGCCGCCGTTATCAGTTGTACCAATAATTGCAATCCATCTGTCATGCTCGCTGCAGGTAGGTTGTGGTTTATAGCCATACATTTTCTGTTATATTCACATTCTGTTTCTTAGATTATGCATGAGTATTGATGCCTGTGTTTGATATTGAGAACCTGAGTTTTTAATTAGGTTTTAAGGAGCCTAAGTTTGACTTATGTTATTAATTTTGTTTTTACTACAAAGAAGGTGAATTTTTAAAATTATATCATGTATCTATGAGCTTTAGGTTGTATCTGTTTTTTCTGTCAATTTAGAAGTATAGTTAATTAGCAGATCTTTTGATCTACTAGACATTTACCATAGCAGTGTATTAGATTCAGTTGAGACACAAAGGAAGTAAAAGATTATTGACAAGGAATATAAATGAAATCAATTGTATGTACATGGAGCAATTCATTAATCATATAAAATCAAGTATAATAAATGTTAAATTGCTATTAGTTCATTACGATTATAGCATTTAAAATGGTTCATTTAATGATATGTGTTATATGTGTACATGATGTTATTATATACCCTTTTCCATTTGTGTGCATGATGCCATGATATCAGATTGTATATTAATAATTTATAATGTAAAAGCTAGTATATCTACCACAATTTTTTATTTGTTTTAAATGAAACAAATCAGTAGAATAAAGTGAACAAAATAATGACAGTAAATGTGTGAATTTTAGACTTTTACCCTAACCTGTATTGGAGATGACCTGTAAAATAAACCATAAACCCTTTCTTACTTCCTACTTTAATATGAGGGAAAGAGGGAGAGAAACATTGCCATAATAAATTATTGTTTATTTACTGTTGCAGGTCTTTTGGCTAAAAAAGCTGTTGAAGCTGGTCTGCATGTTAAACCTTATATAAGAACAAGTTTATCTCCAGGCAGTGGGATGGTTACACATTACCTCAGTTCAAGTGGAGTATTACCATATCTTAGTAAGCTCGGGTAAGTGATGGTTACCACTCTTTATATTGACATTGGTATTCAGCAGTGATTGAAACTACTTGTTAGGACCTTTCATATACAAAAAGAAGATAGAAAAAAACGCTTTAGTTCTACTTGTTGCCTTGCCATTACCACAAAATCTTTGAGGCCGTTTCACTCAGCAGACATTTACTAGGCATATTCAATGAGCAGCAAGGCATTGTGTTGGCTACAAAGAAGTAGGAGATGTGATCTCTAATTTAAAGATGGAAACACAAGACAAACAAGTAAAACCAAGTAACAGTGACAGACAGGTAAGGGATGGTACCAAGTACTGCATAATTTGCATGAGTCATGTAGATCATCAGTTTTCAGAACAGAGTAAGATATAGGTTGCATTATTAACTGAATAAATTGTCTTAATTGAGGTTTTGTGAGATTATTATATCCATTAAGCATAGGTTAAGTTGTCCCTGAACTTTGGAGAAAATAACTTATATTGTTTATGTACTCAAAAAAATAATTGATGCTAGCTGTGTTTTCACTGTGTATTTTGGAACATAGTGTCTTACGTAAATCAATTCTTTTGCAAAACTGCCAAGTTTTAGGTTTTTTTCTTTGTTTGGAAGAGCAGCTGAAAGTAATTTTGAGGATTATACCTGTAATTTTTAAGTTATATCATCTTGGAGTTTTTGTCAGGAGCTTTTCTTGGGTTTAGTTGGTTGAGAATTAAAAGATTACTCCTATCAGAGTACCCAATTACAGTGCCTCTTTGGGGGCCTTTGGTCGGATTGTTGCAGCCAGGTCCTCTTGATATTTGACAGTTTAAACCCCTTTGGAGGACAGTATAATATCGATTTTTTGAACGGTCATGTTATATTCCTAGCGAGTAGTATCTGAAGAATTTTCTTGCGTAGTTTGATAAGTTTTGTGTCAGATTTAGTTAACCAAATTTAACTAGGGAGTGTCCTAAGTATCAGGGCTCTTCAGAGGTTTGCATTCAGTACAGATAGCCTGGCTGAGGGTCAGACTTGATTGCTCAAAAGCTGTGAAATGAACATGTTGATGAAGGTTCCTGTGTTGTGAATATTCTCTTCAGCAATCTTACTACAGTGATGGAAATGAAAGATAAGACTTGTCCTTTCTTTACAAATGTTGTGATTTTCTGTCCAATCACATTTATTTTTTGAAATGCAGATTTGAAATAGTTGGCTATGGATGTTCAACATGTGTGGGAAATACAGCACCCTTATCAGAAGCAGTTTTAAATGCAGTAAAACAGGTAAACTGTGTGGATCAGTAAGACATCCAAATGGTTTTTCCTAACTGTATTTCACTATTATCAAAAATGTATATTAATGTATTTATATTTCTGTAGTCCTTGCATCTCTTGGGAAGAGTAACCTATCAATCATAAAATGATTCTTTGAAGTCATTTTTAGAACCTTGAACTAATTCCTTAATAGTGCAGGAATTATTTTAGTTTATTTACAGTATTGATAGTTCTGTACCTAATAATTGGAAATAATGCTTTTGGTTATCATGCCCTCAGAAGTGTAATATTTGAGATTTCTTACATGTGATTATCCAAATTTGTACCATCTCTTGAATTGAATATATTCATTTGTGTTTTTTGTTTTTTCAGGGTGATTTGGTTACTTGTGGAGTTTTATCTGGAAATAAAAATTTTGAAGGTCGTCTTTGTGATTGTGTTCGTGCCAATTACCTTGCCTCTCCACCCTTAGTGGTAGCTTATGCCATAGCAGGCACAGTGAATATAGATTTCCAGACGGAGCCTTTAGGTATCTTTTCCTTTATATGTATACATATATACCTGCACACACTTTTTTCCCCAAAAGTTGTACTTTTGAAATGTTTCCTAGACCGTTCATTTATTGAATTATTTCAGAAAATCTTATCACGATGCATTATTAATTTTTGATTCATATGAAGAATATATAATGTGCAAGTAATTAGTTCTTTCAGCTGCTTACACCTGAAGCACTCTTGTTGAATAATATACTTGGTTTCTGTGATGTGTCTTTGAAAAGATGTGAACATTTTGAGGGAGTTACTTTTTATATTAAATTTCATATGAAAAATTTTTAACCAGGTACTGACCCTACTGGCAGGAATATTTACCTACATGATATTTGGCCTAGTCGAGAAGAAGTTCATCAGATAGAGGAAGAACATGTTGTATTATCCATGTTTAAAGCATTAAAAGAGAAGACAGAGGTAAGACTCTCATTTGTTTCTTAAAAGGTTTAATAAAGTGGCAGTGTTTCTTTATTTCATGTATCTTTCTGAATAGAATCAAAATTAAAATTTGATTCTAAATTTTGATTCTAAATTTGTTGGGAAACCCAACAAATATTTATTGAGACCCTAGTATGTGCCAGGCACTCTTCTAGCTGTTTGGAATATATCAGTGAAGAAAACACAAAGTTCTCAAGGGGAGAGGCAGATAGTAAACTGTAGACAGAATAATTAGGTAAATTACACAATATGTTAAAAAGTAATGAGTGCTGTAGAAAATTACAGAACAGGGTAAAGAGAACCAATTGTGTAAAATTTGGGGAGTAGATTGCAGTTTTATATAGGATAGTTGAAAACATGGTATTTGAGCAAAGTTTTGAAGGAGGTGAACAAGTTAGTCATATATGTGAACAAAGAACAGGGCTCGGCTTCCCTGGTGGCACAGTGGTTGAGAGTCCGCCTGCCGATGCAGGGGACACAGGTTCGTGCCCTGGTCTGGGAAGATCCCACATGCCGCGGAGCCTGCGCGTCCAGAGCCTGTGCTCCGCAACGGGAAAAGCCACAACAGTGAGAGGCCCGCATACCGCAAAAAAAAAAAAAAAAAAAAAAAGAACAGGGCTTACCAGGTAGAGGGACCAGTGTAAAGGCCTTAAGGAGGGAACCGTAATGAAGGCAGTGTGACTAGAACATAGGAAGTAAGAAGGATCGTGGTAGAAAATGATGTCCAGATTACATAGGGAATTTTAGGCCATTATTAAAATTTAATCTTTTACTCTGAAGTGAGATGGGGAGCCATTGGAAGGTGTGGAACAGGAGTGTCATAATCAAAAAGATTACACTGTCTTTGAATTGAAACTATATTGGGGCAAGAGGGTTGGGTAATAAGGATAGAGTCAGGAGGACCTATTGTATGTAGTAGTCCAAAGTAAAAAATGGTAATAGCATGGAACATTTGGGGTAGCAGTGGAGGTGGTGAGTAATGGTGAGATTTTGAACATAGTTTGAAGGCAGGACTAATAATACAGTGATGTAGGACAAATATGTTGGGAAAAAAAAGGTTTTCTCCGTGATAATATTCTTAAATATTAAAAGTATACCCCAAAACACGCTTAATGTTTTAAGTTAAGCAACATGTTTAGATCTTTCTAAATTCTTTAGCTTTTCTGGGTTTCTGTAAAGTCGTTCACATTCAGTTTGTATTGAAACTTAACTCTTAGGGCATTCCTGAAAATCTGGTGTGCTGGAATTCGATGAGCAAATTTTATCAGTTCAGTCCAAAAATGTCATAATTTTATAGAATGCAGTATTTTAGCTTTCTTTCCAAATGGATGAGGCCTATTTTCTTTTTTTAATTCTAACCTAAGTACTATGTTAATTTCCTCATTTTCATAAACCTCTTTTTCTGACTCCATTTTATCTCTCTTTTGGTTTATCAACCAAAACCATATTCACAGATGGGAAATAAACGGTGGAATTCTTTAGAAGTACCAGATTCAGTTTTGTTTCCATGGGATTTAAAGTCTACTTATATCAGATGTCCTTCATTTTTGGATAAGCTTGTAAGTACTTTTTTACTATTTGATACTTAAAAAATTGTTTGAAGTTTTAAAAACCTCATGAAGAGTTAAATGCCTTCAACATTTTTTACCTTTTAGACCAAAGAGCCAGTTGCACTCCAGCCTATTGAAAATGCCCATGTCTTATTATATCTGGGAGACTCTGTCACGACAGATCATATATCACCTGCTGGAAGCATTGCTAGGAGTAGTCCTGCTGCTAAGTATTTGACAAACAGAGGGTATGTGTACATGGTTATAGGCTGTTTTTGTTTTATCTTTCTCATTAATTAAGAGGCTTTTACTGGTCATGTTCCTTTATCCAGTAAATTACATGCTATCATGGGTGTCTGATTGTCTATGTATTTGACCTAAGCAATAACTGGGATACCTGTTGTACCTGCTTTTGCTTGTAACTTTAGAAGTTGAAATTACTATTTTAAATTGAGCCCTTGTCCATTAAGTAAACAACTAATTGGAAACAGGAGTTCTCTTTTTCAGTGCTACTTTGTTGAAAAGTCAGATTGGTTTGACCTACCAAATAAAGCCTGATGGTTCTAACCATCTTCCAGTGTTGGACTGCACAATTTAAATGTGTGTATTTTGGGCTATAAAATGTACTTGCGTGAGGCTAGGCTTGATCTGTATCAAATCAAAAGACAATGAATTTCTGCTTCTCGAGTGTAAAATTTCACAAGAATAATAAATGTGAATGTGAAGGAGATCATTTACATAGGATATATAAATCCAAAACTAGAAAGATTTTGTTTCATTTCTGTGTGATTAATAACGTAGAGTTGCTCGGTTATCAAAGAACTGTTTTAACACCAGAGACAAAATTTTGCTAAAGGTAGAATTTGTGGTTTTGCTGCCTGATTAGCTTTTTGATGCTTGAGCTATGCAAATGATAAGACTTTTCATTGAAATATCTTACAAAAATCAGTGCTACCTAGCTTTGTTTGACATGTAATACTGCATAGCTCTTACTATAATCTCATTAGTGCTATTGTGAAATCTGTGTTTGAATTTATTTTCTAGTTAATTGTAGTTTGGTGGGAATTAAAACACTTTTTGGTAGAAATTGCTAATAGCAACTCCATTTGGTGTAATTTGATGAAGATAAATGAGTTTGTTTTACACACGGCTTTTGTTCATAGTGGTGAGAAATAAAATAAGTTTTATTTCTCCCAAATATTTTTTAAAAGGTGATTTCCATCTTGGTCGTAATTGTGACAAAGATTCCAACCCCCTCCCAAAGAAAAAGCCACCACTTCTCTCAAATACACAATTTTTATATTTATTGTAATTGCTGATATGGATTTCTTAGCACAGTTAATACCGTAGTTTTCGTCAGTTAAAAATTTTATTTTTAAAGACACTCAAACCCCTCACCATCTCCATCCTGAAGTACAGTGTTTAAATGTACATCCTGAGATAAGATGTTTAAATTAGAAGAATATTTGTTGTCTTTACATAAAAGACCAAATTAGAGACTGATGGAAGTTGGTTGTTGATTGTTGAGATGCTTATGCTCAGTTTTCTCCTGTCCCTAAAAGGTCATTTATATAGTAACCAATCCAGTAGCAATGAATACCCATAGCACACAGATAATGGTGTCTAAATACCAATTCTTAGGACGAGCAACCAATTTGTCTTAGGGAAATGGTTGATTCCAGGTTTGGCCCTGGAAAATATACAAGATGATTCTAGATGTCTTATACCAAAAGCAAAGGAGCTATAGAGACTACCAAAGAGTGTCTTAATTCCCACCAAACTACAATTAACTTCCAGGCTTTCTGTCAAAAGGTCTCAGGAGCCAACTTGAATCTGTCACTGCTCAAAGATGGGACATGTTGAGCGTCAATAAAGAATATAACTGGAATGGGTTGAAACATAATGAATATGTTTAAATCCATGAGTTCATAATAATACTGAAAGAGAAAAATTAAAAACTCCAAGTTACCTTTGGAAGATGATGGGAAACCATCTCATTATTTAACAATAAAGTCTTTTCTGTATGGGATGTATTTCATTATAACCAAATCATTGATGAAGGAAAGTTTGTCTTCGTAGAAGTTTTCCAGCTAAAAAATGAAGAAGGAATAAGAGAAATAGAGTATCATCATTTTGCAGTCCCTAGTGTAGTCTAGACAATGATGATCAATCACTGGTAGCATTCCAGAAAGAGAAAACTGGGTATCATGTGCTCCTGATGGAAGTACGACCTATGCAGCATTGTTGCAAAAATTAAAAACCCAAACCTTGTCAAGTCACTAGATTTGACATCTGGTTAACAAGAAATACAGGAGGGAGAACAACATATGAAATGATACTGTGGAGATGCAGTCAGCACGGTCTAGATATAGGAAACTACACTACAAATGACTTAATTTCTTTAGATAAAGTATAAGAGGGGACAAAATAGGAGAGGGAACATATAGATTAAAAAAGACTTGAGATCAACTGGATGAATTTATAAACCATATTTGGACCTGATTGGAGCAAACCAACAACTAAAAAAGTAATAAGAAAACCAGGGACATTTGAATATTGACTGGCTAGCTGGTATTAAGAAGTTCGGAGGGTTTTGTTTGTAACAAGGTAGTATTTTTAAGTCCATATCTTTTAGAGAAACATACTGAAATGTATACAGTTAAAATATGATATCTGAGTTTTCTTCAGAACAGTCTAATGGAGGATGATTATAGAAGAAACAAAGATTCCATGAATTGATTATTGTAGAGTAGTGATAGGCACCTGGGCATTCACTGTGCTGTTTTCTCTACTTTTGTGCATGCTTGAAATTTTCCATAATAAAAAAGTGTTTATGAGTAAGTTTTACAATTTAATAATGTGATTATTTTCCATCTAAAATAAAAACTAACTTTCATAACTTTGTTGCAGCCTTACCCCTCGTGAATTCAACTCTTACGGAGCCCGAAGAGGTAATGATGCTGTGATGACAAGAGGCACTTTCGCAAATATCAAGCTTTTTAATAAGTTCATTGGAAAACCAGCTCCCAAAACAGTTCATTTTCCATCAGGACAGACGGTAAGGATGTATACAGAGTATTTAGGCAGTTGCTAACTAGATGAAAATTTGTATTAAAATTTCTTATGTTTGTTTTAATCTACAGCTAGATGTATTTGAGGCTGCAGAGCTGTACCAGAAGGAAGGTATCCCACTGATTATTTTAGCAGGGAAGAAATATGGTTCAGGAAATTCAAGAGATTGGGCTGCCAAAGGACCATACTTGCTGGTATTGATTCTTAAATTTTATCTTAAACTCCAAAGAGTTTTAAATATTCCCTTTTGTCAGTAACATCCTGTCAAAGTTCATTTTGTTCACTTAGACTTTGTATGCCTACTTGGATCTCATCTGTGGGTGTTTTTAAGTGACCTTATCTAATACGTTGTACTAATCTAGTTGCATTTTAATACTCTGAATTTAATTAAAATTACATCAGTCTTACTTGTGAAAATAAATGTGGTAGAGGGAAAGGATATTCTGTCTTAAATTATTGCTTTATAATAATAATTATTTATACCCATTGGTAGTTTTACTTGCCCCCTTTTCATTTAATTTTCTATGATTTGCTCCATCAAAGGTTAACGACTCAGAGATAGTGGGCCACATTTTACTTTTATCTTTTTCCAAATAGGTGATATTGGTCCCTGGCTGTCTGCTAGGAAGACATTTCTGTTGAAACTGTTTCCTTGTTGAAGAGCAAATAGGGAATCTGTTGGAGAGAATAGTCCTGTGACGTGTGCTCTCTGCCATTTCATACTCATACTGTGCTTCTCTTTACAATTGTAGTTGTTGAAGAGGCTGGTCAAAATACAGCCCTCACAGCTATCATAATCATACAAACGTCATTTGTTTTGAATCTTTAATTCCCCTCCCCCTTAAAATGTAAATACTCTAAGGAGTTGTGGGAATAAGTCTAATTCTTTTGTCTTTGTAAGATAATAATTTTAAGTACCAACATACTTCAGAGATACTCCAGTTTCGGTTCTTCACCACTGCAAGAAAGTGATTATCACAATAAAGCAAGCTGCACAAGTTTTTTCGTTTCCCAGTGCATATAAAAAGTTATGTTTACACTGTACTGTAGTCCATTAAGTGTGCAACAGCATATTTAAAAAAATTATACACACTTTAATTAAAAAATACTTCATTGCTAAAAAATGCTAACCATCATCTGAGCCTTCAGCAAGTCGTATAGTAACATCAAAGATCACTTGTCACAGATGGGCTTCCCTGGTGGCGCAGTGTTTGAGAGTCCGCCTGCCAATGCAGGGGACACGGGTTCGTGCCCCGGTCCGGGAAGATCCCACATGCCGTGGAGCGGCTGGGCCCGTGAGCCATGGCCGCTGAGCCTGCGCATCCGGAGCCTGTGCTCCGCAATGGGAGAGGCCACAGCAGTGAGAGGCCCACGTACCGCAAAAAAAAAAAGATCACTTGTCACAGATCACCATAACAAATAAAATAATAATGAAAACATTTGAAATATTACAAGAATTACCAAAATGTGACACACACATGAAGTGAGCAAATGCTGTTGGAAAAATGGAGCCTGTAGACTTGCTTGACACAGAATTGCCAAAAAACTTCAATTTGTTAAAAAACACAGTAGCTGCAAAGCTCAATAAAAACAAGGTATGTCTATATCGTGAATATTAATTATAGGTATAGGTTCCCATTTTTTCCTCAAGTTTTTTTAGCTTTTTTTGTTTTTTTGTTGCGGGCTTTCCTCATATAGCTGTTGATCCTTGGCTGTCCATTCAGTTAGACATTAAAAATCTGATTACAAGCTGTAGTTGTGAGCTGCGTTTTGTTAGTGGGCCTTACTAATGATAAGCTACCTTTTTCATTGAGATAGCCCTATATGTTAGTATCTGTAAATATTTTCTCTGGGCCATTCAGTGAGACCCATTGAAGAAACAGACTTACTCCCCCCATTTCTGATAGTATTCTCACCCAGACTTCCCGTGAGCCTAGTGTTCCTCTTCAGTCTAGAGCATCCATCCTCTATAGGGTGATGGCACTCCCAAGGGGTGCAACAAAATCTTACTCTTCTTATGTATGAAGTATACATAGACATATACATATATAAACAGATACACAGTATATTTGTGACATTAAATTTGGGGGGGTGGTGGGCAATGAGGAGGAAGATGTGATTAGAAGGGAAATGTCTAAAACTCCTTAGGAGGATAATAATGAAAAATAGTAGAGAAACATGGGTCTTTAGCTGATTTTGTTCGGAGAATAGCGTCCTCTCTTGTGTGGGAACTGAGCTGGAGATCTTACTGCTTTTTATAGACTTCTAACTACTATCCCAGTGTTCTGAGAACCTCATGCCTCTGAGTCTCAAGCCTTTTCTAGGTTCTTTGTTGCAAATTGACTCAAATCTTACTGGTATCACCCTAGTTTCAGTTTATCAGTTTGTAGTTTCAACATTGTCTGCTAAGTCAGTTACCTGTCTCTGTTTTCTAAATATTTATAGAATTTGCACATCCTATTCCCTTTGTTGCTATGGGTTTACACTTCTTTATTCTTTTATTTTAGTGGCAATTTAAAAGGGAGTTTTGACGAACACATATGTTAGATCTACCATAATTAAACAGAAATCCTCCTGAGCCCTTTTTGAGTTTAAAGCAGCCGCCCCCAATTATAGAGAGCGCTTACTATATGGTAGGCACTGGCAGTACTTAACCCTGGAGTGGCCGAGGGGCAGTTAGGAGTTAAGGAGCTACTTAGAGAAAAATAACCTATAAAAGATTTCTTTAAATACTTTGATATAACATTGACCTTTAGTATGGGGTGTTGGGTTTAAAGTTTTTACAGAAAAGCCAAAAGTAGAATTTTTTTCCTTTTAAAATACTCAGTAAAGCAACTTTCAGAGATGAATGGAGGAAATAAAATGCATGTTTGTTACAGGGTGTGAAAGCTGTTTTGGCTGAAAGTTATGAAAAAATTCACAAAGATCATTTGATTGGAATTGGCATAGCTCCACTTCAGTTCCTTCCAGGAGAAAATGCAGATTCTTTGGGCCTCTCTGGCAGAGAAACATTTTCTTTAACATTTCCTGAAGAACTGTCTCCTGGAGTTACATTAAATATAAAGGTATATCTAAAATTCTCAAATATATGATTGTGTACTATATATTTAAATAGATGGTTGTAAATTGAGTAAGAAACAATTACTGTAAATTGCATCCTAATGTCAGTTAGTGAACAAGTTGTAGTTTGAGAAGGCTCTGTTTTCTCTGTACTTAAACCGATGTTAATATAGTTGATGTTCTCTGAGGAAAAGTAGAAAACACTGTATACTTAGTCCAGAAGGAAGACATGGACTTCCAATTACACACGTTAACTTCCTTTTCCTCGTTATCAGCTCTCTCTGTCCTGATCTAATTTTATCCCAGGCACGTACACCACTTTAGGAGAAGCCAAAATTGAGTGTTCAGGGTTAGAGTAACACAGACTTTACAACCAAGAAGAAAGGAAAAAGTAGCAATATTATATGCAATGAATATTTAACATAAAATGACCATGAGTAACAACTTCCCTAATTAGTAAGTCAAAATCTAAATCATTTGATTTAATGTTTTAGGTGATGCGATACTTGTTATTTAGAATTAGGGACTAAAATAACATGTTTTTCTACTTAGGTGTGAAGCCTATGGTTTGGTATCTTAGGTGTTTTCAAGCAGGAGAAATGTTTCTCAGACAGAATATGAGTATAGTCATTGAATATGAAGACAGATGGTCTTAACCACTAAGTAAAACTTTGTAGATTTTACCACTCATGTGAGATGTTTTTGTTTGTTTAAAGACAAGCACTGGAAAAGTATTCAGCGTGATTGCTTCCTTTGAAAATGATGTGGAAATAACATTGTTCAAACATGGAGGATTATTAAACTTTGTGGCACGAAAATTCTCATAGTATCTACTCACCATGGATACCTTTCATAACTGGTAACTGCAAACAAAGCCTTTTGTGCTGGACCCAGGAATCCTTACCATGGAGCTGCAGGTAGTCCCAGTATGCTCACTTATCTCATCCATGGATGTAAATGATTATGAATCAACGTAGTGACTGAAATGAAATCTTCTTGATTTTAAATAATATACGAATGGTGCTATTAACATTGCTAAAATCAGCGTGTGAAGTGTGTTGTGGAAGAGGCCTGTAAGTATGGGGGGATATTTTATCAGACCATTTTGTAAATAAAGGCAGAATTTGAACTTGTGTTAAAGATTCTTATATGAGTAACCTTCCTGAAGTCTTTCGTTTAGTTTTGCACCTATAAAACTGTATACTACTGTTTGTTGGTTTAAGAGAAGCAGATTGAAATATAACAAGCCAGATAACTTTAAAATTGTGGAAGGTGAAATCTGATTTATAAGTGGATTTTCAGATATATTCGTTCCTTTTCAGAATTGAGTTGCACATAGTTGTCATTCTTAGTTTGTAATATAAGCCAGGGTTATCCTAAGTCTCAGTCTAACTGCAAGGGATAGAACCTGCCCCATACACAATCATTCTGTCCAATCCAGCCAAGGTTTCCTCCACATCAGAAGGTGGACTGTTACAGAATACAATTGATTGCGTAGCACCATGTATTGGCAGTAAAAATATGTATCACATATGCAGCCCTTAATTTTTCAGTAATTTGCTGCTGTGACCCTGGCAAGCCTCAGATGGCATTATATCAATTGGATTATTTTGCTCACTCTGTGTGATACTGTAACTTCCTATAACCTAATATTTTAGCTATTATTAACTAAAATTCCACACTCATTTATGGTTGCTAAAGAGAACTTTAATCATTGAACGCTAACATGATTTCCTCTAGATTTTAAAATTATCCACCCTAAATTATATGGTTGCTCAACCCTAAACAGTTTTTAAATGTTGGTTACTTCTTAATTATTTAAATCGATTTCCTGTCATTTTGAATCATTTTACCTGGGAAGCATGATACTATTAATTATGTATGCTTTTGCTAACCGTCAGGATAAAACACTTAAGTTATTGCTGTCTGAATACTGTATTTTCTCTATTTGCATGTCTATTTATCACATCAAATGTTATGTCAACAAGAAGTTTGTCAACTTTTAAGAAAAAGGTTGGATAATTAATTCCAAAAAGTCCTATACCTTTTTTTTAATTAAGAAATTAAACTTAGCAGGCAGAAGGTTAATTGTAGTGATTTTTTTTCCCACATGGAGATCATCATACGACCTAGTTAAGTTACTGCAATTCAGAATTAGCTCACATTGCACAGAATAAAGAATTGTTTTAAGCTAAAATGCTGAAATTACCAAACCAGTGGGTAAAGACCACTGAGAACTTTGCACATAATCAAATCATACAATCTTTTGAAAATATTCTGCAAATATGTGTTTAGACAATTAGGTGGACTAGAGTTTGGCAAAATGATTTCCCTTTTATTTAAATTTTTTATAAATATTTTCTTTGATACTTTCAAATCACGTGTTCTTGATATTTTATAATGCTGTGTATTTGTCAGTGCATATGTTTTTAATTTACATGAAAACATGAATTAGGGATGGAGAATTTACAAGTTGAACATTAAAATATCTGTTGCAGGCTTTGAAGAAATGATAATCCAGATTGTTACGTGTGGGGAAAACATCTGTTTCATTTTTAAGCCATACTATAATATAATATGTAACCTACGGGCAGAGGCCTGGGCATCATCATAAACAGCACATCTAGGAGATGAAAAGATGATAAAGCTAGCCAGCTGTGAATTAAGCATTTAAATTTCCAGTCTACCTAGTCCAGTAATAATACAAGCAGATCTTGTATTTCAGGAATAAAATCAAGGTTCTCTTAATCTCTTGCTTATATACAATGAACCAAAAAGCTTGGTAAGCAATGGCTATCAATTTGTGAGGAGAGTCATGGATGTGTGTCCCAAAGCATACCTATATTTCTGCCTCCAGCCAAATTCTGTGTTTGCAAAAATGTGGCCCCTGTTGGTTTTTATTGTTTTACTTATCTCCTTTGTTGAATATATCTGGATAATTTGGTGTTCTAAAAAGAATACACAAATATTGTGGCAGGAAGTATAATAGGCCCCTTAGAGAAGCAAATTAGTGTTGTGAATTTAAAAGTACAATTTCAAAGGTCATTATCAACAGCAGCATTTTTGTTATATTTTAAGAAACATTATGCTACATACCATTGCCATATTTCATGCCTTTGGGTTGCTAATCACTGAAAATGTCATCCAGTCACTGAATTGCCATTAGTATACCTAAAAAGTTTCCAAGATGACAGTTGTTACTTCCTGTTTTATCTCCAAGCTGACATTTGAATGAGAGGTATTAGACTCCCTTTAGCTAAATTGCTCAGTTTTTCACTGGGAATCAAACTTCAGTGGTACTAAAGGACAAAAAGTACAGCTAAGACCTAAATCAGAATTCTAGTTGTTTGCATATATGGTAACAGTGTTGTGTGCATTTGCCTTCTCAGTGTTGAGTGAGAGGATGAGGAGAAATTATTTGACATTTTTCTGTGGTTGAATTAAAAGACACCTTTCTTTTGCCTTTAGGTTTAGGAGAAAGTGCTAAGATACTGGATGTTGACCCTATCTTAGTTTGATTTGGAGTTATAAAAGAGAGGGGAAGGAGGTGGACTTAGTCTTCTTTAGTGACTTTTCCCCTAAAGTGTGATAGTGCTGATGTTTCTATCAGTTTTACACATAGTATGTAATTATGAAACCATATATCTCACTTAAGTAAATATAAATCATTGTCTATTATTTAAAGCCAACAAAACAGTATAACAGTTTTAAGTTCAATAATTTTAAGTATTGTATAGAAATATATTGGAGGCAAAGTTCAGTTGATGACAATTGTGTATATGTTACTGATGCTGTAAATTATTTTTAATAAAGAAAATTGTATTATCACATATTTGACTCTTGTTATAAAATATTTTGTGGTAATTGAAAAATAAAATATGATAACTTAAAAAGAAATAGGATACCATCCAGAAATTTCTCTTCAAACATGTTAAATGTTCAGACATTAGTTATTCCCAATATAAATGCCAAAATGAGAATGAAAACCAAGATAAAGTTTGCAGTAGGAATAGCCTCGAGGAAACAATAAGTAAAGTTGAACTTGATTCAAGGGTTGTTCCAACTGGTACTTAGATTCATGGAATAACATTTTTAGAGTTGAAAAGACTAATCTCTCACCCAAAGCAGGATCCCTTGTCTAAATAACATCTAACTGGGCGACCTTTTCTTGAATATTCAAGAGATGGGAGACTGTGCTAGGCAACCCATTCTGATGAATAAGTTGGACCCTCCAGAAGTTGCCCTGAACATAACCTCCATACTCTAGATCTTTTTTTATGGAGGTAATTTATGTTAAAGTGAACATTTAGGACTGAATTCGTCTCATGCTACAAAGTTGTGTATTACAGGAGGAAAGGGCCTTTTCTTGATGGATGCAGGATGGAGGGGCTATGTTTTCATGAGCCTCTATGCTTTAGGACCAGCTGTTGGTGTCACTTCCTCCTTCCACTGGCTATTCATCAGCGCTCTCTTGAAGCAAGTCATCTGGAGCCGGGAGCCAGGGCCATGAGCCTCTAAAGTAATGTTTTGTAAGTATGGTCAGCTGCCCACTGATCTAAAAATATCTGCCCTTTCTCCCACTCTTAATAGCAACCTAAATGAGTAATTGAAATCTACTAAAATTTGGTATTCATAAACTAAAATTAGTACATTATTAGTTTTCTAAGGATTCCAATTCGTATCCTAAGACATTTGCTTTACAATATCAACACAGACACATGGTGATAGTTTGAATATTTGAATATCCAGAGTTTTCAAGGAAGCCTAGTGCAACACCAGTGTTGCGTTTTCTTAGTTTATGGTTTTCACTTGATGCCACTTTTGCTTTTTAATTATAAGTTTAGCTTCAGCTTGTTTTAATTTGATATGAGTTGTTTGGCTGGTAAGTTTTCCAAAACATCAGATTATAAAGCTTGTATTTAGTATACAAAAAGGGAACATTTATTGCAGAAGCAGATGTAATCCGCACAGAATTTGCTTGTGTAATGACAATTGTGTTGTCTCTGTGAATTTTGTGTTTACATGATGATGGCACTGAATTTTTAGCCTTTTAAACAACCTGCAATATATAGTTGTATCATAAAACTAGTGGGCTATTATGTTTTATAGGATGTTTTATAATATAAAATCATATCTATAATCTCACTCTTCAGATTGTTCATTTTGTTTCACTCCAATTTTTGATCACTAAACTCTTTGAGAGCCAATACCTAAGTGTCCTAGTGGCCAGGTGGAGAAGGAAAAAACTTGTTAATACAACAGTGACATGACATTTCTTGTCTATCAGATTGGTGGAACTTTTTTCATTATCACGGTATCCAATATTGGCATTACTGAGGAAAAACATGATTTGGTAGCATGTATTAAGAGCCTTAGAAATGTTCATTCTCTTAGACCCAGTAATATGACTGAGCAGTGTATCTTAAACAGTAACCAGATCAATAGAGGTGGAATAGTGAGAGGGTGGAGAGAATTCAGGACCTGCCTGAGGGAAGAGAATGCAGAGGGGCCTAACAAGGCCATTGGGAGTCAGGTTCTGGTTACAGATAATCCAAATCAAAGTTTGTCTTTGACACCCTAAAGGAATGAGGCATCAAGAATGCCGCCCTGGGGCTGTAAAAAAAGCCCTGCTACTTGGAAATTAGAAGTGAAGCAGATAAGAAGCATATCTAAAGGGAGAAAAGAGGTGATCTCTCAATAGGTGGTTGACAGCGGTTTGGGAAACCACCAAGTCAATCAATCAAGGTCACTCTAACCAGAGTGTGCTGTATCCTGGGGGGGGGGGGGCGGGGGCACAGGGGGAGAGGGAGATGTGCATGGACAAAAACAGACCAAGTTGCAGACATGAGTGATGTCTAGAACTCTCCTCCATTAGAGAGAGTGCTCTGTACTATCAGGTTCTGCTTGGTTGCAGACGTGTATCAAACTGGCTATCAGAGCCAGATGAACTTGACAATTAAGGTCACCCAACCAGCCTGGCTGTTATGATTCCCAAGGCAGCCTCCTGATAATCATGTGGTTCTACACTTCCCTGCAGAGGGAGAATACACTGATTGAACTACCTAAATAAGGATTCTGATCCAATTACCAGTTCTCAGTGTAAATGAATCACTTATCACACCAGACCTGAACTGTGGTCACCTCAGCCCCCGGGATGACCTGTTAGGACGGCCTTCAGGCTTCCTTTACATCTTGAGAATAGAAAACTCGGCACTGTGCAAGAGCTTGAACTAGAAGTTGGGTGACCAGGTCTGGTTGAGGCTCTGTGCCCTCTAGACTTCAGTTTCCCCATCAATACGAGGAACGTGTGGACATAACTGATAAATTAGACGATTTCAC
Source organism: Orcinus orca (assembly GCF_937001465.1). NCBI lineage: Eukaryota > Metazoa > Chordata > Mammalia > Artiodactyla > Delphinidae > Orcinus > Orcinus orca. The sequence continues at coordinate 82,066,209 of NC_064560.1, forward strand.
ATTCTAACATTCCAGTATCCCGGGAGAACCAGGTCCTGTGCAGAACGCTGCCCGGTCAAACTCCCAGGTCCTCCGAGCTGAACTCTTGATGTTTTGGGGGACAGGATGGGTTTGAGGCCACCTCGGCCACGCTTGCGAAGCCTCTGGGATACGTGTTTCCAGCAGGAGGGAAGGGAGGGCGAGGAGAGAAAAACGAGGACGCGAATTCTACCCAGACAACTAGAATCCTGGGATAAAGCCAAGAAGCTTCCACAGCTACGTGGACTGGGAGGAACTGCAAGGTGCCACTCAAGAGCTGAAAGCCTGCTAAATGGCTACTCACCAAAGGGAGGGGCGGGGCGGAATGTGGAAGAGCCAATCATAAACAAGAAATCCAGTTTTGTAGTGAGGTGGCCGAGTTCTGACTGGGGTGACCACCGAGAGAAGGTGGGGTGGGATTGCAGAAAGACCATCCGAAGCCCGATCTCGGAATTTCTGTTCGCAGCCTCTTAGGCCGGGGACAGGGCTGGAATAGCCCAGGTCGGCCTGGACGGGCCTCGCCTTCCAAGAGTCTGCGCTGATTGGCGGCGGTGGGATCTCGAGGAGCCAATCAGAAGTCAGGACTCTCGGTCCCGGACGAGGGGCGGACCCAGGAGCTGCGAGTCAGGCGAGACCTCCGAGCTAGAGCGGAGGACTGCGGCTACAGTCCCGGGCTGCTGGAGAGCGGGAGTCACCTCAGGACCTCGGGTCGTTGCGGGTGAGCTGGGTGGGGAAAGCAGAGACGAACCCCAGAACCCTCTGGGAGGCTGGCCCAGAGAGCAGGGAGGCTTGCTGCAAGTCGGGCCAGGAGTCATGAGCCTCGGGCTTCTCCCATCCTTGATCCACGTCAGACTCGCTGCGTAGGTGATGCGCAAGTCACCTTCCTCCCTGGATCGCACCTGTAACCCAGAAGGGCTGGGTTGAGATCCCAGAATTGGGGCGAAGGACCCGAGAAGCCATCTGGTCCAACTCTGCCAGACCTGTGCGGAGACCCTGACAGAGGGGAGGTACGGCGCCTGGCACTCACGGCCAGGTGTCTGGTGGGAACAATTTCTAGGGCTCGACAGGACCTCACTAAAGTAATAACGCTCTGAACTTGTGTGTCCTCCTTCTCCCTTATTTTCCTGACTCTTCTGCAGCCCGCTCGCCCACCACTCTTTCCCTCTCACCCAGAAGGAAGACACTCACAGCACCTGTTGTTGTCTTCTGAAAAACTACAGATTCTAGGGCTTCCCTGGTGGCGCAGTGGTTGAGAGTCCGCCTGCCGATGCAGGGGACGCGGGTTCGTGCCTCCGTCAGGGAAGATCACGCATGCCGCGGAGCGGCTGGGCCCGTGAGCCATGGCCGCTGAGCCTGCGCGTCCGGAGCTTGTGCTCCGCAACGAAAAACTACAGATTCTAGTTTCCCTGCCTTTCTGTTTCCTGATTCCCTTCGAGGGTAAACGGCCCCATGAGCCTATTGAGTAAAGGCAACCCTCCTTTCGTTAGTTCCTCTGATATTTAATAAGAGTCTGGGCTGGGGGTACAGAGATTTACTGGGTATAATCCTTGCTCTCCAACCTTGGAAGGGCATAGCAGAAAGAATTGCAGGTCAAGAAGGGCAATTTGGAAGACATGCTAAGGTAGAATTTACTAGACTTGGTAACACTTTGAGAGTGAGGGAGGGGAATCAAGAATGGCTCCTGTTTATTTTCTGGTATACTTTACACAAAGTGCAGAGTTTAAGGTCCAGCTCCCCTGGTTGTAGGACAAAGGTTTTGAGATTCTGGCATAAGCCCTGGAGTTGGAAAACATTTGCTTCCTGAGTGCTTTCTCAGAAGCCAAGTGAAACACTGTTGGCAGGAAATATAGATCAACTACCTACAGGATTTGAGTTCCCTTCTTTGCCCCCTCCACCCATGCAAAAGACATTTGGTTAAGACAGACATTTCTTAACGTATATTTCTCTGTATTTACTTACTTACAGCAGCTGACTTGATCTGTGTCATTAGTTCCATAATTTGGAGTCTTTGTAGACAAAGAAAAAAAGGCAAATTTAAGCTCAAAAAGAAAGAACTTTAGAAAGAGAATGTTAGCACTAGAAGGGATTTTTAGGGATGATCTAGTCCAACTCCCTTTTAGAGGAGATGTGAATAGTCAAAAATTTCAGACGCTAGGTATAAAATATGTTTTATTTCTCCCAGCAGAGCACCTCTTTTCTTCATTAAAAAAAAAAAATTAAAAAAATTAAAAAAATTAAAAAAAAATTTTGGTAAAATACACTTAACCAGCACAACTTTTTGTTAACACCAGGCTGTCTTTTGATGGCTAGAGCTGCCAACATTGCTTTACATTGCTTTAGAAAACAAGGGCGCTTCATGTAGAGGCTTAACAAACCCCATTCAAGAATGTTACAGAAACATTTTCTAGACTGGAAGGCAGATTGGCCTTCACTAACTGCCTCTAAGCGTCCTTCCAACTTGAAGTATTTATAATTCATATCAAATTCAGAGTTATCCTGACATCTTTAATGCTTTAGGATTTGAAAAATTACTCCAGGATTTCATCTTGAATTTAAAGCTTTTGTTCTTATTACATTCTGAATATGGGCCTTACACCTGTTTATAAATCTCCAGAAGGAATGTTAAAATCCCATGTGAAGTCTTAAGCCCATATACAATGTGACGGGATATATTGGTTCCCAGAAGTTTCAGGTGCAAAGATGGTTTCAAACCCCATTTAGGCTTTGTCACGTGTCTTTAGTAAACAAAATCTGAACGACTTAATTTGCTTCTGAAAGCAAATGCACTGGTCAGAAAGCAGACATGAGAAGCAATTGGCAAGAATGCGATAACTATAACAGGTGGTGGAAACCTACAGCGGCACAAGGGGCTATGCAAGTTTAGAGGCAGGAGGAATCACTTAGGTTAGGAGGATCAGGCAAGGAGGGATGGGGAGGGGACTGGCATTTGGGGTTTATACTCTTATCACTTGAGTCATCAGGCTATAGTCTTGGGGCTGAGTCGGGGAGGGGGTCATATAGGAGAGCCCTAGTGTACCTCCCTGAATTTTATCCCTTTCCCTTCACTGGAATAAGTTGGACTTTGTCTGTCATAGATCTGAAGTGATTAGACATTAACAGGCATATGCTCTGATTTGGGGAGCTCTGAGAAAGTCCTAAGATCCCACCCCACCATCTGTCCTAGCCAGTCTCTCACAAAGCCTTTTTCTTAAGGTAAAATTTATGTTCAGTGAGATTCACAGATCTTACTCTGACCTAAGTTTTAAGCTAAATTTTGACAAATGTTTACACCCATGTAACCAAAGCCTAGTCAAGATACAGAACATTTTCCTCCCAGAAAGTTGTTCCCTCATGCCACCATCCTGCCAGAAGCAACAGCTGTTCTGATTTCTATCAACAAGAGCTGTTTATGGGATTCTTTTTATATAACATTACATCCCTTGAACAGCAATCTAACTTGCACCCTAAAATGCAACCCATCCCCAAGATGTTATTAATTATTTACAATTTACTATGAAGGAAGGGTTGGAATAAAACTATGTTGGGAAAAGGGGGAGGCAAGATTGCAAACATCTTAAATATTTGGGTCCTAAAGGATATTCAGAAGCCTTACGTTGCCTCCTGTCTCTCTCTCTCTCTCTCTCTCTAGATATATATGTATATATATATATACACTCAGGAAATATGCCAAGTATGTGCAGCAGAGGGTGGCATTATCAAGGGGAAGGAAACAGTCTCCCGCATCCTATATATCCAACTCATATTTACTAACTCAATTCAAATCCATCTTCTCAAGAATATCCCTAGGCTGTAGTAATTTCTGTCTCCCCTGAATTTCTACCACAGTTTTTGTAGATATTAATTTCATAGGGCATAAACTCAGAAGCACCTTTACTTTTTATAAGCGACCTTAATTATTTATTTATTTATTTATTTATGGCTGTGTTGGGTCTTCGTTTCTGTGCGAGGGCTTTCTCTAGTTGTGGCAAGCAGGGGCCACTCTTCATCGCGGTGTACGGGCCTCTCACTATCGCGGCCTCTCTTGTTGTGGAGCACAGGCTCCAGACGCGCAGGTTCAGTAGTTGTGGCTCACGGGCCTAGTTGCTCCGCGGCAAGTGGGATCTTGCCGTGTCCCCCGCATTGGCAGGCAGACTCTCAACCACTGCGCCACCAGGGAAGCCTCCTGAACTTTTATTTTAAGCCCCTATGCTGCTTAACAGTAGAAATTTTATTCTTTACAATGTAAGGTAAACTTAGTCACTTCAGTGATAATTCAGTCATTTTAGGTTTATACTCAATTCAGTGTTTTCTTTGGCATTCTATCAGTTTGTCACTTACTGCCTTATAACTTGTTTTGAACAGCTTTTATGTTTTTTATTATTTGGGATATCTGTGACCATGAGTTAACTTTTCAGAGCCCTCTAAGTGCATTGCCTGTCTCCCACAGTGCTTCGCGTGATGCTTTGCACATCAGCCCACCCTGCAAAGTACGTGCAATAAGCTAGATGAGGACCTTTATAATTTAACACAGAAAAGTAAGATCACTGTATTTGAATTTATATTTTAAACCAAAACTGGTAGTAATATAGTCCAAAGTACATAATTATGGATTAGGAGTCTAGAGGGCTGAGTTCTCACTGTAACTTTATATATAACTTTGGGCAAGACACTAACCTCTCAGGACCTAACTTCCCCCTTTAAATAAAGTTCATGGTACTGGGAGGGGTGGAGGAATTGGTGATACCAAGGTGCTTTCCTGGTCTTCATTCTGTCCCTGGAAACATACCTTTTGCTTGAGAGGTGAGTTTAGAAATCATTTATGGTACAAGGATTTTTATTCACTGCTTTTTTATCTCATACACTCATTTGATTTTTTTAACTTTATGAGTGAAAATTCATAATCAAGAGAAATACAGAATCAGTACTGGGAAACATTATTGGTCTGTCTTAAGAAAAATATTTTAAATAAGTATATTCATTATATGTCCCCTTTCTAGTTTATTTGTTTGGGGTTTTTTTTTTTTTCCTTAGAAATAATGTCAAGTGGAGGTGGTCAGCAATCACAGGCTCTTACCAAACCCACTTTCAGTGAGGTACAAGCCTCTGCATTAGTGGAATCGGTATTTGGATTAAAAGTTTCCAAGATCAAGCCACTTCCTAGCTATGATGACCAAAACTTTCATGTATGCATTTTAAGAACCAAAGACACTACAGATGGCCCAAATGAGTATGTCCTCAAAATAAGCAACAGCGAGTCAAGCAAAACTCCAGACCTGATTGAAGTGCAGAGTCATATCATCATATTTCTGAGAGCAGCTGGATTTCCAACGGCCTCCATGTGTCGTACTAAAGGAGACAACTTAACCTCTCTCATATCAGTAGGTACGAGACTACCACTGGTCGTCACCTGTCCATGTGCATTACTGCATTTTGGCTACAAGTAGAAATATGAAGAACAGGTACGTCATTCCAAGTGTAGACAGGGTTACTTTTTCAGCAGTTGGGAGAAGCCACAGCATCACCCAAGTAGAGACTGGGGCTGTGATTCAGAAGTGGTTAGAGCCTGGGTCTGGTGTAACTCTTCTGCCTGGGAAGGATCTGATGGATGAACAACTAAAGGGACATGTGGAAACTAAGGGAACTTTTATTTTTAATTAGGAAAATAATTAAATATTTTTATTCATCAGATCAGCTGTATATTTCAGTGCTGTGATCTTGTAGAAAGAACACAGAATCAGGAATTTTAGATCCCAGCTCTGTAATTACTGTACATGTAACCTTGGGTACACAACTTAAATTCTTAAGGAAACCTCATCTGTGAAACTTGGTTCCTCTCAATTCTAAATGCTAAGATGTATCTTTCTTTTCTTCTTAAGATGTATCTAATAGAGCTCTCCAAGCAGCAGTTTGTCCCTAAAGAAGCCTGTGATTCTGAAACACTCATTTCTTTATCATACCTTCCTCGATTTTAAATTTATAAAAAATGTTTTTTAGGCCTTCACTTACCAGAGCAGGTGATTTATGTTTAGAGCTAAGGCCAGCAGACTTGGGGCCACAGTTATGTTAGTATGTAAATGGCTGGTCCCAGTGTCCTAATGTCTGTCTGTTGTACCTGCTTGCTTGATCCATTCGGCCCTGCTCCACAGAATCCTGCTGACTTGTCCTAGGTTAGCGTGTTTTTTCTCTTGTTCTGTATTATTCTTTGCAATAGTAATTGGAAAGGCAGAATAGCTTCTCCTCTTTTTTTTTTTTCAAGAATAATTGACAGGATATATACTTCCATCCTTCTAGATAGCGGCTCTGAAATCAAAAGCTACTTGGTGAGGCTGCTGACTTATCTGCCAGGAAGGCCTATAGCTGAGATTCCCTTCAGCCCCCAGCTATTATATGAAATTGGAAGAGTAGCTGCCAAGTTGGATAAAACACTGGAGGTAAGATCTGGAGTTTTATTTTGCTTATAAGATTTTTTTATGTGTTGGTTTTGATTTATTTTATTTTAAATACACCTAGGGTCAGACTCTCTTTTTATATGGCGCCTCTTAACATGTGTTACAAAGGAAATAGGGTAGTAGATGCATATATTTTATGACAGTAAAAGATTTCTTTCCGCCCAGGTCTGTACTTTACTAGTCTACTAGCAAGATTACCTACATCTTTAGAAATCCATGGTATTCTTTATGCTGCTCACTGAAAACAGTCTGCATTCACAAATTAAAACCTGAAGTTTTCATCCAGATAAGACATAGCCAGACCTCTATATGAAGCAATAGCTGTGTTACAAATGGATTGAAATGACTTGTGTTAAGGATGTTGTGGTCCTATAGAAATGGTACCTTGTTGGACAAAGATTTTTCCAGACCTACCGAAACATCTTCATTTAATCAACAAATGTTCACTAAGTACCTCTTCTATGGCAGGCACTGCGGGAAAGGTAAAGATTCCCCTGTCCTAGAGGAGTGTGTTCCAGGGGGACAGATAGACACTTTCTTGAAAAAGTAAACAACAGTTTGTATGAGTAAAACGTTTCCAATTACTCACTAAATCCTAGCCAGTCTACCTCTCAAATGTCTCTACAATCCATCCTCTTCTTTCCATTCCTGCCTCGACTATCCTGCCCTGCATTCAGGTGTTTTTCTCCTTCAATGTATTCTTTATACCAGTTCAGAGTTACTTTTTAAAATTACAGATCTGACTATGTCAGTTCTATAGTTAAAACCTTTCGGTGGCCTCTCACTGACTTCAAAGTAAAGGCCGAGGTCCTCAGCGTTTCTTTCAGACAAGGCACTGTGTGGCCTCATCCCTGCCTCTCCCCTGCTTAGTCTCATTGTCCATGTCTCCGCTTTCATGCTTCTCTTACCACCAGAATAGAACTTCCCGTCATTCCCTGAATGTGCCTTTCTGTTTCATGCATCTGTGCCTTTGCATATGCCGTCTTCTCAACCAGTAATACATTTTCCCCTGCTCTGAAAAATTCCTACTTATCCTTCAACACACAGCTCAGGCACCACCTCCTCTGTGAAATCTTCCCTGGACCCTTCTTTTTCTTCCCAGGCTGTACGAAGAGGATCACTTCCTTCTCTTTGCTTCATCGGAACTTGTACATCTTGTCAACCCATATGATTCTGTGGGTTGACTGGCCTCTCTGCTCTTCTTGGTGTTAATTGGGGTCACTCATGCAGCTATATTCAGCTGGGAGTTCAGCTGCGGTGCTTCAGATCCTCTCCATGTGTCCTCTTCTCTTCACCTGGTGTCTCATCCTCCAGGATGGCCTTGAGCATCCTTACAACACAGCTGCTGTCTTCCAAGAGAGAGTGCCAAGAGGACAAGCCCCAGTGTACAAATGCTTATCAAGCCTCTGCTTGAATCATGCTAGCTCATATTCCATTGGCCAAAGCATGTGACGTGTCTAATCCCAAAGTCAAGCGGGAGAAGCTGCACAAGGGCATGCACACCAGGAGGCATGGTTCATAGGGAGCCATCAGGGTAACAGTCTATCATGTATGGTATTGTAATTTTGTTGCTTGTGCTTCCTGTTACATATGCTACATAAGAAGAAATGACCTTCTTAAGAAATTGGTCTACATCTTAATTACTCGTCTTTTATCCTTCATGTCTAGCAGTGTCAAACACATAGTACGTATTCAAGGAGGGCTTCATAAAAAAAAATATTAACTAAAAAAAAATTTTGAGCTAGTTCTTAAAAGTTTCAAATCCATCAGTCAGTCAGAGAAAAGGAGGAAGTGTGCTCAGTGAAAGGAAAGAGCATGAAAAAATCATGGCAGTACAATGACTATGTTCTAGAACCTCTGAATAATTCACTGTGGCTGGAGTATAGGGGTTAAACCTGAGAGAGACAGGGGATAAAGTTGGAAACATAGGGTGGAGTCAGATTATAAAACATGTTACCATATATGACACTAAGGAGTTTGGACTTTGTCTTATTTGCTTGCTCAGTAGGGAGACTTGGAGGGTTTTTAAACAGGAAAAAAAATTCTAATTTATAGCCCTCTGAGGGCCAATATGATAGGTAGATTGGCAGAAAGCCAGAATGGAGGCAGGGAATGCATCTAGGAAGCTAATGCAGTAATCGGGAAAAAGCTGATTGAGGGCTTGAACCAAGAAAAGGTTCAAGATATATTTAAGAGACAGAGCCAACCAGGGCTTCCCTGGTGGCGCAGTGTTTGAGAGTCCGCCTGCCGATGCAGGGGACACGGGTTCGTGCCCTGGTCTGGGAGGATCCCACATGCCTCAGAGCGGCTGGGCCTGTGAGCCATGGCCGCTGAGCCTGCGCTCCGCAACGGAAGAGGCCACGACAGTGAGAGAGGCCCGCGTACCACAAAAAAAAAAAAAAGAAAGAAAGAGAGAAAGAGCCAACCAAATTTGGTGACTGATTTAATGTTAAGGGTGTGAGAGAGGAAAGGACTGAGCAGGACATGGACTGTAACCTTGGTTTGCTGGGACACAGCTCCATTCTAAAGTAGGCAGGGTTCTTTCTGGTAGCAATCAAGTGGTTGCCTCCACAGCCTAGAACAAAGGACCAGAGGGAGGGGAAAATGTCAGAGATGGGGTCTAGAAAGTGTTGAGATCTGTGGAAGCTAAGGCTTCCTGCCGTACAGGAAAGCAGATCAGCCTCTACGCATTTCACGTGTGCTCCATTAGTACCCGGTGGGATCAGCCTGCCTGCTCCCACTCCCTGATTCTGTCCACAGTTTTTTTTTCTATCTGATTGGTGCTTTAGAGAAAAGAGTAAGGTAGAAACTTAAGGAGAGTTAAGTGAGAGATGAGACAGGGCTGAGAACACTTTAACAATAAGCTTTAGGAGATTTTTTTAATTCTCTCTACCTTCAGAGACTTGATATTTATACTCTTCTGGGAACAAGGGAAAAATTCTTTGGCACTTTATAGTAGAAGTGTATTTCTTGTAGGCAGCATATACATGAGTCCTGCTTTTTTATCCAATATGATAATCTGTGACCTCCAGTTGGGATGTTTAGACCATTTACATTTAATATGATTTTTTATATGGTTAGGTTTAAGCCTATCATCTTGATATTTGTTTTCTATTTGTCACATCTATTCTTTATTCTCGAATTTGCTTTTTTTCTGCCTTCTTTTGGTTCATGTATTTTTTTATTTCATTTAATCTCCTTTGTTGGCTTATAGCTATAACTGTTTATTTTAGTCATTACTTTAGGGTTTATAGAATACATCTTTAACATCACAGTCTATCTTCAAGTTATATCATTTCATGTATGGTATATGCACCTGACATAGTATACTTCTGTTTTTTCCTTCCTGTCCTTATTCTATTGTTGTCATACCTTTTACTTATACATTGTTATTATTTTTGTTTAAACTTTCAATTATCTTCTAAAGAGATTTAATTAGGAAAAAATGATATATTTGACTATATGGTTACCTTTTCCAGTGCTCTTCATACTTTTTGTAGATCCATATTATTTCCTTCTACCTAAAGGACTTCCTTTAACATTTCTTGCAGTGTGGGGCTGCTGGTAATGAATTTTTTCAGCTTTCTTATGTCTTTGTTTCACCTTCATTTTTTTTTTTTTTTTTTTTTTTTTGCGGTACTTTGGCCTCTCACTGTTGTGGCCTCTCCAGTTGCTGAGCAAAGGCTCCAGACACGCAGGCTCAGCAGCCATGGCTCACGGGCCCAGCCACTCCGCAGCATGTGGGATCTTCCTGGACTGGGGCACGAACCCGTGTCCCCTGCATTGGCAGGCGGACTCTCAACCACTGCACCACCAGGGAAGCCCTCACCTTCATTTTTGAAAGATATTTTCATTGGACGTAAACGTCTAGGATGACTGTCTTTTCCAACATGCTTTAAACACATTGCACTACTTTCTTCTCTTGCATTGTTTCTGACAAGAAATCTGCTGTCAGATGGTTCCTCTAAACGTAATATGTCCTGTGTGTGTGTGTATGTGTGTGTGTCCTTAAGATTTTCTCTATCTCTACTTTTGAGCACTTTGATCATGATGTGTCTTGGTATAGTTTTGGTCATGTTTCTTGTGCTTGGTGTTCATTGAGCTTCCTTGAGTGGATGCAGTTGAAGCAGTTTGGTGCTTTTGTGTCTTGCTTTCAATACTTGCTGGGTGGGACCAGGGCTGGGTTTAGTCTAGGGACAATTATTTCCCGCTATTAATGCAAGACCCTTCTGAGTTCTCTACCCAATGTCCCATGAACTATGAGTATGATTGGTGGGAACAGGTGCTATCCCTGACCCTGTGTATCCAAGTACTATTCCCTCTAATCCTTTCAGGTGGTTCTTTCCCCAGCATTGAGTAGCTTCCTCATACTCATACACTGATCTGCCAGATTCTCAAAGGGAACATTTTCCAGGTCTCTAGAGTGCTCTCTCTCTCTCTGTAGCAACCTGTTTTATGGTCATCTATCCTGAAAACTCTAGCAGCTTTGGTCTTCCTAGAGGCTCTGCCTCCTCAACTCAGAGAGTTCCCTGGGCTCTGCCTGGGTCTCCCCTCCCTGCACTTCCACCTCTATCAAGGCCAAAATCCGAAACAAACTCACCTCATCTGTTCTCCATCTCTCAGGGATCCCTGTCCTTCATTGCCTGATGTCTAGTAACTTTAAAACTATTGTTTTATATATTTTGTCCAGTGTTGTAACTATTTCAACCAGGAGGGTAAACCCTGTTACTCCCTCTTGGCCAGAAACTGAAATATATATTACACTCGAAATATTTAGTATTTATTTACCTTTTTATCCCCAAATAGAAATAACTCTTTTTTGATTAAAAGCCCTTTCAGTGACTCATTAAAGAAAGTCAGATTAACATACAAAAAAAATTAAAGTTAATAGTAATCCCATCACCCCAAAATGAGTCACTAAACTATACATTCTGTGAGTCTGAGACCACACTATCCCATAGTTAGTGCTCAGTAAATGTTTGCCAATTGAAAGACTTTTCTCTATGTTGACAATAATTACCATTTCACCTTGCACTCTATTTGTTTATTCAATAGATATTTACTGAGGGTTTGGTTAGTAAATGTTTAAGCATTTCTGTCATAATTGTTTTCAATTAATTTGGGGCAAATCCATTTGTGGACATCCGTTAAAAACATCAATTTCTGAACATTAATATAATTTGGATTGAAGTAGGCTCTCCTAATTAAGTGTACAGTTAGGAAATTTTCTTCATATATTACTTTTATTTAGAAAGACCTTTGAATGGATTGGAAGGCTCAGGAAAGTCTCTCTACCATCCTCAGAATCAAATCTACAAAATGAGCTGTTGAGATGAGTGTCTGTTACAGAGGACTTCTTTATTACTGATCTTTCCTTCTACACTACCTGTGGCCTTTATTAATATGCCCGTTGCCATTGAGGTTTCAACTTTTGCTGCTAAATTCTGAAATGGAAAATACAGTTCTCAGGGGGAGATAGCACCACATTATTGCTGACAGTGAGTTCTGCTGTGTAGTTAACCACCTGCCACTCTGCTGTGCAACTTAAGTTGTCTCGCAGGGGACAGGGGAGTCCTAGAGGAAACCAAGAGAAGCATTTCCCACTAGGTATTATAATGCATTTTATCATGCTTTATTCCCATTGTTCATCCCCTCACCTAACCTCCCCCCATGGCTTTGCAGGTGGTAAGTTTTTAATTTCTGTATAAGCACTAGGAACCACGGAGTCTGCACAAGATACCACACAGGTGCAGAATTTTAATCCCAGGGGTGTGGCAGAGGCTGTGACTGCTCTGCTGGGGATGTGGCTGGGCCATTGAAGCTTCCAGTGGCTGGGCAGGCCTGGGGGGCCCAGAGTACAAGGAGCCCAGAGTACAACGCAGTTCTGGTTGTTGCCATAACTGAGCGTTCACAAGTGAAGGGACCAACTGATCTGTACTGGAATTTGGTTGCTGCTTGGTTCACAAATGGGCTGGAGGTCAATCTTAGGAGATTCATTTAAGTATAAGAAAGAAGAAAATATAGGGTGGGCTTATGAGTGTGCTCAGAGCTTCGTAGCAGAGGAAACAAGGTGCTTGAGAAATGGGAATTGGTGTGAGAGGTAGAGGGAGGAAGCTGAAAAGGGGTAGGTTTAGATAGGCTAATAAAGGGTAGTGATTAAACTATCAGAAACTCACGTTGGTGTGCTGAGGAGCCAAAGGATGGAAAGGCCAGAGAAGTCAGGCACATAAGCTGCAAGGTTCACATTCAACAAACATTTATTGAGAACCTATTATGTATGAAATCTTTATTTCATGTTTTAGTTTATCAACAGATGACTATGAGGTTGGTATTTTTTAAATTTTATTTTATTGAAGTATAGTTGATTTACAATGTGTTAATTTCTGCTGTATAACAAAGTGATTCAGTTATACTTGTGTATATATATTCTTTTTCATATTCTTTTCCATTATGTTTTATTACAGGATATTGAATATAGTTCCCTGTGCTATACAGTGGGAACTTGCTGTTTATCCGTCCTATATATAATAGTTTGCATCTGCTAATCCCAAACTCTCAGTCCTTCCCTCCCCCACCTCCCCTTCACCTTGGCAACCACAAGTCTTCCCTCTCTATCTGTGAGTCTGTTAATGTTTTGTAGATATGTTCACTTCTGTCATATTTTAGATTCCACATGTAAGTAATATCGTATGCTATTTGTCTTTCTCTTTCTGACTTACTTCACTTAGTATGATAATATCTAGGTCCATCATGTTGCTGCAAATGGCATTATTTAATTCTTTTTATGGCTGAGTAATATTCCATTGTATATATGTGCCACATCTTCTTTACCCATTCATCTGTTGATGGACATTTAGGTTGCTTCCTAGGTTGGCTTTAGGTTGCATTTAGGTTGGCTATTGTAAATAGTGCTGCTATGAACACAGGGGTGCATGTACCTTTTCAAATTATGGTTTTGTCTGGGTATATGACCCGGAGTGGGATTGCTGGATCATATGGCAACTCTTTAGTTTTTTGAGGAACCTCCATGCTGTTTTCCATAGTGGCTACACCAATTTACATTCCCTGTGACGTTGGTATTGATACCTGATCTTACTGTTAAGGAAACTAAGATCTGAGATATTAAGTGATAAAACCAGTTGAAACCCAGATCTGTCTGATTCCAAGTCCAGATCCCAAGTATTCTTCCCACTACTCCATACCAGAGTGGGATGCACGGGGTAACAGTGCTACCATTTTAGAAACTGACTCGGAGCCTTCCCTGAATGGACGGTTGCTCTATTGCAAACCCAACAAGAGTGTTATATTTTGCCTTCTTTAAAAATAAAAGTAATATATGCACATAGTAAAAGTATCAGTACTGAAGCAGTACTGAAAGGTGTAAAATGAACCTTTTTTCTCTCTACCATCATTTTCATTATTAGTTCCTTTCCAGTCCTACTCCCCAGAAGTCACAACTCCTAACAGTGTTTTTCAGTGCTTAGTGTGTAGAGTATTTTTGTGATCCACAGTGACATTTAACACAGCAGATGGTCAGGAGATTCAAAACCATGTCATGTGAGGAACAACTGAAGGAACTAGAAAGGTTTACTCTGCAGAAGAGACTGTGGGGCAGAAGTGCTGTCTTCAGATATCAAGAGGACAGTCATGTGGGGGAGAACTAATCCTGTTCCCGTGGCCCCAGAGGTCACAGTTGGAACCCATTGCATAGACACTATGGGAGAGGCAGCTTTTAGCTCTGCAAAAGAGAGAACACAGAGCCATCTCAATGAGGGTAAAAAGTACCTCCTGCAGGAAGTATTCAAACAGAGGCTGCATGACCACTTAGCAAGGACATGATAATCGTAACAGGAGCATCAGGGGGAGGTTTTCAAACTCCAGGTCATGAGAGTGGGTGTTAAAATCAATTTAGAGGAACATTTTTAAAGAAATAGAATAAAGTGAAAAATCTCAGAATACAGCACATGTAAGGTTGTAAGTATTGTTACAGAAACTTTTTTCCCCTAGGTGTGTGTTACCTGTATACCAGGTTGCAATGTAAAACATATTTCTTACTGCGAGTCATGGTCAAAAAAATTTGAAAGCTACTCCACTGGGTGGACACCAAGACCCCTTCAGGCACTCACTGTGTGAAAGGGGTCTGGACTGGAGTCTGCAGACCCGGGTCCCCTCTCAGCCCCATAGTGGCAACTCATCATCCTTCTCTGAACTTTCCTTCATTTGTGCAATGATGGTCAAAGCCATTTAGAACTTTAGATAGAGTGGTCAACATCTAAAGGCCTTTCCAATTCTAGAATTGTCTATGCTAAGAACATTCATTTATTCAATAGATATTGCTTGAGCAGTGCCTTCTATGTGCCAGGCACTGTTCTAGATGTGGGGATACAGAAGTGAACAAAGCAGGTCCAAAACAAGCTCCTGACCCTCATGGAGCTTACGTTCTAGCAAGGATACCAAGGTAAGTAAGGGAATCATGGTGACTGTTAGACAGCATTTTGTACCAAGTGCTTACAAAGAAAAAATAAGCAGAGAGGAGGGATATGAAATATTGGAGAGAGGGTTGAAATTTTAGATGGAGTGGTCAAGGAACCCTCCCCCAGAAGGTGATTTCTGAGTAAAGACCTGGTGGAAACGAGGGCATTAGCCATACGGATTCCTGGGGTCCCCAGGAGGAAGAAACAGCAAACGTAAAAGGGTGGGAACGTGCCTGGCATGTTCCTTGAACAGCAGGGAGGCCAGTGTCAGAGTGGTTAGAAGAGAGTGAAAAAAAGTTGTTGAAGATGAAGTCGGGGAGGGAGCAGGGGGCCCAGCACAGAGTTCTTTAGAGCTGCCTCCATTCCTTTGGTAGGCTGCAGATGGTGACACCTATCTTTGCCCAGTTGTGAGGGTCGGGGAAGATGGGAATGTGTTCTCAAAACTATGAGATCCTCTAGAAATATGATGTTATTACCACTTTGTGGATGAAGGTAAATGGAGCAAGTCAGTGACCACGAGAGAATGCCAGCTCTTTCCCTAAGGCACACCCAGCCCACCCTTTGGAGGGTGCGGACCTCTCCATAGTGGTTGTGCTGTTAAAAGTCTAAGAGTTTCTTTGCTTTTGATTTAGAAATTCCATCACCCAAAGTTAAGTAGTCTTCATCGGGAGAACTTCATCTGGAATCTGAAAAATGTTCCTCTTTTGGAGAAATACCTGTATGCCTTGGGCCAGAATCGGAATCGAGAGATTGTCGAACAGGTTGTTCAGCTGTTCAAGGATGAAGTAATGACCAAATTAAGTCAGTTTCGAGAATGTGAGTATCCCCCCATTCAAATCAGTATTTTTCTTGATTTTTAAATTGTCAAATTTCAAACCATCAGCAAAGTATGGAGGCACAACTTAGCTTTATCAAATCTTAAAACTTTGTCAGATTTGCTCCTGTTGCTTTTAAAGAATAATACTTTCACTTCCCTTAAAATTGCTACATTTGAAGGCCCCTCTAATCCCTTAAAATTGCTACATTTGAAGCCCCCTCTAAACTTTACATGATTCTACCTCTCCCCTCCCTACTAAACTTGCATATGTTTTAATATTACTACATATGTATATATTCATAAATTACCTACAGTAGTATTTTGCATGCTTTCAAACTTTAGATAAATGGCATCACACTGTATATTATCATTCTACAACCTGCTTTTTTATTCAACATTGTTTTTCAGATTGATCCATTTAATATGTGTAGTTCTAGTTCATTTAGTTGGTTAGCTTTAACTGCTGAATAATATTCCATAGTGTGTGTGTGTGTGTGTGTGTGTGTGTGTGTGTGTGTGTGTGTGTGTTCCATAATTTATTTTAATATAATTTTTTTGGGTCTATCCTCTTGTTAATGGAATTTTAGTTGGTTCCTTTTTCTTTTTCTGTATAAATGATGCTGCAATGAGCAATCTAGGGCATATCTCCTTATGCACATGCACAACAATTTCTTTAGGGTGTAACAAACCTTCTGACCCAGAATGAAGTACTGGTCAAAGGGCAAGGAACTGACGGGGCATTTCTAGTAAAGCCAAGGATAGGCTTTGAACATCCTTTTTGTCCTCTGCTTTCTGTAATAGTCAGCTCAGGCTGCCATTAAAAAAACACAAATGACTGGGTGGCTTAAACAACAGAAATGTGTTTCTCATAGCTCTGGAGACTAGATGTCTGAGATCAGGGTGCCAGCACGGTCAGGTTCTAGTAAGGACTCTCTTCTCTCTGTGTCCTCCTCACATGGTGGAGAGAGAGCCAGCAAGCTCTCCAGTATCTCTTCTCATGAAGACACTAATCCCATCATGAAGGCCCCACACTCAGGATCTCCCCTAAACCTAATTACTTCCCAAAGGCCTCATCTCCAAATACCATTGCACTGAGGGTTAGGGCTTCAACATAGATTTGCAGGGAACTCAGGGTGGGGGGGTGAGCGGGCACAGTTCAGTCCAATAGCACTTACTTTGTGTAAACACAATGTGGTTAAAAAAAAAAAAAAAAAAAGGAGTTGATTTTTTTCCCCTCAAACCTGTTTCTCCCTCCCAGTCATCTTCATTCCGTTGAAATAGTATCCACCATTCGCTTAGTTAATCTGACCAAAAACCTACAAGTCATCAGCTTGACTTTGTTCTTTCTCCCACACTTCACATCCAGTCAAATTCTATCAGTTCTAACTTCAAAGAATACCCTACTTCTAACCCTGTTTCCCACATTTACTACCACCTTTGTCCAAAATACCATCATTTCTCAAATGGATTATTGCTGTAGCCTCCTAACTGGTCTCCCTGTCCCGTCTCCCTGCAGTATATATTCACTTGTGTCTTACCTTTTTTTTTTTTCTTAATAGTACTTCTGTAAGATTATCCATGTTGTTGCATGTGGCTATAGCTTATTTTTAACTTTTATTACTGTAAAGTATGTGATTCATAAATATACCACATGTTAGCTATTCTACTTTTCAAAGATATTTGAGTTCTTTCCAGTTTGGGTCTGTTAAGAACAGTGCTCTGTGAATATTCTTGTGTCTCTTGCTATACATGTTCATGAGTTCTTTGAGTATATGACTTCATGAGCTCAGGAGTAGGATTGCTGAATCATAGTTCATGTCCATTTTCAACTTCAGAGATAATGCCAAACAAGGTGGCATTATTAATGCCAAGGTGGTTGTATGACTTTGTACCACTACTAGCAGAGAATAAAATTTATATTCCTCTACAACCTTGGTACTATCAGACTTTAATTTTTGCAAATCTGATGTGTGTGTAATGGTTGCTTATTGTGGTTTTAATATACATTTCCCAATTATTGGCCATTTGGATATATTCTTTTGTGAAGTGCCTATTCAAGTCTTTTGCCTGTTTTTCTATTGGGATTTTTTTCTCATTGATTTTAGAAGTTCAAAATATTTTCTGGATACAAGCCCCTGGTTGGTTATATGTGTTACAAATATTTTGTTCCATTCTGTGGCTTGTCTTTTCATTCTCTTCATGATATGTTTTGATGAATAATCCTTAATTTATTGGTTTAAAATATATCAATCTTTTACCTCATGGTTAGTGTTTTCTGAAAAAAACTTTCCCTACCTGTGGTCATGAGATATTATTACCCTATATTATCTTCCTAAAGTTTTAGTTTTTTGCCTTTCATAATAGGCCTATAATCCATCTGGAATTTATTTTTATATATGGTGTGAATTTTTCTTATGGCTGATAAATTTTCTCACCAACATTTATTGAAAAGCCATGTTTTTCCTTTTGTTTTCCAGTACTACCTCTGTTGTAAATCAAATATGTCTTTGGACTGTATTTTACTCTATTGGTCTATTTGTCAGTCTCTGCACCCATACCACACTGTGTATCAGCTAGGCTAGGTCATGCTGCAGTAAGAAATAACCCCCAAATTCTTGTGGACTATAATAACAAAGGTTTATCAGTTCCAACTCAAGCTGCAGGTCTATCATGGATTCACTAGGGCTCTGTGTTTTCTCACTTTGGGATTTAGACTGATGGAACTTTCATCAACTGGAATGTTGCTATGGGGAAAGAAAATGTAGTAAATTGTACGCTGGATCTTAAAGCTTCTGCCCTGAAGTGATGTCATTTCTGTTCATATGTAAGTGGCCAAAAAAAGCCGCACAGCCGCATACAACTTTTGGGGAAGCAGGGAATTGCAACCCAGCATGTTCCTAGAAGGAAGATAACTGGAATATTTTTGAGCATACCTAAAGATTACCATAGTGTCTTAATTTCTTTAACTTTTTAAGTCTTCATATCTGGTAGAACATGTCCTCCCACCTTCTTGTTCTTCTATAAGAGGGTCTTGAGTATTTTTGGTCCTTTACATTTCCATATCAATTTTGGAATCAGCGTGTCATGTTTAAAGACAAATTTTGTTGAGATTTTGGCTAGATTTTGGCTAGAATTGAATCTATATACACATTTGGAGAAAATGGGTATATATATTTATATTATAAGATTGAGTAAGATAATCCATGAACATTGGTCTACCTCTCCATTGATATAGATCAATAAAAGATATATATGATGAAATTTTTGATTGTCCTTTTACTGTTGACTTCTACTGTAATTGCATTATGGTCAGAGAACGTATTTTGTATCAGTGCTTTCGAGTAGAATTTTCTTCAATGATGGAAATGTTCTGTATTTGTGATGTCTAACACACTAGCTTTTGTGTGGCTACTGAGCACTTGAATGACTGGTGCAACTAAGGAATTGGATTTTTTATTTTATTTAATCTTAATGAATTCAAATGGTAACTTGTGGCAAGTGGCTACTATGTGGGACAGAGCAGCTCTATATGATTTTAGTACTCTGAAATTTGTTAAGATTTACTTTATAATGAAGCATTTGGTAATGTTTAAAAAATGGTCCCTGTGTGCTAAAAAGAATGTATTTAGTAGGTGCTGGGTACAGAGTTATACATATGTCCAGTAGGTCAAATTTGTTAATCATGTTGTTTAAGTTTTCTATACTATTGAGTTATCTTTTTGTCTGCTTGTTCTAATAATTATTAAGAAAAGTATATATAAAATCTCCCAGTCTGATTGTGGATTGTCTATTTTTATTTGTATTTCTGTCAAATTTTGCTTTATATATTTCAAGGCAACATGCATATAAAATTTGAATTGTTGTCTTACTAGGAAACTGTGTCTTTTATCAACATAAAGTACCCTTCTTTATCTCTGCCATTGCTTTCTGCCTTAATGTCTACTCCATCTGACATTATATAGCTATCCCGTCATATTTTTGTTCTCTTGATTTTTTCTCTTTTCCATTTTTTCTTTTCCTTTTTGCCCTTCTTTTGCGTGAATTGTTTTTGTGCTTATTATTTTTGTCTTTTTTTTCTCTCTCTCTCCCACACTTTGAAAATTATATACTCTCTATTCTTTGACTGATTACCTTAGGAATTCTAACATGTGACTTTAACTTATCAAAGTCTGATATTATTCAAGACAATACAAGGACCTTAAAATACTTTCATTCCATTTATCTCTTTCCTGACCCATATGCTGCTGTTTTAGTAAACTTTAATTCTATATTTTTACCACAAAAGACATTATTATTTTTGTTTTAGAGTCTAGTTTATTTAGATTTACTTATATATTCCCTTTTTATCTTCCAGCACCCCAAACCTTCTGTCTGGAGTTATTTTATTCCTGCCTGAAATACAACCTTCTGAATTTCCTTTAATGCAGTTATCTAATGGTGAACTCTCTCTGATTTTGTCTGAAAATGTTTTTTATTTTGTCTTCATCCCTGAGGAGATTTTCACAGCCTATAGAACTTTAGATTTCATGGGTTTAGAATTTTAGAATTCCACTGTCTTCTAGCTTCCATTGCTGCTAAGAGGCCAGCTGTCAGTCTGTTGCTTTTGTCTTTTTCTCCTTTGGGATGCTTTTCAGATGTTTTCTTAAAATATTTTTTTTTCTTGATCTACTCAGGTTTCTCAAATCTGTGTGTGTACATGGTCTTTCACCATTTATGGAGAATTCTTGCCTCTGCACCTTTCTCTCTTTCTTCTCCTTTTGAGACTCCAATTAAGCTCATGTTAGACCTTCTCACTGAATCCTCTGTGTATATTACCTTCTCGCGCGTGCACGCGCACGCATGTGTGTGTGTGTTAATCTTTTTCTCTGCCCGTGCTGCATTTTCAACAATTTTCTAGTTTATCGATTCTCTCTTTAGCTATGTCTAATCTCTTAAACCCAACCATTGTGTTTTTAATTTTTTCATTGTATTTTTCAGTTTTAGAAGTTCTTCTTGATTATTTTTCTAGAGTAACTGCCTTGTGGCCAGAGAACATACTCTATATCAGCACACAGGGAAATAAGGTATCATGAGCAAGAACAAGAAACTGACTATAGACACTGAACCAAAGACTTCAGTAACTCGAATGATCAGGCACAGAATATAGTCACACAGCAGCCTGGTTTGGCATTTGGTTTTAAGGCTATATTTTTGTCCTTCCGCCTCCTTGGACCTGCAGTAGTCTAAACAGTGGGTTGTAGCAGATTTTGTCATCCTTTTAAGAGTTGGGAAACCCTCATCACTGCCTCCAGCTTCATGTGGTGAATCTGTTTCCCAACAAGCAGGTAGCATTTTAAGTTCCTTCTCCCAAAGGGGGAAAGCACACTGCTGATCTGGAACACAATAGACAAGCCTGTGGCTTTATTCCTGCTCACTGCACTGCTTGTGCTTGGCATTTCTATTCTGTTTTTAGTGTATAAATCTATCTTGGTTTTGAGGCTGGCTGTATATTTATTGTTTTCTCTTTTTACTTTTATCATTGCTATGTATATTGGGGTTATCAAAGAATGAATTCACTCTGCCAACTGGATCAGAACTCTTTCTTTTCTTTCGTTAATTCTCAAATTCAACAACTTTTGTCATTTTATTCCAAGCATTGAGTAGCTGTATCATTTCTTAATAGGCCATTGGACATGTGAAGAGAAGCAACAAAAAGAGAGAGGTCCTTGCATATACAGATTGCATTAGTGAAGTAACATTTCATTGATTCTAAAATGCCATTTGACTTTACAAGATATCCAATTACTTTATGAACCTCTAGGAAGAAAAAATATTGCCAGTGAAACTATGACATGGCATCAATTGTATGATGAACCCCAAAATCAGAAGCATGTAGTTTACAGTAATATTCATTGCTTTTACAGGCCACCAACTGTGCCATATCACTTAACGTGAATGACACAATACTAACTCATATAGAAGAAATCAACATTATATTTAGAAGCTAATATTGTGGACTTTATATCATGTACTTATTATAAAGTACATGTCTAACTGCTTCAGTAGGCGTGGACATCCCCATCTCCTCCTAATCCTCATTCAGAGGTTTATTTATTTATTTAATAAATTTATTTATTTTTGGCTGCGTTGGGTATTTGTTGCTGCACACGGGCTTTCTCTAGTTGCAGCGAGCAGGGGCTACTCATCGTTGCAGTGGGTGGGCTTCTCATTGTGGTGGCTTCTCTTGTTGTGGAGCACGAGCTCTAGGCGTGCAGGCTTCA
Organism: Orcinus orca; assembly: GCF_937001465.1. NCBI lineage: Eukaryota > Metazoa > Chordata > Mammalia > Artiodactyla > Delphinidae > Orcinus > Orcinus orca. The sequence goes on from NC_064560.1 coordinate 82,088,227, forward strand.
GTAGTTGTGGCTCGCGAGCTCTAGAGCACAGGCTCAGTAGTTGTGGCACACGGACTTAGTTGCTACGTGGCATGTGGGACCTTACTGGACCAGGGCTCGAACCTGTGTCCCCTGCATTGGCAGGCGGATTCTTAACCACTGCACCACCAGGGAAGTCCCCTCACTCAGTGGTTTAAATCAGTGCTTCTCAAACTATCCATGGTAAAAGTTTGGGGTTTTCTCCCAACCCACTGCAGCCTGATACATGGCCCTACTATTCAAGATTAGTAAACGGCTCACACCACATATGACTTACCATGCACATTTGACAACACCCAAACTGGCCTATACTGTTAATGAGATAAGGCCCCTGTCATACTCTTTGATGAAAAACCACTATGAAATTATCTAAACAGTCTCAATTTCTGTTTTTATTTGATGCAGACTAATAACAGTTTGTGGGCCAGCACTAGCCACAGGCCCCCCACTTTGAGTGGTACTGTCTTAAAATAACACCACCTATTCCAGTAATCAAAAGACTGGGGACATTCGGAATTACCTTGTCATCAGAAATTTCTTTTAGAAATCCTAGGTTAAAATAAAGGCACATCTGGTTCATTCTAGGACTCTTTGCTTCTGATAATAATATGAATATGCACACACACGTAGGGGTGTGTGTGTGTGTATGTGTGTGTGTATACAGTTCTTTTCCCTTTACTTGGCTCATAGCCAAAATCAGGTGTTCACAATGACTACAGTCTCCATCTTCTGGCCTTGTGTTGATGAGAAGCAAAAGCAAAAACAACCACCGAAATTAACTGCTTTTTCCTTTTCAGAGGAAATTATTTTATTTCTAGAAAATGAGGGATTAGCTCTTTATCTCTGACTGCTTATCAAATTTCTGAATGTCCATACCTGAGGAAGAGAAATGGAAAGAGAATGAACTAGGGTATTGAACAACTGTTTTTACTTGGCTTGATTTTTCTCCTTTCAGGTATCAATCATGGAGATCTTAACGACCATAACATTTTAATAGAGTCCAGCAAGTCAGCCTTTGGAGATGCTGTATATCAAGTGTCTGGGATTTTAGATTTTGATGACATGAGCTATGGCTACTATGTGTTTGAAGTGGCAATCACCATCATGTACATGATGATTGAAAGCAAGACTCCTATACAAGTAGGAGGTCATGTCCTTGCAGGGTTTGAAAGTGTAGTCCCACTGACACCTGTGGAGAGGGGTGCTTTGTTTCTACTTGTTTGCAGTCGTTTTTGTCAGTCCCTTGTCTTAGCTGCACACTCTTGCCAGCTATACCCAGAGAACAAAGAGTATCTCATGATTACTGCAAAAACTGGGTGGAAGCACTTACAGCAAATGTTTGGCATGGGCCAGAAAGCTGTAGAAGAAATCTGGTTTGAAACTGCCAAGTCCTATGAATCTGGGATCTCCATGTGACCAGATAAAAATGCACACTAACTTGGGTAATTAAAAACCAATAGGACCAAATCTAATTCCATAAAGGGTTTCCCTGCATAATTAAAGATGAATTGATGAAACATTGCAATGCACATGAAACCACTACGGTCTTCTAGCAATTTCATGACCATTTTTTAAACCTAAGAAAGTACTACATGAACAAGCATGTCTTTCTATGGGTCTCACTTGCCTTGTGTATCAAACATGTAGAGTGATATTCTGAATCGGATAATCTCTCAAGGTCTGCTGCAGCCCTGAGATCAGTGATTTTTTTAAACTTTGAAAGGAATATATATGTATAGACATATTCACATATTTTAAATAAGTGGATGTAACACACAGACCTAGTTAACATATCACCAATTCTATGAAGGCTTCTCCCAACTCTTTGTTGTCCAGAATCCCATTGTACCCTGTCTTCTGTATGGCACATCACTTGGTATCATGGATGATGGCTGTGTAGTCATCTAGCCTAAGAGCTATTTGAGGTCAGAAACTATGTAAAATTTTTTTGTCTTTCATCCCTTTTTACACCTGGTATAGTGCCTTTCCCATGGTCTTTAAAATATTTACAAAATTAATGTATCCTAGAAGAAAGGCTGGAGAAAATAAGGCACACATAGTGCCTTAGGAGGAAACACAGATGGTATTCATAAGAGAAAGCTTTAACTTGTTTGAGAGAGCAATTGAAACTGTAACTCCAGAGATAGATGCCAGAACTCACTGGAACTGCAAGTAAGCAAATAACACACCCAGGCAAGGCCACTAACTCCTGAAGTACCGAAATAGTTTTCATATCGATACTAAGAAAGACCCTAAGCAGATATTTTAAAATTCTCTACAATTTATGTTTCTTTTCATAGGAGTATGTAATATTGAAGAACATAGCTTACATGTACTACTTGACTTTAATCATACCACTGTATTTCCTTCACTGATTTCTCTTCATGTCCCCCTTAGTATGATATAGTAAATAGCTGTTTACTTCTTGTCATTTTAACCCTCCATTCTCTAGAGATGACTCAAGTCTAGAACCCTGTCCATTCAAACACCTTCTCAGTAGTTATCTCTTTCCATATACATGAGAACACATTGATTCTATATCTCTCCATCTAATGACCTACCTATAGAGCTATCTATACTCCCCAAACTAGGTCTCTCTCTGAATTTTCTTGTATCACTCTTGTATCATTCTTATATTCACCTTTAACTTCTCTGTACCTTAATTTCCTTATCTGTAAAGGTGAAGTAGTACCTATCTTATAGTGCCTGTAGTACCTCAGAGTTAGAGTTCTTAGAAATTAATGCAAAGTTCTTAGCACAGGGCTTGGCACATAGAAAAGACTTAATAAATACTTACTAAATGAATGAACCAGGTTACCCAAACTCAAAATACTGGAGAAGTTTTCTTTTTGCCTCTCTCATATTCAATCAGTGATCTGATTCTTAGGAATCAGAATTTTAGATCAGTAAATGATGATCAAATCCCTGTCCTTCCTGCCTTACTGTTTAACAATAAATAATAAAAACAAATATTTATTGAGTACTAAGTATTTAAAAGAAAACTCTCTCTACTCTCACAACACTTCTGACGCTAAACATGTGGAGTTTTCCTTCGCATTAAGCAATCCTGACACCAACTGTTTGGAGCTAGAGCAGACCCCCAGGTTAAGGGCTCAGTCCCACAAAACTGCCTCCACTTCAGATGCCAGCCTCAAGTCCTAGGTTGTACTTCTGACCAACTGGCTGTAAGTTGGGGGTTCCCATGACCCCCTCCTCAGCTTCTATAATTTGCTAGTACAGCCCAAAGAACTCGGGGAAATGCTTACTTATGTTTATTAGTTTATTTTAAGGGTATAATAATAAATGGACAGAGGAAGAAATACATAAGGTGAGATCCAGAAGGATCCTAAGCACAGAAGCTTCTGTCTCTGTGGAGTTGGGGGTGCACCATGCTCCCGGCATGTAGATCTGCTCACCAAGCCAGAAGCTCTTGAACCTCTTTGGTAGGGCTTTTATGTTGGCTTCGGTTGATCAGATCATTGACCACTGGTTGATCAAATCATCTCCCCTCCCCAGAAGGTGGGGGGTGAAGCTGAAAGTTCCAGCCCTCTAGTCACTTGGTTGGTTCCTCTAATAATCAGCCCCCATCCTCCAGGACTCACTTCATTAGCATAAATTCATGTGTAGCTGAAAGGGGCTTCTTATGAATAAAAAAGAAGCTCCTCTCTCCCCTACCACTCAGGAAATGACAAGAGTTTTAGAAGCTTTGTGCCAGAACCTGGGACAAAGACCAAACATATATTTCATATTATATCACAGGACTTTACATGCATTATCTCATTTAATCTCCACAAAAAAAACCGTGAGAAAAGTATTGTTATGATTTTTTAATAGATCTTTATTGGAGTATAATTGCTTCACAATACTGTTAGTTTCTGTTGTACACCAAAGTGAATCAACCATATGCATACATGTGTCCCCATATCCCCTCCCTCTTGAGCCTCCCTATCCCACCCCTCTAGGTCATCACAAAGCGCTGAGCTGATCTCCCTGTGCTATGCTGCTGCTTCCCACTAGCTAACTATTTTACATTCGGTAGTGCATATATGGGACTTAAGTAAACTTAAAAGCTTTTGCACAGCAAAGGAAACCATAAACAAGCCAAAAAGACAACCCTCAGAATGGGAGAAAATATTTGCGAGTGAAACAACAGACAAAGGATTAATCTCCAAAATATACAAACAGCTCACGGAGCTCAATATAAAAAAAAAAAAACAATCCAATTAAAAAATGGGCGGAAGGCCTAAATAGACATTTCACCAAGGAAGACATACAGATGGCCAAGAGGCACATGAAAAGATGCTCAACATCACTAATTATTAGAGAAATGCAAATCAAAACTACAATGAGTTATCACCTCACGCCAGTCAGAATGACCATCATCAAAAAATCTAGAAACAATAAATGCTGGAAAGGGTGTGGTGAAAAGGGATCCCTCCTGCACTGTTGGTGGGAATGTAAATAGTACTGTTGTGATTAATCCCCATTTTCAGATGAGGAAATAGATGCTTTAAAAGTTGAAGCAATTTGCTCCAAGAGAGCCAGGGACCCATACCACTTTCTCCTCTCCTCCTTTCTCCCCTCCCCTCCTCTCCTCTCTATGGGCTCACATACACACCTGTGTTAGGAGGATCAAATGAGATCATTCACAGGAAAGCACTTATGCTTCTCAAATTTAAGGGGTTGTGATTTTTATCTGCCTTGACCATTCAGGAAACTGGGGACTAGAAAAATGAACTAAAACTTGCATTTCACTCCCAGACCAATGTTCATTTTCTTATACCATGAAACTCTACAGATTTCCTGCTTGCTTGCTCCTTCTGCTAACATGGATTCTCTTCCACTGAATTATCTTAATGCAAATATTGCTGACCAACTCTTCAGATATTTAAATACGGGCTGCCTTGCATTGCTATTTTACTATTTGGTGTTTGCCGTAGCTTATCTCCAATCAATCAGGTCAATGTAGTTTATAAACTCTTTGGTGGCATACATTGAATAATATTTATTTCATTATCTTCAGAACCTAGCTTGGTGCCAGGCCCCTAGCACAGCCTTAATAGAGAACCGTCTGATGAACTGTTAGAATGAACGCACGTCTACAAGTGCTGGTCTTTGGTTCTTTCCACCAATGAGGAGGAAAACCAGTTCTAGATTTGGGAATCAATACCATACCTCCAGCAAAGACTCTACTCTTGCAAGTATCTTTTTCTGTCTGGGCTTTTATCCCTCTAGACTGCAACAGAACTTTACTTTCTGGTGTTATTATCCTTAATCTCTCCACCTTACAGCCTTCATATTAGGGCCAGATAAAAACTCTCATTACAATATATTGCTGTGTGACAATTTAACCAAAAACTTAGTAGATTGAAAGCTCAATTTTTTATATCTTATGGATTCTTCAGGTCACGAATTCAGACAGGCCCTGGGACAGCTTGTCTCTGCTCCACAATGCCTGGGGCCTCAGTGGGGAAGACCTCAATGCTGGGGGAGATTCAATGATGGGGGACTAAGATCATCTAGAGGAATCCTCACTCACAAATCTGGCCAGTCATGCTGGAACCTCAGCCGGGCTGTTGGTGGAATATCTCTCCATTTGGTCTCTGCTCGTTCATGGCATGGTGCCAGGGTTCCAAGAAACACCTTCCCAAGAGAACAAGACAGAAATTTATTTTTTATGACCTGCATTTGGAAGTCATATGATGTTACTTCCGTTGCAGTCACAGGCCCACCCAGATTCAGGGGAAAGGGACACAAAACCTCTCAATGGGAAGCATCCATGCCACATTGTAGGAGGAACATGTGGGATGGGAGATCATGAGGCTTCATCATCCTAAAACATCACTTTAATCCTCTTTTCCCACTACCTACAGAGAAAAAATTCTGGCATTGAAGGCATTCTACAGTTTGGCCTAAAATGCCTTTCCTCTTTTCCTCCCTTTATTGACGTCTCTTCACTCTGACCAGACTGAGCTACTCTGTCACCCAAACTTGTTAAACTCATTTTTACTTCTGCTCTTTTATCTCAACTGATCCCTCTTCTTTTGACCTAATAAATTCTACCTCTCATTTAAAACTCTTAATGCTTAATTCGTCAGAATGAACTAAGGTGGCAGGAATCCTCAGAGAGATTACATAAGTTACACTGCCACCTAAGGATGCTTTCAGAACACCACCTGTCTGGCTGTGGCCCTTACCATTTTGCCTTGGCTCACCTCCCTATGTGCCTGGGAAGCAGAAATGAAAGGAGAGACCTCAAACCACAACTCGTTCCCAGGTTACCTCCTTTTCAAAGCCCAGATCCGTCAATAATAAGTTTTTGCCCAACATGAAGAGGACAAAGTCCCTACCCTGTGGACCTCTTCTTCGAGGAGACTATGAGCAAATGACTACACATTAATTCAGACCTAGTCAAGCGTCTAGCTCGGAGAAACTTAAAACATGAATAGTAGATAGTTTACAGAGACTGAAGCCAGATGAAAAAAAGAGTGGAAAGGAGAGATGGATAATGAACACATAAATAAACATGACAATTTCTGTATAAAAGATAACGTGTGTGTACGGTGATGGTAGGGTATTGCTTTAACTAGGTTGGTTAGGGGAATCCTTTCTAACGAGGTGAAAAGACAAGAGGAGAAGACTAGGGTGAAAGTTCTCCCAAAGGTGTAAACCCCCTCATAATATGCTTTATATGCCCCAAAATGCATGTATCAGCAATAAAAGTGGAAGACAGATTCAAGAAGGGAGATGGTGAGAAAAGGCAAAGTGAAGGGTAACGTCTGACGTGCTTGGGTCCGTTTTGAGAACAGGGCAGGAAAGGCAAGCAATTAACAGGCGGTCCCACACCAGTGCTCTCCTGGGCCAATGACTTAGTGCTGAATAGAAATCGAAAGTGAAAATAAAGCGCAAACAGTGGAAAAGGGACATTAGCTATAATTCCACTTCCTCCTTGGCCAGGGCCTTCCTGCCCCGCTCCCCGTGTTCTAGTGCCCCCTCATCGTGCTGAGGGTCCCTGCCAGTGCCTCCGAACCTCAACTCCGCGGCTCCCACGAGGACAACCGGCGCTCGCTCCACCCCGCAGAAGGAGTTCCGCGTCCTCGGCTGCCCCGCCCCCGCCGGTGGCTCTGCGCACGCGCGGGGGCCATATTAGCAGCGGATACGCAGGCGGTGGTGGTGCGTTTTCTCTCGCAGAGAAAGAGCTCTGTGTAGGCTCTTCAGCGTCTCCCCTCGGTGAGCCTTTGCCCCCTGCGCACTCGCGGAAGCTTGGCCGCTCTCTCCGCGGGCGGGGATCCTGAGCGTTGCGGCAGAGCTGGTCCCGGCCTGCAGCGGCCGCCGAGGAACCGTGGACACGATGACTCTGCACCGGCTCCTTGGTGATGGACCGGCCGCGGGACTGGCTCCGGACGGCCGCCGTCGGGCTTCTCTGCGCTGAGCAGGCACCACGGGGCTGGGGACGCTCGGGCGGCGGGGCGGGCGCGGGGCCGGTGGGCAGGACAGAGTTGTAGGGCTGCCTCCGTCACTGTTAAGAGTCCGTAGTGAAAGTGAACCTGCGGGAAAGGAGGTGCAGGTGAACTCGCCTCGGGCCGTTGTCCTGCGTCTGGCGTGGAGATGAGAAAGTTGTGTTCTCTCGCGAATCAGAAGCCCCGGCGGTCTCCTCTCTGTGATCTCCTGGCGCTCTGCTCAGGGCCAGCCTTACCTTTCACCTGCGTGTTGCAGGAGCCGCATAGCTGGTTACCCTGCCCCACTCTTCGCCAGCCAGAGCGATCTTTCTAAAATGCCGGTCAGCTCCTGTGGCTCTTTGGCCCAGCATCGTTCTTTGGAGCCCCATTGCATAAGAGAGAGCATTCATAGTTTTTACCTGGGCACGCGGGCCTTCGGGACCTGATCCCTGCTTATCTTTCCATTTTTAATTACCGATATTCTAGAATTTGGGAAAATTGGCTCTGGAGGCCGAAGTTTGGCTTTTCCACCAAATCACGCTGAGCCCCAGTGTTGTCTTTTGCAGTAATAGTAAAGATGCCAAAGATTACCATCCCGCTCCTCCCCTTCATAGTTCAGGACCCCGTATCATTCTCTGGAGAAAGCCTAAGCCTCTTAGCTTGGCATTCAAAACTCTACATGGTCTGGATACTTGCTTAGTTCTTTAGTTTTTTCATATCTTTTTTAACTTCAGCAATTTCTCTCGCCCATTAAGCTATCCTGCCTCAGTGCCTTTTGCCCAAGCTTTCTCCTCTGCCTGGAATGCCTTTCCCTTCTTTCTTCCCCTGTTCTTCCTCTTAGACCTAAATGTTCTCAGCCTTATTTCTGCCTCTCCCATCTCTAATTTGGGCTCATTTTCTGTATGTGTTTCGCAAAAAATACTTTCTTGATTTTCTCCAACCCTCTTCCCACTCTACCCTTAGTGCCTCTGTTACCATATTGCTTTATAAGTGTCCTTCTGTGTCTTCTCCCTCACCTGGCCACCAGACTGTACGCTCTTTAGGAAAGAGATTGCTCTTACCCATGCTGGCATTCCAGCATTTGGCATAGTGCCTGGTGCACCGTAAATGTTGGCTGAATGAAGAGAGTGAAGAAAACATTTTTTTTTCAAGTCAAGAAATGCTTTTTAAATTGTAAGTTTCATTTTAATAATTATCCTGTTTTCTTTTTACAGGAATTATCATAAAGTTCAGAAAACATGGTGAGTTAATACACATGCCAGTTAGCTGTTGCCTGATAAATTGTATTGCTTGTACTCAGCTTACAGACTTGCATGAGAAAATTGAAATGGAATGATGCCTTACCAGTTTCCTCCCACTCTCTGAATTTTGTATACCAGGATGTGTTCTGTAAAATGACTTGAGGGTTTACAGGAGTTGGCTTACTAAAAGTGGGGAGGAATCATTTGTATGTTTTTCCTTTGCAGTCTCGAAGATATGACTCCAGGACCACTATATTTTCTCCAGAAGGTAAAATATAAATTGTTTGACCTGTCTCAAATAAAAAAAAAATTTTAAGTATTTGAATTTTAGGGGTGGGTGGGGAATCTACAAATTTTTTTAAGACTCAGTTGTTCATCCTTTCTGTAGTTTGAAGTAATGATCACCAGGTTGATTATGTACATCACAGGACTATGAGTAAAAGTAGGACTCTCGTCTGTAGCCCTCCAGTGTTGTTGCTGATTTCTCTTGAACCAGTGGTGCAAGAACAAGGAAGAGAGTCTTGGTTTCTCACTGCTTTTGTCTTGTAGGTCGCTTGTACCAAGTTGAATATGCCATGGAAGCTATAGGACATGCAGGCACCTGTTTGGGAATTTTAGCAAATGATGGTGTTCTGCTTGCAGCAGAGAGACGTAACATCCACAAGCTTCTTGATGAAGTCTTTTTTTCTGAAAAAATTTATAAACTGAATGAGTAAGTGAAATCTTAGGGCAAACATCTCATCATATTTTCGGAGGGCTATTCCATGTGACATGATAGAATTGAACAGTTTGTTCTGTTTTTACTTCTGAAATTTTTTCCTTTTAACTTACTTGCTTGAAACTTCCTTGAGGCCCAGGACCATATGTTATTCTTTTAAAGTGCAGGGTCAAGTACTTAGTGGAGAAACAGCGTTGTATAGTGATAAGAGGCCTGGTAGTCACACAGCTTTGGGTTAAATCTGGGCTCCACCAATGCAAAGAATATGAAAGTAACTGGGACTTTCATATTCACCAAAGAATATGAAAGAATATGAAAGCTGTGACTTCACACCCATTGTTTAACTTCTCTGGGCTTCAGAGCCTACTAGAGTGGTTGTGGCAGTTTAATGAAATAAAATAAAATGAATGAGATAAACTAGCACAGTGTTTGGCATATAGGAGGCCCTCAAGGTATTGTTTATAATGGTTACTCAGGAATTATTTTGAATTATACTGAATCTTACCAAAGAATAGGCCTCCTGAAGGTCTGGGAAAAGTTTAGACTTTTCTGTACACTTAGTGAAGTTTCTGTTACAGTTGGGTGTTCAGGGCTTTGCAGCTAGCAGAGAGCTGGATTTGCTCATTGGAGACTTTCCCTTCAGTGGTGAGCCAGGTGAATTCTGGTTATAGGGCCTTTCTGATACACTCACCCAAGAAAGTGTCATCCCTCCACAGTCACTATTGGGCCCCTCAGCAGCTTGCAGGCTTGATTAGGCACAGTGCCAGAGGGTGTCGAAGCTGTAGGAGAGCCGGGGCGGCTTTCAGGGAATGGGGAGTAGAGAAAGGAAATGCACCCTCCCTGTAAGCCTAGCCCTGAGCTTCCTAGGCAGGCTCATAAAATATCCCGCCCTTCGGGTCCCCTCACCCTCACCCCCATCAAGGTAGGCCTTAGGAGGTGAGAGTGCTTACTACCCAAGAGCGTGGGGTAGTCTGTCTTCCTGTCTGGCAAAACCTTTTTCTTCTTTGTGGTTGAATCTTCTTGGGATTTACCCTAGCTTCCTAGTGTTTATTCTCTTGCCCTGTTCACAGGGTGGTGATGGTAAATACATCTCTTGTGAAGAACTTAAGTGTGCATTTGTTTATCTTATGTGTTGAATGACATCAAGTTGAAAGTTTCCTACAAAGATAAAACACATAGGTTTTGTCTGAAGGGTGTAGCAGCTGAGAGGAAGCATGGTGAATTTCTAATAGAGCTTAGTACTTTCTAAAACTTGTAAAATACCCCTGGTAAACATCTTCTCTGCTTACAGATAAATGTCTTTCTTTTCCTCAAGGGATATGGCCTGCAGTGTGGCAGGCATAACTTCTGATGCTAATGTTCTGACTAATGAACTGAGGCTCATTGCTCAAAGGTATGGTCATAAATACTATAATTGATGATATGTAAAATTAGCTTCGATGTTTCTAAGAACTCATTTTTGTAAAGATTAAAGTCATTAAAAACCTATTAATTGCAAATTACAGTGTTTTTTTCTTTAACCAAACTTGCAAAATATTAGTTACTGTATGATTTTTAAGATGTTGCCATGCCCTCTACTCTCCCCCTTTAGATTATTTATAAGTGACTATTATGTTGACCCCATGACAGAGATTTCTTTTCAGAGGGCATTTTGCTTAGAGTGTGTATATAGAGTGTTTTAGAGAAAACTATTCATATGCCAGTTTCTTTATCCTAGGTATTTATTGCAGTATCAGGAGCCAATTCCTTGTGAGCAGTTGGTCACAGCACTGTGTGATATCAAACAAGCTTATACGCAGTTTGGAGGTACTGAAACTTTTGGAAATTTTATTCCCAAAAGATAAAACGTTTTATGAGTAATAACCTTTTTGAGATGGTAAAATGAAATTGAAAGTGAAATAAGTAGACACTTTTCATCCATTCTCACTTCATGAACTAACTGGCTTCCACTATGTAGACTATCGAACATTTTATTAATAGACTATTGAAAGGCCAAAATAACATTTTCAAATCAGGAAACAGATTGCTTTTTACATAATGATGAAATTTAGCACTGGTCCTCTTTGTCTTTATTCCCTCTCCTGGCTGCATCCAAATCCTAGAAACAAAAGTGGAATTTTTGATGGAGCTTATCTGTGGTGGCCAGAACACGGAACAGTTTATGAATGCTTAACTTCACAGAAGAGGGGTTAGCCACTGAGCTCAAGTAACCATAGTGACACTAAATTTAGATTGTTGGTATGTTTAGCTTTTTTTTTCTCTGTTAAAGGAAAACGTCCCTTTGGTGTTTCATTGCTTTACATTGGCTGGGATAAGCACTATGGCTTTCAGCTCTATCAGAGTGACCCTAGCGGAAATTATGGAGGATGGAAAGCTACATGCATTGGAAATAATAGCGCTGTGAGTATTTTTGTGTTGCTATAGAATGTAGCAAAGGGTCTAGTAACTGCCATAGTTTTAAAGTAGTGATGAGTGTAAACAGCATTTTAAGGTAGCTGCAACAGCCTTAATGTGATATGAAAGTATCTGTGATTTCTATTGGTGATGAAGTCACAGGTACTACTAATACTACTAGGGTTTACTGCCTACAGTAATAATGAAAGGAAGTGCTAATTTTCAGTTAGAAGTTGTGAAAATAAGATCTAGTTCCCCCGTCTCCCACATACTAGTTCACAGACGCCCTGAATTCTGTCATGGATACCTGGGATTCATTCATAGATCATCAACATCCCTCCTTTGCACCCCTATCCCATGTCAACCCTCCCTGCCATTAAAATTGTTTATGTTGTATACACACTAACAAACGTAAGGTAGATAGCTAGTGGGAGGCAGCCACATGGCACAGGGATATCGGCTTGGTGCTTTGTGACCGCCTGGAGGGGTGGGATAGGGAGGGTGGGAGGGAGGGAGATGCAAGAGGGAAGAGATATGGGAACATATGTATATGTATAACTGATTCACTTTGTTATAAAGCAGAAACTAACACACCATTGTAAAGCAATTATACCCCAATAAAGATGTTAAAAAAAATTGTTTATGTTGGTTATAATGCCAATAATAATTCAGGCATTATTCATGTTCCTAAAAATCGCAAAAATTTAAAGGAAGTTCTCTATGTTGATTCTTCCTTATGTTTTATAGGCAGCTGTGTCAATGTTAAAACAAGATTACAAAGAAGGAGAAATGACTTTGAAGTCAGCTCTTGCTTTAGCTATCAAAGTCCTAAATAAGACCATGGATGTTAGTAAGCTCTCTGCTGAAAAAGGTAATTTATGTCCACTCCTCTAATTTGTTTGCTTAGTGAGGGAATTGATAGAGTAGGCCTTTAACATGTTATCATAGTGCACTGAAACAGCAGCCTTATAAGTTAGGTGACCTTACAGCTATTTCCTAAGACTTGAGCAAGGTCAACACTGACAAGTTCTGGAGCCACCGTCCCACACTACATAACAAGCTTAAGGACTTGAGCCTGAATGTTCTCAATATTCATAGTTAAATCTGATCCATGCTATTTTATCTTATCGACTTCTTGACAATGATATCTGTGCTCATGTGTACATATGATAAAGAATATGAAAGTAATTATATGGTTATATATGTTTGGTGTCCTTTACCAGAGATACAACATTTGCATGAGTTGTACCCTCTGTTCTTCTGAATCTACTGATCTCTTACATTAAGCCCATGTTTGCAATTGTAAATGCTTTATTTAACTAAAGGTACATGACCATATAAAACAATATTTGTAAATAATGTTTTTCAAAAATTGTGGTAAATTAACGTATTGATTTAGTTTAGGATAACTTAGCTCCTGGTGTTGCTTTAAAAATGCCATTTACTTGCAGATTGTCCTCTTGTCTACTTCTGCCTAATTTCAAGGAGGCACTACTCAATTTTCCCTTCTCAAAATTTCTCCTCCTTTTGGCATTAGTCTGCTTTTCTCATCCATAGTCATGGGAGCTGCTTTTCATGCCTTTGTTTTGAAAAGAGATTTGAAAAGTTCATGAAAAGTAAGTGTAAGTACTGGTTAAAGATTTTGGCTGAGCCCTCAGAGGCTCTAACGAGGAAACTGGCTCTTTCTGGTCAGGCCAGCTAGAGCAATTGGCTGGTGGTACTTTCTCCACAAAAGTAACAGAACAGCAGCTCAGAAAGTTAGTATGGATGAAGATAAAGATGATATTAAAGTAAAAATATTCATAAAAACATTACAATATTGAAGGTATTTTGTTTCCATGAAAGTATCCATGAATTATATTCAGCAGAAAACTTGGAAAAGTGGTGCACTAAGGCTCAAACGGTATGAAGAGATTAAACTGTGGTTGCTTATTAAGGGTTTTGGCTAAGTATGGCTGCCTGTATTACAAGTGTGTGTGTTTGCTTCCAGTGGAAATCGCCACACTAACAAGAGAGAATGGAAAGACAGTCATCAGAGTTCTCAAACAAAAGGAAGTGGAACAGTTGATCAAAAAACATGAGGAAGAAGAAGCGAAAGCTGAGCGTGAGAAGAAAGAAAAAGAACAGAAAGAAAAGGATAAATAGAAGACAAAATCAGGGATTTTATAACTCATTTGGGGCACCATTTCAGTGTAAAAGCTGTCCTATTCTTCCACATTGAGAAAGCTTTGACTTTTTTTTTTAACTTGTCTAGTGGGAAAATAGGATGGTACCAACTGAATTGGGTCCTTGTTATTGCTGTCCAGGTGAATATTGTAATGATGATTACTCTTTATGGACATCTTAATCACCCTCCCCCTCTTTTTTTTTTTTTTTGAATAAAACTTGGAAAGAATGGAAATGGTGAAGGAAAACGTTCTCTAGCAGTAACTGTTAAAGATACCAGGATTAATAGGGCTGTGGTCTTTTCACACTTTATGTATACTGTGGCTACTCTTGCAGTTACTTTTTTTTTGGCTGCGTTGCGTCTTCATTGCTGCACGTGGGCTTTCTCTCGTTGGCGCCGAGCGGGGGCTACTCTTCATTGCGGTGCATGGACTTCTCATTGCGGTGGCTTCTCTTGTTGCAGAGCATGGGCCCTAGGCCACAGGCTTCAGTAGTTGTGGCACGTGGGCTCAGTAGTTGTGGCTCGTGGGCTCTAGAGCACAGGCTCAGTAGTTGTGGCGCACAGACTTAGTTGCTCCGCGGCATGTGGGATCTTCTTGGACCAGGGATCGAACCCATGTCCCCTGCATTGGCAGGCGGATTCTTAACCACTGCGCCACCAGCGAAGTCCCGGTTACTTTTAAATAAGATGTTAAAATGGACAGAAATGTAAACATCATAAAAAAAGAAAGGTGGGAACTGTGTAGTGAAGATTTTCTATTCGTTGTTCCCCTACCATCTTGGAGAACCTGTAGCCCAATTTGAGCAAAACAGAGAGCTGTCCTTCTCCTAGGTTTCGTCTGATATTACCCTATCCGAAGCCTATCTAGTGAAATAAGAGTCATTCGCCAACCTTTGATATTGATGGGTGTTCATACTGGACTTAAAAATCGTGTGTGTGTGTGTGTGTGTGTACACATACATACTTGCAAACATAGTAAAACGCGAAAGGTAGAACTAAAATGAAAGCCCTGTGTATCCACTACCGAGCTTCAGAAACAAATTAATCAGTACTTTTGAAGCCCCCTGTGTGTCCCTTTCAGGTCTCATTCTTCTCTGTTTCCCTCTACCCCCGAGAGGTGACCACTGCCTTGAGCTCATCATTCCTGTAAACTACGGGTTTTCCACTCTGGTTTTCTGCCCCTCTACTCCAGGTGGTCCTGGTAGGTCTGTCAATCAGATAATCCCACGCCTTTCACAAAGGTGAGCACATCACTCAGTCTGGCCAGATTACCATGTCTGTCTGCAGGGATGGGTTTGAGAATGAACGTGTGGGCTGAGCCAAGCCAGACTTGATGTGTGGATATGAGGAAAGAATACTGAAGGTCCTGCATTAGGACCAGCTCTCCCAGTCGGCAGCCCAAGCCATGTGAAAGGTTATGCAAGAGAAACTAAGGCTACAGAGGAAAAAGAACCAAAAGATGAGAATAGTTCAGTTTGGCCAAAGGGAGCTCCGCCGCTGAGCTTTGCTTAGGATCCTGTCACTTAGAATAGAATCCTCTGATGGAAGTGCTGTAGGGCAGTGCTACTTAAAAGCGTGGTCTGTGGAGCGTCACCTGGGTGTTTGCTAGAAATGCAAATTCTAGCGTCCCATCCCAGGCCTCCTGAATAAAAATCTTGGCATAGAGCCCAGCAATCTGTGTTAACCAAGCTCTGCATGTGTTTCTAATTCATGCTGAAGTTTGAGAAGTGCTTTGCTGCATATTGGAATCATCTGAAAATCTTCTAAATTTCTTTGTACCCAGGCTATACCCCATACCAATTAAAGCAACCTCTGCAGTGGACCCTGGCATTACCATTGCTCGAAATCTCCCCGGATGATCTAATGGACAGCAGGGATGAGAACCAGTGCATTGAGCCATAGCAGTGTTGTCAATCAGATATGGGGTCCCAGCCTAATCCCTAATTAAGTGCTCTTAAGCAATAGCAGTGTCTTGGAGTTTTCTGCACGTGGTGGTGTTCAAGCTATTTCCAAGCCCCTTTGACATAGTGCTTTTTGAATCTTCTAAATTTCTCTTAATACAGTTGATTCTTGTTTGTGGTAGCCATGTTCTGTAAAGTCAGCATGAAGGCTGAATTAGCAAATTCTGAGCCATTGCTCCTAGTAAAATAACAGGTTAGGTTCCTTTGAGCCTCTGGTTACAACACTTTCATCAACAGATCAATACATAGCCTTGTTTTATGTGTGTTTCTGTTTAGAGACATTTAATGTACGTTGGTACTTCATTAATATTGAACTCATGGCCAACAGCACTTTAACTCATACCTAAATGAAGCTTATCTAATGCATATATTTTCTATGTAAGGCACATCACAGCTGCCTTGTGTTTAGGAACACTAGCAAACACTATACTGAAGGGACATTTTAAAAAGTGAAATCACCAACAAAAAGCACAAAAATTCAAAAAGCATAGCACAAAAATGACCAAAAGAACACTTGTTTACAGTATGACCTGAAGCAAGAAGGCAGAGTGGCTCCTTGTTTGACTTCAGCTGGGAAAATGGACATCAGGCAACAAATACTTCCATGGCTCTGTGCGTGTCCACAGTGACCAGGAGAGCACTGTGAGTATAGGTTTTGGGGTTAAAGGCAAACTTGCAAATGCAGAATCTGTACATAATGAGGGTTGACAGTATGTCGTAAAATGACCTTTCAGTCTCGCTATGCACAGAAGTAGAGGTAGATGGAGAAGTGAATTGATAAATCCTGTTGGCTTTATCTCCAGAATGTATCTAGAATCCAACCATTTACCACTGCAGGTACACTGATCCATGCCACCATTCTCTCTCACTTGGACTATTGCTACAGGCTCCATCTGCTTCCTTTCCCTTCAGCCAATTCTCAACACAGCAGCCTTTCAAAATGTAAGATTGTGCTACTGGTTTGCTCAAAACTCTCCAGTAGCTTCCCTTCTTGCTCAGTAAAAGCCAGATTCTTTACACTGGTTTACAAGGTGCCCCATACTCTGGCCCCTCTGCTACCTTCTCTTCCACCTTGTGCTCCCTTCCTCACTCTATTCATCAGATGAGCCCCCTTGTTCCTTGGAATAACAAGCCCTCTTCCATCCCAGGATCTTTGCACTTGCCATTCCCTCTGACCTGGGAATACTCTTCCCCTGGGAACATCAGTATGGCCCACTCACCTCGTGCAGGTCTCTCTCTCAATGTCACCTTATTTGGCTACTTCCTACAGAAGAGCAGTTTATTCCCCACACACTCACATTCTCCTTCTCCCTGCTGAGTTTCCTCCATAGCATTCAACACCATCTGGCCTGTTTACTGTCCGTCTACCACACTGGAATATAAGCTTCCAGAGCAAGGACCTTGTTTTATTCAACAGCTATGTTCCAGTACCTAGAACAGAAACTGGTACCTATTAGGCAACAAATAAATATTGTTGAAGGAATGAATAGTGGCTCTTGATATGGTGGAGTGAAATCCTAAAATACACCTCTTTTCCATCCAGGTCAGTAGAACTGGTGGGTTTTCCATATTCTGATCACCCCTTCAACACGTGCTTAAAGTTGTGACAACTTCAAAGACTGTAGTGGGTAAGACAGCTTAGCATATTTTACCACCACATTAGAAGCAAGTCTTCAGAACTTCACCCAAAAGATGGGCAAATTTTGACATATTCACCCTTTTTTTGAAATAATTTCATACTGTAGGGGAAAAGTAGAAGGTGGGGTTGCAGCAGGGGCTATTCTATAACTGGGTTTTTTCCTGCTCTCGGGCTGACTGCTAGCCTAGATTCTCACCCAGCTTCTTTTTCCTCTGTTCTGTGGTGTATTTTTAGTCCTAGATTTCAGACCCCTCTGGTTCCTGATGACTCATCCCAAATATAAGCTTAGCAATCCTCATCTGAACAGGGGCACTCCTCCACCTACAGCAGGCATTTCATCCTCTCACCTGGGCAAAACTTGTGGGTTCTCACAGGGGCACTACGGGTTCAAGAGCACCTTAACAGAAACAAATAGGAAACCAAAAAGCTAAAAGTTTCAAATCTTGAGTCAAACTTTAAAATCAAAATCTTAAGTTGATTTCATTTTGGTGAGTTACAAATCACGTTTTTAAAAATAAATCGTGGAAAAAAATCATGTTCCTTCATATAATTTCATTGCTTTTTCTTAATCAGAAAATAAGACTCTGGAATTTCTACAGTCCAGCACTTTGAAAGTTCCATGAAAGTATTTGTTTTAGCAATGTAAAAATATTCTACATTCTGGAAAAAAGTCAGAAAGTGGATTCATTTCTTTATTTCTTTATATTTACCATGTTCCTGGTAATTTTAGGTGATGTGGATTCATGGATGAGTAAGACATGTCCTCAGTTCTTTTTTTTTTAATTGAAGTACAGTTGATTTATAATGATTCAGGTGTACAGCAAAGTGATTCAGTTACATATATACATATATTCTATTTCAGATTCTTTTCCATTATAGGTTATTACAAGGCATTGAATATAATTCCCTGTGCTATACACTAGGTCCTTGATGTTTATCAATTTTATATATAGTAGTGTGTATATGTTAATCTCAAATACCCAATTTACCCCTCCCCTCATCCTCAGTTCTTAATGTGCAGTCTTGCAGGAAAGGCGGGGCTGTCATCAACTACTTAACAATGTGGAGAATGTGCTAGACTCCAGGTGGCTGTACACTGAGGTTAGGGAGGAAAGGCAGAAGGAACTGCTGTGTAAAGGCCTGGCAGTGGGAAAGCTTCACATTTTTATGGAAAATCCATAGCTGAGCAGAGCTAGAGCATAGCTCGTTAGGGGAAGAAGAGGAACAAGAGATGAGGTTGGACACGTATGCTAAGGAGAGAAGACAGCTTCACAGATCTTGGAGTTTGTGCTCGATACAATGCAGAGGCTGCTGAGATTCTTAGTAAATGAGAGAAACAATTAACACTCGAACTCTTGGAGTCCAGAAGATGGATTAAGTAGGAAGAGACATAAGGCAGGGAAACCAGATAGGAGGCTACCTAAATAGGCAAGGAAGGATGAGGGTCTAAGAACAGAGAGGAGGGAGGCTCCCACACAGTGAGGGATGAGAGAGAGGGAGTAGAGGATGACTAGGGCCTCTAACTCAGATAAGTAGTTACAATCTAATTTTAAAAGACATTAAGTGAATATGATGAACTACTCTTAAAATTTCCTAACGTCTTTTTCTTATTGCTGTTTTGGCTTAAAACCAATATCCCTGGGAGGGAAGAATTCTGCAAACAATATTGCACATTACACAGTGAGTAAAACCATGTCAAATGCTTTCTTTTTCTTTTTCTTCCACATGTTGTTCATTTGTATTCTTTTGTGTACTGTCCATCTCCTTTGCTCAGTTTTCTATCAGAGCATTTAACTTCTAAAAAATTCATTTTTAATGCAGGTATACTGAAGGCTTTTTGTGTTTATGCAGGCAAAACTATCAATCATTTATAGTTCTTGTTGTTAGTATCATGCATATAAAGATATTCCCCATGCCAAAGTCTATAACATACTTCTAGTAAATTTGTGGTTATATCACTTTTATCATGTGCAATTTTATTTATTGTTTGAATTTAATTAATTTAATTTTATTTTATTTTTTATTTTATTTTTGGCCACATTGGGTCTTTGTTGCTGCACGTGGGCTTTCTCTAGTTGTGGCGAGCGGGGGCTACTCTTCATTGTGGTGTGCAGTCTTCTCATTGTGGTGACTTTTCTTGTTGTGGAGCATGGGCTATAGGCACTTGGTCTTCAGTAGTTGTGGCGTGTGGGCTCAGTAGTTGTGGCTCGCAGGCTCTAGAGCACAGGCTCGGTAGCTGTGGTGCCTGGTCATAGTTGCTCCATGGCATGTGGGAACTTCCCGGACCAGGGCTCGAACCCGTGTCCCCTGCATTGGCCGGCAGATTCTTAACCACTGCGCCACCAGGGAAGCCCCTATCATGTGCAATTTTAAATATATAATTGGTATCTATTTTTAAAAGGCACTATTTAAATTAATTATGCAACTTTAATTCGAATGTTCAGGCTAATTGGGAATTGTCCATTCTTTTTTTTTGGGCTAGATATTGTTTTAATGAGAATTATAAAAGACCAAAACCATTTTTTGGCAAACTGCCCTTTTTTTAAACAAATGATTTGCTTTTAATTACAAATACTGTGTAAGACGATGCCTTCTTTTGCAAAACCAATAAGTACAAGAATAAATTTTAAACAGATGTGATTTGTCCAAGATATTTGGAGGGAGGAAGAGAGCCTGACTTTTTTCCAGTATTAAAAAAAAAATGAGTCTTCCCTAAACTTTCAAAGAAAAAGTTTGAAGGTATGACTCAACTGGAGAAAAAAAAGAGAGAAAGACCATCTTATAGCTGCTTTAAATAGCTTCTGATATTCTTCCGATGTTACCTTTCCTTTCCAGAACTCATAACTTCACAAAATAGTTGAATTTAAAATATTTCTAATGAACTGATTAATGGGGGAAAAAGAAAATGAATGAATTCAGAACAACATGAAATAAGATAGTTATTTGCCTTTCTTGGTTTATTTACTTATTTATTTTTTGGTAACAGCTTTATCGAGATATAATTCATAGACCATACAATTCACTCATTTAAAGGGTACACGTCAATGACTTTTAGCATAGTCACAGAGTCGTACAACTGTCACCACAATCTTAGAACATTTTCATCATCTGGGAAAGAAACCTTGTACCAATTTGCCGTCACCCCCAGGTCCCTCCTCAGCCCTACACAACCACTAATCTACTTTCTGTCTATACAGAGTTGCCTATTCTGGGAATTTCATATAAATGGAATCATATACTAAGTGGTCCTCTGTGACTGGCCTCTTTCACTTAGTGTAATGTTTTCAAGGTTCATCCACGTTGTAGTATGTATTGGTATTTCTTTGTTTACTAGGTGAGAGAAATAATAGCATGAATTCATCTCCTTTTATTACTGAATAATATTCCATTGTGTGATTATACCACATTTTATCTATTCATCAGTTTGGGGACATTAGGGTTGTTTCTGTTTTTTGGTTATTATGAGTATTGCTGCTTTGAATACTCATGTATATGTTTTTGTGTGGACATGTGTTTTAATTTCTCTTTCTCTATATACCTAGTAGTGGAATTGATGGGTCATATCTTGGTTAATTTTTCATCCATATTTATACTATACATTCATATTAACAATTCAGATTTTAAAAGGAGTCTACTTTCTGCTATTTTCTCCTGTAAGAGCCCAATAAAAATGGGAACTGGATTGACTCCTTGAGTAAATGTACATATATGAATTCATTTGTTGTCCTTGAAGTAGGTCTCACAGTTGGAGAGGATTTTGGCTTCCTTTCATCCTGGCAGGAAGAATGTCTTCTCTAAGTTCCTTTATGCCTAACACTAGGAAAGGCCACGTCTTTGATTCTGTACCCAAGAGCCTTATATAACAACATTCTCTGAAAACGTCAGTCCGAATGACTTTGAGAGAGTACAGAACGAGAGAATCCGGGGTAAATTGTCTTCTGAGTCCTAAACAATCTAACAACTTGCTTTTCCCGATCACAAAAGCAGTGCATGCTCAATTTGGAAAATACACAACAAATTAAACAATAATTGCCCTTACTATCTCGCCCAGAGTTAGCCACTGTTAGCTTATTTCACTGGCCCAGTTTAGCTGCAGAATAAGTGTACTGGTAGACTATGGCAAATTACAGAAAAGCTATTTTATTTATTTATTTATTTTAGGTTTAATGTGAGGTTTATTTATTTATTTTTAAATTAATTTTTATTGGCGTATAGTTGCTTTACAGTGTTGTGTTAGTTTATACTGTAAAGCAAAGTGAATCAGCTATATGTATACATATGCCCCCTCTTTTTTGGATTTCCTTCCCAGTTCGGTCACCACAGAGCATTGAGTAGAGTTCCCTGAGGTATACAGTAGGTAGAAAAGCTATTTTTAAATAGTCTTAAATGAGAATTTAAAATAAGTTTTCTCCTTTTCATTGCTCTTCTAAAGCATTTTGCAGCCTTAGAACACGCTGTTTCTCAATACAACAGAGTAGAAGCTATCATTTGTTGAGTACACAAATGTGTCAGTTACTGTATATTTATCGGTGCTAATTCTCACCATAACCTTGTAAACCATTTAGTATAATTGTAGCACTGAGGGCCTACAATGTGCCCAGTGATTTAGAGGCAAACTTTCTGTTTATGTAGCTGAGAAAACCAAAGCTCAGAAGAGATGAGCTTGTGCCAAGTCACACAGCTCCAGTGCCACCACTGCAGTGCAAGCCATTGCTGTCATCCCTGGCCTGGGCTTCTGTGGGAGCCTCCCCCATTTGTCCCTCTCCAGCCCTTTTCCCCTTAACTTCTAGAGTGTTTTCAATTTGTTGAAAACTAAAGAATACTTGAAGTCACCTGTAAGAAAAAGGATATATTTGATCCTTGGTTACATCAGATCTTCTTAGTCACTGGTGAAGCAGAGTTGAAATTGCTTGTTGTGCTTTTGATGCCCATTTGATCTCTCCGACACTCTGCGAGATAGTAGATTGGGAAATACAGAAAGTTCTTGACATATTGGGGAGTGCAGTCTTTGGTCTTTGATGTCAGATAAACACCAGTGTGGATCCTTGCTCTGTCACCTCCTAGCTATTCATTCAACAATTATTTGAGAATCAGCTATTTGTCAAGTTCTCAGGATGATACAGTGAACGAGATAGGTAATATCTCTGCTTTCATGGAACTTACTGTGTGTAGGGGAGGAAAGCAGAAAATAAATGAGATTATTAATCAAGCGTGTTATAGAAGAGCAAGGAGAGATTGTGTCTCGTGTGAGACAGCTGTGGAACTGGAAATTACCAAATGATTTCCAATTTTGAGAGACTTGGATCAGGTGGCTTAGAATTAGGTTAAAGAAAATCGATTCTCTGGAACAATCAGTGCCATACATTAACTTTCAGAGGGAGTTTTTTGTATTGCTAAAATGTTGCTCATCTGGTCTTCTTATGCATATAGAAAACTTGACATCAATTAGTAATCACTAGATAGATGAGAAAGTGAACCTTGCTAAATAAATTAGAGGAGCAGATAATTACAGCAGAGTCCCAAACGTAGTAGAGAAACAGCTCCATTTTGGTTTTAATTTATCCTCACATCCCTAAATGCCTTACATGGCAGCTTACAAATTACAAATGGAAGAGAAATATATTTAATTTTGAATTTTTTAAGTGCTTTTGAGGATCATAATTCCTTAATATCCCTTGATTGAGGTGGGAATAGTCTAGGGACAATTAAATTGGCAATCAATGAATTAAATTCTAAGAGGACAATTCTCCTGGTGCATAGCTACAAATTTCTGGAGCATTTGTGGTCTATACCTGCAGTATAATTTGTCCTTTGGATTTATTTTCGGTATATGTGGCAGTGTCTATAAATACCTCTCATTTCTAGAATAGAGAGTGAGATATAGTCTGTATATTTGATAAGAATATTTAAATTCTACCTTTTGCACAGAGTCAAGCATTTGCAATTGTGTTTTGTGGTCATTAAGTAAGGGCATAAGTTTCTTTTTAAAATTTATAATAGTATGTCACCTATGAAGAACATTTCATTTAATGAAATCAATATTTACATATTTCTAATAAATTGTGTTGATCTAATATACAAATGTTGAGCTTTTGCATAGTAATTGCGAATCTGCTGAAGGAATTTATCTAGAGAAATCCATATTTGTGTTTTTTTTACTGTAGAAATTATATTTTAGCGGCTTTATGGAGCTGTCATTGATGTATACAAATTTGATGTTTAATATGCATATACATTGTGAAATGATCACCACAATCAAGCTAATTAACATATCCATTACCTCTACATAGTTACCATTTTGTGTGTGTGTGTGGAGAAGATTTAAGATCTATCCTTTTGCAAGTTACAAGTACACAATAGAGCATTGTTCATATTTGTCTTTAAAAAAATTCTTTCATGATATGATTCATCACTTCCAGATATAAAAATTTTCAACATTTAGAGGGCATGGGATATTACAGTGTACTTTCTTAAGATGGAAAACAATATCTTCATTTATAACAAGAGCTGGTATTTGTTCAGGACACATTATAATTTATTTTGTTTTGTAATGAACTGCCATTTCTTTGTTCTCTTGTGTTTTTCTATTGTTAATTGGGTCCGTGACATTGTGGTGTATACGTATACGCATATATGCTATTATTAAATTCTACTGAGACAGCTCAGTTTTATACATGGTTTGTACTTTTTGTGATATTTGATTTTATGTGCTACTATTTAGCTATTACAATCTAATACAAATGTGGCCAATTAATTTTCTTTGAAAG
This sequence comes from Orcinus orca, assembly GCF_937001465.1. Classification (NCBI taxonomy): domain Eukaryota; kingdom Metazoa; phylum Chordata; class Mammalia; order Artiodactyla; family Delphinidae; genus Orcinus; species Orcinus orca. Next base: position 82,112,571 of record NC_064560.1, read on the forward strand.
CTCCCTGCATTAAAATATGTCTGCTCTTTTACATTTTGATCACAGCCATTGAAATAGCCCCTGAAAGGGACCTTTTATTTTTATATCATTTCTTTTGAAGAATTGGATTTTAATATCCTATCAATACTTGCTTTTTTTCCTTTAATCTGTGAAAATGCATTTAACTTCAACAATAAAATTGACAGCATCCATTTTTATCTTTAATTACCTTTTCAGTTTGGCTCTCCAAGGCTCACAGCAGAATTTATCACCAAGCCATAATGGAAATGCTGAATGGAAGATTCAGAGAATCTGCCGAGCTCTGAATTTAGCTCAGTTGACCCCGTTATAAAAAAGAAAAGTGAACAGCAACATTGACATAAAAGACAACTCATTAGGTCATACCACTTGCAAACGACAATGTTTATTTTTGATTCCTCTTATTTATTTGGCCCCCTAATTCCCTTCTCGTGTGCTCTTTTTTAAACTCCAAAGCACCAACTCCCCTCTGCTTAAGGGTTTCGTAAGTGCAAAAGCACATCAGAGAATAACTGCCACACAAACAATAATAGCTGCCAGCTATTGAACACTTGGGCCCTGCAGCTGAATGCTCGCTTTACCAGCTTTATGTCCTGCCAGGCAGCTTTTAAGGCTCTGGTTTAAAGATTAGGGATTGGGTCTACAGAGAGAGATTCGGTTTAGTTTGAAGTCAGGCCACCTGGGTTTGAATCCCTGCACACCATTTTCTACCTCACTAGCTCAGAGATCTTGGGCAAACTACTTCACATTCATTTATTCATCCAACAAACATTTTGAGCATCAACTGTGTGCTCCATATACTGGGCACCCACCGGTGGATACCAGACACAGCTGTTGCCCATCTGGAGCTAATTTTCTATAGGGGGAATCAGGCACACTAAAATTATGTCATTAAAAATTGTGACAAATGTGGTGAGGGGAGGGGACAGGGCACACTGGTACAGAGTAATAGACAGAGGGAGTGGAAGACCCAGCTTAGGTTGGTTTGTCTCTCAAGAGGTGACAAATAAGCTCAGTCCTGAAGGAGGAGTAGGAATTAGGCAAAGCGGGCGAGGAGGAAGGCTGGGGAGGGAACAGGGCAGGCAGAGGGAGCAGTTCATGTCAAGGCAGGACCATGCTGGCTGGTTCCAGAGACTGAAAGGGGCCAATGACCCAGGAGCACGGTGTGTGTGTGTGGGGTGGGGGGGAGCTGTCAATGCAGGCAGCAGGGGCCACTCTAATGGGTGGCAAGGACTTGGGATTTTGTTTGTGTTTTAAGACGATCACTCAGGCTGCCCTCAGAATGTGCTGGAGAGTGCAGGTGGAGTCTCAGCTAGAGATAAGCATGGACTTGACTATAGTAGTAGGAGAGGAGGATTAAGATATGGATTCCAGATAGATTCAAGGTAAACAGCACTTAAGGTTGAATTAGACTTGGTGGGTGAAGCAGAGGGAAGAACCAATGATGACCTCCAGGTTTTTCGCTTGAATAATTAGTTGGATGGTGGTACCATGGATTGAGATGGGGAGACTAAGAGAACAAAACGTTTTGGGACATAATTAACTGACATGTCCAAGTGACGATGATGTCACATACACACAGAGTTGAGACAGAGACCCAGAGTTGAGATTAGCACCTGAGTGTGAATCTGGTCATTGCCAGTATGTGGAAGGTATTTAACGCCAGGGAAATGGATAAGATCACAGAAGTTGGGGGAGTAGGGTGGAGGCAGGGGCAGAGTGTACAGAGAAAGAGATAGGTCCCAGATTTCAGCCTGTGGAATTCCCAACATGAGGAGTCTGGGTGAAAGAAGAGGAACCTGCCAAGAGCAGTGAGGAGAGGTCAAGACAAAACAAGGGTAATAAAAGTACCACACTTCTAATACTGCTGGAGTTTCAGTGTGCTAGTATATTAAAAAGTGCTTAGATTATTATATTCTCCCACTACCTAGCAAGGTTAATATGATAATTATTATATTCCACTTTCTATGGCAAGGCACTGACTCGCTAGTGAGTATTATAAAGATGAATAAGACATAGACTCTAAGCCTAGGACCTCATTATCTAGTAGAGGACATAAGATGTATAGAGAAATGGACCCAAAGATGGAACATGGTAAGTGCTGTGAGAGAAATAAAAGTGTTCTGGAAGTTCAGAGAAGGCAGAGGCTGTGTCTGGTGGGGGAACCAGGCTAGGCTTCAAGGGGCAAGCAGCATTTGAAATGGGTCTTGAAGAAAGGGTGGGTTTGGATATTCAGGGAAAGGGAGGAGTAGGATGGGCAAAGGCAGGAAAGTGTAACAAAAATTCCATAAGCTTCAGAGGAAATGTGGTGTCTGGGATATGGGTGCACTGTAGACTGTATGACAGTCCCTTTGGTCAAATCTCAGAAAGTTGGTAGACAGATGCTACTTTAGGGAACCTTTGTAGGTGGTGGCCATAGCAACAGCACCAGTTTTCATTGTCATTTGATCAGCCAGCATTTCCTAGCAGTGTGAAAACGCCTGTTATCAGAGTCAGGTGCTGCCACCATATCCAGCAACCGAGAGTAATTGGTGTATCATTCTAGAAAAAACCATCCAAGATGCATACATTATATTCTATAATTATTTGCTTGGATTTTAAAGTGCCCAACAAATTACACACTTTGCCTTTCACTTAAGAACAGTAACAACAAGTATTATTTTTTCACAGATTATGTAAATAACTTGTTCTCATGGTCATTTTTTAAAATAATTTTACCCCTTTAATCATTTTATAAAAATTATTTATTTATTTGTTTATTTTTGGCTGCGTTGGGTCTTCATTGCTGTGCGCGGGCTTTCTCTAGTTGCAGTGAGCAGGGGCTACTCTTCATTGCGGTGGGCGGGCTTCTTATTGCAGTGGCTTCTCCTGTTGCGGAGCACAGGCTCTAGGCACACGGGCTCAGTAGTTGTGGCACATGGGCTTAATTGCTCCATGGCATGTGGGATCTTCCTGGATCACAGCTCGAACCCATGTCCCCTGCATTGGCAGGCAGATTCCTAACCACTACACCACCAGGGAAGTCCGTTCTCATGGTTATTGATATAACACTCTGGGGAGACCTAGGAGTCCCAATTATGCTTGCCATGGCTCAGCTAACAGCCATTTAATTCTATTTTTTCCACTGACAGGTGCTGTGACCTTCAACAGTTATTCAACCACTCAGTTTCAAATCCCCTAGCTGTAGAAGCAGAATAACACTTTACTTTCTCCAAATACCATTAGGGTGAATTGCATAAGTGTCTACATGCCCTATAAATTCTTCAGAGCAAAATAGAAATAAGGGGCAATAAATACTGTCTTTCCTTCCTATGTAGAAGTGTAATTAGTGACAACCTGGTTATCATTTTCTGTGGCCCCTTTCTTTCCCTAAGTCCAGCTTAAGCAGACTAGTTTCAATGGATATTGTTTCCATTTTCCTGGTGGTACTTAGTTGGGGAAAAATGTCTTAACTAATTTTCACCTTTGGATTCTTTGCAACCAGGTTTAGTTTTTAAACAGATTCAGAGTCTGGAGCTTGGAGTGATATTTCTGCTTACAAGGAGTCTTAGAGGTGTCAAATCCGTAAAGCTTTCTGTGAAGAATCAGAGAAACGCACTGTCACTGAAGTTTAAAGATGATTTGCCTGAATCTCTTCAGCCAAATGAAGCTTTCTAATCAATTATGAATAGAAGGGATGAAGTGTATGATCTAGTGCGATTTCAGATGGAATTCTAGCAATCATTATCAATCACCATCGGAGTTGCTAGTGTCAGCGGCAGATGGAGTCACTAATATTTGCTAACGTTAACTGATGGCAGCATGGAGGGCGTTGTCCGCATTTGAGACACCTGCAAATCATTTCTGTGGATGGCTTGAATGAGTGTCAGAGCTGGACCTTCCAAGTCCTCTAGCTTATCCTCATCCTTTTAAGGATGAAGAAATAGGCCCAGAGAGGGAGGGTGACTTGCCCAGTGTCGCCTCGCTGGTCTTCTGTTGGGGATCACTTGGCTCTCATAACAGCCTTTTGAGGCAGCAAGCTGCGACTGGTGTTTACCTCGCAAGGAGGAATTTAGTGGGCAGCAGTGTTGAGTGGAGAGAGCTTCAGCCAGGAGCCTAGGAGTAAGTGCCCTTCCACTATGTTTCAGCCTCCCGCCTGTTTCCTTTGCGTCTCTCATCACAACTCAATAACTTTATTTATGTTTACTGGTTTTCTGTCTGCTGAGAGCAGTCTCTCTGTCTGGTTCCCCTCTTGGTGCTGGGCACGGAGCAGACATTAATTAATGGTAGTTATCATAGGTATGCAGCGGCTTGCCCAAGGTCACTCTGTGGTTAGACTAAGGACCCGCCTGTGATGCCATCCTCTGGCCTTGCCCTTCCTGGGACTCTGAGCTCCAACATCTCACCCGCCAGGTGTCGGGCCTGGAGGCGGGGCCAGAGTGGTGAGGAGGGGCCAGGTGTGAAAAAGGCGGAGCTAGAATGGATAGTGTGGGGCCAAAACCCGGGCCTGGGGAACGACTGGGCGGAACGGAGGCGGGGCTATGAGTAGGAGGGGCGGGGCCAGAGACGACGAGGCGGGGCTGGGCGGAACAGGAGGTGGGCGGGGACGGGGTTTGGGCGGGGCTAGGCTTCCTGAGCCTCTTCTCGCGCCCAGAGCCCGCCCAAATCCGGCGGGCAGTGGAGGCTACTCCGGCTTCGGCTGAGGAGCCGGTCAGCCCCTCCCCAGCCGCTGCTAGCCTTTGGCTCCAACCCACACTCCCGGCTCGGTCCCTCGAGTCCGCGTTGCCCACGCGGCCGTCGCGAGGCGGCTCCCTGCATTCCCGCGCGGGTCCCGGGCGATGGCTGCGCGGGGGTCGGAGCGCAGGGTCCTCAGCCTCGGGCACCGCCCGCTCCACTTCCTCCTCGTATTTCAGCTGGTCGCCGGGCGCTGGGGTCCGGAGGGCGCGGGAGGCGGCGTGCCCGGAGGTGAGCCTGGGCGACGGGTGGCGGTCCGTGGGTTCGTCCTCGGAGCGGGCGGCGGGGCTCAGGGCCGCCGGGGTGCGCCGGGCGGGGACCGCGGGGAGGCCGGGGCAGCTTCACGCCGGTGCCCGGAGAGCCGCGAGGCTGCGGCCCGCACCGAAAATCTTGTTATACGGAGGGCGGTTATATTTTTCTCCTGGGGGTTTGGGGTGAGGTTTCAGTTTAAATGCTCAGATGTGTTCATTTAAATGCAGAGAAAAGGCCTCTTTGAATTTTGTTCCACGACCCGCATCACTGGAGACTGCTGTGTACTTCGATACAACTTTTTCAATAAAAGATGCTGTCGTTATCCAGCAGGGCTTTCCTTCCTTGGTTTCAGCTGGGCTTCCCACGTAGTTACTTTATTCACAGGCAACTGTGAAGGCTCCTTGGACTTAATACTAGGGATTAGGATTTGATCTTCTACCCCTTGGCCCCGTCCTCCTCCCCAACTCGCCCCTTAGCATTTGAAATCTTCCCTTTTGCCCGAAGATGAAACATGTTAGCTGTAGAAGGCTGGGCAGAGGGCTAACCATTTGCATCCTAAATTCCTCCCTAGCATCTTGGAATAGAGCTTTTCCCCAGCCTTCTCTATTTCAAAATGTTGTGGACAGGAATAGAAACAACAAAAGAAAATGCTTAGTTCTTTTTAAAATTCAAAGCTTCAGAAAGTTTGAGTCTGCCCTCTCAACACCTTGAAGAAAAATACTACTACTTATGGAGCACCTATGGTGTGATCTAAACATAGAAAAAGTAAGACTCCTTTAAGCAAGAGGTAAAAGCTGAAGTCCACTACACCAGTATTTCAAATTTTATGAGTGAGGAAACTTTATTTGGGTATAAGCAGAACCTTTTCTTGTTTTTCCTTCCTTAAGGTTTTTAAACTCTGATTCCTGATTCTAGGAAGTGATAATCTTGAAGACTAGAATTATTTATTGCAGGGTGTATTGCTTAACGAAGACTGTAGAGGAAGAACGTGGAGGATGATTTAAACAAATAAGTCCTGTGCAGAGACAGTCATAGTTTAACAGAAAGAAAGGAATGTGATTTTGGAGCCAGGCAAACCTGGGTTCAAATTATAACTCTGGTGTATCTTGACTTGGACAAGCTTGTCTCAGCGGTCCTCCTTCTTTGAAAAATGGGGATAATACTGCTTACCTCTGAGTCATTTTCAGGATTAAATAATACGTGTGAAATGCCAGGCACTCTGCCTGGCACTCTAGAAAACAGTAGTCTCTACTCCTTTTGGTGAAAGTGGAACTTCTTTCATCTGTTTTAATATAAAACATTGTAGCCAAGATTAAATGGTGTAAATAGCTATCTGTTCATGCTTGGTGTACAGTGTTATATCCAAACAATCCGAGCTGATTAATTCCTTCCTGCCCCCACTCTTCTTAGTGAATACCTCTCTTATAATAACCATCTTGTTGGATTACATTTATATATTTTTTTCTCTTGGTCCCACATGAGCTCCTTAAGAACTGTGATCTTATGTGTATCTTTGTATCTCTAAAACCTAGCGTATTGCAGCAGTCCAGTAAATGTTTGTGGATGAATGAATGGAACAGTAAGATCTCTCTGGATATCAGTTTCCTCATCTGTAAGAGGAGGGATCATGAAAAGCTTCCCTCTCAGACTCTAAAATGCCAAGATTCTGATGCTCTTAGTAAGTGATCATTTGAAGAACAAAGTGATGTTGAAAGAATGATGGAATTGCACAGTTGCTCCTAATTGTTAATATGCTTTTGTGTAAAACTGCTGAAGTACTGTCTGGAATTGGGAGACCTGTCATTAATTTGCTGTGTTTCCTTTGGGCATATTGCTTGACCTTGCTGAACCTTTAGTTCTCCATTTTTAAAATTAGAAGGTGGTAGTGGATGGATTTCAGGTCCTTCCAACTATAATTAATTTTATATTTTATTGTTTTCATATTCATCTCAGGATCTTAATAACTCTTCTTTGTGGTTTTCTGTGAGCCAATCTCTAGGAAAAGAAAATGTCTAGTCTGCCAGCAGCCATACTTATTTGGCTGGTGGAAGGTTACAGAGCTGTGAAAGATACTCAAGAGGCAATTTTGTCTGTATTAAAGTATAGATAATTAACCTAGTATATTAAGATAATACGAGCCTTTTAAACTGACCTGACCATGATTACAAGAGTGATTTATGGAAATTAGATAGTCATTAGTCAGTTATATTTCTTAGCTGTGTAGTTGTGTGACATTTTCAATGGTTGAAACTTTATTATTAGTATATGTAGGGGCTGAGTTCTGTTTCATTCAAAGGAAAATAAAATAATTATTTCATAGAAAATGAGAGCTGTGAAAGATTCTTTTTCTTCTCACCTTTAGTCATTTTCATTAACATCTTAAGAAGCTAATAGAAATACACATATAGCGACTGTCCTCTCTACTTTTGTTATGATTATATCCAAAAGAGTATCTGGATGCCTTATGTAAGGATATAAACTTTTCATGCAGTTTAATTTGAAATTAAAAATTATTTTTGTTTCCTTGCAAATACTAAGTATGCTTTATGAGCTAGACTAAGCACCTGGAAGATAGGGTTTTATTTGTGTATCTCCTGAAACGTTTCAGACGAGTTTGTAAATGTAGCTTATGGATGGAACTTCAAAAAGGTTTTCAGTCATTTCTCAGAATAGGGTTTTTTTTAACCTATAATCTACAAATTAGATCTAGTAAGTAATTTTTATAATTAGGATATGAGTTTTTAGCACAGTAATTTAAGTACAAAACGTTTTTCTTCTAAAAGCATTATTTTTCTCCCCTAAGAATTGCAATTAAATTCTTTCAGATGTAATTTTAAGTTTAATATTAAATAAGCATGTCTTGACGATGAGAGTTGGTAAATACTGGAATAGTTTTGGAAAAAAGGTTACAATTTGTTTCTTTAGAAAACTGCTCTCCAGAACAGCATAGGTATCGTTTTATAATGACAATATAAAACTAGTCTGCTCTGTTACTAAAATTTTAATTTAAATGTTCTGTTTCCATTTTGGGGAAGGATGATATTATTTCTCCTGTGTTTAATTCAGTGACCTCATGTTCTTTTCTTCTAAAGAAGAATTATAAAATATAGACTTTTACCAATAAAAATAGGAATTAAATATGAATATTTGAATTCTGACAAAAGGACAATATGAACTTCTGATATTTCTTTTTATTTTACGATCAACAGTGTATATATATGGGGTTGGGCAAAACTGCTTTTCCTCTCAGTCAGCGCTTCTCAACCTCTGACATTTGGGGCCGGATATTTCTTTGTTATGGGAGATTGTCCTTTGCCTTGTAGGTTGTTTGGCAGGAAGCTTGGCCTCTATCCACGAGATGCCAGTAGCAGCCACCAAAAAATACCTCCAGATATTGTCAAATGGGCTTTTGGGGACAAAATTGTCTCCCTCTTCCCCCACCCTTGAGAATCACTGCTCTGTCTTGTAGACCAGGGCTCCTCAAACTTTAATGTGCACAGGATTCCTCTGGGGGTGTTGTTATAATGCAGGCACTGGTTCAGAGGGGTTCAGAGGTGGGACCTGAGGTTCTGCATTTCTCACAAGGCCCCGAGTGATATAGATGCTGCTGGTCAGAGTACCACACTTTGAGTAGCAAGGTTGTAGACAGTTTCCCATTCATATGAATTGGATGGATTTTTAAGAGGATCCAGTGATAGTAACTATGGAAACAGAGAATTTACAATGAATTATATAGCCCAAACAGGATAAGGCCAATAGAAACTAAGCACTATCCCACCAGCCTAACAAATAGAGCTGTCTTCCCATTTCCATGTTTCCTTCCAGTCCCCACTATTCATTCATATTTGGACAATCCTAAGGAGGAAATTTGCAAGAGTCTTTTTTTTTTAATATTTTAAGTTTATTTATTCATCTTATTTATTTTTGGCTGCGTTAGGGTCTTAGTTGCCATGCGTGGGCTTTCTCTAGTTGTGGCGAGCGGGGGCTACTCTTCGTTGCGGTGCACAGGCTTTTCAGTGTGGTGGCTTCTCTTGTTGTGGAGCACGGGCTGTAGAGCGCAGGCTCAGTAGTTGTGGTGCACGGGCTTAGTTGCTCCGCGGCATGTGGGATCTTCCTGGACCAGAGCTCGAACCCGTGCCACCTGCATTGGCAGGCGGATTCTTAACCACTGCGCCTCCAGGGAAGCCCTGCAAGAGTCTTAATCAAGGTCACACAGGCTGTAGTGAACTGAGGCAACTTCATGTTCCATCGGGTGTTTTAGTTCATGACACTGTAAATATATTAGCTCATAATACATATTTATTGCCTGTTGAGAGGTGTCAAATTACGATAGTGAACTCTGCATTTATTCAATCGGATGGTGCTTAAACTTTTAAAGTGTGCAAGTTGTCTCTTCTTGAAAACTATTGCCTGGACCTAAATTTAACACTGCCTAAGGTCATTTTCTTACTGCAAGTGTTCTGAGAGGGCAAGATGTTAAATTAGGTTTGCTAAAGCGTATCAGTTACAGAGAAACTTTATCCGATAATTCTGTGATAAAAATCAATAGAAAATATAATGAAAATCCTAGAGTGAAAAAAAAAACCCTCTGCATTTCATCTGTAACACTTAAAATAATGACTGGTAAGCATACCTATTTGCCACATTGAAAATGTTGGATATAGTATGCATTTCTTCTCATTTACAAAATGCTTGGTTATGTTCACTTTTTTATCTTGCTATTGCTTAAAATAGCCCTCCTAGCACTGCTGCAGAGAGGATCTTTAAAAAAGGTATACAAGACACTTTTTGTTAACTTAAAAAACATACAAGCAGACTTGTAGGGAAAGATTACTCCAGGAATGCCTTAATTATGAATTGAGTATATATAATATATGTCACTGTTACAAACCTTTTAGATACGTTATCTTATTTCTTCCTATGGTGACCTGTAAAGGAGAAAGGGAAGGCTATTGGCAGTAACCAGCAAAATTTACAACATGTATACCTTGACTCAGCAGTTCTACTCCTGCGAGTTGGTGTCATAGAAGTCCTTGTACAAGGATGTTAACTACAGCATTTTTCCACTGTAGCATGGTTAGAAATAACCAAAAACTAAAGACTGTATAAATGCCTGCCAGTGGTGAAAGCTTACATAAATTATGATACACCCATAACCCGGACCGCTTTGCGGCTTATGAAGAAAGAGTGAGATGGATGGATGTACATTGACCTAGAGAATTGAATGACAGAAGCAAGTCACAGAAGCTAAAAAGAAAACATTTGTTCTTCCTCTGTGTGTGTGTGTATTTTAAGATGTGTACACAACAGACTTAACAGTGGTTAGCCTTGCAGGAAGGGAGATGAGGAGGAGAGGGAGATTTCCTACTCTTAATGTGCTTTTGGTTGGAATCTTGACAATGATCATACATGACTTTTGTCACTAAAGTATTACTTTTCTTAAGATTTTTTAAAATGTGGACCATTTTAAAAGTCTTTACTGAATTTGTTACAACATTGCTTCTGTTTTTTATGTTTTGGTTTTTTGGCCACGAGGCAAGTGGGATCTTAGCTCCCCAACCAGGGATTGAACCCACACCCCCTGCATTGGAAGGCGAAGTCTTAACCACTGGATGGCCAGGGAAGTCCCTAAATATTATTTTGAGAACAGAAACAAATCTGGGTTCTACTTCTACATCTGCTGCTTACTAGCTACTGTTGTTAGACCAGTGACTCTCAACCAGGGGCAGTTTTGTGCGTCCCTCCCTCCCCGCCACCAGGGGATATTTGGCGATGTTTGGCCATGTTTTGGGTTGTCACATTGAGGGGGTGGTATATGCAGTGGATGGAAGCCAGGGATGCTGCCAAGCATCCTGTAGTGCATGGGACAGCCAGCCCGTGTAACAAAGAACTATCTAGCCCAAACTGTCAATAGTGTTGAGTTGAGAAATTCTTTGTTAGACTTCAGGGCTGCAGCCATGTTCACATATGCAGGGGGTGCCCTTCACATTGTGGGGTGTTCTCGGCATAGCCATACAGTTTATAATTATGATATGATGAAAGTAAATAAATATACAAACTTGTCCCCAGGAAGGCAGGCACCAGAGTTTTCTGCTTTACCTCTAGCACCTAACAGAGGCTGGCATGGGAAGCAGGCATTCAACAATTGTTGAATGAATGAATGAGCTAAACTAGGTATTACATGTTAGGCTCTAATATACTCAGGTTGTAGCAGATGCTAAAGATTTAAGAAGAATTTATGGAAAAAAATTAAAATTATAGCAGGTGTTGTCTGTTAATTTATCTTTATCTAAAGATTGGCAAAGGACTACTATTATTCATATTTAGCTGCAGAACACCTTGGCTGACTTTTTTCAATACTTTTTGATAAGAAAATCATGATTCTTCATGGAAGAATGCCAATAGAGGACACTATTGTGTCTTATCTTCCTAGAATTGGTTTTAAAAATCCTTATCTATTTAGCTACCTACCGAATTTAGTGGAACAAACTTTAAAAAGAATTTTAAACTACCTTAGACACTACCTGACATAGTGAGATAATGTACTTTTTCATTTTTTCCGCATAACAGTGAGGCAGCAAAGCAGAAGTTATCCTTTTTATTAATGTTTTGTAGTGGAAAAACTCAAACATACACAAAAATCCTCAAGTATAACAAACTGAAGAGTTCTTGCCATTTAACAGTTTTCAACATTTTGCCAACAGATATCCTTATTTCTGTAAATTAGAAAATGGGGGGGATTCCCTGGTGGCGCAGTGGTTAAGACTTTGCGCTCCCAATACAAGGGGCCCAGGTTCGATCCCTGGTCAGGGAACTAGATTCCACATGCATGCCAGAACTAAGAGTTTGCATGCCACATCTAACTAGCCCACTGGACGCAACTAAGGAGCCCGCAAGCCGCAACTAAGACCCAGTGCAACCAAATAAATAAATAAGTAAATATTAAAGAAAAAGAAAAGAAAATGGGGACATATGGAATTTAACACCTATTTAGTGGTGCCGAGTGTTCAAATTATGGTTTTCAGCTTTGCGGTTTTGTGCCGTTTCTTAATCATCATACTAAAATTAAGGATCAAGATTACATTTCTTTGAAAATATATGTGGTTTCAGTAAGTGACTTAAACGTGAAATTTCTTCGATAAGTCATTCTTTTAATTCCTCAAACCTGAGACAATACCAGAGTAATGATACTTGGAGTTACAAATGGATTTGTAAAACCCAAATTTAAATTTCTCAGAGTTAATGGCAGTATATATATTTGCACTTTTTACGTATTTAATTTAGTTTTTCTCTTGTATTTTTACTACTTCAGAAGAATTGCCCATTAATTATTTTTATTGTTGTTCTTGTCCTATTTTCAGTGTGCTTCACAGTTTGGTTCTCTTTGTTTTTCTGAGATATGTGATTCATGTGCTGTTAGTAGGTTGGTATTCTACTTATTGTTACTAGCTGTAAAGGATATAGACTTGAGGAGAGCTATTCACTGAACTGTCATTGCACTGTGTTGAGAGTGCCCGATGCCACAGACATGTTATGTTCTTCCTTCTTTTTTTTGCAAGGTCCTGTTGTCTAGATTAATCTGTAGGTAGATGATCTTTTTTGGGCTATCGTGGAAGTTTTAGGTAGAAATCAGTAGCTCTGCAGGCAGTGATTGCTTTTGTGGTAATATTTTTGTGTGTTTGCCTTTTGAGGTCTGTCAGGTATCATTACTTTAGCAATCATATATGGACTAATAAGAATGACCCTGTAGGGGCATTTATAGGAACAATTTTATTTAATCCTCACAATAACCTTATAAGGTAGGTATTGTTTTAGACCAGTTTTACTGATGAAAAAACTAATATGCCAAGAGGTTAGGTAACTTGCCTTCAGGTCAGACAGTAAGTATTAGAGGCTAGATAGAACCCAACCTGTGGACTTAAAATCCTGAGTTCTTAGCTAGTATGTTATATTAACTCTCTTCATATTCAAATCTGAGTAAGACAAGGTCTCTCTAACTGCAAGAAGCTGTCTAGTGACTCGTAATCCTTAACAGCAAAATTGTGTATCTCTTGTGACAGTTGCTTTCACAACCAATGTTGAAATTCTGAATTATTACAGATAAATGGGAATCATCAGATGGTACTGACTCCTTTACCCATTCATATATTCATTCAACAAATGGAGCATCTACTATGTGCCAGTATGTTGCTGGGTGATGGGGTTATGATGGTGAATAAAACACATTACCTGCTGCCATTAGTTTCCACCACAGTGGGGAGGACAGACTTTAATCAGATACATCCAAGATTGTATAATTACACCCCAGATAAGGAACACGGTTCTCTGCAGAGGAACCTAATGGAGACTTTGGGGGCAGGACAGAGTCCTGAAGAAGTTGAGATTTGAAGGATGAGTAGGAGTTAGCTAGGTGAAGGGGAGGGAGGACATCTCAGAAGGGAAGAAGAGTACTCCTTACAGGAGGGAATAGTGGTGTGTGTTTGAGAAGCTGAACTGGCCATGTAGCTGGAGAGAGCAAAGGGGGGAGGCTACAGGGGACAGATCGGGCAGCGTTTGGCCTTAAGGATTTTGGTCTATCTTAATGGAATGCTACAGAAGGATTTTAAGCCAGGGTGTAATATCAGATTTGTGTTTTGAAAAGATCACTTGTGTATCAGTGCAGAGAACCAATTGGAGGGCGCTAAGAAATTGCATGGACACCACTTAGGGCAGTAGGCTTGCCCTTGTCCTGATGAGAGATGCAGATAGCATGTGCTAGGATGGTGGCCATGAAGCTGTTAAGAAGTGGATGGATTTGAGAAATATTTAGGAGGTAAAATCAATAGTTTCCTTGTGGATTGGCAATGCAGGTGGTATGAAAGATGACTCCTAGGTTTTTAAGTTGTGGAACTAGGCAGATGCTGGGACCACTCACTGTGATGGGGAACACCATCAGGGGACCATTTTGGGGAAGATCATGAATTTGGTTTTGCGCATGTTGATTTCATATAGATTAGAGAACTGTGACATATGGAGGTTAACAGGTAACTAGTGGTGCTGAGTATTCAAATTAAAGCTTTCAGCTTTGTGATTCTATGTCCCTTCCTCTTCATACTAAAATTAATGAGCGAGATTACATTTTTTTGAAACTATGTGTGGTTTCACTAAATGACTTGAAATTTTTTTGGGAAATGGGTATTCAGGTGTGGACTGAGAGGAGAGGTCTGTATAGGAGATACAGATTCCATGAAAGCAATCTCTCTTTTTCCTTAAGCTTATTTTAGTTGTTGTACCCTTCAAAATGACCTTTTGGGATTCTCTGTTGTAAATAAATGGAGAACTAGGGTAGAATTTCTAGAATCTGCATTGTTGAGTGCAATTTTATAAGCCTCCTGAAAAATTACTAAAAGTAATTGTTGGGTACCCTAAAAAAATTCCCTGCCAAAGTAAGGATTAGATGTGCTTAAACCAGTAGTTTCAGAAAGACTATGCTTGATTGGTGTTTCTGAAGGTGTGTCCTGAAAACGCAAAGCATCCCAGAGGTCTATCAGGTGGTCAGCACTGGAATGATATTTTTTGCATACATTTTACATACTTGAAATGTAAGATTAATTGTGCTTTTTTAAAGATGTGTGTGCCATTGTGTTCTTAATGTTTGCATTTTTTTTTTTTTTTTTTTTTTGCGTTACGTGGGCCTCTCACTGTTGTGGCCTCTCCCGCTGGAGAGCACAGGCTCCGGACGCACAGGCCCAGCGGCCATGGCTCACGGGCCCAGCCGCTCCGCGGCATGTGGGATCCTCCCGGACCGGGGCACAAACCCGTGTCCCCTGCATCGGCAGGCAGACTCTCAACCACTGCGCCACCAGGGAAGCCCAATATTTGCATTTTTAAAGAATGTATATGTAACGAATTGTCCTTGCTAACATGTTAACCTTGTGGAGTTTCGCCAGGCTTCATGTAATTTAAGGGTAGTTATTGACATTAGCTATTGCATTATATTCCATTTTTTAAAAATGGATCAGTGGCTCGAAAATAGTGATGATGAATAGTAATGTACGATTCAGAATTTTGCTATAATGTAGTGTGTGTACAGAGTATAAATCTATACGTGTTGGGACAAATGTATCTGCAGATATGGTGATTTCACATGTACTCCCCCCAAAGGAAAGCAAAACAATGATTAGCTGGCAATCAGATTTCACCCTATCAGTAATCCATTCCCCAGTACCCAGGGGTTATTTTATTGTGAAACTTTGTCAAATAATGGCAGCCCGGAAAGCATTTGTGACATTTTCAAAGGATAGCAGCCTCTCTGGTGAACCAGTTATTTTATTGAATAAATATAAAATAACTTTACAGTACAAAATTAATGAATTTTGTTTCTGAAGAGGCCAAGGTCCCAGAGACGACATTCAGAGTAGTATGATTTCCATGCGCCCAAAAGGGCTTTAAGGCCTGCTAGTGGTAAGCAGCTTGTGAAGCCAGGCACAAGTTATTCTGCTAGAAGAGAAAGCAGAGTGACTATTACTAAAGTCCCTTTATTAAATGACAGTGCTAGGGACTTCCCTGGTGGCACAGTGGTTGGAAATCCGCCTGCCAGTGCAGGGGACACGGGTTCGAGCCCTGGTCTGGGAAGATCCCACATGCTGCAAAGCAGCTAGGCCTGTGTGCCCCAAGTACTGAGCCGGCACTCTAGAGCCCACAAGCCACAACCACTGAAGCCCGGGCACGTAGAGCCCGTGCTCTGCAACAAGAGAAGCCACCGCAATGAGAAGTCCACGCACCGCAACAAATAGTAACCCCCGCTCGCCGCAACTAGAGAAAGCCCACGCACAGCAACAAAGACCCAGTGCAGCCAAAAATAAATATATTATAAATAAATTAATTAATAAATGACAGTGCTAGATGTCACATGGTATTTTTTTTTTGTGGTACGCGGCCCTCTCACTGTTGTGGCCTCTCCCGTTGCATAGCACAGGCTCCGGACGCGCAGGCTCAGCGGCCATGGCTCACGGGCCCAGCCGCTCCGCGGCATGTGGGATCCTCCTGGACCGGGGCACGAACCTGTGTCCCCTGCATCGGCAGGCGGACTCTCAAGCACTGCGCCACCAGGGAAGCCCTGTTGCGTGGTGTTAATAGCATGCCAAGTGGAAGAGCTATTACTATCACTTGTGTGCTTTCTGGTATTTTGCTTTTTGGTTAGACAAAACCACTAAATGCAGAGTACGAATCATCCTCTGGTTTATGCCTGGTACGTATGAGGGAGGTGTGCCGGGTGGCATTTTATTTTTATCCCTGGGGACTCAGGTTACAGAAGAAGAGATTTTAAATTCCTTTTGGATCCTTTTGTGATCTCTGATGTAGACTGGAAAAGGGTGTTGAGAACAGCTCTGACAGCACCAAGTCTTTGGGCAGCAGGGAAGGATGTAGCTCTGCAAGTAAGCGGTGTTGCACGGCATGGCTGGGTCCTGCACTTTCATTCACAGAGAGCAGCTGGTGGGGACAGCATGCTTCCTGATCTCGGTTCAGTGTTGAAGGAGATATTAAACAGTTGTGAATAAGAGCAGATCACAGGCACAGGCGTGTCTTTCAGCCTGGTTCATGAAGAAATGGGCACTCTGTGTAAGCCTCTGCTTTTCTGCATTGCACTGTCTTGGTTCTCAAGGGGAAAAGTGCACACATGAGTTCTTAAACTTGTGGGATTTGAGAGAAACATTTTTTTCACGACATTAATAATGCCATTTTTTCTGATTTCTGATGTTCTCAAGTAGCGTAGCTCCTTGGTACAGTCATATCTTGAATAGTTAGAAGTGATCTATCAAATTTAGTTTTGAGGATGTCAATGTGACAAGATAATATTTTTGAAATATTAATGCCCTCTTTATGTTGTTCCTGGTTTTTCCTTTTGCCTCTTGGCTCTTCCCCGTACCTGCTCAAGCTAGCTAATTCTGTGCTCATACTTCAGAGAAGGAACGTGATGTGCCAGCAGACAGTGGGTCTAGGAGTTCATTTTTGCCTTTTTCAGTTTCAAAAACTTGGACCGTAGAGGGCAACTTAGCATAGGCTACATAATGTTAGAGCACAGCTTTTCCTTGATAGGAGGAAATAATTCCTTGGGCTTGTGGAGGAGGAAAAGACAGAAGAGATGGACAGGAGAAAGAGTCAGTAGGACTCAGGGTGAAGGGACTGGGCTTGAAGGACACTTGGATAGAAGCCCGCATAAAGCCCATATGATGCAGCACTCAAGGTCTTTTTTCAGTTCCCTGTTTTTTTAATATTTATTTATTTATTTGGCTGCGCCTTGTCTTAGTTGCGGCACGCGGGATCTTCTTTGCTGTGTGCAAGACCTTCATTGCAGCATGCAGGATCTTTTAGTTGTGGTATGTGGGGTCTAGTTCCCTGACCAGGGGGTCGAACCTGGGCCCCCTGCATTGGGGTGTAGAGTCTTAACCACTGGACCACCAGGGAAGTCCCCAGGTCCCTGCTTAAGTTGAATTTCCAGATCTACCAATGCTTGCTGCCATTCCTGAGAGCTAGGATTTTCTTTTTTTTTCTTTTTTCTTTTTTGCGGTACGCGGGCCTCTCACTGCTGTGGCCTCTCCCGTTGCGGAGCTCAGGCTCCGGATGCGCAGGCCCAGCGGCCGTGGCTCACGGGCCCAGCCGCTCCGCGGCATGTGGGATCTTCCCGGACCGGGGCACGAACCCGCGTCCCCTGCATCGGCAGGCAGACTCTCAACGGCTGCGCCACCAGGGAAGTCCGGTTAACTGATTTCTTATTTTTCATTTCTACTAGTTAAGAAAATCCTAGGGCGCGTTGAGAGTCTGCCTGCCGATGCAGGGGACGCGGGTTCGTGCCCCGGTCCGGGAAGATCCCACATGCCGCGGAGCGGCTGGGCCCGTGAGCCACGGCCGCTGGGCCTGCGCATCCGGAGCCTGAGCTCCGCAACGGGAGAGGCCACAGCAGTGAGAGGCCCGCGTACCGCAAAAAAGAAAAAAGAAAAAAAATCAGTTAACCAAGGGGCCTGACCTATGGCTCAAGCACCAATCATAAAGATAGATGGTGAAAGATGATAGCACCATCCACCTTACTACTAAGGTCCAGTTCTTATATAAAAATAGTTTTTCATGGGGCTTCCCTGGTGGCGCAGTGGTTGAGAATCTGCCTGCCAATGCAGGGGACACGGGTTCGAGCCCTGGTATGGGAAGATCCCACATGCCACGGAGCAACTAGGCCCGTGAGCCACAACTACTGAGCCTGCACGTCTGGAGCCTGTGCCCCACAACAAGAGAGGCCGCGATAGTGAAAGGACCGCACACCGCGGTGAAGAGTGGCCCCCGCACCGCGATGAAGAGTGGACCCCACTTGCCGCAACTAGAGAAAGCCCTCGCACGAAACGAAGACCCAACACAGCCAAAAATAAATAAATAAATAATCCTTCCCTCCACAAAAAAATAATATATATATATATTTTTTTCACTTTTATTCCAATAACTAAGTAATGTCAAAACTTTACCTAATGTCAGCAGTCTTCCTGTGTGCTGAACACACACTGAGATGTGGGAAAGTATAAGAAACTTGTAGCCTATCTGAGGAGTGTGGCTACTTGAGAATTATTTTTTTCATTGAGTTTGGTATTTTCCCCCTTTCCTTTTTTGTACTCTCCCTTTCCCATCTCTTCTGTCTCCCTCCTTCCCTAACCCACATGAATATCCCCCCATATAACCCTTGTTAATTACCCTTGTTGATTTAGTATGCAAAATGCCATAATTTTCCTCAGGTGTATATAATTATATAGGTAGATAGATATAGATTTTAATAATTGATTATTTTACAAAAGTAGGATTACATTATAGTCTCTTTTCTATCCCTTTTTTCCCTTTAACAATACCTCATGAAAATCCTGAAGGCTTTTGCTGTGTTTTGTTCAGTTCAAGTTTTTATTTGATGCAACTTATTACAAACTCCTTGTTTTGCTGTTGAAATTTCAGATGCCATCTCTGTGGGTGATAGTTTCAATTGTAGTTTTTTTTAATAATTAAAAACTTTAATGGTGGTTTAAAAAATACATAGCATAAAATTTACCATCTTAACCATTTTTAAGTTCAGTAATATTAAGTATATTCACATTGTTGTGCAACAGATCGCCAGAACTTTTTCATCTTGCAGAGCTGAAGCTCTATGCCCATTGAACAACTTTCCATTTCTTTCTTCCCCCAGGCCTGGGGAACCACATTCTACTTTCTGTTTCTGTGAGTTTGACTACTTTAGCTACCTAATGTAAATGGAATCATGCAGTATTTGTCTTTTTGTGACTAGCCTATTTCACTCAGCATAATGTCCTCAAGGTTCACCCATGTTGTAGCCTGTATCAGAATTTCCTTCCTTTTTAAGGCTGAATAATATTCCATTCTGTGTATGTATCACATTTTGTTTATCCATTCATCTATAGATGGACATTTGTGTTGCTTATACCTCTTGTAAATAAAGCTGCTATGTACATGGGTGTGCTAATACATCTCTTTAAAATCCTGATTTCAGTTCTTTGGGAAATATACTCAGAATTGGAATTTGTGGATCATATGTAATTCTATTTTTAATTTTTTGAGGAACTGACATATTGTTTTCCACAGCGGCTGTACCATTTTACATTCCTACCAATGCTGTACAAGGGTTCTAACTTCTCTACATCCTTGCCAGCACTTGCTACTTTCTGTTTGTTTAATAGTAGCCATCTTACTGGGTTTGAGGGGATATCTTGTGATTTTCTTTTAAAGATGGTGTAGCTAGCTTTTTTTTTTTTTTTTGGCTGTGTTGAGTCTTCATTGCTGCACATGGGCTTTCTCTAGCTGGGGCAAGCAGGGGCCACTCTTCGTTGCAGTGTGCAGGCTTCTCATTGCGGTGGCTTCTCTTGTTGCAGAGCACGGGCTTTAGGCGCGTGGGCTTCAGTAGTTGCAGCATGTGGGCTCAGTAGTTACGGCACATGGGCCCTAGAGCCCGCAGGCTTCAGTAGTTGTGGCACATGGGCTTAGTTGCTCCGCGGCATGTTGGATCTTCCCTTAACAGGGATCAAACCCACGTCCCCTGCATTGGCAGGCAGATTCTTAACCACTGTGCCACAGAGAAGTCCCCATCTTGTGATTTTTCATTTACCTTTCTCTAATGATTAGTGATGTTGAACATCTTTTCATATGCTTGTTAGTCATTTTAATGTCATCTTTGGAGAAATGTGTATTCAAGTCCTTGGCCGATTTTTTAATTTGGTTATTTGGGGGTTTTGTTCTTGTTGAGTTGTAGGGGTTCTTTACATATTCTGGATATTATCTCCTTATCAGATATATGATTTTCAAATATTTTGTCCCTTTCCAAAGGTTGATTGCAAAGAGACTGTTTCGTATTATTTTTTTAACATCTTTATTGGAGTATAATTGCTTTACAATGGTGTGTTAGTTTCTGCTGTATAACAAAGTGAATCAGCTATACAAATACATATATCCCCATATCTCCTCCCTCTTCCATCTCCCACCCACCTTCCTCCCTATCCCACCCCTCTAGGTGGTCACAAAGCACCGAGCTGATCTCCCTGTGCTATGTGGCTACTTCCCACTAGCTATCTGTTTTACATTTGGTAGTGTATATATGCACATGCCACTCTCACTTCATTCCAGCTTCTGCTTCCCCTTCCAGTGTCCTCACGTCCATTCTCTACATCTGTGTCTTTATTCCTGTCCTGCCCCTAGGTTCTTCAGAACCATTTTCTTTTTTTTTTAGATTCCATATATATGTGTTAGCATACAGTATTTGTTTCTCTTTCTGACTTATGTCACTCTGTATGACAGACTCTAGGTCTACCCACCTCACTACAAATAACCCAATTTCATTTCTTTTTATGGCTGAGTAATATTTCATTGTATATAGGTGCCACATCTTCTTTATCCCTTCATCTGTTGATGGACAGTTAGGTTGCTTCCATGTCCTGGCTATTGTAAATAGAGCTGCAATGAATACTGTGGTGTATGATTCTTTTTGAATTATGGTTTTCTCAGGGTATATGCCCAGTAGTGGGATTGCTGGGTTGTTTGGTAGTTTTATTTTTAGTTTCTTAAGGAACCTCCATACTGTTCTCCATAGTGGCTGTATCAATTTACTTCCCACCAACAGTGCAAGAGGGTTCCCTTTTCTCCAAACCCTCTCCAGCATTTATTGTTTGTAGATTTTTTTTTACATCTTTATTAGAGTATAATTGCTTTACAATGGTGTGTTAGTTTCTGCATTATAACAAAGTGAATCAGTTATACATATACATATGTTCCCATATCTCTTCCCTCTTGCGTCTCCCTCCCTCCCACCCTCCCTATCCCACCCCTCCAGGCGGTCACAAAGCACGGAGCCGATCTCCCTGTGCTATGCAGCTGCTTCCCACTAGCTATCTACCTTACATTTGGTAGCGTATATATGTCCATGCCTCTCTCTCGCTTTGTCCCAGCTTACCCTTCCCCCTCCCCATATCCTCAAGTCCATTCTGTAGTAGGTCTGTGTCTTTATTCCTGTCTTACCCCTAGGTTCTTCATGACATTTTTTTTTCTTAAATTCCATATATATGTGTTAGCATACGGTATTTGTCTTTCTCTTTCTGACTTACTTCACTCTGTATGACAGACTCTAGGTCTATCCACCTCATTACAAATAGCTCAATTTCATTTCTTTTTATGGCTGAGTAATATTCCATTGTATATATGTGCCACATCTTCTTTATCCATTCATCTGATGATGGACACTTAGGTTGTTTCCATCTCTGGGCTATTGTAAATAGAGCTGCAATGAACATTTTGGTACATGACTCTTTTTGAATTATGGTTTTCTCAGGGTATATGCCCAGTCATGGGATTGCTGGGTCATATGGTAGTTCTATTTGTAGTTTTTTAGGAACCTCCATACTGTTCTCCATAGTGGCTTTACCAATTCACATTCCCACCAGCAGTGCAAGTGTTCCCTTTTCTCCACACCCTCTCCAGCATTTATTGTTTCTAGATTTTTTGATGATGGCCATTCTGACTGGTGTGAGATGATATCTCATTGTAGTTTTGATTTGCATTTCTCTAATGATTAATGATGTTGAGCATTCTTTCATGTGTTTGTTGGCAGTCTGTATATCTTCTTTGGAGAAATGTCTATTTAGGTCTTCTGCCCATTTTTGGATTGGGTTGTTTGTTATTTTGTTATTGAGCTGCATGAGCTGCTTGTAAATTTTGGAAATTAATCCTTTGTCAGTTGCTTCATTTGCAAATATTTTCTCCCATTCTGAGGGTTGTCTTTTGGTCTTGTTTATGGTTTCCTTTGCTGTGCAAAAGCTTTGAAGTTTCATTAGGTCGCATTTGTTTGTTTTTATTTCTGTTTCTCTAGAAGGTAGGTCAAAAAGGATCTTGCTGTGATTTATGTCATAGAGTGTTCTGCCTATGTTTTCCTCTAAGAGTTTGATAGTTTCTGGCCTTACATTTAGGTCTTTAATCCATTTTGAGCTTATTTTTGTGTATGGTATTAGGGAGTGATCTAATCTCATACTTTTACATGTACCTGTCCAGTTTTCCCAGCACCACTTATTGAAGAGGCTGTCCTTTCTCCACTGTACATTCCTGCCTCCTTTATCGAAGATAAGGTGACCATATGTGCGTGGGTTTATCTCTGGGCTTTCTATCCTGTTCCATTGATCTGTCTTTCTATTTTTGTGCCAGTACCATACTGTCTTGATTACTATAGCTTTGTAGTATAGTCTGAAGTCCAGGAGCCTGATTCCTCCAGCTCCGTTTTTTGTTGTCAAGGTTGCTTTGGCTGTTTGGGGTTTTTTGTGTTTCCATACAAATTGTGAAATCTTTTGTTCTAGTTCTGTGAAAAATGCCACTGGTAGTTTGATAGGGATTGCATTAAATCTGTAGATTGCTTTGGGTAATAGAATCATTTTCACAATGTTGATTCTTCCAATCCAGGAACATAGTATATCTCTCCATCTATTTGTATCATCTTTAATTTCTTTCATCAGTATCTTATAATTTTCTGCATACAGGTCTTTTGTCTCCTTAGGTAGGTTTATTCCTAGATATTTTATTCTTTTTGTTGCATTGGTAAATGGGAGTATTTTCTTGATTTCACTTTCAGATTTTTCATCATTAGTGTATAGGAATGCCAGAGATTTCTGTGCATTAATTTTGTATCCTGCTACTTTACCTAATTCATTGATTAGCTCTAGTAGTTTCCTGGTAGCATCTTTAGGATTCTCTATGTATAGTATCATGTCATCTGCAAATAGTGACAGCTTTACTTCTTCTTTTCTGATTTGGATTCCTTTATTTCTCTTTCTTCTCTGATTGCTGTGGCTAAAACTTCCAAAACTATGTTGAATAATAGTGGTGAGAGTGGCAACCTTGGCTTGTTCCTGATCTTAGTGGAAATGGTTTCAGTTTTTCACCCTTGAGAATGATGTTTGCTGTGGGTTTGTCATATATGGCCTTTATTGTGTTGAGGTAAGTTCCCTCTATGCCTACTTTCTGGAAGATTTTTATCATAAACGGGTGTTGAATTTTGCCGAAAGATGTTTCTTCATCTATTAAGATGATATCGGTTTTTTCCATCGATTTTTAATATGGTGTATCACATTGATTGATTTGTGTATATTGAAGAATCCTTGCATTCCTTGGATAAACCCCACTTGATCATGGTGTATGATCCTTTTACTGTGCTGTTGGATTCTGTTTGCTAGTATTTTGTTGAGGATTTTTGCATCCATGTTCATCAGTGATATTGGCTTGTAGTTTTCTTTCTTTGTGACATCTTTGTCTGGTTTTGGTATCAGGGTGATGGTGTCCTCGTAGTACTAGTTTGGGAGTATTCCTCCCTCTGCTATATTTTGGAAGAGTTTGAGAAGAAGTGTTAGCTATTCTCTAAATGTTTGATAGAATCTGGTCCTGGGCTTTTGTTTGTTGGAAGATTTTTAATCACAGTCTCAATTTCAGTGCTTGTGATTGGTCGGTTTATATTTTGTATTTCTTCCTGGTTCAGTCTCGGAAGGTTGTGCTTTTCTAAGAATTTGTCCATTTCTTCCTGGTTGTCCATTTTATTGGCATATAGTTGCTTGTAGTAATCTCTCATGATCCTTTGTATTTCTGCAGTGTGAGTTGTTACTTCTTGTTTTTCATTTCTAAATCTATTGATTTGAGTCTTCTCCCCTTTTTTCTTGATGAGGCTGGCTAATGGTTTATCAATTTTGTTTATCTTCTCAAAGAACCAGCTTTTAGTTTTATTGATCTTTGCTATTGTTTCCTTCATTTCTTTTTCATTTATTTCTGATCTGATCTTTTTGATTTCTTTCCTTCTGCTAACTTTGAGGGTTTTTTGTTCTTCTTTCTCTAATTGCTTTAGGTATAAGGTTAGGTTGTTTATTTGAGATTTTTCTTGTTTCTTGAGGTAGGATTGTATTGCTATAAGCTTTCCTCTTAGAACTGCTTTTGCTGCATTCCCTAGGTTTTGGGTTGTTGTGTTTTAATTGTCATTTGTTTCTAGTATTTATTGATTTCTTCATTGATTTCCCCAGTGATCTCTTGGTTATTTAGTAGTGTATTGTTAGGCTCCATGTGTTTGTATTTTTACAGATTTTTTCCTGTAAATGATACCTAGTCTCATAGCATTGTGGTCAAAAAAGATACTTGATACAATTTCAATTTTCTTAAATTTATCAAGGCTTGTTTTGTGACACAAGATATGATCTATCCTGGAGAATGTTCCATGAGCACTTAAGAAACAAGTGTATTCTGTTGTTCTTGGACAGAATGTCCTATAAATATCAATTAAGTCCATCTTGTTTAAAGTATCATTTAAAGCTTGTGTTTCCTTATTTATTTTCATTTTGGATGATCTGTCTATTGATGAAAGTAGGGTGTTAAAGTTTCCTACTATGATTGTGTTACTGTTGATTTCCCCTTTTATGGATGTTAGCATTTGCTTTATGTATTGAGGTGCTCCTATGTTGGGTGTGTAAATATTTACAATTGTTATATCTTCTTCTTGGATTGATCCCGTGATCACTATGTAGTGTCCTTCTTTTTCTCTTCTCATAGTCTTTATTTTCAAGTCCATTTTATCTGATATGAGAATTGCTACTCCAGCTTTCTTTTGATTTCCATTTGCATGGAATAATTTTTTCCATCCCCTCACTTTCAGTTTGTATGTGTCCCTAGGTCTGAAGTGGGTCTCTTGTAGACAGCATTTATATGGGTCTTGTTTTTGTATGCATTCAGCCAGTCTGTGTCTTTTGGTTGGAGCATTTACATTTAAGGTAGTTATTGCTATGTATGTTCCTATTACCATTTTCTTAATTGTTTTGGGTTTGTTATTGTAGGTCTTCTCCTTCTCTTGTGTTTCCTGCATAGAGAAGTTCCTCTGGCATTTGTTTAAAGCTGGTTTGGTGGTGCTGAATTCTCTTAGCTTTTACTTGTCTGTAAAGGTTTTAATTTCTCCATCAAATCTGAATGAGATCCTTGCTGGGTAGAGTAATCTTGGTTGTAGGTTTTTCCCTTTCATCACTTTAAATATGTCCTGCTGCTCCCTTCTGGCTTGCAGAGTTTCTACTGAAAGATCAGTTGTTAACCTTATGGGGATTCCCTTGTGTGTTATTTGTTGTTTTTCCCTTGCTGCTTTTAGTATGTTTTCTTTGTATTTAATTTTTGACAGTTTGAGTAATATGTGTCTTGGCATGTTTCTCCTTGGATTTATCCTGTATGGGACTCTCTGTGCTTCCTGGACTTGGTTGAGTATTTCCCTTCCCATATTAGGGAAGTTTTCAACTATAATCTCTTCAAATATTTTCTCAGTCCCTTTCTTTTTCTCTTCTTCTTCTGGGACCCCTATAATTCGAATGTTGGTGCATTTAATGTTGTCCCAGAGGTATCTGAGACTGTCCTCAATTCGTTTCAGTCTTTTTCTTTATTCTGCTCTGCAGTAGTTATTTCCACTATTTTATCTTCCAGGTCACTTATCCATTCTTCTGCCGCAGTTATTCTGCTATTGATTCCTTCTAGAGAATTTTAAATTTCATTTATTGTGTTGTTCATCATTGTTTGTTTGCTCTTTAGTTCTTCTAGGTCCTTTTTAAACGTTTCTTGTATTTTCTCCATTCTATTTCCAAAATTTTGGATCATCTTTACTATCATTACTCTGAATTTTTTTTTCAGGTAGACTGCGTATTTCCTCTTCATTTGTTTGGTCTGGTGGTTTTTGCCTTGCTCCTTCATCTGCTGTGTGTTTTTCTGTTTTCTCATTTTGCTTATCTTACTGTGTTTGGAGTTTCCTTTCTGAAGGCTGCAGGTTCATAGTTCCTGTTGTTTTTGGTGTCTGTCCCCAGTGGCTAAGGTTGTTTCATTGGGTTGTGTAGGCTTCGTGGTGGAGGGGACTGGTGCCTGTGTTCTGGTGGATGAGGCTGGATCTTTTCTTGTGGGCAGGTCCACGTCTGGTGGTGTGTTTTAGGGTGTCTGTGACCTTTTTATGACTTTAGGCAGCCTTTCTGCTAATGGGTGGGCTTGTGTTCCTGTCTTGCTAGTTGTTTGGCTTGGGTTGTCCAGCACTGTAGCCTGCTGGTCGTTGAGTGGAGCTGGGTCTTAGCATTTAGATGGAGATCTCTGGGAGAGCTTTTGCTGTTTGATATTACATGGAGCCAGAAGGTCTCTGGTTGACCAATGTCCTGCACTCAGCTCTCCCACCTCAGAGGCACAGGCCTGACACCCAGCCGGAGCACCAAGATCCTGTCAGCCAGATGGCTCAGGAGAAAAGGGAGAAAAAAGAAAGAAAGAAAGAAAAAAGAAAATAAAGTTATTATAATAAAGAATTTTAAAAAGTATTTTAAAAAATTTAAAAGTATTAAAAAAATAAAGAAGAGAGCAACCAAACCAAAAAACAAATCCACCAACAATAACAAGGGCTAAAAAATGTACTAAAAAAAGACAAAAAACCCCCCAAAACAGACAGACAGAACCCTAGGACAAATTGTAAATGCAAAGCTATACAGACAAAATCACACAAAGAAGCATACACATACACACTCACAAAAAGAGAAAAAGGAAAAAAATATATATATTAAAAAAAGGAAGAGAGCAACCAAATCAATAAACAAATCTACCAATGCTAATAAACTCTAAATACTAAACTACAGTAAACATAAAACCAGAAACAAATTAGATGCAGAAAGCAAACCCCCAAGTCTACAGTTGCTCCCAAAGTCCACCGCCTGAATTTTGGGATGATTCGTTGTCTATTCAGGTATTCCACAAATGCAGCGTATATCAAGTTTATTGTGGAGATTTAATCCGCTGCTCCTGAGGCTGCTGGGAGAAATTTCCCTTTCTCTTCTCTGTTCTCGCAGCTCCTGGGGTTCAGCTTTGGATTTCGCCCTGCCTCTGCGTTTAGGTCACCAGAGGTCATCTATTCTTCACTCAGACAGGACGGAGTTAAAGTAGCAGCTGATTAGGGTGGTCTGGCTTGCTCAGGCCCGGGGATGAGAGGGGTATAGAATGCGGGGCGAGCCTGTGGCGGCAGAGGCCAGTGTGACGTTGCAACAGCCTGAGGCGCGCTGTGTGCTCTCCTGGGGAAGTTGTCCCTGGATCCTGGGACCCTGGCAGTGGTGGGCTGCACAGGCTCCCGGGAGGGGAGGTGTGGATAGTGACCTGTGCTTGCTCATAGGCTTCTTGGTGGCTGCAGCAGCAGACTTAGCGCTTCATGCCCGTCTCTGGTGTCTGCGCTGATAGACGCGGCTCACGCCCGTCTCTGGAGCTCGTTTATGCGGTGCTCTGAATCCCTTCTTCTCTCACACCCTGAAACAATGGTCTCTTGCCTCTTAGGCAGTTCCAGACTTTTTCCCGGACTCCCTCCGGGCTAGCTGTGGCATACTAGCCCCCTTCAGGCTGTGTTCACGCAGGCAACCCCAGTCCTCTCCCTGGGATCTGAACTCCAAAGCCGGAGCCTCAGTTCCCAGCCCCCACCCGCCCTGGCAGGTGAGCAGACAAGCCTCTTGGGCTGGTGAGTGCTGGTTGGCACCGATCCTCTGTGTGGGAATCTCTCCGCTTTGCCCTCTGCACCCCTGTTGCTGTGTTCTCCTCCGTGGCTCCGAAGCTTACCCCACCCCGCCCACCTGCCATCTCCACCAGTGAAGGGGCTTCCTAGTGTGTGGAAACCTTTCCTCCTTCACAGCTCCCTCCCACTGGTGCAGGTCCCGTCCCTATTCTTTTGTCTCTGTTTTTTCTTTTTTCTTTTGCCCTACCCAGGTACATGGGGAGTTTCTTGCTTTTTGGGAAGTCTGAGGTCTTCTGCCAGCGTTCAGTAGGTGTTTTGTAGGAGTTGTTCCACCTGTAGATGTATTTCTGATGTATTTGTGGAGAGGAACGTGATCTCCACGTCTTACTCCTCTGCCATC
This sequence comes from Orcinus orca, assembly GCF_937001465.1. NCBI lineage: Eukaryota > Metazoa > Chordata > Mammalia > Artiodactyla > Delphinidae > Orcinus > Orcinus orca. Next base: position 82,140,983 of record NC_064560.1, read on the forward strand.
TTGAAGGTCTCCTCGTATTATTTTTGCTAACACCCTTTTGAAACTAAAAAGCAACTGTATGAATCCTGTGAATTAATTTATAAGTAGAGATGTTGAACAGTTTTGGAAATATATGCATCTTATAAATCAAAGCCTGTTTAGCAAGTAGGTTAATTTTTTTTTAACATCTTTATTGGAGTATGATTGCTTTACATTGTTGTGTTTGTTTCTGTTGTATAACAAAGTGAATCAGCTATACGTATACATATATCCCCATATCCCCTCCCTCTTGCCTCTCCCTCCCACCCTCCCTATCCCACCCCTCTAGGTGGTCACAAAGCACCGAGCTGATCTCCCTGTGCTGTGCGGCTGCTTCCCATTAGCTATCTATTTTACATTTGGTAGTGTATATATGTCCATGCCACTCTCTCACTTCGTCCCAGCTTACCCTTCCCCCTCCCCCTGTCCTCAAGTCCATTCTCTACGTCTGCGTCTTTATTCCTGTCCTGCCCCTAGGTTCTTCAGAACCATTTTTTTTTTAGATTCCATATATATGTGTTAGCATACGATATTTGTTTTTCTCTTTCTGACTTCACTGTGTATGACAGACTCTAGGTCCATCCCCCTCACTACAAATAACTCAATTTCGTTTCTTTTTATGGCTGAGTAATATTCCATTGTATATATGTGCCACGTCTTTATCCATTCATCTGTCGATGGACAGTTAGGTTGCTTCCATGTCCTGGCTATTGTAAATAGTGCTGCAATGAACATTGTGTTACATGACAAGCAGGTTAATATTGTATTAGATAAATTGTTGTTTTATGGCAGGTATTAACGCATTCACAGTGTTTCATTTCAACTGTGAATTGTTTTTATTTTTATTTTTTGGACCTCAGATTCGATGAGGAGACAGTAGAGTGTTCTCCCTCATTTTGTTCAGATTTTCCAAGGAATGCATACAAGGGTGTCATCATCGATCCAAGCACGTGCTGGGACGCTGCAGAACCCAACAGGGCAGGCCGCGTGGCTCCGCCGAGGAGCCAGTGACCCCCAAGTACTCCAACAGCCTGGGGAGTCCACAGCCCCCAGGCCACTCAGCAAGAGGAACAGTCAATCCATGCTTGCAGCCACTGGGCCCGTCTGAGGAAATCCTAATATCCAGTGGCACATCTTGGGGTGCTTGAAGGCCTACTGTCCTGAGGTATCCACAGCCACGCTCGGCACCCTGGGCCTACCTCATTTCTTCCAGGTCTCCCTACCACCTCCAGTCCTCAGGCCACGAGAAGGTCTTCTTGTCTTCGCCGACAGCCGGGCTTGCCCAGCAAGTGCACCTGAGAAGTAGACAGAAATCACACAGGCTTCAGAATTGGACCCGGGTCCTCAGAGAACACGATTCAGGCAAACATTTACCTGGGCGTGAGCCCTGCACCTGCTTCCCAAGTACCTCTATCACTTAGGAGAACTGAATGCATGTCTGACAGCACAACTGCAGGAAGGTAGGCACGTAGGTGGGCCTGCGTGTGAGAGGGTGTATGTGTGTGCGCGTGCGTGCGTCTGTGATTGCGTGCGAGGACGTGCTTGTGGGTTTCTGTGTGTGCCTCTGTATCTGCGTCTTGGTCTCTGTGTGTCCCTTTGCTCCTCTGCAGAGCCTCAAACAGTAAAAACCACACCTTATACACAGAGCCCTGGCCTCGGACCCTCCTACTGAATGGAGAAAGACCCCAGCTGCCTTCAAGAGGCCGCATGCTAACTTTGACCCCGATGGGCTGTTGAAATAGACCACGGGCTCCCACTCTCCAGCAGCCCGCCTTCTGACCAAAGCACATAGACTTGAGGGACCGGCCTCCCGGCCGTGGGTGTCACATGTGTGTGGACCTGGAGACCCTGCCAGCTACTAGCACATCTGATGTGCACTTGGGGCCACTCCCAGCGCTTCCAGGAACAAGGGAGCCTCCGATGGGCAAGCTGACACCTCCCTGCAGCTGGCTACAGGCAAGATGCAGCCTGTCTTCCTCTCAAGGGGCCAAAGGAATTCAGCCCAGGTGCCACTTCAGGCCAACTAGGCCAGATCACCTTCTGGGGACCCGCAGGGACGCCGACCACGGGAAGCAGTGGTCTTCAGTAACCATGACCCAGAGTCAAACCCCACGGCGGAAACTAGGCCACCTTCCCCGCCACGTTCCGGCCAGCTCCCCAGCCAGCAGGATTTGTGGCCCTGACCCCTGAGGAAACGCTCAAACACTCAAATGCTCGACAGCCTTGTCCCACGTGCCCTCCTCCTGCCCACAGGGCAACTCGACCTGACTGAAAGCCACAGATGCCATACAAACATGCGGACACTGAGCACCAGGGAAGACAGCAAGCATGTCTGCGACCCCACCCCATGCATCCTGGCACCTCTCCTCCGACACAGAGACACTACTGAGGACCTCACAGAGATCCAAGGCGCTGTCCACGAGGACCACAGAAAGACTTCAAATGGAAGACCTCTGCCACGCGAGGGGACCTGGAACCCTGAAAGGGAGCAAGTGGCTGTCCACGGCAGCTGTAAATTGTTGTTTTTACATGACACAGTATTGTTTTTCAAACCTAGGTCAGTTTCTATCCATAGCTTCCCTGAACTGTACAAAGACTTCATTCAGTGACCTGTGGAGCACAAAAATATTGATTTTTGTCCCAATGAATTGAGACTGCTTGTACACTTTTGGAGAAATATGTGACTTTATAAAGATTTTGTATATACTTGTTTAGAAAATTGATTATATCCTTTGATGCACAGAAGTTTTTAAGTTAGATATAGTCTCATTTGTCTATTTTTGTTTGTATTGCTTGTGCTTTTGGTGTCATTTCCAAGAAATCATTGCCAAATCCAGTATTATGAAGCTTTTCCCCTATGTTTTCTTCTTGGAGTTTTATGGTTTGGGGTCTTAAATTTAGGTCTTTAATCCATTTTTAGCTGATTTTTGTATATGGTGTTAGGTAAGCATCCAACTTAATTCTTTTGCGTGTGACTGACCAGTTTTCCCAACACTATTTGTTGAAGAAACTGTTCTTTCCCACATTGAGTGGTCCTGGCACCTTTGTCCTGTAAGCCTTTTAATGACTTCATAATATTTCATGTAATGGATATGTTATACTCTAATTGTTTGTTTTGTTTCCAGATTTTTGTTACAGTGTTTACTGTGGTAAACATTCTTGTGCATATGTCCTTATGTACTGGTGCTTTTATTGCTATGGGAGTTAGGTGTGGGGTTGCTGAATCAAGGGAATATATACTTTTATTTTTTGATAAATTTTGCAAGATTAAAATATTTCAAGATTACTTTTCCAAAAGGCAGTAACACTTTACATTTCTATCAGCAGTGTTTGAGAGCAGCAGGATTCTTCTTTTATCCTAGGACCATTGGTATCAGGAAGGCCTCTCCCAGGGGAGGGATCACATATATGACTAAGAAAAATAAAGATGTTTCTCTATATCGTTATATATGTTAGTGCTTAACATTTAAATGCATAAAGAGTCCCCTATTCTCATTTTCCATAACCTCAAGAAGCCTACTGAGTAAGAGGAAAGAGGATTGATCTGGGTTGCAGTTAGAGTTCTGTGATTAACTGGCACTTAACCTATAAAGGTGGAATCACTTGATATGGAAAAACCATGGACTTGGGTGACAAACCTGGCTTCAAAGCCTTGTGACAAGTCAGCTTCCCAGCCTTTTGCTGTATTATCCTGGGCAAATGACTACCTTTCAGAACTTTAGTCTCTTCACTTATAAAGGATGTTCGCACATTTGCTGTTGACGCTTTAAAAATGTACTGTTGAGGTTTACAAAGAAAAAAAATGTGCAGTTGGTATTACTCAAATGCTGGCTTAGTCCATTTGGGCTGCTATAGCAAAATGCCACACACGGAGAAGCTTATACACAACAGGACTTGATTTCTCACACTTCTGGGGGCTGGAAGTCTGGGATCAGTGTGGTTGGATGAGGGCCCTCTTCCAGGTCTCAGACTTCTTGTTGTGTCCTCTTATGGCAGAATGTGCTAGGGAGCTCTCTGGAGCCTTTTTATAAGGTCCTAGCCCTGTTCATGGGGATTCCACCCTCATGACTGAAGCAGCTCCCAAAGGCCCTACCTACCAATACCATAACCTTTGGAGGTTAGGATTTCAACATGAATTTTGGGAAGAAACAAACATTCAGACCATTCAAGTACCATAATCTGTTATTAAAATAGTTATCAAAATAGACTGTTAAAGGCAAAACCATGGAGACAGTACAAAATTGAGTGATTGCCGGGGGTTGAAGGGGGAGAGATGAATAGGCAGAGCACAGAGGACTTTTAGGGCAGTGAAAATACTGTAGGATGCCGTAATGATGGGTTCATGCCATCATAAATTTGTCCAAACCCATAGAATATATAACATCAAGAGGCAAGTGTAATGTAAACTATAGATTTTGGTGATAACGATATATCAGTGTAGGTTCCTCAGTTGCAAGGAATGTTCTGCTCTGATGGGGATGTTGATAATGGGGGAGGCTATGCATGTGGGGGGCGCAGGGCATATAAAAATCTCTGTACCTTCCCCTCAGATTTGCTATGAACCTCAAACTGCTCTAAAAGGTATTATTTTTTTTAATTGTTTATGATCACCATAGTAAGTCTGGTTAACATCCGCCACCATACACAGTTACAAATTTTTTCTTGTGATGAGAACTTTCAAGATTCACTCTCTTAGCAACTTTCAAATATGTAACATGGTTTTATTAACTACAGTCACCATGCTGTACATTACACCCCCATGACTTATTTTATAACAGGAATTTTTTACCTTTTGAGCCCCTTCACCCATTTCTCCCACCCCGCACTCCCTGTTCCTCTGTATCTATGAACTGGGTTTTTTTTTTTTCCTGTTTTTTTTTCTTTAAAGATTCCACATATAAGTGAGATCACGTAGTACTTGTCTTTCTCTGTCTGACTTATTTCACTTAGCATAATGCCCTCAAGGTCCATCCATGTTGTCACAAATGGCAGGATTTCCTTCTTTTTGATGGTTGAATAACATTCCATTGTGTGTGTGTGTACACGCGCACACGCACATATTATGTGTGTGTGTGTGTGTGTGTGTGTGTGTATATATCACATTTTCTTTATTCATCCATTTGTGGACACTGAGGTTGTTTTCATATCTTGGCTATTGTAAGTAATGCTGCAATGAACATGGGTTACAAATATCTTTTCAAGTTAGTGTTTTTGTTTTCCTTGGGTAAAGCCCCTGAAGTAGAATTGCTGTATCACGTGATAGTTATATTTTTAATTTTTTGAGGAACATCTATACTGTTTTCCATAGTGGCTGTACTGATTTACATTCCCACCAATAGTGCACAAGGGTTCCCTTTTCTCTGCATCCTCACCAGTGCTTCTCAGTACCTTTTCATTTACTTCTTGGCCAGCTGTATGTCTTCTTTGTAAAAGTGTTTATTCAGATCCTCTGCCCATTTTTTAATTGGATTGTTTGGGGGATTTTTTTTGCCATTGAATTGTATGTGTTCTTTATATATTTTGGATATTAACCCCTTATCAGATATATGATTTGCAAATAATTTCTCCCATTCTGTAGGTTGCCTTTTCATTTTGTTGGTAGTTTTCTTTGCTATGTAGAAGTTTTTTAGTTTGATGTAGTTCCACTTGCTTATTTTCACTTTTGTTGGCTTTGCTTTTGGTGTCAAATCCAAAGAATCATCACCAAGACGAATGTCAAGGAGTTTACTGACTATGTTTTCCTCTAGTTTTATGGTTTCAGGTCTTATGTTCAAGTCTTTAATCCATTTTGTGTTAATTTTTGTGTATGGTGTAAGATAGTGGTCCAGTTTCTTCCTTTTGCAAATGTCTGTCCAGTTTCCCCAGGACCATTTATTGAAGAGGCTGTCCTTTCCCCATTGTGTATATCTGTCTATCTATATACATTTTAAAAATTGAAGTATAGTTGACTTATAATATTATATTAGTTTCAGGTGTACAATGTACTGATTCAATATTTTTATAGATTACACACCATATAAAGGTATTGACTATGTTGCCTGTGCAGCATATTACATCCCTGTGACTTATTCATTTTATAACCCATTGTATATTCTTGTCTCCTTTATCATAAATCAGTTGACCATATATGTGTAGGTTTATTTGTGGGATCTCTATTCTGTTCCATTGATCTATGTGTCTGTATGACAATACCATACTGTTTTGATTGTTATAGCTTTGTAATGTAGTTTGAAACCAGGGAACATGATCCCATCAGCTTTGTTCTTTCTCAAGATTGTTTTGGCTATTTGGAGTCTTTGGTGTTTCCATACAAATTTTAGGATTGTGTATTCTATTTCTGTGAAAAATGCCATTGGAATTTTGATAGAGATTGTATTAAATCTGTACATTGGTTTGGGCAGTGTGGACATTTTAACAATACTAATTCTTCTAATCCATGAGCATAGTATATCTCTCCCTTTATTTGTGTCTTCTTCAATTTCTTTCATCAATGTCTTATGGCTTTCATTCTACAGGTTTGTCACCTCCTTGGTTAAATTTATTCCTAGGTATCTTTTTCTTTTTGATACAACTGTAAATGGGATTGTTTTCTTAACTTCTCTTTCTGATAGTTTGTTATTAGTGTATACAAAAGCAACAGATTTTTGTATATTCATTTTCTATCCTGCAACTTTAAACTGAATTCCTTTATTCTAAAAGTTATTTGATGGAGTCTTTAGGGTTTTCTCTTTGTATAATATCATGTCATCTGCAAATAGTGACAGTTTTACTTCTTCCTCTCCTATTTGGATGCCTTTTATCTCTTTTTCTTGGTTAATTGCTCTTGCTAGGATTTCCAACACTATGCTGAATAAAAGTGGTGAGAATGGGCATCCTTGTCTTGTTCCTGATCTTAGAAGAAAAGCTTTCAGCTTTTCACCATTGAGTATGATGTTAGCTATGGACTTGTTGTATATGGCCTTTATTATGTTGAGGTATGTACCCTCTATATCCGCTTTGTTGAGAGTTTTTAATCATCAATGGATGCCGAATTTTGTCAAATGCTTTTCTGCATCTATTGAGATGACCATATGATTTTTTTTTGAATTTAAGTTGATATTTTTATTCAGCAGGTTCTTATTAGTTATTTATTTTATACATATTAGTGTATATATGTCAATCCCAATCTCCCAATTCATCCCACCAGCACCCCCCAACACCCTGCTTTCCCCTCTTGGTGTCCATACATTTGTTCTCTCAATCTGTGTCAACCATATGATTTTTATCCTTCATTTTGTTAATGTGTATCACATTGATTGACTTCTGGATATTGAATCATCCTTACATCCCTTGAATAAATCCTGCTTGACCATAGTGTATGATTGTTTAAATGTATTGTTAAATTTGGTTTGCTACTATCTTGTTGAGGACTTTTGCATCTATGTTCATCAGGAATATTAGTCTGTCATTTTCTTTTCTTGTGGCATCCTTGTCTGATTTTGGTATCAGGGCAGTGTTTGCCTTGTAAAATGAGTTTGGAAGTGTTCCTTCCTATTTTTTGGACGCGTTTGAGAAGGACTGGTATTAATTCTTCTTTAAATGTTTGGTAGAATTCACCAGTGAAGTGCTTGTTTGGTCCTCGATTTTGTTTGTTGGGAGGAACAAAGTCTTAATTTTTAAAAAATAGACTATTCCTGGGAAAGTTATAAAACATCAAAAAGAAATAAGGAAAATAAATGCAGTGGCATTGCATATTAAGTTTTATGTTTATTAAGAAAACTTATGGGGTAATTGTTCAAATAGCTTTTCTGAAGGTTATACCTATACTGTTTGTTATATTTTCTCAATTCTGATATACTACTATATTTGTACATATATTTCTCAGTCATTAGTTAGTCATAAAGAGGTTCTCTTTTAGTAACAGCTTTATTGAGATACAATTCACATACCATATAATTCATCTATTGAAAGTGTATAATTCAGTGGATTTTACTATATTCACATGCAGCCATCACCACAGTTGATTTTAGAACATTTTCATATCCCCCCCAAAGCACCCCCTCTCTAGGCAATCAAAAATCTGCTTTGTGTTTCTTTAGATTTGCCTATTCTGGATACTTCATGTAAATGGAATCATATAATATGTGGTCTTTTGTGACAGGCTTCTTTTATTAGCATAATGTTTTCAAGGTTCATCTAGGTTCTAGCATGCATCAGTAATTCACTCATTTTTATGACCAAATAATATTCCATTAGATATACTATGTTTTATCCATTTATCATTTGCTGGGCATTTGCATTGTTTCTACTTTTTGGCTATTATGAGTAATGCTGCTATGAACATTCATATACAAGTTTTTGTATGGACGTCGGTTTTCATTTGTCGTGAGTATGTACCTAGGAGTGGAATTGCTAGGTCTTTGGTCACCCTTTAACTTTTTAGGAACTGCCAGACTGTTTTCCAAAGCAACAGTATGATTTTACATCCCCACTAGCAGTGTATGAGGGTCCCAATTTCTCCATATTTTTACCAACACTCGTTATTATCTGTGTTATTTATTATAGGCATCTTAGTGGGTATGATGTGGTATCTCATGGTTTTGATTTGCATCTTCCTGATGGCTAAAGGTTTTGAACATCTTTTCATGTACTTGGCCTTTCTTCTTTTAGATAACTTACCTATTTTTAAATTGGGTTGATTAGGTTGTTGGGTCTTTTATTATACAAGTCCCTTGTCAGATGTATGATTTGCAAAAACTTTCTCCTGGTTCCCTCTTTTTTTTTTGAATTTTATTTTCTTTATTTTTTTATATAGCAGGTTCTTATTAGTTATCCATTTTATCCATATTAGTGTATATATGTCAATCCCAATCTCCCAATTCATCACACCACCACCCACCACCATTACTTTCCCCCCTTGGTGTCTATACGTTTGTTCACTACATCTGTGTCTCAATTTCTGCCCTGCAAACTGGTTCATCTGTACCATTTTTCTAGGTTCCACATACATGTGTTAATATACAATATTTGTTTTTCTCTTTCTGACTTACTTCACTCTGCATGACAGTCTCTAGATCCATCCACAGCTCTACATATGACTCAATTTCATTCCTTTTTATGGCTGAGTAATATTCCATTGTATATATGTATCACATCTTCTAAAATCGTTCATCTGTCAATGGGCATTTAGGTTGCTTCCATGTCCTGGTTATTGTAAATAGTGCTGCAGTGAACATTCGGGTGCATGTGTCTTTTTGAATTATGGTTTTCTCAGGGTATATGCCCAGTAGTGGGATTGCTGGATCATACGGTAATTCTATTTTTAATTTTTTAAGGAACCTCCATACTGTTCTCCATAGTGGCTGTACCAATTTACATTCCCACCAACAGTGCAAGAGGGTTCCCTTTTCTCCACACCCTCTCCAGCATTTGTTGTTTGTAAATTTTCTGATGATGCCCATTCGAACTGGTGTGAGGTGATACCTCATTGTAGTTTTGATTTGCATTTCTCTAATAATTAGTGATGTTGAGCAGCTTTTCATGTGCTTCTTGGACATCTGTATGGCTAAGACATTTCTTTGGAGAAATGTCTATTTAGGTCTTCTGCCCATTTTTGGATTGGGTTGTTTCTTTCTTTCTTTCTTTCTTTTTTTTTTGCGGTACGTAGCCCTCTCACTGTTGTGGCCTTTCCCGTTGCGGAGCACAGGCTCCGGAAGTGCAGGCTCAGTGGCCATGGCTCACGGGCCCAGCCACTGCCTGGCATGTGGGATCTTCCCGGACCGGGGCACGAACCCGTGTCCCCTGCATCGGCAGGCGGACTCTCAACCACTGCGCCACCAGGGGAGCCCTGGGTTGTTTCTTTTTTAAATATGGAGCTGCATGAGCTGTTTATATATTTTGGAGATTAATCCTTTGTCCATTGATTCGTTTGCAAATATTTTCTCCCATTCTGAGGGTTGTCTTTTCGTCTTGCTTGTAGTTCCTTTTGCTGTGCAAAAGCTTTTAAGTTTCATTAGGTCCCACTTATTTTTGTTTTTATTTCCATTACTCTAGGAGGTGGGTCAAAAAAGATCTTGCTGTCATTTATGTCAAAGAGTGTTCTTCCTATGTTTTCCTCTAAGAGTTTTATAGTGTCCGGTCTTACATTTATGTCTCTAATCCATTTTTAGTTTACTTTATTTTATTTTTTAACATCTTTATTGGGGTATAATTGCTTTACAATGGTGTGTTAGTTTCTGCTTTATAACAAAGTGAATCAGTTATACATATACATATGTTCTCATATGTCTTCACTCTTGCGTCTCCCTCCCTCCCACCCTCCCTATCCCATTGAGTTTATTTTTGTGTATGGTGTTAGGGAGTGTTCTAATTTCATTTTTTTACATGTACCTGTCTGGTTTTCCCAGCACCACTTATTGAAGAGGCTGTTTTTTCTCCATTGTGTATCCTTGCCTCCTTTGTCATAGATTAGTTGACCATAGGTGCATGGGTTTATCTCTGGGCTTTCTATCCTGTTCTGTGGATCTATATTTCTGTTTTTGTGCCAGTACCATATTGTCTTGATTACTGTAGCTTTGTTTTATAGTCTGAAGTCAGGGGGTCTGATTCCTCCTGCTCTGTTTTTTTCCCTCAAGACCACTTTGGCTATTTGGGGTCTTTTGTGTCTCCATACAAATTTTAAGATTTTTTGTTCTAGTTCTGTAAAAAATGCCATTGGTAATTTGATAGGGATTGCATTGAATGTGTAGATCGCTTTGGGTAGTATAGTCATTTTCACATTATTGATTCTTCCAATCCAAGAACATGGTATATCTGTCCATTTGTTTGTATCATCTTTAATTTCTTTCATCAGTGTCTTATAGTTTTCTGCATACAGGTCTTTTGTCTTCCGAGGTAGGTTTATTCCTAGGCATTTTATTCTTTTTGTTTATCCTGTATGGGACTTTCTGCACTTCCTCTTTCAGATTTTTCATCATTAGTGTATAGGAATGCAAGAGGTTTTCTGTGCATTAATTTTGTATCCTGCAACTTTACCAAATTCATTGATTAGCTCTAGTAGTTTTCTGGAGGCATCTTTAGGATTCTCTGTGTATTGTATCATGTCATCTGCAGACAGTGACAGTTTTAGTTTTTCTTTTCCTATTTGTATTCCTTTTATTTCTTTTTGTTCTCTGATTGCATGGCTAGGACTTCCAAAACTATGTTGCATAATAGTGGTGAGAGTGGACATCTTTGTCTTGTTCCTGATCTTAGAGGAAATGCTTTCAGTTTTTCACTATTGAGAATGATGTTTGCTATGGGTTTGTCGCATATGGCCTTTATTATGTTGAGGTAGGTTCACTCTGTGCTCACTTTCTGGAGAGTTTTTATCATAAATGGGTGTTGAATTTTTTCAAAAGCTTTTTCTGCATTTATTGAGATGATCATTTGGTTTTTATTCTTCATTTTGTTAATATGGTGTTTCACATTGATTGATTTGCATATACTGAAGAATCCTTGCCTCCCTGGGATAAATCCCACTTGATCATGGTATTGTACCTTTTAATGTGTTGTTGAATTCTGTTTGCTAGTATTTTGTTGAGGATTTTTGCATCTGTATTCATCAGTGATATTAGTCTGTAATTTTCTTTTTTTGTAGTATCTTTGTCTGGTTGTGGTATCAGGGTGATGGTGGCCTCATGGAATGAGTTTGGGAGTGTTCCTTCCTTTGCAATTTTTTAGAAGAGTTTGAGAAGGATGGGTGTTAACTCTTCTCTGAATGTTTGGTAGAATTCACCTGTGAAGCCATCTGGTCCTGGACTTTTCTTTTTTGGAAAATTTTTAATCACAGTTTCAATTTCATTACTTGTGATTGGTCTGTTCATATTTTCTGTTTCTTTCTGGTTCAGTCTTGGAAGGTTATATCTTTCTAAGAATTTGTCCATTTCTTCCAGGTTGTCCATTTCACTGGCATAGAGTTGCTTGTAGTAGTGTCTTAGGATGCTTTGTATTTCTGCCATGTCTGTTGTAACTTCTCCTTTTTCATTTCTAATTTTATTGATTTGAGTCCTCTCCCTCCTTTTCTTGATGAGTCTGGCTAAAGGTTTATCAATTTTGTTTGTCTTCTCAAAGAACCAGCTTTTAGTTTTATTGATCTTTGCTATTGTTTTCTTTGTTTCTATTTCATTTATTTCTGCTCTGATCTTTATGGTTTCTTTCCTTCTCCTAACTTTGTGTTTTGTTTGTTCTTCTTTCTCTAGTTCCTTTAGGTGTAAGGTTAGATGATTTATTTGAGATGTTTGTTGTTTCTTGAGGTAGGCTTGTATAGCTATAAACTTCCCTCTTAGAACTGCTTTTGCTGTATCCCATAGGTTTTAGATTGTCGTGTTTTCATTGTCATTTGTCTCTAGGTATTTGTTGATTTCCTCTTTGATTTCTTCAGTGATCTCTTGGTTATTTAGTAACGTATTGTTTAGCCTCCATGTGTTTGTGTTTTTTTACTGGTTTTTCCGTGTAATTGATTTCTAATCTCATAGCATTGTGGTCAGAAAAGTTGCTTGATATGATTTCAAGTTTCTTAATTTCACTAAGGCTTTATTTGTGAACCAAGATATGATCTATCCTGGAGAATGTTCCATGCGCACTTGAGAAGAAAGTGTAATCTGCTGTTTTTGGATGGAATGTCCTATAAATATCAATTAAATCTATCTGGTCTATTGTGTCATTTAAAGCTCGTGTTTCCTTATTAATTTTCTGTTTGGATGATCTGTCCGTTGGTGTAAATGAGGTGTTAAAGTCCCCCATTGTTATTGTGTTACTGTCGATTTCCTCTTTTATAGCTGTTAGCAGTTGCCTTATGTATTGAGGTGCTCCTATGTTGGGTGCATATATATTTATAATTGTTACATCTTCTTCTTGGAGTGATCCCTTGGTCATTATTTAGTGTCCTTCCTTGTCTCTTTTAACATTCTTTATTTTAAAGTCTATTTTATCTGATATATTGCTACTCCAGCTTTCTTTTGATTTCCATTGGCATGGAATATCTTTTTCCATCCCTTCATTTTCAGTCTGTATGTGTCCCTGGGTCTGAAGTGGGTCTCTTGTAGACAACATATGTATGGGTGTTGTTTTTGTATCCATTCAGCAAACCTGTGTCTTTTGGTTGGAGCATTTAATCCATTCACGTTTAAGATAATTATCGATATGTATGTTCCTATTACAATTTTCTTAATTTTTTGGGTTTGTTTTTGTAGGTCCTTTTCTTCTCTTTTGTTTCCCACTTAGAGAAATTCCTTTAGCATTTGTTGTAGAGCTTTGGTGGTGCTGAATTCTCTTAGTTTTTGGTGGTGCTGAATTCTCTTAGCTTTTGCTTGTCTGTAAAGGTTTTGATTTCTGCATGGAATCTGAATGAGATCCTTTCCTGGTAGAGTAATCTTGGTTGTAGGTTCTTCCCTTTCATCACTTTAAGTATATCATGCCACTCCCTTCTGGCTTGTAGAGTTTCTGCTGAGAAATCAGCTGTTAACCTTATGGGAGTTCCCTTGCATGTTATTTGTAATTTTTCCCTTGCTGCTTTCAGTAGTTTTTCTTTGTCTTTAATTTTTGCCAATTTGATTACTATGTGTCTCGGCGTGTTTCTCCTTGGGTTTATCCTGTATGGGACTTTCTGCACTTCCTGGACTTGGGTGGCTATTTCCTTCCCCATGTTAGGGAAATTTTTGACTATGATCTCTTCAAATATTTTCTCGGGTCCTTTCTCTTTCTCTTCTCCTTCTGGGACCCCTATAATGTGAATGTTGTTGCAGTTAATGTTGTCCCAGAGGTCTCTTAGGCTGTCCTCATTTCTTTTCATTCTTTTTTCTTTATTGTGTTCCGCAGCAGTGAATTCTACCATTCTGTCTTCCAGTTCACTTCTCTGTTTTTCTGCTTCAGTTATTCTGCTGTTGATTCCTTCTAGTGTAGTTTTCATTTCAGTTATTGTATTGTTCGTCTCTGTTTGTTCTTTAATTCTTCTAGGTCTTTGTTGAACATTTCTCGCATCTTCTCGATCTTTGCCTCCATTCTGTTTCCAAGGTCCTGGATCATCTTCACTATCATTTTTCTGAATTCTTTTTCTGGAAGGTTGCCTGTCTCCACTTCATTTAGTTGTTTTTCTGGGGTTTTGTCTTGTTCCTTCATGTGGTACATAGCCATCTGTGTTTTCATATTGTCTGTTTTTCTGTGAAAGTAGTTTTTGTTCCACAGGCTTCAGGATTGTAGTTGTTTTTGCTTTTGCTGACTGCCCTCTGGTGGATGAGGCTATCTAAGAGACTTCTGCAAGTTTTCTAATGGGAGGGACTGGTGGTGGGTACAGCTGGCTGTTGCTCTGGTGGGCAGAGCTCAGTAAAACTTTAATCTGCTTGTCTGCTGATGGGTGGGGCTGGGTTCCCGACCTGTTGGTTGTTTGGCCTGAGGCGACCCAACACTGGAGCCTACGCAGGCTCTTTGGTGGGGCTAATGGCAGACCCTGGGAAGGCTCATGCCAAGGAGTATTTCCCAGAACTTCTGATGCCAGTGTCCTTGTCCTCACGGTGAGCCACAGCCACCCCCCGCCCCTGCAGGAGACCCTCTAACACCAGCAGGTAGGTCTGGTTCAGTCTCCTATGGGGTCACTGCTCCTTCCCCTGGGTCCTGATGTGCACACTACTTTGTGTGTGCCCTCCAGGAGTGGAGTCTCTGTTTCCCCCAGTCCTGTTGAAGTCCTGCAATCAAGTCCTGCTAGCCTTCAAAGTCTGATTCTCTAGGAATTCCTCCTCCCATTGCTGGACCTCCAGGTTGGGAAGCCTGACATGGGGCTCAGAACCTTCACTCCAGTGGGTGGACTTCTGTGGTGTAAGTGTTCTCTATTTTGTGAGTCACCCATCCAGCAGTTATAGGATTTGATTTTATTGTGATTACGCCCCTCCTACCGTCTCATTGTGGCTTCTCCTTTGTCTTTGGATGTGGGGTATCTTTTTTGATGAGTTCCAGTGTCTTCCTGTTCATTATTGTTCACCAGTTAGTTGTGATTCTGGTGCTCTTGCAGGAGGGAGTGAGAGCACGTCCTTCTACTCTGCCATCTTGAACCAATCTCCCCTCATTTCCTCTTTAAGTAGTGAGGGAAGAAAAACTACTCTTAAGTAACTACTGTGATCAATACTAAGTATTAAACTTTAGGAATGCCAAACTAATGAAATGATTCCTACGTTCCAGGATATTGGTTTCTTTGGTGACCCAAGACTTATGTGACATAATTGAAAAATAATGCAGAACAGTATGATATAAATGAGAGTAGTATAATATAAATGCCCCTGGATTCCAAGGAGCCTAGGTTGAAAGTGATTGATTTAAAGTATTTATTTTGAGTAGGATGAGCACACATTAACTATTCACAACAACTTTTTTCTTATATGTATAAATTTATTTATTTTTGGCTGCATTGGGTCTTCAATGCTGTGTGCGGGCTTTCTCTAGTTGCAGTGAGCAGGGGCTACTCTTCGTTGTGGTGCGCGGGCTTCTTATTGTGGTGGCTTCTCTTGTTGCGGAGCACGGGCTCTAGGCGTGTGCGCTTCAGTAGTTGTGGCATGTGAGCTCAGTAGTTGTGGGCTCTACAGTGGACTCTAGAGTACAGACTCAGCAGTTGTGTCACACAGGCTTAGTTGCTCCATGGCATGTGGGATCTTCTTGGACCAGGGCCCCAAGCTTTTTCCCCTGAATTGTCAGGTGGATTCTTAACCAGTGCACCACCAGGGAAGTCCTCACAGCAACTTTCAAAATATAATTTTTTAGTTTGATTCAGTTTCTGTAGAATTTAGCTTATATACAGTATCACATTTTCGGAGCCAGTCCTTACTACTGGGCTGTAAATGTGGATGCTGTCTTTGATTACCAGTGTATTTCCTGCATTTGGCATGGTGCCTGATACAAGGCACATTCTGTTAAATGTTTGTTGAATGAATGAATGAACAAACACTGGTGTGGGCTTGAGGTCTCGGCATGTGATATTAAGCTCTTTTAGAAAGTTGTCCCAAGGTGGAAGATGTTAGGGTGGAAAGAGCAAAAGGTAGAGGGGAGCGCTTCAGAGCTCTGCCACTGATGAGCTCTGTAGCACTGACCTTTCTGGTCATATATCCTCATTTGTGAAGTGAGGGAATGTATTGGATCATCTCCCTTTTAATATTTTGAGGTTTATGAGCAGTATAAACTTAAAACATTTAGAACCAGCTAAAGAAACATAACCTCTAAGTAGAATTTGAGTGCGCCATTAAGGTTTTGTGCTAAAATACCACTGACCTTTGCACCTGGCATTTCTGTAAAGTTGTGCTAAGAAAATGGTATTTCTAGTATTGGATGTACTAAGAAGGTATTCACAAGGCAGTATCTTAAATGTTCTCATTAAGTAGAATGTTAGGATAAATTTATCATTTTGTTTATTTATACCCTATCTACTTTCTTTCAAACAAAATTTGAGGTGGCAATTCAAGTTAGTATTTTTTTCCCTAAGGCAAAGTTTCCTTAGATTCTGTTAAAAAACATTTTGTTATCTCTGTCTTTTAAACAACCTTAAACTTTTGTTGTTTCCATTTTAAAATAGGATCAGAATAGGAGAAATGGTTCAATAATGCTATTTTAACTTGAACCTCTGAAATTAACAGCTTTTGAACATTACAAAGAATGCCTCTCTAGTGTATAATATTCTAACTGAATTGAAATCTCTCCATTGCTGCACATTTCAGCATAAGGAGGCTTTTACAGAGGCATGGCACAAACTCTATGATACTTATAGATTAAATCAAATATCTTAAATTGCCCAGGGAAGCAAGACATAAACTCTGAGGAGTAAGCTGCTCTATTAATGAAGAAATAAGCAGTGAAAGAAAATCAGGGAATGGGTTTCCTCTAGCTAGAGTAACCAGATACTTTTTAATAGCTCCAAATAGAAAACATGGTCTATCACAACAAAAAGAGAAGATTTTGTGAAAGTGCTAATTTTCTGTTAAATCATTTCTTTTAGGTTAGAGAAAGGCCAACACTAGCTACTCTAAATCCCTATGTATATACTTTATGATAAATAAGCCAGTGACATTTTGTTTTAAATAAATGTTGTTTCTTTGTAAAATCATGAGTCTTGAGTAAATGTCATCCTTGAATTTCACACATTCCACATTTCCTTGATAGAGACTCCAGTGTCCATAAAACACTGAAAACTCATTTCTTTAAAGAGGCTTACTTAAGCTTATTAGAAGTGTAAACATAACTGTGATCCGTAAATCTAACCAGTCTTTGGCTTATGGCATCTAAAACTTTTTAAATTTTATCTTTTTTTTTTTAAGTCTTAGGCCCTAAGGTGATTGTATACAAATGTATAGCAAACAGATGTATGACAAATCTGAATAATTTGTTCAATATTTATATATTTGTATATTAAAAGCATGTAAATTAAAGCATGTTTATTTTACATTTATAGTTGATCAATAAACCTTAATATATCTGTTTTCTAGGTTTGGAATTTTATGACAAGCAACCCCCCTAGCCCTGGTAATTTAAAAGCTTTTGTTACTTAGTTTTTAAATTACTCTGTATTAAGTACTGAGTGCTTCTTTTGGAATTCAGCATGTTTCCATGTGAATAATCTGATTTAACTAAGAAATATATCTGAACCAGAGTGTCCCTTATTGATCACAAACATTTTAAAATCTCCTTCATTTTAAAATCGCCTTTGACAATAGCCTAAATAATACTTTGGTTCATTAGTAATGCGAAACTTTTTTAAAGTAGAGGTATTTGGTGGGAGAGAAGCCAATCCACTAACTTTTAAAAATTTGTTATACAGGATTAGCTGAACCATCCTTTGTTGCCAAACATGAAGATAGTTTGTTTAAGGATTTATTTCAAGACTACGAGAGATGGGTTCGTCCAGTGGAACACCTGAATGACAAAATAAAAATAAAGTTTGGCCTTGCAATATCTCAATTAGTGGATGTGGTAGGTGTGCATATCATTCCATATTCAATTTCACACAGGTCTATGGAGAGCATATTGTGTGCCCAGGCACCATGCTCGGCTGCAAAGATTACAAAGGTGAATGAACATAGTCTTTTTCCTCCAGGAACTCACCAGGGAAAAACAATTATTACACCACAGACATAGGAATACTGTATGTTTATATAATCTTGTGTAGTTTAGAAATCATTTTATCTCATTTGGTAATTAAAATAGGTCTATTTTTTAATAAATTCAAAGATATTAAACCCTTTATATGGAAGTTTCTCCGTAAATATGTTAAAAAATATGACCAAAAAGTCAAAAAATTTAAAAGAAAAAACCCAAGAGTTATAGTTGTAGATTTTTAGGACCTAAAAGGGATCTCAACAGATCATTGCCTCAGTATCACACTTAAAACATTTCTTAGGTTTTTCCATGTGACATTTACCAGGTAGTAAATTCCCCATTGTAACTTGTTCTTATTGTCAAGAGATTATTTCTATTTTAAACTAAAAGGTTCACACTAATTTTTAAACTAGTTTCTTCTTTTTCTGATCATGTCAATCAATAATTGTTTCCCTGTTGTGTTCCCAGAATAGTCAAATATGTGTGTGTGTATGTATGTATGGATACAGATAACATTTATAGGTGTGCCTTTATTTTCTGATTAGAGAAGCAATGCATGATTTTTGGAAAGAATTTAGAAAGTTCAAAAAATACGAATAAGAAAATAAAACTTGACTGTAATTCTACCACCCAGAAATGACCATTGGTAACATTTTGTTGTGTTTCTTGCCAGTTTTTTCTTTGTGAATATGTTACAAAATTGAAGTATTATTTTAGATATAATTTTGATTACTGCTTTTTCCCCTATTACATGATGAACATTTTCTTATTATATAATCTTCAAATGTAATTTTTAATGGCTGTATTTCATTTATAATTTATTTAAACATTCTCTTATTGTTGGCAGAAGCTTGTTCCCAATTTTTCCTATTATAAAGGACAATGATGAATATTTGTACATAAATGTTTGAATTTCTCCTTTCCTTAAGAAAGGTGATGAATCAAAGGATATACATTTTTGAAGTCTGTTGACTGATATATGTAACCTAATTGCTTCCAGAAAGATCAATGAATATGGACTCTGTGCTTGATCTTTTGCTAGGCAATACAGGAAGATTTTAAATATAAATTAAACATAGGGAAGTAGGAAGTAAGTTAGTAGGGCTTGCTTTCAACTTTTCTTTCTAGCTGGGGCTGTCAGCATGTAAATGGAGTAAGTGTAGAATGCCGCAGTACTAAATCGTGATGTCACAGAGATCTGGGATTTCAGATCTTGATGATTGAGATTATCAAAGAAGCCTGGGTAGAAGAAGTGGCACTTGAGCTGGGCTTGTGCTAAGTGTAGGATCTGGCATGCAGAGAGGAAAGAACTTTAATAACAAGGAACAGTATAATCACAGGTACATAAGCGATACTGAGCCTTTTTGTTCGGCTGTTTAGATCGATGGTCTGACTGGATGGTAGAGGAGGTGAGGAGTGATGCCTGTGTGCCACTGTGCCTTTGCTCCTGCCATTGCTTCTGTTTGGAGAACTTTCCTTCTCAGCACAAGCCATTTATCCTTCAAGGCCAAATTCATCCGTCAGACTCTGAAATCTGAACTTCCTAAGACAGTCTCTCTTCTGTTCCAGCTACACTGACTGGCACTCAAGTGCTGGCAGGGCCGCCTCAGAGCAGAGTGAGCTTTAGTCCTTGTGTCTGTCCCAGAGCCTAGCATGGTGTCTGGCACGTAGTAAATGCTGAGTGAATGAGAGATCTGATGGGTAACAGACATGGTAAAAGCAGTACTTTAAGAGGATCAATAAGATAATTAAATACGTGGCTTCAAAGAGTGAAAGATTAGAAGCTTGAGAGGCAAGTTAGATCAAATATAAGAAGGAACAGGACTTGACCACTGAATATGGAGGGAGGCATCTTATTTTGAAGCCTAGGTGGTTAGAAGGGTAACCAATTTGAAAGAGAAAATTGGTTGTTATGGGGGCAGGGCAGAGAAGACGATGGGTTTGCTTTTGGTATGAGGTCATTGTGGTCCATTCAAAAGAAAATGTTCACTGAGGACCTTGGAAGGTCAAGACTGGCTCCGAGGTGAGAGACGAGGCTGAGGATGTCAGTTTGGAATTGCTGGCCTGGGGGTGATTGTTGAAAACTTTGAATTGATGCAGTTTTAAAGCAGACAGAGCAGGAGCCTGATCCTTGAAGAACATTCATAGAAAGTGGTAGAAGCAAGGGTTAGCCAAGCAGAGACGTTGAGGAAGGGTTGCTTCTTGAGAGAAGAGCCCAGAAAATATACGGTCGGTGACAATTAGAGGGGAGGAGGACTAGAGTCAAGGAAGATGAGGGTCAAGGGCCCTGGACATTGATAGAAGCTTCACTGAATTGCTTCTCAGTGGGTTTATGTTCCTTTTAATCGCTAAGGTCTTTGCCCCGCAACCTTGTGATCATGTTTAGTGGCTCTTCCTTGAAGTTTCCTCAGATTCCTATCTTACTTCCTACATGTTCTCGCTCTGTCTTTTTAAAATATCAGTGTTGGCTTGTTTGTTTTGATTTTATTTTTATGGTCAGGTTAAAAAAAACCCTATTAAAAAAAAAAAACCCTATTACCCCTAAAACTTTTCTGCCATGTTTATGAGTAGTTAACATTTCTTTATCTGTGGTTTCCTCCTGAGTGTCATCAGACATTTGTCTTCACTCAGTTTGTTTGTTTTTTTTTAATTAATAAATTAATTTATTTTTGGTTGCGTTGGGTCTTTGTTGCTGCACGCAGGCTTTTTCTAATTGCGGCGAGAGGGGGCTACTCTTCATTGTGGTGCACGGGCTTCTCATTGTGGTGGCTTCTTGTTGCAGAGCGCAGGCTTCAGTAGTTGTGGCTCATGGGCTCTAGAGTGCAGGCTCAGTAGTTGTGGCACACGGGCTTAGTTGCTCCGCGGCATATGGGATCTTCCCGGACCAGGGCTCGAACCTGTGTCCCCTGCATTGGCAGGTGGATTCTTAACCACTGTGCCACCAGGGAAGTCCCTCCGTTTGGTTTTTGTTGCATCCTCCACTGTGTTGAACACGTGATAGATGCTCAAGAGATACTTGAGGTTAAAAGAGGCTGTATCCCCCTAAGGCCATGGCTAACCCACATCTTTGGGGCCAGTTGTGAACTTATGGGTTTTTCTTTTATCTATGTTACTATTAAAGATACTAAGTATGGACTAGGTCCTAGCTCACAGAGCAAAATCTATGTGTGTTCACATTTTTCTGGTGAAAAGGTCTATAATTTTCATTAGATTCTCAAAGACGACCTACTGCCATGCAGCATCACAGGTAATATGTTTACCAGAACTTTCCTAATTTTTAATGCCTCTGGTTAGAACTTTTGTCTGAAAGGCATATTCTAATACAGGGCTCAGCAGTTATTCTGGATGGTGTGTGACTTTGGGGTGGATGGTAGAGCTGGTGGTGTAGCGTTTAAATTTAGGAGTTTTGAGTTTTAGAATCGGTTTTACCACTAATTGGTGGTGTGATTTTAAGCAAGTTGCCTCACTGGGCCAGTTTTCATATTTGCAAAATGAAGGGATTACAGTAGATAAAATCTCTAGGTCCTTTCCAGCTCTGGTGTTTTAATCAAGGAAAATTGCTCATTGGAAGACACAGTGTCAGAGGGATGGCCATGCTGTATTTCCTAGGACCCATTCTTTCCATGTAGGGACCTAACAGCTGTCTTTGTCCCTAGGGATGTGCTTCCTTCTGGCCTCCTCCTTTCTCCTAGGTCATTCACCTGTTGTTCGGATGGGATAGGGAATGGAAACACTCCAGTCACCTAAGCTATTTATATCCCATCCTCTCTACCCAACTGTAGGGATTGCCTTGTGCTTCTGTGTGTCTGTGTGCTCTGAGCATTGTATCCTACACAGGGTCTGTTTGTGGTTGATGATCATGGTGATCTTTTACTGGTTCAGTTGGCTCCATGATATTTCAGTAAAACTTAATGAAAGAGTTATCACTTTAATTAGGCCTTGAAAATTCAGTGAAGAACTGGCGTAAGTGAAGGTAAGACAGCAGGAAGGTGTAAGTAGCAAGGACCCCTGGTCCTCTAGAAAAGTAGGATGTAAAAGCTTTATGAAGTTGCCATTCAAGGCTCTGACATCCATATTTTTTTCTACGTAACAGCTCCATGGAGAGATTCAAATATGTGCCTCAGCAGAAGCAAATGACAAGTTATAGTCCCTCAAGAATGCACACATTGTATCTCACTGATTGTAAGATGCACATTTTCCCACATTTTAGCACTTCTGAAGTCAAGATGTCTTATAATTAATGACAACTTACAATTCATTATCACCCTTTTTCTTTCTTAGTGCTAAGTACATAAAATAATGTTGTGATTCTTAGATTGCATCTTAGATTTGAGGAAATGTAGTAGCTGAGACTATTAATATTAAATCTAAAAATGCCAATGGTATCCTTTCGGGCAGCTTATCTGAAATACAGAGTATGTTGGAAGGAGTAATGTGAAATTAGGCTGGTAAAAATATCCTGCTTTTCTAGAGAACCAGATTGATGAACAGAACGTAGGTACTATATATAGAGGAGTGTTTATATAAAACTGAGAAAATTCTTATTTAAAGAATTATTGTTTCTGTAATTGAAATAATCAGCCTTATTTAAATTTTTATTTCATAGGATGAGAAAAATCAGTTAATGACAACCAATGTCTGGTTGAAGCAGGTATGTATAAAATTCAAAGGGCCACCCAACTGTTGACTGGTGCCACTGTTATTACAGGGTTTGTAGCATGAGTATCTGGTCTTGGTGGGTTGGCAGGAGGCAGAAGGATGAGGTAGATGGAGTCTTGTATTCATTCAGTTAATATTATTTGAGTGTCCGCTATATGCCAGGCACTGTTCTCTGCACTGGGGAAACAGCAGTGAACAAAACAGACAAAAGTCTAGGCCCTCAATGAACTTCATTCCAATGGGGAGAATAAATAGGAAGTTGTACAGTACCTTTCAAGCTGATAAGCTTGGAGAAAAATACACCGGGAGAGCAGATAGGAAGGGTTGGGGACTGTACTTTTAAATAGGATGGGCAGGGGAAGTACCACTGAGAAGGTAATATTTGAACAAAGACTTGAAGGAGGGGGAGAAGCAAGCTATGTGAGTATCTGGAGGAGGACTGTTCCAAGCAGAGGGGACAGAAACGTGCAAAGGTCCTGAGGATGGAGGGTGCCTGGCATGTTCAGGGAGCAGCAAAGAAGCCAGCTGGCTGGAGGTGAGTGGCCATGGGACGGGTGTAGGAGATGAGGTCAGTGAAGCAACAGGAGGCCGATGGGTGTTCCTAGCATAGGTTATGAGTAGTGGCTTCTAGGCCACTGTAGGATTTTGGCTTTTACTCTTCAGTGAGATGGGAACAGGCAAGAATGTAATGATTTATTTTTATGTTCATAGTCTCTCTTATATAAAGAACTTCTTTTCTTTCTGGGCCAGATGTCCCCAACTGCTGTTGAGTGCTTCCCTTTGTTCTTTATTATTGCTGATTTTTAATACCTACTGCCAGTTTCCTAACCCCCAATTCCTGAAAGACATGTGTGCTTTCCTTGGGGTGCAAGTCTTTTTTTTTTGCGGTACGTGGGCCTCTCACTGTTGTGGCCTCTCCCGTTGCGGAGCACAGGCTCCGGACGCGCAGGCTCAGTGGCCATGGCCCACGGGCCCAGCTGCTCCGTGGCATGTGGGATCTTCCCGGACCGGGGCACGAACCCGTGTCCCCTGCATCGGCAGGCAGACTGTCAACCACTGCGCCACCAGGGAAGCGTGGGGTGCAAGTCTTGACATGATCACACAATTGTTACTGTGTGGAGGTGGGACAAGGTGTTTAACTATGTGGAATGTGTAATAAATCCAACTGCTCTTTGCATGGACCAGTCCAGCCAGTCATTGACAAGACAGCTAGAAAAGAGAATGTTTCCCTTGAACTTGGACTTTAGGTGCCCATGGCTGCAGCTCCTGGGCATGGTCAGCTGGTGGGAGAAGAGGTGTTGAGCAGATCCATGAATGTACGCAGCTCTGGTCCTCGCCTGTGTCTCCTGAGGACCATGGCTAGAGCCACCACATGAGGGGACAGGGCTATATCCTCCAGTGCCCATAAGAAGGACGTGGAGGTGAGTTTTCTTTATTGGGAGTAGAGGTGACTTCGTGTCTGAAATGTCTGGATTTGGCAAAGAGAGTATAGCTTTCAGTGTTTTTGACTGTTAATTTTATTGAAATTGAGTCAGGTTTCTTTGTTTTAAAGGAATGGATAGATGTAAAATTGAGATGGAACCCTGATGACTACAGTGGAATAAAAGTTATACGAGTCCCTTCAGACTCTCTCTGGACTCCAGACATTGTTTTGTTTGATAAGTAAGTTATATCCAGAATACCATTTTTTGTTTTCAAAAGAAAACAACTGTATTACTATTAGGCACTAGTAATTTTTTCTTCCTTTGAAAATTGTTTAGCTATAAAGTCAGAGGACTTAATCTCGTGTTCTCTCATTTCATGAACCTACAGATAGGTTCTGTGGATCCTCTCCCTTTTTTGGTATATTGTTTTCTGATCGTAAGTGTTCTTGGATTTCAAAAATTTGTAAAACATTTGGGAAGTCCAAAAAGGCATAAGGAAGTTGGGGGGAATATAATCAATCCCGTTATTACCATCACTTGGTGGCAACCACTGTTATAAACTTACACGCATGGTGGGCTTACTCTGTGCCTGGCATGACGCTCAGTGCCTTATCTTTATTCATTCAGTTCTCAAGATAACCTTATGAACTAGGTACGATCACATCTATTTGACAGATGAGAAAATGGAGGCCGAAGATAGTTACACTTGTCCAGGATCACACAGCTCACACGTGGTGCGTGGGGAGTAGCCTGACATCCCCATTTACACTCTTATTTTCTAGACTACATATTTGGCAGACTGCCTTCCAGATTTTTTGGTAATTTTTTGGTAAAAATAGTTAAGGTAATTATGTAGGGTAATTTTTTGGTAAAAATAGTTAAGGTCATGCTTTATGTTTAAATATGCATCCTTCTAATTTTGCTTTAAATACTGTATAAGAATCTCCCAGAATGAGGAATGTTGGATTAACTATTAACTCATATTTGTAGGTATTCTACCTAAGTGTGTTTTGAGGATGGTTTTTAACTTAGGGGAGAGGATACTTCTGGGTGCCAGTTTCATTTTTTTCTAGGACCAACCACTCCAGGACATTTCTGGGAATTTGTGCTTATCCTAGTGCACTTTGTCTTGTTTGCAAGAAGGCGTTGACATGAGGACAGAGCAAATGCTAAGCAAAAAATACCTTTCACTTTTCAAACCTTTACCTCCATGCTTCTCAACATGGAAGGAGTGAACAAAGCATGATGCAGCTTCCTGGAGCATCATCTTACTCTAAGTCATTGCAAACATTTGGATATTTAACATGGATATATCACATAGGAGTGTGCAAAAGTCACACGAATTTTAAGACAGAGAGCAATATTTCGAAGATAGCTCATGTTGGTGGTGATGTTTCCTGCTAGACTTCTCCAGTGCGTGAGTTCACACGATGGCAGAGTTGGAGAGGGACGGCTGTTTTCCAGGGCTGTGCCCAGTTTGGGGCTATTGTTCTTTCCCTGTCAGTGTAGGAAGCGTCCAGTATCTGTCATGGAGGGAGAAGAACACTGAGGGGAGAAGGGGACGTCTAGGAATGTGGATTCAGGTTCTGGCTCTGTGCACATCCATTGTTATAAATTAGCCTAATTACATTTTGTGTGTAATCAAAGTGAAATCATTTCAACCACTTGAATCTCAGGATTCTGTGAATATAGATCTGTCAGTCCTGGAGTAGACATGGAAATAGGGGTTTAGTTTCAATGGAGTTAGATATTTAAGGGCAGTGTCTTTAAACTAGAGTCCCTTACGTGGAGCAGGTATATCCCAAGTGTAATAATTTAAAAAGTATTTCATGCTATGGTATAGGTTTTCTTTTATATTAGGCTTGTAAAATGCACGCCCAGGTTGTTTAATCTCTGCATTGTTACTGTGCATGTGTGTATTTCAGTGCAGATGGACGTTTTGAAGGGGCCAGTACAAAAACTGTCGTCAGGTACGATGGCACTGTTACCTGGACTCCACCGGCAAACTACAAAAGTTCCTGTACCATTGATGTCACGTTTTTCCCATTTGATCTCCAAAACTGTTCCATGAAATTTGGTTCTTGGACTTACGATGGATCACAGGTTGATATAATTTTGGAGGATCAAGATGTTGACAAGAGAGATTTTTTTGATAATGGAGAATGGGAAATTGTGAGCGCAACAGGAAGCAAAGGAAACAGAACCGACAGCTGTTGCTGGTATCCTTACATCACTTACTCATTTGTAATTAAGCGTCTGCCTCTCTTTTATACCTTGTTCCTTATTATACCCTGTATTGGGCTCTCATTTTTAACCATACTTGTCTTCTATCTTCCTTCAAATGAAGGTGAAAAGATTTGTCTCTGCACTTCAGTACTCGTGTCTCTGACTGTCTTCCTTCTTGTTATTGAAGAGATCATACCCTCATCTTCCAAAGTCATACCTCTAATTGGAGAATACCTGGTGTTTACCATGATCTTTGTGACACTATCCATCATGGTCACTGTCTTTGCTATCAACATCCATCACCGTTCTTCCTCAACACATAACGCTATGGCTCCGTGGGTCCGCAAGATATTTCTTCAGAAGCTTCCAACACTGCTTTGCATGCGAAGTCATGTAGATAGGTGCTTCAGTCAGAAGGAGGAAACTGAGAGCAGCCGTGGGCCAAAATCTAGAAACACACTGGAAGCTGCACTTGATTCCATTCGCTACATCACAAGACACGTCATGAAGGAGAATGATGTCCGTGAGGTCTGTGACCACGTATATTTACAAATGCAGATCTGTTTTAATTCTAAGTCGGGCAAACAGCATGACCCTTAAGACTAAGTATAGATTGAGGGCCAGAGATGTTGACACACTGTTCTGTAAAAGATCTTTACTAAAATTTCAGTTAAAACATCTGCAAAATGTGGCATGTACACAAATCTCACGTCTCCTTTTCCCCCATCAGCATCTTGGATGACTTTTGAAAACACTTTGTGTTATGCTGACTGTTCTGTTATTCTAAGGCGTAGTAATCCTGCCATTTGGTTTTTGGCTCTGACATGATTAACTGTTTCAATTTGATCTTCAGTAACTTTGTTTCTGGATTCTATAGTAATCTGCAGGCACAACTGCATTATAGTTTATCAAAAGTGATTTCATTTTTTAAAGAATGAGTCTAATGGAGCCTTTATAAATACAGCCAAGATATTTTTCTAGAATAAATCTTTTTGTTGTTCACTTATAAGAATGTTAGCGAAATCAAAAGCAGTAAGGTATTCTCAGGTGTTATATATTATACATCAACGTGTACAAGTGAAGCTTAGTGTAGTACTTAATAATATGCTTAATTTGCTTAAAAACAAAAATTTGCTCAAAACTTTGTTATAGAAAAATAACTCACTGGCTCCTTATTTAAGGTTAATATTTAAAATGCAAGAATTGAACTATGAATACATTTTATTAATGTGATCATATTGAACTGGAGTTTTCTTTCAAAACATGTAATATTTCAGTCTTGTCACTATTCTTTATTTCTATTGTGTAATTTTAAAAAATTATTTATTTTTGGCTGCGTTGCATCTTTGTTGCTGCGCGTGGCTTTCTCTAGTTGCAGCAAGCAGGGGCTACTCTTCGTTGTGGTGCACGGGCTTCTCATTGCAGTGGCTTCTCTTGTTGCAAAGCACAGGCTCTAGGCGCATAGGCTTCAGTAGTTGTAGCATGCGGACTCAGTAGCTGTGGCTCACGGGCTTAGTTGCTCCGAGGCATGTGGGATCCTCCCAGACCAGGGCTCGAACCCGCGTCCCCTGCATTGGCAGGCGGATTCTTAACCACTGCGCCACCAGGGAAGCCCTTTGTAATATTTTTAAGGCTACGACTATAGTACTATTTTCATAATTGAATTTACTTTGAATAGTCGCATTAAAATTATATGAATTCTCTCACAGATATAGAGAACAAACTAGTGGTTACCAGTGGTGAAAGGAAAGAGGGGGGAAAGGTAGGGGCAGGGGACTAAGAGGTACAAACTACTATATATAAAAAAGCTATCAAGATATATTGTACAGCACAGGGAATACAGCCAATATTTTATAATAACTTAAATGGAGTATAATCTATAAAAATTTAGAATCACTATGTTGTACACTTGAAACTAATATAATCAAAAAATAATAAAATAGTACCTAGAATAAAAAATGTATATGAATTCTAATCTCTAAAGCCTTTTTAAATGGAAAAATTTCTAGCAGGCGTGGTAAGCAGGTGGAATGAATCCGGTAAAATAACAGCCCTCCCCCCAAAGGGACATTTGACATATGTTTCTAATAAACTTAAAAAATTTTTATTGTAGTTGATTTACAATGTTGTTTTAATCTAATAAACTTTTAATGCTTGTGGATCATAAAGTTTCTATTTGGTGTAAATATAATTAGTTTATAAGGTGAAGCTATCAATGGAGTCTTAAAAAATACAGATATTAGGGGCTTCCCTTTCCTGGTGGCGCAGTGCTTAAGAATCTGCCTGTCAATGCAGGGGACACAGGTTCGAGCCCTGGTCCGGGATGATCCCACATGCCGTGGAGCAACTAAGCCTGTGCGCCACAACTACTGAGCCTGTGCTCTAGAGCCCACGAGCCACAACTACTGAAGCCCGCGTGCCTAGAGCCCATGCTCCACAAGAGAAGCCACCACAATGAGAAGCCCACGCACCACAACGAAGAGTGGTCCCCGCTCGCTGCAATTAGAGAAAGCCAGTGCGCAGCAACGAAGACACAACACAGCCAAAAATAAATAAATAATTTTTTTAAAATACAGATATTAGATAATGATATGGATTGAGATGGGATTTAATGAATGTCTGCAAAGTGTTGTGCAAAAGGATCCGAGCTCCTTCCAAGAGGGCCAGTAAATGGGGTTTATTTTCAGGGGAAAAACTTATAAGTCGAGAAGCAGTAGGGTGTTTATAATCCATTAAATTCTACATTATCCTGAAACTTGGGGCACAGTTCCTGTAGAAGACCCGGTGCTTCATAGAGAAAAGGGCCTAGGGAAGCTCGTGGTCAAGGAAGTGGCCTGGTGGGAGGGAACCTCTGGTGCTCGGGGCCTGGTCTCAGCCTGCCCTTCCCTTGAGGGCACTCACACCTGCTGAGCCAGCTCCCTGCTTGGGCTGCGAAAACAGGGAGGGAATGAGCTCACCAGAAGCTCTGAACTCATGAGCTTAGGTTCAGATGGTCCCTAGGAAATCCTAGGAAAGTAAAGCAGGTGGGGTGAGGAAGAAGATTAACAGCTGTTGAATACATATTATTCTGAACCAACTTTTAATTTGTCATGAAATTAACTTCAGGCTGGATTATCTTCAAAAATTAAAAGAAGTAAACAATACTGGGCCGAACAAGTAATAAAGATAACTGTATATAGTAAGAATTAAAAAGATGTTTTAAAGTTTATTTTAAAATATCTAAGTACTATATTTTATTAAAATTCTATCAGAATCACCCACTTATATTACAAGTCGATGTGTAAATTTACGAATTTTATGTCTTAATTATTTAACATGGGTTTTTTGTTTTTTGATACAGGTTGTTGAAGATTGGAAATTCATAGCCCAGGTTCTTGATCGGATGTTTCTGTGGACTTTTCTTCTGGTTTCAATTGTTGGATCTCTTGGGCTTTTTGTTCCAGTTATCTATAAATGGGCAAATATAATAGTACCAATTCATATTGGAAATGCAAATAAGTGACACTTCCCTAGGGGCTGTAGTAGGAATTTAGTTAAAAGGCACATAATTCTTATGGCACCTATAAAATTATGAAAATGTAAATTGTGTTTAAAATTTGATGCAAGCTTCAACAGATTAACAGACACTAACATCAGTTTATCTCAATAGACTGCCCATTAGAACATCTACCTGCATGACTGAAGTAATAACTGGCTGAATAACATTTGATCTTTTAAAAATAGCAGCACAAAATATTATCTAAACTGTACTAGTAAAAATCTAATGTTTGTATCCTGTCAATTAATTCTGCTTTGTAATCAACAGTTAAGTTCATCTTTTGACTGTGCTGGGAAATTCCTGTTGTATTTGAAGACTGATTTCATTTAGTAAAGGTACACATTTAAAAATTCTCTCTGTCCTGTATTCATTGGGTAAGAGCTAATCTTAAGTATAATATATTGCTGTATTAAATAAGCTGACTACTTGGTATGATAATGATTGAATGTGATGCTACTCTTCTATAAGGAACATTTTTAAAAAATGAAAAATGGGAACTGGGAACTCCTTTAAGGCTTACTTTATTTTGTAGATGCGTAAACTGAATAATTATTAACTATTTTTACAGCCTACCTTCCATTGTGAAATCATACAACAGATAACTCGTGTCGACATGCAGTAGCATATCCTTAACATTCATTTCAATCCTTTTGTCCACTTTTTCCCACAATTAATAGAACCACCTTCTATATAAATTCTGGTAGCATCTTTTTATCTTTGATCTTGGAAGTGTCCATGACAACTAAGTGAATCCCATTTTAAGAACACGTCTGTGGATACTACTAAATTGTTCTGTGAGAAAACCATCTTCTAAAATTAAAGGTGGTATTTATGTATAAGCACATTGTTACATACCTGTGATGTTTCAATTTTATCTCTTTCATTCCAACAGTTACAGTACTAGAATATTAGTGTTGCAAGGGCCTTTAGACGTAATCTGGTCTTAGCCTATTACTACTTACTTATTCAATACAGTATCATGTATCACAGGTAGACAAGTTAAAATTTCATCTCTACTGTCATACAGAGTGAAGTAAGTCAGAAAAACAGATATCGCGTATTAACGCATATATGTGGAACCTAGAAAAATGGTACATATGAACCGGTTTGCAGGGCAGAAATTGAGACACAGATGTAGAGAACAAACGTATGGACACCAGTGGGGGAAAGGAGCCGGGGTGGTGGTGGTGGTGGTGGTGGGATGAATTGGGCAATTGGGATTGACATATATACACTGATGTGTATAAAATTGAGGACTAATAAGAACCTGCTGTATAAAAAAATTAATAAAATAAAATTCAAACCAACAAAAACAGAAAAAAAAATTTTTCATCTTTAATGTCCCTGACTCAGCTATGACCAGGAAGAAAATACTGACAGAAATCTTGTATTCGATTTTGAACTCTTAGCTCTTGAGAGAACAACTGCCTTATTTATTTATAGTAACAGATCTAAGTTCAATTAAACACTCCTTAGAAGGCAGAAGGGATCCTGTCTAATTTGCCTGTTATTTTAGGCAGGTGTTTAATGCTATTTAGTGAGTGAAAGTCTCCTCGTTCGATCAGTTTAAATTGCCAGTTGGCTGTCATAGCATGTATATATCCCCGATCCCTCTTATTATGTTTCCATTACTATTACTTTAAAATTTTACATGTAAATACATTTTATAGAAATCTTCTTTTGGCTTACTGAAACATGAGTCACAGTGGGCTGCAATTTTGTCAGTTTTATTTTTGCATAGGAAAAACATCATAATGACTAATGAGAAGATTAAAATGGTCTCTGTGTATCATCATCTCTTGCCAGTGGTTATTCAGATTCAGAAGTGGAGTATGGGATACTCTCTCCTTAATAATTTGTCTAAAGCAGTGGTTCTCAAAGGGGCAGTTTTGCCCCTGAGGGGATATTTCTGGTCGTCACACCTGGCAAGGGATGGGGGGTATGTTATTGGCATCTAGTGGGTAGGGGCCAGGGTGCTGCTAAAGATCCTACAACGTACAGGACAGACCCCATTCCCCCTCAACACAGAATTATCTGGCCCAAAATGTTACTAGTGCTAAGGCTGAGAAACCCCGTTCTAAAGGTTCATTAACAATGACTGTGTGACGAGGCATAATTTCTCATAGTATAATAATTTAGAATTATGCAAAATAAATAACTGAGGCCATCTACAATGAGGGCATGGTCCTTAGACTCTTGAAAAACAGTAAAAAAAAAAAAAGAAAAAAAAAAGGTGCATGGTAAGAAATGACAGTAGTGAGACCTTACTGAAATAGTATAAACTGCAAGGAGATTGTGAGCTAAACAAGAAAACCATTGGGAAATCTGTTGTGATACTGAACAAAACAATTTTTCGTATTTCTGAACAGTAAGGTTTTTTTTTAAATCCAGTTACATCTCGACCGCTAAAAAAAACCCACAGTTTTCATATTTAGTCCATTTTTACATGGTCCATAGCACAGCATGCTACTTTATCACTGCAGAAGAATTATATTCTGACATTACCTTACCCGAAAGGCTGGTTCAATATTCATTTAGCCATAATTCTCTTGACATTTTTCTTGCATGAATCTTTTTTTTTTTTTAACAAAAGTCAAGACAACTGGATGATAAGTAAACCTTGAAATGTCAAAAGCAAAGCCAGTAGCTTGATGATAGGAAGTGATGATAGGAAGCTCTATTGAGAAAAAGCTTAAATGTAAGACCTAAAACAATAAAACTCTTAGAAGAAAACAGGACAAATGCTTTATGACATTGGATTTGGCAATGATTTCTTGGATATGACACAAAAAGCACAGGTAATGAAAGAAAAAGCAGACAGATTGGACTTCATGAAAATTAAAAAATTTTGTGCATCAAAAGACACTATTGACAGTAAAAAGGCAACCCACAGAATGGGAGAAAATATTTGCAAATCATATATCTGATAAAGGATTAATATCTAGAATACATAGCGACCTCCTAAAACAATAAAAAGCGCAATTCAAAACTGGACAAAGATCTTGAATAGACATTTCTCCAAAGAAGAAATGGCCACAAATGGCCAATAAGCATGTGAAAAAATGCTCAAAATCACTAATCATTAGAGAAATGAAATCAAAACTACAATGAGATACTGACTCACAACCAATAGGTTTGCTATTATCAGAAAAACAAAACAGGGCTTCCCTGGTGGTGCAGTGGTTGAGAGTCCGCCTGCCAATGCAGGGGACACGGGTTCATGCCCCGGTCCGGGAAGATCCCACATGCCGTGGAGCGGCTGGGCCCGTGAGCCCTGGCTGCTGAGCCTGCGCATCTGGAGCCTGTGCTCTGCAACGGGAGACGCCACGACAATGAGAGGCCTGCGTACCGAAAAAAAAAAAAAGTATGATGAGGATGTGGAGAAACTGGGGAGAATCCATCCTTGTACATTGTTGGTGGCAATATAGAATGGTATCGCCATGGTGGAAAACAGTATGGCAGTTCCTCAAAAAATTAAGAATAGAATTGCCATATGATCGAGCAATTCCACTTCTGGGTATATCCCCAAAGGAACTGAAAGCAAGGTATCGGAGAGAGTACACCCATGTTCATAGCAGCATTATCCACAACAGCTAAAACATGGGAGCAACCCAAGTGTCCATCAACAGATAAATGGATAAGCAAAATGTATATACTTAAAATTGACTATTATTCAGCCTTAAAAAGTAAGGAAATTCTGCAATATGCTACAACATGGATGAACCTTAGGGACATTCTGTGAAGTGAAATAAGCCAGTCACAAAAGGACAAATACTGTATGATTCCACTTACATGAGGTACTTAGAGTAGTCAAAGTCATAAAGTGTAATGATGGTTGCTGGTGGGAGGGGAGAATGGGGAATTATTGTTTAACTGGTCTATAGTTTTACAAGTTATGGGGATGGATGGTGGTGATGGTTACACAACAATGTGAATATATATATATATATATATATTTTTTTTTTTTTTTGCGGTACGCGGGCCTCTCACTGTTGTGGGCTCTCCCGTTGCGGATCACAGGCTCTGGACGCGCAGGCTCAGCGGCCATGGCTCACGGGCCCAGCCGCTCCGCAGCATGTGGGATCCTCCTGGACCGGGGCACGAACCCGTGTCCCCTGCATCGGCAGGCGGACTGTCAACCACGGCGCCACCAGGGAAGCCCTGAATATATTTAATACCACTGAACTGTGCCCTTAAACATGGTTAAGATGGTACATTTTATGCTAAGTGAATTTTACCACAACAAAAAATAAAATTAAAAAAACAGTGAGCCGCCTCTCCCCCAATACACATAAGTAACCTCATAAGTAACACACAGTTTAGTGCTTATGCATCATCCCTGGCCATCAAAGGTTGCAGAAACAATCCTGCTGTCCCTAAAATGCACACCAGAATGAAAACCCACAGAAATATACGATCAATCACCATGGCAACATACTTCCAATCGTCTTGAATCTGAAAGACAAAAACAAACATCATGAAAGAGGAAAAAATAAAGCAGGAAGGAAAAGGCAAGGTGAACACATTTTCAATATTGAGTATCTAATAAATGGGTTTCAGTGGAAGAAGCCATTCTGCTTGCCAATATGCAAGAAACCTCTTTTTTCTAATGGATGTAGTCTGAGGAAGTCTACCATTCTCACGTTTCTCTTTATGCACTAGAGAAACAGGAATAAAATATGTCATATTAAATGTTTTAAATCAAATTTCTTAACATCTACATAACCCTTTTTTTCCCTAAAAATTGAATTCCAATTTATAAAGTTAGTTAAAACCAGTTAACTTGATTTACACCTCTGCAGGAGGATTCTGGGCCTTGGTTAGAATAGCTAATACAGTCCAACATAATTCAAAGTACTAGCTCTTATCCAGTTTTAGATACTAATTTCCTTGTAACGTCTGTTTCAAAAATGAAATAAGCACATCAGGGTAAGCCCATCATCACTCTTCCTCTCCCACCGCCCTCTCTCCACAATGCCCAACTAGCCAAGTATCATCTTCAATTAGAAGGCCAAAGTATCATGGAATTCCGTACAGTTACAGAACAGGTTCAAAATCAGAAATCAATGCTGACCATAAAGTAAAGATGGAAGAAAGAGCAAGACTAATTGTATATAAGACAGCTTCAATTTAGGCTTGAAATAGGAAGGAGAACTGCACATTAATTATACTAGACAACTCAGAAGGGAAACCATAATTGGACTGAGAAAAAGAGAACCCATAAATCAACTGATTTTGAAGAAATAATCACATAATAGAGAGGCAGCATGTGATTTAGTAATTTAATTAAGTGCACTGAAATGGGGCTGGGAGACAAGGATTTTATTTCACCATTATGAGCGTGAGTGAACATGTCCCTCTGATGACATTGAGAAGTCAGTGGATTAGAGCTATAATGCCCTATTTGCCACCGGTTACTTATTTGAATTCCTAAGACTTTGGGTGTAAAAGATTCCAATATACAATAGACCCTGTGATTCCTGCCAACCCCCTACTGGCTAAACCTCCTAGGGCCTAGGAGGCAGCGGGGTGGGAAAACCAAGACTTGTTATAATCCCAGCTCTGCTCCTTTCTAGGCACGAGAATCTGGGTAAATTATGTGACCTCTCTCAGCCTCAATTTCCTCCTTGGTGAATCGGGGATAAGAACAGTACCTAATTCAGAGAGTTGTTATGAGGAGTAAATGAAATATGTGCCTGGCACAGGGTCCTTAATGAATAATACCTACTGATATTAATGCTGATTTTAAAAATGACCATTAACCAAGTATAAATCTCTCTCTGAGAGCACTTCACATGGTTTAACCTGGTGAAGAAAGAGGGGACTTGGGTTTTACACATGAATACAAACAGTGCTGCAAATACAGCTGGGTGAAACTTAATTTTGTGTCTAACTCTGAGTCTTTAAGGCACAATGACACTGGTCATTCTCTGGAAACTTTGGCACTAGTGATGCACGAACAGGTAGATGAGTGTTGGGCAGAATGGTGAACTAGCCCAAGCACTTGGCTCTGTTTCCCAGCCCAACCCTGGAGATGTCCCAGAAACAAGAGGAGACCGTGCCTTAAAGACTCTCAGAAACCTGGGCAGGTGTGGACTGCTGAGTGTGAGCATGCGTTTGGAAGAGAAGGGTCTCGGTGGAGGGAAGGACTGGGGAAGGCTTGGTTGTGCTCTTCTCTCCCCCAACCCTGTGCCTCTTTCCAGCCTGCCACTCCCAGCCCAGAGATGCAGGCAGGGCCACTTGTCAGCAAAGTAGGGCCTGGCTGAGGGGAAGAGCAGAGCAGAGGTGCCCACTGATTGGTGGAGCCTGAGGCTTCCCTCCTCGCTCCCCACATCAAAGATGAACAACTGCAGTTGAGTGAAAGGGACGTGGAGGAGCTCCTCACGGACAAGGTCAGCTGGAGGGGAGGAAACGCCCCTGAAGGGGCGTCTAGCCCAGTTTGTGGCCATGTGGGTCCTCTGCCTTGGGAAGCATGGGTTTGGGCCCCTCAAACACAGTTCAGTAAGGATGGCTGACACCCCCAGAAAAGGTGAGTTTACAGGCCCCCAATACACAAACTTAGGTATTTGAAAGAAAATTCATGGAACAGATAGGTTAAGGATTTAAACTAAACAAGACAGTCTTTTGAGACTATCCAGATAGTCACTGGATAGGAGAGAATATTGGAAACACGAAGTTAGCAACAAGCAGTGTTATAGAAGAATCAAGTGGAAATACAAGTGTGAACAGCAGACAAGTCGCGATAAAGAACTCAAGAGCCGGGGTGACTGGCAAGGGTAAATACAGCCCCGGAAAGAAACAGGGAGGAGAGTAGGGACCTCACCTGGGGCAGCGATGTAAAAGAGAAGCTAGGAGATGGAGAAGCTGGGAGCAGAGGTATCCCATCTGTACAACAACAGTTCAGGGAAAGAGAAAAGAAGGGTGAACAGGAGATCTTTACAGAAATAACATTGACTTCCCCAGAGTTAAAGTGAGATGAAAAACCTTGGAATTAAATGGCTCACAGGAATGCCAAACAGACTAGGAGAGACCCACACCAACACGTTGTGTTTGGTGTCATTCGATTTCTCTACAAACAGAAAATTCTAATAGCTTCTAGATAGAATAGATTGCTTGCAAAGGAACAACATTCAGATTAACTTAAAACTTTTTCAGAAACGACACTGAGGCAAAAAGGCCATGGAGTGTTATTTAAGTATTTAAGGAAAAGAACTTCAACCCTAGAATTTCGTATCCAGCTAAACTCGCACTTAAAAGTGAGGGCACATGGGCTTCCCTGGTGGCGCAGTGGTTGAGAGTCTGCTTGCCGATGCAGGGGACACGGGTTCGTGCCCCGGTCCGGGAAGATCCCACGTGCTGCGGAGCAGCTGGGCCTGTGAGCCATGGCCGCTGAGCCTGTGCGTCCGGAGCCTGTGCTCCGCAACGGGAGAGGCCACAACAGTGAGAGGTCTGCATACCGCAAAAAAAAAAAAAAAAGTGAGGGCACAATATAGTTTAAAAAAAAAATTATTTATTTTTGTCTGTGTTGGATCTTCGTTGCTGCGTGCGGATTTTCCCTTGTTGCGGTGAGTAGGGTCTACTCTTCGTTGTGGTGTGTGGGCTTCTCATTGCGGTGGCTTCTCTTGTTGTGGAGCACGGGCTCTAGGCGCGTGGGCTCAGTAGTTGTGGCACACGGGCTTAGTTGCTCTGCAGCGTGTGGGATCTTCCTGCATGAGGGCTCGAACCCGTGTCCCCTGCATTGTCAGGCAGATTCTTAACCACTGCGCCACCAGGGAAGCCCCACAATACATTTTTAAGCTTACAGGCCCCAAAAGGTTTACCCATAAACAATCTTGAGAAGGCATGCCAACACAAAGAGAGAAATCCAGGAGGACACCATAAGTAGATGTGAGGGGTGACTATAGACTAAATAAAAAAAGGAAGGTCAAAAACCAAAACATATATTCATGAAAAACCAAAACTAAAGCTCTAGTAACACCCAGGTAGCCAAAGCAGTGAGGAAGATCAGAGGGGAAGGACAGTGGGGTGGGGGCAAAACACAGATACTTAAAAATGTAAGAGACCAATTGATATGGAAAACGGAACTTGAGCATGGGTTTAAAGCAGTTAGGAAGAGCTAGCAGAAGAATAAAAATAAAGCACACGACTTTCAACCAGCAAAAAATATTCAAACTTTCTAGTAAACAGCAAGAACTGAGGCAAAAAAAAAGTAAATGGAAAACGTGAAATAAGATGGCCAAAATTTAACCCTAGAAAACAGTAATTACAACACATGTAAATACATCATTGATCAGAAGTCTGACTCTAGTTGGAATGAATGAACTAACAGATATACATACATATAGATATATAGATATATCTCTGTATCTGTATCTGAACCAAACAAAACAAGTTGTATCAGGGTTATTAGCTCAAAAGATCATGGCTCTGATCTATGCACACCTCCAAGACCTCAAGAACAAGTCATACAGTGGAACCAACTTCAAACGATCAGCCGTCAAAACCGTAAAACGGAGAGTATTAACATGAGACCACAAGCTCCCTAACTAGTTTTCTAATTTGTAACCCAATCCTAGCCCTAACTCTGAATTTAGAGTATTAAACACCTCACAAGTGTGAGCAAGTAGGGGTGACCAACACAAACAACTTGAAAAGAGAACAGCCAAGGCAAGTGACACGATGACACTCCTGTCCCTCTGGGATCTGGCGTGTCCAGGGACAGTCATTCACAGGCTCTCAGTACCCTCAGGAGATGGCTCTGGGAGAACCAAGCCTGTTCATTCCAAGTGCCTAGGAGCCCAGGACAGTTAAAACCAACCAAGCTGGAGCCAGGGAATTAGGAAATTAAAATACCTCTAGAAAACTCTATGTAAACAGCAGCATGTCCGTCACACAGTAAGAGAGAAAGAAGGCATCCTTCAGACAGCCCAACTCTCCTCAGAGCATTGAGTAGGCATCTTTATTCTAACACTTGCCACCCTTTCATAAACAGGTTGCAATCCACTGGACGGTGGTCCAGATTTCTGCTTTCTCTGGAAAAACAATGGGACCACATTCATCTGTGGTAACAGATGACCAGAAGTGAGCAGTGGCTGCCCCTTGAGATGAACCATGTGCCTCCAGCTGGTCACATTCAGGCTATTTCACTAATTTACCTTCCTGGCATTTCAGTTGTGACTTCCCTTTCAGTAACATTTTTTTTTTTACTGTCTGCCTCCGTCACACGTCTTGTGGAAACTCTAACGCTAACTAAAACCCTCGTGAAACTCTTAACACCTTGTATGGTTCCTAGTAAATAATTTTTGGAATAAAGATAGTTTCTAATAGCCTGACAAAGACGATGGGTACTTAGATCTCAATCTTTAGTAAATTATCACTCAAAAGAAGTGATTATTTTAAAAAGAAAGGGTAGAGAATATCTGCAAAAGTGAGTAGTGTTAGACAAATGAGATTCTCTAATCATGTACTTAATGTCCAACAACTGCTTCAGGGACTTCCTGATGGTCCAGTGGTTAAGACTTCGACTTCCAATGCAGGGGGTGTGGGTTCAGTCCCTGGTCCCGGAGCTAAGATCCCACGTGCCACAGGGCCAAAAAACCAAAACATAAAACAGAAGCAATGTTGTAAAAAATTCAATGAAGACTTGAAAAAAAAAACAACCAACCAACTGCTTCAACTGAATTTAAAGGAGGGCCTGACTTTTTGGCTAAATTTCTGGTATCAGTGGGAGGTTTTGCATTGTTACAGTCACAAGTGGGCTCAGAGTTGCTCAGATGGGTGGGGTGAGAACACGGGGCCACTGTTGCTATCTCCCTCCTGTCTCATCTACTTTAATATGCCGTTCACAGCTGAATAAAAGAGGCTCCAGACATTTCCTACCAACATTAATTACCTACAGTGCATCAGGAGCTGAAATTATCTGGTAATTAGCTCTTTGCTAATAATCAACTTAAAACAGAACCAGTTAATTTTAAAGCAGAGCTTCTTAAAAAATTATTGAACATGATTCTGGTAACCTTGGGGGTAAACAGTGTGGGAACAGCCAAACACATAAGTGTAAAGCTTCCCCATTACTAATACCTATCACTAGTTCTAGCATAAGATTTTTGAAGGAAATACAAGTTCACCCAATGAAAAAAAGATGGGCAAGAGTGTGAATAGATAGTTCACAAAAGAAGATATCCAAATGGCCAATAAGCATATGAGAAAGAGCCCTAATTGTTAGTCCACAGGGACAAGAAAGGCCACTTCACCCCCGTTTGGCGAGGGCGAGGATGGGCAGCAGCTGGAACTCTCAACCATTGCCAGGGGGCATGTCAATCGGCTCAAACCCTTTGGAAACCTGACAGTGTCCACTAAAGTGAAAAGTACACCTCTCCAGTGATCCAGCAATTCCACCCCTAGGAATGTAGCCAGGAGAAACGAGTGTATATATTCACCAAAAGATATGTATAAATTTATAGCAGCA
Source organism: Orcinus orca (assembly GCF_937001465.1). Classification (NCBI taxonomy): domain Eukaryota; kingdom Metazoa; phylum Chordata; class Mammalia; order Artiodactyla; family Delphinidae; genus Orcinus; species Orcinus orca. The sequence continues at coordinate 82,181,403 of NC_064560.1, forward strand.
TTATTCATATCGCCCCAAACTGGAAAGAACCAAATGTCCAACAACTGTAGAATGAATAAACAGAAGGCGGTGTCGTCATACTGTAGAATCTTACACACCAATAACCAACCACAAGGATAAACCTCAGACATCTTTGTACACTTTGCTGAATGAAAGAAGTCTGACATGAAAGTTTATGCTATGCGATTCCACTTACATGAAGTTCAAGAATAGGTAAAATAACATAAAAGACGTCGGGATCAGTGGTTACTGAGGAGGGAGGGAGGGGGTTACTGACTGGGGAGGGGCACAAGGGAACCCTCTGGGGCACTGGAAATGTCCTATACCTTTACCTAGATCATGGTTATGTGGGTGTACACATAATGTAAAAATTCACTGAGATGTAGACTTAAGAGGTGTGTACTTTATGTAAATTACTCTTAAAGGGGAGTAGGGAGACACAACGAGTAAAGTTTAAAATGTCAGCTCAGCTGATCAATACTAATTGGAGATCATCTGGCCTCATGCCCTCTTCCAGCCTACCTCCTAATCCACTCACTCAGCATCAGGTGTTCCAATGGCCCAAACTGCTGGCAGCCCAGCAGCTAAATGCAGGGCACCACATACTCACAACCTTTATCATCCCATTTTACAGATGAAAAGACAGACTCACAGAGGTGAGGCGGTGTATCCAAGGATAAATAACTGGTAAATGAGGAGCTGGTCTGAACACAAGCCACTGATGCCAGTCTAATTCCTTGCCCACAAGGAACCAATACAATGTTTGTTGAATGAATGAATGACCAATGTAATAACAGAAATATCCTTACCCCTTTGGCTTCATTCTGTGCTTTCATATTTTCAGCAATATACTTGACACTTTGGATAGCTTCTTTGATTTCTGGTGACAGAGCAGAGAGGGACAGCACGGCATTGACGGATTCAGAACTGGAGCTTCTCGTGAGATTGGCACTGAAATTCAGGATTTTTACCCTGCGGTGGTGGCAGTGGCTACATAGCTCGTCCTGGCAGGGGTAGCCTTCTTTGCAGCTCTTGGACTCTATGTGGCTGAAGCAATTCAGGTTTGAGAGCTCAGCGCTATTGAAGGGTCTTGGCCTCTGAGTGTTACCCTCACTGCTTGCCGGCCTGGTCATGAACATGACCCTGGGAAGAAAGTTCAAGAATATGGTCTTCACCCACATGGGCATCGTGTGTGTGGTGGGGGTCCTGTAGTGCACGTTGAGCACGAAGACGGTGATGACGATGGACAAGGTTACAAAAATCATGGTGAACAGGAGGTACTCGCCGATCAGGGGAATCACCAGAGAGGTGGACGGGATGGTCTCAGTGATCACCAGCAGAAACACAGTCAAGGAGAGGAGGACCGAGATGCAGAGGGTCACCTTCTCGCCGCAGTCGGAGGGCAGGTAGAAGACAAGCACAGTCAGGAAGGAGATGAGCAGGCAGGGGATGATGAGGTTGATGGTGTAGAACAGGGGCAGGCGCCGGATGTACAGCGAGTACGTGATGTCCGTGTAGATCTCCTCGCAGCAGTTGTACTTGATGTCATGTTTGTAGCCTGGGGCTTTGATGATGGCCCACTCACCACTCTCCCAGTAGTCCCTGAGGTTCATGGAGGAGCCGATCAGGACCAGGTCGATTTTTGCCTTGTCGTAGGACCAGGAACCAAACTTCATGGTGCAGTTCTGGTAATCAAATGGGAAGTAGGTCACATCGATTTTGCACGAGCTCTTAAAGATGGCCGGGGGGATCCAAGTCACTTCCCCCGTGTACTTGAGTAAAGCTTTGGTCTTGTCATCCACCTGGAAATCCCCAACAGCACTGCGGAGACAAAGAGGAGGTGTGCGGCACACAGGTCATTACCATGTGGTCAGCTAGCCCAGCTTCTCACGCTGCCAGCAGGTAAACGGCAAGTAACGATTTGTAAAACTGCAGAATATGAGAGCTCAAAGTGCTGTAAAAGGTCTCGCAGTTCACCATCCCATTTACCAATGGGGATACTGAGGCCCAGGACCCCCCAACCCCCAACGATCTGACACACTCATCACCCCCGCCCTGGGGCACGTCATGGGTTCATTCCACACCATACAACTCCCAGCTTGATATTTATGGAGACACTCCCAAATGCCAGAGATTTTTTTTCTCCTTTAATTGAAGAAATAAAAGAAATGAATGAAAGTGGTCATCAGAGGCAGGTGTTTAGGTGACCCTGGGGATATTTGCCACTCGCTGTCTCTATGGTTTGGCCCTGGTAATGCCTCCTCATTCTGTCTGCATTGGGAGCCCAATGTGTGTACACACACGGATGTCAAACCAGACCGTGGACCTGGAAGGGGCTGCAGAGACCACCGCAGGAGCCCACTGCCATTAAACTGAGCCTGTTAGATGGGTCTATTACCAGGCCCTATCTCTGGACCCTGGTTCTACCGTTTACCAAACTCCCCATTCCTCCCTGCACTGTTTTAGAATGAATAATCATGTTTTCTGATTCCTTGTCTTTCAAACCCAGCATGACAGGTTCCTTTGCCTTCTGTGTCCCTATCCTTCCCCATGTTCCTTCTCCCTTCTGTTTAGCTATGTGCGCCCTTTCTATGCAGAGACATACATTATTCCTAGAATTGGCTTGTTGGCATTTATCAGCTGGTTTGTGCAGTGGAAGATTTGCTGACGACCAGCTCAACACCCCGTCCAGTCTCACATATGAGCATGAAGCCAGCCGGTCCTCATGACAATGGCCTCGCCCAGTGAAAGCTCTTGACATTTCCGTGGGTCAGCCCTGTTGATTTCTTAGAGTTCTGCATTTGAAGGCATGTATCTCCTTCTAAAGGGAGCAACCACTACACCCATTTGCCTGAAGAGCTGGGAAAAAAAAAAAAAAAAAAGACAAACCTATACATTTAGGGATATCCTGTCTGGTTGTTACTGGACAACACTGTGTGAAGACAGGAGGGGGTGTGTCTGGGGTGTGTCTCCTTGCTGGTCTCTGGCCCTCCCACCGTCACGTGCGTCTGTCGAGCAGGACAGTCGTTACATGTGAAGGCTTGATGTCAAATCCACTACCCGCCTTCACTCCAGCCAGCTGGGTTGTCCCAAAGGTGCCCTGCTGTGTTTATATGTTCTTAGCCCCACTTTATCCTACTGGGCCCTCAATTCCCCACAAGAAGAGGATTCCCAGCTCCAGGAGGAAAGGAGGGGTATGAGAAGTGGGGAGGGGGTGGGGACCCACACAGCCCCAAGTGGACTTGACCATGTTGGGCACCAAGGAGTCCTGGGAGGCTGGCCTACGTTACGCAGAGGGCTGAGAGGACCCCTGGGAAGGCAGAGGCCTCCAGAACAACTTTCCTTAGGGCATCTGGATCAACAAAATGGACCTTCAGAGCCCAGGGACTAGTCCAGGGCAAAGTATGGCCCACTGGCCTGCCCCCTATTTCTGTACATAAATTTTTATTGGCGCACACAGCTATACCCATTTGTGGTCTATTGTCTGCAGCTACTTTTAAGCTACAAGGGCAGGACTGAGTAGCTGCGACAGAGACTCTAAGGCCCACAAAGCCTAAAATACTTAACTACCTGGCCCTTCACAGGAAAGCTTAATGATCCCTGCTTTAGTCTGATCCCCTCATTTTACCGACGAGGAAACTGAAGGTCAGAGGGCAGGACTGGCTTGCTCAGGGTCCCACACAGAGTCTGTGGCAGGGCCTTGACCAGTCAGAACTTGAGTCCTTCAGTCTGTGTGTCCAAAAGGCCAAACACTGGAGATCAGCTTACCTTGGCTGCTGGGGCACATGTCTGCTATTTTCCAGGGATCCTGGTCACTGTGGTGGCTGCCTACAGACCCCCACAGCTGTGTCTGTCCAGACCAGGAGGCCTGCTTGCTGACAGCATCAGCGGCCTAGCTCTGCCACCAGGAGACCGAAGATGAAGACCTCACTGGGTACCAGGGTCTGGCAGAGCCCCAGCCACAGAAAGGGCGCTCGGTAAGTACTAGCTGACTGAACGGATGACCAAAAAGATAAATGAAGCTCTCACCCCCCTGGCTGCCCAAGAGATGGCTGGCAGCAAGGGTCAGCAAAGCGGGAAAGGTCTCACTCAGCAGTGTGTTGCTGAACCACGTGAGCTGATTAAAAAACAGAAAAGGCAGGGTGGGTGCAAATGATTAGTTGAGGTATCACTTTAATAGAAGGAAAGAGTAAGAGCTGAAGTGGGGCGAGGGTGGTGAGTGGTATGAGAAGGATCACGATGGCATCCGTTTCTTTAACCTTTCCAAATTTCCTCAGAAAAACAGGGCAACAAGATAGCAAAAGGAAAATCCCGCTGCCCACGTGGTCAACAAAGTTAGGTTACGTGGAACTCCAAGAACCTCAGGTGTGAGAGAGTGGGGTCGAACCACCACCACCAGCGGGACCTGCGTGGGATTCGGGTGGGGTTAGCTGCTGTGGAGGTGGCTGAGGGAAGAGGAAGGGAAGTTCTCCTGTCCCGAGAGCCCCAGACAGAAATCACCAAGAGGTATCTGCCCCTCATAAAAGAGGACCCCGCTCTGCACTGCATCTTCAGCAAGGGGAACGGTGAAACAGAGAGGGCACCACAGGTTCCAGTTTGTGGGAGAGGACAAAACGATGGGGAGCCGCCAGGGTCTGCAGAGGAGGCTGGGCAGGACTCGATCTCAGAAACACCTCCCACCCCAACTGCCTTCCAGAAGGGCAGAGACCCACCCAGAAAAAAGCTGCATAGGGTAGGCTTCAAATTGAACAGCGTGGGAAACTGAGAGTAAGAAAAAGAAGATGGTTGAGAAAGTAGAGAAGCAGGTGTCTAGAAGTGGCAGCTCTCAGACTGTGGAGGTGGCTACACGGAGTATTTAAATGCTTCAAGGGAACCACTTGAGGAGGGAACTCCCAAGCAGGTGACACAAGAGACCCACCCTTACCCACTCCCATCCCCTCTGGGAACCTGTCCTAAAAGTACAACAAAGGCCATCTATTTAAACAAGAGCAACAGAAAAGGATTAGACTGAACCTCATATTAACATATTGTAAGAAAAATATGAAAAGTAATTGAATGACAATAGCATACAAGCAGACAAGTGCACACCGCAAAAATATAACCTCAGAGCAGATGAAACTGATAATCTGACATTACAAATTAAGGTAATAGAAAGAACGATCTTTAGAAACTTTGAAAGAGCAGCATAAATTAGAAATAGAAAAGTTAAGAATTTGGGTAAGCAATAGGAGGATGAATAAAGAACTGACAGAACTTAGGAAAGAATGGGAAGAAAGAAATTTAAAAAATCATTTTAGAAATAAAAACTAAAACGTAACAACAAGCACACACCATGGAAAGTATTGTGATGAAAATAAAAAACAGAAAGGAGAAAAAAAATTCTTTTAAATCAAAAAGAGACAAAGAAAAAGAATGTGAGAGAAAATAATATGGAAAGAATATAGGTAAAGCAGTTCAAATATATGTGAAAATGGAGTTCCTGGAGAGATAAAGCAATAGAACAGATCTGAAAAACTCTAATTCACAAAACATTTACTGGAATAAAAGAAGGCTTATTATGTATATGGTACAGAGTAAAACAACTAGATTTTAAAGATAAAGGGTAAAATATCTTTGGGTTACCCAAGAAAAAGAACAACGCCCTTGTAAACAAGCTGACTATGAATCCCAATTCATCCAGAACAGTCCTGGTTTACATCTGTGGTCCTGGCACACGTATTAATAGAGTCCCTTTACTCTCCCCAAAGTCACCAGATTTTACAAGAAAAAAAGAAAATTAGACTGGCAATCGTTTTTGACAGCAACACTTCATACCAGAACATGAGTCAGCATTTTTAAGATTTTCATGGAAGGAAAGTATAAGTGAAGGATTTTATATCAGCAAATGACCTAAGAGTATTACCTAAAAAGGCTACAATGAGTTATGAACTTGTAAGAACTTAGGGTACACTGTGTCCACGAACACTTTCTGAGGATTCTACTAGAGAACGAACTTCAAAGAACAAAAACATGGCAGGAGAAACTGGCATAAGAAGGTAAAAAGTGTTTCTAGTGTGTTGAAATGAAAAGAAACTCTCACCCGAGGTTCAGAGAAACTGAAGTTTTAATTAGGAGAGAGGAATTGAAGGATAGTATCTAAATCTTATTTTCAGCTTCAGATTCCAAGGAAATTCCTTATGATATTTGCTCCTCTCCATATCCGATGGAAGCTTTTCGCTATGTCTCTCAGTATTGTTAAAAGCACACATCCCTAAAGTACCCCAGCTGTTCACCCAAGATTGCCAGCAAGAAAACAGCTATGAAATGCAAATCATAAGATTAAGATCTGTGCCCACTTTCTTAATTCTAGCTTAGCAAAAATTCTTACCACACTGCTCAGCTCCTTAAGAGCCTTTGGACCAGGAGATTTCTACAAACCAGTTAATTTATCTCCTGTCCCAGTTCTTTAAGGACCAATTTACAAGTTGCATGAAAGAAACACATTTATGAATGCTGTCTTTTCTTGGAAAAGCAGTAAACAAAACACGGACCTCTAAGAGTTTTATAGTTTCTGGCCTTCCATTTAGGTCTTTAATCCATTTTGAGTTTATTTTTGTGAATGGTGTTAGGGAGTGTTCTAATTTCATTCTTTTACATGTAGCTGTCCAGTTTTCCCAGCACCACTTGTTGAAGAGGCTGTCTTTTCTCCATTGTATATTCTTGCCTCCTTTATCAAAGATAAGGTGACCATATGTGTGTGGGTTTATCTCTGGGCTTTCTATCCTGTTCCATTGATCTATATTTCTGTTTTTGTGCCAGTACCATACTCTCTTGATTACTGTAGCTTAAACTATAATTCAGAAAGAGTCACGTACCACAGTGTTCATGTTCAGCTCTATTTACAATAGCCAGGACATGGAAGCAACCTAAGTGTCCAGCGACAGATGAATGGATAAAGAAGATGTGGCACATATATACAATGGAATTACTCAGCCATAAAAAGAAATGAAACTGAGTTATTTGTAGTGAGGTGGATGGACCTAGAATCTGTCATACAGACCGAAGTAAGTCAGAAAGAGAAAAACAAATACCGTATGCTAACACATATATATGGAATCTAAAAAAAAAAAAGGTTATGAAGAACCTAGGGGCAGGACAGGAATAAAGATGCAGACCTACTAGAGAATGGACTTGAGGACATGGGGAGGGGGAAGGGTAAGCTGGGACAAAATGAGAGAGTGGCATGGACATATATACACTACCAAATATAAAATCGATAGCTAGTGGGAAGCAGCCACACAGCACAGGGAGATCAGCTCAGTGCTTTGTGACCACCTAGAGGGGTGGCATAGGGAGGGTGGGAGGGAGGGAGACGCAAGAGGGAAGAGATATGGGGATATATGTATATGTACATGTACAGCTGATTCACTTTGTTATAAAGCAGAAACTAACACACCATTGTAAAGCAATTATACTCCAATAAAGATGTTAAAAAAATTAAAAAATTAAAAAAATAAAAACACGGACCATCTTTGGAGTAAAGAACACTTCTCTTTTAACCCATGAAAAGAAAGTGGGATTCAACCAAAAACGTAGCTTCTCTAGTCCCAATACGAACAGTAAAACATATTGATTCGTACTAATTCAGCATACAAACCTAAACACAGAATGCTTTAAAATCTGATTAGACTAATTCTATACGAAGTGTTTTGTTGAAAAATGCTCAGTGGTTTTTTAAGACATTAGAACTCCAGAGATAAAGCACAGTTACAAAATTGAAGTCTGTCAATACCTGGAGAACAAACTAGTACATACTGTAAAATACCAATTAAAATTATGTTTGTCTAATAACAGAGGTTAAATGTGGAAGGTGTCAGGTTTGTATGGGCTTATGAAAGAGGCAGGTTTTGTAGGTGCCACAATGGGCAGATTCAGATAGGCAGAGGAAGAACCTTTGAAAGAGAGAGAAAGGCGCAGCTTCCTGTGGCTGGTGGGCAGATGCACGTGTGCAGTGTGAGGCAGGGGCAGGGAGCATTCGTTGGGTGAGTAAAAGAATGAAGCTTGGAGAGGAACCAAGATGCTAGAGTAGAAGGACGTGCTCTCACTCCCTCTTGCAAGAACACCAGAACCACAACTAGCTGCTGGACAATCATCAACAGGAAGACACTGGAACTCACCAAAAAAGATACCCCACATCCAAAGACAAAGGAGAAGCTACAATGAGATGGTAGGAGGAGTGCTATCACAGTAAAATCAAATCCCATAACTGCTGCGTGGGTGACTCACAGATTGGAGAACACTTATACTGCAGAAGTACACCCACTGGAGTGAAGGCTCTGAGCCCCATGTCAGGCTTCCGAACCTGGGGGTCCGGCAACAGGAGGAGGAATTCCTAGAGAATCAGACCTTGAAGCCTAGTGGGAATTGACTGCAGGACTTTGACAGGACTAGGGGAAACAGAGACTCCACTCTTGGAGGGCACACACAAAGTAGTGTGCACATCAGGACACAGGGTAAGGAGCAATGACCCCAGGGGAGACTGAACCAGACCAACCTGCTAGTGTTGGAGGGTCTCCTGCAGAGGCGGGGGGGGGGTGCTGTGGCTCACCGTGGGGACAAGGACACTGACAGCTGAAGTTCTGGGAAGTACTCCTTGGCGTGAGCCCTCCCAGAGTCTGTCATTAGCCCCACCAAAAGCCCAGGTAGGCTCCAGTGTTGGGTTGCCTCAGGCCAAACAACCAACAGGGAGGGAACCCAGCCCCACCCATCAACAGTCAAGCGGATTAAGTTTAACTGAGCTCTGCCCAACAGAGCAACAGTCAGCTCTACCCAGCACCAGTCCCTCGCATCAAGCCTCTTAGATAGCCTCATCCACCAGAGGGCAGAGAACAGAAGCAAGAAGAATTACAATCCTGCAGGCTGTGGAACAAAAACCACATTCACAGAAAGACAGACAAGATGAAAAGGCAGAGGGCTATGTACCAGATGAAGGAACAAGATAAAACCCAAGAAAAACAACTAAATGAAGTGGAGATAGGCAACCTTCCAGAAAAAGACTTCAGAATAATGATAGTGAAGATGATCCAGGACCTCGGAAAAAGAATGGAGGCAAAGATCGAGAAGATGCAAGAAATGTTTAACAAAGACCTACAAGAATTAAAGAACAAACAAACAGAGATGAACAATACAATAACGGAAATGAAAAATACCCTAGAAGGAATCAATAGCAGAATAACTGAGGCAGAAGAACGGATAAGTGACCTGGAAGACAGAATGGTGGACTTCACTGCTGCGCAACAGAATGAAGAAAAAAGAATGAAAAGAAATGAAGACAGCCTAAGAGACCTCTGGGACAACATTAAATGCAACAACATTCACATTACAGGGGTCCCAAAAGGAGAAGAAGAGAAAAAGGACCAGAGAAAATATTTGAAGAGATTATAGTCGAAAACTTCCCTAACATGGGAAAGGAAATAGCCATCCAAGTCCAGGAAGCACAGTGAGTCCCATACAGGATAAACTGAAGGAGAAACACACTGAGACACATAGTAATCAAACTGGCAAAAATTAAAGACAAAGAAAAATTATTAAAAGCAGCAAGGGAAAAATGACAAATAACATGCAAGGGAACTCCCATAAGGTTAACAGCTGATTTCTAAGCAGAAACTCTACAAGCCAGAAGGAAGTGGCATGATATACTTAAAGTGATGAAAGGGAAGAACCTACAACCAAGATTACTCTACCTGGCAAGGATCTCATTCAGATTCGATGGAGAAATCAAAACCTTTACTGACAAGCAAAAGTTAACAGAATTCAGCACCACCAAACCAGCTCTACAACAAATGCTAAAGGAACTTCTCTAAGTGGGAAACACAAGAGAAGAAAAGGACCTACAAAAACAAACCCAAAACAATTAAGAAAATGGTCATAGGAACATACATATTAATAATTACCTTAAATGTGAATGGATTAAATGCTCCAACCAAAAGACACAGGCTTGCTGAATGGATACAAGACCCATATATATGCTGTCTACAAGAGACCCACTTCAGATCTAGGGACACGTACAGACTGAAAGTGAGGGAATGGTGAAAGATATTCCATGAAAATGGAAATCAAAAGAAAGCTGGAGTAGCTATACTCATATCAGATAAAATAGACTTTAAAAAAAAGAATGTTACAAGAGACAAGGAAGGACACTACATAATGATCAAGGGATCACTCCAAGAAGAAGATATAACAATTATAAAGATATATGCACCCAACATAGGAGCACCTCAATACATAAGGCAACTGCTAACAGCTCTAAAAGAGGAAATCGACAGTAAAACAATAATAGTGGGGGACTTTAACACCTCACTTACACCAATGGACAGATCATCCAAAATGAAAATAAATAAGGAAACAGAAGCTTTAAATGACACAGTAGACCAGATAGATTTAATTGATATTTATAGGACATTCCATCCCAAAACAGCAGATTACACTTTCTTCTCAAGTGCACACAGAACATTCTCCAGGATAGATCACATCTTGGGTCACAAATCAAGCCTCAGTAAATTTAAGAAAAGTGAACTCATATCAAGCATCTTTTCTGACCACAATGCTATGAGATTAGAAATGAATTACAGGGAAAAAAACGTAAAAAAGACAAACACTTGGAGGCTAGACAATATGTTACTAAATAACCAAGAGATCACTGAAGAAATCAAAGAGGAAATCAAAAAATACCTAGAGACAAATGACAATGAAAACACAATGATCCAAAACCTATGAGATGCAGGAAAAGCAGTTCTAAGAGGGAAGTTTATAGCTATACAAGCCTACCTCAAGAAACAAAAAACTCAAGTAAACAATCTAACCTTACACCTAAAGGAACTAGAGAAAGAAGAACAAACAAAACCCAAATTTAGCAGAAGGAAAGAAATCATAAAGATCAGAGCAGAAATAAATGAAACAGAAACAAAGAAAACAATAGCAAAGGTCAATAAAACTAAAAGCTGGTTCTTTGAGAAGATAAACAAAATTGATAAACCATTAGCCAGACTCAACAAGAAAAAGAGGGAGAGGACTCAAATCAATAAAATTAAAAATGAAAAAGAAGTTACAACAGACATGGCAGACATACAAAGCATCCTAAGAGACTACTACAAGCAACTCTATGCCAATAAAATGGACAACCAGGAAGAAATGGACAAATTCTTAGAAAGGTATAACCTTCCAAGACTGAACCACGAAGAAACAGAAAATATGAACAGACCAATCACAAGTAATGAAATTGAAACTGTGATTAAAAATTTTCCAACAAAGAAAAGTCCAGGACCAGATGGCTTCACAGGTGAATTCTACCAAACATTTAGAGAAGAGCTAACAGCCATCCTTCTCAAACTCTTCCAAAAAACTGCAGACGAAGGAACACTCCCAAACTCATTCTCTGAGGCCACCATCACTCTGATACCAAAACCAAACAAAGATACTACCAAAGAAAAAAATTACAGACCAATATCACTGATGAACACAGATGCAAAAATCCTCAACAAAATACTGGCAAACAGAATTCAACAACACATTAAAAGGATCATACACCATGATCAAGTGGGATTTATCCCAGGAATGCAAGGATTCTTCAGTATACGCAAATCAATCAATGTGATACACCACATTAACAAAATGAAGAATAAAAACCATATAATCATCTCAATAGATGCAAAAAAGCTTTTGACAAAATTCAACACCCATTTATGATAAAAACTCTCCAGAAAGTGGGCATAGAGGGAACCTACCTCAACATAATAAAGGCCATATATGACAAACCCACAGCAAACATCATTCTCAATGGTGAAAACCTGAAAGCATTTCCTCTAAGATCAGGAACAAGACAAGGATGTCCACTCTCACCACTATTATTCAACATAATTTTGGAAGTCCTAGCCATGGCAATCAGAGAAGGAAAAGAAATAAAAGGAATACAAATTGGAGAAGAAGAAGTAAAACTGTCTCTGTTTGCAGATGACATGATACTATACATAGAGAATTCTAAAAATGCCACAAGAAAACTACTAGAGCTAATCAATGAATTTGGTAAAGTTGTGGGATACAAAATTAATGCACAGAAATCTCTTGCATTCCTATACACTAATGATGAAAAATCTGAAAGAGAAATTATGGAAACACTCCTGTTTACCATTGCAACAAAAAGAATAAAATACCTAGGAATAAACCTACCTAGGGAAAAAAAAGACCTATATGCAGAAAACTATAAGACACTGATGAAAAACATTAAAGATGATACAAACAGATGGACAGATATACCATGTTCTTGGATTGGAAGAAACAATATCGTGAAAATGACTATACTACCCAAAGCAATCTACAGATTCAGTGCAATCCCTATCAAATTACCAATGGCATTTTTTACGGAACTAGAACAAATCATCTTAAAATTTGTACGGAAACACAAAAGATTCCGAATAGTCAAAGGAGTCTTGAGGGGAAAAACGGAGCTGGAGGAATCAGTCTCCCTGACTTCAGACTATACTACAAAGCTACAGTAATCAAGACAATATGGTACTGGCACAAAAACAGAAACATAGATCAATGGAACAAGATAGAAAGCCCAGCGATAAACCCACGTGCCTATGGTCAACTAATCTATGACAATGAGGCAAAGATATACAGTGGAGAAAAGACAGTCTCTTCAATACGTGGTGCTGGGAAAACTGGACAGCTACATGTAGAAGAATGAAATTAGGACACTCCCTAACACCATACACAAAAGTAAACTCAGGGCTTCCCTGGTGGCGCAGTGGTTGAGAGTCCGCCTGCTGATGCAGGGGACACGGGTTCGTGCCCCGGTCCGGGAAGATCCCACATGCCGCAGAGCAGCTGGGCCCGTGAGCCATGGCCGCTGAGCCTGCGCGTCTGGAGCCTGTGCTCCGCAACGGGAGAGGCCACAACAGTGAGAGGCCCACGTACCGCAAAAAAACAAAACAAAAAAAACAAAACAAAACAAAAATAAACTCAAAATGGATTCGAGACCTAAATGTAAGACCGGACACTATGAAACTATTAGAGGAAAACATAGGAAGAACACTGTTTGACATAAATGACAGCAAGATCTTTTTTGATCCACCTCCTAGAGTAATGGAAATAAAAACAAAAATAAACAAATGGGACCTAATGAAATTTCAAAGCTGTTGCACAGCAAAGGAAACCATAAACAAGACGAAAAGACAACCCTCAGAATGGGAGAAAATATTCACAAACGAATCAACAGACAAAGGATTAATCTTCAAAATATATAAACAGCTCATGCAGCTCAATATTAAAGAAACAAACAACCCAATCCAAAAATGGGCAGAAGACCTAAATAGACATTTCTCCAAAGAAGATATACAGACTGCCAACAAACACATGAAAGAATGCTCAACATCATTAATCATTAGAGAAATGCAAATCAAAACTACAATGAGATATCATCTCACACCAGTCAGAATGGCCATCATCAAAAAATCTAGAAACAATAAATGCTGGAGAGGGTGTGGAGAAAAGGGAACACTCTTGCACTGCTGGTGGGAATGTGAATTGGTTCAGCCACTATGGAGAACAGTATGGAGGTTCCTTAAAAAACTACAAATAGAACTACCATATGATCCAGAAATCCAACTACTGGGTATATACCCTAAGAACACCAAAATTCAAAAAGAGTCATGTACCAAAATGTTCATTGCAGCTCTATTTACAATAGCCCGGAGATGGAAACAACCTAAGTGCCCATCATCGGATGAATGGATAAAGAAGATGTGGCACATATATACAATGGAATATTACTCAGCCATAAAAAGAAATGAAATTGAGCTATTTGTAATGAGGTGGATAGACCTAGAGTCTGTCATACAGAGTGAAGTAAGTCAGAAAGAGAAAGACAAATACCGTATGCTAACACATATATATGGAATTTAAGAAAAAAAAAATGTCATGAAGAACGTAGGGGTAAGGCAGGAATAAAGACGCAGACCTCCTAGAGAATGGACTTGAGGTTATGGGGAGGGGGAAGGGTGAGCTGTGACAGGGCAAGAGAGAGTCATGGGCATATACACACTAACAAATGTAGTAAGGTAGATAGCTAGTGGGAAGCAGCCGCATGGCACAGGGATATTGGCTCGGTGCTTTGTGACAGCCTGGAGGGGTGGGATAGGGAGGGTGGGAGGGAGGGAGACGCAAGAGGGAAGACATATGGGAACATATGTTTATGTATGACTGATTCACTTTGTTATAAAGCAGAAACTAACACACCATTGTAAAGCAATTATACCCCAATAAAGATGTTAAAAAAAAAAAAACCACAATGAGGTACCATAACACACTATTAAAATGTCTAAAACTGAAAACGCTGATCATATGAAGTGTGATGAAGATGTGGAATAAGTGGAACTCTCCTACATGCTGGTAGAATGTCAAATGGAACAACCACTTTGGAAAATAGTTCGGCAGCTTCTTAAATAAACATACATTTACTATATAATCCTGTCATTCCACTCATAAGTATTTGCCCAAGAGAAAAGAAAGTATACACCCACACAAGAACTAAGACACAAATGTTCACAGCACTTTTATTTGTAAGGGCCCCAAACAGGACACAGTCTAAATATCCATCACCAAGTGAATGGTAAACAAATTGTGGTGTATTCCTACAATGGATATACTCAGCAATAAGAAGGAGCAAAATATTGATGCATGGAGCAACATGAATGAGTATGAAAATAATTATGCCAGGGCTTCCCTGGTGGCGCAGTGGTTGAGAATCTGCTTGCCAATGCAGGGGACACAGGTTCGAGCCCTGGTCTGGGAGGATCCCCCATGCCGCGGAGCAACTAGGCCCGTGAGCTACAACTACTGAGCCTGCGCCTCTGGAGCCTGTGCTCCACAACAAGAGAGGCCGCGATAGTGAGAGGCCCGCGCACCACAATGAAGAGTGGCCCCCGCTCGCCGCAACTAGAGAAAGCCCTCGCACAGAAACAAAGACCCAACACAGCCATAAATAAATAAATTAATCAAAAAATAATAATAATTATGCCAATTATGCCGAGTGAAAGGAGCCAGACAAAAAGAAAGAATATCTACTGTATTGTTCCATGTATATACAATTCTAGAAAATGAAAACATCTATAATGGCAGAAGGCAGATCAGTGATTGCCTAGGGATGGGGTATGGTGACAGGGAGGTGGAGCGAGGGATGCTAAAGGGGTGATAAGTTCACTTATCTTGGTGGTGGTTGTGGTTTCATGGGTATGTACATGTGTCACAAAGCTTATATTGTATACTTTAAATACCTGAGGCTAACTGCATGTCAATGCTACCTCAATAAAGTTTAAAAGTGTGAAAAAAAAAATACACATGCACCCCAATGTTCATTGCAGCACTATTTACAATAGCCAGGTCATGGAAGCAGCCTAAATGCCCATCAACAGACAAATGGATAAAGAAGATGTGGTACCCTATATACAATGGAATATTACTCAGCCATAAAAAGGAACGAAATTGAGTCATTTGTTGAGACGTGGATGGATCTAGAGACTGTCATACACAGTGAAGTAAGTCAGAAAGAGAAAAGCAAATATAGTATATTAACGCATGTATGTGGAACCTAGAAAAATGGTACAGATGAACCCGGTTTGCAGGGCAGAAGTTGAGACACAGATGTAGAGAACGAACATATGGACACCAAGGGGGGAAAACCACGGTGGGGTGGGGATGGTGGTGTGCTGAATTGGGCGGTTGGGATTGACATGTATACACTGATGTGTTTAAAATTGATGACTAATAAGAACCTGCAGTACAAAAAAACAAACAACTAATACTAAACTTTCTTTGGGTTATTTGTATGGAAATATATTAATATAAATGATTCAAACATTACATGAAATTTCTAAAAATCTTATATTTTCTGGTATAATGTTAGAAGTCATAACTCTAGTTATTACTTTAAAATGTATATCTCAGAAATAACTAAATTTCCTTGTCAGCTGCATTATTATGAACTTTCATCATATCTTTAACCGTGGTAATATTTAAGTCTTTTGTCATTTACAGAGAGTTCTGGGTGTACTCTGATGCTTTCACAAAATGTTCCTATAAAAGGGTTTCATCTTCAAGGAATTCATGGAAAAGACTCTGACAAGTACAGGTTTCTGGTAACTGACTATAGTGCTGAACTGAATGAATAAGCATTTTTAGAACTCTAATGGAAAACTGATGAATTCATAAAAGTGCTAACAAAAGATCAAGATGAAAAAAAATTAATTACATGGGACTGAGTGAACTGATGAGGATGATTACAATTTTTGTGACTTTCTGTTTGAATAATAAAAAAAAAATCCCACAAGGACTCAGAGGCAAAAAATATACAAATCAATTTTCACTGCAAAGTAAAGGAGCTGTTACAGTGGAGGATTACTGGACTGAATGTCAACATTATGACAGTACGAGTGTGTTTCGTGTTTGGTTGTTGCAATCATTGTTGCTTTTGTTGTGGTCATCCATTAAAAAAAAAGAATGAAGCTTTCCTGTGGTCTAACCATGGGGCGTGGCTACAGCCTGACTTACAGGGATGGTCAGGTCCTGCCTTGGTGACAGAAGCCCACCCCCATGTTTCCTTCCTTGCCCTTCCTCCAGTCTGTAATTGCATATTTGGATACTGTAACTCATTCCTGTATTCCCTGGTGTGTCTGATAAACTCCTAGAGGCAAGGGGGGAGGGTATCTATCTTGTGCCACAGTATCTCTAGGACCTGGCACATAGTAGGTCAATAAATACCTGCGAAATGAACCAAATGAATGGAGCTCTCTTGGAAAAGGTCCCAGGAAGACCAGGCTGTAAAGCACAGCAGGCCAAGGACCCAGGTCCAGGCTGACAGCCCTGAGAGGTGGGGGCCACCCAGCACCTTACTTGTTATACAGCACAATGTCTGGCTTCCAGATCTTCTGTGCAGGGACACGCATGAACTCCGCTCCATTGTAGTCGGAGGGGTTCCACTTCAGCTTGTAGTCATTCCAGATCTGGGGGGAGAAGGCAAGGAGGGAGAGGGGGGCAGTGGAAGGACAAGCATGGTTTTACTTCTTTTGACACCACTCATCTTGGTGACCTCCCCACCTCGGCTGCACGTCAGAGCCGCCTCTGCAATGCAGACCACACTGGCCCATTCCTCATGTGGGTGCTAGTGGGGAGACAGCACTGGGCTGAGTGTGCAGGCCGCCCCCATGAGTGGGGCAAGCCCAGCCCCCATCAATCAATCAGGACCACTAGGGCTTTCTCCAGTCACTTCCAGTGCCAGGTCCAGGTCCCTGCCTTAAGCTCCTGCTGTTTACATTCCTGAAACGGCTTGGACATGCCATCAGGCCCCAGTAACGGCGCTCATGACACACAGAACCCTCTTCCACCTCCGGGTTGAGCAGGGTTGGCCTCTGAAGGGTCTGGGGAAGGAGCCATGATCCCACCAGGGCCCAGGAAGTGTTTGGGTGTAGAGGCTGGGGGATGTGAGGCCTGAGCACCTGAGGGGAGAGAGGTGAAGCTGTGGCTGGAGGGAACGTGTACCATAGGGCGGTGAGTGGGCACCGTGCCCACCTGGCTTGCCAGCCTCCTAGGAAGGAAGGCTGCATGAGCTGAGTGTCCAGTTGGCTTGAGCTGGTGGGAGGATCACCCTTAGGCCAGTGAGTTATCTGTCCACGTCTGCACAAAGCCTCCCTGGGGAGAACATGTGGAAGCCCATTTCTTTGGTCCCAATCTGAACAGGAAAATCCAGAACCCCAGCTCCCACCCCCCCCCCCATCAACAACAAGGATGAGTTTTTAGCAAGAGGAAGGGGAAGAGGTGCCTCAGGCGCCACCCTAGAGTCGGGGCCAGGGCTCCAGGCCCGGGTCAGCCCCATTTTGTCTGAGCATGGAGGTCTCTCTTTCCAGGACGCAGTCTATCGTCTGTGACTTGAGGGGCTGGGCCCTGCAGTCTTTCCACAGGGGTGTAGAGCAGTGCATATGACCCCAAGCCCAGGTAGAGACAGACCAGCCAGTCAGTGGACCTCAATCTGGGTCCACAGGAGTGAAGTAGGCGTTTTGGCCCTTGGTTCACAGACAGCAAATAAAGCAGTCACCACCAGGGGGCAGCAGTGCCCAGGGTCTGGTCACTTACTTGCTTGAGCCACAGGTTGGTCTCCATGATCTGGTTTACTTCATCCTAGAAAGAGAGATTAAAGTAGATGGTGAATTACAAAAACAAGGCTGGTTCTGGGAAAGGCTATTCCAGAAGCTCCATACCCCACGGCCACGGCTTGTGGCTCTGGCACTCACCACCTTCACCAGCTGAGACATGGACACTTCAAACTGGATGATGACTGGGTCAGACACATTGGCCACTGGCCGGATGATCTCATTGTAATCTTCGAACAGCCGCTCAAACAGACGATGCTCGGCGTCGGAGGCTCTGGCCACTGAGGGAAGTAGCCCTGTCAGATCCTGGGGAAGTCACTTTTCCCCTCACCAGGGACACCATCCACCTACAGCTTCCTCTCCATCTGCTGAGGGTACTCTCTGGAACTCCAGACTTTCAGACTAGTCCTACTCCTTGAAGTTAAAGACTAGGAAACTGAGGCCCAAGAGAGAAGGGATTCCATCAGGTCACACACATTCGTTGAGAAGCACAATGATTACAAGCCTGGGCTCTGAATTTGGATAGATCTGGTGCAAATCCTGACAGAATCCTTGTGAGCTGTGTGAGCTTAGGCAAGTGGCTTAACCCCTCTAAACCTCATTTCCTTCATCTGTGAAAGATTATAAATGTATCCACCTCTTAGGGTTGTTATGAGTGAAGTGCTTAGCTCCATGCAGGCATATGGTAAGAGCTCAGGAACCGTCCTCACCATCTTTGTTACTGCACGGCAGCAGCGTGATCCAAATGCAATCTGCCTGCATACAGCCACAATGGAGAGACGACCAGTCCACTCCCAGGGCAGGAGTACCCCAGGGCCCGAGGGAGACTACAACCTAGGACTGGGGCTTTCCTTCTTCCCACCCAGGACCCTGTAGGGGTTTGGCCACCGAACATCTTAGAAGCGGGTGC
Organism: Orcinus orca; assembly: GCF_937001465.1. Classification (NCBI taxonomy): domain Eukaryota; kingdom Metazoa; phylum Chordata; class Mammalia; order Artiodactyla; family Delphinidae; genus Orcinus; species Orcinus orca. The sequence continues at coordinate 82,200,492 of NC_064560.1, forward strand.
CTACGTGGCTCCCATGCTCTCAGAGTGCGACCCACGGTTCCCGCTGATGTTGTCTTCACATGCTGATCAAAGACCCTTCCCTCTCTGAAACCCCTGGGGACCCTCTTTGTTTAAAGCCACACTCCAGGCATCTTGAGTCAGCTGTCTGCTGCTTCTCACAGATCTGGGAAAAATCTGGGGAGGGGATGAGGGGAATCCTTTAAGTCCAACCCAACTTCTCCAGGGATTTTGACTGTCCCCTAACCGCCCCCCTCCAAATAAAGAAGGGGCCACATTCAGGAGCTCCGTGGGGAGTGTTCAGCGCTCTGAGTAGTGGGGGCCTCAGCACCGGAGGGGCAGGAACAGCGCTCTGAGTGCATGGTCACAACGTGGTCTCCCAACACACTTACCCTCCCAGCTGCAGGGACCGCCTGCAGCCCTGCCAAATCCCTCGTCCCCTGGTATCTACCACCCCTCCCAGGACACTCAAAAGCCTTTCTATTAGGGCCGGCTTCTCCCTAACAAGCTCCTCTTAGAGACCGGGCAGAAGGCGAAGGCGGGGAGGTGCCAGGAGCGCGGAGAGGCGAGGACAAGGAGGAGAGGCTGGCGCCCCTTAACGACTCCCCTCTGCCCCAGGTGGCCTTGAGCAAATCTTGAGCCCTCTCTGGCCTCAGCTTCCCCAGATATTCGTAAAACGAGGAGGTGGGCGGGATGCAGACAGTGGAACCCGCGGCCTGGGCGCGTCAGTTCAGCACCCAGTGCGCCAAGCAGGACAATGGGCAGGGCCGAGACTCGAATCTGTAACGCTGGGCTGTGGAAGGAAGAGCCCCAGTGCGGGCCCTCCCCGCGCCTCCAGGGAGCGCACAAATCACTCTCAAGGAGGGGCCCGCCGAGGGGAAAACACGCACCCCCCACCTAACTCGCCGCCGGGCCGGAGCCAGTCCACGCGAGTTTCGGGTCCCCAGCCACGGCGCCCTTCTCCCCACCTCCTCGCGCTGCGCTCCGGGCCGCATCCCCTTCGGACCCCGCTCGGGCTGGGCGCCCGTCCCTCCAGTCCCCCTCGCCCCGCGCGCGTACCTGGCAGCAGCAGCAGCAGCAGAAATAGCAGCAGCGGCGGCGGCGCCCAGGGAGGCAAGAGCTTCGCGACGCGGACTCCGCGCGGCTGGGCGCCCATGGCTGGTCTGCCCTCTGGCCAGAGGTTCCGCGCTGACCGGGCGGGCGGCGTGGGGCGGAGGGCAGACCGAGCAGAGCCGGACGGTCGGGAGCCGGCGGGACAGTGGCGGAGACAGACTCGCCTGGCCGGGCTCCAGGCGCTGCCCGCCCAGTCGGAGCGGGGCCAGGGCGCGGCGTGCGGAGCCCCGGCTGCTCCAGCCCCACCCCCAATACCGGGCGCAGCCCCGCCCGCCGCCGTGGGGTTTCCGAGCCTCTGCTGGGGAGAGAGGTGCGCTAGCGTCCGACAACAGGGATGCGCTGGTCCTCTACTGCGCTGTGTTGGGCGGTCTCATCCCTCCCTCTGTGGTCGGTGTAGCCCACGGACGGCTCCGCGCCGGGCCAATCCAAGCAGGTACTGGCAAACCACGGGGAAGAATAGGGGTCGAATCTCTGTTCCTGGCTTCCTGGGTGGGTGCGAGTCTCTCCTTTCCCCGGGCTTGGGGACCACCGGGCTAGACGGACGGTCGCCGGCCTGCCTGAAAGGTTCTAACACATCCTTAAGACGAGGACTCAAGATTTTGACACTATTAAGTAATTGTTAAATATTTTAGGAGTGATAATGGTATTTGTGTTTTTAAGAGTCCTTAGGGTTACCGTGAAGAGGAGGGTTGGAGTCAGTTGAAACAATATCGGCCATTGAGTTGGTAATTGATAAGGCTAGATGAGAAACACCTGGAGGTTTGTTATTCTAGTCTACTGTCGAATATGTTGCAATATCTTGATAAAAAGTAAAACAAAAGAAAGAAAGAACCAAATTAAAAATAAGTCTTGGAGATGGAGCCATCAGAGAAAGCACTGCCCTTGCTGGCCCCTGCAGAACCTCCTCTGCCCACCGGCCCATCTGCGCCCTGGGTGCACCAGGATGGTTCTGTGACGGAGCAGACCGCCCTGGGGCCCCTTGGTCTCTCGGACCACCCCCCAGGAGTGGGGTGGGGTACCTGCAGGCTTCCTTGGAATTCCTCTATCACAGGACAGGTCAGTCACCTTTATTATTTCCAGAATGGGTCACCTACCCACATTAAAACCAAACAAAAGGAGACATTTTGCAGGATTCAGAAAATGTTTTTAAGAATTGGGACTTACTGTCAGGCCCCCATTTAGAGAATTTTCATTCTTCTGACAAGAATCCCTTTATCTGGAAAATATTGCAAATCACATATCCAACCAAGGACTTGTATCCAGAACATATAAAGAACCCTCAAAACTCAAAAGGAAGAATAGATGGGTATGAGTGATCTTATTGGGGTGATGTCAGTGTTCTAAAACTGGGTTATAGTGATAAACTTATTAAGCTCATTGAACTGTACACTTAAAATGTGTGAATTTTATGATATGTAAATTATACCTAGTTATTTTTAAGATCTCAGAAGTAAGAAAACTAAAACCCAGTTTTAAAAATGAGCAAAAGAGTTAAACAGACACTTGACCAAAAAAGGCAAAAAGCTCACGAAAAGATGTCCAACATTTGCTGCTAATGTTGCAGCAAAAATAGAAATGAGACTTCTGTTTTCTGATAAAGGAGGAAAATAAGGAAACAATGAACAGGCTGGGGGAACAACATAAACAGGCCTGAAAGAGTTAATCAATAGTGGTTATTCTTCAGCTGTTACTTCTAACAAACACTTGTAGCTAGACGTCCTTCCCAAAGCTGATTACTCTCTGACTCCATATGAATTACCCTTTGCACCTGGCATTTCTTCTCCTGCTACACTCCCTTGTAGCACTCTTCATTTGGGACAGAAGGTCACTGGGCCGATAACTTCAGGGACACCAGACCAGGTTGTTGAGCCACCTGATGACAGCTTTGGCCATGAATTTGTAGAACAAAAGAAATGCAAGACCTTCATTACTTTGAGCTTTATCACTTACCCCAGACCATGAGCCCCAGGCTATATAACCTTTCCCTATTCCCCAGGGAAGGGGGCACAGCTCTTGAGGCGCTAGCTTGCTGTGTTACCCCCTTTGCCAGGCAAAGATTAAAGCCATTTTTCTCGTTTCTCCAAAACTCTGTCTCCATATTTCTTTTTGGCATCGGTGCACAGAGAGCCAAGATTTTGGTATCACTAGCCATTAGGGAAAGCAAATTAAAACCAGGGTGATATACCACTTAACAGCCACTGGGTTGGCTAAAATAAAAAAATACTGTCAATACCAAGTGCAGATGAGGAAACAGAGCAACTGCATCTCTCATACTTTGCTGGTGGGAATGCAAAACAGTTTGGCTGCTCCAGAAAACAGGTTGACAGTTTCATATAAACATACTCTCCCCATATAACCCAGCAATCACATTACTATTTATCTAGAAAAATGAAAAGTTTTGTTCACACAAAATACTATAAGTGAAATGTTTATGGTAACGGTATTGATAATTGCCCCAAACTGGTAACAACCTAAATGTGCTTCAACAGCCATATGATGGATGCAAAAGAACAAACTATTGTTACACTCTTCAACTTGGATGAATCTCAAAGGCATTATGCTGAGTGAACGAAGCCACTCTCCAGTGGTTCCATACTAACGTTGGTGCGTGCAGGATCTTTAATTGTGGCCCGTGGGATCTAGTTCCCTGACCAGGGATTGAACCTGGGCCCCCTGCTTTGGGAACATGGAGTCCTAACAGCTGGACCACCAGGGAAGTCCCCATTAGAGGTTATTTTTTTTTATATATAAATTTATTTATTTTGGGCTGTGTTGGGTCTCCATTGCTGCACGCAGGCTTTCTCTAGTTGCAGTGAGTGGGGTGTACTCTTCATTGTGGTGCACAGGCTTCCCGTTGCAGTGGCTTCTCTTGTTGCGGAGCACGGGCTCTAGGCGGGTAGGCTTCAGTAATTGTGGCAAGCAGGCTCAGTAGTTGTGGATCACGGACATAGTTGCTCTGCGGCATATGGGATCTTCCCAGACCGGGCTTGAACCTGTGTCCCCTGCATTGGCAGGCAGATTCTTAACCACTGCACCACCAGGGAAGTCCCTAGAGGTTCTTCTTTTTTTTTTTTTTTTTTTGCGGTACGCGGGCCTCTCACTGTTGTGGCCTCTCCCGTTGCGGAGCACAGGCTCCAGACGCGCAGGCTCAGCGGCCATGGCTCATGGGCCCAGCTGCTCTGCGGCATGTGGGATCTTCCCGGACCGGGGCACGAACCCGTGTCCCCTGCATCGGCAGGCAGACTCTCAACCACTGCGCCACCAGGGAAGCCCTAGAGGTTATTCTTGAAGAGACTAAACTATAGTGATGGAGAAAAGCTCAGTGGTTGCCGGGGGTTAGGGGTGGAGGGACACGTGACCATAAAGGAGTAGCAGGTGGGAGCTGTTTTGGGTGATGAGTGACTCCTACATCCTGATTACATGACTCTATACATATGTTAAAATTAATAGAACAGTACCTAAAAAGTCAGTTTTATTGTATAATAATTTTTAAAATAGATTTTTTGAAAAGTCCTCCTCCATCGCACAAGTATTTTGAGTGCTTACGACTTGCCAGGCACTGTTCAAAAGGCAGTATGTAGGGGAAACCAATCAGAGCATCTGTGAGGGAGACACACCTGACCCAGCCAGGATAAAAAGCAGAACATGACCAGGGCCGCGGAGCATGGAGGAGAGAGCCATTCCTTTCAGGTGGGGAACAAGGGAAAGCTTCTGAGGGGAGGGGGAATCTGAGATTGAAGGAGGAATAGGAGCCATGTCTTCATTCAACAAACATTTATTGAGCACCTACTATGGGCCGAGCTCTGTCCTAGGCCCTGAGGATACCGCAGCGAACACGAAGGGCCAGGTCCCTGCTCTCACAGAGCTCACACTCTAGCGGATAAGGGTCTCGGGTACCGAGGGCTGCTGGAGGCAGGTGTCGGGGTAACGTGGCTGTGGGGAGAATGCTTTGGGATGAGTGACTGGGGAAGGCCCCTGGGGTAGGTGACATTGGACAAATGATGGATCGGAGCAGAGCCCTGAATGATGCAGCCGTGGGAAGAGCTTACGAGACATCTGGGGAAGAAGGTTTGGGTAGAATGTACAGCAAAGGCAGAGGCTCTAAGCTGGGAAGATCTTGAAGCATGTGAGGGACTAAAAGGCGGCCAGTGAACCTAGTGGACAAGGAGGAGTGCAGGGAGATGGAGTGAGAGGTAAGCCGGCATGCAGGTCAGATGCCTGGCACACTGTGGGTGCCACTGCTACACGCATCTTTATCCCCAGTGCCTGCTGCAGGGAAGGAAGCCAAGCCGGAATTAAGGTGTCCAAGGACCCTCCTGCAGCGGGTTTCCTGGGGTTCCTCCAAGGCCTTCAGAGAGGACGGTCCAGGCCCCCCCATCCTTGCCCCTCCCATGACCATGGCTGTTTGATGGGGCTGATGGCTGACAGACTCATTTATTTAGGGCCTCATCAGCCGTGACCCAGAAGGAAGCAGCAGACTGTCCGTCTGGCCACTCACGTCATCTCACCCCACATCCTGGGGGCCTCAGACAGGCAGGGCAGCCTAGGGCCCTTCAGAAGGTGTGTGGGTCTGGAAGAGGGGAGGTAGGAAGAGCCCCACAGTGCCGAGCACACACACAACCACGAACACCCACAGGAACAGCCGGTCCACCACCATGGCCACGTACTTCCAGTCCTCAATGACCTGTGGGCAGACAGAGGGGCCGGTTACAGGCACCGAGCGCGGAGGTCCTCCCTGCTTTCCCTCCTTCCCCAAGCTGGGGCCTCACTATCTGGCCAGGGACCCCGTAGGCCACTTAGAACGTGGAGTGGTAAGTTCTGAGTCTGAGGCTGGTCTTTCAGCTGGGTACCTGGGTGCTTCTCGGGTCCTCAGTCCACCCCTACCCACCCTGCAGGGCATCAGGGAGCCACTGGGAACCAGGCTGTATGGGAAGGTTAGGAATGGAAGGGGTTATTAACGCCACATATGTGATTCGAAACCAAACTGGATTATAAATAAGGGGAATGAAACCTGAGGATCACAAGGCCCCTGCTCTCCTTTTCACCCCAAGCCCCTGCCTGAGCTGGCTTTGCCCAAAGGAAGACTTGAGGTGCACCTAGCTGAGAGGGGGTTGGGCAATGGGACCCGCAGGACACCTGGAAATCCTGTTTAATTTGCTCAGTTCCATTAATGGCAGTGTCTGCTAGTTCCTGTAATTAAGACCCAGCCTCCTTCCACATCATCTGGGTTTCTCTCCACCTCCTTCCCCCATCTTCTCAGGCCCAGGTGTGGGGTATAGGATTGGCAGAAACATGGCTAGCCTCCTGAGACGCCACCACAGACATGCCTGCCTCCTTGGCCTGGGGGAGATGCCCCCAGAGAGACCCAGCATTCTGGTCTCCCTTCCCCTCACGCTCTTGCACACCCCAGCCTGTCTGGATCCTTCTGCATGCGTACTTGTCCTGGTGGAGAATGGCTGCATCAGCAGAACTCAGCAGGGGCTCTGGAGCTGGAAATTCAGGCAGCAATGGGCAAGCGATGTCAGTGACCCAATTTGTCAGAGCCCTGGTCAGTGGTGTGCATCTCCCCTCCAGGATGATCCCTGCTCAACCAGCCCCACCAAACACACCCCCAGCCAAACACAGCTGCTGTCTGTTTCCTAGATGCAGCAGGCACCGCCCACTTTCCACACGGCACGCTTGGGTTTCTTTATGACAGCCCTAATTGCAAACAACCGTGTGTGTGTGCACGCGCGTGTGTGCGTGAGTGTGTGTACGCTCCTTTCCCCCTCTTTTTATATTTTTGTGCTATCTATAGTGACCAGTTAATCACCAGGGAGGGTGAAAGTGCTGAAGATGAGAAACAGCCCAGGCTGTCTTAGGGGCGGGCATGCTCTGGAAGGGAAGAAAGCCTCTTCTCTCCAGCTAGACATGAGAAAGTCGATCAACCAGTAAGGCCCCCATGTGTGTCAGTTCAGGGCAAGGCACTGCGAAGGGCAAGGAATGTTAATGACATCAGAAAGATCTGAGTATGGAGCTTGGCTCTGCTCTGTGCCAGCTGTGTGACCTTGGGCAAGTTAATGAGCCTCTCTGGGCCTAGATTTTTTTTCTATTGTAGAATCGGGATTCAAGTAAATGACACTTCACAGGTTCCTGGCAGAATTAGCAGTAACGTATGTCACTTCCTGGTAGAGTGCCTGATGTGTGGTTGGAGCTCAATGAACACTGGCAAATATAATAACTGTGGGCCCTGCCTGGCTCCTTCCCACAAAATGCTTTTAATTAATTGAGTTAGAAAGAGGCAGAGGCCTGTGAGTGTCTAGGGGGTGGTGAGACCTTTAGAAGAGAGAGCTCGGGATGCGGGTGGCTCAGCCAGGGCTGCAGGAGACCAGTTTCTCAACCTGCATATGCACAGGAACCAGCGGGGATCTGGTGAAAAATGCAGCTGCTGGACCACCTCCCACAGAGATCCCAGCTCAGTCAGAACAGGTGGCCCCAAAGCTGTATTTTGAAAAGTTGCCCAAGTGGTTCCTAATTACCCAGGAGGGCCCCAGTCAGTATATTAATATTTGGGAGTCAATGAATTAGGTGATACTGAGCTACTGAATGGTTCTGAACTAAAGCAAGCATAACTAAATTAATTTTTTAGAAAGTGAAATCTGATAATCCTATAGAGCTGTGCTTCTCAAACTGGACAGAGCCTAGGAACCCCCTGGGGATCTGGTGAAAATGTAGCTGCTGAGCCAGCAGGTCTGGGGTGGGGCCTGAGATGCAGCATTTCTAAACAGCTCCCAGGTGAGACCGGTGCTGCTGGTCCAAGGACCACACTCTGAGGACAAGGGTGTAGAAGAACTTGTGTCCCATATTCCGCTTGTTAGCAATTCTTTCTTTTTTTCACAGTGTAATTTTGGAGCTTTTCCACCCTGCTCTTTTCTCTTGGCACTAAATAATGGAATCCCCGTGCTTTCCCTTGAGAATGTGGCTAGTGAAAAGGAATCACAGAAAGGTAAGAACAAGGCGATGCTCTCTTTTTCACATGCAGCTGCTTGTTGTGGCATAAAAACCTGTTCAAAGAATCTGATTTGATAAGGTGTTAGAATGCGAACATTCCCAAGAGTCTGAAACTTGTTCTCCAGCCCAGTCTGGAAATGTGTGTGAAAATTTCTAACCGTACCATCACGTTCTGTGTTTAGTTATAAAATTGTCCTTTGAAGCATTACCTTCAAAGGAGTCAGTCAAGACACCTAAACTCTAGAGCTCACGGCTTTGTCCTGTGGAAGTAAACTTAACCTCTTTTTAGAAATCTGTAATTGTACTTGATAATTTATTATCCTGGTAGCAATAATATTTAAATGGATGGTTCTATACTCCTAAGAGTTATAAATGTTTGTATGGCTTCTTGGCAAGCCTGACAAGGATGGGAGCATATGCCCTTGGTGCCCTGGCCCACCTGCGTCCCTAAAGGCTGCAGAATTATTTTCCAGCCCACAGCAGCCTTCCACTTTCTGCCTGCTTCTCCTCTCTTCTCTGCCCCAGGGCTTTCTCTAGCACCAAAACTGCTTGCTCCACAACCAGCAGGCAAAAACAGGAAGTGCAGGGGAGTTAATGCCCCCAAGGTTACTAGAGCCTTGGGGATGGGAGCTAATGGGCAAATACCCTCCTCCCTCCTGGGGGGTGATTCTGAGAGTTGCTTCCATGTTTCCGGCTTCCGCAGAGGCTCTCTGACTGGACTAGCCTCCAGAGCCCGTGGCAGTATCCTGCTCACTGATACCGACATTGGTTTTCCGCCTTTCCCTGTCTCACTTTCTCCACTTCCTCACTGTGCTTCCTGGGGATCACTTCTCAAAAAAACTCCCTCTGCCCAGGTGCTTACATCAGGCTCTGCTTTTGGGGAACCCACAACAAACCAAAAAGCATCACTTGTACTTCCTTCCTATCCCTCGGTGCACGAAACTAGAATAAAACTCATTTCAGTCTTGGATCCCTTATTCAAACAAAGAGTTTGAGAACCCTTGTCTCATGAATTAACTTCAGGAAATGGGAAACTGACTATATTACCCCAGCCTCTTCCATTGGGCGGGTGTTGGGGGCTGGGCTAGCAACTTACACTCTGGTCCTGATCGTCACTCTTCATGTGCTGGGCAATGAAGCTGACACCCTCTAAAGCCTCCTGCACATCCTGCTTGAACCTCCCAGAAGACCTCAGCCGGAAATCCCTGGGGATACCCGCTGAGTCAGAGCCGGCCGGAGACTTGGGAGCTGCAGAGGCAGGGTTCACAAAGTACGTGGAGTTCCCGTAGAGGTTGGAGGAGCTGGCGGGGCCCATGGCCGAGGCGGTGGTGGCGGCCTTGGACTTGGTCAGGTGAGCCTGGCTGGGCTGGGGGGCCCTGGAGGGGCTGCTGTCAGGGCGCTTCATGAAAAGGAAAGTGGGCAGCTTGTGTAGGAAGCAGCGCTTGACCCAGGGCGCCATGGTGTGCGTGCTGGGTGAGCGGTGGTGCACGTTGAGCACACAGACGCTGGTGACGATGGAGAAGGTAACCAGCACCATGGTGAACATGAGGTATTTGCCGATGAGCGGCACGTCAAGGGAGGTGGGCGGCACGATCTTGGAGATGAGCAGCAGGAAGACGGTGAGCGCCAGCAGCACGGAGATGCACAGCGTCATCTTCTCGCCGCAGTCGGAGGGCAGGTAGAAGACGAGGATGGCCAGGGAGGTGATGAGCACGCAGGGGATGATGAGGTTGATGGTGTAGAAGAGCGGCTTGCGCTTGATGATGAAGTCGTAAGTCACGTCCACGTAGCTGGGGTCCTGCGGGTTCACCGTCCTTCGCCCAGGGAGGGCAACTATGTCCCATTCGCCACTGGGGGTGAAGTCATCCATGCTGGCCGTGGGTGACTTGAGGACCATGTCGATCTCTGTGTGGTCATAGGTCCAAGAGCGGAACTTGAGGGTGCAGTTCTGCTGGTCAAAGGGGAAGTGCTTCACCTCGATCTTGCAGGCACTCTTGTAGATGGCAGGGGGCAGCCACATGATGCTGCCATTGGAGCGGACCACCACATTGGTATAGAGAGACACCTCGTAGGTACCGTCGGCACTGGGGGTGGGGACAGGGCATGGAGGAGAATATCATGAAATCCATAGATGATGCCTGGCTGTTCTTAGAACTCGCCAAAGAGCCCTGCAGGATTATTTCTCACTAATCACTCTTCCAAACCCCCATGCCCTCACTGGAAAGGCCTGCTTTACTTGGCAACTGCCTGGCGGCGAGAGCCCTGCCATGAAACAGCGTGAAGGCTTTACATAGATTTGCTCATTTAAGCCTCACAACAGTCCAATGAGGTAGATATTATTATCATCCCCATTTTACAGATGGGAAAAACAAGGCTCAGAGAAGTTAGCTGTCCTCTTCAAGGTCAGAAAACTAGTAAGCAGTACAGCTAAGATTTGAAGTCAGGTCTTTCTGTCCTTAGATCACCTACTCGTAATCATTTCTCGCTTCTGCTGGTGCAACTGCGACCTGGGAAGTCTCTTTATCCCTCTCCACCTACCTGAGATATTTATGCATATCAAGTCAGTGCTACCAACACCCAATACTGACAAAGCAACCGAAGGTCAGAAAGAGGACAGTATGGGGCTTCCCTGGTGGTGCAGTGGTTTGAGAATCCGCCTGCCAATGCAGGGGACACGGGTTCGAGCCCTGGTCTGGGAAGATCCCACATGCCGTGGAGCAACTAGGCCCGTGAGCCACAACTACTGAGCCTGCGTGTCTGGAGCCTATGCTCCGCAACAAGAGAGGCTGCGATAGTGAGAGGCCTGCGTACCGCGATGGAGAGTGGCCCCCGCTCGCTGCAACTAGAGAAAGCCCTCGCACAGAAACGAAGAGCCAAAAATAAATAAATAAATTAATTAATTAAAAAGCAAGTTTAGAAAGAAAGAGGACAGTATGGAGGACAGAAAGAGCACTGGACTTGGGGTCAGGATGGTGGCCCCGGTCCCAGCTGTGCCTGAGTGAGTCGCAAGGCCCTCCCCATCTCTGGCCTCCAATTCCCCATCTGTAACTGAGGGTGCTGGCTCTGCTCATCTCTAATTCCTCTTGCAGCCTGACCGCTTGGAAGTCTGGGTGAAGCACAGGACTGGAGGCCTGGCCCTCACCACCTTGGCCAGCCCTGCCACTTAACTTGTTGTAAAGCACGATGTCAGGCAGCCAGACGCGCTTTGCGGGGATCCTCAGGATGTTCACACCCTCATAGCGGGAGCTGTTCCAGGCCAGGCGGTAGTCTGTCCATTCCTGAGCAGACAGGCAAGGCCCCGTCACTTGTAGGTCCCTCGCCGCCAAGGGGCAGCCCTGGAGAAAACGCCTCCTTGGGCTGGGGACCCTGCAGGGCACTTACCTGTTTCAGCCAGACATTGGTGGTCATGATCTGTTCTCGCTCATTCTGGGGAGGGAAATGAGGTTATCAGTTCACCTGTTAGGAGGTGATAGACCACACTTTATCAAGCAAAATCTCCGAGCTCCAGGGCCATGTGACCAACCACCAACTTAACATCCTCGGAGGGCTCAGACGTATTTCCCACCCGACATGCCTGCGACAAACCTCATGATCTTCACCCAGACCTGGGCCTCCACTGGCACTGCCATCTCAGTGAATGGCATCCCCCAGCCACACAATTCCACAAGCCAGAAACCTGGCAGTCGGCCCTGATCCCTTGCTCTCTGATCCATCAGTAAGTCCTGTAGGTTGTACCGCCTACATGAGTCTCAAATTTGTCTGCTTCTCCCCATCTCCTCTGCCACCATCATCTGTTACCTGGACTGTTGCAGTAACCTCCCAACTGGCCTTCCTGCTCTTTCTTGGCCTGCCTTTAGTCTATTCTCTATAGAGCAATGTGGGTAATCCTTTTAAAATCTCAGCTCCTCAGACTACATCTCTCTGCTGAAACCCTCCACTCCCCTCCCATCTCATCTAAAGTGAAAGCCAAAGTTCTGCCCAGCGCCTACAAGGACATCCATGATCTGCCCCCCTCCCCCACCTCCATCCCTATTAGCTCTAGTAACTCTTACCTCAACACTTTCCTGTTTGCTCATCCCACTTCAGCTATACGTGTCTCTTTGCTTCTGCCTTTGCACATGTTATTCTCTCTTCCTGGAAATCCACACAGCTGACTTCCTCACCTTCTTCAGGTCTTCCCTGACCTTTCTACATAAAATAGCACCCCGTTCCCCTCTCTCCCTGCTTCATTTTTCTTCTTTTTTTAAAAAAATTAATTAATTAATTAATTAATTTTTTGGCTGCGTTGGGTCTTCGTTGCTGTGCACAGGCTTTCTCTAGTTGTGGCGAGCAGGGGCTACTCTTTGTTGCAGCGTGCGGGATTCTCATTTTGGTGGCTTCTCTTTGTTGCAGAGCACAGGCTCTAGGCATGCGGGCTGCAGTAGTTGTGGCTCGCGGGCTCTAGAGCACAGGCTTAGTAGTTGTGGCACATGGGCTTAGTCGCTCCACGGCATGTGGGATCTTCCCGGACCAGGGCTCAAACCCATGTCCTCTGCACTGGCAGGCGGATTCTTAACCACTGCGTCACCCCTGCTTAATTTTTCTTTATAGCTCTTATCACCACTGGCCACCTCTATTTGTGTATTATATGCCACCTCCTACTAGCATCTAAGTTCCTTGAGGGCAGACAGCACCTAGAAGGGTATCTGGGATGTATCAGATGTGAAATAAATATTTTCTGAAGAATATAAGAATCCTACCACAATAATCCAGGCCACCATAATCCATCTCTCACCTGAACCACTGCAAGGCCCTCCCAACTGGTCTATGACCACTCTGCACACATACCCCATACAGACACACATCTATTCTTCCTCTGCAGCCAGAAGAAACTTCCAAAGTTCCTGCCATTTCCCCCTTAATCCTATTTTTACTTAGGTCAATTCTGTGGCTTCCTTCACATATAAAATAAAAATCCAGCTCCTTCACAGGGTCTGCAAGTTCTTGCCAACTTTCCCGGCTTCATTTCACCTTTATTCTATGCCCTTCCCCTGACATCCGCCCTGGCCTTCTTTAGTTCTCCAAATGTGTCTTGTGCTCTCAGTCTGTACCAATTTCCCTGCCTCCTCTTCACCAAGATAACTTCCAGCATCTTGATATCAGCTTGGGAATCACTTCCTTTAACTAGGTAATCATATCAGTAGAAAAAGGTTCAGTTGCCAGTCACAGAGAGCCAGAGTAACACTGCCTTAAATAAGTTTATTTCTCTCTTGTAACAGTTTGGACGTACAGGCATACCTCGTTTTATTGTGCTTCACAGATACTGCATTTTTTCAAAATCAGAGTTTTGTGGCAACTCTGTGTGGAGCATCTATTGGCACCATTTTTCCAACAGCACTTGCTTACTTCGTGCCTCTGTGTCACATTTTGGTAATTTTTGCAATATTTTAAACTTTTTCATTATTACTGTATTTGTTACAGTGGTCTGTGATCAGTATCTTTGATGTTACTACTGCAAAATATTACAACTCACTGAAGGCTCAGATGATGGTTAGCATTTTTTAGCAATAAAGTATTTTAAACTTAAGTTATGTACATTGTTTTTTAGACATAATGCTATTGCACACTGAATAGATTACAGCATAGTGTAAACATAAGTTTTATATGCACTGGGAAACCAAAAAAAATCATGTGACTTGCTTTATGGTGATATTCACTGTGTTGCGGTGGTCTGAAACCAAACCTGCAGTATCTCTGAGGTATACCTGTAATATGGTGGCTTTGCTCTACAAATTAGGGACCCAGGTTCCTTCCAGATTTCTTCTCTACCACGCCTAGAGTGTGGCTCTCATCTGCATGGTCCACAATGACTGCTGCAGCTCCAGTCATTACACCCACATTCCAGACTGTTGAGGGGTAGATGGGAAGAGGAAAGAGAGGATGCATGCCAATTGTCTCACCCCAACCCCAAATGTCTTGTTTTAATTAGAGTATTTAGGCCATTTACATTCAGTGTAGTTACTGATAAATTTGGGTTTAAACCTACCATCTGTTTTCTGTTTAGTCCCTTCTCTCTTTTCTTGCCTTATTTTGGATTAACGATTTTATTACCCATTTCTCCCGATATTAATGTGACTCTTCTTTAGGTAGTTACTCTGGAGTCTGCAATATGCATATACTTGACTTTTTAGCATCTAATATAAATTAGTTCTTTCATCACTTCCAGAACAAGGCAAGAACTTTAGAACATTTCAATTTTATCTACCCCCTCCTTACTTTTGGGTTATTGTCATGTATCTAATTCTACATATAATTAAAACCTTGCAAAATATTTTTTTCTGTTTTCTTATACTGTCAATATCAATTCAAATTCACCCATATATTTACCCTTTCTGTTGTGCTTCATTCTTTCCTACATTTCTATATTTCCATCTGGGATCATTTTCCGTATTGGGTCTTCTTGTATTAAATTCTTTCTCTCTCTCTCCTGAAAACATCTTTATTTCACCTTCCTTTTTTTTTTAAATAAATAAATTTATTTATTTATTTATGGCTGTGTTGGGTCTTCGTTGCTGTGCACAGGCTTTCTCTAGTTGCAGTGAGTGGGGGCTACTCTTCGTTGTGGTGTGAGGGCTTCTCATTGTTGTGGCTTCTCTTGTTGTAGAGCACAGGCTCTAGGTGCACAGGCTTCAGTAGTTGTGGCATGTGGGCTCTGTAGTTGTGGCTTGCGGGCTCTAGAGCTCAGGCTCAGTAGTTGTGGCCCACAGGCTTAGTTGCTCCATGGCATGTGGGATCTTCCCAGGCCAGAGCTCGAACCCATGTCCCTTGCATTGGTAGGCAGATTCTTAACCACTGTGCCACCAGGGAAGCCCTCACCTTCATTTTTAATTATATTTTTACTGGTGGTATATTTCTAGGTTTGCAGTGTTTTCTTGCAGCACTTAAAAAATGTCATTCAATTTTCTCACTTCCATTTTCAGCTGTTAGTTTTATTGTTGCTTCTGACTTTTGTTTCCCCCGACTGCTTTTAAGATTTTCTTTTTCTTTGGTTGTCAGGAGTTTGAGTATGATGTACCTGGGTATGATTTTCTTTGTATTTACCCCTCATAGGGTTCACAGAGCCTCTTGCATGTGTAGCTTAATGTCTTTAGTTAGTTTTGGAAAATTCTCAGTCAGTATCACTTCAACCTTTGCTTCTTATTTTTATTCCCATTCTTTCTGGAACTCCAAATACACATTAGACCTGACATTTTTATCCTGTATCATATTATCTTCTTTTCTGTATTTTCCTTTCTTTTTTCTATAATTTGTCTAGATATTTTCGATTGACCTCTCTTCCTGTTCATTAACTTTCTCTTCTGCTATGACCAATCTGCTATTAAACCCATCTAATAAATTTTAAATTCTCCATCATTATAAGTTTCTTGAACATATTAATGCATCGCATTTTAAGAATGTTTATTTATTTATTTGCGGTACGCGGGCCTCTCACTGTTGTGGCCTCTCCCGTTGCGGAGCACAGGCTCCGGATGCGCAGGCTCAGCAGCCATGGCTCATGGGCCCAGCTGCTCTGTGGCATGTCGGACCTTCCCAGACCGGCGCACGAACCCATGTCCCCTGCATCGGCAGGCGGACTCTCAACCACTGCGCCACCAGGGAAGCCCTATTTTGTTTATTTTTAATAGTGGTAAAATACACATAAGTTTTACCATCTTAACGGCAGTTATTTAAAAGTCTACGTCTGATGACGCCAATATTTGAATCATCTGTGTGTCTGTTTCTCTTCTTTTCTCTCTTCGTTTTTTCTTATTTAGTCTTGTCTTATTGCCTGCCTAGTAAGTTTTTATCTGACTTTATCTGCCTCCAGGGACGACTGACTTTGGCTTTATGGCAGGCAGTTAGAGGAAGGACAGATCACCTTCATCTAGTCTGTGACTGAGCTGGTTCAAAGCAGGTTTTAGTTTTTGTGAGGGCTGGTCTGTTCTTGATTCATTTTGACTCTTAGCGATGCTCCTTGCAAGGTCCTCACCAAGGCCCCATCTCCTTACTGGGGCTCCAATTCCAATTTGTGTCATCCTAGCCCTGTAAGAGTGCCAAGCATTCAGCTAGGCTTCCCAGCCTCTTAGCCACCACTCTGTACTCAGCTCCCTAGCCCCTTGGCTCTATACTGTTTACCAATCATCAAACAACAGGAAAAGCACCAGAAGCTATCAGGGTCACCTCCTGGATCCTGGTCCTTCAAGTCCTGGCTAAGCTCTCTAAGACCTTCAAACAGATTTGGGGTAGGACAGGCATTTTTGTCCCCCTTTTCTAATTGTTCTTGTGGAAAAGTTAATCTGCAACAAGATACTCTGTCATTACAGAAAGTTGAAAACCTTCATCTGTCTTAAAAAATAATTTTTTTAAAGTTGAGGTACAATTTACATACAGTGAAGTTGAGGTACAATTCTCATACAGTGAAATGCATAGATCTTAAGGGTACAGTTTGATCAGTTTTAACAATGCATTATTCAGGTAACCCACCTCCTTTCAAGGTATAGAACATTTCTGCCACCCAGAAAATTCTCTCCTTCTTTAGTCCGGTGCCTTAGTCCCCGTTACTCCCCCACAGCTGCCTTCCCAAAGGCAGTCCTGGCCTTCCCAAAGAGCTGCTTCTGAAGGCTTGCTGGCCTTACACAGCACAAACTCCCTGCCTGCTCCCTAGAAACTTCCATCTTTAAACTGGTTATGCCCATAACCCTTCCTCCTTGAAAACCAAACCCTGAAATACAAAAGGAAAAATAACCCCCCAAACCTCATATTTGTTCTGTACACAGCTTTCAGGATTATGACAGCTCACAGTGCTACACTCATAGGCATGGGGCTGGAGGCTGTGTGCCCTCCTCCTTCTGGTAACTTCTGTTATCGCACAGGGACCACAGAGCAGATCTGGCAGGGGCAGCCTTAGCCTGGAAGTGTGGCTAGAGCTGCCTTCCTGTTCCCCCTCACCAGGGCAGCAGCTGCAAGGCAGCAGCTGCAAGGCTGCAGCTGGGCTCACTCCATTAAGCAAAAAGCCTTTGGCTGGACAATAACACTCAGACACCAGCCTGGGAGTGGCCTGGCTGGAAGCACTTATTCCTTCCAGTTGGCCTTCGGAGGGGAGAGGGACAGAGAGCACAGGCTTTTCACCCCTCCCCCATTCTTGGGCTGTGCTTCCTCCCAGGGGAGGAAGCCAGCCATTAATCTGGCCAAAGCTTTCAGTGAGGGCTGTAGGTTGGAGGGGCTGGGTTTGTGAGGGCTGAGTGTGCTAGAGAGGGAGGGTGGCAATAAGAAGGCAGCCACCGGACCAGAGGAGGCTCAGCCGCATTGGTTGGCTTCCCAAGGCTCAGGAGGCGAGGCACGGTGGATTTCCAGTGTGCTGGCAAGGTCTTGGGAAAAGGAGTGGCCAGTCAGTGTGCAGGGCTGGGAGTCAGGCAATTTGGGATCTACTTCTGGCATCGCCAGAACTCCTGGACAAGGTCCTAGGTTGTTCATCTGATCTTTTTCCATATGCATAAATTAAGGAATTTGCCTAAACTTTGAGACCCCTGACTTGGCCTCTAAGTCATGATTCTTTCATTCCAGAAATGCCGTCTGTGCCTTTGCACGTGCTCTTCTCTTTGCTAGGGATATCCTGCCCACTTTGTGCACTCTAGTTTCCCAGTTTGGAGTCACCTGCCAATCCATATCCCAGAACCAGTTAAAATGCTTTGGCTTCAAGCATAGCTGGATGTTCCACAAAACATCCAACTACGAGCGGCTAAAACAATAAGGACATCTGTTATATCACATAAGAGAGCAGGCCAATCATTTCAGCATTGGTTAATGCAGTAATTCAATGATGTCGGGATTCTAGGTTGTTGACAGTGATGTTAGGACTCTGTGATTCTCTTGTTTTTCCCCCACAATCATAAGATGGAGGCCATAGTTCCAAATATAAAACCTTCACGTGACAATGTCTATGGCAGGAAATGGCAAATCTTTTCTTGGGTCCCTTTTTGAGTATAAGGAAAACTTTCCCAGAGATCCCCCGCCCTTTTAGGCAGCCCCTACATCCCAGTGCCAGGGCTACAGCTCTTGCCTAAGCCTTAGCTGATTATTGGCTGGAGGAATAGAATTACCATGGTTAGCTACGACTTAACCATACGTGGCAAGGAGGCCGGAGAAGGGCCCATGAAGTTCGTGAGTATCCAATATCAAGTCATAGTTTTATTAACAAAGAAGTTGTGAGGCAGGAATGTCCACTGGGTAGCCCGCCAATGGGCCTGCCATAGACAAGGTGGGCCTCCAACATGGCCATAAGCTTCTCCTCCTTCTACCCTATCATCTCCCCCAGTCTGCTCAACAGATGACCTCACATACCCCCTACCTACTGGGGGGAGTTAGGAACTAGGTACAGAAACCGATGGGTCCAGAGGCCCAGGTGTAGGGACAGGGCCAGAGGCAGCTGCTGCATCAGTCTAGCCAGCTGAGGGTCTGGGTAAATGAGGGCGGTCACTGCAGGTATGGAAGTGAAGAATGGATTACAGAGTGCAAAAGTAGGGTTGTCAGGTCTTGATGTGTGGATGTGGGGCCTCGTAGGGAGTGCTGAGGAAGGTGCCTGAGGGAACCACGGCTCATTGTTAATCTTCCCTGTGGCCCTTTCCACATCCCCAGGCACAGGTTTGGAGCCCTGCCCCTGGAAGCAGCTCTGAGGGGAGCATGCATATGGGGAGCATGTAGCATACTGTGTCCGGCCGTGGGGAAGGCACAACTGCCTCCTGTACCTACCACACTGATGAGCTGCGCCAGGGAGAGCTGCAGCTGGATGGAGATGAGCTCTGAGGAGCTGGTGGCTGGGCGGATCAGGTTGTTGTAGCGGGCTTTGTTCAGGAGGTCATCCATGAGCTTCTCCTCCGCGTTGGCCACGCGGCAGTCCCCTGGGAAAACACATAGTCAGATCTGCTGGGTCCTCATCCAGCTGATGGCAGTGAAAGGGAGAGCTGCGAGGGCCAGAGAGCACAAGTGCCCTCGGGGCCAGCTGGAGCAGCTAAGGGGCTGCCAGGCCTGCCTCTCCTTGGAGACTTCAAATTAAATCTACCCAAGACAGAGCTCAGCTCTCTCCTCCCACGCCCTACATCTTCCTCCTCCTGTTCCGTCTAGCAATGAATGGCACCCCACACTCTAGACATCTAGTCCAAAACCTGGGCATCTATTTTGACCCTTTCCTTGGTTCATCCAAGGGGCCACCCAGTTCTGTCTATTCTACTTTCCAAATCTCTCAGTCTGTCCTCCCCTTTCCATCCCTCCTGGTCCTGGCTCACCACCCTGCCCCAGGCTCTTCCAGTAGCCTCCTTGCTGGTCTCCCCACCCCCACTCTGCCCCTGCCATCATGTCCCATTCAGTGCCAGAGTGGTCTTGCTACAGCTACTGAACCAGAGCCCATCCCTGCCCGTAACCTCTCAGAGCTGTAGGTAGAACTCAAATCCAAACGTTCCGGCTTGGCATCCAAAGCCCCTTGGCACCAGCATTTCTTCCTCAACCTGATCTCTTCTTACCTCTCCACCTCTATGCCTAGGTACTGTATGTTTTGGCCATATATACTGCTTTCCTTTCCCCATGTGGCCTTCATTGTCTCACTTCTAAATCTTCAAGCACACTCTTTCTTCTGCCAGGACAGCCCCCCGGCGACCAGCCGTCAAATATCTGAGAGTCTTTCTTGTGCCAGGCATTGTGTTATGCGCTGGGGGTAACAGCCAGCAAAAACCCTGGCTCCTGCCCTCAGGGAACCTCCTGTGTAGTGGAGGAGAGATATTATTCAAACGTGGGTTTGTGTGCAGAGCTGGGGAGATGGTGGTGCTTTCACTGAAAGAGCAAAGGCCTGGGCTAGGGGGAGTTTGCTGGGATCAGACTTGGCCCTACAGCGTTCAGGGTGTACCTTGAGACACCAAATGGAGGGGTCCAGCTGGCAGTTGGCTCCTGGTCTGGAGCTTAAAGGAGAGGTCTGCGCTCAGAACCATACCTGCGAGCCAGCAAACACAGCCTCCTGCAAGGAGCCTGACCTGGCCGGGAGCCCCACTGAGCTCCCACAGCCCCAGATCTGCCCCTTTTCACAGCCCAGATCTCTTGCCATGTGGCGTTTGGGTCTTTGTCCCATCTCCCTCACACGTCTGGGAGTGAAGGGGAGGTTCAGGAACTCCATCTCGTTCACTCTGGTGACGTCAGGTAAGGGCAGTTTGGGGAGGGGCCTGGGAAAGAGGGAGCCTCAGAGGAAGGTCAAGGACACCTGAGCAGGAGACCCCAGGAACAGGGGGAAGAGATGCAGGTGTGCAGAGGAAACAGTGTCGGGGGGCAGGCAAGGAAATGGGAAAAGGATAAGGGAATAAGGGAGGCTGAGGGGGTGGGGTTGGGTCTGCTGGCTCACCAGGCCCAGGACTGGGATTGCATCCTCCGCTGAGGGGCCAGTTCACTCTGTTTTACCAAATCCCACCCTCCGGATGCGGCCAGAGGGCCCAGAGTGTGAACTGCCTGACAGAGCAAGTCTGAGGTGGACTCCTGGGTGGGAGCTGGGCTGGACACGCGGCCACGGGGAGCAGCCACCACCCTGCCTGCTCCATGCACTTTCCAACTCATTGCCTATCTGGAGCAAATGCAGCATTTAGTGCCTGTGTAAGATGCTCCCAGGGCACCCGCTGCCCACTGTCCCTCCCCCAACCTGCCCCAGGCTGTCCAGAGGGGGTCCTGTGGATGCTTGGCCTACATACTGAGCCCTGCCTCTCATACCCTGGACCCCTCCCAGAAGCCAGCTGCTTGAATACCCTGGAAGCCAGTCTGTAGCCCCAGGTTATAGCTGGGTCTCTCCCATAGCCCCTCTTTATTATATATATTTGAGTTGACCCATCATTTCAGCAGGGTGTGACTTGCCCAAGTCCATCAAGCATGTCTGGGACAGCTCGGGTCAGAATCTGAGGCTTCTGGTCCCCAGCCCTGCAGTGCTGGGGGAGGCTGGATCCCACGTCTCTGCAGCCCCAGGAGGCTGGTGTACCTAGGTACCTGAGAGGCATGGGCTGCTCTGCAGGCTGCGGGGGCTTGTGTTCCTGCTCCAAGCCCACCTGGGATGCTCTGGTTGCTCACCTTCGGGCCTGTCCTGCCTCTCAGTCATTCAGCTGGCCCCCAGGGACCCTCACCCATCTTGAGGACCAGTTGTGGGATCCAGAGAAAGAGGTTCCGAAAACCTTAGGCCATTTAGCCCACTCTCTATTTCTTATCTGGGGAAACTGAGACCAAAGAGGGCGAGGAACTTACTCAAGGAGTCCCAGCAAGTCAGAGGCAGAGCCAGTTAGAGGCCCTCCCCTAACCCCTGTGTCTTCTTTCGCGCCCTTGCTAACTTCCCCGTAAGGAGCCTGTCCCTGCAGAAGCCATGTTGGTGTCCACAGCCAAGTGTGTACTCATGCCTGTGCCTGTGTTTGTACTTGTATACATGCATGGGG
Organism: Orcinus orca; assembly: GCF_937001465.1. Taxonomy (NCBI): domain Eukaryota; kingdom Metazoa; phylum Chordata; class Mammalia; order Artiodactyla; family Delphinidae; genus Orcinus; species Orcinus orca. Next base: position 82,222,058 of record NC_064560.1, read on the forward strand.
GGCAGAGGGGTTTCCAAACTATATTTGTTTAGGCTTTTCAGTCTACTGCTTTTTGCCTGTGAGGCCTGCCGGGTTCAAAAGACAAGGAACAGGCCTCTCACCCCCAGATGACAGGGGTGGCCCAGAAGAGGTGGAAGCTTCTAGGGCACAGTTGGGGGTCACCTCCCAGCCCTGGGGCCGGCACAGTTACACAAAGAGGCCACCACTAGGGGTCAGTCATGACCCAGTGATTCTGAGAAGGAGCGGGCCCGCCCTGCCTCTGTCCAGGGCCTTGCCTTCCTTGGCCTTCTCTGGAAAAACTGCTCCCCACCAGTAAGGGGTTAACGAACAGCCTGAGAGGAAGCCATGGCTGGAATCCTAAAACGTGTGAGTGTGTGTACCGTCTGAAAAAGCAGGGCTAATGGTAAAAATCTATATGGGTAAAATGGAAAGGCAATACCTATTGGTTTGGAATACAAACCACAGAAAGTCAAGGGTCAGTGGAATCTTGGCAAGTGGGCATCTGAAAGGCAGCGTGATCTTCAGTGGCATATGTTTGTCCTTAACTGAGGAAGGGAACAAGAGATTTGTATTTATTAAAAGGCAGCTATGGATTCTTTTCAAAAAGTTGAGGTTTTTACGTGTTACGAAAAGCTCACAATATATTATCAGTGGCTTCTCCAATCATGTGCAAGAATCACCTGGATACTTGTATAAATGCAGATTCCCAGGCTCCACTTCCGGAGATTCTGATCCTGTGAGCCTAGGATGGGGCCCTGGGGATGTGTAGTGGGTGTTTCTGATGCAGGTGGCCCCAGGACCGTACTTAAGAAACACTGCAACTGACTCACATCTGAGTCCCTAAGTATGTAGTCAAGGCATATCATCCCCATAGAACAGATAGGGAAACTGAGGCCCAGAGAGGGTCACTGAGCAAGTGGTGACAGATCCAGGATGCACACATGGAGTGCAGACACCATCTTTGGTGAGATCTCCGCTTCCCTATAGGAACTTCATATGTCCCCCTACCCCTTACCTCCAACACCCCTGGTGGTGTGTCTCTGTCCAAGGAAGATATAGCCCTGGTCCTCTAGGCTGACTAGGGCTTGGAGGACAAGCTTGGGCTGGAGGGAAGGAGCTGAAAGAGTCCTTGGAACTCAGGTGGGGAGACTGAGGCCGGGAGCAGACAATCCTCACCATATCTGGACTCTGCCTTGGAAGGGCTGACTGGATTTCCCTTCTGGGTGTCTGCAGGTTCCTGAGGGGCAGGCTCCACTTCACCAGCCCCGCACTTAGCCAAGCTGGCTGCCCCGGCCGGCCAACCCCTAGGAGTGGGTGACCAGAGGCAGAGGTGCCATAAAAGTGTGTTTTCTAGGAGATCCACCCCCAAACACACTTGGGCTGGCGAGTTGGGTAGCGCCACCCCCCACCCTCAGGCTAAGTTTCCCTATCTACAGTAGCGCTGGGATTAAGCAGAGCTGCCTGTCAAGCGGGTACCACTCAGCCCCGCTGCCCAGCCCAAAGGCGCTCCATATGGAGGGTGGCCCTGGCGGCCGCGCAGAGGACAGGCGGTCCCCACCCCAAACGTCGCAGACCCACTCATCCTGACCCGCCCCTGCTGCCGCGAGTGGGCTTAGCCCCGCCCACGCCCCCATTCGTCCCGGACAATCTCGGGCCACTCCCCCGGGTGCTCGACACCCTCCCTTCCTTCCCACCTGTGGCCAGTCCAGCCGGGCTCTGGCCGACCCAGGCGTCCCTCCCTCCTTCCCCGAAGAGAACTCACCTCGCCCACAAAGGGCAACCAGGGAGAAAAGGAGCAAGGGGAGCGGGCTTCTCATGACGGGCGGGGGCTGGAGAGGCAGCCGAGGCGAGTTCAGCGGTCGGACCACCCGGGCACCGGCGGCCGCGGGCAGGCGAGTGAGAGCCGGTGCCCACGGCCTCGGAGGTTTGAAGTCGTGGTGACGGCGGGCACTAGGACCCCGGGGAGAGCCCAGCCAAGCCCGCTTGGGGGTAGCAGCTGTGAGCTACGCCCACAAGGGGATGGGGCGGGGCAGAAGAGACCCCAGGGGCGGGGCCGGCACCAACCCGGCGGGACTGGCTCTTTTCGGCCAACTGCCTAGGGTCGTCTCCCAGCGGTTGGCCTCTGCACTTCCCGACCTACTCCGGCCTCCAACTTTCCTTGAAGGGAGGTCGGCGGGACCGTGCATGCACCCTTTGTACAACTGGGGAGACTGAGGCAGACGCTGGCTCGGGATCCCTCTACTGTTGGGGAAAGTGGTTGTACTCCAGCCGGGAGGTCCCTGGGCTTTGTCTGCCGTCAGGACTCAGGAGGTCTTTCAGAAAAAGATCTCAAGTCTATGCTCATGCGGTTTGCTGAAAAAAAGGAGCACTGCAGGGAGTGGGGTGTAAGCCAGCTGGAGTGGGGCGCAGCTATCTGCAGACATTGGGGAAAGGGCGCTTAGGAAAAGTGTGTGGAATTTGGGAGGGTGAAATAGCTCAGGGTCCCCTTACCTAGATTGGGTGACTGGGGAAGGGACAGGATGGAGCCAGAGTGGGCTGGCTGTGTCCTCCCCCTTGAGCCTTACAACCTGTGCTGACCCCAGGCAGCTCTGGTGACTCAAGGGAGCAAGCACCCCCTCCTCCAGCCAGGTGGTCCTGGGTAAGTGTCGGAATCAGTATCATTCCCTTGGGAGCTGGGGGACCTCACAGGATAGGCATCAGCGCCAGGGCAGCCCTACTTTTGGACCTGGCCAGAAGTGGTGCCTCAATCCAGGATCCAAAAGAGCCTTTGGCATATTCCTGTAGCCCATGGCACTCCTCGCTCGCACTCCAGCTCCCCACCCACCCCCTCCCCTGTCTGGGTCCCAACAGGCAAACCTAACAACTGGGACTTCCCTGGTGGCACAGTGGTTAGGAATCCGCCTGCCAATGCAGGGGACATGGGTTTGAGCCCTGGTCTGGGAAGATCCCACATGCTGAGGAGTAAAAAACCCATGCGCCACAACTGCTGAGCCTGTGCTGTAGAGCCCATGAGCCACAATTACTGAAGCCTACGTACCCTAGAGCCCACACACTGCAACTACTGAGCCCGCATGCTGCAACTACTGATGCCCGCGGGCGTAGAGCCCGTGCTCCACAGCAAGGTAAGCCACCACAATAAGAAGCCCGCGCACCGCAGCGAAGCGTAGCCCCTACTTGCGGCAACTAGAGAAAAGCCAGGCACAGCAATGAAGACCCAACACAGCCAAGAAAAAAGAAAAACTAACAACTGGAGGGAGGGTGGGAAGGGCAGGGTCTGGGAGAGTGATCGCCTACAAACGGCAGCTTTGCCACCTTCTCTCCAGGACTCTCAGTCTTGCTATCATATTGCTTCCCCCAATGTCTTTTTTGCTATAATCTGACATGTTGACATATTCTTTTAAAAGGAACACTGTTGAAATGGAGCTGACTTTCCCTTTAAGATGGCTTGGAGAATTAAGGTTTGAGTGCATCCTCTCCTCTCCAAACTGCAGCAATAAATAGGTGAAATATATAAAGCAAACCAAAAAGACATAGCCAGGCTGAAAAAATAAGATCTCCATGAACTAAAATCAAAAAAGAAATGCAAAGTGATGGGGGTGCTGAAGCCTGGAGCCTGCTGGGCTCTTGAAGCCAAAGGCAGTGGCAGGTCCTTAGTGATAAAAAGGGACTAAAAGACTCCTGGATAGAAGCTGGGGGCTTGAATGTACCCCAGTCCCTGAAAGGATGCTAGGGTAGGGATGCTGCTGCTGATCTGTTGTCTGAGGCCCTAACTTCATAGGATGTGTATTATCCCTCATGTACCACAGTATGGGAGCTTGAAAATGCCATAAAACTTGGAGGCATCTGCAAAACCTTAAGTTAGGTAAGCAAAGGTGAGAGGGTAGGAAGGGAGAGAGAGAGGGAGAGGGTATGATGTCCATTCAAAACAGCCTAACTTGTGCTGGAACATAAGTGAAGTGCTCAGAGAATGATCCAGAAAGGATTCCACTGACCAGATCTGGGACAATTTTAGCATTAAAATAAATAATAATGATGAATACTCATTGAATAAAATTAGAAACTTTAAGACTATATTGAAGTAAATAAATGATGAAAGTTTGATGAGAAATGAGGAACTTACATAGTTTCAAAGTACCTCCTCACAAAATACTTATTAATTATAAGGGGGAAAAGAGTTGACAGAGGAGAAACTTTGCAGATACCGCCTGTGGTAGGCTGAATAATGATCCCCAAAGATGTCCACATCCTAATCTTGGAACCTGTGGATGTCACTTTATATGGTGAAAGGAACTTTGCAGATGAGATTAAATTAAAAGGTCTTGGGATGGGGAGATTTTCCTGGTGGGACCGATGTAGTCACAGAGATCCTTATAAAGGGAGACAGGGGATCAGAGTGAGAGAATGTATGTGAAGATGGAAGCAGAGATTGGAGTGATGTATACATGAGCTAAGGAATGTCAAGGCAGCCTCCAGAACTGAAGAGGCAAGGAACAGATTCACCTTTGGAAACTTCAGCAGGAACCAGTCATGCCAGTTCGTTGATTTTAGCCCCATAAGACTGATTTTGAACTTCTCACCTTCAGACATGTAAGAGAAAAAAAATTATGTTTTTTCAAGCCACTACATTTGTGGTAATTTCTTACAGCATCATTAGGAAACCAATATACTACCTTAACCAAGTGATCAAAATTAGTATCGTGAATAATGGGGCAAATCAAAATTGTACATTACCTGATAGGATGCAGTACACAGAGTTCCTTCTGTGATATTCCTGCCAAAGATGTATGACTTGAATCTAATCATGAGGATACATCAGACAAACCCAGATTATGGGACATTCTATAAAATAACTGATCTGTTATCATCAAAAGTGTCAAGGTTGTGAAAGTCAAGGAGAGACTGAAGAACTGTTTCAGATAGAAGGAGACTCAAGTGACACCACAACTAAATACAACGCTTGATTCTGAAACAGATCCTTTTGCTATATAGGACTTTACGGGGACAACTGGCAAAATTTGAATGGGGTCTGGGGATCAGATGGTAGTACTATGTCAATGTTAACTTCCTGATATTGATGGCTATATTTTGGCTATATAGGAGATATCTTTGTAGATAATGCACATGAAAGCGTTCAGAAGCTTGTGTGGTAAATGTATTCAAAATGATGCAAGGGGGAAAAGTTCTGTGTATGGTACTTGCAACTTTTCTGTAAATTTGAGATTGTATTTAAAAAAGCAAAGTGAGCCTACAAACCAAGATTTGAAAACGTCAGCAATCAAAGGCTAACAAAGGTAGCAAACGAAACAAAGAAATCGGCGAATTCACTCCAGATGAAATACATTTTTATAGAAGTATGACAAATAATTTTTAGAAAGAAAAGAAAAAGAGGAAATGCTACCCAAACTTATTTGTTGAGGATAGTATAATTATGGTACTAAACCAGACAAGGACATACAAGAGAATTATAGACCAATATGATTTATGGGTATTTGTCACAGGGAGATGGCATGGCTTAGTGGTTAGTACGTGGCCCCTGGAGCAAGGCAGTCTGGATTTGTATTCTGGTGTCACTGCTAATATTCTCTGTGAGCTTGGGGAGGTGACTTGACTTTTCTGTGCCTCAGTTCTCTCATATTTCAGAGGAGGAAATAACCTTCAAAACAATAGACCTTCTAGGATGAAATGAAATAATTCATGGAAAATGCCTTAATGGTGCCTGAAACATAGAAAGCACCTACTAAATGTTAGCTATTATTAGTTTTCATGAATGTAGATTCAAAAATTCTAAATAAAATAATACCAAAGTTGAAAACAGCAGTGTACACACAAAAATAATGCATCATGGCAAAGTAGGGTTTATTCCAAGAATACAAGAGTGAGTCAATATTAGATAAATCACTAATGTACCTTAACAGATTACTCACGCAATGCAGACTGTTAGCAAACTAGCTTCCTTAACCTAATAAACATGTAGCAATGATCAGACTTAATGGTAAAATTTTAAAAGCAATTTCCATCAAAGTCAGGAATTAGACAAGGATGCCTTCTATCATGGTTTCTATTCAGCACTACACTGGAGGTCCTAGGCCTTCATGTGCTAGCTTAAGTGATATGAAATTGCCATTTTTTTAGGTCACAGGTTGCCCAACAGCAGCAATTTATATGATTCAACCTACAAAAGAAAGAAAGAAATTTAAGAATTGGAAAGGAAGACTACCTGTATGTGAAGACAATATGATTGTCTATGTAGAAAATCCAAGAGAATATACAGATAAGTAATTAAGACTAGTAAGAGAGTAGGTTGATGAATTCAAGATCAACTTTTAAAAACTTATTAGTATTTTATACCTGAATAATACCAAATTATAACATGTAATAGAAAAAGAGATTCTATTCACAACAGCAACAAAAATCTGAGAATGCATCAAGCAAAAGACACACAAGACCTTTCATGCAGAGTATTATAAAAATTACTCCAGGACTTAAAGGAAGAACTGACTAAATGGAAATATATAACATATTTATGAATGTAAGGACTCAAATTATAAAATGGAAGTACTTATATTTATGAACAGGAGGACATATATTGCAATTATATCACTTATTACCAAATTAATCTATAAATTTGATGTGATTCCCACACAAATCCCAATAGAATTTTTCATGGAACTTAATGCGTGGGTTGCAAAGTCCCTATAGAATTCAAGGGACCAAGAATAGTGTAGCAGACACCAATGGTGCCCTGCCCCTGTCCCTCAGCATCACCAACCCCATACATGCCAGGGAGTTGATGCCTCCGAGAGCAGCCTTAGTGTATTAATCATGCCTTTTTATTTTCTGATGTTTTGACATCTGAAGATTTGCTGATCCTGGAGAGACTCCCCCTCCCAGGGGTTAGCCAATTTCTAGAGATAATAAAGGACTCACCTGCAAGTGCAACTTTCGTATGCAAACCAACCGTCCAAAGCCCATAGCCCTCAACCACCTCCTTATCAGGCTTTTATACTCCAGACCACTATCCACCTGCCCTAATCATCCTAGGGCCAAGTACTAGACAACTACAGATAGCTGATATGCCCCAGAGGCCACTGAAATTATTCAAACTAGTCAACACTAAGCCTGCTTACCTTGCCCTGCCTCTCCTGCAGAAATCACAATAAAGACTCATGCTATGTTTCCTCGCACTCCCTCTGCCTCCTGACTGAACTTGGTGCTTCCCCCTGTGGCCCTACATGACATGCCATGCCTCCTGTTTCTAAAGATCTGTGGGTATGGAAAACTTCTTCCTTTATGACAGTCATTTCTATGTCTGTATGTCTTACCTTACCAGATTAAAACAAATCCTGGGTACATTTTAAAAATAGCCAATGAGGAATGAGAGTTAGTAGATAAATACTCCAGTTTCTTTGCCTCTCAGTTGGAGTAACTCTGAAGTGCCCAGTGAGACTGTGCTCAGGTGACCTTCCATCTTGCTCATTAATGCACCTCCATTGACCTTCTTCCTTTCCCTATCTCACTTCCCCACTGTCTTACCTGTTCTTCCTGGGACTGCTTTCTAAAGAAAATTCTTACATCCAAATCCTTCTCTCAGGCTCTGCTTCTAGGGCAACCCAAATGAATACATGTTTAAAGAATAAGAATGGTATATGGGGTGGTGATAATGGAACTTATTAAGATATTTAGACATATGATAGTGCCATAGAAATTAAGACAGTGAAGTGTTGTCAAGGGGATGGACAAATAGACCACTGGAAGAGAACAAGAACCCATCAAGAGACCCGTGACACATGGAAATGTGAAATGAGACAGATGTTTCCGTGTAGATCAATGAGGAAAGGATGGAATGTTCTATAAATGGTGCTGGGACAATGGATTATCCACATGGAAAGTAAACACAGTTAGATCCCTAACTCCCATCATACCCAAAAAAAAAAATACCAGGTTGATTAATGATCTAGTTGTGAAATGAAAAACTTTAAAAACTTTTAGAAGGAAATATAGGAAGATATCATGATGACTAGGGTAAATGTCTTAGTTTGGACTGCTATAACAGAAAACTATCGACTGGGTGGCTTTAATAAACATTTATTTCTCACAGCTCTGGAAGCTGGAAGTCTGAGATAAGATGTGCCACATGGTTGAGTTCTTGGTGAGGGTCCTTTTCCTGGTTCACAGACAGCCACCTTCTCCTTGTATCCTCACATGGAAGGGAGCAGAAAAAGAGAGGAAGCAAGCTCTCTCATGTATCTTCTTATAAAGGTACTAATCCCATTCATGAGGGCTCAACCCTCATGACCTAATCACCTCCCAAAGGCCCCACCTCCTAACCATCACATTAGGGGTTAGGATCTCAACGCATGAATTTGGGGGTTGGCACAAACATTCAGTGCATAACAGGTAGAAAGTAACTTCTTAAACAAAATATTTAAAACATAATTCCCAAAGAAAAATGTTGTTAGGTCTGATTTCACTAAACTATTTGAACTTCTCTCCAACCAAACATACCTCAAATTAGGTTTCAAGAGAAACCACAGAGTGAGTGAAGATGCTTGCAATTCATATAATCAACAAAGGATACATTCCAGAATATTTAAGGAATTCCTATAAACATTAGTGTGTTAAAAAGTTAAACAACCAAAGAGAAAAATAGGCAAATGCCACAAACACGTAATTCACAGGAGAGGAAACTTAAATGGCCCACAGACATAGGAAAAGATGTGGGGTTTTTTTTGTTGTTTTTGTTTTTTAAAGGAATTTTGCCGTTTTAAAAAATTTTTTATTTATTTATTTATGGCTGTGTATGGCTCTTCGTTTCTGTGAGAGGGTTTTCTCTAGTTGCGGCAAGTGGGGGCCACTCCTCATCGTGGTGCGCGGGCCTCTCACTGTCGCGGCCTCTCTTGTTGCGGAGCACAGGCTCCAGATGCGCAGGCTCAGTAATTGTAGCTCATGGGGCTAGTTTCTCCGCGGCATGTGGAATCTTCCCAGACCAGGGCTCGAACCCGTGTACCCTGCATTGGCAGGCAGATTCTCAACCACTGCGCCACCCGGGAAGCCCTGTTGTTGTTTTTTAATTGAAGTATAGTCGATGTACAAATGTACAATGTTGTGTTACTTTCTGGTGTACGGAAAAGTGATTCAGCTCTACATATATAAATACATAAATATATATATATTTTTAGATTCTTTCCCATTATAGGTTATTACAAGATATTGAGTATAGTTCTCTGTGTCCTTGCTGTTTATCTATTTTATACATAGTAGTGTATAAATGTTAATCGCAAACTCTTAATTTATCCCTCCTCACCCTTTCCCCTTTGGTAACCATAAGTTTGTTTTCTATGTCTGTGAGTCTGCTTCTGTTTTTTAGGGTTTTTTTTTAACATCTTTATTGGAGTATAATTGCTCTACAATGGTGTGTTAGTTTCTGCTTTATAACACAGTGAATCAGCTATACATATACATATATCCCCATATCCCCTCCCTCTTGCGTCTCCCTCCCACCCTCCCTATCCCACCCCTCTAGGTGGTCACAAAGCACCGAGCTGATCTCCCTGAGCTATGAGGTTGCTTCCCACTAGCTATCTGTTTTAAATTTGGTAGTATATGTAAGTCCATGCCACTCTCTCACTTCGTCCCAGCTTACCCTTCCCCCTCCCTGTATCCTTAAGTCCATTCTCTACGTCTGCGTCTTTATTGCTCTGCTGCCTCTAGGTTTTTCAGAACCTTTTTTTTTTAGATTCCATATATATATGTTAGCATATGGTATTTGTTTTTCTCTTTCTGACTTACTTCACTCTGTATGACAGACTCTAGGTCCATCCACCTCACTACAAATAACTCAATTTCATTTCTTTTTATGGCTAATATTCCATTGTATATATGTGCCACATCTTCTTTATCCATTCATCTGTCGATGGACACTTAGGTTTCTTGCATGTCCTGGCTATTGCAAAGAGTGCTGCAGTGAACATTGTGGTACATGTCTCTTTTTGAATTATGGTTTTCTCAGGGTATATGCACAGTAGTGGGATTGCTGGGTCATATGGTAATTCTATTTTTAGCTTTTTAAGGAACATCCATACTGTTCTCCATAATGGCTGCACCAATTTACATTACCACCAACAGTGCAAGAGGGTTCCCTTTTCTCCACACCCTCTCCAGCATTTATTGTTTCTGGATTTTTTGATGATGGCCATTCTGACTGGTGTGAGGTGATACCTCATTGTAGTTTTGATTTGCATTTCTCTAATAATTAGAGACGTTGAGCATATTTTCATGTGCCTATTGGCCATCTGTATGTCTTCTTTGGAGGAATGTCTGTTTAGGTCTTCTGCCCATTTATGGATTGGGTTGTGGGTTTTTTGATATTGAGCTACATGAGCTGCTTGTAAATTTTGGAGATTAATCCTTTGTCCATTGCTTCATTTGCAAATATTTTATCCCATTCTGAGGGTCTTCTTTACATCGTGTTTATGGTTTCCTTTGCTGTGCAAGAGCTTTTAAGTTTCATTAGGTCCATTTGTTTATTTTTGTTTTTATTCCATTTCTCTAGGAGGAGGGTCAAAAAGGATCTTGCTGTGATTTATGTCTTAGAGTGTTCTGCTTATGTTTTCCTCAAAGAGTTGTATAGTGTCTAGCCTTACATTTAGGTCTTTAATCCATTTGAGTTTATTTTTGTGTATGGTGTTAGGGAGTGTTCTAATTTCATTCTTTTACATGTAGCTGTCCAGTTTTCCTAGCACCACTTATTGAAGAGGCTGTCTTCTCTCCACTGTATATTCTTGCCTCCTTTATCAAAAATAAGGTAACCATATGTGTGTTGGTTTATCTCTGGGCTTTCTATCCTGTTCCATTGATCTAAATTTCTGTTTTTGTGCCAGTACCATACTGTCTTGATTACTGTAGCTTTGTACTATAGTCTGAAGTCAGGGAGCCTGATTCCTCCAACTCCATTTTTCTTTCTCAAGATTGCTTTGGCTATTCGGGGTCTTTTGTGTTTCCATACAAATTGTGAAATCTTTTGTTCTAGTTCTATGAAAAATGCCATTGGTAGTTTGATAGGGATTGCATTGAATCGGTAGATTGCTTTGGGTAGTATAGATATTTTCATAGTGTTGATTCTTGCAATCAAAGAACACGGTATATTTCTCCATCTGTTTGTATCGTCTTTAACTTCTTTCATCAGTGTCTTAAAGTTTTCTGCATACAGGTCTTTTGTCTACTTAGGTAGGTTTATTCCTAGGTATTTTATTCTTTTTGTTGCAGTGGTAAATGGGTTTGTGTCCTTAATTTCTCTTTCAGATTTTTCATCATTAGTGTATAGGAATGCAAGAGATTTCTGTGCATTAATTTTGTATCCTGCTACTTTACCAAATTCATTGATTAGCTCTAGTAGTTTCCTGGTAGCATCTTTAGGATTCTCTATGTATAGCATCATGTCATCTGCAAACAGTGACAGCTTTACTTCTTCTTTTCCAATTTGTATTCCTTTTTCTTCTCTGATTGCTGTGGCTAAAACTTCCAAAACTATGTTGAATAAGAGTGGTGAGAGTGGGCAACCTTGTCTTGTTCCTGATCTTAGTGGAAATGGTTTCAGTTTTTCATCCTTGAGAACGACGTTGGCTGTGGGTTTGTCATATATGGCCTTTATTATGTTGAGGTAAGTTCCCTCTATGCCTACTTTCTGGAGTGTTTTTATCATAAATGTGTGTTGATTTTGTCAAAAGCTTTTCTGCATGTATTGAGATGATCATATGGTTTTATTCTTCAGTTTGTTAATATGGTGTACCACATTGTTTGATTTGCGTATATTGAAGAATCCTTGCATTCCTGGAATAAACCCCACTTGATCATGGTGTGTGATCCTTTTACTGTGCTGTTGGATTCTGTTTGCTAGTATTTTGTTGAGGATTTTTGCATCCATGTTCATCAGTGATATTGGCCTGCAGTTTTCTTTCTTTGTGACATCTTTGACTGGTTTTGGTATCAGGGTGATGGTGGCCTCGTAGAATGAGTATGGGAGTGTTCCTCCGTCTGCTATATTCTGGAAGAGTTTGAGAAGGAGAAGTGTTAGCTATTCTCTAAATGTTTGACAGAATTTGCCTGTGAAGCCATCTGGTTCTGGGCTTTTTTTTGCTGGAAGATTTTTAATCACAGTCTCAATTTCAGTGCTTGTGATTGGTCTGTTTATAGTTCTGTTTCTTCCTGGTTCAGTCTTGGGAGCTTGTGCTTTTCTAAGAATTTTCCCACTTCTTCCAGGTTGTCCATTTTATTGCATATAGTTGCTTGTAGTAATCTCTCATGATTCTTTGTATTTCTGCAGTGTCAGTTGTTACTTCTTCTTTTTTGTTTCTAATTCTATTGATTTGAGTCTTCTCCCTTTTTTTTCTTGATGAGTCTGGCTAATGGTTTACCAATTTTGTTTATCTTCTCAAAGAACCGGCTTTTAGTTTTATTGATCTTTGCTATTGTTTCCTTCATGTCTCTTTCATTTATTTCTGATCTGACCTTTTTGATTTCTTTCCTTCTGCTAACATTGGGGGTTTTTTGTTCTTCTTTCTCTAGTTGATTTAGGTGTAAGGTTAGGTTGTTTATTTGAGATGTTTCTTTTTCTTGAGGTAGGATTGTATTGCTATAAACTTCCCTCTTAGCACTGCTTTTGCTGCATCCCCTAGGTTTTGGGTCATCGTTTCTTCACTGTTATTTGTTTCTAGGTAGTTTTTGATTTCCTCTTTGATTTCTACAGTGATCTCTTGGTTATTGAGTATTGTATTGTTTAGCCTCCATGTGTTTATATTTTTACAGATTTTTTCTTGTAATTGATATCTAGCCTCATAGCGATGTGGTTGGAAAAGATACGTGATATGATTTCAGTTTTCTTTAAGTTATCAAGGATTGATTTGTGACCCAAGATATGATCTATCCTGGAGAGTGTTCCATGAGCACTTGAGAAGAAAGTGTATTCTGTTGTTTTTGGATGCAATGTCCTATAAATATCAATGAAGTCCATCTTGTTTAATGTATCATTTAAAGCTTGTGTTTCCTTATTTATTTTCATTTTGGATAATCTGTCCATTGATGAAAGTGGGGTGTTAAAGTCCCCTACTATGATTGTGTTACTGTTGATTTCCCCTTTTATGGCTGTTAGCATTTGCCATATGTATTGAGGTGCTCCTATGTTGGCTGCATAAATATTTACAATTGTTATATCTTCTTAGCTTGATCCCTTGATCATTATGTAGTGTCCTTCTTTGTCTCTTGTAATAGTCTTTATTTTAAAGTCTATTTTGTCTGATATGAGAATTGCTACTCCAGCTCTCTTTTGATTTACATTTGCATGGAATAAGTTTTTCCATCCCCTCACTTTCAGTCTGTATTTGTCCCTAGGTCTGAAGTGGGTTTGTTGTAGACAGCATATATATGGGTCTTGTTTTTGTATCCATTCAGCCAGTCTATGTCTTTTGGTTGGAGCATTTAATCCATTTACATTTAAGGTAATTATCGATATGTATGTTCCTATTACCATTTTCTGAATTGTGGGCTTGTTATTGTAGGTCTTTTCCTTCTCTTGTGTTTACTGCCTAGAGAAGTTCCTTTAGCATTTGTTGTAAAGCTGGTTTGGTGGTGCTGAATTCTTTTAGCTTTTGCTTGTCTGTAAAGGTTTTAATTCCTCCATCAAATCTGAATGAGATCCTTGCTGGGTAGGGTAATCTTGGTTGTAGGTTTTTCCCTTTCATCACTTTAAATGTGTCCTGCCACTCCCTTCTGGCTTGCAGAGTTTCTGCTGAAAGATCAGCTGTTAACCTTATGGGGATTCCCTTATATGTTATTTGTTGTTTTTTCCTGCTGCTTTTAATATGTTTTCTTTGTATTTAATTTTTGTAGTTTGATTACTTGGCATGTTTCTCCTTGGATTTATCCTGTGTGGGACTCTCTGTGCTTCCTGGACTTGATTAACTATTTCCTTTCCCATATTAGGGAAGTTTTCAACTATAATCTCTTCAAATATTTTCTCAGTCCCTTTCTTTTTCTCTTCTTCTTCTGGGACCCCTATAATTCGAATGTTGGTGTGTTAAATGTTGTCCCAGAGGTCTCTGAGACTGTCCTCAATTCTTTTAATTCTTTTTTCTTTATTCTGCTCTGCAGTAGTTATTTCCACTATTTTATCTTCCAGGTCACTTATCTGTTCTTCTGCCTCAGTTATTCTGTCTGCTATTGATTCCTTCCAGAGAATTTTAATTTCATTTGTTGTATTGTTCATCATTGTTTGTTTGCTCTTTAGTTCTTTTAGGTCCTTGTTAAACGTTTCTTGTATTTTCTCCATTCTAGTTCCAGGATTTTGGATCATCTTTACTATCATTACTCTCAATTCTTTTTCAGGTAGATTGCCTATTTCCTCTTCATTTGTTAGGTCTGGTGGGCTTTTACCTTGCTCCTTTATCTGCTGTGTGTTTCTCTGTCTTCTCATTTTGCTTAATTTACTGTGTTTGGGGTCTCCTTTTCTCAGGCTGCAGGTTCATAGTTCCTGTTGTCTTTGATGTCTGCCCCCAAGGGCTAAGTTTGGTTCAGTGGGTTGTGTGGCCTTCCTGGTGGAGGGGAATAGTGCCTGTGATCTGGTGGATGAGGCTGGATCTTTTCTTTCTGGTGGGCAGGTCTGCATCTGGTGGCATGTTTTGGGTGTCTGTGACCTTATTATGATTTTAGGCAGCCTCTCTGCTAATGGGTGGGGTTGCGTTCCTGTCTTGTTAATTATTTGGCATAGGTTGGCCAGCACTGGAGCTTGCTGGTCGTTGAGTGGAGCTGGGTCTTAGCCTTGAGATGGAGATCTCTGGGAGAGCTTTCGCCATTTGATATTACATGGAACCCGGAGGTCTCTGGTGGACCAATGTCCTGAACTCGGCTCTCCCACCTCAGAAGCACAGGCCTGACACTTGCCTGGAGCCCCAAGACCCTGTCAGCCACACGGCTCAGAAGAAAAGGGAGAAAAAAAGAAAGAGAATAAAATAAAATAAAATAAAGTTATTAATATAAAAATAATTATTAAAATTAAAAAATAAAAAGTAATAAAAGAAGAAAAGAAAAGAAAGAAGAGAGCAACAAACCAAAAAACAAATCCACCAATGATAACAAGCGCTAAAAACTATACTAAAGAAAAAACAGACAGACAGAACCCTAGGACAAATGGTAAAAGCAAAGCTATACAGACAAAATCACACACAGAAGCATACACATACACACTCACAGAAAGAGAAAAAGGAAAAAAAAAAAAATATATATATATATATCGTTGCTCCCAAGGTCCACTGCCTCAATTTTGGGATGATTCGTTGTCTATTCAGATATTCCACAGATGCAGGGTACATCAAGTTGATTGTAGAGATTTAATCCTTTTCTCCTGAGACTGCAGGGAGTTTCCCTTTCTCTTCTTGTTCGCGCAGCTCCCGGGGTTCTGCTTTGGATTTGGCCCCGCCTCTGTGTGTAGGTCGACTGAGGGCGTCTGTTGTTTGCTCAGACAGGACGGGGTTAAAGTAGCTGCTGGTTAGGGGGCTCTGGCTCACTCAGGCCAGGGGGAGGGAGGGGTACGGAATGTGAGGTGTGCCTATGGCGGCAGAGGCCGGCGTGACATTGCAACAGCCTGAGGCACGCCGTGTGTTCTCCCGGGAAATTTGTCCCTGGATCACGGGACCCTGGCAGTGGCGGGCTGCATAGGCTCTGGGGAGGGCTGGTGTGGATAGCGCTCTGTGCTTGCACACAGGCCTCTTGGTGGCTGCAGCAGCAGACTTAGCACTTCATGTCTGTCTCTGGTGTCCGCGCTGATAGACGCGGCTCGCGCCTGTCTCTGGAGCTCGTTTAGGCGGTGCTCTGAATCCCTTCTCGCGCACCCCGAAACAATGGTCTCTTGCCTCTTAGGCAGGTCCAGACTTTTTCCTGGACTCCCTCCTGGCTAGCTGTGGCGCACTAGCCCCCTTCAGACTGTGTTCACACAGGCAACCCCAGTCCTCTCCCTGGGATCTGACCTCCGAAGCTGGAGCCTCAGCTCCCAGCCCCGACCCGCCCCGGCGGGTGAGCAGACAAGCCTCTTGGGCTGGTGAGTGCTGGTCGGCACCAATCCTCTGTGCAGGAATCTCTCCGCTTTGCCCTCTGCACCCCTGTTGCTGTGTTCTCCTCCGTGGCTCCGAAGCTTCCCCCCTGCCCACCCCCCGTCTCCCCCAGTGAAGGGGCTTCGTAGTGTGTGGAAACTTTTCCTCCTTCACAGCTCCCTCCCAGAGGTGCAGGTCCTATTCCTATTCTTTTGTCTCTGTATTTTCTTTTTTCTTTTCCCTACCCAGGTAAGTGGGTAGTTTCTTGCCTTTTGGGAGGTCTGAGGTCTTCTGCCAGCATTCAGCAGGTGTTCTGTAGGAGTTCTTTGACATGTAGATGTATTTCTGATGTATTTGTGGGGAGGAAGGTGATCTCCATGTCCTACTCTTCCACCATCTTGAAGGTCTCCTGTTTCTGTTTTGTAAGTAAGTTCATTTGTTTCATTTTTTAGATTTCACGTAGAAGTGATATCATATGATATTTGTCCTTCTCTGTCTGACATACTTCACTTAGTATGTTAATCTCTAGGTCCATCCAGGTTGCTGCAAGCATCATTATTTCATTCTTTTCTGTGGCTGAATAACATTCCACTGTATGTATATACACCACATCTTCTTTATCTATTCATCTAATGATCCATTCCAGGTCTTGACTATTGTAAATAATGCAGCTATGAACATTGGAGTACATGTATCTTTTTGAATTAGTTTTCTCTGGATATATGCCCAGGAGTGGGATTGCAGGATCATATAGTAACTCTAATTTTAGTTTTTGAAGGAACCTCCATACTGTTCTCCATAGTGGCTGCATCAATTTACATTTCCACCAACAGTGTAGGAGGGTTCCCTTTTTTCCAAATCCTCTCCAGCATTTATTATTTGAAGACTTTTTGATGATGGCCATTATGACTGGTGTGAGGTGATACTGCATTGTAGTTTTGATTTGCATTTCTCTAATAATTAGAGATGTTGAGCATCTTTTCATTGGCCATCTGTATGTCCTCTTTGGAGAAATGTCTATTTAGGTCTTATGCTCAATTTTTGGATTGGGTTGTTCATTTTTTGTATTGAGTTATATGAACTGTTTGTATATTTTGGAAATTAAGCCCTTGTCAGTTGCATCACTTACAAATATTTTCTACCAATCTGTTGGCTGTGCTTTCATTTTGTGTACGGTTTCCTTTGCTGTGCAAAAGCTTATACATTTGATTTGTTTATTTTTGCTTTTATTTCTATTGCCTTGAGACTGAACTCAAAAAACGTTGATGTCACAGAATGTTTTGCCTATGCTCTCTTCTAGGAGTTTTATGGTGTCTTATCTTGTATTTAAGTCTTTAAGCCATTCTGAGTTTATTTTGTGTATGGTGTGAGGAAGTCTTCTAACTTCATTGATTTACCTGCAGCTGTCCAGCTTTCCCAACGCCACTTGCTGAAGAGACTGTCTTTTCTCCACTGTATATTCTTGTCTCCTTTGTTGAAGATTAATTGACTGTAGGTGTGTGGGTTTATTCCTGGGCTCTCTATTCTGTTCCATTCATCCATATGTCTGCTTTTGTGCCACTACCATGCTGTTTTGATTACTGTAGCTTTGTAGCATTGTCTGAAGTCTGGGATGGTTATGCCTTCAGCTTTGTTCTTTTTCCTCAGAATTGCTTTAGCAATTCTGGGTCTTTTCTGGTTCCATATAAATTTTAGGATTATTTGTTCTAGTTCTGTGGGAAAAAAAATAGGAAAAAATGTTTATCCTCAATAGGAGTGGGAGGATGCAAATAGAAACAACAATGAGATACTATTTCATATGATTTTAAAAGCCCTATAATAGCAAGTGATAGTAAGGATACAGAACAACAGAAATGCTCATATGCTGCTGCTGGGAATGAAAACTGGCACTGATTACAGAGAGAAATTGGTGCTGGGTCATGAAGTGAAAGATGCTTATGTCCGAAGCCCAGCCCTTCCACATCTTGGTGCGTACTCACACATTTACACAATGATGTTCATAGTTGCCTTGTGTGTAACAGTGAAAATTTGGAAACCACTGAAATGTCCAGTAATAGGAATATGGAGAAATCAACTGTGGGATAGTCATACAAGAGAATATGACCTAGAACCAAATCTGGCCCATGGCCTGTTTGTGTACAGCTGGGGAGCTAAGAAGAATGTTTTTTACATTATTAAAGGGCTGTAAGAAACAAAACAACTGCAACACAAGCAGAACAAAGAATGTGCAACAGAGACCACATGTGGCCTGCAAAGCTAAAATATTTACTATCTGGCTTTTTACAAAATAAGTTTGCTGACCCCTGACCTAGAGTCATGTTAATTAACATTAAATAAGTCTTTAAAAAGTAGGTTTAGGGCTTCTCTGGTGTCGCAGTGGTTAAGAATCCACCTGACAATGCAGGGGGCATGGGTTCAGGCCCTGGTCTGGGAAGATCCCACATGCCGCGGAGCAACTAAGCCAATGTGCCACAACTACAGAGCCCGTGAGCCACAACTACTGAAGCCTGCATGCCTAGAGCCCGTGTTCCACAACAAAAGAAGCCACCACAGTGAGAAGCCCGTGCACCCCAATGAAGAGTAACCCCTGCTCGCCGCAACTGGAGAAAGCCCGCGTGCAGCAACAAAGACCCAATGCAGTCAAAAATAAAATAAAGTTTTTTAAAAAAAGTAGTGTTAAGCAAAAAAGTAAATTTTGAACCATCTTTACAAATCACATATATTATATATGGGTATATACATATTCACTAACATTTAAAAATATGTTTAAAGGGCTTCCCTGGTGGCACAGTGGTTGAGAGTCCGCCTGCCGATGCAGGGAACACGGGGTCGTGCCGCAGAGCGGCTAGGCCCGTGAGCCATGGCTGCTGAGCCTGCGTGTCCGGAGCCTGTGCTCCACAACGGGAGAGGCCACAACAGTGAGAGGCCCGCGTACCGCAACAACAAAAAACAAACAAAACAAAACAAACAAAAAAAAAACACAAAAAAATATATGTTTAAAGATACCCACATAAGTAGCAGAAGTATAAACATTACAGGAGTGATAAACTCTAAGTTCAGAGAAGTGGTTACATCTGAGGACAGGAAGAGGATTAAGCTTGGGGAGAGGTTCTGGGGGTTTCACTTGTATCAAAAATGCTTTTATTTCTTAAAACAAGAAAAGGAGATCTGAAACAAATATGACTAAGTGTTATTAAGTCTGAGAAAGCTGGATAGGGGTACACAGTTGTTCATAATATGATTTCCTATAGATTTATGTATGTTTGAGATATTTCCTAATTAAAAAAAATTTTTTTTATAAAAAAGAGTGCCTTTGGTGAGTAGGCCCAGGAGGACAATGACTACAAAATGAGTAACACCCTCCCTTCTGTGTGCCAGGTCCCTTGGCTGGCCTGGCCCCAGCTGCAGGCTGAGCAGTTCTCCAAAGGCCAGAGAGCTAGGCTGATGTCCTGGCTTGGGGCTCTGCCCATGACTGGTACGTGCTCTTTTTGTAGTTGCCCTGGCAGTGGGTCAGGCCAGCTGGCTCACCAACTGAGGCTGCAGTGGTTCTGGCCAGAGAGAAGGAGTAGCAGCCTGGGATCTGCCACAAATCTATAGCAGACTCAGAGCCTGGTTTCTCCATCTGTGGTGAGATTGTAGATTGTGTGGTCTCCAAGGATTCACCCAGCTCTATTTTCTTGTGTCCAGGGTTGGTCCTGAGGCCTGTGGCTGATGCCCTGGGCTCCAGCCTCTCTAACCAAGGTAATAGGGGCTGAGCATAGGTCCGCCTTCAATTCCTGGCATTTCATCCCCATCCTGGACTTGCCTTTTCCTGTTAGTGCTTCCCTCTTAAGAAGAGACAAATACTGGACACACACACACACACACACACACACACACACAGAGACACATTCTTAGGCATCACCCAGCCACAAGACACGTAACTCTCCCCGTATTCCCGCTTCCAAGGAGCCCAGAACTCTGTGAGGTTGCAGGCCAGCATTGCGTCTGAGGCCTTTGGGCTCAGGGTGAACATAACCCACATGAACAGAAGTGTACTGAAGTCTGCCACTGACTTTAAAATGTACAAAAAATAAGATGGAGCAATGGATGGATAGAGGGATGGATTGATAGGTGAGGAAGCAAGTATAGTAAAAGGCTAATTAAAGAATCAGGTGACAGGTATTTTAGAGATTACTGTTAACTTCTCTTAACTTTTCTTTTCTTCATTTGTTTCAAGCATGTTTGCAATTGCCTGTTGAAACATTTTTATGATGGCTGCTTTTAAATCCTTGTGAGATAATTCCTACATCTGTATCAGCTTGGTATTGGTGTCTGTTGATTGTCTTTTGTCATTCAAGTTGAGTTTTTCCTGGTTCTTGGTATGACATGTGATTTTAGGTTGTGTCCTAGACATTTTAGATATGATGTTTTGAGACTCCAGATCTTATTTCAACCTTGTGTTTTAGTGCTCAGTGTGGGTGAAAGTGTAGGCTCCCTCTGGTGTCCTTGGTTGACACCAGTCTGGCTGGGAAGGGGAGGGGCATCCTATTACCATTCCCCAGTGACCCTTGCTGACACCCTCTTTGGGAGTTAGGGGCCCCTTGCTACAGCACGGTAACAATGGAAATCTTTGCTCATGGGATGTGGCTGGGGCCACAGTCTTTTCAAGGATGTTTGGCTGGAGGAGAACAGTTATTGTCTAGAGCTTTCTATCTTGCTGGGCTGCTCCTTGCCTTGTCCTCTGGTTAGAGAGTAGCCTAAGTTAAGGCATTTTTTTTGTCTGTGCCTCTTGGTGTTTTTAGGTTGCTGGCTTCTCTAGCTCCAAGTTGGGCATATATTAGGCAAAAAAGAAAACCCAGGAACTGCCTGCCCTGTCATTCCTCAGGTCCTGAGGTTCCTGGCCAGTCTACTTTCTTCCCTCCACCTTTCAGAGTCCTCTTATCTTTCATTTGTATATAATATACAGGGGGTTTTGTTGCATCAGTGAAAGGGTCAGGAGAAGTGCTTCGATTCCATTTTTTTTTGAAACTGGAAGTTGTTTCAACTTTTGTTTAAAATTGTTCATAATAAAATGTCGGGGAAAAAGTTTTTAAGTACCTGGGACAGATTCAAGAAAGGAAAAACGAACAAACGAAAACACTCCCCAAATCAAACCATATCGTCCTCTGCTGGGAATGTGAAAAGGAAGTGGGCAAGAGCTGTAAAGGATCAGGTCAGAAGTCGACACACTTTCGGAAGACCAAGTAGAGCCTTAAAGCCTTCCCGTGTCTTTGTGACTTCCACACAGCGCCCTGAGCTGGGGGAAGGGGGAAGGTGGGAGTCTAGAACTGGTCCAGTCTTAGGGGAGGGATGAGGGTGCTGTTTTTAGGGCATGGGAACACCCCCAAAGACTGCCTTGGTACAAACTGCCTCCCCATAAACACCAGTACTTCCAAATACTGTCCTTCCTGGCATCTCCTGCAATTCTCGGAACAACTCCCAAGTAAGGTTGCCAAATTAAATGAAATATGTCCCAAATATTTCATGGGACATAGTTAAACTAAAAAGTTATTCATTGTTCATTTGAAATTCAGATTTCACCAGTGTTCTGTGTTTTATCTGACAACCCTATCTCAAGGCAGGTACCCCTGATGCTTCTCTAACTGTTTGACAAGTAATCAGATAAGTAAGTGAACTCCCTCTCCATCTCACTCTCCTTGCATTCAAAGGGAGAGACTTTGGGCTGAAAATTTAAGTAAGTACTTTTAAGAAGGCCGTTTTCAAGTTCCTCTTCGGAAGTACAGAGAAATAGAGGTTCAGGGGTAATGGACCCTTTTAAAAAATTAAAATATTATAAGTACATTTAATGCTACCTGTATTTATCTCTATTTAAAAATATTATATGATTGCTTATAATAATCACTGCTTAATGGGTATGCAGTTTTCTTCTGGAGTGATGAAAGTGGTTTGGAATTAGATAGAGGTGGTGGCTGCACAGCATTGTGACTGTGCTAAATACCAGTGAACTGTACACTTTAAATGGTTAATTTTGTTATGTGAATTTCACCTCAAAAAAAGGAAAAAAGTTTTATTATTTTAAATAATTGTGGTTCCTGGCTCTGAGGACCTCACTGTCTGTTCAAGGTCAGTGATGTGAGTGCTACAATGTGCAATCGATGAAAGCATGGAGGACCTGGGAGAACAGAGGAGAGAGAGACTGATTCTGCAGGAGTCAGGGAAGGCTTCCTGGAAGAGGTGATCCTCAAGCTGAGTCTTGAAAGAAAAGGCTGCAGTTGTCAAGCTTGGTGAGGGGATGGGCATGGAGGGGGGCTCTAGATAGTGGAAGCAAAGTTGACAAGAGGGGGGTTGACTTGGAGAAAATGACACAGTGAGGGAACCCCAAGGAGTTCACTATGATTTGATATGGAGCATAAGGGACAATGGTGAGAACTGGAGGCTGAAGAGAGGTAGTTGCAGAGGCATAGTCTGCCGGGATAGGGTAGTTGGCCCTGAAGAAATGGGGAGCCACAGAAGGTCGGGGGGGTGATGTAATTATGCTCAGGTTTGTACTTTGCACTTTTGAAATACAACCCTGGAGACTGCATGGGCTGGAGGTGGAGAGGCCAGGCTGGGGTGTGGGTGGGGGCTGTGGCAATGATCCAGGGGAGCAGGAAGAAGACTGAGCAGGAGAGGGCTATGAGGATGGGTAGAGCCCCTTTTCCCAGATGCCTCCCTGAGCTTCTGCATCCAGGCTGCTCCCACCCAAACACTCCAGAGACCAGGAGCTGGGTCCAGGTGAAGAGTTCTGTTTTCTTCCCAAACATTCAACCCATTTTGGTAAATGTCACCCTTTCACTTTGACACTGGAGCCAGGACTGAGCTCCTGCAGCAGCAGTTGTCCTACCTGCTCCTGGCACTCTGAGTTCTGGAGGGTCCCAGGGCTTAACAGGCTAGGTTCTGGCTCTTGGGAAGATCTCAGATTTTCAGGCTCCAGACCGTGGCATTGTGGTTCTAGTCCCTCTGGCTCAGCACTGACTCCTTCCAAGGTTCAAGGTCTGCCTTCCTTAGCAGGCTTAGCCCCCCTACCACCTCCTCACTCTAAACACTACCCAGACATGCCATGAATCTATTCCCTTCTTCATTCATACCACAAACATTTATTGACCATTATAACAGTTCAGTTTGGGTTGATTGTAAAGAGTAAAAACCAAAAGTAACAGTGATGTAAGCACTGCATAGAAATCTACTTCTCTCTTACATAGAAACCTGGGGGTTGGCAATACAGGACTAATATGTTCACTTTATTTCACAAACTTCCTGGGGACACATGGTCCTTCTAGCTTTCTGCTGTATGATCCTAAGGCAATATTTCTTGTCTGTATGTTGCAAGATGGCTGCTAGAGCTCCAGCCATCACATGTGCACTCTAGGTAGCCAAAGGAGTAAGGAGTCAAGAAGAAAAAGCTAAGAGCATAGGCCAGCTTTCTTTTAAGGAAACTTCTTGGAAAACTGCCACTTAACACTTCTGTTTACATCCCACTGAGCAGATCTTAGTCACGCTAGGCTCCAAAGGAGCTTGGGAAATGTAGTCTTTGTTCTGGGTGGCTGTAGTCCAGCAAATAATCAGGGGTCTACCATGGTGGAAGCAGGGGAAATAGGGCATAGTAGACTATGCCCCAAGCACCTACTTTGTACCAGGATCTGTTCTTGGTGCTGGAAATAAATTGATGGCTAAGCAGAGTCTCTGCCCTCATGGAATTAACAGTCTAGTGGAAGAGACACACATTAAACAAACACATAAAGAAGAGAAGACTGACATATTATAATGAGGAAAACTACTGAATATTCCAGGAGAGAACAACAGGGTGTGTATATGAATGTGGGTGGAACTAAGGTGGGAACAGCTTGGAGTGTTCATGCCTCTGAGCCTTTGCAAGTGCAGTTCCCTCTGCCTGGATGCCCTTCCTTGTCTTTGCTTCCCACTCATCCTTTGTGGTGGTTTAAACTGTGTTAACTTGGTTAAGCTGGAACTACATTTCCCAGAATCCCCTTCTGTGTTTGGTTTTGGGTTGAGTCAGCCAAAAGACAAATTTGTATGAGATTTGGAAGGCAGATGTGAAGAGGCAGCCATTACTGTCTGAAGGCTGCTGTGGTTATATGTGGTGATAGATGTAGCAGTACCTGTGAGGTCCAGCTCTCTGCCCTGCATCCAGCTCTTCTTCCTGGCTTTTGACCCTGCTGTCCAACACTGGCCCCAGGCCTACCTCTCAACACTGAGCGGCAGACCCGCAGATGTGGGAGCTCTGGGTTGGCACAGCTGCCCAGAGTCCTCTCCAGGAGCGTCCCCTTGGCAGTCCCACTTAGGTGGCCGGACATGACTTCTCAGACTGAACGATTGGTGACCCCTTGTCTGATCCTCCAGCACCTCTACTTCCCCAGCTCCTCCCGCAATCAAGTAGGGCCTAATTCCTGTAATAAATCCCTCAGCCCATAACTCATGGTGGTTCTGCTTCTTCCCTGATTGAACCCTGACACGTCCTTCAAGGCAGGCTTGAAGTGGCAAGTGCTCTACCAGGATGCTCCCGCCTCATCCAGGAAACCTTCCCTTCTCTCCCTTGGCAACCCCAGTGAGACTTGCTTCATTCAGCCTCTTAGCAGAATCGTTTGTAAAAATGGTCTACCCCATACTAGTCTGAAAGGGCTTCAGGGACAGGGTGGGGTCTTTGATCCTCATTTCCTGGGGCAGGTGGGAGGAAGACACAATGTGCCAGGCCTCTACATGGTGTCAGATACTTCGTAATTAATTTTCTCATTTTGTCATCACAAGAATTGATGGCTCCGTTTTATAAATGAAGGGCAAGACCGTCGGTGGAGTTGGTGTTTGCACCCAGGACTACAAGGCACCAGAGCCCACGGCCCCTCCACTTGCTCACAGCTGGGGTGGGAGGTGGAGCAGCAATTTCCATCCATGCTCAGCCTCTGTTGGATCCCTGGCTCCCTGACCCTGCCACTCTCTGCCTCTCCACTGCTCCCCGGCCTGCTCCCTCTTTCCTGCAGACAAGCTCCACTCTCCACTCTGCTAATGGCTTCTGGGGCCTGCAGCAGCTGAGGCCACAAAGTCAGCAGCGTTGGTGGCTCTGCAGCTGGGCTCAGGGACGCCAGTCAAGCTGACTCAGGGCCGAAACCTTGCAAGTGCAGGCACCCAACCTGAGGGGATGAAGAGGAGGAGCAGCTGGTCCCCTCCCCTCTGGCTGGCCCCACCCCAGGCATTTCTGAGGACTCACCATCTGGGCTGCTCCCATCTCAGTGCCTGCGGCGGCCAGCCTAACTATTTTCCTGGTCTCAAAGAATCCTCCTCCGTTACACGGCAGGTCGGAGTGAATTTTCTCCCTCATCCTTCCAACCCCTAGACTCCATGGCTTTCAAAACTTAGGGCCGTGAAGTCCATAGACAGGGCCCCTATCCTGCTCTGCCACTTGGGAGCTACATGACCTTGGAAAACTTACTTTCTCCTTTTCCTCTGCTATTGGGCTGTCCTGATGATTAAATGACATAATGTGGGCAAAGCATGCAGCCCAGCCACGGAGTACTGGGAAGTAATGGCCACACCAGGGGAAGCTGTGGCACTGGGAGAGATGCAAGACACAGAGTATTACCAGCCCCCCAGTGCCCCTTTCCAGTCACTACCCTCCCAAAATGGAGCCACTATTCTGGCTTCTAATGGTGTAGTTTCACATGTTTAAAAAAAATTCCACATTTATGGAGGTTTAATTGAAGAACAATGACCTGCAAATATTTAAAATGTGCAATTTGGTCAGTTTTGATATTCATATATACATACTCATGAAAGCAACATTCAGAGGGCAAACATTTCCATGACCCCCAAAAGTTTCTTGTGCCCCTTGGTAATCCATCCCTCCCTCCACTCCTGCCCCAGGCAACCACTGATCTGCTTTCCGTTCCATAGATTTGTTTGTACTTTCTAGAACTTTATGTAAATGGAATTACACAGTATGTATGCTTTGGGCGGGTGGAGAGAGGAGTCTGGTTTCTTTGCCTCTGCCTAGTGATTTTGAGGTTCTTCCATTTCATCAAATGTGTCAGCAGTTTTTTCCTTTTATTGCTTTTATTCCGTTGTATGGCTATATCACAGTTCAGCTATTTGCTTGTTGTTGGAGATTTGAATTATTTCTATTCTTTTACTATTACATATAAAGCTGTGAACTTCCTTGAACAAGTGTCTGTGTGGAAACTTGTTTCCACACAGTAAGTATCTGTGAGTGGAATGGATGGGTCATGTGGTAGGTGTAAGTTTCATTTTTTAAGCGACTATCAAATGGTTTTCTAAAGCGATTGTACAATTTTATATTCCCACCAATAGTGTTTGAGAGTTTCAATGGCTGCACGTCCTCACCAACACTTGGTATAGTCAGCTTTTTAAAGTTGAGCTATTCTACTGGATGTGAGGTCGTATCTCATTGTGTTATAATTTGTATTTTCCTGATGATTAATGATGTTGGGATATTTAAAATGTGCTCATTAGCCATCTGTATATCTTCTCCTGTAAAATGTCTCTTCGAATCCTTTGCCCATTTTCTTATTGAGTTGTGTCTTATTATTGAGCTGTAAGAGTTCTTTATACATTCTGGATGTAAGTCTTATCTGATATATGTTATAAATAATTTTTCCCAGAATATGACTTGCCTTTTTATTTTCTTATAGAGCAACAGTTGTTTTTTTTGTTTTTGTTTTTTTTTTTTTGCTGTACGCGGGCCTTTCACTGCTGTGGCCTCTCCCGCTGCGGAGCACAGCCTCCGGACATGCAGGCTCAGCGGCCATGGCCCGCGGGCCCAGCCACTCCGCGGCATGTGGGATCCTCCCGGACCAGGGCACGAACCTGTGTCCCCTGCATCGGCAGGCGGACTCTCAAGCACTGCGCCACCAGGGAAGCCCTAGAAGTTTATATCTTTAGGTTTTACATTTTAGTTTTTGATTGTACTTTGAGTAAAACTTTGGATATGGTATGTGGTATTATTATTCATTGTTTTTCCACTGGATGTTCAGTAATTTCAGCACAATTGTTGGAAAAAACTTTCCTTTGTCCATTGAGTTGCTTAGTATTTCTGTCAAAAATCAATTTGCCGTGTATGTTTGGGTCTCTTTCTGGGCTCTACTCTGTTCCATTTATCTATGTGTCTATCTTTTTACCAGTACCAAATGGTCTTGATTACTGTAGCTTTAAGGAAGTCTTGAAATCAGGTAGGGTAATTTTGTTCTTCTTTTTAAAAGTTGCTTTTGCAGGCCCTTCCCTGGTGGCGCAGTGGTTGAGACTCCGCCTGCCGATGCAGGGGACACGGGTTCGTGCCCCGGTCCGCGAATATCCCACATGCCAAGGAGCGGCTGGGCCCGTGAGCCATGGCCACTGAGCCTGCACGTCTGAAGCCTGTGCTCCGCAACGGGAGAGGCCACAACAGTGAGAGGCCCGCGTACCGCAAAAAAAAAAAAAAAAAAGTTGCTTTTGCTGTTCTAGGTCCTATGAATGTCCATGTACATTTTAAAATCAGACTTTTGAATTCTAAAAAAAAAGTGACTGCTGGAATTTTGATTGGAATTTCATTGAATTTATAGATCAGTTGGGGGGAAGCTATACTAGGCATTTTGTATCTGTCAATGCAAAAATTGGCATATTTCTCCATGTATTTATATCTTTAATTTCAGCAATGTTTTGTAGTTTTCAGTGTAGAGGTTTGATAAATTTATTCCTAAGTATTTGATAAATTTTGATGCTATTTTAAAAGGGATTTCTAAAATTTCACTTTCAAATTGCTTGCTGCTAAAAACTTTCATGGTGAATTCTCCTTCCTTTCCCAACAGAAATGTTGGGAACATCCGGATATAGGGTGCATTCTTGCAGTGCTCACTGTCAAGTGCAGTAGATAAGATGTGGAAAGTCTGAAAGAAGGAGAGCAGAATGACTGATGGGGGTCCAAAGAAAAGCATAAAAAGCTCCCTCCTCCTGCTTCCCTTGATTATGCTTCTAATTTTTTATTACGGAGTGTGCATTGTTATGGTGATGAGAGCTGGGGAGATCCTGCAGTGGGATCCTGCAGCCCTGGCCCAGGCGCTGATCCTGAGGTCAGGCTTGGCTCAGGAGAGAGGATGCTGGGGTGGATCCTCGTCTCAGGGGTTACTGAGAGCTCCCTCCAGCTCAGGTGAGTCTCGGGATCCCGGCAGCACACCTCCCTTGGTCTTTTAGAGCGGCTCTCAAACTTTAACATGCATGTGAATCACGTGGGGATTCCACTAAACTGAAGATTCTGACTCAGCAGGACCCTAGTGGGTCCAAGATTCTAATTTCTAACAAGCTCCCAGGTGAAGCGGATGCTGTTGGTCCACCTGCTACACTTTATAGAGGGCGGTGGAGGTGGGAGTGGGATGGGGTGGGTGGAGAGGAGAGAAATGGAGGGGCTGAGGTCTGGGTAGCTGTGGTATGGCGTCTTTGCAGGGAAAGAAGCTCACCCTCCTTCCTGTCTTTCTGTTCTACTCTTGTAAATTGTGGTTAGAAACCTCTCTTCATCTCTCTTTCTCCCCCATCAATAGTATAGAGGTAGCTGAGCATCAGGACATCTGCATTCTTGTCCTGCCCAGGGGAGTCCACCCCCCAATTAAGACCCCAGGGTGCTGGCAGGTAAGCTCCCTCCCTCTCCCTGCAGCCCTGTGGCTCTAACTCCAGGTGCCCGTGCTGGGGTGGGGACCAGGGTGCGGTGACTCTGCAGCTGCTCCCCAACGAGTCCATCACTTAGAGGGTGCGGACAGGCTGTGGGGTAGCTGAGGAGAGGCCCTTACTACTTCCTAGAACTTCTACCCGGCCCGCAGGGCACAGGAGTTAATGAAGACAGAGGATGGCCTCCTCCTAATGGACCTTTCAAGTCCTGCAGGCAGAGGGTAGGGAGAAGCTGGGCTTCCCAGCAAGACCGGGAGCCTGCTGGATGCACCACCTTTGACCTTGTTCATTGTCAACATGTTCTAACGTGAGGCGTCAGAGTCAGACACAGAACAGTATCTCTGAATGGGAAGTTACCTTCAGGTTAATAAGTTCCAAGCAGGATCCTAAAGGAATTACTTTGTGGGGAGGAGAATGGTAGTGAACTTAATAAATCCATTCTAAATATCACTGGTAAATGGGAGAAAATAGTCAAATACTGAAAGAAAGAATATTGTATGGGGCTATGATACTTATAAAAGATATACAAATGTAATATAATAGAAAGTCCAGAAGTCCCAAATATACTTTTTTTTAAATTAATTTTTATTGGAGTATAGTTGCTTTTATTGGAGTATAGTTGTTAGTTTCTACTGTACACCAAAGTGAATCAGCTATATGTATACATATATCCCCTCTTTTTTGGATTTCCTTCCCATTTAGGTCACCACAGAGCATTGAGTAGAGTTCCCTGTGTATACTGTAGGTTCTCATTAGTTATCTATCTTATACATAGTATCAGTAGTATATATATGTCAATCCCCATCTCCCAATTCATCCCACCCCCTCTTTCCCCCTTGGTATCCATACATTTGTTTTCTACATCTGTGTCTCTATTTCTGCTTTGTAAATAAGATCGTCTATACCAATTTTTTCAGATTCCACATATATGTTAATATATGATATTTGTTTTTCTCTTTCTGACTTACTTCACTCTGTATGACAGTCTCTAGGTCCATCCATTTCTCTACAGATGACCCAGTTTCGTTCCTTTTTATGGCTGAGTAATACTCCATTGTGTATATGTACCACATCTTCTTTACCCATTCCTCTGTTGATGGATATTTAGGTTGTTTCCATGTCCTGGCTATTGTAAATAGTGCTGCAATGAACATTGAGGTGCATGTGTCTTTTTTTTTTTTTAACATCTTTATTAGAGTATAATTGCTTTACAATGTTGTGTTAGTTTCTGCTGTATAACAAAGTGAATCAGTTATATGTATACATATATTCCCCATATCCCCTCCCTCTTGCGCCTCCCTCCCACCCTCTGTATCCTACCCCTCTAGGTGGTAGGTTGTCACAAAGCACTGAGCTCTCCCTGTGCTATGCATCTGCTTCTCACTAGCTATCTGTTCTACATTTGGTAGTGTATATATGTTAATGCTACTCTCTCACTTCGTCCCAGCTTACCCTTCCCCCTCCCTGTGTCCTCAAGTCCATTCTCTACAACTGCGTCTTTATTCCTGTCCTGTCCCTAGGTTCATCAGAACCATTTTTTTTTAAGATTCCATATGTATGTGTTGGCATACGGTATTGTTTTTCTCTTTCTGACTTCCTTCACTCTGTATGACAGACTCTAGGTCTATCCACCTCACTACAGATAACTCAATTTCATTTCTCTTTATGGCTGAGTAATATTCCATTGTATATATGTACCACATCTTCTTTATCCACTCATCTGTCAATGGACACTTGGGTTGCTTCCATGTCCTGGCTATTGTAAATAGTGCTGCAATAAACATTGTGGTACATGACTCTTTTTTTTTTTTTTTTTTTTTTTTGCGGTACGCGGGCCTCTCACTGTTGTGGCCTCTCCCGTTGCGGAGCACAGGATCCGGACGCGCAGGCTCAGCGGCCATGGCTCACGGGCCCAGCCGCTCCGCGGCACGTGGGATCCTCCCGGACCGGGGCACGAACCCATGTCCCCTGCATCGGCAGGCGGACTCTCGACCACTGCGCCACCAGGGAAGCCCCATGACTCTTTTTGAATTATGGTTTCCTCAGGGTATATGCCCACTAGTGGGATTGCTGGGTCATGTGGTAGTTCTATGTTTAGTTTTTAAAGGAACCTCCATACGAGTCCCCAAATATACTTTAAATATTTAGAATATGAAAAATGTGGCATTTCAGCATGCATTGGCAATGAATAAATATGGCTGAGAAAATTAAGGATTTGATTTTTCCTCAAACCACATACTGACATAAATTCCAAATGAGACAAAGAGTTAAATGTAAAGAGGGAAGAGCTATGGGAACATATGTATATGTATAACTGATTCACTGTGTTATAAAGCAGAAACTAACACACCACTGTAAAGCAATAAGAAAAAAGAGTTAAATGTAACAATGATACCAAAAAGATAATAGAATAGAGGAAAATATTTATATAATGTTAGTGTAGAGGAGGCCACCCTAAGCTTAACACTGAAAGCAGAAACCATAAAGGGAAGTTGGAAAAATGTGACTGTGAAAAGATCTCACACATCAAAAATATCATAAACAAAATTAATAAGCAAATGATAAACTGGGAGGATTCAATATGTATTTGACAAAGCATTAATATCACTACAAGTTAATAGGAAAAAGACATCAGCCAAACAGGAATGGGCACTGAGCCTATCAGAGATGTGAACCCATCTGCAACATAAATAGTAATAAAAGAAATGCTACTAAAACCATGAGTTACCTCTTTCTGCCTCAGCTGAATGGGCACAGATAAGAAATTTTTTTTTTTTTTTTTTTTTTTGCTCTACGCAGACCTCTCACTGTTGTGGCCTCTCCCGTTGCGGAGCACAGGCTCCGGACGCGCAGGCTCAGCGGCCATGGCTCACGGGCCCAGCCGCTCCGCGGCATGTGGGATCTTCCCGGACCGGGGCACGAACCCGTGTCCCCTGCATTGGCAAGCGGACTCTCAACCACTGCACCACCAGGGAAGCCCCAGAAGATATTTTTTAAATGACACCCAGACAGGGGAGAGTTTGAACAAACAGACGCCCACATACTGCTGCTGGGGCTGTGCATTGGTACAACTGTTCTATAGGGTGAAAGCCCTTAAAGCTTTCCATCTGTTTGCACCAGAAATTGATCCTGAGGAAATAATCAGATGCACGAAATGAATGCATTAATGTGCATGCATCTCAGTGGCACTCACGCATGGAAAATAGAAACTGCCTAAATATGCATCCACGAGTCCAAACCCTGCTCCTCCAGCTAACTCCAGCAGTCACCCAAGTCCTCCTCCAAGCTTTTAGGACAAGAGTGCCTGTGATTTCCCCTAAAGAGCAAAAGAGTCCCCAGCCTTTCTCTGGTTTGAGCCTCACAGCGCCCCCTCGTGGCACGCAGGGCAGGGCTGGATTTTGCTCCTTCTGGTGGTCCTTGGTACCACCAAGGACCAGAGAGGGCCAGGTGGTTGCTGAAAATTTAACTTGTGATTTGCTTCTCGGTCCTGGTGTCCAGAAGGAATAGAAAGCACTTCCTGTCTCCCTAGATACCTGCTTTTGTTTCCAAGGCCTGGCTTCTTACTACTCTTGGGGCCTCGAAGACCCACGTGGTCAGCTCCACCCCTCCCCTCCCACCACCTATGCCCCAAATGCTCCTCCTTCCCTTTCCTGCCTGATTATATCTGAGCTCAGATGTCCCTCTCTCAGAAGCTCTTCCCCATTTCCATAGCTCCTTTATGATGTGTATTCCAGTTGCAGTTTTACATTAATTTATGTAGCTGCTTGATTTCTGTCTCTCTCTCTCCCAAGACTCTCAGTGCCACGTGGCAGGACTGTGTCAGTTGTGGCCCCAGGATCCACATGGTACGTGACACGTAATAGGGCCTCAACATGGCCAGCCATGGCTCTGGGAAATTCTTGTTCATTATTTCTTTGATAACCCCTTCCCCCCGCCTTTTTTTTTTTCTGTCTTCTTTTCAGAATGCCAGTCGGTTGGATGTTGAACTTCTTGAATTTATTTCACTAAGGATTATCTTTCCTCTTGTATATTTTTCTTTTTGACATTTTGTTCCATGTTCTAGAGAGTTCACCAATATGTTTTTCAAACCACCTATTAAAAGTTTTATTATGGGGCTTCCCTGGTGGCGCAGTGGTTGAGAGTCCGCCTGCCGATGCAGGGGACACGGGTTCGTGCCCCGGTCCGGGAAGATCCCACATGCCGCGGAGCGGCTAGGCCCGTGAGCCATGGCTGCTGAGCCTGCGCGTCCAGAGCCTGTGCTCTGCAACGGAAGAGGCCACAACAGTGAGAGGCCTGTGTACCGCAAAAAAAAAAAAAAGAAAAGAAAAAAGTTTTATTATGGCAAGCATTTTTTAAATTTTCAAAAGTTATTTTTTATATTTGTACACTCATGTTCATAACAGCATTATCACTATAGCCCAAAGGTAGAGACAAACCAAGTGTCCATCAATGGATGTGCTATACACACACAAAATGGAATATTTTTCAGCCTTAAAAGAGAAGGGAATGCTGACACAGGCTGTCACATGGATAAACTTTGAGGACATTATGTTAAGTGAAATAAGCCATTCACAAAAGGACAAATACTGTGTGATTCCACTTATACGCGGTACCTAGAGTAGTCAAATTTATACAGACAGGTGGTAGAATGGTGGGTGCCAGGGGCTGGTAGGAAGGGAGGAGTGGGGACTTAGTGTTTGATAGGTGCAGAGTTGCATTTTGCAAGATAAAGAAAATTCTGGAGATGGATGGTGGTGATGGTGGTACAACAATATGAAAGAAAGTACACTTAATGGCACTGTACACTTAGAAATGGTTAAAATGGTAAATTTTATATTATGTGTGTATTTTACCACAACTTTTTATAAGTTATTTCTTTTTCTATAGTTGTTCTTTTTTGGTAACATCTTGTCTTTTTCTTTTAAGATGCAGCATATTCTTGAGTATTCCTTAGGATACGAATTTTCTTTGTTTTTCAGTTGTCTTTTGTTCTCTGAATTTTCTCTGAGGACTTCCTTTGTTTTTTCACCTTCACTTTGGAAGCTTTTGTCAAAATGTGTGGAGCTACCTGGCATCTTTTAGTATTTAAGCAGGCTGACCTGGGGATATACGCACATGGGCAGAGCTTAGAGTGAACAAATGGGGAACCAGCTGTTAACCAGGGGACCCTAAATGCTGGAATAAGGGGACTGCTGACCACGCTAGCAACACCCACTCTCACCAGGCAGCTCATTCAATTGTCTTTAGAGAAGAAACTCTGATTTTCTTCCCTGGGGTAGGTAGGTGCCTGGCTGCATTCATGACTTGGTGGAACGAGCATGAAGTATTCACACTTGGATCTTCACTGGCTCTGCCTGTTCCAGCCCCACTTCTCACTCTTCCCTCTGTGATACCTGCCCTCACACCCGCAGGTGCTCTGAGGTTCCGCTGGCAGATGGGTGAGCCCCCCTGGTTCCAGCCCCTTTGCATATTTTCTGGGCTTCTGCTCCTCTTCCAAAGGTCTCTTCCTCCTTTCCATCTTCCAGAACCCCCTTCCGTCCTCTTTGCTGCGGTAGGTCTAGACTTTTCGCTCACTGACCCATCACTTGAATGAAGCAGAGGATATAAAGGTACCTTCCCAGTTCCCATCTTGAACTGATCTCTGCTTGTCCTGAGACCTTAAGAACCACTTTTCCAGTCATCACGGGGTGGGGAAATCAATGCCAGCCTCGGCTTTGAGCCCCTGAGTACCCAATCACCGGGCTACTCCATGAAGACACTCTGCACACCCTGTCACTGTGCACACACGCCACATCTGTTGTCAGCTTCTCCAGGGTTCTTTACACCTGGGTGAGGTCCCGGCCTCCTCACTCCCTCCCCTCACCTGGGACTCCACCTGTGGAGCTCCTGGCCTCTCTGCCCTGCACACCCAGAGCCACTGCCCTAACTCAGCCTCACTGTCCTGTGGGGGCTCATCACGGCGCTGCCGCCTTCAGCCTCTCCTCCCCCATCACGTACTGCCACAGCCAGAGCCACCTTCCGAATGCACAGGTCTGAGCGTGGCGCCTCCCTGCTTGAACTCTTCAGTTGACCTTTAGAGCCAGCAGGATCAAAACCGCAATCCTTAGCATGACATTCAAGGCCTTTTTTGAGCTGGACTCTGCCTGTGTCTCCAGCCTCATCTCTCTGTAATTTCTCGGTGAGCCACGTTCTCCTGGATGCGTCCCAGCCTTGGTCCGTGCTGGCCCCCTTCCTCAAACGCCCTTTCACCCCTTCTATTCCTAGATGGTTCAAATTCACCTGTTGGGGGAGGGACACTCATGCCCCCTCTTGGGGCTTCCTTCCATGTGGAGGGACATCTGTTAGTGTAACAGCCCCAGACTCCCATCTCCTCACTATCTACCTCTCCTTGGGAACTCCAGGGTCACCTCGTCCAGAAAGCCTTGGTGACTGCCAGGCTGGGTTGGGTCCCTCCTCTGTCCTCTACAATGCCCTGTACACTGAGCTCCCTCCCAGCTAAACAGCTCATCCCGTGCCATTCACCATGGAGGCAGCAATGTGTGTCCCCAGGCGGCTGGCAAGTCCTATATCCTCTTGTCTTTCTCCCTTCCTGCCCCACCCACTCAGGGCCAAGGGACGCTGGTTAGCAGTGTTCCCACACACCAGCCTCCTCTCTCAGATGGAACTTTGTCCCTAAGGCTCCAGATTCCTGGAGTCATATCACCCAAGGAAGGGTCTCCCTGATCTCCTGTGCCCTAGAAGCCATATGAATTGTTCCGCATGAACCCTGAACCTCCATTTGGGTTCCTCTTCCAAGTCCATGTCTTTTTCAGAGAATGGTCTTTATGATCTCTGGAAGTGCACACATACCTTGTAGAGAGCTGCAGAGCACTCATCTGTGTGGAAACATAACAAGAAAACATCCACAAAAACACACCAAGCCTCATATGGAACAGATCTGCCTGCATCGTGGTGATCCGTGTCTGTAATAGGTCTGCCACAGAGTGAGAAATTTAAAAACAAATGAAACACCACATGCCAATTGTGGTGCTGTGCTGCCCTTCAGTGGCAGTGGGTGGGCCTACTGCCTGCCCCTGGGAAATGGATGAGGCGTGTGGCCTGAGCGGAGCTGGCCCGGGAGGGAGAGAGAGGAGGAAGAGAGGCTTGGGGCTGCCCCCACCCAGACCCCTGGGAGTGATGCACGAACAAGCCACTTCAGAAGCGTTTCGGAAAGCATGCTTTGAAGGACACAGTGAGTAAGGGCCCCACTGAAAAATGTTCCCACAGCCAAGTAGGTTTGGAACCCCGCACACCATCCCTCTCTTGGATATTTCCAACACACGTTGGCTTATTAAGTGTTCTAACGAGTCCTACGGCAAAGAAACCTGTCTGTTCTGAATAACCTAGTGTTTCCCAGATGTCTTTGGCCACAGAATGCTTTTGCGGGGGGGGGGGGGCGGAATATTTGCTAACATCCTCTGAAAATATTTATTGTGGTCCTCTTGGGTTTTTCTCCTCCAAGTGTGCTTTGTGGGTTTACAGCATCAGCATCACCTGGGAGCTCGTTAGAAATGCAGAAGCATAGGCCACACCCCAGACCTACAGATTCAGAATTTGGAGGAGAAGGCCTAGGAATCTGCCTATTAATAAGCTCTCCGGGTGATTCTTATGCACGCTGAAGTTTGATAAACAGCACCATAGGGCAGTGGTTATGAAAGTGGGGTCAATGAACCTCCGGTCCCCAAAATCTTCTTAGGAGATGTACAAGGTCCAAATCATTTTCATCATATGCAATGATGTTTGCCTTTTGCATTGATAATACAAAAGCAATGGGGGTTGGGATATTGTGCTATAATAAGAAACAGACATGTTGGTCTTCATTCATGGTTCCTGACAAACAGCTCCTAAAACCCTTATAATTTCTAAGTGATAAGAGGGATAGAGGCTAAAGGAGCATCTTTTGTTATTCATAACAAACCCCTTTCAATCACACCCGAGTTTATATCAATATTAATGCGGTGACATTTGGAAAGTTCTTAAAGATGGTGGGCTGGTTGCCAGGAGAATCAATCATGTGATTAAAGGGTTGGCACGTTCATCCCTACCTCCTAACCTCCTGGGAGGGGCGTAGAATTAATTGCCAATGGCCAATGATTTAATCAATCCTGCCTATATAATGAAGCCTCCATAAAAATCCCTAAAATATGGGGTTGGGAGAGCTTTGGCTTGGTGAACCCATGGAGGTGCTGGGAGGGTGGCACACCTGGAGAGGTTATGGAAGCTCCATGCCCTTTCCCCATACCTTGCTCTATGCACCTCTTCCATCTGGCTGTTCCTAAATTCTGTCCTTTTATAATAAACTGGTGATCTAGTAAGTAAAGTGTTTTCCTGAGTTCTGTGGTCTGCTCTAGCAAATTATCGAACCTGCGGAGAGGGTCAACAGAAGCACAGACGACAACCTGGACTTGTGATGGGTGTCTGAAGTGGGGGCAGTCGTGTGGGACTGAGCCCTTAGCCTTTGGGATCTGACACTACCCCTAGGTAGAAGATGTCAGAACTGAGTTGAAGTAGGACACCCAGTCTGAGAACTGCTTGGTGTGAGAAAACTCCCCGCATATTTTGGTGGCCAGAAGTAGTAAGTGTAGAGAAGGAAAATGGAGAGTTTTTCCTTTCAGGAGTAAAACTGCTGTGCCCTACCAGCACGGTGGCACCGAACTGTCCTGGTGGACATTATATTCTTCATCGTCATGCACTCAAAGCAAATGAAACCCAGTTTCACTTACAGTTGTCCTTGCTGAAGAAAAAAAGCATAATTTTGTTAAGTCCCAGCTCCTGAGTCCACATCTTTTTAATAATCCATGTGAAGAAATGGGAAATACAGACAAAGCACTTTGGCTTCATTCCAAAATATGATGAATGTCTCGAGAAAAAACATTTGTGCAATCATCTGAGTTGCGAGCTGAACTAGCTGCATTGTTCGTGAAACACCATTTTTGCTTGAAAGAACTGCTGACTGACAAATTCTAGATTCAGACTTGGGTCTGTGGCTGGTAGTTTTTTCAAAAACGAAGAAAGTAAGCTTGTAATTTTTTTTTTTTGACTGCGCCACCTGGCATGCAGGATCCGAATTCCCCGACCAGGGATCGACCCTGCACCCCCTGCATTGGAAGCACAGAGTCCTAACCACTCGACCGCCAGGGAAGTCCCTTGTCATTTCAAGGAAAATGATAGTCTTTGTTGGTAATGATACAATTTGAGCGTTTCAAGTAGAAATGGGAATTCTAGAAAACCTGTATCCATGGCCATAAGCTTAACATCTTTCCAACGCTTGAAGACTTTTCTCATGAGCTCTGTACTAATATTAATAAATGTGTTTTTTTAATATTGTATAATAAAATGTTTCAACATTTGAAAGACCCCCCCATAACTCAGGGAACCAATGTTTTCCAAATGATCAATGCACAATGTTACAAAATCATGCCCAGTAAAAGATTCATTCAAAGTCCAGATAAACCAATGGATTTTAATGTAACAGAGTACCAAATTTTCAGTGATATGGTTTCAGATTCCATGTTGCAACTAACCTTTAAAAAGCTACAACTTGTTGATTTTTAGTGTAATGTTTAAGAAGAATATCCATAACTATCTGAGAAGAATCTTAAGACATTCCTCTCTTCTCCTACACACCTCTGTGAGGTCATCTTTCTTCATACACTTTAGCTGAAACACCACACTGCAATAGATTGAACGCAGAAGCAGCTATGAGAACCCAGGTGTCTTCTATTAAAGCCAGACATCAAAGAGACTTGCAAAGTGGAAACAGTGCCATTCTTCTCACTAAACTTTTTTTATTTTGGAAAATATGCTTATTTTACATAAAAATATGTTTTCTGTAATATGTAATGGCTTATTGTTATTTTAAAATAAGTTAAGAAATATTTTAAAACATTTCTCACTTTTAATTTCTAACATGGTAAATATCAATAGGTATAACTCAGAGACAAAGGCTCCTGGCATCCTTGGTAATTTTTAAAAATGCAAAGGGGCCCCAAGACCAAAGAGTTTGTGAAGTGCTGATCTCGGGGAACCTTTAGGGTTCTGAGGCCCAATATGAAGCCCCCTGACCTACAGAAGTGCAGTAGAGGACTGAGGCAGTGGGATGGGGTGGATCCAAGTGGCACTTTGGCCACAGAGGTGCCACAAGTAGGGTGCTTGGCTTTGGGTCTGTTGTGCCAGGGTCCACACCCTGGGAGGTGAGATGAGAGGCCAGGGACTCACAGCTACCCGGGCCTGCCTTCCTTCCTGCGGGAGGGACAGGTAGCCCTGGGGCCTCTCAGAGGAGGCTGTCAGGAGACCAGCTATATGGGTGGGGAGGATGCTCTGACCAGGCCCACCTGATGCTGATGATCTGTGGCTTCCTGGCCCCTTGTCAAGACCAAAGGCAGCCAGATCCAGTTCTGGCAGGTTCAAAACAGGACAGATTTCATTACAATCCTTCAGCCTCTCACCAGTGCTCACAATGGGAAGAAATCCGCTGATGGCTATGGTAAAAGGAGTCCACCATCTCCTTCTCCTGTCCTGAGGCCGTTTCCAGGTCCCTACCCAGCTCCTGACAGAGCCCCTCTTCCCTCAGGCTGCTTCCCTGAGCCTCCGAGGCCTCCCCACCCCCAGGATGCAGGGCCTGGGACAGTCATCTGCTCCACTCCCAGCAGGGCAGTTCTGGGGGCTGGAAGGAGGCAGGGGAGCTCTGAGGACCCCCTGGAGGATCCAGATGACCCTGGAACTTGGGCCCTTGTGCTGCAGCCCTAAGGGCATCTCCCTCTCTCCCTGCAGCTTGAGGTCAAGCAGCACTTTGGTAACCCTCTCTCCAACTCCTGATTCAGGTTCCTCGTGTTTGCCATTGTGCCAAGAGCAGCGTGGGCGGTCCTGGCAGACAGCGAGCACCTGTGTGGAAGTTGCAGCTCTACAGCTGCATGTGGAAGTTCCTTTTAGCTCGTGGATTCATGAATCCAGCCAAGTGCCTGGATATGTGGACTCAGTCTGACACAGTAGCTGTCCCTGCTTGGAGCCCGCCTCCCAGAGATTGGTGAGGGAGTGTGCTCAGTCGGGGGCGGGGGCAGGGGTGGGGGCACCCAGCCAGGAGTGTCCATTTCCCCAGTCAGGAGTGTCCATTTCCCCAGTCAGATGGAGAACAGGCCCCCGGACTGAGATTTATACGACTGTAATCCTGCTCCGGCCTGGGCACTGACTGGCGTGTAACCTTGAACAAGAATCCTCCCGTCTCTGGGTCTCAGTGTTGGACTTAATCATCCCTAAGGACTGATGCTGGTGTCTTTTTGAGTCTGGACAGGGTGCAGCTCTAGACACAGTCTGCACCTAGCATCTCCAGATGTAAGAAAGGTGACTGCCTCCTACTGATCTAGCCCTCTGCAGGAGGCCGCAGCTATCAGGCCACCATCTCGGTAGAGGTGGCTGTTCTAGCTGAGCTTCCAGGAGGATGTGGGGTGGGCAGTGCAGAGCCAGAGGGGTGATTCTCATCAGAGTCATAAAACCTTGTTGGAGCCCCATCTTTGATTCCACCAGAAGTAGACAGGAGCCAGGGACCGGGACTGTGGGAGACCCAGGTCTGTGGCAGCTTGGCTTTGATGGCATCTCTGAGCATCTTCTCCAGACTCTGTAAAATGGGACTAAGTGCTGGGGGGCACCGTCTGCTCTCTGAACAGTCAGCAGATAAATGCAAGGTGTCTGGGGCACCCCAAGTGCTCCAAATACCACCGCAGCTGACACAAAGCTGCACTTAGCGAGGAGTGTGCGCTGCTCCAGGGAGAAAATGAGGGTAATTGAGATGAACTTGGCTCCTGCCATTTTTTCCTCCTTCTCCTAATCACCAGGAAATGTGCTGCTGGCTGGGCAGGAGGGCCTGAGGGCCAATGCCCCCGGGAGTCCAGGGCTCAATTAAGCTGTGGCAAATTGGATTTCTGGCCATGAGGCCATGGGTCTAGGGTTGGCATTGAAACATGAGCTGCCAGGCGGTATTAGGGTAAGGGCTGGCCAGATGGGCCCACAGCTAATTCAATCTGGCTTCCCAGAAACAAGACTTGCAAGGCCTGAATTGTGGGCCTGGAGAGCCATGACTCCGGATGGGAGGGCAGAGCCCTGTGTGGGGTGGGCCCTGTGCCTCACACCTGACCTCTGCCAGCAACTGGGTACCACCAATCCTGACAGTCAGTGATAGGCAGTGGTTTAGTGTCAGGGAAAAAGCCTAGCTTGGGCATCCAGAGGTCCAGGCCTCTGGTCTCCACCTAGGTATCAGCTTCTATAAGAGTGGATTTGAGTGTGTGTGTGTGTGTGTGTCTGTGTGTGTGTGTGTGTGTGTGTGTGTGTGTGTGTGTGTGCGCGCGCACGCATGTGTGTGTCTCCAGAACTAACTCGTGACTCTATGGCTGTTATTATCTGTTAGGAAGAACAGAAAGAGTCAGGAAACTCGGAATTGGAGAGGGACTGAAACAGAAAGAGAGACAATAAGAGATAAAAATACGGTGAGATAGAGAGTGAGGCCAAGAGAGAGAAACAGAGAAAGAGGAAAAGGGATAAAAAGAAACAGCAGAGGGAGAACAGACAGAGAGAGACACTTAGACAGTAAGAGATACAGGCAGACAGACTTAGAGAGGGAAACTGAAAGAGACAGGAAGAGAAATTGAGAGAAGAGACGGAAGCCAAAATTTCACTACAAAATAGCGTCTGCCCCAAATGAGCACTAAGGGGGAGAGGGGAAACTGAGACACACACACACAGGAGAGCGACAGAGACAGAGACAGAGAAAGAGATGGAGAGAGAGAGGGCCCATGAGAGTTAGACACATAGAAACAGAAGGAGGCAGACAGACAGACCCTCAGAAAGGTGGAGGACTGTCAGAGAGACTAGGGGAGGGCTGACACAGAGGGAGAGGACTCTCTGGGGGAGGTGAGATTTAGGTCCAGAAGGATGGGAAGTGGAAAGGTCTAGTATGTTCTTGAGGGGACAAATTGAGGAGAGACCCTAAGGCAGGAAGACAAGCAGTACCTTTCTTTTTATGTTGGAATTTTATTACCTGTTAGTGACAAGCAACATAAGAGCCTTTTTTTTTTTTTTTTTTTTAAATCAAGAAGAGTTCCTAACCTGGGCTTAAAACCCAGTTCTTAAAGGGTCAGAGAGGGCCCCCATCTCCTAATTGTTAGGAAAGAGGGAACTGTGGGGTTTTGTCCTGGCTTCTTCTCGGTCGCTTTCTCCAGCGCCAGACATGGAATTCCAGCCTTTGGCTGGTCAACCTCCTCTGCAGTCCTGACCCAGTTTCCCCTCAGCAGCCTCTTCCCGGGTGTTGGCGCACCACTCAGCTGCCAGAGCTGTGGTAGACAGGACGGGGCAAGGCCCCCACGGGCGCCCCTGTGGTCCCGATTGATCAGGTCTCCCCAGAGCTGGTCCTGTTTGGCATTAATCCTCCATCTGTTTCCTGCCAGCCCTTCATCCCAGAGGTCACACAGTGGTGTCCCTGGATCCTGCCCTGCTCTCTGATACTTCAAACTTGCCAGGCACAAGCCCTTTAGGCCAGCGGTCCCCAACCTTTTTGGCACCAGGGCCCAGTTTCGTGGAAGACAGTTTTTCCACGGAGCAGGGGGTGGGGGGAGTGGGGTGGGGTGGTGGGGTGGTGGTGGTGGTTCAGGCGGTAATGCAGGAGATGGGGAGAGATGGGGACGGATGGAGAGCGATGGGGAGTGGTGGGGAGTGATGGGGAGAGATGGGGAGGGATGGGGAGCGACGGGGAGCAGTGGGGAGCGATGGGGAATGACGGGGAGCGATGGGGAGGGATGGGGAGCGATGTGGAGGGATGGGGAGCGATGTGGAGGGATGGGGAGCGATGGGGAGAAATGTGGAGAGATGGGGAGCAATGGGGAGCGATGGGGAGTGATGGGAAGGGATGGGGAGTGATAGGGAGCGATCGGGAGGGATGGGGAGGGATGGGAGCGATGGGGACGGATGGGGAGCAATGTGGCAGGATGGGGAGCGATGGGGAGCAATGTGGAGGGATGGGGAGCGATGGGGAGGGATGGGGAACTATGTGGAGGGATGGGGAGCGATGGGGAGTGATGGGGAGCGATGGGGAGGGATGGGGAGGGATAGGAGCGTTGGGGAGGGATGAGGAGGAAAGGGGAGCGATGGGGTGGGATGGGGAGGGATTGGGAGGAATGGGAGCGATGGGGAGGGATGGGGAGCAATGTGGAGGGATGGGGAGCGATGTGGAGGAATGTGGAGCTATGGGGAGCGATGGGGCAGGATAGGGAGCGATATGGAGCGATGGGGAAGGATGGGGAGGGATGGGGAGCGATGGGGAGCAATGGGGAGTGACGGGAGGGATGGGGAGAGATGGGGAGCAATGGGGAGGGATGCAGAGGGGTTGCGAGGGATGGGGAGCGATGGGGAGGGA
The DNA here is from genome assembly GCF_937001465.1 of Orcinus orca. NCBI lineage: Eukaryota > Metazoa > Chordata > Mammalia > Artiodactyla > Delphinidae > Orcinus > Orcinus orca. Next base: position 82,265,261 of record NC_064560.1, read on the forward strand.
TGGGGAGCGATGGGGAGGGATGGGGAGGGATCCAGAGTGATGGGGACGGATGGGGAGCGATGGGGAGGGATGGGCTGGGATGGGGAGGGATGGGGAGGGATGGGCTGGGATGGGGAGCGATGGGGAGGGATGGGGAGCAGCAGATGAAGCTTCGCTTGCTCGCCTGCTGCTCACCTCCTGCTGTGCGGCCCGGTTCCTAACATGCCTCCCAGTCTGCGGCCCAGGTACTGGGGCCCCTGCTTCAGGCCACTCCTTCCTGAGACTAGGCCCAGAAGGCCTGCAGAGACTGCTCACATCAGGGGTCTGGCGTGTCCATCCCCATCCTGAAGGACCCATTTCCTGTTCTCCCCCCACCCCCCTCCCTACTGTTGCCCCCAGGTTTCCCTCATCTTTACTCAATCAGGTGAGTCAGCTGGGGAACAGGGAGCCTCAGCTTCCCTACTGCACATGATGAACCAGGGAGAGAACGGACAGACTGGGGCAGTGGTTCGCAGCCTGTGCTGCACAGTGGAATCACCTGGGGAACTTTAAAAGCCACCCAGGCCTGGATCCCACCCCCAGAGACTCTGCTTTAGTTGGCTGGAGTGTGGCCTGGACATCAGGATTTTTAAAAGCTCCCAGGGCACCTTATTGTGCATCCAGGGTTAAGACCAGTGTCCTCGAGCCATGGCTAGCTGAGTCAGGAAGAGTCCATTCCACACCTCACTCGACAGAAGCTCAGAGATGGCCAGGGCCCTGCCTCCCATAACATGGCTGGAAGGGCAGAGCGGTGCCCACCAGAGCCCCTCCATCACCTTCCTAGGGTCTTCATGCTCTCCAGCCCTGGGGGACAACTACTCTGTCTCTCATGCATTTCTAAGTCTGCTCTGGCCTCAGGGAGTCTGGGGGTTGAGTTCTGTATCAACCTGTTACCAGCAATATACTCCTTTCTGACCTTCTCATCTGTAATCTGGAGATAACAGGATCCACCTCAAAGCATTGTAGTGACAATTAAATGAGCTAATACATGTTTAGGGCTTATCGTGGTGGCTGGCACTTAGTAAGTGCCTCGGATGAATGTTATCTATTAGTATTACTGTTGCTTTCATTACCCCCAATAATAAACAACAGGGTCTGATTGGCAATGTGGGGGAGTGGGGCAACCCATTGACATATGAAGTGGGTTGAATGGTGGCTCCCAAAAAGATATGTCCAATTCCTACCTGCCAGAACCTGAGAATGTGACCTTATTTGGAAAAGGGGGGTGGAGTATCTTTGTATATGTAATTAAGGATCTCTGGATGAGATCATCCTAGATTATCTGGGTGGGCCCTAAATCCAATGCTGAATGTCCTCATAAGAGACAGAAGAGGAGGGACTTCCCTGGTGGTGCAGTGAAGCAGATTCTGCGCTCCCAGTGCAGGGGGTCCAGATTCTATCCCTGGCAAGGGAACTAGATCCTACATGCATGCTGCAACTAAGAGTTCGCATGCCACAACTAAGGAGCCCTGGAGCCACAACTAAGGAGCCCACCTGCCACAACTAAGACCCAGCGCAACCAAATAAAAATAAATAAATAAATATATTAAAAACAAAACAGAAGAAGAACAGACACAGAGAAGACGGTGTGAGGAAGAGGCTGAATTTGGAGAGATGCAGCCACGAGCCAAGGAAGGCCTGGAGCCACCAGAAGCTGGAACCCCTTCAGAGATGTATTAGGAAAGATTTCAGCCTTTCTTCCACCTGTGTCTTTCTTTCCTGTGTGTCTCCTTTAGTTTCACATAGAACCCAGGAGAGAGGGAACCAACCTTGTCTGATAGATAAGAAAGCATGTTTATTTTCATGCTACAGTATTTAAAAAGAGAATTTAAAAAGCTAAGTGGCCAAAAAAAAAAAAAAATGAAGAAGAACATTTCTGGTCACCAAATGTGTGGCAGTTTTTCCCACACCAAGCAATTCTTTGCGATACCCGCTGGGTGTCCTACAGTTTAACTCAGTTCCCATGGGTTAAGGCCTCGGTCCCATGAGATTCCTCCCACCCCTCTCGATGCCAATTGAGAACAGTAGGTCCCCAGGTTACCCACAACTACTGTCCAACTTGGCTACAAATCAGAGGTCTTCGTGACCTCCTCCCCACTGGATTTGATGATTTGCTGGAGTGGCTCCCAGAACTCAGGAAACACTTGAGTACCTTTACCAGTTTATTAAAAGATACGGTAAAGGGTCCAGACGAACAGCCGCGTGAAGAGATTCACCGCACGATGTCTGGGTCCTGAGCACAGGAACTTCTGTCCCCGTGGAGTTGTGGGCATCCCCCTCCTGGTACATGGATGCACAGGGCAAGGTATGTGAGAAGGGGCGCAGGGCATCCATGCCCTCTCTGGGTGCCACTCTCCCAGCGCCCAGCCAGAGCTCTCCAAACCCCACACGTTGGCGGGTGTGTATGGAGGCTTCATCACGTGGGCACGATGAGTCACGAACTCCGTTCCCAGCCCTTCTCCTTTCTCAAGAGAATGGGGGGCGGGGGCTGGAATTTCCAAGCTTCTGATGGAGGCTTGTTCTTTCTGGTGATCAGCCCCCACCAGGGAGCCATCCAGGAGCCCACCTAGAGCTGCCTCATTAGAACGAAGAGGCTCCTATCACCCAGGAAATTACAAGGGTTTCAGGAGCTGTGTGTCAGGGACCAGGGCCAGAGACCAAATACTGGAACAAAAGATGCTACTAGTGCTCTCATCACTTGAGAAATTACAACAGTTTCAGGAACTGGAAACAGAGACCGATACATATTTTCTCTATTATCTCATAGGAGGGAGCGTGGCCCTGCTGACACCTTGATTTTAGACCCCAGAACTGTGAGTAAATTTCTGTTGTTTTGAGCCACTCGGTGGTAATGTGTTACAGCAGCCACAGGAAACTAATACACCTCCAGAGCTGAGCGCTGCTGGCTGCAGAATCCCTTGACCATGACAGGTGACCCGCTAGCTACACTTAGGGAAGTGGAGGGGCGGTGGCTCAGCACTGCCCTGAGGGCCTTCTGGGGCCAGGCACTGGAGGAGATGAAGTACCCTCTTCACTGTGGAGGACTTGGCCCGTTCCTTGCCCTCTCTGGGCCTCAGACCCCCACTGGTCCCACCTCCCTGCTTGGCACTGTATGTATCTCTGGGTCTCTGGGAGAAGTATCTGCCTCCCAGAGGCGGTGGGTGGTCAATTCCTCTGAGTCCCGGCCTTGGCAAGGCACATAGCAGCCTCTGGGGTGAAGTGGACCCCTGCCTCCCTGTCCCTGCACTGCCCAAGACTTCAGGGCTCAGACCTCCAGAGCTGATGACTAATGTAACTGGAAGAATTAAACCTCTCACCGTACGTCCTCGTCTCCCCAAATGGAGTTGGGGAAAATGAGTTCTAATGGAGTCCTTTCGATGGGGTGTTTGCAGAGCTTCCCTGAGGTCAGCTCTGGAGGTGACCAGAGGCCTCTGTCTGCCCTGGGTCCCCCTCCCACCCCCAGGGAGCACCGCCAGCCCCTAGCACCATGGGGCAGAGGGGCAGAGCCCCACACCAGGCTGAGTACCAGCCTCCTGCCAGGTGATGGTGCGCAGGACATGGTCTGGGCACCGTGGGGGGTTCAGGGAAGGGATTAAAATGAAAATGCCCCCCACCCCTTACATACACAGACACACAGACACACACACACACACACACACACACACACACACACAGATTTACCATTTAAATGAGAATGTAAACCTGTGGGGAATTCTCTGCTATGTAAACCTTTACAAAAGCGGGTAAATGTGTAAAAATCTTCATGGCCCTGGTGTTTTCCTAATAAGAGAAGTAAGAAGAATATAGGCAGTGGGCTGGGGGAGGAAGGGGGAGTTGGCTGGAAGCAGTGCTTTCCTGGAGGGCAGGGTGGGGGCTGGTGGTGAGGAAGGGGTGTGGCTGGGAAGTACAGTGGTGAGCGGCAGAGTCAGGGGATGGTGGCCTGGGGCCCCCAGACTGCTCCACGGCTGCCACTGCCCTCAGAGCTGGGAGAAAGCTTCTGCGCTGAGCCGGGAGTGCCCAGGTGAGTAATGGGCCGTCAGGGGCTCACAGGCCCCTCCCCTGGTTTCACCTGTGCTCTCTCCTCTTCCTGGATGTTTTGTCAGGAACAGCTGCTTCTATCATTTTATTATGTTTTGTTTTGTTTCTTAGCATTATCCTTGAATAGATTCTTGGTCTTTCTGTACACGGTGTGGAGGGCTCCCTTAGCTTGGGAAGGCTCCCAGCACACGTCTGGTGAGGGAGGGAAAGAGGAGAGATGAGACGAAGCAAAACAAACTCCTGGCATTTCCTCATGACAGCTTTTACTTATAGAGTCAAGCAGATTTTTAAAAATTGTACAGTCGTCCCTTGGCATCCATGGGGGATTAGTTCCAGTACCCCCTGCAGATACCAAAATCCTCGGATGCTCAAGTCCCTTATATAAAATGGTGCAGTATTTGCACGTAACCTTCGCACATCCTCCCGTATACTTGAAATCATCTCTAGATTCCTTAAAATACCTAATACAGTGTAAATGCCATGTAACAGTTGTCAATAGAGTGTGAAATGTATGTAAATAGTTGCTGGTGTAAATTGAAGTTTTGCTTTTGGGAACTTCCTGGAATTTTTTTTTCCAAATATTTTCGACCTGTGGTTGGTTGAATCTGTGGATTTGGACGGAACCCATGCATACAGAAGGCTGATGTAGTAAAATACACATAATATAAAATCAACCACTTCAGCCATTTTAAAGTGTACAATTCAGTGGCATTAAGTACATTCACAGGGTCTTGCAACCATCACCACTATCTAGTTCTCGGACTTTTGGAAACCACACGCCTCTGAAGGCGTCCCTCCTCATTCCCCACCCTCAGGCACTGGCCACCACTGTCTGCTTTCTGTCTGCATAGATTTGCTTTAAGTCAAGAAGATGTTTTGATCTTTGTATTCCACTTAAAATGCAAATAACCGCGAGAGGACCCACAATTTGCATTTTTAATTTCATTCACTTCTACAACACTCGCCCTCCACCCCACTCCATAGTTTAGAAATTGTGTTGTGCGGGAAGCACTAGCGGGGAAGCCAAGAGACCTCGGTTCTAGCTCCTTCTGTCAGAGCTCTGTGACCTTGAGAGGGTCCCTGGCTCTCTCTGGGCCTCAACATCCCCATCTTGAGTCACCAGATTCAGACTCAGCTAATGTTCTTCAGGGCCCTCTGCAGCTCCGAGCTTCTGGTGCAGCAGTGGAAGTCCATTGCTCTAGCTGCGTGAGAGAGAATCTGGGAGCTGGATGCTAAGAGGAAGCCAGGAGGGGGGAAGAGGCACTGCTGAGGGCTCCAGACCAGGCCCGCCTGGCCCACCACTCAGCCCTGAGCCTGCCCTGTCCACATCCGCTTCCTGGCTGGCCCCAAATCCCAATCACACTTTGAAGGTTGGACTTACTGGGCCCCATCTGAAGGGATGAGTCTCCTGGGGGCCTCAAGCACTGGCCTCCCTGGGCAGGCTGAGGAAGGACAAGACAGGACAGGGCAGGGTGGCGGGGAGGCTTGAGGGGGCTGGGGAAGCGCCCGACATCAGGGTGGGAGTGGCTAAGGACTGGGATGTGAGGGCCCTCATCAAAGGCTCCTGGGCCCTGCTTGCTCCAGCGCTCATGGGAGCTGGTCCTGGGATCTTTCTAGTGGGCTGGAAAGATCTTTCCAGTTCCCATGTAAACAGGTATGTCAGGGAAGAAAATGATAGCAAAGAACTTGTAGTCACCTCTCCCGTCCTTTCTCTAAAGGAAGGATTCCTTGTTTGTGGGCTCTTGGCTTCCCAGAAGTTATTGTGTCTCTTATGTTGTGAAGGGAGAAAGGTTGAGGTGCAGAGTGGGACAAGGTAAGAGAGGCCAGATCGATCCATCTGAGGAAAGATGGAGAAACCCCTGGAGGGGAGGGTGGGGTAAAGGAAGACAGGGCATAGCTGCAGTTTGGGGTGAGCAGGAGAAAAGAGGGGCAGAGGTTTGGGGAACGACTGGAAGGACCAGGCTCGTGGTGAGAAGTGTTTAGAGGAGATCTGGGGTTCTTTCGTCTTGTGATGTGTCGCATAAACCCCTCCTCCGTGTCCCCATGAAACCACGACTAACGATTTATGTTACACTTCAGCGCTTTGGCAGTGAGACTCATGTCTTTTCTTTTTTCTGTTTTTTGAATAATGCCTTGGCCTAGCTCCATTTGAATCACTCAGGGCTACACATCTTCAGCAGGTTTTGTCAGTGTTCCGTTAGCAAAATGTTGGTTTTCCTGCTTTGGGGGTTGCCTTGACCACTTGGCAAGCCCTTCTGTAGAGGGAGGTGCCTCAGAAACCGCTTCTTTGGACTGCAGCTCTGCTCCCCAGCCCTGGGGTCTCCTGAATGGGTGGCCCCATTGAGAGGATAATACTTGAAACTGGGTCGTGACCTGTCAGCTGAGGCACCTGGCCATCACCAGAGGCCCTTCTCTCACCCCTCCCCAGCCCTCATTCTCCCCTGGGCTCCCCACTGGCTGGGCTCCTGCATCCTCTCCCAGTCTCCCTCGCACCCTGTGGGAAGTGGACATCATCATCTCAGGCCACTGGGACAATCACAACATTCCAGCCACGGAGAGTGCTACCAGGCCCAGTGGGGTAGAAGCACTTGGTAGAAAAGTCCCTCCATAAGGAAGGCTCTTGCAATTCTGCAGTGACCCTGGGAGGGTCTATGACTCCATGTCCGTTCCTCCAGCTCTGGCCCTTAGGCCTGTGGCAGCCTCTTGGAGAGCCCAGCCCTCAGAGGGAGGGAGACGTGGATCCTTGGCCTGGTTCCCAGCCCAGTCTCAAACTCTAGGTACCTGCTTCTCCTTCTTCCCCATGGCCTCCCTGTGGCCTCTGACCCATCTGTCAGCCCCCCATCTTGGGGGCTGCTGGGGAGGCTGGAGAGAATGGATGCAAAGTGCTTAACACAAGACCCCAACCCTAGTATGCACTCCCTCCGTAGGACATTGCATCCCAATCCAGAACTCAGGTGCACAAGAAGTATCGCTGGCCTTTATCTTCTTAAATGCAACATTTGAATTTCTAAAACTCAACATTCCCTTTCTTGGGCAGTCAGCTGTGCCTCTGTCCTGTGGTCTTATATAAAGTCAGGGGGTTTGGGATATGAGGAGACATCTCGTCCTCAGTCATCCTTCCAGCCAGATTACTGCTGAGATGTCCATCTTTTCTGTCCATTATTTCTGTTCTGTGGCCCAGGAAATGCTGTGCAAGAGGGCTGGGCATCCTCCCTCTGTCCTTCCCTTCCTCCCTCCACCCTACCATATCCTCCCCCGACAGGCAGTGGGGTCCAGAGCTGGCTCCCAGCTAGGATGAGGGGGAAGGACAGGAAAGAGAGAAAAGCTTGGGTTAGTATTTCCAAACTTGCTCCTGTCACAAGTACCCATGTGTCTGAATATAAATGTTTCACTGAGCCGTCCTTCTGCCTCACCAAGGCGGCCTAGGCCACGGGAGGGAGAGAGGAAAGACATTTAGAAAGAGCTGAGTTCCCGATGGGGAGGGAGCGATGAGGAAGCTCTCAGGGCCCATTGGGATGGTGTACTCTCCATTCATGCTTTGAAGCCAATTAGCAGAAAGTGGTAATGGGATTTCACAGTGGGGCTCCTTGGCCATATGGCTCAGAGCCTCCCTGCGTGCACCCAGGATGGCGTTTGGGAAGCTCTGAGAGTGATAGACATGTTTGGTGACATTCAGGAAATTCTGCAGACCTGCTCACTCCTGGGCCTGAGACCCTGATTCACGAGGGGCATCAGGAGGGCAGGGACTGGGAGGGAGGGCAAATTTGAATTAGTGATCACAGGCGTGTGTTCTGCCAGCTGGCTTTGCACTCAAGAGCCCTTTAAGTAAAACAGAGAACAGATATGTTTCTAGAGGGTTCACCCACCCCAGGGCTGCCTTGCACAGGGGAGGTGGGGGAGAATTGGCATCGGACTCGGAGTTAGAAGATGCAGAGTGGAACCTGCTCTCACATCCTTGGGCAGATCACATCTCCTTTCTGAGCTGCAGGTTCCTGACTGTGAAATGGGGATGAAACCACCTCCCCTGGCTGTTCAGATTAAATGTAAATTCGCCTGACCAGTGCCTGGTGCAAACACAATTGCTTAATATATATGTTGGCCGGCCACTTTCCTCCTCACTGCCCTGGGCAAAATGAAAAACATTTTGAAATAGAGACACCAGCAAAGGGCAGCAGCAAAAGGAGGAAACAACTACCCACTCACTTCCCAGAGAGGTGCCCTGAAGGAGGCAGCATTGAGCCTGGAAAACAGGAGGACTTCGGGGGGCAAGGGTTAGGGGATGGCAAGCCCAGTGTCCAGAGCAGCCAGGCGAAGGCAGGACATCACCTGGTTCAGGGAATAGGGCTCCCCATGCATTGTACATGCGGATACAATGACAAGTCATGGGCCTCGGGTACCTGGTAAAGAATATGAACTTTATTCTGTAGGCAATGGGGAGCTAGTGAAGATTTTTGAGGAGGTGAAGAGCAGGCTACGATCTGTGTGCTGGAAGCCCAGATCTGGTGACCCCACCGAGAGAAGACTGGAGGAGGTGAGATTGGAGCCAGAAAGACCAATTCAGGGAGAGGGGATGGGGAAGCGTAGGAGGGAAGAATCAAAAGATGTGGTGATGTTAGAATGAATAGGTCTTGGTAAGCAATGACCTTGGCAGGTGAGAGTGGAGTGGTGGTGGTCTAGGATGATGCCCAAACAGCTGGCTAGGAAGTTTGGGGGGGGGTGGAGCTGGGTACAGGAGATGGGGAGCAGCAGTCAGGAGCAGGTGATGAGTCCGTATTTGGACAAGGTAAGTTTGAGGAGGCAGTGGGCCATCCAGGCAATTACCAGCAGGATATGTGGGTCTGAATCCCAGGGATATATTGTAGTTACTTGTTTGGGGTCCCCCCACCACCAAGTTCAGGGCCCCGTTGAATGAGCATCCCACTCATTGATCTTGGCAGTGGAGGTACAGGGCAGCCCAGGCTGAATGCTGTGTGACCTGGCTCAACTCCCTCCCCTCTCCTCCCATGCTGGGTGCTCAGCTGGGCCCAGGGCAGGGGATCTCTGAAGAGCAGGGCCCTGCTGTTCCATCTCTTCTGTCATACTCCAGGACCTGGGTAATGTGGCTGTGCCCCCGCTCCCCCCCTACCGAGACACTGTACTCCGTCCCTGCCGGGATATCTGTGAGAGCAGCGGAGAATGTCCCTTAGGACGGCTGCCTGGGGTTTGGCCCCCACACGTTCTGATAAAAGATTTTTGTAAAAAACCTTGCTCTTTCAAACCTCAATTTCCTCCTCACTTCCATTAAATAAAATTTTAAAAAGCTACTTAAAGATAAATTTAATATGCTTTATTGGATCCAGTGATTAAAAATGGATTTAGAGTTTTGATTTCCGTGCTCCCTGCTGGAGTGAGCTGTGTAAAGATAGCTCAGGAGGCCCTGGCAAGGGGGAGTTATTTAGGCTTTCACTGCTGTTACTGGAAGAAGAAGGCTGTTCTCTGGGGAAAGGTGAAGGTCAACATTTGTGATTTGGGATTTCGTTGAAGAGAGTATCTGGGAAATTACCACAAACTGGGCAGCTGATTCAGAGAATGATTAGATGTTCTAACCACACACAGCCTCTCTCAGATTTTATAATCCTCATTCAACAGTAATCATTCATTCAACAAGCTCTTACATTGTGCCAGGCTTTACAGACACAGATAGGAAGAAGCAGGATCCCATGTGGGTGATCCCTAGATCTCAGGGTACCTAAGGGTACTGAGTGTAATCCCATCCCTCTGCCACCTGAGCCTAAGCCAAACAGGGCAAAGCATAGCCCCAGTCACAGTGATCGGTTCAGAAGAGAGTACCTGACCTTAAGTATTATAATCAAAGTGAACAGGACTTTTGTTCGATGGTCAAAGGACAAGAAGCTTTCTTCTTCTGGATGTCGCAGAGGGTAGATGTGAGACCCAAAACAATGGTAGTCATTTTGTAATCTTGAAGGAAGCTGGACAGAAAAGGAAACAATTACACAGAGGAGAGCAGAGCCTAGGGAATGCAAAGAGACAGAGCCGGGACCCTGATCAAACTCTGCCTGAAGCCTGACCAACTTCCAAACTTTGAAGTTTTGCCAGCCTACACATTCCTTCTATGTAAACCAATTTGTAGAAAAAAGAGTTCTAACTGAAGTGAGCGCATAACATGTGCCTACCATTCACATGACTAATCTAATTTAGTCCTCACAGCAACTCTTTAATGTAGAGATTGGCCACCCCATTTTACAGATGAAAGTACTGAAGCCAGTGATTAAGTGACTTCATGAGGTCACCCTGTTAGTATGTGAGGGAGTTGGGGTTTCAACCGAAGAATTTTGACTCCGAAACCTGTTTTCTGCAACACAAGATTGACTGCTGTGTTGGCAAAACAAATTCTTCTTATTTGGGGATCCTTCTAGGACTGATTTTCTGGTGGTGTTTTTGGAACTAGAGAATGGGTCAAGTTTCTTGGCTGGTTTGACAAATGACAAAGGGCAGGCAGAGGAGAGAAGCCATGAGGTGCAGCCCCCAGAACCTTGCAGGTAGCTTGGGGAAAGCTTCAGAAGGTGTGGAATTGCAGAGCTAGAACCACGATTAGCTGTATCTCAAGAGGCAGGGGATCCATCTGGTCTCTGGGTAGAAAAACAGAAATCAGAGCTTTGTAGATAACATGTCTGTTCCTTATCGTGCAGACAGGCTTTCTGCAATGACGAACCTCCTCATTTTTGCTCACAGAGCAGGCTTGACATTTATATAGATTAATTCCAACTTGACATTTTGACCAAAGGAACTATTAACCCTTCCTTTCCCCAGGGGAGAAACAGCTTGTGGGGCCTGACCGGTAGGTGACCCCATCAATCTGTTCCAGCCCCTTCTCTGGCTCAACATCTGGCTGGACACGGATGGCTTCTCCACGGCTCCGAGGAGTTACAGCCAACGGGAAGAATGGGCGTTTTCTTTCCTGGGCTCATTTTTCACGCTGCCTGGTTTTGCTGCAGATGCAATCAAAGCTAAAGCTCAATTTGTTGGGCAGGAGGGGCAGCTGGTGGCAGGCCCGCACCTGGGCTGTTAGATAAACCTCCACACAGCCTGTGGAAGCCAAAATCGAGATTTAAAAGGGAAGAGCTTGATTTTGTTGACAATTGCTTTATGATTCATTTAGTAAAATTCTTTCCCTTTCACTCTGTTGTTCATCGGATCCTCTCTGCAGCCCTGCAAGGGGACGGACACGGGTCATTATCCTCATTTCACTCAAAGCCCAGAGAGGTCAATTCAGTTGCCCCAAGTTGCACAGCTGGTCAGTGCTTTCAGCCCCTGAAAACTAAGTGCTCTTTTTACTATACCACACTCCTTCTTTCAGGCAAATTTAGGGGAAAACTTAAAGGATCCACTGAACTCAAAATTTAACAACTCGAGCCACCTGTCCCTTCTACTCCCGGCAGATCTGAATGCACACCCCCATGCCACGTTGCAGCCCACCCCCTCTCCCTGCTGGTGCTAATCCCTCTGTGTTCTTGGTGAGCCCATCTCTCCATATGACTGTGAGCTGGTCCGGGCTGCATGATGTGGAATGGAGCTCCCCCGTGGGGCACCACTGGCATTTGGGATCAGATAATTCTCCATTTTACAGGGCTGTCCTGTAGGACATTCCTGGATCCTGCCCACTAAACTCCAGTAGTGTCTCTCCATTCTTTAATACCCCTCCCCACCAAAACACCCCAGACATTTCCAAATTTCCCAGGGTGGCAGTAGGGACTGGGTGGAGAAGGGGTAGGCAGTACGGCCCCTGGTTGAGAACACGGGTTTTGGAATAAGATAGCTGAGGATTCAAACCTTCCCTCTGCTCTTCCTAGCAGAGTGAACTTAGAGTCCTGGCTTCCTGCTCTGGAAATTTACCTCAGAGAGTAATCAGGAAGATGAAATGAGATAATGGACCAAATGCACAAAGCTCTCTGCCAACATGAGATGTTTTTATTAAGTAACATAAAAATAACAAAGTGAAGTCCTGTCCCTTTAATACTCAGTCCTACTATATGCACAGCAGGTGCTGAGTAAAGGTGACCTCCTTCCTCTGTGTGCTCAGCACCTATCTCAACAGCCACATCAACAATAATAACTAACATTTATTGTCTGCTTCTTGCGTGTAAGGCAGTGAGCAAAGTACTTGACACATCACTCCATTTAATTCCCACAACAACCCTATGAAGTAGGTACGTTATTGTCCCCATCTTACAAATGAGGGGACTGAGTGCCATGGAGCAGACGTTGGCAAACCACAGCCAGTGGACCGAATCCGATCAGCCTCTGCCTGTTTTTCTGTAACACAGACACTTTCATTCATTTATGTATTGTCAACAGTCGCTGCTTTCACGTTGATTAATTGCTTGCAACAGAGACTATATATATATAGGGGCTGCAGAGCCTAAAATATTTACTATCATTAGACAATGAACTTGTAAAATATATTTTTTTAAATAGATTATGTTATATTTTTTTATTGTGGTAAAGTGTACATAAAATTTACCATCTTAATTATCTTTACGTGTACAGTTCTGTGGCATTAAGTACATTCACAATGTTGTGCAACCGTCACCACCATCCATCTCCAGAACCTTCTCATCTTCCCAGACTGAAACTCTGTACCCATTAAACAACGGCTCTCCATTCCCCCTCCCCTCAGCCCCTGGAAACCACCACTTTACTTTCTGTCTCTATGAATTTACCTCTTCTAGGTACTTCATATAAGTGGAATGTAATATTTTTCTTTTTATGTCTGGCTTCTTTTACTTAGCATAATGTTTTCAAGGCTCAACCATGTTATAGCATGTATTTGTTTGTGACTAGATAATATATGAATAGAATATAAAATTCAAAAGATGCAAAAGGACATAGAGTGAAATGGCTTCTGTTCCTGCCCACTCCAGGCCTCAGATCCCCTCCCAAGAGACAACCAGACAACCGCTGTTACTGGATTCGTATGCCTCTTTTTTGAGTCAATGCATATTCAGCACATACATTTAAATAATATTTGCAAATATATTTTCACGCAGGTATTAGGAAACCAAGCACATTGTTCCTGCATCTCACTGGCATTCTTCACAATAGGTCTTGGAGATTGTTTCATATCATTATTAGGGCTGTCTCCTTCTTTTCAGCACCTGCATGGAATTCCACTGTGTTAATATATCATTCACCGTTGAATGTATTATTTATCTGGTCCCTGTTAATAGACGTTTAGGTTGTTTTTGATCTTTTTCAGTATCAACAGTGCTAATAGTGCTGCAGTGAATGTCCTTGTCATATTTTTTTAATGTTCGTTTATTTATTTATGTATTTGGCTGCTCTGGGTCTTAGTTGCAGTACTCGGGATCTTTGCTGTGGCATGCGGGATCTTTTTTTTTTTTTTTTTTTAGATGCAGTATGCAGGTTCTTAGTTGTAGCATGCAGGATCTAGTTCCCTGACCAGGGATTAAACCCCAGGGCCCCTGCATTGGGAGAGTGGAGTCTTAACCACTGGACCACTAGGGAAATCCCCCTTGTAATATTTTCTAAGTGAGTTTTTAAATCCAATCTACTAGAGGATGGAAGGAAGCATTTTTCCTATCCACCCCATTCTAGCTGCATTGTTAGGGAAAGTTATGCTACCTGGAGAACCATATTTGGCTAAGAGATACAGGAGTGCCTGAATCCTACGCTGTTCTAATTGCTTTCTCATCCCCATATGGACCCATGGGAGATGTAGAAAAAAGATGAGGACCACTTCATTCTTAGAGGGGCTGAAACCCTAAGGCCATGCTCTCTGGAGGATGCCTAGGAGGGCTCTTGCTGCCCCTATCCCAGGGTTTCTCCACCTCGGCACTATTGGCATATTGGACTAGATAGTCCTTTGTTGTAAGAGGCTGTCCTGTGCATTGTAGGATGCAATGTAGCAGCGTCCCTGGCTTCTACCCACTAAATGCCAGTAGCACCCTCCCCAGAGTTGTGGCAACCCCAAATATCCAGACATGGCCAAATGTCCCTTGGTTGAAACCCACTGCTCTAACCCAACACGAACCTCAGAATTGTACCACCCTCAGGTGGCAGGAGACCAAGGCACCAGGACAGCTCTGGCCTAGGATAGGAATGGAAGCGAGATGACCAGGCTTGGCCAACCAGGGTCAGCCTGTCTTGTGAAGGGAGCTCCATGGAGGCAGAGGAACCCTCGCATGCCATGTCCAAGTGCAGAACCTTTTCACAGTAATGACCCTGCTCACTGGTAAACATGACTTCACAGTACATTGGAGTCCAACCAACCTTAAGAGTGACTTCTTGCAGGAAGGATGGGCTGGGAAGCTGGGGGAGATCTTGAGGCTATATGTACTCTACTCATGCACGGAGCAAACTTTGCTTAGTTTGTCCACTATTCTGCTCTATGAGAGTTAGTGAATTTGAAAACCAAATTTTCAAGGTTTTGAATACGGAAGCCCAAAACTCAGAAGGAACCTCTGAGTTTATCTGGTGATATTCCCGTCCTCCCAATTCTGTGAGTTACCTGGAGACTGTGTCTTACTTATCCCTGAGTGGTCACCACCAGGCCACAGTCCATTTGTGGACTGAATGAAGGAAGTTAAGAGGCAGCAAATACTACCCCCCCACACACCTATCATCTCTCTTCCATCTGACCTAGTTTGCCCTTCAGGGTCTATAGATCTTTATCCTGGAGTCCCAAGTGTCTTGGCTCAGGGTCACTCTTTTTTTTTTTTTTTTTAATGTATACTTGACATATAACATTATATTAGTTTCTGGCATACAATGTAATAATTCAATATTTGTGTATAGTGTGAAATGGTCAAATAAGTCTAGTTAACATCTATCACCATACATAGTTACAAAATTTATATTATATATAATATTTGTTTCTATATCTATCACATTTTTTATCCACTCATCCATCAGTGAGGACTTAAGTTGTTACCATATCTTGGCTATTGTAAATAATGCTGCAATGAACATGGGGGTGCATATATCTTCTGGAATTAGTGTTTTTATTTTCTTTGGATAAATACCCAGAAGTGGGGTTGCTAGTTCATGTGGTAGTTCTATTTTTAATTTTTTGAGGAACCTCCCTATTGTTTTCCATAGCGGCTGCACCAATTTACATTCCCACTAACAGTGCACAAGGGTTCCCTTTTCTCCACATCCTCATCACCTGTTTCTTGTCCTTTCAAAAATAGCCATTATAAGAGGTGTAAGGTGATACCTCACTGTGGCTCTGATTTGCACTTCCCTGTTGGCCATCTGTAGTCTTTGGGAAAATGTCTACTCAGATCCTCTGCCCATTTTTTTAAATTGGGCTGTTTGGTTTTTTGCTATTGAGTTGTAAGAATTCTTTATATATTTTGGATATTAACCCTTCTCAGGTATATGATTATTTTCTCCCATTCAGTCGGTGGCCTTTTCATTTTGTTGTTGGTTTCCTTTGTTGTGCAGAAACATTTTAGTTTGATGTAATCCCACTTGTTTATTTTTGTTTTTCTGCCTTTGCTTTTGGTTGTCAAATCAAAAAAATCATCGCCAAAACTGATGTAAAGGAGCTTATTGCCTATGTTTTCTTCTAAGAGTCGTGTGAGTTCAGATCTTATGTTCAAGGCTTTAATCAATTTTGAGTTCATTTTTGTGTATGGTGTAAGATAGTGGTCCAGTTTCATTCTTTTACAAGTGGCTGTCCAGTTTCTTAAGGACCATTTATTGAAGAGGCTGTCCTTCTCCCATTGTATATTCTTGCCTTCCTTTTCATAAATTAGTTGACCACATATGTGTGGGTTTATTTCTGGGCTGTTAATTCTGTTCCATTATCTATGTCTCTGTTTTTAAACCAATACCATACTGTTTTGATCACTATAACTTTTAAATATAGTTTGAAGTCAGGGAGTGTGATGCCCCAACTTTGTTCTTCTTTCTCATGATAGCTTTGGCTGTTCAGGGCCTTTTGTGGTTTCATGTAAATTTTAGGATTGTGTGTTCTATTTCTGTGAAAAATGCCATTGGAATTTTGACAGAGATTGCATTGAATCTGTAGATTGGTTTGGGTAGTATGGATATTTTAACAATGTTAATTCTTCCAATCCAAGGACATGGAATATTTTTACATTTACAGGTATCCCATGTAAATCTCTTTTTGAAAGTTTGCTTTGTGCTACTTTGCTTTTACCAAAGAACTACTACATTAGTACCTGTTTTTGCTAACCAAAAGAAATCTGGAGAGGATTTTTGCTTTTATATAAAAAGGTGGAAAGTGAAAATAGTGTTCAGTGTTTCTTTTGTAGCAAGCCCTTTCAGTGACAGCGAGAGTGGCACCACCAAGCTCCTGCCCTGGGAACTACACTCAGCATCTCAGCATCAAGCTATCGTAGCTTTGAACTGTGTCTGTGAGCATCTGTGCCTTATCTAGATTTGTTTTTTTACATCGAAATAAGATGTAAAAAATGTCCTAAGGTAATTGTTTCTTCTCTTTACATCATTTCAGCTTACAAAAGTTTTCGTAAGAATGCTCTTCTTTTGTATAGTGAAAGAAACCTGTATTTGTATCTTCTTCAGTTTCTTTCATTAATGTCTTACAGTTTTCCGTGTATAGGTCTTTCACCTTCTTGGTTAAATTTATTCCTAGGTATTTTATTCTTTTTGATGCAATTGTGTATGGGATTATTTTCTTAATTTCTCATTCTGGGATCACTCTTAATGAGATGCAGTGGGAAGTGCTCCTGGGCCTAGTCCTATATGCCCTGCTATTTGCCATAGTGGCCCAACACCCCTCAGCATCCTTGGACTCATCCTTGAAAAGAGGGAATATGAAAAGAATAAGTCACAAAGACTGCAATATGGAGCAGTGTGGTGGTGTGACAGGAAGGAAGGGAGAGAGGGAAGGAGGGAGCCACAGAGTTTTAGCATTGACAGAGCCTGGGAGACCACCTTAGTTCCTGAGACCATATTATATGAGCCAGAAATCTGGACTTGTGGCATTACTAGAGCTTTTGGATCTGTTGCTGTGTGAGAGGCTATCTGGGAGATAATAAGTGTTATTATGGGTAATAATTAGCTAACTTCTATGTCATAGCCACTGTTGCAAGATCTTTATATACATTACTTCATCTAATCTTTACAATCGCCTTGTGAGAACTAGATACTATTGTTATCTCATTTTAGAGTTGGAGAAATCCAGGCTTAGAGTGGTTAAGTAATTTGCCTCAGGTCACATGGCTAGTAAATAGCAGAGCCAGGATTTGAATCCTGAAAGTCTGAGTCTAGGGCCTTGACCACTCTACTCACTCCCTAGCTAACATATTTGAGGATGGAATGTTTGCATGATTTAGATAAGCTTTGATGGATGGTTTCTGTAATCTTAGTCCAACCTCCTACTCAGTGCAAACATTATCTCCACAGTTTGGCCCCAACAGGGCTAAATAGCTTCAGGAATGGAGAACTCACCACCTCATTTTTATAAATCTCTAAGGTTATTTATTGCTGCGTAACAAGACATCCCAAAACTTTGTGGCTAAAACAACTTATTCTTTCTCTCTGTTCTATGGGTTGACCGGTTCTTCTCCACATGGAGTTGGCTGGGGCCGCTCACAAGACTGAATTTACCTGGGAGCTCGGCTGGAATGTCTTGGTTCTCTCTCCTCCACGTGAACTCTTCCTCATGAAGTGTCTCACCTTCCAGGGCCTCTGTATGTGATTCTCTCTCTCTACCAGGATAGCCTGGAGTTCCTCACAGTGTGGCAGCTGGGTTTCCAGAAGAGCTTGTGGGCTCTGCTTGTATCACACTTGGTAATGTCCCATTGGCCAAAGCAAGTCACGTGGCCAAGCCCAGAGTGGGAGGGGCCACACAAAGGCTGGAACACTGGGAACAGTGGTTTGTAGGGGTCACCAGTGGATCTCCCATAGATGCCTTCTATTGGAATTGGAACAGCGGATGTGGACTCTGCTTCCCTGTCAGGGTCCAAGGACAGGCTGCTAGAGTTGGCATTTCCTTCCCACACTTCTCCTGGATCAGGCCATATTTGAGTCCTATGTCAGCTTGTATTCCCTTAATTAACCTGAATCAGGTAAATCATCATTTACCCCTGTTTTGCCTTGGATAGTTGGCCTTTACTTTTTTCCTGGTTGACCTGTAGGATTTATGTAATATATTGGTATTCATCTGACCTGTTGATGCTGGACATCATGCTGGAGGAGCTGGCACTCAAACATCAAGGTGAATGTCATAGGACCCCATAGCTCACAAATTGAGGCCAGTGAGGGTTGGGGGCTCCCAGGAGAGGCATCACCCAATAAATGTTGGGTGGAGGTCACCATGTCATGCTGAGGCCTTCTAGTAAAAACCCTGGTTGTCATAGTGGTGGGAGAGAGGAGGATTGAAATCAAGATTGTGAAGTGCATCTGAAATGTCCCCTGCAGCTCCAGGCGAGGGAGGTCCACATCCTGAGATGGCAATAAAATCTAAGATCCCACAGGCCAAGCTACTTTCTGCCTCCTTGATGTTACCCCATGACACATATGGACCACAGCTTTTGAAAGGGGTGGGGTGATAAAGATCATAGAATAAAGAATTAAAAGAACTGACTTGTAGGATTTGAAGCTGTTTCCCCTCCTAGGTGACTGGGCACCTCACCTCTTCTGGGTGGGGGGTCCTCTGGGACAGAGTCTGGGTGGGAGTGGTGGAGATGCCTCTTACAACACCAATTTCCAGGGAGTCGGACCATTTTTTGAGAGGAATGAATTTGGACTGGGCATTCACATTTATTTCTGTCTCTCAATGTCTTTCTTCATGGCTAAATCATTTCTTAAAACCAGAGTTATTTCCACTCCTTCCAAAAGGAGCTTTATCATGTATCATGTAAATTGGGCACCTGCAATTCAATCTTGTGATGACTCATGTAGTCCTGGGATGGCTCCCACCTTTAACCCTCTTCTCCCTCCCCGCCTGCTGCCTAGAAGGGGTCCCACAGACCTCCTCCCAGGCCTGGAGGTGTTCTCCTCACTGTCATTCTCTTCTATGCCCTCACCTGCTGGCCCCTGTTGTTTTCTGAGTGATGGAGAGGGTTTGGCCCAGATCCTTCTTGTCCTAACCAGCCAGGAGATGTTTCCCTAGGCCACACCCTAGGAAAGCCCCTCTTCATTCATTCACTTGTTCATTCATCCAGTTAACGCATGTTAAGTGCTTCTCGTATGCCAGGCACTTCTCACTGAAACCTCACACGGCTCTAGGAGAAATAACAACAGGTACTATTATTAGTCCCCACTTATGGATGAGGAAATGGAGGCTTGGAAGGGTTAAGTAGCTTGCCCAAGACCACATGGTGAGTGAGCACCACTGTCATGCTTGGACCTAGAGTCGGAATCCAGGCAAGAGACTTCCACGCCAAGCTCACACCATGGGGCTGGCTGGGGTCTGCCCAGTGCGGTTCCCCCAGACCATACTCCGAGCAGAGGAAGCCAGATTACAGTGAACACCAAGGGCTTCCTGGAGGTGGTGTGTGGCCTGAGGCCAGGAAGGACCAGGCAGGGAGAGGGCCACTGGCTGTTTGTCTGTGTACTGGCTTCATATGTTTAACATCACAAGGCAGGACCCCAGTGTGGTGGGCCAGGGTGCATGAGGTCTGCTGGTGGGAATTCGGTTCTGTCATTACTTTTTGAGCTCTTACCATGTGCCAGGCACAAGCCTTGGCCCAGGCTTCCCATATCACACCAGCTGCCACCGTGTGCTGTGGCCTAGGTCTCTTGGCTTGGCTCTGATTTAGCTTCCGTAGCTTACATCCCTCTCTCCCTGAATGCCTGTCTTTGAGCTAGGAGCTCCAGCTCATGCCAGCCACAAAATCCCCAAGCTTCTGGGTCCTTGTGGCCCATGCAGCAGAGCTGACCTTGATCAGCGCCTCCCACTCCAGGCCTAGACAGCTTCTGTTCACCAGGGTCTCCCCTGAACTCAACTGAGCTCCAGCCCACGTGAGTCACAGGTTGGGAGTCAGCCGAGGGCCGGTTGGGGCAAGCCCTGAGTAATGCATCAAAGCCCTTCTTCCCTGGATGAACCTGCGGAGTCCTCAGAATGAGGGTGGGTAGGTGCTAGGTACCACAGAGGAATCAGTGGGTCTCCTGCCCCAGGAAGAATATTAGAGGCTCCTATAGCCTTTCCCATCCCCTGGTGTGCGTGGAGGTCCCTGCGCCTTGGAACCTAAAGGTCCTCAGGGTTGAGTGAGTGACCTAATACATGGGTGAGTTGAGGCAGGCTTAGGGTCACTGCAAAGCCCACATACCCTCCAAAAAAGAGCAAAAGAGGTTTAGCTGCCAAGTATTTACTCCATCTGTTGCGACTGGAAAATTTAGAAAGATACCATCTTATGTTCGGCATCCATCCGCATGTTGTGTTCTAAGGTTTATAGTTTCGTTTTTATTTTGAATTCCCCCTGCCGGGGAAAACGACCATATTTTCAGTGCTTAGACCGGTAAAGGTCAAGCTCCAGCCTGGAGATGCAGTCACAACCACAGAAGCACCGAAGGGGCAGAGCTGGGAGGGCCTGCGGAAGTGACCCATCCACCCTTCCCCCGCTCCCACCCCAGGACAGTACAGCTTGGGCCATCCAGGCCAATTCAGACACCCTCTTCTGATTCCACGAGGGAAGTCTTGGAAAGGGAGTAGAGAGCCTGAGCTAGAGGAGCCTCTGCTCCCCCAGCCCCAGCTGTCCCTCCCAGTGCGGTGAACGCACGCCGTCATGGTACCTGCTCCCCTTCATCACCCCCGAGAGCTAAGCAGCCACCGGGTTCTCCCACTATCTCCAGACGCTCATCCCTTCCTTCCTCCTTCATCTTTGCTTTGTCCCCCAGTTCCATTCCACTGGCCACGGTGCAGCCAAATTAGAATCTGAGCCTGGCCCTTCCCTTCTCGGAGGGGGCTCAGCGGCTCCCTGTGACCATGTGGCCCAAATCTTTGGTGGCATTCAGGGTCTTTCTTGGCCTTCCCAGCCTCCCCTCTCCCCGTGACGCATCCCCTCCCCTCCAGCCACAGAATTCCATGTAGCCTCAGAACAGGGGCCTCTCTCCGGCTGGAACGCCCTCTGCCTCCCTCCGTACGCAGGGCACTCTGTGCCGTCCTCTCTGTCCACCCCACGCTGTGTCCAATTGCTCATTTGCCCTCCTGCCCCTCTCTCCCTCCTGGGGTATCCCAGGGCCTGGCATCTTCCTAAAGTCCTTCAGCAACAGTTTGTTCAAGAGTGAAGGAAAGGGAATCCCCTGGCGGTCCAGTGGTTAGAATTTGGTGCCTTCACTGCTGTGGCCCCGGATTCGATCCCGCAGGCTGCACGGGTTGGGGGGAGGGGCAACAAAGGGTGAAGGAAGGTCTCGTTCATCTGAGGCCCCAGGGCCCAGCATGGTGCTCGGCTCACAGTAGGCTCAAATAAACGAGAGCTGAGGGAATGGATTCTGCCCTCTCCCCTTCCTTCTTCCCCCCTCCTTCCTGCCATTCTCCTTCATCGCTGAGAATTCCAGTTATAGGTCACACTCCATGATCTGCTACCCAGCGGCACTTCTGCAAAAGTCCCAGCTGCTTCCTGCTTGGTCCTCTTATCTCCAGCCCAGCAGAGCAGGAACTGATCACTTGCAGGGGGCGGTTGAGGGAAACTATAAATGGAACAGTGACAAGTATTTAGGTAGAGTTGAACCTTCATTTGATCCTCCTCCAAGCCCAGAGAGGATAGTGGCATTCTCCCCACTTTACAGATGAGGAAACTGAGGTTCAGAGAGGTTGAGTGATTGGCCCACAGTCACACAGCAGCTTGGTGTTACAGCCACTACGGGAACACAAACCTCCAATCCCAAATCTTTTCACTATCTCTCTCAGCCAGACACCAGGGGTTTCAAAGGCTGCAAAATGGATCTTGATCTTTGGGTGGTTTCATGCTGCATTCACTTTGCCAGCCTTTTCTTCCTAAACTGCTGCTTCCCGCTGCTGGCTGATCACTGGGAAAGGAACACAATTTTCTCACTGTGTAAGGGCAGAGACAAGCTCAGAACTGGGAAAGGAAATCAGACTTTTCTTGGAGAAGGCCAGATGGGAGGTGGCTACCTTTGGCCCACCTGGATGCACAAGGTGGGAGCCCCTCCCAACCTGCCACAGGTACTCCCTCACCAGCTGCTAGGGCCTCTCCAGTCCCCGCCCTTCCCCTTCTCCCCAGAGACCTTCCTCTGTCTGATCAAGGTCCAGCTTTCAGCAGGCATCCAAGGCCTTCTCTGATCCCACCGTGACTGTGGGTCAGATACATTCTAGATCTACGGAACGTGGCCCTTGAGGCTGAAACCCGCATAACACCTTGAGAAGGTGTGTGGGGTTTGCTTGTCCCATCTTGTCTCATCTCCTTGGGAATAGCTGAACCAAAAAACCCCACAGATTGCTGCTGTTTCCCCTCCCCCCCACCGCCGCCCTGCCCCAGGGAGAGTCAGCAGGGAGGCATGGATAGCACTTGTCTCTGGAGCTCTTAGGTCCAGTCCTGCCTCCATCACTGTCTGGCTGTCTTCCCTTCTCTTGGCCCCAGTGTCTCCTTCTGCCAATTATGAGGGTTTGACCGGATCATTTCTAAGAGCTCTTCCTCCTCCAGAATGTACAAGTGAGTACACATCCCACTTTGGATGGGATGGAATCACTCCTTTCCAACGTAAGACTTCATCTTTTTGGTTTTTTAAAAATTTTTATTGGACTATAGTTGATTTACAATGTTGTGTTAGCTTCAGGAGTATAGCAAAGTGAATCAGTTATACATATACATATATCCACTCTTTTTTAGATTCTTTGCCCACATAGCTAAATCTTCATCTTTGAGGAGCCATCCCCAGAGGTTTCATTGTGAGAACTTGGCATTGACCATGAGTTTTGAATCGTTATGTACAAAGGTCATCAAGTCCTTCCTCTTGCCTTTGGGACTGACGATAGCAAATCTTTCTCTCCAGTGTGCAAATATGGCCATTTCCTGCCTCTCTGGGGAACCTCTGCTCTGGCCAGACACATTTTCATCGTCCCCAGCACACCTTAATGATCTCACCTCTGGGATCTTTCTAATCCCTTCCCCTGCCTGTCCAGATCCTCGCTGTTCTTTGAAGCCTTTTCTGACCATGGCCAACCATGGAGTGAATTGTCTCCTCCGATCTCTCATAATGTTTATTTCTGTCTCACTTCATCCACTCATTTATTCATTCATGCGTCCACTCAAGTTTTTGAATGCCTACAGTGTGCTGGGTATGGTAGAGTATTAAGAGCTGAAAACACAAGGTCATTGCCCCGATGGAGCTTTCCAGACTAATTGGATTCATGAAGCATGGACACGACTCCAACCCAAAGCTAACTGTAAAAAATGCCCAAGGAGGGGCTTCCCTGGTGGCGCAGTGGTTGAGAGTCCGCCTGCCGATGCAGGGGAGACGGGTTCGTGCCCTGGTCTGGGAAGATCCCACATGCCGTGGAGTGGCTGGGTCCGTGAGCCATGGCCGCCGAGCCTGCGCGTCCGGAGCCTGTGCTCCACAACGGGAAAGGCCACAACAGTGAGAGGCCCCTGTACCGCAAAAAAAAAAAAAAAAAAAGCCCAAGGAAAGTACACCAGTATTGAGAGAGAGAGAGAGAGAGAGAGAGAGAGAAAGAGAGAGAGTTAGAGAGAGTTAGTTGTTTTTGGAGACCTAGTAGTTAAGCCATGGAGACCTAGTAGTTAAGCCATGGAGACCTAGTAGTTAAGCTATGGAGACCTAGTAGTTAAGCCAGGCCCTTGAAGGATGGATATAATTTGGACTTGGGGAGAGGGAGGAAGAACGCATTCAGGCGAAAGTCACCGTGAAAGCAAAGGCCTGGAGGTGGGATAGCCCAGCCTGTTTATTGGAAAAATCGATCCAATTTGGCAGGGGCCGAGGGGTGACACAGTGGAGTGGTAAAAGGCGAGGCCACATCAGGAAGAACCTTGAATGCCAGGCTGAGGTTGGAGTCATTTCTCGTAGGGTGGAAGGTGCCTTGGGTGGGAGGGAAGTTTACATGATGGAAGGGGTATTTGGGGGATAGATCTAGTACCAGAGTGGGTAGAGGTAAGGAACAAGTGAGCACAGCTGAGGCTGAGAAAGAAGCCAGAAAACTAGACATGTGGCCCAGAGTGCAGGCTTCAGGCTGTTCGAAGGGACTGAGTTCCAGTGCTGAGTATAGCATGGGGAGAGGATGTTAGAAAATAAAAATACCCCCTCCCAATTACCATGGCATTTCCCCATCGAGCTTATAACCAGAGGTCTAGAAGTGGAACAGTCAGTCTGCCCCCATCTCCTGTCTTTAGCAGCAGAAGGAAACATGAAGACAGTTTCGCCTGGAACCCTGATAATTTTTGTGAGAAAACTGTCAATCACCTATATTAACTGCCAAAGCTTACACGACCCTGTGCAACAGAATTGAGGGTGAAAATCATCTTTCTTGAACTCACAATGCTACAAGTGGCATTCAACTCTGTCTCAACCAGTTAAGACTCCACAAACCTGTCTCCAGGGACTTCCCTGGTGGTCCAGTGGTTCTCTCCAGTGGGAGACTCCGTGCTCCCAATGCAGGGGGCCTGGGTTCGATCCTTGGTCAGGGAACTAGATCCCACATGCCACAACTAAGAGCCTGCATGCTGCAACTAAAAGATCCTGCATGCCGCAACGAAGATCCCAAGTGCCACAAGTAAGACCCAGTGCAGCCAAATAATAAATAAATTTTAAAACTATTAAAAAAAAAAAAAACCTGTCTCCAGCTTGCCAGATGATGAGGCTGATGAGATTTTACGATAAATCGTGCCTCTCACTGAAGAGAAGGGAAATGAGGCTCGGCACATCACAGCCCCATCTGGCAGAAGTCACAAGATAAGCAAATAATTATTATTTAAAACCAGAGAGCCTTATAATTTATTCATGAATGCCACACATTCTATATTAGATTTTCCATTCAATTTAGTTGTATTCTTTGAAGCAAATCTGTAAGATTTGAATTATTCAGAAAGTGCTACCAAGCTCATAGAAGAAAACACTTCAGCTACAGAAAGTATCACGCAGCACAAGGTGGTGGTGAGGTGTGAGGGCTCTGAAACTGAACCGTCCAGATTCAAATTCTGGCTCTACCACCTCAGGCAAGTTACTTGGCCTCTCTGTGCCTCAGTTTCCCCATCGGAAACAACTCTACTTCATAGAGTTGTTTTCAGGATAAGTAATATATATAAAGCACTTTGAACACTAGTAAGTGTTATGTGTTTGCTACAATTATTTCAGCATTTCGGATTGTAAATGTTCTACCCTGTTGTCCAGATGACAAGTTTCCCTACGCTGATAACACAATGAAGAGCTTTAAGGTTCCTTAATTTTCTATCAATTTTGAGGAAAAGTAGCACAAGGAGAAGATTGACTGAAGGAGGCATGAGGAGAAAAGTTGGTTTAAGACTGGATGGTTTTGGCTTTTGTCTTCTAAAAATTACTACGCTCCATTGATATGAAGATTTTTAATATCAATCTAGCCAAAGGGAACAACACACCCCATAAGACATTGTGTTACACATAAATAGGAGAGTAATAAATAAAATATGGGAAACCACAGCAATGAAAAATAAGTAACTACCAGTACACACTAGTGACATGGATAAATCATATACACATTATGCTGAGTGAAAGAAGCCGGCCACAACAGGGCACATACTGTATGGTTCCATTTATATGAAGTTCAAGAACAGGCAAAACTAGTTTATGATTGTGAAGATCAGAACAGTTATCTTTGAGGTGGGTAGAGACTGGGAGCAGGCATAAGGGAACATTTTAGGGTGATGGAAACTTTCTATATCTTGAGCTGGGCATGGTTACACTGCATATGCAAAAAGTCATCAAGTTGTACACTTAAGATATGTGTACCTTACCATATGTAAAATGTACTTCACTAATAAAGAAAAAATATAAACATGGACAATCTTGCCTCTAAAAATAACAGTTTAAGATTTTATATATTTCGAACCTAATTTTCCTCTTGCTTACACATATTTGTGACCATGAGTTTCTTAGCTGAGAAAATTTCCGTAAAGGCATTTTTATTTCTCACATTAACTGCGTTATTCAGATAAAGTGAAAAGCCTAACTTAGATTTTAGGTTAAGACTGAAATCTTTAGTCATTTGTGGCAAGTGTGAATGAAAGAGAGATAGGCTATTAACTAGCAAAATCCAACTCTAAAAATATGTTTAAGGGCACGGTTCTCTACAGTGACCCCCCCAGACAAATCCATTACTTGGATATCAATGAATCAACCAAAATTGGAAGTGAGAAAAGTTTGAGCCCTTTTTGCAATGGATGGATGTTTATGAGGCTATTAAGTGAAGAGGATTCAGAAACAAGGGGATAAATGACATGCTAATTTGGGATTGAATGGAGTAACGGGATGATCTTGGAAATATAAGAATTCTTCTTAATGGGACTTGTCTATTTGCAATTCAATAAACCAATAGAGTTAAATTCAAAGAGTTAAAGGATGTGAGCACTCAGAACAAAATTACAGGAATAAATTTATTCCTGAATAAATTTATAAATAAATAAATAAATGAATCTCAACTGAAGTTGAGATAAGGGTCACTGTTCCACATCTGACATCTTTAACTCTTGAGCCGTGGGGTTGGCAAACCAGGGAACACAGAATCTTCTGACTAGAAGTAAAACCAGCTATTGGAGTGGGTTCAGAGAGACTCTGTTCAGACTTAAGAAGTTAAAGCACGTGCTTCAAGGTCTAAAATATCCCATTGTGGGATATCCCTGGTGGCGCAGTGGTTAAGAATCCACCTGCCAGTGCAGGGGCATGGGTTCGATCCCTGGTTGGGGAAGATCCCACATGCCGCAGAGCAACTAAGCCTGTGTGCCACAACTCCTGAGCCTGCGCTCTAGAGCCCGCGAGCCACAACTACTGAGTCTGCATGTCACAACTACTGAAGTCCGCATGCCTAGAGCCCGTGCTCCACAAGAGAAGCCACCACAAGGAGAAGCACGTGCACTGCAATGAAGAGTAGCCCCTGCTCTCTGCAACTAGAGAAAGCCCGTGCGCAGCAACGAAGACCCAACGCGACCAAAAATAAATAAATAAAATAATTTATAAAATATATATATATATTAAAATATCCCATTGCAAGGACAATATCCTCAAAGACAATGATGGGGACTTCCCTGTTGATCCATTGGTGAAGACTCTGTGCTTCCACTGCAGGGGGTGCGGTTTGAATCCTGGTTGGGGAACTGAGATACCATATGCTGTGTGGTGCGGCCAAAAAAAAAAAAAAAAAAGACAGTGGTGATTGGGAGAAAAGAATAGTGAAAACAATGAAGAAAAATGTGACCTGAGGGTAAGGTGACAGGAAGTTCTGCTTTGCCAGGGACAGGTGAGTTTAAGCCTGCTGTCCCGGAAGCAATTATTAATAGTGCCCCTTTCACTCTGAAGCATCTGGATTTGAGGGATAAATCAGTGTCTGGATTTGAATGGTAAATCACATGATCATCCTACCAAAGAGAGGAAATTAGCCAGAGGGCTCTTGTGCCGATTTCAAATGGTGTGGACAGATGCCCCAGCCTGGCTTGCCGCCCACGTGTCGCTGCCCTGCTGAGCGGTCGTCACCACCTCTGCCTGCCCTATCCCACCTTGCTTGCTGGGCAGGATGGCTAGAGACCGATGTCAGCTCCTGCGCTGCTCTGGTGCCACCTTCAGGCTCTCTGGGGGAAATGCCTCTTCCTTCCCTCCTTCCACCCTTCTTTCTACAGACTTGAACTTGGCCAAAAGACCTTCAGAGCATGGGAAGCGGGGGCTATGGGGTGGGCAGGAACCAGGCAGAGAAGACCAGGTTATGGAATCAGAAGGGCCCTGCTGGAACCACAAAGCCAAGTTCCTCCTCTTCCTACCCACCCCTGTCCTGCCTAAGTTTATAAACGGAAAGCTGAGGCCTAATTCAGAGACTTGATTGGTAGGATTGTGAAGCATACGGCTGGAGCCTCCCTGGTACTGTTCTCCCCATCCCATTCCCCCATACCTCTCTTCCCCCATCTTTAACACATACATTAGGATAGTGGGGAAGGAAGGGAACTTAAACTTACTAAGCTCCTACTATGTGCTGAGCACAAAGTGGGCACTTTACATACATTATCTCCATCCTTGTAAATGGCGGGAAGTAGGTGGCTATACAACAGGGACACAGGATTGGAGTGGGCTAGTGACTTGCTGGAATTTGAATGCAAAGGTCTTTGCCTCCAAAGCTGGTATTCTTTTTAGGTCTCTGACTTGAGCAATATTTGCAAAATGCAAAGTGCCTCATGGAAATCTAATATTGATCCATAACAGGGCTGCTGCACTGCAAACCAAAACAGGAAGTGTCTTTCCTTTGGGCTGGAATTTTCTCAACAAACATATCCCTCTTTTGTAACTTGGGATATTTCCTAGGAAAATGAGTGAAGCGTGACTGTGAATGCAGTTTGCTTGATAAACAAAATCTGTCCAAACACGAGGCCTTGTGGATCTTGGGTAGTGGAGACAAGAAGCCATTGTGCTGGACATTTTCGAAGATGTTCTTTATAAAATAACTGGGGGGCCCAGAGCCCCCAAATTCCTTCCTGTCTGACCACCAAATCCCCTTCTTTGGGTAAATAGTGTCTCTCTCCTATTATGGATTGAATGGTTGGTTCCCCCGCCCCCGCATTCATATGTTGAAGCCCTACTCCCAGTGTGGCTGTATCTGGAGATGAGGCTTCTTAGGAAGTAATTAGGGTTAAATGAAATCATAACGGTGGGGCACTGATCTTATAGGATTAATGTCCTTACAAAACTAGACACCAGAGAGCTAGTGCTCCCTCTCCTTCTCCCTCCATGCCACCGCCCCTTCTTTGTCTCTCACACAGACTCTCCTTCTCCCTCACACACAGAGAAGAGGTCATGTGAGCACACAGCAGAACGGCAGCTGCCTATCAGCCATTCTGAGAGGCCTCAGAATGAAACCTGCCTGGCTGGCACCTCGATCTCGGGCCTCTCAGCCTCCAGAACTGTGAGAAATAAGTTTCTGTTGTTTAGGCCACCCAGTCTGTGGCATTCTGTTGTGGCAGCCCCAGTAGGCTAATAAACACACCTCCCCACTCAACTCCAACCATGTGATACTAGAACGTCCTGCAGCTGTAGTGTCCTGGCTCCCCAGCTGGGCTGGACAGGCAACCCAGACTAGACCAACCAGAAAACTTCCCCTGGATTTTTCTGAATAGGAACTAAGATGGGGTGGGGGGGAATCATCCTTTCCGGGGTGGTAAAGCCAGGAAGATGGGAGCCTAGTACCACCAATAGCCTGATTCCTACCTCATGGGAAAAGTTGCTCTGAGAGAACAAAGCTGATACGCAGACTGAAGCAGAGACAGACGAAGGAGACTACAAATCCTAGCTGTGTTGATGACCCTGGGTCCAGGTATTCCCCAGGCCCAGCTGATCCTTTGCCCTTCTGTGGTTTATTTACTGAGCCAGTGAGCTTCTCTTCTTGCCTGAGCTAACTCAAGTGAATTTTCTGTCACTCACAGCAAGAGAGTCCTGACCGAAATGGCAGGACGTGGCAGGCTGGTCTGGCTCTGGCAGAGGACTGGGATGGGTGAAATCAGCTGTGACGAGGACACAGGAGGTGACGAAATAGCTTCCTCCAGCCCCGAATGTGAGCGAGGCTAGGCTTATTGTCTCAGTGCGTCAGAGTGAGGATTTGGTCAGACATGCCATCTCTCTTTGAGTGAGATTCTTTGTCCTCAAAGCCTGCCTGTCAAAGGGAGTTTTGGCTGCATCTTGGGTTCACTTGATCAGTTGTTCTCCCAGTCCCAGGATCTTCAAACCATGCTTCCCTGCTGGGGTGCTAGGAGAACGTGGGTATCCTGGTCAGAAGCTAAGACCCCGAGGAGCCTCTCCATCAGCCTGCCCAGAGTTCCAGAGGGCAGGATCAAGGGATGGTTGGAGGAGCCCAACCTGGGCACCCCTGACATGCACACCACTCTTTTGTTTGTTTTGTTTTTAAATGGAAATATATTTTTATTTATTTTTATATTATATTTTGTTTTTATATACTTTTTTAAAGGTTAATTTCCATTTACAGTTATTATGAAATATTGGCTCTATTCCCCATGTTGTAAGATATATCCTTGAGCCCATCTTACATCCAATAGTTTGTACCCCCCATTCCTCCACATCCTATATTGCCCCCCCCTCCACTGGTAACCACTAGTTTGTTCTCTGTATCTGTGAGTCTGCTTCTTTCTTGTTATAGTCATTAATTTGTTGTGTTTTAGATTCCACATGTGAGGTCACACAGTACTTGTCCTTCTCTGTCTGACTTATTTCACTTAGCATCATGCCCTCCAAGTCCATCCATGTTGCTGCAAATGGCAACATTTCATTCTTTTTTATGACTGAGTAGTATTCCATTGTATATATATACCGCATCTTCTTTATCCTTTCATCTGTTGATGGACACTTAGGTTGTTTCCATATCTTAGCAATTGTAAATAATGCTGCTATGAACGTTAGGATGCATGTGTCTTTTTGAATTAGTGTTTTTGGTTTTTTTAGGCTATATACCCAGGAGTGGAACTGCTGGGTCATATGGTAGTTCTACTTTTAGTTTTTTGAGAAACCTCCATACTGCCTTCCACAGTGGCTGCACCAATTTACATTCCCACCAACAGTGTATGAGGGTTTCCTTTTCTCCACATCCTCACAGCATTTGTTGTTATTTGTAGACTTTTTGATGGTGGCCATTCTGACAGGTACACACCACTCTTGATCCATCTCCAGGAACTGTTCATCCCTCAGGTGTGGGCACCCAGTGGTGTCCAAGTGGAAAAGGCAGTGGCCATGTCCCTGACTAATTCCCCCATTAGAAGTGGTCATTGCACCAAGCACTCTCCTCTGTTAAAACTGGACAGACCAAGGGTCACTTCCCTAATGGACAGGTCTTGTTGGCCTGTCTCATGCTCCTGATGGGGAACCCATTTGACTTGGCCTCTGGACAAAGCTGGTTCCCTTGCCAAGCAGGCTATAGAGTTACACTTCACGCTGACAGGCCTCATCTGAAGATTTCTTGTTGAAAATTCTCAGTTTCCTACATCAAGTACAGCCTGGCAGTTTAATTCAAATTAAACCCAAAAGGAGACTGCTGCTTCCATCTCTACTGCCCAGAAATCGGACTGTGTAGAGTTTTCATTTGCTAGAAGTTGAGCAGTCTGAAACTATGCAGATTGACCCAGTACACAGAGCAATTACACATGTGGGGCGCCAGTCAAGGCAGAGTGCACACATGCATATGCACACACACACACCCAGAAAATCCAGAAATAAGCTGGGTTTTTTTTTTTTTTTTGGCCACGCCACTTACAGGATCTTAGTTCCCTGACCAGGGATTGAACCCGGGGCCCCAGGGAATTCCCTAGAAATAAGCTATTTTAATTTCAGCTGCCATGAAAGTGTCATTTCCCCCCAAAAAATGAAATTTTATTTTATGATTGAGTCTGGTTTTTATTTTGAATTACTTAAGAGATGGAGGCCAGGTAATGTTTGCTGTGTCTTGGGCCTTTAAAGACCTTAATTAGGCCCTAAACTCAGATTAGGCTGGGGTCCTGGGCAATATATCCCCAGACACAGCCGTGGGAGGCCTTTCTAAGATTCTCCAGTCTGAGGGGCCAAGAGAGGATGGAGTTGAGAGCAGCTGATATGCCAGTGGGTTTTAACCTGGCTGCACGTTGGAATCACTTGGGAGGAGTGATGGGTTGGAGGCAGCCTGGGCACCAGGACTTTTCAAAGCTCCTCTGATGACTGCAATGCATAGGCAGGGTTGAGAACCACTGCCCTTTGCTGTGTCCACTCTGCAGCTGCCTTGGTTCCCCGATACCGCCCCAGGCTCCCAGGCTCCCAGGCTCCCAGGTGATCGCTACAGGAAATGAGAATTAACTCTCCCACCAATCTGCTTTCCTCCCCTCCTGGAGAATCTGTGAGCTCTCCCTTTTAACTATTGGACCTTGTTAAACCATCAGCCCATGAATCAGGGGGCAGGAGGGAGCTCCTGGCAGAGGGGAAAGAGTGTAGTTAAACAGAGTGTAAATCCCAACTCTGCCTTGCACCAACTCTGCCTTCTGGGAAAAGTTCTGAACTGTACTTGCTTCCTGTGCAAAATGGGGGATGAGGCCCCTCCCTGGCAGGATCTCTGTGAGGCTAAAATGAGATAAAGCTGGGAAAGATTAGTGTTCCCTTTGCCCCACCTCTGACTGGGTATTATAGGATTTCCCTGGTCCTCTGAGCTCTCGGCTGCAGCCCTCCTGCTCCTGTATCTTCTCTCTTGCTCCCTCCCTTCCCCAACCCCCTTCGCCCCCCGCCCCTACGAAGGCTCCTGCTTCTCTCCACGCCCCTCTTCCCATAGGTGAAGTCTTCCCCTGCTGTGCCACCATCTCACTGATGCCTCTTTCAATCATGACCAAGCCAAATACAGTCTATTTCTCTCCCTCCCCATTTCTGCTACTAGGTCACTATCAGCCCTCACAGACACACTCCCAGTAGTCTCCACTTCGGCCCCTTCCAACCACCCATTCCTGTATTACAGCCATACTCATCTTTAAAAACCCAATATCATTAAATCACCATCTTGCTTAATCCTTCAATGGCCTTGACTCACCCTCGGCCTGCAGGATCTGGCTCCTTCCTGCCTCTGCAGTCTCCTCTTGCTTCAATCTCTCTCTCTTACTCCCTCTCTCATCTCAGATCCTTGAGGGTACACCCTCCCACCTCAGGACCTTTGCACATACTGTTCTTTCTGCCAGAAAGACCTCTCCTAGAATAGATAGTGAACTCCTATTCAAATATCCTTTGTTTGAGGTATTGACTACCCATTCCATCAAATCAGATTTCCTACTAATATGCCCTCATATCTCCTTATACTTTTCCAATTAAATAAGTTTGATTGTGTGCTTCATGGCCATCTCCTTCGCTAGACTGAAAGCTCCATGGCAGCAAGGGCCAGGATGGTTTTTGTACACTATTGTAACCCCAGTGCTTAGCATTGTGTTTGGCACAGACTCGGGACCGTTTGGACCAAGTACGTAGGCTGTGTGGGCTTGTGTCACCTGTGTACACAGGAGAGGGTGTAGAGGAAAAAAGGAGAAACGGAATAACTGCTTCACCAGCTTGTTTGAGTATCTGCTGGGCGTGTCCAGTCTGCCGTCACGTGCTGGGTGGTATCAGAGAAGAGCCCTATTTTCCCTTCACATGCAAAGGGAAGGTTAAAGAGCATGAATAGTCACTGCAGAATTATAGAATGTCTGCCCCACTCCACTAGGGTCCAGGTCCCTGGGGCTTTTCGGAGGACGGGCTGTGAGTTAGTGCCTCCCTGGCCTGCGAAGCTGCCTCTGCAGGCGTGGAAGGCTGCATTCCACACCCTCGCACTCAGAGAGCTGGGTACTTCTAACTCAAGCCTGTTCAGTTGCGACATTTAGTTTGTAAAAGATGAATTCCTTATTGGCCAGTGCAGAGTGCATAGCAAGGGCTGAGGCCAAATGCAAGGTCCAGGGAGAGTGAGCGTTCCAAAGGGGATGTCTGGGTGGGCCCTTGAAATGCAGGGTGGGAGGCACTGGCGAGCTCACCTAGCCTAATTTCTCCCTGGTATGTGTCTTACCATGTTGGTCGGGGGGAACTCGAATCAGAAACGCAACTTCTGCCTCCCAGACCTGTGCTTTTGCTACACAGCTGCCTTAGAGAACCTGGTGTGTCGTGGGTCCTTGATAAATAAATGTCTGTGGAATGAACCAAGTCCCTAATTACACAATGACAGACTGAGGTCTGGAGAGGTTCCATGGCTTGTCCAAGGTGTCCTAGCCAGTCCTGGCAGAGGCCGAACTGAAGCCAGGTCTCTTGACATCCACTCCGGGTAGGGTTGCGAGATAAAATATAGGACTCCCACTTAAATTAGAATTTCAGATAGGTGACGGATAATTTTTTAGGACAAGTATGTCCTAAATATTGCATATAAAAATTATTTATTGTTGATCTGATATTCAAATCTAATTGGGCATCCTGTACTTTCATTTGCTGAATCTGGCAACCCTCTGCCTAGGACTTGTGTCCCCTTCTCTGTGATGCTGCTGTGTCCTCCTTTCATTGGACCATACTAGGCACTCTGGGTGCAAAGAGGAATAAGACAGATCCTCTGCCCTCAAGGAACTCACAGTCTAGAGTAAGAGACAAGAATATACACAGAAACCTCCAAAGCAATGCAAAATCCATTTCTGAGAACTTGGGAGCCCTTGTTGGAATAGGTATAGCTTTAGAATTTAGAAGAGGCCAGCATTCACAGAACAGAATAGGAAGTCCAGAAACAAACCCAAATTTTCATGAGGATATAATTAGGATGTGAAAAAATGGCATTTGAAATCCCCAAGGAAAGGAAGGATTATTCAATAAGTTATGTTAGAACAATTAATTACCTACCTGGAGAAAAATCAAGTTTGATCATTACTGCTTTAAACCTCATATCAGAAATCAACTCCAGTTCTTGTAAAGGCTTAGATGTTTATAATGAAAACTATAAACACACTAACAAATGCATAGAGAACAAAAATGGATTTTTCTCTAACCTTGGGGATGATTAAGGACTTTCTAAGCATGAAACTAAAAAGAAAAAGTGTTACATCGTTGTAAATTTGTTTTTTCCATTTGTCTTTTGTCTTTTAATTTATGTTTCTGGTGTCTCGTAACATACGGAAGTTTTGATTTCTACATAATGAAGTATATCAAAGTGTGGAAATAGTATTTCCACTCTATAAAAGTACTTGTCAACTAATGAGAAAAAGACAAGCACAGTAATAAGAAAAAATGAGGCAAGGAAATGAAGTGTAGTTCAGAAAAGAAAAAATACAAATGTCCAATGAATATATAAAACAATATTCAGTTTCACTGATGATAGAAAAAAAAGTAAACCCAGCGTTAATGATGATTTGAGAAAATAGGCCTTTCATACACTGCTGAGAATGTAAATTGGAGCAACTTTTATGGAGGCCAATCTGGCAACATCTATCAAAAGTCTTAAATCTGACCCATAATTTCCAGTAATTAATTATAACGAAATAACGTCATATATCAGCTATGACTTAACTAGAGGCTATTTGTTACAATGTAGTTGATCATATTTTAAAAACAAAACAATATACAGTGGTCCCTCATATGTGTGAGTGATTTGCTCCAGGACCCCTGTAGATACCAAAATCAATGGATATTCAAGTTCCTTATATAAAATGGAGTAGTATTTGCATATAACCTACACACATCCTCTCCTACGTATACTTATAATTATTTCTAGATTATGATACCTAATACAACGTAAATGCACGCGGCAAATCCAAGTTTTGCTTTTTGGAACTTTCTGGAATTTTTTTTCAAATATTTTTGATCCACGGGTGTGGAACCCATGGATACAGTGGGCCAGCTGTAAATGTCCAACCGTAAGATTTTGGCTGAGTTATTAAACAACATTCCCATTATGAAACAGCATGTGCAGAAGAGCCCCAGCTTGAAGCTATGGGTCTTCCTGCCCTTACAGGGCTCACAGCAGACCCCAATTTCCTGCATTTCCCAAATGTGTAATAAGGTATAAATAGTATGCCTTATATAAATAAGTATTTATTTCATTTTAAACATTAAATGCAAAGTTTTCTTTTCTGGAAGATGTAGGCCAGTGAGCTAGAAGTAATACCTTATAATAGAATGGATCTATAAAAATAGCTACTGCCAAGTGGCTTGAGAACATTTTATTCTCCTAAGAGGATTATATATCCCCCCCGCACAAAAAATAAAATTCCCCCACACCTACCCATGATCTGGTTTGCTTACCCAGGGTTTCCTTGGAATCATCAAAATGACATATACCTCTACCTAACTCTGGGTTCTTAAAAATCCACAAGGGACTGGCTTGACTCTGTGTGGCCCGAGGTGATCCTGAGTGGGTATTGGAAAGGAAAGCCCAGACTCACAGGGCTGACCTGGGTTCAAATGGCACAGCCAACTTCTCCTGATGAGGCAGCCTTAGACCAGTTGCTTACTGTCACTGAGCCCCCATGTTCTCTTTCATGAAATGGGTCTAAATTGCCCAGATCTGCTGAGAGGATTAAAAGAGAAAAAATCCCCGCAGGCAATAGCACCATGCCAGGCTCCATGCTGGTTCCAGCCCCTGCCTGTGTCAACCTCACCCTCCAGTTGCGAGGTTGAAATCCCTCAATTTCATTTACTCACCCATGGAGGCTAGTCTTCAGATGTGAGTTTCTTTGCTCTCTTTGATATGTCCCTTTCCCAGGGCACCAAGCAAGGCCCACTGGTTAGGAAACAGGAGCAGAGGAAGAGCCCTGGACCAGAGGCAGAAGCTGTGGACTCTGACTTTGGGCTTTGACTCCCTGGGTATGGCCTGAAGCTGACCCCTGCCTGATCTGTGCTCCACTTTCTCTGGTCTGAAATGAGACACTTGTACCAGTTATCTTCAAAGCATTTCCTGTGGTCTTAAGATGAAGTATTCACTTCTCAGTTGGAAGAGGGTCTGGCAAAACCACTTGGCGTTTAAATCAAATCCAGCAGCTTGGCCAAGGTTGTGAAATGTCCTTACATGACTGAAGGGAAGGTGATGATGCCTTACCTGCCCCGGTGACACTTTCAATGGAATAAGGCCTTCGTGCTGCCATTCTGTGGCACTTCAAAGGGAAAGGTACTTAGCTGCGGCCTGCCTTTCTCCAATTTACCTGTTCCTACAATTTTACCTCTATTTCATTTGCCCCCAAATTTGAAGTTTGTAGGTTTCCTTGGAGAAGTAATGCTCTGGTTATTCGTGGGGGTGAGGTGGAGTGGGGTAGGGAGTTACTGAGGGGGAATCATCTCATGCCATGAAGGGAAACTGCTCCATGTTGATAAGACAGCCTTGGAGGGAAGATGTCCCTGCTGAGTGACGTGACGGGTTACATCCGCCCCAGACCTGACACTGTTGTTTGTAAAGACTTGGCTTGGGGAGATGCCAACAGAACATCATGAAAGATGAGAAGGATGCTTTCTCCTCCGTGGAAAGCCTTGCCAACAGCAGCAGTCACAGCTGAAAGGACAGGGAGCGAGAGAGAGGCCTTCAAGTCCCAGAAGGAAAATCGTCTGTGGGTGGGGCTATATAACGAGGGCTGGATTCAGCTCATAAGAGCAGCAAAGGCTGGGATTCCTGTGATGACAGTGTCTGATTTCTGTCAGAGGCCCAAAGGAAAGGATGACTCAGGGTGGTGGAAAAGACACTGGACTTGTTATGTGACCCTGGACAGTCACCTCCTTTGCTTATTTCTCCATCTGTACAAGCAGAGGGTTGGACTAGATCAGAGATGCCAAATAGGTGTCATCTCACGTGGAGAGCTGCATTATAAAAGATTCTACGGTAGACCAGGCTTAAGGGGACAGTGTGCCACGACTGATTAGCAATGTCTGCCATGGGCATGAGTTTGGGAACTAGTGGCATATGTACCAACTATTCACCATCTCTGGCAAAGAGACAAGATGACCTCTCCAGTTACTTTCAGTTCTAAAATCATGTTGTTATACCCTGTGATATAAACAGACCTGAACAAAGCCTTGTTAAATCATCATCTTATAACAAATTTAGGTCAGAATTAGTTATCAAATTTTTTATGGATTAATCTTATAGAAAAATTCGAAGTACTGACTAGCCCACTTGCAACCAAATTCTCATTTGGGTTAATTAATAAATTAACGTTCTGTTGAATTGTTTTAAAATATACCTACCTATAAGAGCAAACTTCCTATCTTGTTTACCTCTGCTGGGTGCCAGAATTTTGACTGAAATTGCCAGATGGGGGTCCCTCTGGTTCAGGCTTCTATCTGCAGCAACACCTGGAAGAGTTCTTTAATTCAAGGCTTTATAAAATTGACAAGAGGAAGATGTTAGTGGGGGAAGCTTAAACTCCTATTGTAAAATTAAAAACAGTTTATAATTTCCTATAGAGGACCTTGAGAATAAATGTTTTTGCACCTTGATTGTAGAGAACTGGATTGATCTAATCTCTGGTTGATGACACACTCTCATCATTGGTGCATGCAGGAGCATTTTTGTGTGTTTGTTTATTTTTAAAATGTAATTAGTGTTATATATTTTTTAAGGGAACTCACCACTTAAAATGAAAGTTAGGACCTTGTCAGCAACTTAGAGCTACGTATGTGGTACTTCTCCATGCCTGTCTTCTCATCACGCCCACTCCCTACCTCACCCACCCACAGGTAGCCACTCTCCTGAATCTCATGTTCCTGGCTCCTTTGACTTCCTTTTTTTGTGTTAAAATACACATAATGTAAAAGTTACCATCCTAATCATTTCTAAGTGGACAGCTTGGTAGTGTTAAGTATATTCACACTGTTGTGCAACCGATCTTCAGAATGCCTTTCATCTTGAGAAACAGAAATTCTGTACTCATTAAACAACTCCCCCTTCCTTCCTCCCCACATCCCCTGGCAGCCACCCTTCTACTTTCTGTATGTGTGAATTGACTGCCCTAAGTATCTCATCTAAGTGGAATCATATGGTGTATGTTTTGTTTTTTGTGTGTTTTTTTGCGGCACGCAGGCCTCTCACTGTTGTGGCCTCTCCCGTTGCGGAGCACAGGCTCCGGACACGCAGGCCCAGCGGCCATGGCTCATGGGCCCAGCCGCTCCGCAGCATGTGGGATCTTCCCGGACTGGGGCACGAACCCGTGTCCCCTGCATCGGCAGGCGGACTCTCAACCACTGCGCCACCAGGGAAGCCCCCGAGTATGTTTTTGTGATGGGCTTTCTTCACTTAGCATAGTGTCCTCAAGGTTCATCCATGTGATAGCATATATCAGAATTTCTTTCCTTTTTAAGGCTAAATTATATTCCATTGTATGAATATATCACATTTTGTTTATCATTCATCCATGGATGGATACTTGGGTTTCTTCTACCTTTTGGTTGTTGCAAATAATGCTGCTGTGAATATGGGTGTACAAATACCTCTTCCCCTTGAGTTGTTTTTGCTATAGCTTTATTTTATTTTACCCTTATATAATCCGAAATATATATACATATTCTCTTTTTAGCTGTTTTCCTAATTACATAAAGTATGCCATATGCATCCTTGTGGGATTTGGTTTTTTTCAGTTAATATTATATTGCTAAGATTCATATAAACAACGTTTGTAGCTGGTTCATCCTTTTTGACTGCCAAGTGACAACACCAGAGGATGCAGATACTGAAATCTCTTATGCGTTCCTTGCTGGGAGTGTCGATTGGTAGAACCACTTTGGAAAACAGTTTTGCTCTATCTCATAAAGTTGAATATTCACATGCCTCACAACCCAGCATTTCCACTCTATGTCCAAGAGGAATTCTTGCCCGTGTGAGATAGGAGACTTGTACAAGAAAAATTCCTAACAGTTCTGTTCACAATAGCAAAAACCTACTGCCGACCAGCTGAGAGTAGATGAATAAGTTGTGGTTTGGTGTTAACGTTTTTCATTCTCTTTGAGTTCCTGTAGCCATATGATGCAAGCGGCCGACCTGTGGTTAGCCTCGGGAGAGGAAGCCTTCTTGTAGCAACAGAGGCTGTGGAGGCAGTCCTGCTCAGCCGTAGGGCAACCGCTTCAGCCCAGAACGAGAGTGAAGAGAATGAAGGGCCCACTGAGCAAATGCCAAGGGTCTCTGGGGGTTGTGGATGCGGGAGGTTCACATCTCTAAGAAATAGTCATCGTCCAAGTCTGTCTTTTCAAATGCTTCTGCCATTAGGCTCCCCTAAAACATTATAAAGTTTATTGGGGTTACCATTTATCAAGTACCTATTATATGCCTGATAATGTACTAAGCAACTTCATGAAGGCCACATAGTTGAAGAGTGGCTGAGCCAGGATGAAAATCCAGGACTCCCAATCTAGTGCTCTAGGAAGAGAGAAACATCTCTGAGGGCTCAGGCTAGCTGCCTTCTGACAAATCTTTCTCCAAATGTTCTAAGAGCTCAACCACAGATCCACTTTTCATAAAGCAAACAGAACTAGGAGCCCCTTCATTCTAGAGGAAAAAAAAAGTTAACTAAGCTCTAGGGCATCCCGTTTCAAACCCATCTATTTGTAAGGCAACTGCTGGGACAGCTCCCCAAACCAAAAGAAACCTTCACAGCTGCCTCTGTGGGCACGGTGTGTCTGCAGATGGAAAGATCCTCCAAGGTGTGCTGAAGGGTCAGGCAGCATCCTCAGTCACCGGTCAAGGGCAGCAAGGTCTGGCCTGGTAGGCATCCCTGTGGGAATCTGCTTGGCTTTCCAGCAAGTTTATTTATTGTTTGTGGTCAAGGAAGCCCTGAGGAGAAGGGGGTGTGGTTGGGCAGAGTTCTGATGTGAGGTCTCTTGTTCTGGGCATAATCTCTTCTCCCAGTCTCAGGGGACTCAAGCCATGTCCCCCAGCCCTCTCTTCCAACCTGATGGCCACCCCTCTGCTCCTCTGACTTAGCCTAGAGCTGCTGGTGGTCCTTTAGGATCTGCAGCCTCAGACCTGGCTCAGTTTCCTCTCCAAGGAGCCATCTGTAGGACCAGAGGATGACTGGCTCTGTCCTAACATGATACTGCACCCCATTTCCTTTTCCTGACTTTCAGTGATCTCTAGCCAGGCTGTTTATACTTCTGATCCCATCAGCATTTCTTATTCTTCCCCTAATTGGATTGCTCACTCCAGCCAATTGAAGCACGCTGCTCTCCTTGACACAGACAGCTCTAGGCACATGGCTGGTGCTCAAAAAATGGGGCATTATGTCAGTTTCATTGATCAGCAGAAGTGATAGCTCAACTGTAAAGTTAACTTGTTGCTGCTGGGGGCTCTGAGTTCAAGAGTCCCACTAGACTAGGGGCTCTGAGCTAAAACACCAGAACGCACACACGTGTACCCCTCCTAGCTTAGCTGTGGAGCTTGA
The DNA here is from genome assembly GCF_937001465.1 of Orcinus orca. NCBI lineage: Eukaryota > Metazoa > Chordata > Mammalia > Artiodactyla > Delphinidae > Orcinus > Orcinus orca. The sequence continues at coordinate 82,306,342 of NC_064560.1, forward strand.
GCATTTTCCTGCCTCGTTGATGCAAGTGTAGTTGGCATGATAAGACACCATAGCTAGCAATGATTGAGGACTTACCCTGAGCCAGGCAGTTCGCTAAAAGTTTCCACACAGACTCCCTCATTTCATAATTTCTATTCTTCAGGTCAAGAAACTGAAGCTTAAAGCTGTTAAGTATTTTTTAGCTAGCCATTGCTGAGTCAGGATTTGAACCCTGCAGTCTAACTCCAGGATCCTGTGCCCTTAGCCATTATAATATCCAGTGTCAGCAACTCGAAGTTAATGTGCACGTATTTTCAATTATATTTTAAGAGGGTGACTTTGTGTTTGGGGACATTCCACTTACAAAATCCATTGAGCTAGATATTAACCGAGGATGCATAAAAACTAATGAACTCTGAAAAACATAAAACATGAGCAACATGGCATCACTGCAGGAGATATAAGAGCAAATTGCTTTCTTGTGAACATAGTTTCCTGACAGACCATGAGCTAATAATCAGCCTGAACTCAGCAGTGCCCTGTTCCCTTGGGACAGACAGACAGACAGACAGACACACACACACACACACACACACACACACACGCACATCGAGTTGCTTGTTTGTGCCACTGATAGGAACCCAGGCCCTACCCTGCATTAGTATATGATGAAGCACTTCAGAAGCAACACAGATCAACTAAAACAGCAAGTACCCATAGTCAGAGACCAATAATAACATAATGTAGCTATCAACCAACAAAATGTCCAGAATGGGAGGGAATGTGACAAAGACAGCAAATTTTTATCAGATTGCACAAAAAGACAAAAGGGGAGCTACTGGAAGAAGGAAAATCATTTTACACAGTCACCCTATGAGTTGGTGACTTGAGCAGGGCCGTAGGATCAGGCTGGGACTTGAGTCTATGTCTCCCATCTCTTGTGTTCTTGCCATTATGTCATAAGCCAAGATGCAAATGGCAATGAGAAAAGCTCATCCAGCACAGATGATAGGTTTGTGCATCTCAGGGGTGTGGGCAAGGACGAATAAGGTACTGAGGAACGGCCAATTTGGAAGGCGGAGTAGCCACAGGTTTCATGCTCAACAGGCTCTCCATACAGGAAACAGTAGAAGGCAGGTGTTAGCTTTAACGCCCCCTGCCCCTGGTCCCCAGATGCCCTACTCTGGCCTGCTCCCCTGCCCCAGGGTGGTGGTTAAGAGCACAGATGCTGGAGCCACACGGCCTGGGTTCAAATCCTAGGTCTTTTTACTTACTAAGTGTGAACTCGGGCTATTCCTCAAACTCTCTGTGCCTCAGTTTCTTCATCTACAAAGTAGGAGTAGTAATAGCATCTCTTTGGCAGTGTTGCTGGGAGTATTAAATGAATTAACACATGTTAAGAGCTTAGAACGCTATGTGGCACCGAGTAAGCCCTCTCTAAAGCTTAGCTATTATTATTATCATCTCTGCTCCTGCCTGAATCCAGACTTTGAGGCTTCCTGCTTTTCCCTGTGGCCTTTCAAATTCAAGAGCTTCTCAGTCATTCTTTCTGCGGCATAAACTTTACACCCGCTTGATGTCAGGATAAAGTCAAATGCCTTGCCCAAGAGTAAGCTGCCCCATGATCTGACTAGGCTTACCCATCCTGCCTCACCCACTTCGTTCCTTGTTCCTGTCATTCAACATATGTGCCTTTGTGAGGGCTGTTCCCTCTGGGGCACCCTTACCCTCACTCCCCTTGGCCCTGTCTCCTGGCTAACTACTGTTCTTTCTTCATTCCTCAGCTCACACATCACATGCCTTAGGAAGCCATTCCAGACCTGACTACCTCTGGCCCCAAATGAATGCCCAGGCTTGTTAGATGTGCCCTGGATCAGATGTGTGCTCCCACAGGATTCCACTTTTCCTTCCATCCTGGCACTGATTATACTGCCTTGTGATGATCTATTTGCCTATTACCCCAAAAAGCCAATACACACCTTGGGACACAGACTGTGTCTCTGTCCACCCCCTTCCCCCACCAAGATATACCTTCTCTGTCCTCCATCCTGCCCTCTGCCCTGGAGGCTGACCTCAAAGGACTGCTTGTATTGGTGTCCTTGCCCTCTGGCTTCCGGTTGGTTTGGGCCAGTTGGGAGAGGCCCCAGCAGGAGACAGGAGGGTGGGAAGTGAGGTCCTGGTGTTTGTTCCTGGCTCCTTCCCTAGGAGATGGCCTCAGGCTGGCTGCTTCCCTCACTGAAGTTCACAGCCGGTCTTCTGGCCCTCTTCTTCCTCCGCAAACTATGTGGGGTGAAGAGTCAGCTTGTTTTATTTCCCACTGAGTGCAGAATGATACTTTTAGGAAATACAATTTAAATTAATTATTTAAAAGTGAATTATTAGAAAGATTAAAAAGTAATAACATAAAATATAAGACCAGATTTTTATGACTAGATTTAAAGTCATAAAGCTATATTCAAAAGAAATATAATCAGAAGAAACATAACAGAGGAAAAAAAGAAAAGAATTGCAAACACTATACATACTGCTCATTGAAAGTCTGCATATAGGTGGTTAGTATAAAGAATTGCTGCCCCACACATAAATTCTTGATGTTCTACAATGGTATCTAAACCCAAAATTAGGAAGGATGTAGTAATTGCCCATGTTAAATGCCTACACATAATTGGAAAGAGCAATGTATATGTCAATTTTAAGTTTTTAATGTGACAAATATCTTGCTTTTTGCTTGTTAATTTAATCTAGGTTGGATGAACAACATTGATACCAACAGGATATGATGTATATATAAACGGTTTCAATGTTTTTAAAAAATTACACTTTAGAGTAATTAGTCTCAAAAAGGTATGTTGACAGGAATAGAAGAAAAGATTTTAAGCAATCTCAGCAGGCTCAGACTATTTGTTTTTTACTTCAGTACAAAATGAGGCAAGTGATGCTGCATTTCAAAAGTCATCTCCTTTCCTTTATCAATAGCCAACATGAACAATTTATCCCATAAAGTTATAGTTCTGGATCTATTAATTTCCTATGCATGGAACTTCTTTTGATGAAAAATAGAACTGAAAATGTTCTATCAAATTTGTAAGGTATTTGGTGTTAACTTTTCACAGATATGCAATATCAGCATTTTCACCAACTTTGTGGATAATTGTTAGGTTTTGGAATATACTATTCCCTTTGTAGAAACACTGTTCTTCCAAGCTTCTATTCCTTCCTTGCATGAAAGTATTAGGATCATTAGAAATACTCAAGATATCAAACAAAAAAGCAGGTCTGGCTGTCCAACCTGAAAAAGTTGGGATCAAACTAGTATCTTATTTTGCAGAAACAGAGTTTGATTCTGTCGTTCAAACATTCTTGACAGAACTCTTCCCTTAGATAACCATCATACTTCAGGGTATAATTACAGTTGTTTATGATCAGCTTCCAGATTATCACAAAATAAAGAAAATGGTCTCAAATTGAACACATTCACTAGCCTTTAAGGAATGAACAATTTTTACTATGTCACCTAGCACAAGAAAATTTAGCTTACTTTGTATTAATTTATTTCTTGCAGGGTGGGGTGGTGGGGAGGAGAGTACGACTTTCTCAATGAAGGAAGTAGCATGTTGATTTACATTCTGACACATGCTTCCTAATCTGAATAAGTACCCCAGAATGTTTTCCTGTCATTGCAGCTGCATCAGCAGAACATATTCCTCCACAAAACCTAAACTTCAGACTACAATTCCTGATACTGATCACATACTTTGATGTTATGGTAATGTCAAAATGCAATCGAATTTTCTAAAAGTCTACTTTCAATTGCCATACATGTCTCTCATAGACTGGTAACTGTACAGACCTGCACAGGTCCCCAGATCACACTTGGGGTAACACTGATTCTCTCTTATTCCAACTCCCAAGTAATCACTCCCTCCCCTCAAGCCTAGGAGTGGAAACAGCTTGGTTGCGTTAGGTTACTGCCCTATTCCTCGTGAGTCCTCCACAAATACACCTTTACACATTATTATTTTGTTAATAGACCTCCTCCTTAAATTATCTGAATCTAAGAGTGCCATCTGTTTTCTCTTGGGAAATGTTTTCTGATACAACCTCCTAATGTAGCAGTCTGCCCAACACAGAGAAGATACATGTTTCCTAAATGAATGACAAAATACTGCTTTGAAGAAATAAGATAGGATTTTGCAGGAGATTCAGAAAAGGAGAGGGGCAAAACCACACTATGAATGTGTGTCTCTTTCTGAGATGGTCATTATCCCCTCTAGATCTGGAGTCCTAGGCCAGAGCCACCACTAGCTCCTACACTGCCCTTGTGCGAAACAGGAAAAGCCACAGGCTCTGGAAGGAAGTGGGTCCCAAAACACAGGGTTTGAAGCGTTGAGTGTGGACTGGCTTTCAGCCCCCCAAACCAGGTACCCTGTTCTTGAACAAAACATAGAAATGTGACCGATTCTCTGAGGAAGCCTATTACAGCTCAGATTTTGTGGAAATGTGATATTTTTGTTTGCAGCGTGATCTTTTTCACACATTTCCTCCTTAGCTTCCTGAATGTGGGAGGAGAGCCCTGGATGGCAGAGCTCAAATAGGTGTATTATAATGCAATTGGGCCACAGAATCTCTGGGGGCAAATGCTTCTTGCAGTTCTGGATATAATTGCTTTGCTCCTGAGAGGCCTTTAAAACCCCAAACTGCATGGTTGGTGACTGAGAATAGCTGGGGGGCAGGGAGGTCGGGGTGCTGTTCTGAGCCTGCTCTTTCTGGCTAGAGCCTGGTACCACTCACACAGAGAGTGCACTGATCCCTGGTGTGGGCTGGGGGGCAGGGAAGGAATAGTTCAAGGAGCAGGGTGGGGATAACCGGACAACTTGTCTGTGTCTTGTGATTCAGACCTTCCTGTTGTAGAGAAGTGATTTTGTTTGACATGAATTCCCAGAATGCCTGACACACCCACATGCAAGCAGGCCCAAACCCATCCGGGAGCCTGTTGTGAATGAACCCGGGGTTTGTGCTGCTTCTGCCCTCAGCATCATTCCACACTCCCCGTTGAGCAGCCTTTCCCACGTGGAAGTGTCGCTGAGAGCTATGGGTATAGGAAAGTTCAGGTACTTTTACTAAATTGACTCTCTAAATGCAAATCAAAACTACAATGAGGTATCATCTCACACCGGTCAGAATGGGCATCATAGGAAGATCTACAAACAACAAAGGCTGGAGAGGGTGTGGAGAAAAGCGGACCCTCTTGCACTGTTGATGGGAATGTAAATTGATATAGCCACTATGGAGAACAGTATGGAGGTTCCTTAAAAAACTAAAAATAGAATTACCATATGACCCAGCAATCCCACTACTGGGCATATACCCAGAGAAAACCATAAGTCAAAAAGACACATGCAACTCAGTGTTCACTGCAGCACTATTTACAGTAGCCAGGTCATGGAAGCAACCTAAATGCCCATTGACAGACGAATGGATAAAGAAAATGTGGTACATATATACAATGGAATATTACTCAGCCATAAAAAGGAACGAAACTGGATCATTTGTAGAGATGTGGATACAGAGTGAAGTAAGTCAGAAAGAGAAAAACAAATATCGTATATTAACGCATATATGTGGGATCTAGAAAAATGGTACAGATGAACCGGTTTGCAAAGCAAGGCAGACATAGAGACACAGATGCAGAGAACAAACGTATGGACACCAAGCAGGGAAAGGGGTGGGGGGGGTATGAATTGGGAGGTTGGGATTGACATATATACACTAATATGTATAAAACAAATAACTAGTAAGAACCTGCTGTATTAAAGATAAAATAAAATAAAATTCAAAGAAAAATAAATAAATTGACTCTCTAATTCTCAAGCCCAAGAGGGAAAGTTGTTTTCAGGGGAACCAGTTCCCAGTCTTTGCTAGAAGCTTGACACACCTTAACTTCTTCTTTATTTCTTAATCTGCCAAACAGATGGGTCAGCTGTTGGTTTGGTGGTAATGACAGGGATATTTACTCTGTAATCAAGCCAAGAGAGGTGAGATGGGGAGGACCTGGGAAAGGTGAATCTAGAAACCTGGGGAAAGATACTGCTCTTCTTTTCCAGAACTGCAGTCAACATAGTGACACCCTTTCATGTGGCCACTAGAGTCATCACTAGAAAGTAGTACTGCATTTGGAAACTGAAGAAATCTCAGAGACCATTCATTATCTCTTTGTTTTAAAGAGTAGGACAATGAAACTCAATGAAATTTATAATCGCTGAAAATTACCTGGGAAATGATGAAACCAAGGTTAGAACCCAGGTCTTGTGGCTATTAGTTCAGTGTGATTTCTACTATGCTATGCCGCTTCTTAAAGTAGCTTTCTTATCACTCACTCATTTATTCATCAAATATTTACTGTGTATTACTATGTGCCTGACACTGTGGTATATATGCTGGGATAGATAAATGATACGTGCTTGGACTATAGCAATGAACAAGACAGACATTGTCCTCATGGACTTTAAGTGTAGTGAGAAGACATATTACATATTGTATAATTATTTATAATTATATAAATAAGCAATTACAAGGGTGATGAACGCCACAAAGAATTTGAGGGTACTATTAGAGCTCATAAAAGCAGGCCTTATCTAGCCCAGGCGACAGTGACGGAAGTTAGATCTGGGAAGGCTTCCCTGAGGAAGTGACATTTAAGCTGAGACTTGAAGGATTAGTAGAAGATAGTGAGGTAAAGGGTCTAGGAGATGGGAAGAGAAATCTGGACAGAGGGAAAGACATGTACAAAGGTCGTGACGCAGGACAGAGATGGTACTTTGAAATAACTGAAAACAGATTCATGGCCTAGTATATAAATGGTCAGAAGGAGAGGGCTGTAAAATGGTTTGGGAAGGTAGGCAGACTGCAAGGCATGGTCAGGATTCTAGACTTCATCCTAAGAGTAACAGGAAACCAGTGAAGGGTTTTAAACCTAGAGGAGTTATGATCAGATTTTTAAAAGATCACTGAGAAGACTGCACTTGTGGGGAGCAAAAGTGGATGCAGGGAATTACTTAGGAGGCTATTGCAACAGCTCAGGTGAGAGAAGATGGTGACTTGGGCCAGGGCAGGAGTAGTAGATGTGGAGAGAAGTGAAGAAGACATTCAAAAATAATGAGGAGGTATGCCCACAGAACTTGGTACTAAACGGATGTGAAAAATGAGGGAAGAGGGGAGGTATCAAGAGTAGCTCTCAGGTGTTAGCATGGAATGGGGAAATGGTGGGAATTCCCTGGCAATCCAGTGGTTAAGACTCCACACTCCCAATGCAGGGGGCACAGGTTCAATCCCTGGTCGGGGAACTAAGATCCTGCATGCCACACAGTGTGGCCAAAAAAAAAAAAAAAAGAAGAAGAAGAAATGGGGAAATGATGGTGTATTCGTGGAACTAGGGAATGCTGCAGGAGGAGCATCCTCCAGGGAAAGACCAAGAGTTTGGATGTGTTAAGTTTGAGGGGCCTGGGAGACAAAAGGAGAAGATACTGAGAGGGCAGTCAAATATATAGGACTGCAGTGCAGACAAGAGGTCTGCCTTGGAAATAGAAATTTGGGGATAATGTCATAGAGACTGTAATTGAAGCCATGGAGGAGATCACTTAGGAAGAGAGAAGAGGACAAGAAGAAAAGAGACAAATAAAGGAAATAACCAAAGGGTCTATTCCATTGCAAGAAATAATGTACCTCTAAGAACATATAACACCTTTGTTTTTAAGATCATTGCTGATTATTAAGCTATTGTTTCTCTGTTTCAAACCCACCCTTCTATACTCTGCTTGGGGTATTGGGGCTACAGACTATATTCCTCTTCTGCGTACTGGGTGGTAGGAGTTGCTTGAAGGCATCTGAAAGGTTGGAGAAGGGAGAAGGGATCTGTGCTTTCCTTGTTATTGCTTCCTGTTTCTGTCAGCATCCCCCCAGCAGCAGTCTTTCATCCTGGTGGTGGCAGTTGTCTTAAGCAGAAGCAAGCAATTCCATACGCAGTATTTATACGCTCTGAGACCCAGTCTTACACAACCCCTCAGAGACATCAGCCTTGCTGCCACGAAATCCCAATATCTTCACTACTGTGCTTACTTGAAGATCATTTTCCCTGAGTCTGGCCTTCTCATCATGTTACTCACATGTTACCATCCAAGAATATGTTAGAAACTTCGTCAAGCACCTGCAACCTAGCTGCAAGGGAGTCTGGAGCTGTGAGTTCTGACTCCTTCATTGAGGTGGTGGAATTCATAAAGTGGGAACTGAGAACTGCAAAAACATGGCTTCTAGAAGCCTAAGGCTGCATGCCTGGGACAACCCAGCCGCCTCCCGAGTGCCTGTCTGGAAAAGCTCAGGGCTGTCAAAGGAATTTACGGTCTGTTCTAGCCAATACCTGAGGAAAGGCATCTGATCTCCCTTTCTTAGAGCATTTATCAGAAAGGACTTGCAATTATGAATCCTTTTTCTGTCCCCTCCAGATGTTTATGTATCTCCTACAAGTCAGGAGTGTCTTTTTCAAGAACCTGAAAACAATTTCTCTAAAATGTTATCATCAAGAGGGATAGGGCCTCTGTCTCCCAGTCTGTGTGGGAGGAGAGAATCCTAACTTCCATAATTGCCAGCTATCAGACACAGCTGGGCTAATCACATGTACACCTGGCAACCCTTTGTAACTTTCTACTTGAGTTACCTCTTTCTCCCCCTCCCTGCTCCTTCCTTCTCCTTTTAAAATGCACTGTCACCTCTGTACAAATCAGAGCACAGTATTTCCTGTGCTGTCAGTAGTTACTGAATAAACTCTGTTTAGATCACTTTTACTCATGTCCAGCTGTATTTATCTTTGACAGAACCTTCCCAAATATAAAAAGATGATTTAAAGCATGACTGGAAGCCATGGATATGGCAAATATCACAGGGGTTTAGTTGTTCTTTATTTTTTTAAATTACTTGCCTCTTGCCAGGAAGGAGGTAAGGAAACATACTAAAAGACATTATCCAATAAGAGGGATAAGATAAGGCTAAAAAGGAAAAATTTAAAGTCCTGAGAGAAAGGAATTGTTTTGGTTAGGGTACAGGCTAAGCTGGTATAAATAGAGACCCCAAAATATAATGTTTAAACTAGAAAGAAGTTTGTCTCTTACATAACAATCAGGAGATAGCTTCAAAAGCTGGAAGGGTGGCTCCTCCATCATTAACATGTGGTTTCTGTCACTGAGTCCAGATTGGCTGTTCTGGTCTTAGCATCCCCTCCAGAGGAAAGTGGGGAGTCAGGGTGGGGGACTGGTAGAGTGTCTGACCCATCCTTTTAAGGGCAAAACTTGGAAGTAGTGTACATCCTTCCAGCCACACGCCATGGTCCATAACTAGGCTATTTGGCCACAGTTATTTGTGAAGAAAGTTGAAAAAGACATCTCTGGTTAGGTAGCCCTATGTCCAATTTAAATTCTTATTTTGAAAGAGGAGAATGGGGGGGGGCGTTGGGGTGGGGCAGACATGGACAACTATGGTCTGTCACAGAGAGAACACAAATATCCAAAGTTAAGAAATCTGTGACTGAGCTATGCCCACCAGAGCAACAGTCAGCTCTACCCACCACCAGTCCCTCCCATCAAACCTCTTAGATAGCCTCATCCACCAGAGGGCAGAGAGCAGAAGCAAGAAGAACTACAATCCTGCAGCCTGTGGAACAAAAACCACATTCACAGAAATATAGACAAGATGAAAAGGCAGAGGGCTATGTACCAGTTGAAGGAACAAGATAAAACCCCAGAAAAGCAACTAAATGAAGTGGCGATAGGCAACCTCCCAGAAAAAGAATTCAGAATAATGGTAGTGAAGATGATCCAGGACCTCGGAAACACAATGGAGGCAAAGATCGACAAGATGTGAGAAATGGTTAACAAGAACAAACAAACACAGATGAACAACACAATAACTGAAACAAAAAATACACTAGAAGGAATCAATGGCAGAATAACTGAGGAAGAAGAACGGATAAGTGACCAGGAGGACAGAATGGTGGAATTCACTGCTGCACAAACAGAATAAAGAAAAAAAAGGATGAAAAGTAATGAAGACAGGCTAAGAGACCTCTGGGACAACATTAATGCAATAACATTCGCATTATAGGGGTCCCAGGAGGAGAAGAGAGAGAGAAAGGACCTGAGAAAATATTTGAAGAGATTATAGTCAAAAACTTCCCTAACCTGGGAAAGGAAAAAGCCACCCAAGTCCAGGAAGCACAGAGAGTGCCATACAGGATAAACCCAAGGAGAAACATGACAAAACACGTAGTAATCAAATTGGCAAAAATTAAAGACAAAGAAAAATTATTGAAAGCAGCAAGGGAAAAACGACAAATAACATACAAGGGAACTCCCATAAGGTTAACAGCTGATTTCTCAGCAGAAACTCTACAAGCCAGAAGGGAGTGGCATGATATACTTAAAGTGATGAAAGGGAAGAACGTACAACCAAGATTACTCTACCTGGCAAGGATCTCATTCAGATTCGATGGAGAAATCAAAAGCTTTACAGACAAGCAAAAGCTAAGAGAATTCAGCACCACGAAACCAGCTCTACAACAAATGCTAAAGGCACTTCTCTAAGTGGGAAACACAAGAGAAGAAAAGAACCTACAAAAACAAACCCAAAACAATTAAGAAAATGGTCGTAGGAACATACATATTGATAATTACCTTAAATGTGAATGGATTAAATGCTCCAAACAAAGGACACAGGCTTGCTGAATGGATACAAAAACAATACCCATATATATGCTGTCTACAAGAGACCCACTTCAGACCTAGGGACACGTACAGACTGAAAGTGAGGGGATGGAAAAAGATATTCTATGCAAATGGAAATCAAAAGAAAGCTGGAGTAGCTATGCTCATATCAGATAAAATAGACTTTAAAGTAAAGAACGTTACAAGAGACAAGAAAGGACACTACATAATGATCAAGAGATCAATCCAAGAAGAAGATATAACAATTATAAATATATATGCATCCAACATAGGAGCACCTCAATACATAAGGCAACTGCTAACAGCTCTAAAAGAGGAAATCGACAGTAACACAATAATAGTGGGGGACTATAACACCTCACTTACACCAATGGACAGGTCATCCAAAATGAAAATAAATAAGGAAACAGAAGCTTTAAATGACACAGTAGACCAGATAGATTTAATTGATATTTATAGGACATTCCATCCAAAACCAGCAGATTACACTTCCTTCTCAAGTGCGCATGGAACATTCTCCAGGATAGATCACATCTTGGGTCATAACTCAAGCCGCAGTAAATTTAAGAAAACTGAAATAATATCAAGCATCTTTTCTGACCACAATGCTATGAGATTAGAAATGGATTACAGGGAAAAAACCGTAAAAAACACAAACACATGGAGGCTAAACAATACGTTACTAAATAACCAAGAGATCACTGAAGAAATCAAAGAGGAAATCAAAAATTACCGAGAGACAAATGACAATGAAAACACGACGATCCAAAACCTATGGGACGCAGCAAAAGCTGTTCTAAGAGTGAAGTTCATAGCTATACCAGCCTACCTCAAGAAACAAGAAAAATCTCAAGTAAACAATCTAACCTTACACCTAAAGGAACTAGAGAAAGAAGAACAAACAAAACCCAAATTTAGCAGGAGGAAAGAAATCATAAAGATCAGAGCAGAAATAAATGAAATAGAAACAAAGAAAACAACAGCAAAGATCAATAAAACTAAAAGCTTGTTCTTTGAGAAGATAAACAAAATTGATAAACCATTAGCCAGACTCATCAAGAAGAGGAGGGAGAGGACTCAAATCAATAAACTTAGAAATGGGCTTCCATGGTGGCGCAGTGGTTGAGAGTCTGCCTGCCGATGCATGGGACATGGGTTTGTGCCCCGGTCCGGGAAGATCCCACAGGCCATGGAGCGGCTAGGCCCGTGAGCCATGGCCGCTGAGCCTGCACATCCGGAGGCTGTGCTCTGCAACGGGAGAAGCCACAACAGTGAGAGGACCGCGTACCGCAAAAAAAATAAAATAAAATAAAAAATAAACTTAGAAATGAAAAAGGAGAAGTTACAACAGACACCGCAGAAATACAAAGCATCCTAAGAGACTACTACAAGCAACTCTATGCCAATAAAATGGGCGACCTGGAAGAAATGGACAAATCCTTAGAAAGGTATAACCTTCCAAGACTGAACCAGGAAGAAACAGAAAATATGAATAGACCAACCACAAGTAGTGAAATTGAAACTGTGATTAAAAATCTTCCAACAAACAAAAGTCCAGGACCAGACGGCTTCACAGGTGAAGTCTATCCAACATTTAGAGAAGAGCTAACATGCATCTTTCTCAAGCTCTTCCAAAAAATTGCAGAATAAGGAACACTCCCAAACTCATTCTATGAGGTCAGCATCACCCTGATACCAAAACCAGACAAAGATACTACAAAAACAGAAAATTACAGACCAATAACACTGATGAATATAGATGCAAAAATCCTCAACAAAATACTAGCAAACAGAATCCAACAACACATTAAAAGGATCATACACCATGATCAAGTGGGATTTATTCCAGGGATGCAAGGATTCTTCAATATATGCAAATCAATCAATGTGATACACCACATTAACAAATTGAAGAATAAAAACGATATAATCATCTCAATAGATGCAGAAAAAGCTTTTGACAATATTCAACACCCAATTTGATAAAAGCTCTCCAGAAGGTGGGCATAGAGAGAACCTACCTCAACATAATAAAGGCCATATATGGCAAACGCACAGCAAACATCATTCTCAATATGAAAAACTGAAAGCATTTCCTCTAAGATCAGGAATGAGACAAGGATGTCCACTCTCACCACTATTATTCAACATAGTTTTGGAAGTCCTAGCCACAGCAATCAGAGAAGAGAAAGAAATAAAAGGAATACAAATTGGAAAAGAAGAAGTAAATCTGTCACTCTTTGCAGATGACATGATACTATACATAGAGAATCCTAAAAATGCCACCAGAAAACTACTAGAGCTAATCAATGAATTTGGTAAAGTTGCAGGATACAACATAATGCACAGAAATCTCTTGCATTCCTATACACTAATGATGAAAAATCTGAAATAGAAATTATGGAAACACTCCTGTTTACCATTGCAACAAAAAGAATAAAATACCTAGGAATAAACCTACTTGGGGAAACAAAAGACCTGTATGCAGAAAACTATAAGATACTGATGAAAGAAATTAAAGATGATACCAACAGATGGAGAGATATACCATGTTCTTGGATTGGAAGAATCAATATTGTGAAAATGACTATACTACCCAAAGCAATCTACAAATTCAATGCAATCCCTATCAAATTACCAATGGCATTTTTTACGGAACTAGAACAAATCATCTTAAAATTTGTATGGAGACACAGAAGAACCCCGAATAGCCAAAGCAGTCTTGAGGGAAAAATACGGAGCTGGAGGAATCAGACTCCCTGACTTCAGACTATACTACAAAGCTACAGTAATCAAGACAATATGGTACTGGCACAAAAACAGAAACATAGATCAATGGAACAAGATAGAAAGCCCAGAAATAAACGCACCCACCTATGGTCAACTAATCTAGGACAAAGGAGGCAAAGATATACAATGGAGAAAAGACAGTCTCTTCAATAAGTGGTGCTGGGAAAACTGGACAGCTACATGTAAAATAATGAAATTAGAACAGTCCCTAACACCATACACAAAAATAAACTCAAAATGGATTTGAGACCTAAATGTAAGACCGGACACTATAAAACTCTTAGAGGAAAACATAGGAAGAACACTCTTTGACATAAATCACAGCAAGATCTTTTATGATACACCTGTTAGAGTAATGGAAATAAAAACAAAAATAAACAAATGGGACCTAATGAAACTTCAAAGCCTTTGCACAACAAAGGAAACCATAAACACGACGAAAAGACAACCCTCAAAATGGGAGAAAATATTTGCAAACGAATCAACGGACAAAGGAGTAATCTCCAAAATATATAAACAGCTCATGCAGCTCCATATTAAAGAAATAAACAACCCAATCCAAAAATGGGCAGAAGACCTAAATAGACATTTCTCCAAAGAAGACATACAGATGGCCAAGAAGCACATGAAAAGCTGCTCAACATCACTAATTATTAGAGAAATGCAAATCAAAACCAAAGTGAGGTATCACCTCACACCAGTTCGAATGGGCATCATCAGAAAATCTGCAAACAATAAATGCTGGAGAGGGTGTGGAGAAAAGGGAACCCTCTTGTGCTGTTGGTGGGAATGTAACTTGATACAGCCACTATTCAGAACAGTATGGAGGTTCCTTAAAAAACTAATAATAGAATTACCATATGATCCAGCAATCCGACTACTGGGCATATAACCAGAGAAAACCATAATTCAAAAAGACACATGCACCCCAATGTTCATTGCAGCACTATTTACAATAGCCAGGTCATGGAAGCAGCCTAAATGCCCATCGACAGACAAATGGATAAAGAAGATGTGGTACATATGTACAATGGAATATTACTCAGCCATGAAAAGGAATGAAGTTGAGTCATTTGTTGAGACGTGGATGGATCTAGAGACTGTCATACAGAGTGAAGTAAGTCAGAAAGAGAAAAACAAATACCGTAGATTAATGCATGTATATGGAACCTAGAAAAATGGTACAGATGAACCGGTTTGCAGGGCAGAAGTTGAGACAGAGATGTAGAGAACAAACGTATGGACACCAAGCGGGGAAAACCGCGGTGGGGTGGGGATGGTGGTGTCCTGAATTGGGTGATTGGGATTGACATGTATACACTGATGTGTATATAATTGATGACTAATAAGAACCTGCAGTATAAACAAACAAACAAACAACTAATACTAAACTTTGGGTTATTTGTATGTAAATATGTTAATATAAATGTTACAAACATTACATGAAATTTCTAAAAATCTTATATGTTCTGGTATAATGTCATAAGTCATAATTCTAGTTATTACTTTAAAATGTATATCTCAGAAATAACTAAAAAAAAAAGAAATCTGTGATCATATGCAACCTTCTATCATGGGGGGCACGTTCTGTCATGCACAGTGTACTCAGCCCATGACCAATAGCGAACGGGGAGTTGGTGAATGAATACACCAGCGTCTTCCCTCATGGTCGGGATAACTTTGAAGCATATTCTGTAATGTTCTCAGAGTTCCCTGGAGGGGAATGAGCTATAGTTGCCTATGTGCCACTTTTCAAGAGAATTGACCACTGTTAACATTTTGGTATATCCTTCCAGATATATAAACACAACTTGATTTTAATGGCTGCACGTTATTCCATTGTGAGGACAGACAAAAACTTACATTGGTACATCCAATTCTAAGCACTGGGTCCCTCCTTATATTTTACTATTATAAAAAGAGCTGGAATAAATATTTTAATGAAAATTTTTTTATTTCATCAATAAGTAGCTCCAAAAGGTAACTCTCATTTGAAAAATAAAATAGCAATAACAATACTATTGCCACACCAAAAAAATTAAACAATAATTCCATAATATCAGCAAATATTTAATGTTCAGATTTCTCCAATTGGCTCATAAATGTTTGATGCGTTTGGTAACATTCCCTTTGGTAACTAAATCTTGACGTACGTGCTCAAGGATAAATGCTTCAGGATAAATGCTTACATTTGAAAAATTACTGGGTCGAAGGTATATTATGCCTAGCTCTAGAAGGATGTTCTCACTCATTAGCCTTAAACATTCCAAAAGAACATTTTGTAAGAATGTGACAGAATTCCCAAGTGGATGGGATAAGGAGGGAATCTTTTTATTTGAATCTTTCATATGCTGATAACGGAGGGGAGATAATGCTCTGAAAGGTTTCTAGGGATTTACTGTAATGAACCTCAGGCTGATTTCCCTCCTGTCTCCTTTCGTCCGCATCAGGGGTCGGGAGTTCCTCCCATTGTATTAAGTAGCCTCTCTGGAGGAGCATGTGCCCCTACTCAATAGACCAGGTGGTCTTCCTGAAGGAGCTGGCAGCCCTCACTCAGCAATCAAGAATCTGTCTGTAGAACCTGTTATCTTCCTAACAGGACGATCTATATCTCACTCCAGTGAAGTTTCTGTGCTGCCCTGCCTTCTCAATGCTAAGTTATTTGCTATTTCATATTTATCTAAATTTACATTTTTATTTATAATTTATATAGAAGCAGGATTATCGTGGAAACGGCTAGACCGACCTGGGTTCAAATTCTGACTTGGTCAGTTACTTGCTGCATGATCTTGGGCAAATTACTTCCCTTTTCTGAAATTCAGTTGTTTGGGAGTATAATGATAGTTTCCTCAGGTTGCTACAATGATGGAGTAACTTGGCTACTTCAATAGATACTTGTTGAATGAGTGAATATTTGCTTACTAGAGTCTTAGGGTTTTTTGTTTTTGTTTTTTGAGCTAGAAGAAATCTTAGTGCACACTGTCTTTATGTTAGAAATAAGAAAACTAAGTTCAGAGAAAATGTGAAATTTGGTCTTCATTTAACATTTATTAAACACTGAGTCTGTCAGGCACTGAAGATATGGTAATTAGCAACAGATGGTCGCTGCTTTCAAGGAGTAAGGAAGGACAGACATGTTTTAAAAAGTGCTGGACTGAGCTAATATGCGGTATTATAGAATAACCTAGCGCTGTGCTGTCCAATATGGTAGCCACTAGCCATGTGTGGCTATTTAAATTTAAATTAATTACAATTAAATAAAAGTAACTTTCAGTTCTTCAGTCACATTAATCACTTTTCAAGTGCCCAATGGCCACATATGGCTAGCGGACAGTGCAAATACAGAACACTTCCATCACTACAGAAAGTTCTACAGGATAGTGGTGCTTTCGACTTTCTCCCCGGAATAATATTCATATGCATATCTACTTCAAATTCACACAATTTCAGCGTGTTTGCACCTTGGTGAAAGCCCCTTACAATACAGGCAAGAGGTGGGCATCGGTAACTAAAAGTAAAATCAAAGATAGGAGTTTTATTACAAGCCAGAGCCCAAACTTGTGAAAATTTCAGCTTAGAACAGTTTCTGGCTGAGTTGGCTGCAGCAGAATAATGAGTCACTTGTTCATTTCAACAGGGATGGGCCCCGTTTCCTGTGCCTCGTGAGGAGCCCTGTGGTTTGGGCATACTGTGGTTTGGGCATATGCGGCCACATAATGATGTGTGCGCTCTTCGGACAGGGAGAGAGGGAGAGAGGTCCTCGCAGCTTCCCTGAGATTTCACTGAAACTAGATCACTTCTCTCACAATTTACTTGCAGTCTCTTTAATTGAAGACGTTACATGGCTTTCACTTCCAGTAGGCTATGTTCACTCTGTGATCACTCATTGGGTGCTTTCTATGTCCCAAGGATTGGGCTAAGTGCTACAGATATGAAGACGATTAAGACAAGAAGTTTATAATCTAGTAGAGGAGACAAACCTAAAACCAGCAAGTCATAACCAAGGCAAAACCAATGAAATAAGTGCTGGAACAGGCAAGGTACTGGGAAATTGGAGAAAAGGAGAGATTAAATTCATTTTAGAGGACTAGGGAAGGCTTGAAAAAGGATAAAGCCATTTGAGAGTAGCCCTACAGGATATGTTGAAACAGAGTAGCATGGAATATGCTGTCACTGGGAATTATTCCGCATTCAAGTTCTTGAAGTTTGCAATTCTGTACACGTTGTGATTTCTCCCACTCTTCTTTCATACTGAACTTGCTCTGTCTCCCTGGAGACTTCCAGACTCTCAGGCCCAGCTTCTTCTCATGGTCCTTCATGTGCATCCAGGTGGGACTCCATGGTCAGAGTTTTCAACCCATTTTTGTCAGCGCTCCGTTGTCCTCTGGCTTCTGTATTTATCTGTCTTGCCCATCCCTGAATGTGCCTTGCTACATTCAAGGTCATTTATTCAGCATGAGGTCTCTCAACAACCCTCCACTCTAACTCAACATTTCTTTGTGTGTTCCCCAGTTCTCTCCCCCACCCCCATCCTCCTTGGAGGGGGAATTCCTCTCTATGTGTAGCTCCTTATCCCATCCTTTCCCTTCTCTTCCAGAACCTAGTTCTATGCCTTATCTCCCCTCTTGTGTCTTCAGTTTTCATTGCCTGTAAATGGCTCTCTCCTTAGGGGCAGATCCAGGTTTTGTAGGGCCTGAAGCTTATTCAATCTGGAGGGCTCTCTTCAAGAAAAAGAATACAAAATTACAAATACCCACTTAAAACCAAAAGCTAATATTTATACAGAAGGGGGCCTTTGCCTGTGTAAGGGGCCCTAAATCTTAAGTGACATAGTATATCCACCTCTGTCCATACTATAATAAAAACAATACAAAACCCCAAAGCTTCCCTTTGCTATGCTACTACATGACTGTTCATTTTTCTTTCTCATCACTCTGAAACCTTTCAAGGTAGTAGTCTACATACACTGTCTCCACTTCCTCCCCATGCCCATCATTCTATTGTTTTCTCTAAAACACCATTGACCTCCTAATCCCTAAAGCCCATGGCTTTTTCTTGGTCCTGATCTTTCTTGCCCTTTCCACAAATAATTTGACACCCAGGTCATCCTCTGACTTTCGACTTTGACTATCATCCCGTTTGGGTGATCCACAAGTATATGTCCCTTGCTGTGACTTCCCTTATAAACTCCAGACCTATAATACAATTCTCTGTGTGAGGTCCCATCAGCACCTCAAATTCATCTTTGTCTGGCTGTGTCAATACTATCACTCCTTCCCAGCCACCTGCCGTAGAAATTTCAAATTGTTACTTTAAACAAAGCAACACTTCTCTCCCTTCCTCTATCCCTGAATCAGCTCTAAGATCTAGCAGTTCTACTCTAGAAATATCCCTAGAATCAGTGTAGTCTTTCCATGCCCACTGCCATTTCTATTTCAGTGTTTCTCACTATTGACTTGGACCAATCCAAAAGACTCTATTGCTTGGAGCTGGAGAATGTCTGAGTTGGATGTGACTTGCCCCATGAAATTAATGGCACGCCAGATCTAGAATCTGGGTTTCCTGCCTCTTCTTCGTTGGCTACTTGACAGTTTTAAACCCATTGTAATCTATTTTGTGCACAAATGCCAGATTAATCTTCTTAAAAGTGGTGACTCTCACCAAATGAAACTGTAGTAGTCCCAGGTATTTCAGGGTTCCAAAATCCAGGCTCAAATAAAATCTCAACTATATCTTCTTTTTGGCACCTTGCTGTACTATATAATCAGCTGGGCTCTTGGATGTTCTCTGAACATGGCCATACTTTAATGCAAATAATTTCTGGAATTAATTTCGTCCTCCTCTGATATGTCATAGTTCAGTAGTTTGAACCTCTTATCAAATGTGATCTGATGTTGTCTTTATTTATGAGTCTGTAGTAGACATTATGGTTGACTCCCCAATATCCATTCCACCCCAGATGACTGGAAGTCCAATGAATGATCCCATCCATTTACCTGTGATTGGTTTAGGGGTAGGCTTGTGACACATTTCTGGCCAAAGACACAGAAGAGAGGTCAGCTGGGTATATTCTTGGAAAATCCCCATGTCTTGGAAGGAGACATGGAAGAAACAGTCCTTTCCGATTCTGGATATTGTTATGTCTGGATGTGACCTGCAAGAACAGCTCCAGCCACCTTGCTCTCATCTTGACAAAGGAAATAGAGAGTCTGCGCTCTTGATATTATCAAAGCTTTAATCAACCAATCCTAGTGCCTGCCCTGATTCTGGACTTCCTATTATGTGAAGTAATATATTTCCTTATTGTCCAAGCCACTTTAAGTCACATTTTTCTGTTATTTGCACCAGGAAACAATGTTTTGTTTCTGATGCTAGATTTTAAGCTTCCTGAATTCAGGGACTGTATCTATTTACATTTCTAGCTCTCTTAGGGCTTGGAACACAGCAGATACTCAAAAAATGGGATTGTGAAATTAATATATATATATTTCTGAGATATAACTAGTAAAAGTGTTTGCAATTTATAAAGCTCTATTTTCTCATAGCAATTTAGAGATAACAAAATAAAGTTTAGATAGATTAAATAACTTATTCAGGGAATTTTACTTCTCAAAGTCATACCAAGTTCTGAACAATTTGTTCTCTTTTTCTCAAGTCCTTGTCTGTGACTGCCATGCCTGTTAGGGTCCCAAGAGTACTGGGGACTGAAGGAAAAAAAAGCAGCAAGCCATACTTGTGCTTAACCCAGCAATAATGCCAATACAGTATCCTAGTTATTTCTGGCTCAGAGCTCAGGACTGGAACCCCTTCTTCTCCCAGTCCCAGTCATAGTGGTACCTCTAGTGCCAGGGTCAGGAATCCCCATAAATATAACACTTTACCTGCAGAGGTATTTTCCTGGGAAGATGGATCATAGCTTTTATTAGATTCTCAGAGGGGTCTGTGACCCCTTGAAAGGCAATATAACATGATACGATATCTCAGAAGTAAATGAAAATAAAAACTTTTAAAATGTTCCCCATTCAGTGGACTTACTACCTCCCAGTGTTGTTCTGAATTTTGTTATCTAAAGGACCAGTAGACAAGGGACCATTTGTAGATCATGAAGTAGGATACATTTAGGGACCAGAGAAGGCTAGGTACCTCCAGTCAAGACCAGTGCAAAAGGAAAATGCAGAGCCCCTTGTTGGAAAATTATTAGCAGAGCATTAAACCAAGCACAAGGCCCTTCTAAGCCAGGACCCCTATGCAACTACAGGTTGCACACCCATGAAACTGGTCCTGCCCTTAGGACATACCACTAAACACACTATTAATTACCTGCCCAATTATGTTATATTCCTTTGGACTGCCACGCAGTCCTCCATCCATTTTGGGGGCATCTAGAATATGCCAGGGATTGTGTTGAGTGCTGTGGATTCCAGATAGGAGCATACATTCATAACATTGGGTGTCTATTACATAAAAGGCCTTGTTCTAGGTTCTGGGACTATGGCTCTGCATAAGACATTCATGTTGGGCAGAAACAATAAATAAACAGGAAAAATATCAGATAGTGACAGGTGATGAGAAAGAAATTAACATAGGATGATGTGATACAGGGTGACTAGGTGGCTATTTTATTTATTTTTTAAACATCTTTATTGGAGTATAATTGCTTTACAGTGGTGTGTCAGTTTCTGCTTTATAACAAAGTGAATCAGCTATACATATACATATATGCCCATATCTCCTCCCTCTTGCCTCTTCCTCCCACCCTCCCTATCCCCACCCCCCTAGGTGGTCACAGAGCACCAAGCTGATCTCCCTGTGCTATGTGGCTTCTTCCCACTAGCTATCTATTTTACATTTGGTAGTGTATATATGTCCATGCCCAGGTGGCTGTTTTAGATTAGGTGGTCAGGGAGGCCCTTTCTGAGATGACATTTGAACTAAGACTTTACTGAAAATAGGCCAGCCCTGCCTCCATGGGAGGTGGAGAGAGTTATCTTAAGCTTGGGCAATGACAAAAGCTCAAGGCTGGAAAGAGGGAGAGAAAATGAATGCCAGAGTGAACAGAGGTAGTGGGTAAGGGGAAGGATGAAATTGCGAGAGGTGGGAGGGAGCAGCCGGCAGAGACCAAATTATCATTTTTTGGTAAAAGGATTGTTTGAGAGCAAAGGAGTGAGCAGAGTCCGGCGAGAAGGTCCTGGCAGGAACTCAGGCTAAAGTGGTGGCTAGGTGACTAGGATGAGAATAGCGGAGATGAAGCTAGGTGGGCCGATACGGGTCCCGAATGCTCCTCACAGCCCGCAGTCTCCCACCAGGGAGGGCCCGGGGCTGGGTCAGGTGAGTGGGTGGCCCGCTCGTAGCCTCGCGGAGCACCGCCCCCAGGGGCCGGCGCGCGTCCGCTGCCCCGCCGACGTGGCCGGCGCAGTAGGCCGCGCACGTGTCTGCTCCAGAGCTGGGGAACAGGGGAGCGCGGGGGTCTCAGGTTCCTGGTGATCAGAGGCCGGGGCGCCAGCTGGCCTGAGCCTGGCGTCCGCGGGCGCGAGCAGAGCAGTTGGGCCGGGCGGAAGGGGGCTGGGTCACGGCGAGGAGGGGGCGGCCTGGCGGGCGCGCGCGCTAGCCGCGTGCACGCGCCGGGGCGGGGAGGGATGGGGGCGGGGTGGGGGCAGCCGTTTCCCAGGCGGTAGTGGGGGCAGCCCTTTCCCAAGGCGGTAGCGGGGGTGGTGTCGCTGTTGCCCTTTTAAGCCGCGGGGCAGCCGTCTCCTGCCGGTGGAGTCAGTTACAAAGGGAGCAGCCGCCCAGGCCGCCACACAGCCCCTCGCCATTTTCCAGCCCCGACCGACGCGGGCCGGGGCGGCGGGGAGAGGCGGAGCCGCGAGAGCGCGGCCCGGGCCGGCCCCGCGGGGCGGTCGCGGCCGTGACGGCGGCTCCGGGCCCGGCTCCCCTTCCGCACCCCTCCCGCCGGAGATGAGGGGAAGATGTCCGTGTCAGGGCTCAAGGCCGAGCTGAAGTTCCTGGCGTCCATCTTCGACAAGAACCACGAGAGATTCCGCATCGTCAATTGGAAGCTGGACGAGCTGAATTGCCAGTTCCTGGTGCCGCCACCGGCGCCGCCGGGCAGCCCTCACTCCCCGCCGCCGCCGCTCACACTCCACTGCAATATCACGGTGAGGCGCCCGGCCGCAGCCCTGTAGGGCCGGGCCGGGGAGGAAAGGGGCGCCCAGAGTCCCTGGACAAAGGGGAGCCTGCCCCGGAGAGGCCCCTCGGACCCCCGGGCGGGGCGGGCCCGCCCCTTTCCCCGGAGAAGGGCCCGGCCCAGCCCCGCCGGGACTGCGCGAGGCTCGGGTGGGAGGAGGCGGTCTGCTCGTTTCTCCGGCTCTTCTCGCCGGCCTGGGTTTGGGACTCCTGGTCCCTCTCGGCCCCCGTCGCCGCGCCCTGAGGTGAGAGACCGCTGCCGGCCGAGCCCTCGCTGGGTCGCCATGGCCGCTTACAGCCAGGGGCCTGCCTCCGGGGCCGCGGTGCGGCGGGTCGGCTGTTGTTTGAGCCCCGGCGGGGCAGGCGAAGGGCCCTCAAGTTTGAGCGCGTCCTTCTCGAGTCAGATTTCCCTGGTTCCGCGTATTCCCCCAATTATATTTTAAGTTTGTGCTTAAGGAAAAGCTAACATTGAAAACTGACGCATTTGAGGGAAAAAAGTTTAGAATGCAGCCTCTGGCGCTGTTTGAATTATCCCCTTCCTGCTGGCCTGGCTCCGCGCTAACGCGTTTCCGAAGGCGCATTGGACCTTGGATGCGGCAGGTGTTCTGGGAGTATGTTTGTGCAGCCCCTCCTGTGGGTAAGCCGTTCAGATTAGGAGCTGGCGAAAGGCGATACGTGCCCAAGTCTGCTGCCCAGTAGGATTGTTTTATGTCCCAAAGCCGAGAAGACCCGTTAAAGCTCACTCTTTAACTTCATCTGAAAGCTCGTCAGAAACGCGTAAAAAAAAAAAAAAAGTTAAATAAGTTTCTTCATAAAAGTGTATGATGAGGCTGTTCGTTGTGAAATTGACATAGAGTATTGGTCCAAACTGCGGAATATGCCTCTTATAACAGGAGTTAAGGTTTCACGTTCCTCTGTAAATATGGCTAAAACCGAGTCTGGCGTCATTAAACTCCCTTTTGTTAAGTTAGTAGGTACTTAAGTGCCTACCCTGCAGCGTACCTGGCGCTCCGGAGTCTGTAAAAGCCTTGAAGTTATGATAATTAACATTAAAGTAGTTTTCAGAGTACTGGGGAGCAGGTGTATATTTCAGAAAAAAAAAGTTCAGTAAAGAGCTGTACTCAGGTGTTCTTTTCTAGGCGCTGGTTTTGCACAACTGGGTAGCGCAGTCCCTGCTTTCAGAACTTAGTCTTCTTGGGGGAAGAGTTTTACACAACGAAGTGTGACCAGGTTCTATGGTATCATCATGAAAGCCAAAGAGAGCAATTAACTTGGACTTTGGTGGTGGTGGTGTCGCTTCAGAGAAAGCCTTGAGGAGAGGCTGATTGTGGAGTTGGGCTTTCACAGGTGAGTAGAATTTTGGAAGGGAAGGAAAGGGCATTTCAGGCAGAGGAAACTCCATCTAAAAAAGACAGCAAAGCTTGAGAAAATGTGGATTGACTAGGAGTAGAGAAGTTATAATGAGACTTGAGAAGCCCAGGATATAGGCTGGTGAAGGTGAAGATTTTCCAAGAATGGAAAACAGGAAGTAGTAGTGAGCATGAAGTAGGTGATAATAAAGAGACTGGCTAGTCTGAATGATGATTATTCTGGTACAGGTTCAGGTATGGCCAGGAAAAAGTAGGGCTCGTTTCAATGATAGAGTGAACTTGTAGGCTTGTGGGCGAGCTGCTGAGTTAGGTAAATGGGAAGATGTTTTTGCCATCCAGGACTAGGAGTGGTTCTGTACAGTGGGTGGCATTAGGAAAAGTGTGTGGTTTTGGTAATCCCAGTGGGGGTGGGATGGTGGTGTTGCTGTGCTGTGCTGGCATTTAGTGGCAGGGGTACAGGGATGCCAGATGTCTTGTAATGTTCAGGCAGTCTGCCACGACAGAGAATTATCCCACTTCAAATGCCAGCAGTGCCCTGTTGAGAGCCATATTGGAGGCTGATGGAGTCAGCTGCACAGAAAGATACTGAGTGATGACCTGGATTAGGAAGTGGAACAAGAAGTGAATTAGAGGCACC
This sequence comes from Orcinus orca, assembly GCF_937001465.1. Taxonomy (NCBI): domain Eukaryota; kingdom Metazoa; phylum Chordata; class Mammalia; order Artiodactyla; family Delphinidae; genus Orcinus; species Orcinus orca. The sequence continues at coordinate 82,331,070 of NC_064560.1, forward strand.
TGGCAAAAGGAGGCTCTGGTGGGGACCAGTATAATGGTACCACTAACACAAACTATTCAAATTGAGATGTTAGTGAATTATGACACATTATCAGAACATAATTATCATGGTAGATGCTCAGTGTATATGAATGTGTGTTAACATTATTATGGAGAAACATCAAACATATAAAAAGTTGAATAGTGTGGAGAAGCTCCACGTACCCAGCCTCAACAGTGATAAACTTTTGGCCAATCTTATTTCATCTATACCCCACCTCGGATTATTTTGAAGCAGATTCCAGACATATCACTTCATCTGTAAATATTTCGGTGTGTATCTCTAAAAGATAAAGACTCTTTAAGCATGGCTGAGTGTTTAGATAAAATCACCATGGTTTGCTCTTGCTGATGCCATTTTCTTAGAGGGGAAGGAGCAAGGAAAAAATGGGGCTGGATTTCATATGTCAGGACCTGTCTACTGTGTTTGATTTGCTATTCTCTAAAAAGTTTTAGCTCTTAAAAAATAATGATAATTTTGATCTATCTTTTAAAAAACTTTTCCTCTTATTTCCTCTTATTCCCATATATTTATTGAGCTCTTCTACATGCCAGGCCCTGTCTTCTCCATGCTTATCAAGAAGCATCCTTAGGCAGTTTCTGTAATGTTTGAGTGAATGGTACCTCACTAGTTGTTTCCTTATACACCTGCATGTCAATTTCTGAGTAGTCCTCTAAAGATATTGTGCCCCCTTTTTCTTTCAGGCTTCTGCATCAGCATTTTTTCCCATGTGGAATGTGCCCCTTACCCTACCCCAATCTGTCTTGACATGTCTGACCATCCCCAAGGCTCTTCTAGTCATAAGCTGTTTATGCTGATATCTATTTCCTTTCCTGTCTTCTATAGTCCTTAACTGTTTATTGCTTTGGTTATGTTTTCTTAATATTATAATACTTGGGGAGTTTTTTGTTTTTTGTTTTTTTTTAGTTGTGTAGTTTTTAAAAGTCTTTTTTATGGTGGCAGGGGGGAATATTCTGTAGTTATATTTTTCATCTTCCTCTCACTAAATGCTCAGTAAATATTTGTACTATTGATGATATGGCCACCATTTTAGCTATATTCTGTTGGAACAAAAATCTTAACTACCATGTAAGTTAACTGCCAAGAGTTGGTCAAAAGGGCAGAGAAAACATCAAGAAAGTGTCATGGGTAGTGCATAAATATTTAAAAGGCCACTTAGGGTTCGATAGGAAATCTGCAATTTGACTTCACATGAAAGCGTTTTAAGAAGTAAACAAAACAAAACAAAAAACAAACCAAAAAAAAAAACAAGGCATAGATGTGTTACTCTTTAGGCCAAGGGAATGAAGCTAATTTTTTTTTCTGTTTTATAAATTTGTCCTAATCTTAAGTATGAAAGGGAAAGAGTGCTATTTTCAACTTCAAGGAGTCTTTTTTTAAAAACTTGTTTTCTGTGAACTCATGATATGAAAGTTTGTCATGCAAACTTAGAAGTATTGTCTTTCCATTTTCAGTAAATAGATCTAATTGCCAGTCAGTGCTAACATCCAGTTATGATCACACCTAAAATCAAAGCAGCTCGTTTTAATAACTTGTGCAGCCTTATTGGGAGCTAGTGTAGGACTTTGTTTTAGTCCTTTTGAAATATTTAGCATACCTTGGCAACTCTATTACTCCTTTTATGGACTTCTTGGCATTTGGGAACTCTTGGTAGGGAATTGCTGTTTTAGAGTGAGAAATCCCCCCCAAGAAGTAAATTAGCCGGTAAACAAATAAAACCTCATAGTACTTTATTATTTGTGTAGCATAAATCATTACTGTTTCTGCCTGAGTGGCTATTTGCCAGGCTATTTGTGGTGGAACATTTTTTTAATTAAATTTCTATTCATCATTGCCAAAAAGGTTACCCCCCTCCCAACCCTAACAGCAAGATACTAAATTAAAAATGTTAGAGCTGAGAGTTTAGGAGACAGAAAAAAATTTAGTCTTTAGTCTTTGGGACCTTAAGCAAATTACTACTTTCACTGTATTTTTCTATGAAATAGATAATACTTTTTGCCCCACATGAGAGCATATATAGGAAAGCTCTTTAACATTGATAATGATCTCTGCAAATATAAAAGTGATGGTGTCATTAGCAGCTGAATAACACTTTTGAAAATGCTTTTTAATAGCTTTTCATGGGAAATAAACCAGTGCTGTTAATTTCTTAATTTTTCTTGTTTCTAGTCTTTACATTGATAAAAAGTAGCCCAGAGAAGGTTATACAAAGGAAAATAACAAAACTTGACTAAAGAGCCCAAGACCTTTTCTTTGGTCTACTCTCCTGGGACAGATTACTTTTCCAAATTGAACTCCTGGAGAATCTTTTGGAAGTATCACAGCTGTCATGTTAAGCACCTCAGTGGTACTTTCAGTCCAGAGGAATCATTGTTTCCATTCATTTGACCAATTTATAATATAGAGTCAAATTCCTAGTTGGTATCTCTCTTCCCTCATCCCCATTTTTATGCCCTTCCTTGAAAGGAACAGATACATGAAGAGGGGAGACTTAGATTTCCATTTTGTGAATGGTGTATCCTTTAGTAACTTGTTTTTTTTCGTTGTTGTTGTTAAACTTCCTTAGGCCTGGAAAAGGATAGTATTAGATAAATGTCAGCTAGTTGAGGGGTGGGGAATTGAATTTAGTGGGGAATTGAATTTAAATAGTCCCTGCCAAATAAAGCATTACTGGAGAGCCAGAGTGGTGAAGCAGAGGTCCCTTTTTCCAAGGCCATTGTAATAGTGTTCTGTGTTCTCTTCTGAAAGATCATTCTGAGAGACAAAGCGGACTCAGATCCAAGGAAACCATTGGTTTCTGCAGATTAGGTGGTTTGAATTCTCTTCAGCACTTTTGTTTTCTCTGCCTCAGTGCCTTTAGAATGATGTTATGATTAGCTGTAATTTGCTATTCAAACAAGCACTTAGGAATTTTTTTCAGATCACAGGGGTATATATGCATTTTTCTTTTACCAAATGTTAGTGTTTTTACTCTGCTTCTCTGGGCTCTGGTCATGTTAGATATTTAGTTGTATGTTATTTACTTGTAAAATGATTATCAGGGAGCAATCTCTTTTTCTTTCTTCTTTTTTTTGGGTAGCTTTTTTATGTTGTCAGGTCATTTAGAATTTTATTAAGCTACCATATGGTAATTCTGTCAGTTTATTTCATTCTCCATCCCACATTTATTGAACGGCAAAGTGTGAAAATAGAGTGTCCCATAGCTGTTCTCCAGAAGAATTAAAACTGTTATACCTTTGAACCTTCAACAAGAAGTATGTATATCAATTTTCAAAAAAAGTTAGGATACAGCCATCTCCAAGGATTTCATGTCATTTGGAAAAACGCCAGAAACTGAGCATTCTGGCAGGCAGTTTTGCTGGCTGGTGCTTGATATAGAGCCACACATCGGTCTCTTAGTGGATTTATGTGGAAAAATAGGTAAAGCTATTTCTGAACAAGACAAACTCCTTAGGCAATGACAAGCGAAGAGGTTGGTTTGATTAACCTTGAGTTATGTTGCCTTAGATTAGGACAACACAACATTTTATGGTGGCAGTGGCCGTGGTGGTGAATTTCTTTGAAATTTGTCCACTTATGGTAACCTTTATGGTGGTGGTCACAGACAACTTCATCCTTCAAGCCTTAAAATCACTATAAAACTAATAGTAGAATTGAGGAAAAACAGGGTCCCTGAGTAATTAGATGCTTAGATAATTGTCTAAAATTTTCATAACTGGCAAGGAGAGGTGTTAGAAGCACTTAAACATTTAATGTAAGGAAAGCTGCTTGAACTTACACTGGGATTTTAGAGTACCATCTGTTGTTTAAAAATTGTATATCATGGGTCATTTTAAAGAGAAATAGTAAGGAAACTATCTTTTCAAGATAGATACAAAGCTTAGTTGTTAACCTTGTAAAAATTTAAAAGCTTGAGGTATATGAGAGGTTGAAAGCATTAATGCTTAGTTTTAAATATTGGTGATAATTTTGGATGCCTTTCAAAGTATGTAGATTGTCTTCTAAATATTACACTGAACAAGCCTTGACCATGATGTGAAATTTGTGCTGAAGATTACGTTTCCAGAGGTGGTGGTAGTGGATATTTTATAATGTGGAAAATAAGACATTTAAGAAGTCTAAAAACCAGATAAGCAAAACTAGAAAAAAAAAATCACCTGTAATTCTACCACTCAGAAGACACCACTGTCAAAATTATGGTACATATCTTGTCATCTGGTCATCTTTTTTCTCTTATGTTTATGTAGATTCCCTCTCCCTTTTAAAAAAAAAATCAGGTTATTTTGTTATCTGATTTTTCACTCAGTAATGTTGTAGACCTTTGTCATAAACTTTTTCCTCCAATGTCTTCAATTATCATGTGCTGTTCTGTTACATGACTACAGCATTGAGTCAGTCGTGTCTGCTACTATCAGTGGTTTCTGTTTTCTTCTATTTTAAGTAATGCTTTGAGCGTTAATAGCTAGAGCTAAATCCTTGTGCATATAGGTAATATCCTTTGAAATTTTCCTAGAAGTGATAGCTTTCTGTTCTTGTTGATGAATTGGTTTTTGGAGATGTTGTAACAAATTATATTGTATAGGAACTTTTTTTTTTCTTCCAGGTAGCAGCTTTTATTAGATTGGTAAAAACGTTAGCAGGTGTAAAGTGAAAGGGGCATTCTCACAGTCATGGCACAAAGTATAGTATAAATATCTATGACCCTTTAGAAAACAGTTTGGTTTCTTTTAACCCTCTCTATTTTGGCAAGATATATGCTGGCTACCCCGGTTGGCCAACATTGTCCTTGTGATGCTGGATCTCCAAGAAAGACGGCTCTAGTTCCAGAGAAGACCCAGATTTGCCTGGTTTAGCTCATCTGACAGCTAACCACTGGGAGCAGAATAGGCTGGTAGAGACCTGTGATCAGGTTTTGGGTCAAGGGAGGCAGGTAGGAAGATGGGAAGGAGATAGGAAAACTAACCTCAGTAGAACCACATTAATATAGAATGATAAAAGGATGTTTCTTCCAAGGAAGAAATTCTGAGAGTGAGGGGAAAAAAGGTTGGGAGATAGGGGGCAGGCAGCAGTTATCAAGGTTTTTTGGAGTCAAGACTCTTTTACACTATTAAAAATATATTGAGGTCCCAAGGAGCTTTTGTTTATGTAGGTTGTCAATATTTATCATTAGAAATTAAAACAAATATTTAAAATATTCATTAAGATAAACTCATTACATGTTAATATAAATGTTTTTGTGGAAAATGACCTTATGCTCTAAACCAAAAAGTTTTAATGAGAATAGTGGCACAATTTTACTTTTTTTTTTTTTTTTTTTTTTTTGCAATACGCGGGCCTCTCACTGTTGTGGCCTCTCCTGTTGCGGAGCACAGGCTCTGGACGCACAGGCTCAGCGGCCATGGCTCACGGGCCCAGCTGCTCAGTGGCATGTGGGATCTTCCTGGACTGGGGCACGAACCCGTGTCCCCTGCATTGGCAGGTGGACTCTCAACCACTGCGCCACCAGGGAAGCCCCACAATTTTACATTTTTTGAGGTGAATCTCTTTGATGTCTGGTCTATCATTTGCTTCTGCATTCAATCTGTGGTGATATGTTGTTCTGGTTGAAGTAATAGGAAGAAAATCCAGCCTCACACCGATACTTGGTTGGAAAAAGGAATATTGTAACAGCTGTTTTAGATAGTTGTAGATATTCATTTTGGATACTCTACCCAAACTTGTTTTTTTCTTGAACTTTGAATGGATCTTTTACCCATGATATTACGACATCATGCATTGGTCATTTGGAAAATATTGGTTCACTGAAGTCTTCTAAATGTTGATACATTTTGTTAGGTGACATGGAAACATTATATTCATTAATATCACCATCAACCTCATCAGAATACTGTTAGGAAGCTGTCAGGCTCACAGTGGTAGATACAGGTTTTGCAAAATTCTAATTTTTGCTTGAAAGCTTGAATTTTATCATTGGCAATAAATACTGTCCTGTGTTTTCCTTGAAATGATAGGCTCTCTTCATTCTTTTTGGAGAAAACATCTATCAAAAATCCAAGTTGGAATAACCATTGTTTGTCAGTCATTCTTTCAAGTGAAAATTGTGTCCTGTGAAAGTGGTTAGTTCAGCTCACAATTGTCATACAAGTGCTTTTTCTCATGTGTTCTGTAGGAGTGCTCATGTGTGCTTCACATTTCATCACGTGCAATATTAAAAAGACATAAGGATTGAGATTTAGTAAAATAACTGCCTCATCACAGACATTCATAAGTGAAATGCCTTTTTTTTCTTTTAAACACCTTGAATGACTGGTGGTGAATACCATGTCTTCAAGTATAGTTTGGTGTCACTGCCTTTATCTGTGCTAAGGTACCAGCAGTTAGTTTTACCCACCATTATGTCTGCACCATTGGTACAGATGTCAATGTGAAAAAGGCAATTAACATTTTAGTATTCTTGTAGAAATAGTTTGGACCTAGGAGTCCAAGGGCCCCACTTGAGTTGCTTAGACCTAGTATATATCCTGTCTTCTTTTGTACAGGATTAGAAAAATATGGCATAGGTAGTAACTGATCTCAGTATTTCTTTTATGTTTTTCTCTTTTTTTGCAATTCTCATAATATGGTTTTGAGGGGTTTTAGTCCAGAGCAACAATTCATATATTTTCTTTTGCTTATGCAGAAGTTTAATCTACATAATGAAGCTGAGAATTTAGTGCTTTTTTTTTTCTTTTAAGGCTAAAGAAAATACAAATCTAAAACAATAAAAATGGTTTAGATGGTGTGTTCTCAAACTAGGCTGAAGAATTTAAAGAAAATGTAATAAGTAATTCTCTTTAAGAGTAGGATTAATTTTGAAGACAGTCTGTTTACCTTTTAGCCTTAAAGAGGTTTGGGACACAGTAAGAGTTTGAGGAATGAGAATACAAAAATAAACCGTTACTGAATGGATATAATGATGTCCTACTTCAATACAGTTTTTCTTTCTTTAAAGAACATTTTGTAAAATGCTTTAAAAATAATCAGTTTCTGTGGCTCCAACTATATTATAATTGAGATTAGAGTTCTCAAAGCAATGCTTCTTTAAACTGTTTCTGCAAAATTGTTGTTTCTCTATGACCAGAATCTAACTGTACCTAATACTAATACTAATGGCTTTTCCCTAATATATAATAGAAAACAGTGCAAATGAACAGAGTAAATATCTGTTATTAGGTGGAAACATGTACAAGGGTGTGACTACCAGGAGGTTAAGATTATTGGAACCATTTTAGAGGCAACCTATTACAGTGTTCAATAACATCATTGACCTGGATGAGCTGGAGCACGCAGACAGTAGCTGTACAAGGAGAATGCCTGTCTCAGAGCCCAACTCCAGTGGCTAGTGAGCACTATGACTAATGTCATAGTGGCTAATGTAGCCCTAAGACAGCTATGTTGCTGTCTGTTCTGCCTTTCTAACACCTTGCTGTCTTGAAGAAGTAATCTTAACCTCATTTAAGAAATTTGTCCTTTAGAAGCCAGAGTCTTCCTTGCAATCTAAGAAGGGATGGGAAATTATTAGGAAAAAGGCAGAATTAAATGGGATTGATTTTTAGGGGCCAATAGGGGCCAATTTTCTATTGGAGAGAAATCTCAAAGTAGCTTCTGTAATTACACTACTCAGAAGGCAAGTAGTATAGTGAGTAGAAGATTTAAAAAATCATTTTTAACATTTGTAAGGATTTAAAAACATGTGCCTAGATATGTATTCCTTTGCTTTATTTAAAAAAATTCAGAGTTAGAGCTCATCTAGATAAATCTTAGAAATGTAGTTTTATTATATTAAAAGGCAAAAAGTAGTATGGTTTAACTCTGTAGACTACTTCAAGGTTGGGGTTTTTTAGTTTTTGCTTTTAATTTGTTTTTGCTTTTTGAGGGATTTATTGTGATTCCAGATTTTAAAGCCCTTAAATGTTAAAGCTGGTGAATCCAGGCCATGATAGACCTTTCTTTGTAAAGAAAGGAATCCTGTCTTCCTTGGTGCTTGCATACTTTTGATGAAACATAACTTTTGAAGTGTATTCTCTTCTGTTTGTTTTAAATCATACTGCTTACTGGGTAAAGTCCTTTTTTTTTAAGACTAATAAATTATGTAACATGGAACAGGAAAGATTAAACTGTAAAACATAATTTTTATTTAAAAAAATCCATTAAAAATTTTGTTTCTCCACACATGGATTTTAATGTGTTACTTTTCTTTCCATGATATGCTTTACTTAAATTTGTGGTCATCTTGCCATTTAGTGGTGAGGTTTAATTGCATATCCAGGTTATCCTGTCTGTAAATGTGTTTAACGTAGGTGTCTCTGTAACAGGAATCTTATCCATCTTCTTCACCAATATGGTTTGTGGACTCTGATGACCCAAATCTGACATCAGTTCTGGAACGTCTAGAAGACACTAAGAACAACAATTCGGTGAGAAAATAAGCCACACTACTTTTTGTTTCTCATGAACATATAGAATTTAAGTGTTAAGAGGTAATATGATATAGAAGCCTGATTAATGATTATTTGATAACCTGGTTTTTAGCTCCTTTAAGATTTCTTTTTTTTTTTGTCCTTCATATTCTACTGTTTAATACCTGGTTTTTCATTTTTATTCCCCATAGGTATAGTCTTAATTTAGATCAGGAATTAGGTGGTCTCTTTTCCATGAATCCTAATCATTAAACTAAGCAGGCCTTTTTGGTTGGGACCACTAGCCAAGGTAGGAAGTAGAAAAAGGGAAAAAGATCAAGGTAGATGTGAGGGGCAAATAATGACAGAATGACACCAATTGCTGTTTCTGTCAAGAGTCTATAACTCTGAGTAAAAGTCAAAGGTATATAAATAAAAAGTTATTTTCTAATATATAAAACAATCTAACTTTCCATTTTAGAAACCTGGTTTCTTTGATTATAAAACTATAAGTGACCATTGTGAGAGAACTAATAAAATTAAAAACAACAAAAAAAGGAAAATAGAAATCTTATTTTCTCTACCTGATACAACCATTGTTGACATGATGGCTATTTTTTCTCGGTATTTTTTTCCCTTGCTAGTAAAATACACATACTCTTATACATATGTTTAAATAGTTGAGGTTATGTTTTATATAATTTAAATGCTTTTTTAAAGTTAACATTATCATTACATTTTTCCACGATGTCACAAAGTCCTTACAGAAAAATACCAATTATTATTTGCAGGTGACATGATTGTTTACCTTAAAAAAAAAAAATCGAAAGGAGTCAGCTGCAAAAGCGATTTTTAAGATGACTGGTTAAAAGTTCTATTATATAAAAATCAAGTTTTCCCAAATATCAGCTATAATCAGAAAATATGGTGGACAAGTATTTTATTGACAACTCTAAATACCTAGGAATAAGGTTAGGTGTGCAGGTTTTGTATCAAGAAAACTACAAAAATTTGCTGAGTAAAATGAAAGACTTGACTACTGTGTTCCTAGATGGGCAGACTCCATATTATAAATATGTCAGTTATCTGTATAGCTTCATGTTAGTTTATAAATTGAATGCAATTCCAGTAAAAATCCCAACAGATTTATTTTTGGGACTTGACAAGTGACTCTAAAGTTTTTGAAGAGTAAATAATCAAAAACAATAATGGAGTTGAAAAAAAATGAGAGACATGTCTGACCAGATATTGAATAAAATAAAATATTGAGTACTGGCACCGAACTGGACAAGTAAAGGCAGTTAGAAGTTTAGAAACAGAGTCATGCAATTGAGAATTTAGAATGAGTTAAATCGAACCAAAATACTCAATAAGGAAAGGATAGATTGTTCTATTAATAATAAATGGGAGAACTAATGATTTGGGGAATTTAGAGACTTACCTCAGATTTTTGTCACCATAAGTTAGAGGTGGTTTAAGCACATCTATTCTTAAAATTAAGAACAGAAGAACATTGGTTTATAGAGTATTATAAGAGTAATAAGAGAGCCATGAAAGTTAGAGGAAAAAATTAAAAGCTAGACAGACATATGTTCACATCTCCAGCAGGGGAGGGGGCAACAGGACAGGTAAAGAGGGATAGACTTAGCTCCCTTACTGCTTAGGAGGTTGCCTCTAAAGATCTAAAGGTGTAAGTTTTGTAATAGTAGAAATGAGTGGGGTTATTTTTTGATGTCTAAAGTATCCATCAAAAAAATGCTCATAAAGTAAATTGACATAGGATATAAAATGGGATCCAATTTCATAAATAAATATTTACATAAAAGAAAAAAGCCAAAACTCACGCTTCACTCTTTCTTATACTCTCTGCCAGTTATTTTATTACCTAGTCTTGAATAAGAATAAGCTCTATTTCCTCACCTTTAATTCATTTAATTCATTATAATCTGGATTCTGCCATCTTTGTTGTACTAAAATTTTTACTTCTAGTTGCCAAATCCAGGACTTCTTTTTTAGTCCTAAAGTTTCTGCAGCATTTTGATACTGTTGATTCTTTCCTTATTGAAACATTTCTCCATTCAACAAACACATATTCCTTATTGTCCACCAATAAAGAGCTGGTTAAATAAAAATTACTGTATAGTTTTATGATAGAATATCATGTTGAAGTTAAGAAGAATGCAGCCAGTCTTTCCACAAGAGCACATACAATGTTCCAAGATATACTAAGGTGAAAAAGCAGGGCATAGCATATTGTCTAGAATCTGGCTCCTTTAGTATACGAAGTAAAAAAAAATAAATAAATAAAAATAAATCTATGCTGGATTATACATACCTTTTTTTCCACCTGGGTGGATACAGGAAACTATTAGTAGTAGAACGCAGAAAAGTATTTTTTAAAAAATTGGCTCCTATGCCAGGCTTTGTGGTAAGTGGTGGGTATAAAAGACAAGTCATATCCCTGTCCTCTGGGAACTGATAATCTGATGAGGATTTCGATCAGATCACTGTCTCCTGTTTTTATCTCTTATTATTGCCTTGCCTTGGTCTCCTCTGAGCTCTTATTCCTTGGTCTGCCTCTTTCTTCTCATTCTGCGCTTTCTCTGAGTAATCTCTTCTACTCCCAGTACTTAAATCATGGCCTATATTCCAGTGATTCCTAAATCTGTATCTCTAGATAAAATTTATCTCCTGAGTTTGAAACCCATTATCTGTCTATATATCACACAGATCCAGGGAATCTTACTCAGATGTGCTGTGGCTGTTCAAAATGATTACATCTAAATTTAAACTCATCTACCTCTTAGTACTCCACCTCCCGCATCATGTTTCCCCTCAAAAATTCTCTCTGTGATTGTGAATGGGGCAAAATGAAATAATGAAACTTGTTACCCATGTCTGAAGCTGGGAACTATCTTAGAGTTCTTTTTTATACCAGTGTTTCCTGACTCCCACCCCCTCAACTCCAGACTATCTAGTAAATTTCTAAGACCTGTCCATCTCCCTTCTATAAGTATTTCTTAAATTCTTCCCCATGATCTTAGTTACTTCCTTCGATCCCTCAAACACTTTTTTGGGTGGAGCGTGAAGTTGAAATTCCTGGAAGCTGTGCTGCCCTGTTTCTTACTGCTTGGTGCATCTCCACCACGCTGCTGTCTTTCCCACAGTGCTACCGTAGCTCTTCCTGTACCAGGGGTTGGAGTGTCGGGTCTGTGTCCAGCTCACCCTGCCTCGTCTTTGTTATGTACTGAGCACAAAACAGAGCTTATTGGATGGATAACAAATCCACGGTGGGGCTTTGCTGCTTTTTAAGCTTGAGGATATTTTTTTATACTAATTTACTGCTCAACTTTCCTCATTTTTACTTGCTCCATTGTCCACTTTGGAAAGGCTTGTTCTTTGCTTTGTTTAACCCATTCTAATTCTGTGTCTGTTTTCCTCAGTCCTTCATAAACCTGCTCCTTTCTCTTCATCTCTTTTCTTGGTTAGAGACATCCAGGAAACTGTTCCTGACCAAGTGAAGTAAGTTACCTTACTTGCTGCCAATCATGGCTACTGATAGTGACCATTCTTCTTAAATCATAATTCTAAACTTATACATTGAAAACAATTTTTTAAACAATGAAAAACATGTTTGTGCACATAATTTACCTTGCTTACTTAAAGTAATATGCTTAAAAATCTGGATTTAAAAATGGAAACGAGTTATTCTTTGCAGTTTTCCTAGTAAGGTTTTTGTTTGTTTGTTTGTTTAGACAAACACTTAAGAGCCTACTAAATGTCAAGTGTTTTCACAGAAGAGTTCATTTAATTTTTACCCTTATGAGAAGGTTTTAATTTCCTTGTTTTATAGATGGGGAGACTCAAAACTCAGGGCGTTAGATACTGTATCCAAGGTCACCTGGATTCCAAGGCTCTGTTTGCTAGACCACATTTGCCTCTACTTTCAAATGAATGACTGTGAAATATATAATTTTATAAACCGTGTGCAGCAACACTGCCTCTGTTTTTTGTAGCCTCATTAATGTATTAATGTACTCTTGTTAAGTTACTAAGAAAAGAAGTTAACAACTGAAAATTAGACAATGTCTGGAGCTCCCCTTCCTCTGCCATTTTGTTGATGTCATTCTGCTAGGTATCAGTTGTCGGGATTGCACTAAAGCCATAGTGACTTTCTTACACTAGCAGCCCCTAAAATATTTTTTAAAGACTGTTATTTTATCTGTAGGCTGTAATTGAGCAGTAATAAACTTTTCTCATTTCCTACTGGATTAGTTACAGTAGTTATAGTGTTATTCATGTCTCTAAGGGCTCTTTAACATAATGCTTATTTACTGAAATGTGTTTTGTAGCTTCGTCAGCAGTTGAAGTGGTTGATATGTGAACTCTGCAGATTATATAACCTTCCTAAGCACCTGGATGTTGAGATGCTAGATCAGCCACTACCCACGGGTCAGGTAAAGTAAAAATTCTCTAGTATTCAAGAGCTAAAATAAATTGTCTCAAGCACAAGTAAAACTAGGATGATTTCTCATTATTATACAACTTATTTAGAACTTAGTTTTTGTTTTCCTGTTGAATTGTTTTGTTTGTTTTAGGTACTAAAAATAACCTTTTCATTCTTGGGAGCTGCTCTTATTTACTATGACAGGCAAACAGTTGCCCCCTCTCTACCACCACCTTTTTGTTAATGTTCCTGGTTTCCATAACTGTTCCTTGCTTCTGCAGTTGTTTGCTTTTGTTTATTCACTTACCTTCACCTGGAATGCCATCTCTCTATACCCATTTGTGCTTCTTAAGTCCTAACTCAAATGTTATCTCCTCCAGGCAGCAGAAGTACCCACTAGCTCACCACCACTTCTAACCGCTCTGGATTTCTGGATTTACCTATTTAGGCATAATTTATTGATTTGTACAATAACAAAGATTTAGCTTTTATACCACCCACTTACCCACCCACCTCCCCTTCCTAAAACATCATTATATTTAGTAATATGAATAATCACCACTTATCATTAGGACTTTGTAGTGTAGAGTTTTATATTTCATCTGTACAGTTTTTTGTTTTGCAATGTCTTCCTTATAATAATAATTCTTAGTTAAAAAAGTTATGTTCTGTCTCTTTTCTATGAGATCTCCCTCTCTTCTGGAGCCTTTGGCTCTTCTGCACCAGCCTTGGCAGGTTGTTTTCTGGGCTGGCTATTAAGCTGTCATATTGAAATTTTTCTTGTCTCCTCTGCTGGAGTAGAAGATCCATTGTTTCCAGATTTCATGTCTTCTTTCTTGGCTTACCTTTTCTCATTTTGCCTGAGGAAAATGATTTTATGCAAGTAAAATCTTAGAAAAACGTCAAGGGGTAGTACATTTTCTGAGTTCTAACTTCTTAAAAAAAAAAAAAATATATATATATATATATATATATGTATAGCCAGACCACCATGGGTTTGAATCTTGGTTTAATTACCTAATTAGCTTGGGCTAATTACCTAGCAATATGTACATCAGTTTCCCATTTGCAAAATGGGGAAATGGTAGTAATACCTATATTTGGGGAGAGCTATAAAGATTAAATGAGTTGGTGCATGTAAATCATTTAGAGCAGTTCCTGATGCATAGTAAATGCCCAATAAATGGTAACTGCCTTCACTTGACTGATAGTGTGGTTGAATATATAATTCTAAGTTGAGAATAATTTTCCCTGAGAATAAATGGTAACTGCTGTTGTCTTCTAGTCAATGGTATTGAAGCCTGATGCCATTCTGAGTCTTAGTCATCTCTGTGCGACTTCGGGAAGCTTTTAGGACTTTGTCCTTTCCCTGCTGTTCTGAAATATCACAGTGGTGTACTGAGTTTTTTTGTTTGTTTGTTTGTTTTTTCCATTTTTGTTGGGTACTCAGTATGGATGGACCTTCTCAAATTTGGATTCTTGAATCTTTCTTCTTGGGTAAATGTTCTTGTATTTTTTTCTGTGGTAACTTTCTCCTTTCCATTCTTTATTTGTTCATTTTGGAATGCCTACTAATAGGATTTTAGACCTCCTCATTTGAGTCTTTGTATCTCTTATTATCACTGTATTCTGTCTCTTTGTCTTAATTTCAAATTCTGGAACATTTTTCTTATCTTTCAACTTCTGGAAATTTTATTTGAACAGTCATAACTTTAAGTTTTATTTTGGTTATTTATTGCTGCTTAACCAGTTACACTAGAACTTAATGGCTTAAAACAACAGTTCTGTCTCGCACGACTGTGTGAGTTGGTTAGGCTTAGCTGGACAGTTTTTCTGCTGACTTCACTGTGCAGTCAGATAGTGGCTGGGACTGGTAGTTATTTGGACACATGACTGCACTGAAATGTCCAGCATGCCTTCTTCATTCACATGTCTGGTGCCTTGCTGTTCCTCACATGGCCCTTCTGTCCACATGACATCTCCTCATTCCAGGGTCTCTTTACGTGGCTTCTCTTTATTTAGGAAGGTAGTCAGAATTTTTATTTTTGGCTTCTAAGAGCACAAAAGTGGAAGCTGCCAGGGTTTCGTAAGGTTTAGATCTGGAACTGGCCCAGTGTCATTTCTACCATGTTTATTGGTTAAAGCAAGTCCAGGGCCAGCCCATATGGTGGGAGGGGTCCATATAAGGGATGAATGCTGGGAGGTGTCGTTCATTGTGGCTCCTCTCCAAAGATGAACCATAAGTTCTTGTTCTCTGATTATTCCTTATTGATAGCATTCTGTTTTTGTTTTTATCAATGTAATATATTCGTGAGTGTCTTTAAGGAGTTACTTTGATACTCTCCCTCAAGCATCTCTATTTTTCTTTAATAAGTTTAATAAGTCTTTAATAATTTTTTTTTTAGTTTATCTTGGTCTTTTTTTTCTTTCTGAAGACTTTCCTCATATATCTATTTATTCTCTGTTGCTTATTCATGTTTTTTCCTTCCTCTTCTTCATTCATATTTGAGAGAGGTGTACTGAAAGGCTGATTGGGAGTTCTTTGTTGCCAAGACTTGTCAACTGATCGCTTTTAGGAGGAATTTAAGCTGACTTCAACCCCCTATCCCCCACCCCCTATTTCCTGGCATAATCATAAATGATGGCTGGAACTATTTGGTTTCTCTGGACATGAAACCTTATAATCTCTTGCTTGAGGTAGATATGTATGCCTGAGTTTTGCTTAAGGAGAGCAGTGTGTTTTGGTGGCTGGACAGTTTGTTCTGTATATAGGCTTTCAGTTAATCTACATTTTCAATCCTATCCATCACTCCTGCTGTTGAAATGTACCTGGTGTCTGAGTCTAGAGCCTCTCCAGGGTGCTGTGGGACAAATTAGCCACCTGATTATCCCCTACCCTATGGCTTTACTTGTTTGCTCCATTAATTACCATTCTTCCATTCACTGTCATCTTCTAGCATGAGTGAATTCTTTTTTCTGCTGGTAGCCCCCTTTTATTTTTTGTTACCATTATGTGTTTGTACAGTGTTTATTCTTCATCGTGTGTCTTCATTGTAATTCTAGTGGAGCCTCAGGAAAGAGATGGGAGAAGAATATATTTTATGTTCAATCTGCTTCTTTAGAATATTTGCAACTTAGGTTTTTAACTTAATATATCGTGGACATAGTACATATAGATCTACCTTGTTTTTCACGACTGCATTTAATTCCATTCACAAGATATAACTTGTGAATTACATGAAGAAATTTCCTAATTTTGAGTCATCCTTGCATTCCCGTAATAAACGTTTGGCGCCTACATAGGTTGGTAGTTGGGGGTGGAACACAATAGATGTGATACTTTATTTTTGGATTTTTATACTTTAAGTGAGATTGTAATATAGTCTGTTTCCCTTTAAGCTCTTCTTGCTTCATTTTGGTATCAGGGTATAAGCAGTCTCATGACTTGGGAAGCTTTGTGTTTTTTTGTTTGTTTGTTTTTGGTTTTTTTGCGGAACGCGGGCCTCTCGCTGTTGTGGCCTCTCCCGTTGCGGAGCACAGGCTCCTGACACACAGGCTCTGGACGCACAGGCCCAGCGGCCATGGCTCACGGGCCCAGCCTCTCCGTGGCATGTGGGATCCTCCCGGACCGGGGCACGAACCCGTGTCCCCTGCATCGGCAGGTGGACTCTCAACCACTGTGCCACCAGGGAAGCCCCAAGCCTTTGTTTTTTTCCTAAGATCTAGGACAGTTGTAATTTTCAACTGGGGGCAGTTTTGCCTCCCATGGGGCATTTGGAAGTATCTGGCTATATTTTGGATTGTCATAGCTGGCCGGGTTGGAGGAGTGTGCTGTTGGCTTTTTGTGGGTAGACAGGATGTTACTAAACATCCTGCAATGTCAGGACAGTTCCCCACAACAAAGAATTATTTGGCCCCAAATATCAATAGTTCCAAGGTTGAGAAAGCCTGATTTAAACAAAGATCTGAACCTGATCCATTTTTCTCTTCTGTGTATTAGTCTATTTAGATTTTCCATTTCTTCTGTCAGTTTTAGTAATTTTAGGTTCTAAAAAATTGGTAACTTCATCTATACATTTGAAGCTCTTGGAAAGATGTGCAGAGTATTCACTTTTTGCACCATCTTCATCTGTGGTTATAATCCTGAAGTTTCCTTGATTACTTGTCAGAGGCTTGTCTGTTTTATTATAATGGTCTATTGAAAGAACTGGCCCTTAGTTTTATTTGTTATATTGAATGTTTTTATTTTTCAGTCCAGTCTTAATAATGTCTCCTTTTACGTTTTTAGTTTACTGGATCAATATGATTTAAAGTGCTTTTTTATCAAACATGTAAGGGTGTTTGTTTTTTTCCGAGTGCTGTTTGACTTTATTGCACAGGTTTTAAAATTTAGTATACTTATTTTCTAAATAGTTTGTGTTTTCTAAGTAGTTTGATTCCATCTCTTGTTCGTATCACTCTTATATTTTACAAGAAAAAGTTCGAAATAATATGTGTTGAAAGCATATAGACATAAGTTTAGTATAAAAGTTATGGTGAATACCTGACAACTATACCACCTAGCCACCACCCAGGTGGAGAAATAGAACATTGCTAGCACTGCAGAATCTTCTGCAGGCTCCTTTCAGATTATCATTCCCTTGTATGCTAATCCTCTCCTTACTTTTCTCTAGTCTTATCACTCATATATGCAACCCTGAACAATATGGTTTAGTGTTGCCTGTTTTTTGAGCTTCATATTAAGTTATACTATGTAGTCTTTCATGTTTGTCTTTGCTCACCATTGTGAGTATATTCATTTATATTGTGTGTAGCTGTAGTTCTTTTACATTGCTGTATTTATTCCATTGTTTGAATGTACCATAACATACTTATCCATTTGACTGTTTACTGACATTTGGGTTAATTCCAGTTTTCTATTAGGAACAGTGCTACCATGATCATTCTTGTCTGTAGTACATGGTACACCCGTGCAAGTATGTCTCTGGGCATGTATTTAAGAGTGGATTACTGGGGCATGAGGGTCCATTTCTTCTTAAATTCAAGAATTATTTAGAAAAAAATGTTTTTAGAGATTCTCAGACAGCTTTGGGGTTTTTCGTTTTTCACTGTGGTCAGAGAATATGGCCTGTAACCTTTCAGCTGCATTAGCAGCAATTGCTTAGACTTAACCATTGATGTTGCTGTTGTCTCCGCTTATTGCTGTTTCTTGTATTCCATGGTTGCCCCTTTCTGAACTATATCCCTGAATAATGTCTTTTTTTCTAGAAAGGATTTGTGGGGATGTGTATGAAGAGTGTTCCTTGAATACTGTGTCTGTTTTTATTATTCATTTAACAAATATTTATTTGACTCTGTGTAAAGCACTCTATGTACTCTATTGTAAATGTTGAGGATCCAGTGCTGAACAAACACAGGTATGGCTCCCATCCTGATAGAACTAGATATCAAATTCTAAGTTCATAATTGAGTCTCTTCCAAGTTCTTTACACTTTTTTCTTCTGGTATTTGTTGTTACAGATGAAAAGGCTGATGCCTGTCTGATTCTTAGCTCTTTATATTTTTTCTTTCTGGAAGTCGGCATGGTTTTTTTCTTTAACTGTGAAGTATGGGGTTTTAATTTCCAACATTCCTTTGGGGCATTCAGAGCCACTTGCTATTATGAAGTCCTTCTTTAGGTTGGCAACATTTGTCCCTTTCCCTCATCTTCTGAATGAATGATGGATGAATATTGGATCTCTGTATTCCTATTTCCATTTCCCTAACTCTTCTCTTATTTTAATCACCTTCTCCCCGTCTCCCACCTCCTTTTTCTCCACATTTTAGGGGAATGTCACAGTTTGGTTGTCTTCTTCAGTCATAAATATTTTGTTCATTTAGGTCCATTGTTCTCTCTGGCCCCTCTGAGTTTTTTTTTTTCTTTGAGGGGAGATCTTTTTGATTTTCCAGAACTTTCTTGTTCTTTACATAATAATCTTGTTAGGTTTTGTGGATGCAGTATCTTCTCAATTACTGCTAAAGATTCCAATTATTAGATTTTTAAATTCTGTTTTATTGCCTTCATTAATAATGCTTCAGGTCACTTTTTCTGCTTGTTCAACTTGGTGCCTTTCTTTCAGATTGCTAGTTTTCTTCAAATATCTGGTGATGCTTGGTTATCTACTCATTTATAGATGAGGTATACCATTGATCAGTATCAGTTGTTATGAGTGTCCTCAGCAATTGTCAGTCTTCTGTGCTATGGCCTCCCCTTTCTGGTTTTGCACACCTGTGCTCTGCCTGTGGCACGTGAATGGGGACGTGCTGGCAGGTGGACTTTTACAACTCCTGAGTAAAAGGGAGAGATAAATCTGTTAAGAAATTTTGCTGCTGCATTGAGTTACATTAAAAAATTGTCTTTTCTCTCTGGTTCTGACACACTAAGAGGCCAGCAAGGTTGGCGTCCTATATGAGTGTGATCCTTACCAGCTGTAGTTGGAACAAATACAGCAAGAATTTCTAGGGGAAAAAAATCCTACTAAATTTTTATATATTGTGTCGTAGAGAACTGTGCTGTGGTCCAGGAAGCTTGTCTTTATGAACTCTGACAAAACTAGGTATGAAGGCCCTTCTTGAAACCTCGTCAGATTCGTTGTGAATGAGTGTTAAATTGTGTCTTATACAGAAATATTGTGGTAAATGACATGTTGTTTAAAAAAAAAAAAAGAAAAATAGCTCCTTAGTGAAATGGTGATCACTTTGTAACTTTTAGTTTTGTACAGTGTCTATGCCTGTGTAACACATTTGACCTTTTAAAATGTAAGCCAGTAGAATTTATGGAAAGATTCAGGCTTTTCAAAGCTAAAAAGGTAGATATTTTAAGAAACCCATCGTCTGGGGTATTTTAAGCAAAAGAAGCCATTAGCCTTATACACGTAGCTATATGTGTAAAATGTTTTCTGACTTTAAATTAGAATATGTTTAAATTTTTTTCTGTTTTGCTTTATATTTGACTAATTGCCTTTCTTAATTTCTAAGGCATCTATTAAGTTGAATTTTTCAAAATTGCTTCTTCTTAAAAAGCTGATACATATTATTTGTCAAATCAAAGCTGAATTTAAAAGTAAATGTTTCAACTTTAATAAGCTCTTAGTGGAACTGCAGTGACAGATGATTGATACTTTGTCCCTAAAATCTTCTGAAGTACTCAGTGTTTGCTTACTTATTCTGTGTAGTCCTGGCAAACTCTTTTCTCTTTGCAGAATGGGACAGCAGAAGAAGTGACTTCAGAAGAGGAGGAAGAGGAAGAGATGGCTGAAGTAGGTATTTTATATAAGAATAACATTTCATAACTATCTTCACTTTTGAACATTTTATTAATTTTCTAATCTCCTTTATAAACCATTGTTAATGTGGAATAATGAGAAGCACATTGAATTTGTAATTTAATACAATTTCTAAAATCTGGCTTTACCTCTAATTCATCGTATACTTTTTAGCAAATTTCTTATCTTGATGTCCTTGGATTTTATTTCATGGAAAATAAGAGCTCTTAACATTTAGCACTAAAATTATATTTACATTTAATAGTAATCAGTACTTAACCTGATTTGGTTTAAGAATAGGAACTACGAAGTTTCAGAATTTTTGTGTTTGAATAAAAGGAGAATTTGACCACATTTCAGTGACTATTCACTAGAAGTAATGAAAACTATCTCATGTTGAAAAATCATCTAAGAATATCAAAGAGGAAATTCCAAAGACACTGAGCTTAAGTCAGTTTAGTTGCCAGCCATTGATAAAATTTTAGACGTTTTCAGGCTCTGAGTCTTTGCATTTAAATTCAAACTTCATAATGAAGAATCTGTGTCTCTACATTGACCTGATACAAGGGATTTGAGTTCCACAGTCTTGGTTTTAAAACATTTTTCTGTTTGGATCTTAGAATTAATTTAGGTTATTACCTTAAATCTAAAATACACTTCTTAGAATGCCTTAGAACTAAAGTAGTTGTTGGTTTGTTTTGTGAGTCTGGAAGTAAAATAGTTCTTAACATTGTCCAGTTAGAATGATTTTTGGGGGGATAGATTTTTTTTTTAATGTTTTCATGCAGTTTAACTTAGGAATAAACTGCAAGAAAACATTAAACTGGGACTTCCCTGGTGGTACAGTGGTTAGGAATCTGCCCTCCATTGCAGGGGGACATGGGTTCGAGCCCTGGTCTGGGAAGGTCTCACATGCCGCAGGGCAACTAAGCCCGTGCGCCACACATACTGAACCTGCTCTCTAGAGCCCGTGAGCCACAACTGCTGAGCCCACGTGCCACAACTACTGAAGCCCGCACACCTAGAGCCCGTGCTTTGCAACAAGAGAAGCCACAACAATGAGAAGCCTGTGCACCTCAACGTAGAGTAGCCCCACTTGCCGCAACTAGAGAAAGCCCGTGCACAGCAACAAAGACCCAACACAGCCAAAAATAAATAAAAAAGAAAAAAAGAAAAATTAAACCTTTACCATGGGTCCAATGTACAATAAAGTAGACATTGTACTCAAAGAGTTTATGTACCTTTCTTTTTTCCCCTCACAAGATAATATGAAGAAAGGACAGCAGCATTTAGGGAAATCTAGAAAGGTGGGATGGACTTTGGAGATGTCAAATTAGGATAGGTGAAAAGATATCCTAGGCAACTAAAATAATGTGGTAAAAAGGCCCAGAACAACCCTGGGCATGGTGTGTTTGGGTGCATTGGACGCTGTCCTTTTGGGAGAAGGACATTGCTGTATTGGAGTCTTGGAAAGCAAGTTTGGCTAGAAAAGGCAGATGGCTAAGTCTTGAATTAGAGACAAATATGTTTATATTTGGTATGATTGTTGGTAAGGCCTTAAGCAGAGAATAGTGTACAGTGAATATTGTTTTGTAAAGATGATAATGATGAATTCTGTGTTGATTAATACTCAAGTGGAGAAATTTTGTGGATTAGAACATGACTGAGGTTGAAGTTGGAGGAGGAGGAGGAGGTACAGGCCAAGGGTATTTGTGAGAACTCTGAAGAAAAGAAGTGTAGGACGGAAAATTGTAGCTGAAAGGTGCAAACCAGGGGGAGGGAGCTCCATGAAGCATGCAGTCATAGACACGGTATGAATAAGAAAGGAATGTAATAGGAGCTGAAGAGATGGCAGTCCAAGAAAAAGACCATTGAGTCTGGACGAAAGTGGTCTAAATTATTAACCTGGTCTAGAAATCACAGTGAATTAGTCTGCTTGATAAAGTGGAGATAAAGTATAAACTACTTCTTTAGAGATTTTGATGATTGAGGTAAAGTTAGAAGAAAGGTAATAGAAAAAGGTTAGGATTTATTATACAAATCTATGCAGAATTTTTAAATTTGTAAGAGCTGATGCTAAGGGAAGGGAGGGAGAAGAATGTTGTAGTGATTAAAGATGTTGGCTTAGTGATACTCAAATTCTTTTTCTAACTTTTTTCCTAATTATAAAAATCAATAGGTGCTCACTACAGAAAACTTGGAAAAGGAAAAGCACTAAATGTCTCTATTGATAATTATTAGTATTTCAGTATGTGTCCTCCTATTCTTTTTTTCTGTGCTTATTTTGGCATAACTAAGATTCTATATATTCATTTTTGTATTCTGTGTTTTTCATTTCATTATTGATACAGAAGAAACCATTATGCTGTGTTGGCATTTTAATGGTCTTCCGGTATTCCATTGAATTAAGTTAACTGTTCTGATATTTTGCACATGAAGAGTTTGTTTTTGTGGTTATAAAGTTGAAATAGGCATCTTTATGCCTAAATCTGTGTTCACATTTTAGACTAATTTCTAAACTGAATCTAATAGATTTCTAGAAGTCGAGTTATGGTTCTTGGTACCTCATGCTAAACTGTTGCAAAAGTTCCCTTTAATAGGAGATTTAAAGCAATTTAAGATGGCTCATTTGGTAGTAGTTATGGCTTTGTAAAACTATTAAATATGCTTTACTCAGATTCTAGCTTTAAAGTATAGTATATAAAAGGAGAGAACCTTTTGAATGGAATGTGAAGGCTTTTTTAGGATACATGTATTCTCTTTGTTCTCTGAGTCAGGAATAATTTAGCTTTTGACATGAGCTTGAACAAGCTAAATTTTTAAATTTTTTTAGGATATAGAAGACTTAGATCATTATGAAATGAAGGAAGAAGAGCCTATTAGTGGGAAAAAGTCAGAGGATGAAGGAATTGAAAAAGAAAATTTGGCAATATTAGAGAAAATTAGGAAGACTCAAAGGCAAGACCATCTAAATGTAAGTATGTGTAAATGTATAGAACCTGGACTTTTGTGGTTAAGTAATTACGGTTGACCCTTGAACAATGCTGGGGTTAGGGGTGCTGACCTTGCACCGAAATCCACGTATAGCTTTACAGCCAGCCTTCCATATCCACGGTTCCACATCCGAGGATTCAACTAACTGCAGATTGTGTAGTACGTATTGAAAAAATCTGCATGTAAGTGGATCCACGCAGTTCAAACCTGTGTTGTTCAAGAGTCAGCTGTATAGGAATAATATAAATACAGGGCAATTCAATAAGATACCAATCAAAGCCACCCCCCTCCATCCCTGCCTTGGTTGTAGATTCAGCCATATGTTTTGTTGCCCTAGTTTCCCACCCCCCCCCACAACATTTCTCATCTATTGATAGGCACTTTCTACCCCGTTCATCTGAAATCATTGACTTTCCAACTTGTTTATCCTGTTTTCTCTCCTTACCTTTCTCCTGTGGGATGTGCAAATTTAAATTCAGTCTCTTGTACAAAGTATAATTCAAATTCTTTCTTCTTCATGAAGCTGCCATCTGGTTTGTCCTGCCCTGACTGAACCAAAAGTAATTTTTTCTTTTGACTTAACATCTTTTATGTGAAGCAGCATGGTGACAAACACAGCTGTGTGGCTTCATTTTCCTCAATTCTATAATGTGGACATTATGTACCATTTAGATGATTCCTGTAAATAATAAATGAGAACGATGTATATAAAATGCCCAGAGTAGGGAAATACCAAACGAAAGTCTAGCTATCCATCTCAATACTTATTATTTACTTACTGCCTTTGTTTTAGAGCTATTTATCAAACCCATGAAATCTGAGAACCAGTTCTTTTGTCCTGAGCATAGGTTCTCAAACACAGGGAATGAATTGTTATGCAAGGAGATGACAAGTGTTGTAAACAGGTAGATTACTCTCACTTCTTCAGTCCTATTTACTGTATTAATGTAATTAGCAAATCTTTCTTTAGAGAGCAAAGAAACTTAGCCAAGTCCTTATCTTGATTATTTTTTTTAAAAAAAGCTTGTAGTATCTAAGTTAAAGATATTTACGATACTTTCTGTATCTTGTGATTGCTTCCAGTTTGTGTGTTATAGTCAAAACAACTACAAATTATTGAACACTATCACATGACAAACTAAAGCAAAGTCTTTTAACGTTTATATGCCTTCCCATTTGATTTCTTTTGTAAACCTGATTTTCTACCCCACCTCAAAGTGTAGTGCAACTTTTGAAGGTGCAACATTTAAAATTTTACAAGGTCAGGTTTTTTTAATTCAGAAGACATTCTAAATGTTTTTGTCTTACGATAAATAGTTCCATTCATATTCAGTCTTAGGATAAGATACTGGTGCATTTTCATCTTCAGAGAAGGTGGAACACTGAAAAGAACTGAAACAGTTGCATATATGTGGACATGTTGTTTCTCAATTTCTTAATATGTAAACTAGATTGTTAGTATAAGATTCTTATAGTCTGATTAAGGGACCTGCTTTAGTTAATGTATCACATTGAGGGTCTTCTAGTATTTTCAAAAATGCATGGAGCTACTACACATCTATTAGAATGCCCAAAATCTGGAACACTGAAAACACCAAATGCTGGTGAGGATGTGGAGCGACAGGAAACTTTTCTAATCGCTGATGGGAACGCAAAATGGCACAGCCACTTTAGAAGACTGACAGATTCTTTCAAAACTAAACATACTCTTACCATACAATCCAGCAATTGAGCTCCTTGGTATTTGCCCAAATGAATTGAAAAGTTATGTCCACACAAAAACCTGCACGTAGATGTTTATAGCAGCTTTGTTCATAATTGCCAAAACTTGGAAGCAGTAGGAAAATGGATAAATAAACTATAGTACATCCAGGCAGTGGAATATTAGTCCCTGCTAAAAAAAAAAAAAAAAAAAAAAAAATAATGAGCTGTCAAGGACAGGACATAGACATGGAGGAACCTTAAATCCATATTACTAGGTGAAAGAAGCCAATCTGAAAAGGCTGCAGACTGTGTTTTCAACTATATGACATTCTGAAAAAGGCAAAACTATGGAGATAGTAAAAAGATCCGTGGTTGCCAGGGGTTTCGGGGTGGGGGGTGGGATGAATAGGCGGAGCATGGAGGACTTTTAGGGCAATGAAAATACTTTGTATGTTATTATGATGGGCGGATACTTGTCATTATCCAAATCCATAGAATGTACAGCACCAAAAGGTAAAGGTACCTTAAGGTAAATTATGGACTTCAGGAGTAATGATGTGTCCAAATAGGTTGATCAGTTGTAAGAAATGTACCTCCGAAGGATGCTGATAATGAGGGAGACTATGCACTGTGGGGGGCAGCTATATGGGGAATCTCTGTACCTTCCTCTCAATTTTGCTGTGAACCTAAAACTGCCCACCCCAAATAAAATCGTAAAGAAGAAAAAAATTAATAATTTTTTTTTTAATTGATGGAATTTGAAATAGACCCTTACTAGTTCTAGGCTATTGGAGTGGCCATGGTGATCTGAACATAGGTTAGCTGTTTATTTATTTTTTTTCAGATGACAAATAGTAAATGAATCAGACCTGCCCCAAATTTATATTCCTACTGAAACTTCATGATCATTGATTTAATTGAACTTAACTTTTTTGACTTCTTAAAATGTTGAGTGGTGATCCATTTTTACGATATCATTGTAAACGTTTATTTCAGGTTCAGATACCTTAAATCTTTAGTTATTTAAATCAGTAGATCCTGGTAAACAGCAAATTTTATGTTTCAGGGTGCAGTGTCTGGGTCTGTACAAGCTTCAGATAGACTTATGAAAGAGCTCAGGGACATATACAGATCACAGAGTTATAAAACAGGTAAGGACCTCTGGATCTCTGCTGTTGTCCTTATGCCCTTTTAAATTTTCAGATAGTAACTTCATTTCTTATAGTATAACTGGACAGAAACAGAAATGTTTATTAACTTTATTTTAGGAATGTGAAACACAAATTTAATCAAGTTACCAAAAGATGGGGTAAAATAGGATGAGTTCACTTGTTTGGATTTTTAAAAATGTTTTTATGGACACATAATTTTTTATCTTCTTGCTGATGGGGATTAACTCATGATTTTTATCTTCTGGGAAAGGTACAAGAAATCTATGCTTTGGAAAATAAATGAGTATATGTTTATTGTATGAACAGAGAACTGTTGTCAAGTTGATTTTTATGTTCTTTTTTCCTTTTTTTGAAAACAACATAATCAACTCTTATTGTAGTTAATGGTATTACTTTTAAAAATTTATAGTTTGACTTAAGAGTTCTTTCTTACCCAATAAGGCTTAAATATTATGGAATCTCTCTAATTGAAATAAAATTCCCTCAGATTATTGCAGAGAGTCTAACAGTATTGAATAAGAGAAAGAGCCAAACTTTAGTTTGTTTGAAAAGGTAGCATTATGATCCATTAAGAATTTTTCGGAGTGATCAAGTCTAAATCATTAGAGCTTACTTAAAAACAAACAAGCAAAAAAACCCCCCTACTTTATAGAGTCCAAGATAAGTCAAATTTGTTTCTGAGGTTGTTAGAAGTTTTGGTGTCCTAACAGTTCCTCTTATAAGAAATCTAAAAGTTTGTGTGTAGAAACATAATAAAGTTAAATATTTGAATACTGGTTTACCTTAAAATGTTCAGTCATCACTTGTTTGTTACTGCATTATTTGTAGTAGCAAAAAATTAAATTAATAACCAGCTATATGGTGGAATTAAGTTATGGCTTATCCATAAAATAAATTACTACAGTTATTAAAAAGATTGACAATAAATTTTTATATTCTAATGGAAAGATGTCCCAAAAAGTTGAAGAAAGATTATAAAACTGTATGTAGAGGGATTCCATTTTAATAGAACTGTTTGCATATATGCATAGGAGAAAAGTCTTAAGTACATATGATTTTGCATAAGCTTTTTTTTCCTCTTACAATTAATGGTAAACAGTTTTTCAATCCCAAAAAATCCTCTTCATTGATGGCTTTAGTTGTTCATCTGTTAACGGTATAAGATACTCAGCTCCAGCACCAAAATATTTATAATGCAGCTTAGTTGTTCCATGTTTTAATGGCAAAATTCGTAGCTTTTGTTGGCTATTTAGTGTATATATTTACACCAGAGCAATAGTTATAAGATCAAATGAAGAGTAACTAACATGCCCTATACCTTTACAGGGATTTATTCAGTGGAACTCATAAATGACAGTTTATATGACTGGCATGTTAAACTGCAGAAGTAAGTGCTTTTTTATGCTAATCCACTCTTTTTAATGGTAGACTATCACAGTGGAGATTTTTTCCCCCCTTAATTTGATACCTATTTACTGTGGCTTTTACTTACTGTTTCTGTAGAAATAGTTCTTAGGTTGTTAAAATGAGTTGTTTCTTGGGCTTAATAAGTAAAGTGAGAAAGAAGGAGGAGAAAAAGAAGAGCCAGCTGTGGGAAAAAGTGTTTCATGGAGTTAATGAGACAATTAGGAACTATACAAACAAAAGTGTATAAATAACTTGATGAGATTGACTGTGACAACCAGTTTATATTTGAAATAAGAAATTTGAGTAGGGCCTGAATATATAGAACAGTTGTAGACAAATTTAGATTTTTTTAGTGATTTCACTTTTTCTGGTCTTGTCCATGGTAAATTTCTCTCCTTGAACCCCTTGTCTAATAATACAGTTTGAGAGAAGCAGACTTTCTTGAGAAGATTATGTACATATGACCCTTTCCTTTAGAATAACTGCTAACTTTGCATGCCCTTAGGAGAGTAGGTGTAGAATACTGTGATCTCTTTTTGGACATTTAATCCCAAGGCGTTGGAGGCTATAGTTAATTTGTTTTTCCAGGAACCATAGAGCAGCTTTAGACCTTCTCTGTTTGGAATTTACCCTAGGGGCTCTGTTTTAGCTCTTGGAATGGTTCATTTTTGAGTTTAGTGAGAAAAAAAATCTGACTTTTTGTTTGAACTGTTTTTTGTTTTGTAATTCTTAGGGTTGATCCTGATAGTCCTTTGCACAGTGATCTTCAGATCTTAAAAGAAAAAGAAGGCATAGAATATATTTTGCTTAACTTCTCTTTTAAGGTAAGAAAATTGTAAGGGGACTCCATATGCTTCTAATGGCAACGTATATTTGTACAATTGCTTTGGAAAACCATTTGGTATAACTTGGTAAAGTAGAAGATACTCATATCCTGTGGTCCAGGAATTCTCCTCCTAGATATATAACCTGCAAGAAATGAGTACTTAGATGCACCAGGAGACAAACACAAGAATGTTCAAAGCAGCATTGTTTATAATAGCCTCAAATAAAAATAACCCAAGTGTCTGTTCCAATAGAATGGAGCACTGTGGTATTCATAAAACGGAATAGAGCTATGTGCAACAAGATAGATGAATCTTAAACACAGTGTTGAGCAAAAGAGACCATATTCCCAAAACATGTTTTGTACCATTTCATTAGTACAGCTCAAAAATAGGTAAAACTGAATTCTATTATTTAAGCATGCCTTCTCATCGGAGGCAGTATTCCCCCGAATGGGGTGAAAATTTGTCCTTGGAGTGAAAAAGTCTTAAATATTACAATAGTCTGTAGCCCTTGAAAGGGCCACAATACATAAATAGATACACAGTATGTCTGTGGTATTAAAAGTTTTGTCGGGGAGCAGGACGGGGAGGAGTTAGGAAAAAATTATTCTAAAAAGGCTTCTTAGTGGAACAAAAATGAGAAATATTTATGGATTCATACTTGGGCAATAAAACTATCAAGAGAAACGAAGATGTGATTACCATACAGTTTAGGATAGCAAGTACATCTAGCTAAGCGGGGAGGGAGTTGTGAGCTGAAAGGGACACATGGGGGCTTCTTGTTTATTGACTGTAGTCTGTTTCTTGACCAGGGTGGTAGTTGCATGGATACTATTTCATGCTAGTTTGTAATGGTGTACCTTTATATTTTATGCACTTTTCTAAATTTATGTGTTATATTTGTTTTTAAAAGATGCTAAAAAATAAAGGTTAAAGCAATGGAATCTAGGTAAAATGTAGTGGTTTTAAATCTTTGTTTAAAAAAAGTAGGAAGTGTTTCTAAGGGGTTATATTTTAATTATTTGGAGCTTCTTTTTGACCTGTTCTTTGAAATTGAGAAAAAATTGTGTAACAGTTGTCTTGCAGGTAAACTTTTTTTTTCCCCCCCATTTCAGTTAGGTGGACTTCAATGCACTAGGTGCTATAGAAGGCTTGAGGACATGGGGCATCTAAATAATCCCTGTTCTTCAAGAGCCTGTAGTCTTTCTGGGGAGAAATCTGTGAGGGAAACTGTAGGGCTTTGGAGATCATGATGAAGAGTCTGGGAGCTTACCTTAATGCAGTAAAAAGCCAACAGAGGTTTTTAGGCAGGGGCATGATTGATCTGTTAGGCTTTTTATTTTATTTTTAAAAAAGAATTAGTATGCCTTCAGCATCAGAGTAGATAGGATAGAGTAGATTTCTGGGAGACTAGTTGGGGACTTTGATTTTAATCTGAGCAAAGAGCAATGAAGGTTGGTAGTGGTAGGAATAGGTGAGAATAGATGGATATGAGATGTTTTGAAGGAAGAAAACAAAAGACATGAAAGGATACTTTTATACTTGCAAAAAGGGTAATTTTCTGAAAGCTGCTTACTTAGCTTTTGTGTGTGTATATTCTTGTTTGGGCTTATATCCTCATTTATGATTGAACTTTCTTCAAATAGCCCAAATGTCAAATGTCATTGTTTCCCCACAGCTTTGTTATTGTAGAAATTATTGTGGCTATCAACTGGGTTGTCTTCCTAGAGAGTGAATCTGGTATATATTTACTGAAATTGCTAGTGACTGTATTTTTACTGATGCATATGGTGAAGAAAAACCCTAAGAATGTATCTTTTTAAAAAATACATGCAAAATATTTTTAACCTGAAATCTAAGCAATCATATTAAATCATATTCCCATAGGCCCAACACCAAGCTTAAGAAATAGAACCTTATCAATATCTTTGAAGACTGATGTGGGCCCCTCCCCTCTTACTTCGTCTTTCAGAGATATCTTTTAAGGGAATCTGAAATCTTGACCAGGAAACTGAAGGTCTTGTGACTGCAGATAGCGTTTTCATTATATTTTCCTGCTTTAGGTAGAACTTCAGGGAGGGGATGATCTGGGAGGTAAATGGCTGAAATTCTGTTGGATTTGTTTCTGAACCATGGTTCCTGATATCAGAAAGAAGGGCCTTTGCTAGGGTTGAAGTATTTCTTGAGAGGCCTGGGAAGAATGTGATTGCCTTGAGCTAACTGACCTTACTAAGAGGATCTTAAACTCAATTGCCAAGTTACTAGTATCGGGATTCATAGACTTTGGAGGATTAGCAAGTATGACTCAGAAAGAAGGAGTCACAGAAGGAGCATGAACAGTATTTAGGGCCTTGGATGGCCATGGTGACAACTTGAGGGTCATAAAGAGTAAGAAAATGAAACTTGAGATGTAACATGACACAAGGATGGGGAAGGGGAAGGGGTAGGAGGGAATGGGACCTGTTAGATTTGTCAGCAACTTGGTAAGGAAGTGGTGGTCTGGCTTTTCAGGCCACATCTGATCTACTGAGTTGAATTTTGAGGTTGTACTTTAAGAAGGGTTTATTTAGACAAATCTGGGTTTATTTAGAGAATAGTAGCAAGGATTAGAAAGATTCCATACCATGTCCTAAGATAGCAGGTGAAATTATAGATTTGGAGAGGAGAACATGGGGGTTCCTGATACCTTGTCTTCAACTATTTGAAGGGCTGTATGTGTATAAATATTAGTTTGATTAGTTTTTGATGAACACAAGCCATGACAATAGAATTAGTAAGTCAAACTGTAAAGAGACAATTTTCAATTCAATATAAGGAGGTGATATATAACTATTTAGAGCCATCTGATGATGGCTCTAGTCTTTTAAAAATAGAATGTGCCTCATGGCTGAGAATAGCTTGGAAGCCCAAGATGTTGATTTGGAAATCGGATAACTTTATGACATCCTTGTAAAACCTGAGGTTCTTAGTTTCTGAGTTAGTATACCACAATAGCTCGCATATCTTTTTTTTTTTTTTTTGGCCACACTGCACGGCTTGTGGGATCTTAGTTCCTTGCAGGATCTTAGTTCCCTAACCAGGGACTGAACCCGGACCCTTGGCAGTGAAAGCGTAGAGTCCTAACCACTGGACCACCAGGGAATTCCCTCTTGCATATCTATTTAAACAGAAACCTTCCTCCACCCCACCCACCAATGCCTGTAAACAACCCCCCCACAACCCCATGCCTTTTTATTTCTGTAAAATCTTGATTACTGAGTTCCAAGGTACAGAGTTTATGGAATAGAATCCTTGTGTTTTGATGTAGAATAGTTAATCTGAAGGATTACTTAAAATGAAGGGAGTTCTCACTGTCACATAATCAATTAAAAGAGGTTTTGGGGCTTCCCTGGTGGCACAGTGGTTAAGAATCCGCCTGCCAATGCAGGGGACACGGGTTCAAGCCCTGGTCTGGGAAGATCCCACATGCCGTGGAGCAACAAAGCCTGTGTGCCATAACTACCGAGCCTGTGCTCTAGAGCCCGTGAGCCACAACGACTGAAGCCCGCGTGCCTAGAGCCCGTGCTACGCAACAAGAGAAGCCAATGCAATGAGAAGCCCGCGCACTGCAACCAAGAGTAGCCCCCCGCTCGCTGCAACTAGGGAAAGCCCGCATGCAGCAATGAAGACCCAATGTAGCCAAAAATAAATAAATTTATATATATAAAAACAAGGTGTTGTAGTCACTCATTTGGGATCACATATTTAAAGATCTGAAATATAGAAAATTAAATGAAGTTGTACTTTACCAAGCTTTGCATCTATGCCTTTCTTTATCTGTTAAGTTGTAGATAAAAGGTAAGCTACTTATTTGGAAGTAGATTGTAATAACTGTCATTAAGCTAGTTTCTTGTGTGGGTAGATTTCTTCTTTTTCTGCCTTGCAGTAGATAGCTAAGATTATCTGTTTTAGCCGTCAGAAGTGTGCTTTTTTATCTCCCTCTCCTATTAGGATTGAATTTACATAGTTTACATGTTCCTCAGAATCTTACTTGAGGATGGGTAGTAAGGTACTGGAATTATCCTGGTTATTTTTCCAGTTAAAACTGTAGTTTTGTGTTCCTTAGAAATAACTGGATGAAACAAATGTTTGTTTAGCTCTTTTACTTGCAAATTGATTTTATAAGAGGTGTTAGTTTCTTCTCATTTATTTGAACACAGAAATCAGAAGTAATTTCTCTTAGACTTCCTGACATATCTTCATGGAGGCAGTATGCTGTTTACTCTGCTCCTCTGTTGTAGGAAAGTGAGGCGTAGCCTTCTTGGCCTCCTGGCCACTAGAGACTGACCTCTAACACTCTTGGCTACTTCAGCTACCATCTTTACTTCAGTTCATTGAGAGAAAAAGTTTTATTCTTTTGGAAACCTCAGTTTCCAGGACTGAAAATTTGAAACAGAGAATTGTGCAGCCAGAGAGTTAGCTGAGGTTCTGTTCTCTCATCTTGCCATTATATATTTTTATCAGGTCTGATGATCGTTGTCAGATTAATTGGAGCAATTATCTATTTGCATTTAATGTTGGTATTGCTATTCGGGTTTAAATCTGTCTCATTTACTTGTCCTTGCTCCATGCTTTTTTCCCCCACATTCTTTTGGATTTTTTTTTTTTTTTTTTTTTTTATTACTCCAGTTTCCCACCTCTGTTAGCTTGGTGCTTATCATCCTTTACTCTGATTTACTACCTTACAATTATAATACATATACTTAGCTTGTCAAAGTATAATATAAATTTGTTAATTTGTGTTTTTCCTTTTCCTTGTCAAGGCAAAGACCTTAGAACATGTACACCCTGCCAAATACGTGCTGTTGTTGTCATGCATTTAGTTCTATATTTATCTAAAACCTTATACATTATTGTTACATAATTCATCAGTATTCATTTGGATCTTTGTACATATTAGCTCTTTTCATGGTCTTTATTCTCCAGGTTTCCATCTAGGATCTTCCTTCTCTTGCGTGAAGAATATCCTTTTTTGTTTCCTTCAGTGTGGGTCTGCTTATAGGAAAATATCTTTATTTGGACTTCACTTTTGGAAAGTATTTTTTTTATATATATAATTTTCAGTACCCTAAATTTTCTTCTTTTAAGAGGTGAATTTTATTTATTTATTTATTTATGTGTTTATTTTTGGCTGTGTTGGGTCTTCGTTTCTGTGCGAGGGCTTTCTCTAGTTGCGGCAAGTGGGGGCCACTCTTCATCGCGGTGCGCGGGCCTCTCACTCTCCCGGCCTCTCTTGTTGCGGAGCACAAGCTCCAGATGCGCAGGCTCAGTAGTTGTGGCTCACGGGCCCAGTTGCTCTGCGGCATGTGGGATCTTCCCAGAACAGGGCTCGAACCCCTGTCCCCTGCATTGTCAGGCAGACTCCCAACTACTGCGCTACCAGGGAAGCCCCTGGAAAGTATTTTTATTGTGTATAGATTTTTAGTTTGGAGATTCCTTTCTTTCAGCACCTCAAAGATATCATTCCCTTATTATAGCTTCCATTGTTTCTCTTGAAGTATTTATAGTGCGTAAATCTCACGAAACCTTTAATCAGTTCTGGAAAATTTTCAGACATTATCAGGCATTATCTCTTCAAATATTGCATCTGTCCCATTCCAGGACTCTACATATATGATTAGCCTTTTCAATACATTTCCCTATGTCTTGTTTATTATCTGCATTTTCCACATTTTTCTCTCTCTTGGCTTCATTTGGGATGTTTTCTGACCTATTTTTCTAGCATACTGAATTTCTCTTCCAAGTCTCCATGGTGGTAAACTCATCCATTAAGTTATTAATTTCAGTAACTGTATTTCTAAGCTTCAGAATTCCTATATAGTTCATTTTTATAATTTTAATTTTCTGCCAAGGTTTTCAATCTTGCCTTTTCTTACACATACTCAGCATAGTTATTTTAAAATCTGTGTCTGATAACTCTCTTATTTTGACCCCTTATAGTTTTGTCTGTAGTTTGCTTCTTGTTTTCTGATCATGTTGTCTTTAAGTTTTTTTTTTGTTTTAAACATCTTTATTGAAGTATAGTTGCTTTACAATGTTGTGTTAGTTTCTGCTGTATAACAAAGTGAATCAATTATATGTATACATATATCCCCATATCCCCTCCCTCTTGTGTCTCCCTCCCACCCTCCCTATCCCACCCCTCTAGATGGTCACAAAGCACCAAGCTGATCTCCCTGTCCTATGCAGCTGCTTCCCACTAGCTAGCTATTTTACATTTGGTAGTGTATATATGTCAATGCTACTCTCTCACTTCGTGCCAGCTTACCCTTCCCCCTCCCCGTGTCCTCAAGTCCATTCTCTACGTCTGCGTCTTTATTCCTGTCCTGCCCCTAGGTTCTTCAGAACCTTTTTTTTTTTTTTTAGATTCCGTATATATGTGTTAGCATATGGTATTTGTTTTTCTCTTTCTGACTTACTTCACTCTGTATGACAGACTCTAGGTCCATCCACTTCACTACAAATAACTCAATTTCGTTTCTCGTTATGACTGAGTAATATTCCATTGTATGTATGTGCTGCATCTTCTTTATCCATTCATCTGTCGATGGACACTTAGGTTGCTTCCATGTCCTGGCTATTGTAAATAGTGCTACAGTGAACATTGTGGTACATGACTCTCTTTGTTTTTTTAATAAATTTATTTATTTATTTATGGTTGTGTTGGGTCTTCATTGCTGTGTGCGGGCTTTCTCTGGTTGCTGCAAGCGGGGGCTACTCGTCATTGTGGTATGTGGGCTTCTCATTGTGGTGGCTTCTCTTGTTGCGTAGCACGGACTCTAGGCACGCGGGCTTCATTAGTTGTGGCACGTGGGCTCAGTAGTTGTGGCTCACAGGCTCTAGAGCGCAGGCTCAGTAGTTGGGGCACACAGGCTTAGTTGCTCCGTGGCATGTGGGATCTTCCCAGACCAGGGCTTGAACCCGTGTCCACTGCATTGGCAGGCAGCTTCTTAACCATTACGCTATCAGAGAAGCCCAACATGACTCTTTTTGAATTTTCGTTTTCTCAAGGTATATGCCCAGTAGTGGGATTGCTGGGTCGTATGGTAGTTCTAGTTTTAGTTTTTTAAGGAACCTCCATACTGTTCTCCATAGTGGCTGTATCAATTTACATACCCACCAACAGTGGAACAGGGTTCCCTTTTCTCCACACCCTCTCCAGCATTTATTGTTTGTAGATTTTTTGTTGATAGCCATTCTGACCAGTGTGAGATGATACCTCATTGTAGTTCTGATTTATATTTCGCTAATGATTAATGATGTTGAGCATCCTTTCATGTGTTTGTTGGCAATCTGTATATCTTCTTTGGAGAAATGTCTATTTAGGTCTTCTGCCCATTTTTGGATTGGGTTGTTTGTTTTTTTGTTACTGAGCTGCATGAGCTGCTTGTATATTTTGGAGATTAATCCTTTCTCTGTTGCTTCGTTTACAAATATCTTCTCCCATTCTGAGGGTTGTCTTTTTGTCTTGTTTATGGTTTCCTTTGCTGTGTGAAAGCTTTGAAGTTTCATTAGGTCCCATTTGTTTATTTTTGCTTTTATTTCCATTTCTCTAGGAGGTGGGTCAAAAAGGATCTTGCTGTGATGTATATCATCGAGTGTTTTGCCTGTGTTTTCCTCTAAGAGTTTTATAGTGTCTGGCCTTACATTCAGGTCATTAGAGTTTATTTTTGTGTATGGTGTTAGGGAGTGTTCTAATTTCATTCTTTTACATGTAGCTGTCCAGTTTTCCCAGCACCACTTATTGAAGAGGCTGTCTTTTCTTTACTGTATATTCTTGCCTCCTTTATCAAAGATAAGGTGACCATATGTGCATGGGTTTGTCTCTGGGCTTTCTATCCTGTTCCATTGATCTGTCTGTCTGTTTTTGTGCCAGTACCATACTGTCTTGATTACTGTAGCTTTGTAGTATAGTCTGAAGTCAGGGAGCCTGATTCCTCCTGCTCCGTTTTTCGTTCTCAAGCTTGCTTTGGCTATTGGTGGTCTTTTGTGTTTCCATACAAATTGTGAAATTTTTTGTTCTAGTTCTGTGAAAAATGCCAGTGGTAGTTTGATAGGGATTGCATTGAATCTGTAGATTGCTTTGGGTAGTATAGTCATTTTCATAATGTTGATTCTTCCAATCCGAGAACATGGTATATCTCTCCATCTGTTTATATTGTCTTTAATTTCTTTCATCAGTGTCTTCATTCCTTGCATACAGGTCTTTTGTCTCCTTATGTAGTTTTATCCCTAGGTATTTTTTTGTTGTTGTTGCAGTGATAAATGCGAGTGTTTCCTTAATTTCTCTTTCAGATTTTTCATTGTCATTGTATAGAAATGCAAGAGATCTCTGTGCATTAATTTTGTATCCTGCTACTTTAACAAATTCATTGATTAGCTCTAGTAGTTTTCTGATAGCATTTTTAGGATTCTCTATGTATAGTATCATGCCATCTGCACGGTATCATGTCATCTGCAAATAGTGACAGTTTTGCTTCTTTTCTGATTTGGATTCCTTTCATTCCTTTTTCTCTCTGATTGCTGTGGCTAAAACTTCCAAAAGTATGTTGAATAATAGTGGTGAGAGTGGGCAACCTTGTCTTGCTCTTAATCTTAGAGGAAATGGTTTCAGTTTTTCACCACTGAGAATGATGTTGGCTGTGGGTTTGTCATATATGGCCTTTATTATGTTGAGGCAGGTTCCCTCTGAGCCTGCTTTCTGTAGAGTTTTTATCATACGTGGGTGTTGAATTTTGTCGAAAGCTTTTTCTACATCTATTGAGATGATCATATGGTTTTTATTCTTCAAATTGTTAATATGGTGTATCACATGGATTGATTTGGGTATATTGAAGAATCCTTGCATTCCTGGGATAAACCACACTTTATCCTGGCGTATGATCCTTCTAATGTGCTGTTGGAGTCTGTTTGCTAGTATTTTAAAGAAGATGATGGAGATAGGAGTTTATTAATTAATTTATTTCTGTTGTGTTGGGTCTTCGTTTCTGTGCGAGGGCTTTCTCTAGTTGTGGCAAGTGGGGGCCTCTCTTCATCGCTGTGCGTGGGCCTCTCACTGTCGCGGCCTCTCTTGTTGCGGAGCACAGGCTCCAGACACGCAGGCTCAGTAGTTGTGGCTCTTGGGCCTAGTTGCTCAGCGGCATGTGGGATCTTCCCAGACCAGGGCTTGAACCCGTGTCCCCTGCATTAGCAGGCAGATTCTCAACCACTGTGCCACCAGGGAAGCCCTGTTTGCTAATATTTTGTTGAGGGTTTTTGTATCTGTGTTCCTCAGGATATTGGCCTGTAGCTTTCTTTTTTGGGACATCTTTGTCTGGTTCTGGTATCAGGGTGATGGTGGCCTCATAGAATGAGTTTGGAAGTGTTCCTCCCTTGCTGTATTTTTTATTTATTTTTATTTTTTGCGGTACGTGGGCCTCTCACTGTTGTGGCCTCTCCCATTGCCGAGCACAGGCTCCGGATGCGCAGGCTCAGCGGCCATGGCTCATGGGCCTAGCCCCTCCGCGGCATGTGGGATCTTCCTGGACCGGGGCACGAACCTGTGTCCCCTGCATCGGCAGGCGGACTCTCAACCACTGCACCACCAGGGAAGCCCCCTCTGCTGTATTTTTGAAGAGCTTGAGAAGGCTAGGTGTTAGCTCTTCTCTAAATGTTTGATAGAATTCACCTGTGAAGCCATTGGGTCCTGGGCTATTGTTTGTTGGAAGATTTTTAATCACAGTTTCAATTTCAGTGCTCATGATTGGTCTATTTATATTTTCTATTTCTTCCTGGTTCAGTCTCAGAAAGATTTGGTTTTCTAAGAATTTGTCCGTTTCTTCCAGGTTGTCCATTTTATTGGCATATAGTTGCTTGTAGTAATCTCTCATGATCCTTTGTATTTCTGCAGTGTAAGTTGTTACTTCTCGTTTTTCATTTCTAATTCTGCTGATTTGAGTCTTCTCCCTTTCTTGATGAGTCTGGCTAATGGTTTATCAATTTTGTTTATCTTCTCAAAGAACCAGCTTTTAGTTTTATTGATCTTTGCTCTTGTTTCCTTTATTTCTTTTTCCTTTATTTCTGATCTACGTGATTTCTTTTTGCTAACTTTGTGTTTTTTTGGTTCTTCTTTCTCTAATTGCTTTTTTTTTTTTTTTTTTGTAAAAGGCGAAAGATTTATTCTATCTGAAGAGAAACCAGAGTATTCTAATTGCTTTAGTGTAAGGTTAGTGTTGTTTATTTGAGATGTTTCTTGAGGTAGGATTGTATTGCTATAAACTTCCCTCTTAGAACTGCTTTTGCTGCATCCCATAGATTTTCAGTCATCGTGTTTTCATTGTCATTTGTCTCTAGGTATTTTTTGGTTTCCTCTTTGATTTCTTCAGTGATCTCTTGGTTATTTAGTAACGTATTGTTTAGCCTCCATGTGTTTGTGTTTTTTACAGTTGTTTTTCCTGTAATTGATATTTCATAGTGTTGTGGTTGCAAAAGATACTTGATATGATTTCAGTTTTCTGAAATTTACCAAGGCTTGATTTGTGACCCAAGATATTATCTCTTGTGGAGAATGTTCCATGAGCACTTGAGAAGAAGGTGTAGTCTGTTCTTTTTGGATGGAATGTCCTATAAATATCAATTAAGTCCAGCTTGTTTAATGTGTCATTTTAAGCTTGTGTTTCCTTATTTATTTTCATTTTGGATGATCTGTTCACTGGTGAAAGTGGGGTGTTAAAGTTCCCTACTATTACTGTGTTACTCTCAATTTTCCCTTTTATGGCTGTTAGTATTTGCCTTATGTGTTGAGGTGCTCCTATTTTGGGTGCATAAATATTTACAATTGTTATATCTTCTTCTTGGATTGATCCCTTGATCATTATGTAGTATCCTTCTTTGTCTCTTGTAATAGTCTTTATTTTAAAGTCTATTTTGCCTGATATGAGAATTGCTACTCCAGCTTTCTTTTGATTTCTATTTGCATGGAATATCTTTGTCCATCCCCTCACTTTCAATCTGTTCGTGTCCCTAGGTCTGAAGTGGGTCTCTTGTAGATAGCATATATATGGGTCTTATTTTTGTATCCATTCAGCCAGTCTATGTCTTTTGGTTGGAGCATTTAATCCATTGACATTCAAGGTAATTATTGATATGTATGTTCCTATTACCATTTTCTTAATTGTTTTGGGTTTGCTTATGTAGGGCTTTTCCTTCTCTTGTGTTTCCTGCCTAGAGAAGTTCCTTTAGCATTTG
Organism: Orcinus orca; assembly: GCF_937001465.1. Classification (NCBI taxonomy): domain Eukaryota; kingdom Metazoa; phylum Chordata; class Mammalia; order Artiodactyla; family Delphinidae; genus Orcinus; species Orcinus orca. The sequence continues at coordinate 82,370,688 of NC_064560.1, forward strand.
TTGTAAAGCTGGTTTGGTGGTGTTGAATTCTATTAGCTTTTGCTTGTCTGTAAAGGTTTTAGTTTCTCCGCTGAATCTGAATGAGATCCTTGCTGGGTAGAGTAATCTTGTTTGTAGGTTTTTCCCTTTCATCACTTTAAATATGTCCTGCCACTCCTTTCTGGCTTGCAGAGTTTCTGCTGAAAGATCAGCAGTTAACCTTATGGGGATTCCCTTGTATGTTATTTGTTGCTTTTCCCTTGCTGCTTTTAATATTTTTTCTTTGTATTTAATTTTTGTTAGTTTGATTAATATGTGTCTTTGTGTGTTTCTCCTTGGATATATCCTGTATGGGACTCTGCACTTCCTGGACTCGATTAACTATTTCCTTTCCCATGTTGGGGAAGTTTTCAACTATAATCTTTTCACATATTTTCTCAGTCCCTTTCTTTTTCTCTTCTTCTTCTGGGACCCCTATAATTCGAATGTTAGTATGTTAAATGTTGTCCCAGAGGTCTCTGAGACTGTCCTCAATTCTTTTCATTCTTTTTTCTTTATTCTCCTCTGCAGTAGTTATTTCCACTGTTTTATCTTCCATGTCACTTATCCATTTTTCTGCCTCAGTTATTCTGCTATTGATTCCTTCTAGAGAATTTTTAAATTCGTTTATTGTGTTGTCCATCATTGTTTGTTTGCTGTTTAGTTCTTCTAGGTCCTTGTTAAACATTTCTTGTATTTTCTCCATTCTATTTCCAAGATTTTGGATCATGTTCACTCTCATTATTCTGAATTCTTTTTCAGGTAGACTACCTGTTTCCTCTTCATTTGTTTGGACTGGTGGTTTTTACCTTGTTCCTCCATGTGCTGTATATTTCTCTGTCCTCTCACTTTGTTTAACTTACTGTGTTTGGGGTCTCCTTTTCACAGGCTGCAGCTTCTTAGTTCCCATTGTTTTTGGTGTCTGCCCACAGTCGGTGAGGTTGGTTGAGTGGGTTGTGTAGGCTTCCTGGTCGAGGGGACTAGTGCCTGTGTTCTGGTGGGTGGGGCTGGATCTTGTCTCTCTGGTGGGCAGTGCCGTGTGTTGGTGGGTTTTGGGGTGTATGTGAACTTAGTATGATTTTAGGCAGCCTCTCTGCTAATGGGTGAGGTTGTGTTCCTGCCTTGTTTGGCATGGGGCATACAGCACTGGAGCTTTGCTGGCCATTGCGTGGAGCTGGGTCTTAACGTTGAGGAGGAGATCTCTGGGAGAGCTCTCGCCAGTTGATATTATGGGGGGTCGGGAGGTCTCTGGTGGTCCAGTGTCCTGAACTCGGCTCTCCCACCTCAGAGGCTCAGGGCTGACACCTGGCTGGAGACCAAGACCCTGTCAGCCACATGGCTCAGAAGAAAAGGGGGGAAAAAAGAAAGAAAATAAAAATTAAAAAAAAAATACATTAACATAAAAAAATAATTAAAAAAGAAGAGAGCAACCAAACCAATAAACAAATCTACCTGATAACAAGAGCTAAAAACTAAACTAAGGTAAACATGAGAAACAAATCAGTTGCAGACAGCAAACCCCAAGTCTACAGTTGCTTCTGAAGTCCACTGCCTCAATTTTGGGATGATTTGTTGTCTATTCAGGCATTCCACAGATGCAGGGTACATCAAGTTGATTGTGGGGATTTAATCCTCTGCTCCTGAGGCTGCTGGGAGAGATTTCCCGTTCTCTTTGTTCGCACAACTCCTGCTGTTCATCTTTTGTTTTGGCCCCCCTTGTGCGTGTAGGTCGCCTTCAGGCATCTTTTGGGAAGTCTGAGGTCTTCTGCCAAGGTTCAGTACGTGTTCTGTAGACGTTGTTCCACTTGTAGAAGTATTTTTGATGTATTTGTGGGGAGGAAGGTGATCTCCATGTCTTAGTCCTCCGCCATGTTGAAGGTCCCCTCTTCTGAACTGTGGCCTGAAGAGCAAGCATATCTTCTACACCTGCTTATCAGAGGCCTTGCCATTCCATTGTAGGCATTGAAAAAATGGCTTTCCCTGGAGACTTGACAGAAGCTAGACAGACCCCTGGTTTGGGTGTACCACAGACACGCGGGCACCCAGGTCACCGAGGCCACAAGCACCGCCCAGGGTACTGACAAGCTGCAGGGCCACATTTAGCACAGGGAAGGAACCTGGAGGAGCTGCTCTTTGCATGCAGGCAACTCACGTGGAGCCTCAAGTGCAAGAAGACCAGGCCTCACATGGCTGTCTTTAAGTCTTTTATGACTGGTTATTTTTGATGATAGATATTATATATGAAAAATTAGAGAGGTAATTCGAAGCCTTAGATGCTGTTGCTCTACAGAGAAGATGTACCTTTGCCCCTGTCAGGTGCTTGGGCAGTAGCAATCCAGGATCACTGAATCCAGAAAGGCATTGAGATGATGTAAAGATTGGCTTCATTCCATCAGGGCAGTTTGTGGTTTGTCCTTCAGGGTCCCAACCTAAAGTGTTGGAGCCTAATAAAGGTCTCCCTTGGTGGACCCTGAGATCCAATTTTTATCTTCTTAGCCCTAGCTTCTTAACCTCTTTATCTTCCTCTCCTGTAATTGAAAGAAAACCCAAAGGGAAAGAAAAGGCCCCACTCTCTGGGGTTCCCTTTCTCTTCCTGATCTTAGCTCTGTAATTGTACATTTTTGTCTACCTTTTCTAATTCTTAGCCAGAGGATCGATCCAAATTACCTAGTCTATCATTATTGGGATGGTTCCTTTATATAGTTCTGTTGGACATGGAACACCTTTGTGTATTTCTTTTTTATTTGAATTTTATTTTTTTTATACAGCAGGTTCTTACTAGTCATCTATTTTATACACATCAGTGTATACATGTCAATCCCAATCTCCCAATTCATCCCACAACCCCCCTCAACCCAACCCCGCCACTTTCCCCCCTTGATGTCCATACGTTTGTTCTCTACATCTGTGTCTCAACTTCTGCCATGCAAACTGGTTCATCTGTACCATTTTTCTAGGTTCCACAGATATGCATTAATATGCGTTACTTGGTTTTCTCTTTCTGACTGACTTCCCTCTGTATGACAGTCTCTAGATTCATCCACGTCCCTGCAAATGACCCAGTTTTGTTCGTTTTTATGGCTGAGTAATATTCCATTGTATATGTGTACCACATCTTCTTTATCCATTCGTCTGTCAGTGGGCATTTAGGTTGCTTCCATGACCTGGCTATTGTAAATAGTGTTGCAATGAACATTGGGGTGCATGTGTCTTTTTGAATTATGGTTTTCTCAGGGTATATGCCCAGTCGAGGGATTGGTGGGTCATATGGTAATTCTATTTTAGGTTTTTAAGGAACCTCCATACTGTTCTCCATAGTGGCTGTATCAATTTACATTCCCACCAACAGTGCAAGAGGGTTCCCTTTTCTCCACACCCTCTCCAGCATTTGTTGGTTGTAGATTTTCTGATGATGCCCATTCGAACTGCTGTGAGGTGATACCTCATTGTAGTTTTGATTTGCATTTCTCTAATAATTAGTGATGTTGAGCAGCTTTTCATGTGCTTCTTGGCCATCTGTATATTTTCTTTTGAGAAACATCTATTTATGTCTTCTGCCCATTTTTGCATTGGGTTGTTTGTTTTTCTAATATCGAGCTGCATGAGCTGTTTATATATTTCAGAGATTAATCCTTGGTCCGTTGATTTGTTTGCAAATATTTTTTCCCATTCTGAGGGGTGTCTTTTAGTCTTGTTTATGGTTCCCTTTGCTGTGCAAAGGCTTTTAAGTTTCATTAGGTCCCATTCGTTTATTTTTGTTTTTATTTCCATTACTCTAACAGGTGGATCAAAAAAGATCTTGCTGTGATTTATGTCAAAGAGTGTTCTTCCTGTGTTTTCCTCTAAGAGGTTTGTAGTCTCCAGTCTTACATTTAGGCCTCTAATCCATTCTGAGTTTATTTTTGTATATGATGTTAGGGAGTGTTCTAATTTCATTCTTTTACATGTAGCTGTCCAGTTTGCCCAGCACCACGTATTGAAGAGACTGTCTTTTCTCCATTGTATATCCTGGCCTCCTTTGTCATAGATTAGTTGACCATAGGTGCGTGGGTTTACCTCTGGGCTTTCTATCCTGTTCCATTGATCTATATTTCTGTTTTTGTGCCAGTACCATATTGTCTTGATTACTGTAGCTTTGTAGTATAGTCTGAAGTCAGGGAGTCTGATTCCTCCAGCTCCATTTTTTTCCTCAAGACTGCATTGGTTATTCAGGGTGTTTTGTGTCTCCATACAAATTTTCAGATTTTTTGTTCTAGTTCTGTAAAAAATGCCATTGGTAATTTGATAGGGATTGCATTGAATCTGTAGATTGCTTTGGGTAGTATAGTCATTTTCACAATATTGATTCTTCCAATCTAAGAACATGGTATATCTCTCCATCTGTTGGTATCATCTTTAATTTCTTTCATCAGTGTCTTATAGTTTTCTGCATACAGGTCTTTTGTTTCCCTAGGTAGGTTTATTCCTAGGTATTTTATTCTTTTTATTGCAATGGTAAATGGGAGTGTTTCCTTAATTTCTCTTTCAGATTTTTCATCATTAGTGTATAGGAATGCAAGAGATTTCTGTGCATTATTTTGTATCCTGCAACTTTACCAAATTCATTGATTAGCTCTAGTAGTTTTCTGGTGGCATCTCTAGGATTCTCTATGTATAGTATCATGTCATCTGCACACAGTGACAGTTTTACTTCTTGTTATCCAATTTGTATTCCTTTTATTTCTTTTTCTTCTCTGATTGCTGTGGCTAGGACTTCCAAAACTATGTTGAATAATAGTGGTGAGAGTGGACCTCCTTATCTTGTTCCTGATCTTAGAGGAAATCCTTTCAGTTTTTCAGCATTGAGAATGATGTTTGCTGTGGGTTTGTCGTGTATGGCCTTTATTATGTTGAGGTAGGTTCCCTCTATGGCCACTTTCTGGAGAGTTTTTATCAGAAATGGTGTTGAATTTTGTCAAAAGCTTTTTCTGCATCTATTGAGATGATCATATGGTTTTTCTTCTTCAATTTGTTAATATGGTTTATCACATTGATTGATTTGCGTATTTTGAAGAATCCTTGCATTCCTGGGGTAAATCCCACTTGATCGTGGTATGTGTTCCTTTTAATGTGTTGTTGAATTCTGTTTGCTAGTATTTTGTTGAGGATTTTTGCATCTATATTCATCAGTGATACTGGTCTGTAATTTTCTTTTTTTGTAGTATCTTTGTCTGGTTTTGGTGTCAGGGTGATGGTGGCCTCATAGAATGAGTTTTGGAGTATCCCTTCCTCTGCAATTTTTTGGAAGAGTTTGAGAGGGATGGGTGTTAGCTCTTCTCTAAATGTTGGATAGACTTCACCTGTGAAGCCATCTGGTCCTGGACTTTTGTTTGTTGGAAGATTTTTAATCACAGTTTCAATTTCAGTGCTTGTGATTGGTTTGTTCATATTTGCTATTTCTTCCTGGTTCAGTCTTGGAAGGTTATACCTTTCTAAGAATTTGTTCATTTCTTCCAGGTTGTCCATTTTATTGGCATAGAGTTCCTTGTAGTAGTCTCTTAGGATGCTTTGTATTTCTGTGATGTCTTTTGTAACTTCTCCTTTTTCATTTCTAAGTTTATTGATTTGAGCCCTCTTCCTCTATTTCTTGAGGTGTCTGGCTAAAAGTTTATTAAATTTGTTTATCTTCTCAGAACACCACCTTTAAGTTTTATTGATCTTTGCTGTTGTTTTCTTTGTTTCTGTTTCATTTATTTCTGCTCTGATCTTTATGATTTCTTCTGCTAACTTTGGATTTTGTTTGTTCTTCTTTCTCTATTTCCTTTAGATGTAAGGTTAGATTATTTGACATTTTCCTTGTTTCTTGAGGTAGGCTGGTATAGCTATAAACTTCGCTCTTAGAACTGCTTTTGCTGCATCCCATAGGTTTTGGATCGTTGTATTTTCATTGTCATTTGTCTCTAGGTAGTTTTTGATTTTGTCTTTGATTTCTTCAGTGATCTCTTGGTTATTTAGTAATGTATTGTGTAGTCTCCATGTGTTTGTGTTTTTTATGTTTTTTTCCCTGTAATTGATTTCTAATCTCATAGCATTGTGGTCAGAAAAGATGCTTGATATGATTTCAGTTTTCTTAAATTTACTGAGGCTTGATTTGTGACCCAAAATGTGATCTATCCTGGAGAATGTTCCGTGCGCACTTGAGAAGAAAGTGTAATCTGTTTTTGGACGGAATGTCCTATAAATATCAGTTGTATCTGGTCTGTTGTGTCATATAAAGCTTGTGTTTCCTTTCTTATTTTCATTTTGGATGATCTGTCCATCGGTGTAAGTGAGGTGTTAAAGTCCCCCACTAATATTGTATTACTGTTGATTTCCTCTTTTAAAGCTGCTAGCAGTTGCCTTATGTATTGGAGGTGCTCCTATGTTGGGTGCATATATATTTATAATTGTTATATCTTTTTGGATTGATTCCTTGATCATTATGTAGTGTCCTTCCTTGTCTCTTGTAACGTTCTTTATTTTAAAGCCTATTTTATCTGATATGAGTATTGCTACTCCAGCTTTCTTGTGGTTTCCATTTGCATGGAATATCTTTTTCCATCCCCTCAGTTTCAGTCTGAATGTTTCCCTAGGTCTGAAGTGGGTCTCTTGTAGACAGCATATATATGGGTCTTGTTTCTGTATCCATTCAGCAAGCCTGTTTCTTTCGGTTGGAGCATTTAATCCATTCACATTTAAGGTAATTATCGATATGCATGTTCCTATGACCATTTTCTTAATTGTTTTGGGTTTGTTTTTGTAGATCCTTTTCTTCTCTTGTGTTTCATGTCTAGAGAAGTTCCTTTAGCATTTGCTGTAGAGCTGGTTTGGTGCTGCTGAATTCTCTTAGCTTTTTCTTTTCTCTAAAGGTTTTGATTTCCCCATCAAATCTGAATGAGATCCTTGCCAGGTAGAGTAATCTTGCTTGTAGGTTCTTCCCTTTTATCACTTTAAGTATATCATGCCACTCCCTTCTGGCTTGTAGAGTTTCTGCTGAGAAGTCAGCTGTTTATCTCATGGGAATTCCCTTGTTTGTTATTTGTCCCTTGCTTCTTTCAATAATTTTTCTTTGTGTTTAATTTTTGCCAATTTGATTATTTATGTGTCTCGGCCTGTTTTTGCTTGGGTTTATCCTATATCGGACTCTCTGCACTTCCTGGACATGGGTGGCTATTTCCTTTCCCATGTTAGGGAAGTTTTTGACTATAATCTCTTCAGATATTTTCTTGGGTCCTTTCTCTCTCTTTTCTCCTTCTGGGACCCCTATAATGCGAATGTTGTTGCGTTTATTGTTGTCCCAGAGGTCTTTTAGCCTGTCTTCATTACTTTTCATCCTTTCTTTTTCTTCATTCTGTTGTGCAGCAGTGAATTCCACCATTCTGTCTTCCAGGTCACTTATCCGTTCTTCTGCCTCAGTTATTCTGCTATTGATTCCTTCTAGTGTATTTTTCATTTCACTTATTGTGTTGTTCATCTGTGTTTGTTTGTTCTTTAATTCTTCTAGATGTTTGTTAAACATTTCTCGCATCTTCTCGATATTTGCCTCCATTGTTTTTCCGAGGTCCTGGATCATCTTCGCTGTCATTATTCTGAATTCTTTTTCTGGAAGGTTGCCTATCTTCAATTCATTTAGTTGTTTTTCTGGGCTTTTATAGTGTTCTTTCATCTGGTACATAGTCCTGTGCCTTTTCATCTTGTCTGTCTTTCTGTGAATGTGGTTTTTGTTCCATAGGTGTAAGATTGTAGTTCTTCTTGCTTCTGCTGGCTGCCCTCTGGTGGGTGAGGCTATCTCTGTGTGTTTCTTAAGTTTACAATATACTGTCCTATTTGGGCCTGATCTTTTTATTTTATTTTTTTATTTTTTTAACATCTTTATTGGAGTATAATTGCTTTATAATGTTGTGTTAGTTTCTGCTTTATAACAAAGTGAATCAGTTATACATATACATATGTTCCCATCTCTTCCTTCTTGCATCTCCCTCCCTCCCACCCTCCCTATCCCACCCCTTTAGGTGGTTACAAACCACCTAGCTGATCTCCCTGTGCCATGCGGCTGCTTCCCACTAGCTATCCACCCTACATTTGGTAGTGTGTATGTGTCCATGCCACTCTCTCACTTTGTCACAGCTTACCCGTCCCCCTCTCCATATCCTCAAGTCCATGCTGTCGTAGGTCTGTGTCTTTATTCCCATCCTACCCCTAGGCTCTTCATGACATTTTTTTCCCTTAGATTCCATATATACGTGTTAGCATACGGTATTTGTTTTTCTCCTTCTGACTTATTTCACTCTGTATGACAGACTGCAGGTCCGTCCACCTCACTGCAAATAAGTCAATTTCGTTTCCTTTTATGGCTGAGTAATATTCCGTTGTATATATGTGCCACATCTTCTTTATCCATTCATCTGTTGATGGACACTTAGGTTGCTTCCATGTCCTGGCTATTGTAAATAGAGCTGTAATGAACATTTTGGTACATGACTCTTTTTGAATTATGGTTTTCTCAGGGTATATGCCCAGTAGTGGGATTGCTGGGTTGTACTGTAGTTCTATTTTTAGGTTTTTTTTTTTTTTTTGCGTTACGCGGGCCTCTCACCATTGTGGCCTCTCTTGTTGCGGAGCACAGGCTCCGGGTGCGCAGGCCCAGCGGCCGTGGCCCACGGGCCCAGCCGCTCCGCCACATGTGGGACCCTCCCATACCGGGGCACGAACCTGTGTCCCCTGCATCGGCAGGCGGACTGTCAGCCACCAGGGAAGCCCTATTTTCAGTTTTTTAAGGAACCTCCATACTGTTCTCCATAGTGGCTGTATCAAATTACATTGCCACCAACAGTGCAAGAGGGTTCCCTTTTCTCCACACCCTCTCCAGCATTTATTGTTTCTAGATTTTTTGATGATGGCCATTCTGACCAGTGTGAGATGATATCTCATTGTAGTTTTGATTTGCATTTCTCTAATGATTAATGATGTTGAGCATCCTTTCATGTGTTTGTTGGCAATCTGTATATCTTCTTTGGAGAAATGTCTATTTAGGTCTTCTGCCCATTTTTGGATTGGGTTGTTCATTTTTTTGTTATTGAGCTGCATGAGCTGCTTGTAAATTTTGGAGATTAATCCTTTGTCAGTTGCTTCATTTGCAAATATTTTCTCCCATTCTGAGAGTTGTCTTTTGGTCTTGTTTATGGTTTCCTTTGCTGTGTGAAAGCTTTGAAGTTTCATTAGGTCCCATTTGTTTATTTTTGTTTTTATTTCCATTTCTCTAGGAGGTGGGTCAAAAAGGATCTTGCTGTGATTTATGTCATAGAGTGTTCTGCCTATGTTTTCCTCTAAGCGTCTGATAGTGTCTGGCCTTACATTTAGGTCTTTAATCCATTTTGAGTTTATTTTTGTGTATGGTGTTAGGGAGTCTTTTAATTTCATACTTTTACATGTACCTGTCCATTTCTCCCAGCACCACTTATTGAAGAGGCTGTCTTTTCTCCATTGTATAATCTTGCCTCCTTTATCAAAGATAAGGTGACCATATGTGCGTGGGTTTATCTCTGGGCTTTCTATCCTGTTCCATTGATCTATATTTCTGTTTTTGTTGGGCCTGATCTTAACTTCATTTATGTTAGCTTTCGTTTTCATTTCATTTCATTTTGGAGGACTATTTTTATGTTTATGACCCTCATTCATCATTAGATAATAAATGTATACATTCTTTATAAACTTTTTTTTTCTTTTTAATGTTTATGGTTTTTTTTTTGTCTCTTTTTCGTTTATTGCCTGAAGGAGTTACTAGTCCAAGTTAAAAGCAGTCCCCAAATGGTTACATTATACAAGCTGTGAGGTTTTTAAACTTGTGACAGGGGACAGAAGGAAAATTCTACTCATTGCAAGGAAATCCTCTCTTAAGCTTCAGTGAGCCAGAAGCACTTAAAACCCATGAACCTTGAGCTGATCGTCCTTACCCAGTCTAGTCTCTACGAGGAACTGGCATATATTTTTGATGTTCTTGTCCTGATCACCCTGTAGCTGAATTACTTCTCCATATTCTGAATGCTCAATTACAGTACCATTGCAAGCAAATTTCTTCTTAAACGCCTTCGCTAGTTTCTTTTTATCGTAATCATCAGTGATCCCTTGGACAGTAGTAAGGGTCTTCCTGCCGTTTTCCTGTTGAATTCTTATATGGATATAATCCTCAGTGCCAGCAGGAAGCAGATCATCACCCTTGCATCAGCAAAGGGGTAGATAGTGTGGAGCTTCTGGATAGTGGACATACGATGCAGTCCCTTTTCCTCGGTGGAAACGGCCTGTGGAAGGCGGTGGCTGGAGAAGGCGGGTTGTGGGGACAGAGTGTTGGGAAGCGAGGGGGCTCAAGGGGGAGGCTGCTGAGTCCTTGGTGGCGGCTCAGTGACTGGGCTATAGAGTATTTTTAAATCGTCTAAATAATACAGTATTAAGGATATTCTTAAAATTAAACTTGCTTATTTGTTTTTTAGGATAACTTTCCATTTGATCCTCCATTTGTTCGAGTGGTGTTACCTGTTCTCTCAGGAGGGTAAGTTTAAGTGATTGTTTTCTTTGATAGTCTACATCAGAATCATTTGGAGGGGTAGTTAAATGCTAGGATGCCTAGAGTGCTGGGCTTTACCTCAAGGTTTCTGATTCAGTAGGACTGGGGTAGGGCCTAAGAATTTGCATGTGTTAGATGGTCTCAGGTGAAGCTGATGTTCTAGGCTGGGAACCATAATTTGAGAATCATTGGCATAAACCATTATGTTTACAGGTAGAGTTTTTAATGACCTCTATTTGTATATACTTCACCTTAAAAAATCGCAAGTTTTTCAAATGTAAGATGTGATTGAGGGTTTAGAGAAAGTTAGGATTAGAGTGATTCCCACATGCCTATGATCCTAGGAATAATCACAGGAAATCTCATGGGCCTATGGAGCTGGTCATTGATCTTCTAAAGGTAGTTGTCTCAGTTTGGTAGGATCAAATGGTAATTGTCATCCATTTTTTAATTGAAGCTTATATTGCCTTTTGGTGATTAGAAGTCATATGAAGGATGGGGAAAAGATCAGAATTTGTACCTAGGTTAGTTGTGAAATGTTCTGTAGATCCTCAAAGTAAGAGCAGTTAAACTAATTTGAGAATTCTGATATGCTCAGCTAATCAATTCCACTTTGTGAGACATATTATGGTGATTAAAACCTAAAAATATCCAGTCCTCTGATCATCTCTATGGTTGATATAGTAATAGTTTCATTTAGATTAAAGCAATCTGGGTGGCTATAAATGATTGAGGAAAATATTTGGAAACTTTTTGTAAATTCAGGATAAATATATAAAAATATTTTTATCAGCTCATTTTGAAATCTCATGTAAACTTGACATAGATTTTTCACATTCTGTTGTGAAAAATCCCAAGAATTTTAAGAATTTATGATCTTAGTAGTTTACCACCTTGTTGTAGAGAAAACACATGAAATTATGAATAATGCCATTTTCAGTTTAAAAATCTGTTATATATTGAACAGTTTCTCTTTGATTCCTTTTACCAAATGGGGTTATTTTCCCATTATTCAAGTGAATAACTGGAATAATAAGCTGGTGACTTATCCAGATAAATCTTCTAACTTCTAATAAAGTATTTTTCCATTATACGAAAAGCCAGCAATGTAAAAGATTAAAAGTATTGAGTACTCAACTGATTGTCAAATGTTAAATATGGACTTAAGTTCTCTGAGGTTGAAGGAGAAGGAGATTGCTTCTGGCGATAGTGATCTGGGAAGACTTGGACAAGTAGGTGGGATCTCAGCTAGGCCATGAAGTATTGGGTGGGGTTTGGTCAACTGACGGAGGTTGAAGGAAAATTGTCTATGTAGTCGAAAAGTAAACACAGTCACTCATTTGGGAAAGAGCATGATGTATTCAGAGTGTACCAGATCAGTTTGAGCTATAACACAAGAGGGGTAGAATTCATATAGAAGAATTATAAGAAATTGTGTTGACAATATCTTATAATTATATAGGAGCATGGATTGGTGAGCAGACTATTTCCCATGGATATTGAATTTATCTTTCTGTAACTGGTTCAGGAACAGGGACATAACAGTAAAGAGAATGTTTTAGAAAGATAAATATGGTGACAGTAGAAGAGACTACAGGACACACTTATATTCACAAAACCTGGAAGAATGCAAGCCTTGTTACCTAGAGCTGAGGTCACTGTCTTAGGATGAAGTGATGAGAACCTAAATCGGTACAGTAGTAATGGGAATGGAAAGATGAATGAAAGGTGAGTGCTGATTTGAGGCAGAATCTAAGTGATTTTGAGGCAAAATCAAAAAAACAATCTACTATTAAGTAAAGAGGAAGAATTACTGGCTGACACGGGAAGAACTAAAGAAGAACTAAAAAGTGTGAAGCCTGATAGAACAGAGCTTGCAATCTTAGAATAAGGCTAAAGCTTGAACACTGTGACTCTGGATAGATTATTAAGGAATATTTGTTCCAGATATTTTATATCCCACATCTCCTAGCTACTCCCTTATTTGTTTCTTGTCACAGTCAAAAAAATTTTTTAAACATAACAGCTTTATTTTGATACAATTCACATATGATAAAACTTACCTTTTAAAGTGTATAATTCAGTGGTTTAGTATACTGAGAGTTGTGCAACCTTTATCACTAATTTCCATCACCTTCCAAAAGAAACTCTGTACCCATTAGCAATCACTTCTCATTCCTCCCTCCTACACCCCACCCACCAGCAGCCACTAATCTCCTTTCTGTCTCTCTGGATTTGCCTGTTCTGGACATTTCATTTAAATGGAACCAAACAAATTACAGCCTTTCGTGACTGGCTTCTTTCACTTAACAAAATTGTGGGCTTCCTTGGTGGCGCAGTGGTTGAGAGTCTGCCTGCCAATGCAGGGGACATGAGTTCAAGCCCTGGTCCAGGAAGATCCCACATGCTGTGGAGCAACTAAGCCCGTGTGCCGTAACTACTGAGCCTGCGTGCCACAACTACTGAAGCCCGTGTGCCTAGAGCCCATGCTCCGCAACAAGAGCAGCCACCGCAGTGAGAAGCCCTGCGCACCGCATGAAGCGTAGCTCCTGCTCGCTGCAACTAGAGGAAGCCTGTGTGCAGCAACAAAGGCCCAATGCAGCCAAAAATAAATAAATAAAATAAATTTATATTAAAAAAAATTTGTCAAGGTCCATCCACGTTGCAGCATGTATCAATACTTCATTCCATTTTATTTATGCATGGACATTTGCTTTTTCCACCCTTGGGCTATCATGAATAATGCTGTGAATATTCATGTACACGCTTCTGTGTGCACATGTTCATTTGTCTTTCGCATATACCTATGTGAGGAGGCACTAGGTCCTTTGGTAACTAACTTTTTGATGAAGTACCAGACTGCAAAGTGGCTGCACCATTTACATTCCCACAAGCAATGTGTATATAACCACACTCTTCACTTCCTGTTCACTTTTCAGCCCCATGTAGTCTGGCATTGGCTGTTAGTGTTCCTAACAAACTGGTATAGCTGATAGGGACTTTGGTATTGGACAGAAGTCCCTTTTCAGGCTCTGTCATATCTGATTATCAGATTTCTCAGCAACACTGAAACATTTTTCCCTTGGCTTCTGACTGCCTCTTCTCAGTCTCTTTTGCTGCAAACTCCTTGTTCACTTAACTTCTACCTGTTGGAGTTCTTCAGAATTTAGTACTGGGTCCTTTTTTCTTTTCCCTTCATTCCTTTGCCTTTTTTTTTTTTTTTTTGAGGTACACGGGCCTCTCACTGTTGTGGCCTCTCCCGTTGTGGAGCACAGGCACTGGATGCGCAGGCTCAGCGGCCATGGCTCACGGGCCCAGCCGCTCCACAGCATGTGGGATCTTCCCGGACCGGGGCATAAACCCGTGTCCCCTGCATCGGCAGGCGGACTCTCAACCACTGCGCCACCAGGGAAGCCCTCCTTTGCCTTTTTTTAAAAATTAAAATTTTAATTGAGTTAATTGTGTATTTGCACACAGTTGTAAGAAATAATAGAAATACCTTGTACCCTTTGCCTATTTTCCCCAGTGGTACCATTTCTGCAAAGCTGTAGTATAATATTACGAGGAGGCAGTGATACAGTATGAGGCAGTGATACAGAGATAGTGATACGATAAGTAGAGATTATTCAGATTTTCCTAGTTTTACTTATAACTCGTGTGTGTATGTGTGTATTAAGTTCTATATTGAGTAGGTTTGTGTATCCACCACCACAGTCAAGGTACTGAACAGTTCCAACACCATGAGGATCCTTCTTGAGGCCCCTTTAAACCATACCCATTTTACTGTAATGCCCCCTCTTCCCTTAATTCCTGGCAACCACTAATCTGTCCTGCATTCTTAGTATTTTGTCATTTCAAAAACAATTTACATAAATGGAATCATACATTTTTGGATTGCAAACTTTAGGGATTAGCTTTTTTTTTAACTCATAATTAGAGAGTCATCTAAGCATCTGACTACTTTGTTCCTTTTTATTGCTGAGTAGTATTCCACGGTGCACCATGTACTACAGTCTGGTTAACCAGTAATCTGCTTTAGGACTTCTAGACTGATCTCAGTGTTTGGGTATTACAAGTAAAGCTGCTATGAATACTTGTGTACAGGTGTTTTTTGTGAATGTATTGTCCTTTTTCTGGGATACAAGTCCAGGAATGCAATTGCTGGGTCATATGGTCATTGCATATAGAGTTTTTAAAGAAACTACCAAACTGTTTTCCAGAGTGGCTTTACCATTTTACATTCTTACCAAGAATGTGTGAGTGACACACTTTCTCCACATCCTTGCCAGCATTTGGTGATGTCACTTGTTTTTATTATAGGCATTCTGTTAGGTGTGTAGTGATGTCTCATTGTGGTTTTAACTTGCTTTCCCTAATATTCCCCAGTGTTGAATATCTTTCATGTACTTATTTGACAGCTTTATATACTCTTCCAAGAGATATCTGTTTATGTCTTTTGCCAGTTTTCTAATTGGATTGTATTTCGTTGAATTTTGCAAGTTTTAAAAATATATTCTACATAATAGTCCTTTGCTGGATATGTGTTTTTTTTTTTTTTTTTTTGCGGTACATGGGCCTCTCACTGTTGTGGCCTCTCCCGTTGCGGAGCACAGGCTCCGGATGTGCGGGCTCAGCGGCCATGGCTCACGGGCCTAGCTGCTCCGCGGCATGTGGGATCTTCCTGGACCGGGGCACAAACCCGTGTCCCTTGCATTGGCAGGCGGACTCTCAACCACTGCGCCACCCGGGAAACCCTGGATATGTGGTTTTTTAATTTCTTCTAGTATGTAGCTTCATTTCATCTTCTTAACAGAATCTTTTGTAGAACAAAATATTTTAGTTTTGATGAAGTCAAATTTATAGATGTTTCTCCTTATATAGATATGCTTTTGGTGTCAAATCTAAAAACTCTTTGCCTAGTCCTAGATCCCAAAGATTTTCTCCTACCTTTTTTTCCTCAAGGTTTTACAGTTTACTTACAGATAAGTCTGTGAATCATCTGAATTAAATTTTGCATAAGGTATGAGGTGTAGGTCATAGATTTTTGCCTAATGTCCAGTTGCTCTAGCATGATTCGTTGAAAAAGCTCCCATGGCTTTTGAAATATTTCTATGTGCCAGTGACTCCCAGGTTCGTATCTCACATCCCTATGTCTTTTCTGCTTCCAATATCCTTCTGCCTTCTTGACACCTCAACTTGAATGTCTCTTATACAGGCATCTCAAACTCTTCAGGACAAAAACTTGAACCCATCTTCTTTTCAGTTTCCCTTCCCCAGTCTTGCTTATCTTAATTAATGAACCTCGGAGTCATTCTTCACATCACCTTTTCCTCATTTTCCTTTGATTCTCCCTTTTAAAGAGTTCTCAGATCCAATTACTTGTCTCCATTTTTGTTGCTACCACCATCAGTTCCCAATTGGATCACTTCAGAGGATTCCTGATCAGACTCCTGCTTCTATTCCCTCATTCATAAAGCTTCTCTAGAGTGAGCTTTTACAAATTTGTTCTGATTATGTTGCTCCCCTGCTTAAGCTCTTTGCATGTCTTCCCACTGCTCCTACAGGTTGATGTCCTTACCATATTCTGCACGCCCTCTGTGATCTTGCCCTTGCTTTCCTCTTCAGTCATCTTGTTACTACACTTTTCCTCTCTGAGCTAATGCCCCACTAGTTGTCTTTCAGCCCCTAGTGCCGAGCAGACTCTTTCCTCATGACTTCCATATACATTTCCTCTGCCTGGAATGTTATTCCCACCCACACTTCAATTCCTGCAGGTCTCAGCCTGTGTGTCACTTTTAGATATGCTGTTCCTGACCAGCAAATTTAAAATAAGCCTCCTGGTTTTTCCTGCTCACAGAACTCTGGGTCTCCATCCCCCACTTTATTTGTTTAACATCTGTTATCTTTACTGGATTGTAAACATCATGAAGGCAGGGTCATGTCAGTTTTCTTCATTGTACGCTCTGTGTCTGGTTCAGTGCTTTAGCATCCATACTATATATGCAGTAGATATTTTTGAATGAATGAATGAGATAGGAAAATACAGTAAGTTAGCAAGATGTAGGCAATTTAGGGTAATATACAATTCCCAGTCCACTGGTATTTTTATGAGCTATATTATTGAGCCATCGAAACTTGACCATCTTTCTTGCTTAGTCCAGGGTGTAGCGTAGTGAGAATGAGAAAGATTATTTGATGATAATACAATATATTGTGAGAGAGCTGTTTGTAGGCAACTGAAGATGCTTTATTGGTTGATATAGTAAGAAGTATTCTTTGTGCCCCAGTCATCCACAAAGAAAATACTTCTACTTCTAGATGACCATGGGTTGTTTCTGTCTGTATTGAGAGAACATTATCTTAAGAAACTGGTTTTAAATGTCAGCATTTTCTTTATCCCTCTCTTAGGGCTCTGTTCTTAGAATCCATTGCCCCTTTCCTTACCTCGAAAGGGGAGGATTATGATTGTTCTGTGTGGGCTGATAAGCCTGTCTTTTTTTTTAATGTCATTATCAAGAATTTGACTATAATATAAAAATTTTATTTCTCATCTCTGTTTTTTGGATCATGTCATAAGATTTAAGAATCATGTTGTGTGATTAATGTTACTTGTTGTCCCCTTAAGTACTGATTAATGGTATCTGTTGTCCCCTCAAAGCAATTAAGTGATCATCATAGACTGTGGGTGGGGAGGTTAGCTGGCAAACATTCTTGCAGGAACCTTCTAGTAAAACAAAAATTCTATAAATTGAATGCCTGAAGAGGCTGAGCTTAGGATACTGTTTGCTATACAACTTTGGCAATTGAAAATTTTTTTAAGTTGAAAATATTACTATGCCCATGTATATGGCATTTTATCTTTAGATGACTCTTAGATTATTATTATTTTTTTAGTGTTCTTGGATTGTCTCAATATTCAGCAGCAACTCTTTGGAGGCAAAGAGCAATAAGTGCTTGGAATACATATTGATAAAATGATACGGTACAGAAGTAGAGTTGATAAAATGATACAGTACAAAAGTAGAATTGGCTACTTTTTTTAGGTGTAAATGCTGCTGACAGTATATATTAAGGAAAAGCTTAGTAAGTGTATATTAAGGAAAAGTTTAATATGCATTAATATATACTTAGCTCACTTTTTGCATAGGTACTAGAACTACTTCTGTCTTGTGTTAGACATCCAACAAACATTTTTATAGCTATTATGTGCTTGTAGAAAATGTACTTTCTTTTGATCTACAAGTATGAAAACTTCCCTTCTTCCCTCCTGACAAGACTCTCCACCCCAAAATGAAGAGTGGGGTGCTAAAAGGGAAGGTGGTGGTTAGATAATTCGTGACTCAGTGTCATCTACAAATCTCCTCTTGCTAAAATGTTTCTCTTTAGCATTTCTGAAGTGTAAGGACCAATGAGTGTAACGAGTGTTAACTCATTAACAGATTACTAGACTTTGAGCAGTTCTGGAGGAGCCAAAATCCAAATGAGAACTTGGATCTTGTAATTCTGTTAAATCAGCAAGTGCTTATTTAAAGCTGACTATATACAAGATGCACTTTGAGCCCAGTGGGAGATTCAAAGAATTGGAGACAGATTTCTGAGTTTCAGGAACATAAGAGAATATACAAAGTTTACAATCCCATGATTCTCCTCCCTAATTTAATTTTTGGGAGTGTTTTTCTTTCCTTCGTATTAAACTTTTACTTTGAAAGTTCCCAGAAGTTGGGACAAGCAAGTAAGAGAGACAGTTGCCTAAATTCTTCAGGATGGGGGTAGTTACTACTTTATGATAGTGAATAATTTCACTGTAACTGTTTTTACTAATGGTCTACAGTAGAAGTTTTTAGATTGCTTACTTATGTGTAATTTGGTTTAGTCAACACAAGGATGCATTTGGTTAGCCAGAATGCAAAATTTGCTGGCTAGAATGGTCTTGGAAAGTTTTATGGGGCAGGGGGGAATATGGCATTTGGAAGAGTAGGCAGCAGTGGGAATCTCAGGCAAGGAAGGGAAAGGCATGGGCAAAGTCCCAGAGGACAAAAAAAATTTGTGGTAGACTCACTTTTCACCTAGACCTGATCAGTGGTCTTACCTTATGTATTTTCAAGATTACCACAGTTTTTCTTCTGTAATTACCATTCCTTTGATTTTATTTTTAAGCATGATATTTAATGATTTTTTGTAAAGATTCGAGCTCTTTTTTTAAAAAATAAATTTAGTTATTTATTTTTATTTATTTATTTTTGGCTGCATCGGGTCTTCGTTGCTGTGTGCGGGCTTTCTCTAGTTGTGGTGAGCGGGGGCTACTCTTTGTTGCGGTGCACAGGCTTCTCATTGCAGTAGCTTCTCTTGTTGCGGAGCATGGGCTTCAGTAGTTGTGGCACATGGGCTCAGTAGTTGTGGCTCGCAGGCTCCAGAGCACAGACTCAATAGTTGTGGCACACGGGCTTAGTTGCTCCGCGGCATGTGGGATCTTCCCAGACCTAGGGCTCGAACCCATGTCCCCTGCATTAGCAGGCGGATTCTTAACCACTGCACCACCAGGGAAGTCCTAATGTGTTTTAAAGTTTAACATTAAAGGAGGAATTACTTTGTTTGAGAAAGTGTTAAAAGGCTGAAGAATCTTGATCTAAATAATGATTTCCTAACAGAGATCTGGGAAATCCCCAGTAACTGTCGTTGGTTCAGAGAACAGTCCTCAGGACTGGGAAGAGAAATAGGGGAGTCCCAGAGAGGGGCTCCATGGTCAGAACCATTTGATCCTCAAAACAGAATGAAAAAAAATTTTAAGTATAAATATAAATGCAGATGTTCATTATTATAGATAGGGTAAAGTCACTCCTGTCAGAGGAAAAACTTTTGGCTGTGTAACATGATGGTGGAGAAATCTTTGGTTGAGTAGAACAGTTGAAGGCCATATAAGGAAATTTTTCTCCCCCATTTTCTCCCCCATTCTCTGGAATATTTAGGGCTAAGTTCTTAGTTTCTGATACCTTAAAAGTCTTCTGTTATTAAGAACTATTATTAAAAAAAAAAAAGACATTTAGATGATGACATCAGAATTTTAGAATTACCCATAGTCCTGTAACTCTTAACAACTATTTTCATTTTTGCATGTTATCTTCTAATCTTTACTTGTATGCATACTTTCTTAGTAATGGTACTTTAAAAATTGATGAAGAAGGAATACCAAGATCTAGAGAATTTTGTATGATTCCGTTTTCTTTTTAAGGTATGTGTTGGGTGGTGGAGCATTATGCATGGAACTACTCACAAAACAGGTGACTATTTTCTTATGGTATTCGTGTTTTTCAAACATAGAGTGTTTTAACTATGTAAATTAGATTCTAAGTGGACAAAGCTCTTTGTAATAGTACCTACTTTAACATAATTTTTGTTTTTTGCTAAAAGCACCTACTTTTAATAATGAAAGCTTTTTAAACCAGTAAAATGACATTGTACTTGCTGCTTAATCTATGCTAGGATGGGCAATAAGAGTGATGTATATTTAAAGTTGTAATTTGCTCATTTTTAGCACTTCGAATGTTGGTTTGCTTTGCTTCGTTTTTTGTGAGATTTTGGAAATGGTCCAACTTTACTTTTACTCTTTGACCACAAACTTCTTAACATTAATTTGCTGTTATTGAGTCATTATATGCCATTTTCTTAAGCTTTCCTAACTGGGAATCAAGAATACCACTGTGTTTTAAAAAAGTGTTTTCTTCTTTCTGTAGGGCTGGAGCAGTGCCTATTCAATAGAATCGGTCATCATGCAAATCAATGCCACCTTAGTCAAAGGCAAAGCCAGAGTGCAGTTTGGCGCAAATAAGGTACTTTTATTAAGAATGTCACATAAACTATAAGATATATTTCCTGTTATCTTATGAGGAGGCTTCTTTCTATTCTCTTAGTCTTTGTTATTTCTACTATAGTTAAATATGTCTATAATTTGAAATTTATTCTTGGTTTATATATACTAATAAGTAAAAAAATTATATGTAGTTGTAAGTTTCCAAAAATTGAGATCATGTTGTAATAGTTAATTCCCAGTGAGCATATACGTGCTAGGCTGTAATCTAAACTTTTTATTTGTATTAACTTTCAGTCCTCTTAATAACCTAAAAGTAGGTACTGTTATTGTCCTCATTTTGTAGATGAGGAAACTGAAGCACACAGAAGTTAGTAACTCGTCTAAGGTCACAGGTGGCAGAGTGAGGATTGGAACCAGACTTTCTGGCCGTTAGTCTCTGCTCTTAACCACTGAGTTCTTTTCTTTATTCACTTACTATATCAGAAATATCTTTTCATGTCTAATTGTAGTTATCTATAAACACTTAAGTGGACACTTAAGGATGTACTCTGAAGTTAGTATGTTTTGGAAAAATATGTGATGGAAATCATCCTGACCTGACATTTAAAAAAATCTGGATGTTCCTAAAGTTTCTTGTGAATTTTGTATTAAATGCCTATCCAAATAGTACTAAATCTAAATAGGTATTTATAACTGTATTGCACATCAAATCGTGAGCCCACTAGAATCTTAACTCACAGGGGAAGCAAAAAATTGAAAAGGCTGTTTTACAGAATTATATACTTGGGATAATATTATAAAATAACTTACTTTTAGCTTTTTAAACAGCTATTTCTTTGCATTAGAACAAAGTACCATTTTGTATAAAATCTAGAAGTTAATTGAAAAGTAGTGAATTGCTTATAACTACATTTAACTAGTGTTTCTTAACAGTGTATGTATTTTAGGTATTTTAAATGTGGCAATAGAATGATGTATTAGAACATCAAAACTTTGTTTTTCTAAATGACAATTTACGCTCACTATACAATACAAATAGAAATAAATACAAACTAAAAAAGTCATCTGTAATTTGAGTGTCTAGAAATACTATTAGCATTTTGGTGTACTTCCAGTCTTTTAAATTTTCTTCCTGGCATTTATTTATATGTAGAACTTGATGTTAAATTTCATCATTTTTTTTTTAATTAGCGTGTTTTTCCCATTAAGAGAAAATACAAAAAGCTTAGAACAGTGATTTTTTTTTGAGTAATTGAAAGACCATTTTTACCAATAACTCACACTGTAAACTTACCTCTCTGGGCATCTGTATCTTTACCTGAAATACAATTGATCTGGATATTTTAAGTTTCTTCCAGTTTTAACATTCTGTAATAACAATACGCTATCTTTGTTCAGTGCTGTAATTCCCTTGGAATCAATCAATTTCAATATAATTGCCTTAAACCTTTACATTTTCATAATTGTAGTTTTGTTAGCAAGTAAATATAACCATTTTATATAGAGTGCCAAGTTAGGCAGCTAAATATGTTTGCATATTAGAGTATGTCTTAGAAGGTGAATTTTTTTAATTGTCAAGGTGAAACCTTACCCTTCTATTTTTTTTTCTTATTAAGAAATATTTGTCAGTTAAGAATGTAGAAACTTTGCATGATGTAATATGAGTGTTACCTTCCCTTCTACTCAGCAGGGAATAGTCTGAATGTTAACTTTAAAAATACTACTATCAAAAAAGTAAGGTGCTAAATGGTGTTAAAAATACGCTACCATTTGTGTAAGAGGGATAGACAAGGACATATTATAGATGTGCTTTTATAAGCAGAGAATATCTCTGGAAGGATATTCAAGAAAATGCTAATAACGATTATTTCTGACAAGGGAGTGTTGAAATATTGAGGGGGCAGGTTAGAATTGGGAGGGAGACTTTACTGTAAATCATTTGTGCTATTTGAATTTCTTTTTGCCATACAACTATTCAGAAATATTTAAAATATAAAAAAATACTGTCAGCTATTGGTTCAAAATAAATGAGTTTGTACCCTAAAAAAACTTATTAAAATGAGATAAATATACGTAAGTACTGAAAAACAGAAAAAGTTGCCCATCCACACACATGAAATTTGGAGATAGGGTCAGATTGATAGAGCTGAGGCTCTGCAGCTATGCCTGGGACAGAAGGATCTTGGCAAAGCTGGTTTTCTTATTCAGTTAACATGGAATAGAATATAGACTGTAACATTAACTCTAGGCTATAGTAGTGAGAAAGCCTTCTAAAGTAGAGGTCTGATCATATGACTTTTAGCAGGAATTGGGGGTTTAGATAGGCAAGACAGTGCCTTCTAAGAAGCTTCTGTTCACTGTTTGGAGGGTAATGGTAGTTGAGCTAAATAGTGAAGTCCTAGAGCACACAGCCCTAACTAGCTATTTCTATCATCAGGAAAGGCATCTGTCTTCTCTACAGCCCATAGACCTCCAGTTATTTACCTATAGGATCCCCTAGTCAGTGATCACATTCAGATGAGAGAACTGATTTTTTTTTTTTTCCCTGGGGGAAGTTGTTACCTATACTAAGCACTCCAGTCTTCTATTATAAATGAGCGAGACTGGTCAGCCGAATCTGGGAACCTTGAATAATCCCGAGATTCTCCAAGGGGACTAAAGTGGTTTCATGTTAGTTGTATCCACAGTTCTCATCAGCAGCAGATACAATCTTCAGAGGAAAGCATTTCTAATTTAAGCCTGTAAGATTCTCAAAGATTAAGATCAAGCAAATACGAATTCAGTGAAAGATGACAAGCACATAAGTAGACAACCTAACATACATGAGAACTGGCAGAAACAATGAATAAGAGATACATATTCCCAAAGACTTGAGGTTTTGGAATTAGCAGATACTAGAATTTTGAGAAAATGAATAATTATATGTAAAATCTAGTGTAAAGAAAAAAGAATCATAAAATTGAGCAAATGATAAGACCAGGAATGATGAGACAGATCTGAAAAAGAATGAAATAGAATTTATAGAAATGAAAAATGTTGAAATGAGAAACAATAGATTAGACATCAGAAGAGGGAATTAATTGATTAGAAGAAATAACTCAATGTTGCACAGAGAGACCTGGGGATAGACAGTACAGCAGAAGTTAAGAGGTAGAGATCAGAATGAGGTCTAAAACATGTCTTATTCGAATCCCAGGAGGAGATAATAAAATTATATTAAAGAGAGAAATAGAAACCAGAAAGTGAAGTTGTAGAAGCAGGCCCAAATAAATAAGTCATAACAAATAAAAATGGACTAAAGTTACCAGTTAGTTCAAATTAAAAAGTGGTCTTGGGCTTCCCTGGTGGCGCAGTGGTTGAGAGTCCGCCTGCCGATGCAGGGGACACGGGTTCGTGCCCCGGTCTGGGAAGATCCCACATGCTGCGGAGCGACTAGGCCTGTGAGTCATGGCTGCTGAGCCTGCGCGTCCGGAGCCTGTGCTCCGCAGCGGGAGAGGCCACAACAGTGAGAGGCCCGCGTACCGCAAAAAAAAAAAAAAAAAAAAGAAAAGAAAAAAAAAAGTCTCTAAGAAGTGTATTTGCTTATTTATTTTTATTAAAAAATTTTTTTGAAGTATAGGTGATTTACAATGTTGTGTTAATTTCTTTTGTGTTAATTTTTTCCTGTACAGCAAAGTGACTCATTTATACATATGTAAATATATTATTTTTTATATTCTTCTACATTATGGTTTGTCACAAGAAGTATATTTAAAATGTAAGGATACAAAGAGATTGAAAAAAAAATTTTTTTTAAAGAAGAACGATAAAGATAGGCCAGTATAGGCATACCTTGGAGCTATTAAATGGGTTCAGTGCCAGACTACTACTTCGATAAAGCCAGTATCACAATAAAGCAAGTCACATGAACTTTTTGGTTTCCAAGTGCATACAAAATTTACACTGTACTGCAGTCTATTAAGTGTGCAATAGCCTTATGTCTAAAAAACAATGTACATGCCATAATTAAAAAAAACTTTACTGCTAAAAAATGCTAACATTTACAACATCATCTGAGTATTCAGTGAGTTGTAGTAGTAACACCAGAGATCACTGATCCCAGATCACTGTAACAGATATAGCAATGAAAAAGTTTGTGTCACATTTTGGTAATTCAAAATATTTCAGACACACAAAATGAGCCAGTGCTGCTGGGAAAAATGGAGCCTATAGACCTGCTCGACGCAGGGTTGCCAGAAACTTCAAATTGTAAAAAAGGCAATATCTGCTAGGTGCAGTAAAGTGAAGTGCAATAAAATGAGGTTTGCCTGTATACACTAACAAAAAGATGATGTAGCTGCACTATCAAACAATTTGATTTTGGAACAGAAAGCATTAGCAACTACTTAATGATGAAAGTCTCATTTAACTAGGAGGATATAATTTTTTACTTTGTCATGCTACCTATCATTTGTTGAGAGGAAAAAGCAGGGGACAGTGACTGACAACAATAGGCTGTACATTAATTTTCTTGTATAACCTTAAGGATATACAAGGAAACTAATAACAGTATTTAATTTGGATAGAAGAAGGAAGGTGGATAGGGGAGGAACTGGGTGGTTTCAGGACAGGTAGGAAGGAGAGTTGTTACTTAGAATATGTTTATACATTTATTCTTATGCTGTGTGAATTTATTTAAAAATTCTGTGACATAATATAATAGGTGTGTACCACTATGGAGAATGCTTATGATGTATTAACTGGAAGTTAAGATGTAGGCCAGTTGTACTCATGGGGATAAAATTAATGCTAAACTTGGCCCCTTAAAAGAGGTTCTGATCTAGAGGTTAACAAAAGAAGACTCCTTTAGTAATGGCTTGATGCCACTTGGACATTCTTTAGATTTTTAACTCAAAATGTCATTCATATGTGTAGTCCTTAAAGCCTAATGTTTCCTTACCTGAAGGTAATATTTTGTAGTTCTTTTTTTTTTTTTTTGATGGAAGTTATGAGGAAGAGTTTTTCTACTTGCATCCAAATAGCATCCTTTAACTTTATTCATAAAGCCTTGTACTTGTGCAGTGGTAGGAGGACTTATAAAAATGAACTGTGAATTTTGTAGATCTTTCCTAGAGAACAGTTATGGTTTTGTTGTCCCTCTAAAATGGTAGAGAATAATGAAATTGAGAAATGTATTTTGGAAATGGAAATATAACTTAGTTTCCTGTGTTCTTTTAAGTACAGCAGTGATGCATCCATAAATTATTTGTAATGATTTTCATCTACTTATAGTTTTGATATAAAATGTATAATTCTCTTTCAGAATCAATATAATCTAGCAAGAGCCCAACAATCCTATAATTCCATTGTACAGATACATGAGAAAAATGGTATGTTTAGTTAAATAAGTATTTATTGCCATTTATGAAATTTTACATAATGTACTGTTGATATTTATCATGTTTTATTCTTCTGTTTTTGCTTTAATTTCTTACAAAGTACAGCCACTACAGTGAAAAACTTTAACCTGAGGATACACAGTGTTTCATTCAAAATCTTTGTATCCTAAATACTTGGCCTGCGAACCTCTGAGTCAGAGTCAAGATTTTTGAGTAGATTGAGGAATGGATCACTTTACTCACTTGAAATGTATGGTATTAGGATAGGAATTGAGTTAAAGGCAACTCTAAAGGTGGAGTTCTTGCTGTTAATACTGAGTAAATGCAATCAGGATCATGAACCAGTTTCTGAAACATCTTCAGACTACTTAATGCTTTTTGACAATTGTACACATTTATTTATTCAAGTAAAAAAGTACTGATTTCAGTTTATACTTAAGAATATTTGAGTTGTATATTTTAAAAAAATATTAAAATATCTTTCAAAACTTTATTGGCCTTTTAAAATTTTGCTTATTTTCACAATGCATGTTTGGAGCTTTTGTCTCTAATAGTGAGGCAATAAACAAGTAGACCTGGAATCAGAAGACCTATTATCAAGTGGCATTTGTGTCACCCGTTAGCTAATGGGTAATTAGTCCCATTACCGCTCAGCCTCAGTTTCCTCATCTCTAAAATTGGCATGATGTCTGTCTTGCCGAACATGAGGAAAAAGCGAGTAGTGTGTACGCACAGCATTTTATAACCAAGTGCTGATATTCGTGGTAGCTGGGGTAGTGAAACTGATGCTTTTTTGTGCAGAGTAAGTAAATTGATAGGAAGTAGTTTTCTTCAAGAGTATTTACAGTAAAGTGTTCTTTACTTTGCTAGAATGTGGTAGTTTGTGACTTAGGATTTGTGTTTTGTGTGTGCTCACTTTTATTTTAATGACAGAGCAAACTTGCCACTTTTGCAGTGACTGCTTACTTCTGAAAGAGTAGTATTCAGAACAATTTTCAAGCTTCTGAAGAGGGAAATGATAAAAAACTTGAGGACAAAGCTGGGTTTTCATAATAATAATCTCCAGCACCCTAAATTAACAGACCCAAAGACTCCTGTATGCTACTTCATTAACCACGTGGATGCTTCACAAATCTTGGTATATTCATACTGTTCCAATGGCAATTTCGTACCAAGCAGTACTTGATCTCATTTGCCTTTTTAGAGAGAGCTTATATTTTTGTTGAGCTTAGAAGCATATTTTTTTCTTGTGTCTTATTTTTTGTTAAATTAGATGTTGTAGTCAGCATTCAAAAATGTTTATGGAAACTGTATTTGAGAAAGTGTGGGTGTGTGTATAATTAGCTATGGTGAAAGAGCAATAGATTCAGATTCAGGAGATGGCTTCTAGTATCTTCTGCTAAATCTGATCTTGGGCTTACTTAATCAGTGCACCTGCTGAGATGGCACCCTCACTGGTAAAATGACATCACTGCCTGATGACAGTCCAAGTTCCTCTTATTCTAAAATACCAGGATTTTGTTTGGGGGATAGCTATTTTCAGTGTGGTTTCCTTTCAAATACTGAATTGAAATGAAATATAAAACCTAGCTTGTTGCCTAATATTTCCACACTGTTCTCTTTTGGTAGAAATGCCATTAATATAGAGATCTTATATTGAAAACTCAAGTACAGTTTATTCATAGAAAATAACTTTATATTGTGAACATAAATATCAGAATGCTATGTTACCAACCCAAGTGTAAGTTTAATTTTTACAGTAGTTTACAGAGGAAAATCATGGGTAGAGAAAGTATCTAACCTTGGTAAAATGCCATTGCTCTTAGTTGGTTTAAGAATTAAAATATTTTAACTGTTTTTTTCCCCATTCTTTTTCAGGCTGGTACACCCCTCCAAAGGAAGATGGCTAAATGTGTTGACTTTTGTATGTTTGGACCAATGTTGCTTTAAAGAAAATCTTTCCAACATGCAGACACAAGCTTTGAGTGCCCCTATAACAGCAGTACCGAAGATGTTAGCTAATAGATATTTTAGTGGATAATCTGTCAACTGATCCAGTATAAGTTACAGCCTTTCCATTTTTCTCATTTTAGGTACCTTGGACTGAGCAGTGGGGCCTTTACTATATTTTTCCTGATAAATACACATACTGGCCACTCCTTATCTCTTTCTTTGAAAGGTGAAATGTGTTAAGCAGACAAGTCAGCATCAGGTTACTGAAGTTGCAACTTGAGGGCAACTTTCCCATTTTGAGCTCATGTGTTATGAGGATTTGCAATATATTGTTCCATTTAAAGCCAATAAAAGTTTAATTGATGTTTAATATTGGTTTAGAAAATTTAAGATGTTCTAAATCACAGTAGCTTTTTCAGGTTAAAACCATTTTATGATATTGCCAAAATAATGACAGGAAACATACTTATTAAACTGTTAAGATTTTTTTTTTTTTTATGGCTATGAAGATCTGAATTGTTTCTCCAAGATTTGCTCTTTAGTAAGTTGTACTTTTTAGGCAAAGCAAAGCAAGGCTGTGCCAATTCAGGCTTGTAAGTAGTCATTTCCACTGGGGCATCAGAGTCTTGGTGGGCTGAATCTGCTTCTTGTTGGTTCAATATTTACTATGAAGAAGAGCTTGAAGTATAGAGCTTGAAGTTATTTTAAATACTAAGTCATTTTACGTTTCCATTTTATTAACGGGATGTTGCAATCAGTTGTAAACTAATAAACTTATAAAGTGATTGGCACAAAGACTCTTTGAACAAAAACTGCACAGTTAAGTACAAAAAGTATCTAATTTGGAGACCTAAAGTTTTTGCTATAGTCATAACAATGGCTTTTACATTGAAAGACTAATAGGAACTCTACATATATTAATTCTTTTATAAAACCTGACTTAAATCAGTGTACTCTCCATTTTATTGCCTTACCAGAATCAGTCCTGTTGGGTTGGTAGTAGATTTTTTTATATACCCAAATTTGATTTAAAAGTAAACTCTAGTTATTAAGCACTTTTAAAAAGAAATCCAGAAGCACATTTTTTCTGCACAAACCAATTACAAAGTTCAAAAGTGTTTCTTATGCTTTGAGACTCAGTTTTTAACTTTGTAAACCACATCTGAGAGACTTGGCACTTCTGCATTATTGTGTTTAATTTCCTTTTTTTTTTTTTTTCTATTTTGGTTAAGAAGACAGTAGAAAAAGATTTTCTGGCATTCTTGTTCACTTGGTTACATTTGTATAAAGTTATGATCGCCAGTTGCTCAGATAAGTGACAAGGAAGAATTCTTTAAAGCATTAAAGTTCCTTAAACCTAAGGCTAAATCTTGAATACATTATTGAATTCTTTAATATCCTGATGGCTAGCAGATTGACAGCTGCACATTCGGCATGCTTTGTTTGTTTGGTTTTTTTTTTGGTTTTTGGTTTTTTTGGGACTTTATTTTTCATTGCAGATTTATTTGGCAATGTACAGTAAATTTTGTAAACTTGCATCAAGTTTATGAATAAAGAACCATTTAAAAAATAACTTTGTCACTTTTCCCTCATAAAAGATAGTCTTTGCTTCAAGTTTCTACAGGCTGTTGGGTTTCTGGAATAGGATTATATATGGTGGGATGGGGTGAGAGGCTTGAGGGGAAGAGAGGCAGATTGATTTCACAAGAGAAAGCTAGAGAATCCAGAATTGGTGTGTATAGACTTGGAATACTCAGGGCTTCCTCAACCTGTTCCCTCTCCCACACTTATTTTTTAATATAAATTCAAGTGCTACTTTCTTTATGGCTGTCCCTAGTTCTCCAGGTTACAGTAATCTGCTCCCTCTTTAGTATACCCATAGCCTCTTACACAATTGTCAGTTTATCTCACATACAAGAAGTCCAGAGGTAGGAAAATTCTAGGCATGGTACCTCTGCTGCTTTGAGATTTTTCCATGTTGGTTTCATCTTTGGATAGACTGTTGTCTTGGATGTGCAGCCACCTTAATCCATCCAGAGGTAGATAATGGTCCTGTTGTCTAGTGTCTCCTTAGGAAGTGAGGAGCTCTTTAGAAGTCCCCCCCCACCCCCAAAGCATTATTGCCTCTCACTTTTCCTTGGCTAGAACTCGGGCCTGTGTCTACCCCTAAACTAATGGCTGGTGAAAAGAATGAGACCTTCATGATTAATATGGACCAGTGGTTCTCAAGTTATGATTTGGAGAAAGCTGGAGGCTCCTGAGACCCTTCTAGGAGGTTTTTAAGATCAAAACAATTCTCTTAACACTAAAGCATTATTTGCTATTTTCACTCTCATTCTTTTACAAGTGTACAGTGGAGTTTTCCAGAGGCTACGTGATGTGATAGACGTGATATTGCAACAGATTGAATTCAGAAGCAGATCAAGCTGTCTTCTATTAAGCCAGAAATTAGAGGTTTGCAAGATGTAAAGATGCTACACTTATTCAATATTGGAGGGGGAGAGTGGTGGAGATTTGGTAAAGTTATTTTTTCATAAGTTATTTTGTTTATGTGTCATGAATTTTAAGTGAATTAATATTACAATGTTTTAATTAAAAAAAATAAAATTTATTTATTTTTGGCTGCGTTGGGTCCTCGTTGCTGCATGTGGGCTTTCTTTTAGTTGCGGCGAGCAGGGGCTACTCTTCGTTGCGGTCCGCGGACTTCTTGTTGCGGTGGCTTCTCGTTGAGGAGCACCGGCTCTAGGCGCGTGGGCTTCAGTAGTTGTGGCTGGCAGGCTCTAGAGCACAGGCTCAGTAGTTGTGGCACGGGCTTAGTTGCTCAGAGGCGTGTGGGATCTTCCTGGACCAGGGCTTGAACCCGTGTCCCCTGCATTGGCAGGGGGGTTCTTAACCACTGTGCCACCAGGGAAGCCCCCAGTGTTTTAATTTTTAATGTAAATATAAATAGTCATAACCCATCTAAAGAAGCTCTTTAGTGTTGCCAATATTTAAGATTGTGAAGCAGTCCTGAGGCCAAAATGTTTGAGACCAGCTTGTTTAGACCAGCCAAATTTACCAGTCAAGAGCTGGGCATCAGATCAGGCCCTTGTTAGCCAGGAAGCGGCAAGAGGAATAGATGTTAGCTGGGGATACAGCAGTATCTGCTGTGCTTACATTCCTTCTATCTGTGATTCTCAAGCTGGGTTTGCATCACGGGAAAGCTTAAATCACAGTAAAGCTGAAACTACGACTGCTGGGCCCCACCCCCAAGTGTTTAAGTAGGCCTGGGGTGAGGACCGAGAATACGCCAAACAGAATTTCTCAGGTGAATCTGATGCTACTAGCAGGGAACTAGTGTTTGGGGGCGTGCTTTCATAGCAATGGTAGGTGCTCTTTAAGCCGTTGAACACATTCAGCACTTGAGGGCTGCACGGTGTTGAATAAAGGTGGTGATTTTCACAGTTTATCTTAAAGCAGATACTGCCAGTTCAAAAATTGGACTCATGCGGTTAACAGGCATTGGGACTGTGAAGACCTATTATTTAGTCTGTGCCTTCCAGAACTCATGAATTAGAAAAAGACCTGTACCGACAAAGAAAATACCGCTGCAAGTGCAGTGAGAGGCACAGAAGGAGGTGGATGTGGTTCGACTGTGGAAAGCCTCCTGGAAAGTTCCAGGAGGATTACACGACGCGTGGCCACCACCTCCAAGCACCTGCCGCCGCTCCCAGACCAGCGCCGGAAACGCTTTGGCTTGGAGTCACGTGGGTGCCTCCTCAGCGGCACCACCTCCCCTGACCGGCCGGAAGTGGCGCGCGCGCCTGCTCAGTACGCGCACGGCCCGGCCTACGCCGCTCCCTCGGAGCCGCCGTACTGCTTCCCCGTCGGGTTGGTGAGGCATGGAGCCGGTGGGCGGTGGCGGTGGCGGTGATCGCCGCGGCTCCTCCCCCGCAGACCCGCGAAGCACCTTCGTGTTGAGTAACCTAGCGGAGGTGGTGGAGCGTGTCCTCACCTTCCTGCCCGCCAAGGCGTTGCTGCGGGTGGCCGGGTGAGGGGAGAGGAGGCGGGAAGCTTACCTCGGGACTTGCCTGGGCTGGCGGGGTGGGCGGATACCGTCGGGACCCAGGGATGACCCGGGCTCCCTATCCCTACCCCTGCCCCAGGTGGTGGCCCCATAAGCTAGGTACCCCGGCCGTAGTGCTCCCGGGGACCTTTCCCAGAGGAGCCAGGTTTTCTCTGCCCCCGGCTCTCCCTCCGAACCGGCGCCCGACGCCTCCCCCTCCCGGGGACTTCGGATCCCGCAGGAATCTCCTGCAGTTGCGCTAATGGGTGGTGGGGGCCGGTGGTTTGTGAGCCGCGGGAGAGAGGGAAGTGAACGTCCGTTCACAGCCCTTTGTGCGTGTGCGTCCCCAGCGTGTGTCGCTTATGGAGGGAGTGTGTGCGCAGAGTGTTGCGGACCCATCGGAGTGTGACCTGGATCTCCGCGCGCTTGGCGATTGCCGGCCACCTGGAGGAGCATTGCTTGGTCCGCGTGGTAGCTGAAAAGCTTGAGGTAAGTAAGAAGGGGTGTTGTGTACAGTCCTTTGCAGGGTTGGTGGGTCAGTCGTTGAGAACTAAATGCAACAATTTTGTATATGGCGTTACTTTTTGTAATTTAGGCAGGTTTTTCTCGTGACATGAAAAGATTTTGTAAACATCAGTTTTAATGACTATATTGTAAGGATGTGCCATGGCTGCTTTGACCGTTCTTCACATATTGGGCACTTTATGTATCCAGATTGCCACTGTTATGAAAATGCTGTTTAGAACCATCCTTTTACCTGCTTTCCTTGTCACTGTTTTGCAGGGGTGGTAACTGAAGGCTCTCTATTGCATAGTGTCACATAAAAATGCCAAGAACCAATACTTAAACCCCAAAATTTCAATCCCTGGTCCTGTTTAAAATTATATGTTTAGTATAATCTAAATTATTAAAAGCAAAAAAGGAAGAACAGAAAAGAAGCCAAAATGCTAGCAACAGTTTCCTTTGGGGGTAGAAGTGTGTGTGTGTGTGTGTGTGTGTGTGTGTGTGTGTGTGTGTACACTGTGTTTTTAAAAACTTTTTCTTTTCCTTCAGATTTTTACCACTGCAAGTATTATTTTTATTTAGCTTTAAAAGTTTATATATTGCAAAGGCTGTTAAAGCCAGGCAGACATAGGTGTGAACCCAGCTTTGGCACATACTAGCTGTGTGACTTTGAAAATGTTACCTAAACCCTCTGAGCCTGTAAAATGAAAAGAAAATAATGCCGTTTACACTCTTACAGAGTTGTAAGGATTAAATAATGAAAAGTTAACCCATGTAACATTACCTACAGTGCCAGGAATATAATGTTTTCAATAATTGAAAGTATTATTCTCTATTAATATCATTACTAAAATTCATATACTAATACCCTTAAAGAAATTTATACATTGTAGAAAACTCTAGTGTGGAGACAAAAACATGAAAACCTTGTCCAAATCATTCATGCTTTTTTTCTTTGTGTTTGCCAAATTATCTAGTAGACATGATACTTTATAGCCATAAAGAAAGTTGATTTAGCATTTTTACTAGAAATATTTTAAAATCCACTGAAAATTTTATAAGACATCTTGTCATTTGGAACTTCTTTAAATGAGGTTCTAGTTGTCTTCTATTTTGCTTTGAGAACATTTCATGTTGATGATTGCCAAGGAAAATTCAGCAGTTGCTTCTCAGGGTTCTCTTTACGTACCAGAAAAGAGAATCATAAAACCTCAGGGTTAGACTTCCAAACTTTAAGAATAGGAAACCCAGGGCATAAGCACTTCCAGGAGTTATTCTGCTGGTTTATGGCAGAGTCAGCACTAACACCTACATCTCTTAAATTCTCTCTCCTTTACTCACTATACCCAGCATCACAAACTCAAATGACTCCAGAGTTAGGTAACTCACAGTGGGTGGATGACTCAGTGTGCCATCATCAAAAGTGATAGGGCTATGGCAGACCAGATAGTGCTTGCTTCTCCTTGGCCCCAGTCAAGGGGAATGCAGTCTAATAAGTGTTGCCAGAATGTCTACTTTTTCAAAATAAATCCACATTTTATATAAATATTTTGTGGGAATTTTAAATGTTGGCAACCGAAATACGTGTGTGTGTCTGTCTGCTTTGTTTTCTTCGGGAAAATTAATTATTTTACAATTTAAGTATACTTAACTTACATCACTAAGTTAGTTCCAGATGCACAATATAGTGATTTAATATTTCTATACATTACAGAATGATCGCCATAAGTCTAGTTCTCCTCTGTCACCGTACAGAGTTATTATAATATTGATTATATTCCCCAGGCTGTGCATTTCATCCCTGGGACTCATTTATTCTGTAACAGGGAGGTTGTACCTCTTAATCTCCCTTACCTGTTTTACTCATCCCCCAACTTCCCTCCCCAATGACAACCACCTGTTTATTCTCTATCTATGATTGTTTCTGACTTGTTACATTTGTTCATTTGTTTTGTTTTTTAGATTCCACATATAAGTTAAATCATATGATATTTGCCTTTCTCTGACTTATTTTACTTAGCCTAATACCCTCTAGGTCCATCTGTATTGTCACAAATGGCAAGATTTCATTCTTTTTTTATGGCTGAGTAATATCACATTGTAGGTATACCACATCTTTATCCGTTCATCTATTTGGGGGCACTTAGGTTGCTTCTGTATCTTGGCTATTGTAAATAATGCTGCAGTGCATATATCTATTCAAATTAGTGTTTTTGTTTGTTTTTTTTTCCTCCCAGAAAAATACCCAGAGGTGGTATTGCTGGTCATATGGTAGTTCTGTTTTTAATTTTTTGAGGAACTTTCGTACTGTTTTCTACAGTGGCTATATCATTTTACATTCCCATCAACGATGCATGAAGTTACCTTTTCTCTGCATCCTTGCCAACACTTATTGTTTCTTCTCTTTGATAGTACCTATTCTGACTAGTATGAGGTGGTATCTTGTTATGGTTTTGATTTGCACTTCTCTGATGATTAGTGATGTTGAACATCTTTTCATGTGTCTGTTGCTTGTCTGTAAGTCTTCTTTGGAGTCTATGCAGGTTCTCTGCCTTTTTTTATATATAAATAATTTTTATTGAAGTATGGTTGCTTTACTCTGCCTATTTATTAATTGTGTTGTTTGTTTTTTTGGATAAGTTATATGAGTTCTTTGTAGATTTTGGATATTAACCCCCATAAGAGATACATATTGTTTGCAAATATCTTCTCCCATTCAGTAGGCTGCCTTTTGATTTTGTTGATAGTTTCTTTCACTGTGCAAAAGCTTTTTAGTTTGATGTAGTCCCATTTGTTTATTTTTGCTTTTGTTTCCCTTGCCTGAGAACACATATCCAAAAAATATTGTGAAGACTCATGTCAAAGAGTGTACTGCCTATGTTTTCTTCTAGTAATTTTATGGTTTTAGGTATTACATTTAAGTCTTTAATGCCTTTTGAGTTTATTTTTGTGTACAGTGTGAGAAAGTAGTCTAGTTTGATTCTTCTGCATGTAGCTCTTCAGTTTTCCCAACACCATTTATTGAAGAGGTTGTCTTTTCCCCATTGTATATTCTTGCCTCCTTCATCATAGGTGAATTGACTATGTAAGTGTGGGTTTATTTCTGGACTCTATTCTGTTACATTGATCTATGTGTCTGTTTTTGTGCCAGTACCACAGTGTTTTGATTACTGTAGTATAGTTTTAAATCATGGAACGTGATACCTCCAGCCTTGTTCTTTTTTCTCAAGGTGGTTTTGGCTATTCCGGGTCCTTTGTGTTTCCATACAAATTTTAGAATTATTTGTTGTAGTTTTATGAAAATGCCTTTTGGTATTTTCATAGGGATTGCATTGAACCTATAGTATGTTGGGGCGTATGGTCATTTTCACAATATTAATTCTTCAGTTGATGACCAGAGCATATCTTTCCATTTGTGTCATCTTCCGTTTCTTTCATCAGTGTCTTATGATTTTCTGAGTACAGGCCTTTTACCTCCTTGGTTATTTTATTCCTAGGGTTTTTTTATTTAAATTATTTTCTTTATTTTTTTGGCTGCATTGGGTCTTAGTTGAGGCACATGGGATCTTCGTTGAGGCATGGAGGATCTTTCATTGTGGCACACGGTCTCTTCATTACAGCGCTTGGGCTTCTCTCTAGTTGTGGTGGGTGGGCTCTGTAGTTTGCGGCATGTGGGCTCACTCATTGAGGTGTGTGAGTGCAATAGTTGTGGTGTGCGGGCTTAGTTGCCCTGCGGCATGTGGGATCTTAATTCCCCAAACAGGGATCGAACCCACGTTCCCTGTGTTGGAAGGCAGATTCTTTACCACTGGACCACCAGGGAAGTCCCTTTTATTATTTTTTTAATATCTATTATTTAGGCTGCGGCATGTGGGATCTTTGTTGCTGCGTGTGGGATCATTTTAATTGCGGCATGTGGGATCTTTAGTTGCAGCATGCAGGATCTTTAGTTGCAGCATGCTGGCTCTTTTAGTTTGGGCATGCGGGATCTAGCTCCCTGACCAGGGATTGAACCCAGGCCCCCTGCATTGGGAGCATGGAGTCTTAACTGGACCACCAAGGAAGTCCCAGTTCTTTTTGATATAAATGATGTTTTCTTAATTTCTCTTTCTGATAGTTCTTTGTTAGTGTATAGAAACACAACAGATTTCTGTATATTTATTTTGTATCCTGAAACTACTGAATTCAGTTAATAGCTCTAATATTTTTTTGGTAGTTTCTTTAGGGTATTCTATATATAGTATTATGTTATCTGCAAACAGTGAGAGCTTTACTTCTTCCTTTCCAATTTGGATTCCATTTATTTCTTTTTCTTGTCTGATTGCCATGGCTAGAACTTGCAATACTATGTTGAATGAAAGTGGCGAGAGTGGGCATCCTTGTCTTGTTCCTAATCTTAGAGGAAATGTTTTCTTTCAGCTTCTTACTATTTAGTATGGTGTCTATTTAGTATGATGTTAGCTGTGAGTTTGTCATATATGGCCTTTATTATGTAGAGGTATGTTTCCTCTATATCCACTTTCTGGAGTTATTATCATAAATGGATATTGAATTTTGTCAAAAACTTTTTCTACATTTATTGAGATGATCATATTTTTATTCTTAAGTTTGTTCATGTGGTGTATTACATGGATTGACTTGCAGATATTGAACCATCCTTGCATCCCTGGGATAAATTCCACTTGATCATGGTGTATAATTCTTTTAATGTATTTGGTGTGCTTATACTTTGTTGAGGAGTTTTGCATCTATGTTCATCAGGGGTATTGGCTTGTAATTTTCCTATTTTGTGGTGTCTTTATCTGGTTTTGGTACAGGGTGATGCCTCATAAGAATGAGTTTGGAAGCATTTCTTCCTCTTCTTTTTTTTGGAATAATTTGAGAAGGATAGGTGTTAACTCTAAATGTTCGGTAGAATTCACCCGTGAAGCTCCATGGTCCTGAACTTTTGTTTGGGAGTTTTTAAACTACTGATTCAGTTTCAGTGTTGCTAGTTGGTCTGTTCATATTTTCTGTTTCTTTCTGATTCAGTCTTAGGATATTATATGTTGCTAGAAATTTATCCCTTTCTTCTAGGTTGTCCATTTTATTGGCATGTAATTGGTTTTTGTTTTTTTTTTTTTTGCGGTATGCGGGCCTCTCACTGTTGTGGCCTCTCCCGTTGCGGAGCACAGGCTCCAGATGCGCAGGCTCAGCGGCCATGGCTCATGGGCCCAGCTGCTCCGCGGCATGTGGGATCTTCCCTGACCGGGGCACGAAACCGCGTCCCCTGCATCGGCAGGCAGACTCTCAACCACTGCGCCACCAGGGAAGCCCATGGCATGTAATTGTTGATAGTAATCTCTTCAGATGTTTTGTATTTTTGTGATGTCAGTTGTAACATCTCCTTGATCATTTTATTTTACTGATTTCAGCTCTCTTTTTCTTGATGAGTCTGGCTAAAGGTTTATCTAAATTTTGTTTATCTTTTCACAGAACCAGCTCTTAGTTTCTTTGCTCTTTCCTGTTGTTTTACTGTCTCTATTTCATTTATTTCTGCTCTGAGCTTTATGATTTCTTCTAACTGGGTTTGTGTGTTCTTCTTTTTCTAGTTCCTTTAGGTATAAGGTTAGGTTTTGTACTGAGATTTTTCTTGTATTCTGAGGTAGGCTTGCATTGCTATAAACTTACCTCTTAGAACTGCTTTTGCTGCATCCCACAGATTTTGGATCGTGTTTCCATATTCATTTGTCACCAGGTATATTTTTCTTGTCACCAGGTATTTGATTTCTTCAGTTACCCTTTGGTTACTTAGTCACATATTGTTTGGCCCACCAGTGTTTTTTTGCCATTTTTTTTTCTTGTGGTTAATTTCTAGTCTCATAGTGTCGTGGTCAGAAAAGATGCTGGATGTGATTTCAGTCTTAAATTTATCGAGACTTGTTCTGTGGCCTAGAATGTTATCTACCCTAGAGAGTGTTTGATGTGCACTTGAAAATAATGTGTATTCTGCTGCTTTTGGATGGAATGTTCTATATGTTATAGCTATTAAGTCTGTCTATCGTAATGTATTGTTTAAGGCCAGTGTTTCCTTGTTGATCTTCTCTCTGAATGATCTGTCCATTGATGTAAGTGGGGTGTTAAAGTCCCCTACTATTATTTTGTTACTGGGACTTTCTCCCTTTGTTTCTATTTGGTTTATGTATTTAGGTGATCCCTTTTTGGGTGCATATATATTTACAATTGTTATATCTTGCTGGATCAATCCATTTATCAAAGTAATGCTACCCAGCTTGCTTTTCATTTCCATTTCCATGGAATACCTTTTTCCATCCCCTTACTTTCAGTGTGTGTGTCTTTAGATCTGAAGTGAGTTTCTTCTAGGCACTATGTATAAGGGTCTTATTTTTTCACCCATTCAGCCAGTCTGTGTCTTTTGATTGGAGCATTTAGTCCGTTTACATTTAAATTAATAATTGATAAGTATGTACTTACTGCTGTTTTGTTCATTGTTTCCAGGTTGCTTTTGTAGTTCTTTTTTGCTTCTTTTGCTTGCCTCCCTTGTGATTTGATGACTATCCTTAGTGTTAGGTTTGGATTTCTTTATCGTGTGTGTGTGTGTGTGTGTGTGTGTGTGTGTGTGTATCGTTTTTTTTTAAAATTTGTTTTATTTTATTTTATTGGCTGCGTTTTGGTCTTCTTTGCTGTGTGCAGGCTTTCTCTAGTTGTGGCGAGTGGGGGCTACTCTTTGTTGAGATGCGTGGGCTTCTCATCATGGTGGCTTCTCTTGTTGCGGAGCACGGGCTCTAGGCGTGAGGGCTTCAGTAGTTGTGGCTCACGGGCTCTAGAGTGCAGGCTCAGTAGTTGTGGCTCGCGGGCTTAGTTGCTCTGCGGCATGTGGGATCTTCCCGGACCAGGGCTTGAACCCGTGTCCCCTGCATTGGCAGGCGGATTCTTAATCTCTGCGCCACCAGGGAAGCCCTGTGTGTGTATCTATTATAGATTTTTGGTTTGTAATTACCTTGAGGTTCATATATAACAGCCCATGTATATATTTGTGATTATTTTAAGTTGATGATTCTTAAGTTCAAACACATTCTAACAAACCTGAATCCACCCCCACCTTTTATTGTTTTTTTTACATTATATTTTCCTTTTTTGTTTGTTTGTTTGTGTCCCTTAACTACTTTTTGTGGATATAGATGATTTTATTACTTTTGTCTTTTAACCTTCCTACTAGATTTTTATATTGCCTAGTGTGGTGTTTTTCTTTTCTGTTTAGAGAAGTCCCTTAAACATTTCTTATAAAGGCTGTTTACAGGTGCTGAACTCTTAGGATTTGCTTGTCTGTAAAACTCTATATCGCTCCTTCAGATCTGAATAATAGCCTTGCCAGATAGACTGTTCTTGGTTGTGTATTTTTTCCTTTCATCACATTGAATATATCATGCCGTTCCCTTCTGGCCTGCAAAGTGTCTACTGAAAAATTTGCTGACAGTGTTATTGGAATTCCCTTGTACCTAACTAGTTGCTTTTCCCTTGCTCCTTTTAAGATTCTCTCTTAATCTTTAATTTTTGCCCTTTTAATAACAGTGTGTCTTGGTGTGGACCTCTGAGTTCATCTTGTTTGGGACTGTGCTTCCTGGACCTGGATGTCTGTTTCCTTTCCCAGATTAGGGAAGTTTTTAGCTACTGTTCTTCAAATAAGTTCTCTGCCTCTTTCTCTCTCCTCGACTTCTGGGACCCGTATATTGTAAATGTTAGTACTCTTGATGTTGTCCCAGAGGTTTCTTAAACTATTGTCATTAAAACAATTTTTTTTTGTTCTGTTCAGCTTGAGTAGTTTGTACTATATATTTTAGTACACTCATCCATTCCTCTGTATCATCTAAGCTACTGTTGATTCTTTCTAGTGTGTTTTTTACTTCAGCTATTGTGTTTTTCAGATCTGTTTGATTCTTCTTTATCACTTACTGTTAAACTTCTCACTGTGTCCGTTCTTTTCCTGATTTCATTGAGCATCTTTGTAATTGTCATCTTGCACTCTTTATCAGGTAGATTGCTTATCTCTCTTCACTTACTTTTTCCTCTGGGATTTTGTCTTGTTCCTTTGTTTGGGACATATTCCTCTGTCACTTCATTTTGCCTGATTTTTCTGTTTTTATTTCTTTGTATTAGGCAGGTCATTTATGCTTCCTGATCTTGGAGAAGTAGGAGATGTCCTGTGGGGCCCAGGAGCTCTGGTCACCAGAGCTATATCCTCTAGGGATGCCCCTTATGTGGGCTGCAAGGGCCCTTCTGCTGTGGCAGGGCTGATTACTGTGGGTGTGCTGGTAGGCAAGGCTGGCCCCCCAGCCTTATTGGCTGCCAGGTGCTCCTCATGTGGAGGCTGCCAGCTGCTGGTGGGTGGGGCTGGGTCCTGGTGAAGTTGGCTGTGTGGCCTGGAGAAGGGGCTGGAGCTGGTGGGTAGGTAAGCCCTCGGCACTAGTAGACTAGAGGGAGGACTCCAAAATGGTGCTAGCCAGCATCAGTGTTTTCCTGCTAGAACAAGTTCCTGTAAATGGCTGCTGCTAGTGTCTCTGTCCCTAGGGAGAGTCCCAGTTGCCTCCTGCCTCTCCAGGAGGCTCTCCAAGATCAGGAAGTATGTCTGACCCAGGCTCCTTTCAAATTACTGCCTCTTAGCTGGGACTCAGGGCATATGAGATTTTGCATGCACCCTCTATGAATAGTCTCTGTTTCCTCCAGCCCTCCGGCTCTTCTGTACACAAGCCCCGCTGGCCTTCATAGCCAGATGTTCTGGGTCCTCATCTTCGTGGTGCAGGACCCCTGGGCTGGAGAGTCCAATGTGGGGCTCGGATCCCTCACTCCTTGTGGAGAACCTCTGCAATTGTGATTATCCTCCCATTTGTAGGTCACCTATTCAGGGGTGTGGGTCTTGACTATACTGTACCTCCAGTTTCCCCCTTCTGCCCTTCTCATGGTGGTTCCTTCTTTATGTCTTTAGTTGTGGAAAATTTTTTCTGCTAGTCTTGAAGTTGTTCTCATCAATAGTTCCTCTATAAATAGTTGT
Source organism: Orcinus orca (assembly GCF_937001465.1). Taxonomy (NCBI): domain Eukaryota; kingdom Metazoa; phylum Chordata; class Mammalia; order Artiodactyla; family Delphinidae; genus Orcinus; species Orcinus orca. The sequence continues at coordinate 82,412,022 of NC_064560.1, forward strand.
AATTTTAGAGTGCCTGTGGTAGGATGTGAGTCAAGGTCTTATCACTCTGTTATCTTAGCCACTCCTCCCCAAATTATATTCTTTGAAAATGCCTTGTGGACCAAGGAAACTATATCCATAGGTCTTATCCAGCCCTTAAGCGACCTCAGGGTCATCATTCTATCTCAGTATGTTTTATGAATTTGTCTATATGGAATCTATTCTGAAACATCTTAACTTTCCGAAATCAACATTTCTTTTTCATTTAGTCAGTGTTGAGGCTTTGCTATATGCTCACTTCTTCATTCCATTTTGATAGTAAAAATCTTTGAAAATAACCAGCGTAGGAGGAAAAATATGTTCACCTTTTCATTTAGTTGAGCCACTTTGCCACTTGTCTGTTACGAATTTTGGTGGAAAACAAATAAGCCCAAGTTGTAAGGGCTTACAGCCCTCCCTTGTAAGTGGAGATAAGACGCAAACAAGAATGACTGGGATGTCAGGGATGTCGCATGTGAGGTCAGAGGTCCTAAGGAAGTCTAGGAAAAGGTTTTATAGAGGGTCTGGCACTTAACGCTGTTTCTTAAGGGAAACAATCTTAAATCAAGTACAAAAGGAAGAGAGCTGCAGAAGAATATATACAGAAGTGGGCTTGTCTGGATAGTAGTGAGCAATAGATTCCTGTAGGAAACTAGTTGGCAAGCTGGAAGTGAAGACCTGGATTATTTAATTCGGTAGGCAATGAAAAGAGGAATGATACGGTCTGCATACCTTCCCTCTGTTGCTGAGATGTTTCTGTTGCTGTGGTACCTGTTCACATAAAGCAAGTGGAATCTTTTGCTGGTACTTAATGTTTTTGTTTAAGAGCTTAAATTATTGTGAAAATGAACTTCTTGAGTCAAGCTGGAATGAGTTTGACTTGAAGAAATAATAGATGCTCAACAAATGAATGAACTGAAAATGAAAGCTCATGAGTGAAAAATGAGTGAAAAATGAGTGAGAAATGGATCGACTCAGAATGCCAATACTGACCTGAAGGGAGGGTAGGGCAACAGTAGTTTGGACCAGGGCAGAACTTTAAGGGACCACAAAAGCATTCATAGATTTGTGTGATCAGGTTCTGATTTTTTTTTTTTTTCCTTTGCAGAATGTCCATATCTTACCACAGACAGTTCTTTACATGGCTGATTCAGAAACTTTCATTAGTCTGGAGGAGTGTCGTGGCCATAAGAGAGGTGAATATCAAAGGAAAAAGTTTTGGATTTTTTTTTTTTGTTCCCTGTGTACATCTTTTTGGAGATAAATACTATTCTCATTCTGAGAGTTACTGACTTTCTGAGGCTATGGGCCTACTCCCTGGAGAATGCATGAATATGCTGTCTTTGAACTTTGAGAAGCCCTTTTGCTTTGAATATTGATTTCTAAACCTTGTGGTACAATTGAAACAAATTCTTTAGTAAGGTGTTTTTCTCTTTTTGAAATACTTGAATCCTCCAGGCACTTCTTTTTACTATTAAAACAGGATGTCTTTGGGTATTCAAGCCTTTTATTGTATTGGATGACCATTTACCAAGGTTATCTGTAGATACTGTGCATTCTTGGCTTGCTAAACGAAGAAGCAGACTATATCCCATGTTGGGCACACTGAGGCCCAGAGTTAGACTTGGATAGTGGATTATCGTTGTCTGATTTGAATCCAGGTGACAGTGTGGTAGAAAAGTCATTATGCTTTAATATCAGCTGAACAGAAAGGTATAATAGTAAATCTGAAAATCAGCTGCTGCTGCTGCTGTCATTGAGGCAGAAGCAGTATGTGAACAAGTAGAAGAAGGCAAACTGGCAATGTTTAAGGTCAGATTTAGAATTTAACGTATAAAACAAGGGCTCAAAACAGAAAAACTTTTTTGTTTTTAATCAAAGCTTTTAGACTTCCTTGTAAAGTGTTCTGGTGTAAAATAATTTAATATTTGCTTTTTTTCCCCCTTCCTCATCAAATTTGACCTTAAATGGATGACATTGAATAATTTTCCCGTGTTATTACAGCCAGGAAAAGAACTTCTATGGAAGCAGCATTTGCCCTTGAGAAGCTGTTCCCAAAACAATGCCAAGTCCTTGGGATTGTGACCCCAGGGATTGTAGGTGAGAGAATACCAACTTGATTTCCTTGCTTTGCATTAATGTGGGGTCCTATAGATTGGCGGGTTATTTGTAGCTTAACAGCATGTTTATATTTTTGGCCATCCAAAGTACAATAAAGTTGGTCATATATACCATCGTATTATATTTCACTTATATTAATTTTCCTTACGTTATTGTGGTTAATATTTCAAATCTCAGGGCTGTCCATGTAAACCAAATCTAATTCATATCTTTCCAGGAGCCATTCATAAGAGGACAGAGATCTCATTCTTCCTTTCTACAAACTGGGAAGTATTAGCAAGCATTCTTACTTTTGTCAGTTCAGCCAGAACTGTTTCTGGTGGATGGGGTGAGGTAGGGCTGCGATCAGGAGCTGCAGTAGGCCTTACTAGGAAACTTCTCTTTCTCTGCTTGGCTGCCACTGTTTGAAGTTTATAGCAGGAACTTTCCAAGTTTGCTACTGGTGAATTTTTGCTGGTTTTAATTATTTTGACTTCTGTATCTAATGGGGGGAGCGAGATCCTGTTAAAACTGTCATGGTGCAGTGGTTCGCATCCCTAGATTGGGATCCCAGCTGTACCACTTTAGTATCGGTATGACTTTGGGCGAGTTAGCTGACCTCATGGGGCTTCAGTTTCCCCATCTATTACATGGGGGTGATTGATAGTACCTTCTTCAGAGGGTTTGAGGATTAAATGAGTTAGCACATGTACAGCATTTAGAATAAAGATATGCAATAAGCGGTAACTAAATGTTAGCTATTATGATTTCTTGTTGCACTCCGTAAATGGCATTTTTAATCTTCACTGAGAGACTTTTGATTGGAATTTAGGAGTCTTGTACAATGAACTACAAAGGATTTCAAGTGTTTACAGATGAATAAGGGTGAATGTATGGTTGATGGGGGACTGTTTCATCCCTCCTGCTATCAGCTCCCACCCCTATACTATTATATCAGCCCCATCACCACAAATTTTGTTTCTCATTGGATTAAAAAAAATGACGGCAGTGACTGATTTTCTTTTAACTTTCGAATTTTCCTTAAATGAGTGATCTAGTTTTTACCATTATTAGTTATTAACAAATGCTTCTATAGAAACATAGCTTTCATTTCTTACATCATTTGGTTAGACCTCCCCACCCTACACTCTGTGGCGTCCTCAAAGCATGACTAAGGTTCTCCTCTTTAAAATTTCAGCTGGGGGTTAGGGACAGGAGAGGGCGGGCCAACCTGGGCAACACTCTTGCCTCCATGACCCCATAGTGAGGGGTGGGCAGTCTACCTGAAGCCTTCCTCTCATGTTTGCCATGTTTCAGAGCAGTTGGTCATCTTTCTAAGTTCTCTTAACGATCTTCATGTCGGGAGTGAGTATCATTCCAACTCCCTTTAGTCGGGACCTGTCCTCTTGTGTTTTCTTGGACCTACTCCTTACCCTTCTTATTGATTCTTGTTCCCACAGCTGAACACTTTCTTTGTTCCACATATGTCACAGAAAAACTTCCACCAAGACAGTTGATTGGATTCCTTTTTCTTAGGCCACAGTTAGTGATTATTTCTAAAATAGCCATTGGCTACTAACCCATCTTCCTTCTTTAGGTTGGAAAAATTTCAAGTTTGAGAATTTGTTCATTTTTATATATACAGAGATCATTTTCTTTCTTAATTGAGGTAAACTTTACTTACAGTGAAATGCACAATTCTGAGTGTACAGTTTAATGAGTTTTTTTTTTTGTTTTGCGGTACGCGGGCCTCTCACTGCTGTGGCCTCTCCCGTTGTGGAGCACAGGCTCTGGACGCGCAGGCTCAGCGGCCATGGCTCACGGGCCCAGCCACTCCGCAGCATGTGGGATCTTCCCAGACCGGGGTACGAACCCGCATCCCCTGCGTCGGCAGGCTGACTCTCAACCACTGCGCCACCAGGGAAGCCCCAGTTTAATGAGTTTTGACAAATTCATATCCTGGTGAAACTGACATGCTAGTCAATATTTAGTATGTTTCCATCACCCCGGGAAGTTCCCTCATGCCCTCTTCCTGCCATTCCTTACTTCCATAGGAAACCCCCGTTCCAGTTTCAGTGACCATAGGTTAGTTTGGCCTGTTGGTGAATGTAATATAAATGGAATCATGTTATATACTCTCTTTATCTTGGCTCTTTCACTCAACATAAATATTTTTAACAACATAATATTTTTGAGACTCATGTTATTTTGCATATGAGTAATTCATTAAAAAAATTCTAGAGTAGTATTCTGTGACTTAACTTGAATTAACTTTTGTGTATGGTATAAGGTAGGTTCAGGGTTAATTTTTTTTTCATATGTCTATCTAGGTATTCCAGTGCCATTTGTTGAAGACTTCTCTTCCTCATTACATTGTCTCAGCACCTTTGTCAAAAATAATTGGCTGTATGTTTGTGGGTCTGTTTCTGGATTTGATTCTGTTCCATTGATTTATTTGTGTATCCTTAAGCCAGAGTCATATTACTGTAGGTCTTGATGTTCTTTTTAAAGATTGATTTCCATAGATCTTGATGTCCTTCTTTTTAAAAATTGCTCTGGCTATCTAGGTCCTTTGCATTTCCACATATATTTTAGAAGCATCCTGTCAATTTCTATAACAAAGCCTATTGGCTTTTAATTCGGATTGTCTTGAGGCCTGCTACGGACAAAAAAAATTGCTTTTATGTTTTGATATTTTTTTGTAGAAGAGGGCCTCATAATCTCTGAAATTTTATTTTCATGTTTTTAAATTCAGAATATGTTATGTGGGGTTTGATTAGATTCTGATATTTTCTCTTTGAAAATTTTTTTTTCCATTTTGTTCTATCTTTGGTTTCTAAAAGGCTTATTAACACTTTGTTTTAAGAGTTTCTTTTTTATACTAGTAAGAGCCATTTACTGTTTTTAAAAAAAAGTAAAGGAAAATTAGAAAAGCAAAAAAGAAAAAAATTAAGCTACTTCAAGCTTTAAGTAGAGTTAACCACTCTGTTAATTTTATGATGCATAACCTTCCAGACTTTCGGTATGTAGTACAGAGTATAGATACAGATAGGTATGTAGTATAGATATATGTATATATGTGTGTATATGTATGTGCATGCATAAAATATGTATTTATATATTTATATAAAATACAGTTTTCCGTGAACTTGTAATCTGCAGTATTTGTATCGGTCTGCCAGGGCAGCCATAACAAAATACTATAGACTGGATGGCTTAAACAACAGAAATCTATTTTCTCACATTTCTGGAGTCTGGAAGTCCAAGGTGTTGGCATTTTTCCTTTCTTCTGAGGCTTCATTCTTTGGCTTACATACAGCCACGTGCCTTCTCACTGGGTCCTCACATAGCTTTTTCTCTTTTCTCTGTGTGCCTTCATCTCTGATGTTTCTTCCTCTTCTTGAAAGGACACCAATCTTACTGGATTAGGGCCTGACCCTTGTGACCTCATTTAACCTTAATTGCCTCTTTATTTAAAGGCCTTATCTCCAAATACAGTTATATATATGTGTGTGTGTGTATTTCAATTCTACATACATACAATATATATAGTGTATATAATTGTCAAATATTCTATGATAAATTTTACAAGTAGAATTGCTGTGAAGATGTAGTTACTACCCTCCCCCAACTTTTTATTTAGAAAAGCTTCAAACCTATAGAAAAGGGAAAAGAATAATAGAATAGTACAATAAACACCCATATATCCTTCATCTAGATTCACTGTTGTAAAAAATTTTGCAACATTTGCTTTTTCTGTCTTTGTTTATGAAAACATTTCTTTCTGAACAATTTGAAAGTAAATTTTAGGCATCATGACCTTATACCTCTAAAAATTTCAAAGCTGAGAAACTCTTATTCAGATAGTGGCCTGTTACCTTATTGATTATGTTAGTGACCTAAACTGAAGTTACCTAGGTGTGGCTGGGTAATTTACACCAGATGAAACTTCTGTTTTTATTGAATCTGTTCACAAAACTGTTTAACTTTTTTCCTAGTGACGCCAATGGGATCAAGTAGCAATCCACCTCAGGAAATAGAAATTGGAGAATCTGGTTTTGCTCTATTATTTCCTCAAATTGAAGGAATAAAAATAAAACCCTTTCATTTTATTATGGATCCAAAGAAATTAACACTAGAAAGGCATCAACTCACTGAAGTAGGTAAGTTGTTATTATTTACCATTAATTGCCCGTATTGTTGATTGATTTTGTTTGTTACTTTGAGAGAGTCTGAATTAAGTACACGTTACTGCAGATGTGGATAATTCAAATTAGTGATTAACAGAGGCTAGTGCAATATTGTTTTTGGTAGAATGGATTTACTTTTTAAATTATTTTACTTACATTAAAGCCTGAGAGAACCAGAGATGAATTTTCCATAAATACTCTGTTGATAATAAACTTACTTGTATTTAATTCTGAATTTTGAAGGATTTCTTCCTCTTTGAACATTTTCTATTTTTTTTAAAAGTATTTGGCCATGTTGGGTCTTCGTTGCTGCGCGTGGGCTTTCTCTAGTTGCGGCGAGCAGGGGCTACACTTCATTGCGGTGCTCAGGCTTCTCATTGCGGTGGCCTCTCTCATTGAGGAGCACCGGCTCCAGGCGTGCAGGTTTCAGTAGTTGTGGCTCGCAGGCTTAGCAGTTGTGGCTCACGGGCCTAGTTGCTCCGCAGCATGTGGGATCTTTCCGGACCAGGTCTCGAACCCGTGTCCCCTGAATTGGCAGGCGGATTCCCAACCACCGCACCACCAGGGAAGCCCTTGAACATTTTCTTATCATTTTGCCCTATTTTGTTTTTTGAAGCTGAAAAGTTTCTATTTTGTTTTTTGAAGCTGAAAAGTTTAAGGTTTTATTTCTCTTTTATGCTAGTAATAAGCATTTGTTTTTTCAAAAATTAAAAGATACAGGTTAGTTCAATATTGACTAATTAGAAAGACGGGAATAAGTGTAACGAACTTGATAAGTTTTAGAAATAGTGTAAGTTAAGGCAGAGTATATCAAACAACGGTTTAGTAGGATATGTCAGGCAGGAAGCTTGGCTGGAGTAGACAGGTCATGCATGAGGTGATTTTTTTTTTTTTTTTTGTGGTACGCGGGCCTCTCACTGTTGTGGCCTCTCCCGTTGCGGAGCACAGGCTCCGGATGCGCAGGCTCAGCAGCCATGGCTCACGGGCCCAGCCGCTCCGCGGCATGTGGGATCTTCCTGGACCAGGGCATGAACCTGTGTCCCCTGCATCGGCAGGCGGACTCTCAACCACTGCGCCACCAGGGAAGCCCCATGAGGTGATTTTGAAGAGGTAAAGGGTTAGCTCAGTTTCTAAGCTCTGATAAGAAAGCTTAATTTAATATAGTAAGCAACAAACTAATTATTCAAGCAAAGCAGTGTAAGGCCTTGCATCTACCTCTGCAGATGAACTGATTGGGGTTAACTTGTTAGAGAAGCTTGTTTGGCCTTTGACTCAGTGCTTTTGCTGAAGGTCATATTGCCAAGCCTCCTCTGTACTGTCTTTTTGGGTCCAGAAGTAAGTGTGGTGCCTCCTGGGCATGCTCCCCTCTGCCCTATAGCAACCTGGGGAATCCATGATTGAGGTCCTCATGGTACGCTTGAAGCTAGAAGCCTAGTTTTGTCCATTTACAAGAAAGACCCAAAATCTTGAGTGGAAGGAACCATCTATTTTATGATAAAATAGTTATTAGATTTGTTTTAGACCTTGTTTGCATTATAGTGCTAAATAAGTATAGGAATCAGAAAACTGAAATGAAAAAGAGCCCCACGTTTTTCTGCTGTGTGAAGCGTTTTTATTGGTGTCCTTTCCCTAAGCTGTTTGCTGTCAACAAGTTTGGCTTATTCCAAGGCATCATTTTCATCCTGTTCGTGGCCTTCTGGAAATTGAGGCTTTGCCTAGATTGAGATGATAATCTCTATTCTTTCCCATACTATTTTCTTCACTTCTAAAATTGGACCATTGTCTTTTATGTGGACGAGAAGATGGAGGCCTCTGAGGTGGGCAAGGAGTGAGTGGTTGGAGCCTGTGGGACGTGCCTTCTCCAGAGTCCCAGCCTGCATTCCTGAACCAGACACCCGGAGCAACTCTTATCTATGTTCCATGACAGTGGAAGGCACCCCGTTCCTGGTAGTGTCCCTCAGGCTCGGCACACTTTCTCTGTAAAGGCCAGATAGTGAATATTACAGGTTTTGCCAGTGATACAGCCTCAGTTGCATCTATTCAACTCTGCCGTTGGGAGTGCAGAAGCAGCTATAGACAGTACATAAAAAATCAGCTTTGTTCCAATAAAACTTTATACAAAAGCAGGGGTGCCGGATTTGGCCCCTGGGCTGTGGTCTGTCTTCCCCTGCGTTGTAGTCTTGGCCACTCTGACTAGAAGGTGGTGTGTGAGCAAACAAAGCAGCTCGGCCTCCTGTGAAATAGGCAGTGCCTCTGGGCGCAGGGACCTCGTGTGTGATATTATAGTTTTTCCTGACCCTGTGTATAGGGAGTGTCGTAATCGGACCCACTGTCACGGTACATATAAATTTATATATATACATACACATGCACACTTTCTTTTATATTCTTTTTGAAGAACTTACCAAACTGGTGCATTTCTTAAACAAGGCATAGGTTGTTTTAAAGTCTGAATGGTATCCTGTGTTAAAAATAGTCTCTGGAATGAAAAAAAATATATATATATATATGTGTGTGTGTGTATGTGTATGTGGGCTAGCACTTAATTCTTAAGGAGTGAAGGCAAAAATACCTCTGTTCCCTAAGTGCCATAAAAGCCAATGTCCATTCATTCAAAAATTGTTCACGTGCATGTCATATGCCAGTCCCTGTATGTGCGGGGCTCTGGAGATGCTTGTTGGAGACACACTGTCCTGCCTCTTGGAGCTTCCAGTCTAGCAGGCCAGGCCGACTTTGAATACAGTACCACAGATGTGTAAGTGTTACCAAGTAGAAGAGGTGCTAGGAAGCGTAATCATGGACTTAATCCACTCTGGGGTGTTGGGAAAGTGACATTTGGGCAGAGCGCTGGGTAGAAGTGAACTAGAGTGGGGAGAGGTCCCTCAGATGTGGAGTCAGGAAGAGTATCGTAGGAGTACTGTACCTTCTTTCCAGCTTACTGACAAAAATAGATGAAAGGACAGGACATAGAAAGGGCCTGGCAAGTCACCTTCAGGATTTAGGTGCTGTGGATTCACCGGCTCATAGGAAATGTAAGGAGTTCCAGCGTATCTGGAGAGTGGTGGGTGTGAGGAGGGGTGTGGTGTGAGGTGGAGCTGGGATGCAGGGTGGGGCCGCTCAGCACTGAGGATCTTGACGTGCCCAAGGGCAGCGGAAGCCGAAGCCGGGATCTAAACTAAGGAGTGGCACAACTGATGGGTGTTTGGAAAATGCCCCTCTGGCTGCGGTGTGATGGCTTTGGAGGAGCACAAGAGGGGAGGCAGGGAGAACGGGGGCTGTTGTGGCTATTGCAGTGGTGTTGTAGAGACATAGGCGGATTCAAGATGCAGTTCCCACGTGAGTCCACAGGGTGAGGTGATGGGTTAAAACGTTGTGGGGTGAGAATGAGGACCATGGCAGTGTTGTCACCGAGGTTTCTGCCAGGGCAGGTGCGCAGTACCTTCTCCTTGAGGTAAGGAATAGACGGGGGCGCAGGTTGGAGGAGTCAGGTGATCAGTTCTGGGTTGGACACATTGAATTTGAGATGGGGACATTGATTAGACAGTTGAATATGTGGGTCTGGAGCTCAGGAGAATGGTCTCGACCACAGATACAAATTTAGGAATATCAGGTAATTAATGGTTGTTGTTCAGGTCCTTTCTGCTTACTTCATTTTGGTCTTCTGATGACTACTGTGCCAGCAACTGAGAGGTGTAAAAACTAAATTTTAATTATTTGTTAAGTCAGAGTCCAAAAAAAATTTGAGGGATTAAGTTTTTAAATTATCTGGAGATTTCATAGAGAATCTTGAGGGGGCCACAGTCAGTGATCAGGTGCAAAGCAGAGAAAAATGGTGCTAAAAGTTAAGTGACGGAACTTGTCCTGCTTTAGAAGCTGCCTAGCCCTTGAAAAAGCTGGGCAGCTTCTAAAGCAGGAAGGTGACTTAGAAGGAGGGTGGTGCCAGTGTTTTGTTAGGCTTTCCTGCCCTTTGTGGTGGATTTCACTCAGCTCCAGGAGCAGAGAACTAGCAGAGAGCTGTAAGGGGCCTGGTGGGGGCCAGCTCCCAGGTTATGGTGCTGGCAGGATACAGCCCCTGAGCCCCCGGGCCGTGGGCTCATGTTCATGGAGCTGACTGGTGTGGTGCTTCTCTTTTTTTTCATCCCCTACCACGTACGTAAAGTGACACGGCTTCTCATTGAACGATATCAGAGAGATTTTTGGATAAGGTGCATCTCAAAAAAGCATGACAACTACGTGATAGCCAGAGCAGCACAGGTGACCCCTAGCTGGTTTGGAGGATAGGATGCATGGCTTCTTTATTTTCCCTCTAAATATGATGTTTACTTTAGATTCATTTGATTCAAGGGGAAATAGCATCTTGAGTGTCATTTCATTATTTGATAACTTGTGTAACTCGTGGTCGGGGCCCTCAGTTTAGCCAGAACATGTTTTGATAGCTCTCCTCTATTGAACCCTTACGGGGGGCCAGGCACTGAGCAGGGTTGGATGCTTCTTTATGACATTATCGTAGTTAATCATCACAACCACTCTTGAGACTTGCTCCTGCCCCAGTTTTAGAGGAGGAAGCTGCACTTGGAAAAGTCTCGTAAATTGCTCAGTCAGATGGCTACAAGGGGTTGAGCCTGAGTTCTGATCCAGGTCTGGCTCCAAAAGTCATGTCCTAGCATGCTGAGTTCATATTTATACATGTTCAGTGTAAAAAAGATGGATATAAAGATACAGGGAAGGAAGTGATGCTAAAACTAAGGTTGTGAGGAAGAGAGAACACAGCTTCTATCTATGAATTGTTCATGGTATTAGCCTCTCATTTCAAGTAGACATTATCTTTCACGTAGGTTTTCTACATGCATTTAGATTACATCACTTTCAAACAGGCCATAAAACAGCTGTCTTCAGAGAGGCTTCCCTAAAAAGAGTAGAAATCTGAACACGCAGACCTAAAGCCTTTTCAAGCAGTCCTAGCCAATCTTTGGAGTAGTTCTTCATAGCTGGCTTTCCTGAATCTGATGCTGCACTGGGTGTCTAGATTTGATTTTTCTCCTTTTATTTAACCTTCCAGCTTGAGCATAGCTATAATGAATTTATATTCTGCCTTATTTGAAAATGAATTTAAGGCAGCATACAAAGATACATAGACTATCAGTGGAGGAATTCTGAATTGAGGGACATGTGTAGGAGGAATATAGTGCAGCCAGGATGGAGGGTAGTACATGAGATACAGACCATCATCATTTGCTAGATGTGGGCCACAGGTTTGGCTGAGCTAGGGCAGGAGAAGCATTAACTCTTCCCAGTTTTCTGAGAACTGAGATAAATTCTAGTGGATCCATATGCCCTTATAATAAATAGCTTGTTTTTCAAGCTGTTTCTTACCCCATGTCACTCTATGAACACCAATGGCATCACCCCAACTATGTCTCCGTAAAATAAAAGCAGTTGTAGGATCCAAACCAATGAGGTCTGGTTACTGAGCTCTCTGCAAAATCTAAAAATATTTAGAGGTGCCAAAGGAATGGATGGCCCATGTGCTCTTCAGCCACTCAGTCTGCTGTGACTTAGATCTCATGCTGGATTTCAGGGAACAGTGAACTGGAACTTGCACCTTTTATAGTTGGGCTGGTTGAGTACGTCATCTGCCCAATAAACATCGGAGCTGAGAATATGGCTAGCGTGCTTTCCTGAAGTTGAAAGTCCTCAGATGCTGGTAGTGAGCAGAGGGCCCTCCTGTTTCCCCACAGAGGCAGGACTGAAGGCAGTGCCAGGATTTCCCTCAGAATGAGCTGGGTAGTCGTCTTTTCAGGCTCGTGTATCTTAGGCCTCAATTTTTAGTGTCAGGGAGTTTGAATTGTACCTTCCTTCTGGTACATGATACAGACCTGTCTGCTCTGTCAGGCAGCCAGCCTGGGCTAAGGCAGATTTGTTCTCCAAGTTGGGTGGGGGGAAGTGAGTCTAGTTTCTAGATTTGTGTGTGTGTGGTCCCGCTGTAGAACCAGACCACTGGAGGAGGATGTTGAAAGCACTCAGTGTGCGTTGGATGAATAAGGGCGGTGCCTATAGAACATTCAGATGAAAATTTTAGTAGGCAATTGTAAAAGAGGGCCTAGAGCTTAGAAATCAGGAAAGGGATAGACTTAGAAGTTTTTAGGTTTCTAAAACTTAAAACTGAGAGTCAGGAGATGTGGGTCTAGAGTCTGCCAAGATGCCGTCCTGGGCCAGTCACTTTTCTAGGATTAGCAGCCCTTCTTTGTAAAACAATCGTAAACTGTTGATCCCACGGGCCTCTTTTGACTCTGAAAATTCATTCTAAAAAAAAAAAAAAACATTCTCTGAAAATTTGCTGGGCTGGTCTGTGTGGAGAAAAAGACCTTTTAGTAATGGTTTGGGGTATGTGGTATCTTGAAAGTACTGGTTTGTACTAATATCCTTCTTACTTTCCAAATCAGTGATGTACTGTATAGAGAATTAGAAATGGACCAGAGGCAGTCTCCCTAGATAAATCATTATTTGGTGTTAGGAATTTGTCATTCACCTCTGCTCCACCCCGTTTCCTTATTAAGTGAGCCTTATTTCTGGCAACCTTAATTTACCCTTACATCTGTGAAGATGGAAGTCATGTGGCTGAGTCAGTGGAAACTCAAATGTGAGTCAGGTGTTTGATTTTTTTTCTTTTTTGTGTCCCAGAGCCCCCTCTTTGGCAAATTTCAAGTTGATAGTGTATAAACAAGGTGCAAGAGGCACATGTGAAAGCTTTGGGAGCTTGTAGGGGAGAGCATGAGTACTGCCTGCCTCCTGATAGACTATGCTGCCCTCTAGTGGTAGCTGCTTTTCATCCATATGCTGCAGAATTGAATATTTCCCTGCTTTGGAATGAGTTTCCAATGGTTAAACCACCTTCACTTCCACTCCCTTTCTTGGAATATATGGATAAGGCCTGTATTTTAATGGTGTATTAGCTTCCCGAGGCTGCTGTAACAAATTAGCATAAACTTTAGTGGCTTAAAACATTTATTCTATCACAGCACAGAAGGCCAGAAGTTTGGAATCCGGGTGTTGATGCGGCTGCATTCCCTCTGGATGCTCTAGGGGTGAATCTCTTGTCTCTTCCACCTTCTGATGCCATCGGCATTCCTTATGGCTGCATCATTCTAGTTTCTGCTTCTGTGGTCACATTGTCTCTTCTGTCTGTCTCTATTTCTCTTATAAGGATACTTGTATAGTATTTAGGGCCTATGGATAATCCAGATGATCTCATCTCAAGATTTAATTACATCTGCAAAGACCCTTTTTCTTTTCCAAGTTAGGTCACATTCTTCTTTCCAGGGATTTGGTGTGGATATGTCTTTGGGAGACCACATTCAACCCACTACAGGTGGTTAGTGCTGTTTCTGTCCATTTTCTCTGGATGTTTAAATTCCCACTGCGTCTAACTCTGTGCTTCGTAAACCAGTGTTCCCTTCCATTCCAGGTGGTGGCTGTGTGGAATGGCACCAAGGCCCACCAAGGGTGCTGCTCAGTTACATAGCTGCTTCCTTATTTGTGTTGAGTGTTGATTGTATTATTTTCAAATAGCCATTTAGTATTCTTAATGATGAAAAATTAATTATAGCAAAGATTTTGAGTAATGTTAAAGTTTGCAAAAAAAAATGGAGGACTTGACAGCTTAAACAGTAAATTGCACTTAACTAGGCTTACAGGACATTAGCAGTAACATTTCATTTTGCAAAATAATAAAATGAAGAATTCCTTTTTAAGGATTTCTTTTTAAGGCTATCTTTAATTGTTTCTTTTCATTTCTTTGCAGGTCTTTTAGATAACCCTGAGCTTCGTGTGGTCCTTGTATTTGGCTATAATTGCTGTAAAGTGGGAGCCAATAATTATCTGCAGCATGTAGTGAGCACTTTCAGTGATATGAATGTCATCTTGGCTGGAGGCCAGGTGGACAACCTGGCATCGCTGACCTCTGAAAAGTATGTCTGATGTGCTTCTGCTTTCTTCTGCACATCATGGGAAATGTTCTCATGGGAAGTGTTTGGGTTTTTAAAAAACATGCTTAAAGAATTGCTAATAGTTAATTCCGTTTTGCAATAGACATAGGTTGAGGGGCTCACACAATGTAATTCTGCTTATCTTTGAAGAATGAAATTTATATATGGTATCCTTTAAGAACTTAGTTGGACTTATACTCTCCTCAAAATTGACTTTCAACATTGTCTACTGAGCTCCCTTGACAGCTCTGTACTCTGTAACTGCAATACAGTAAGTCCCCTACATAACGAACCTTCAAGTTGCAAAACTTTTGTGCGTTTGCATGTCCAATCATGTAAATTAGTTCACGTGACTGGCATACATTGTCACATGCGTGCATCCTCTACAGGTGGTTATGCTTTTGTGTACTGTACAGTACTGTATAGAGTACAGTAGTACAGTATCTTTAGTTAAAGCCCAGGATGTCCGGAAGCAAGCATAAAAGCTGCGGTGATGTAGCTGATAGTGCTAAGAAACGCCAAGCGAAAAGAACTGAGAGAGTGGAGTGAGGCAAAAAGATGGTAGACATCGCTCATTATCATCACATGAATCGTTCAACCATTGGCACGATTCTAAAGAACAAGGACAAGAACATGTGAAGTCTGCTGTGCCGGTGATGTTGACAATATTATTGAAGAAGTATGGAAAAGTGATGGAGGAGATGGAGAAGCATCTCAGTGTGTGGATGCAGGATCAGCCTCAGTGTCGAGTCCCGCTCAGCTTAATGCTGATTCAAGAGAGAGCTAAGAGCCTTTATGAAGACTTGAAGAAGAAACATGGCAAAGAATCAGAGGGCACATCTTTTAATGCCAGCCACGGCTGGCTTCATTGGTTCAAGACTAGAGTCAACCTTCATGATGTAAAAGTAAGTGGTGAGGTAGTGAGTGCAGATACGGTAGCTGCCCGGGAATTTCCTGAAATGCTTCGAGAAATTACTGATGAAGGCACGTATTTACCTGAGCAGGTTTTTAATGTGGATGAGACTGTACAGGAAGAGGATGCCAGACCGAAGTTACATCAGTAAGGAGGAAAAGTTGATGCCAGGCTCTAAACAGCAAAGCATAGGCTAACTCTGTTGTTTGGTGGCAGTGTTTCCAGCGGTATGAAGCTGAAGCCTCTCTTAGTTTATCATTCAGAGAACCCAAGAGCCCTTAAAAACATAGCCAAGGGCTCTCTTCCTGTTGTGTGGAAGAGTAACCCCAAAGCCTGGGTTTACACAGGCCATTTTCCAGGACAGGTTTGTCCACCACTTTATCCTGAAGGCAGAGAAATACTGCTTGGAGAAGGACGTTCCGTTCAGCATTCCTTTGCTGCTTGACAGTGCTCTGGGCCACCCCCCCATTCACAGACAGCTTTCATCCCACGTCAGAGTAATGCATCTGCCACTGAGTACAATGTCTCTCATCCAACCTATGGACCAGGGAGTTATAATGACTTTCAAGAAATATTATTTATGTCACACTTTTCGTCAGGCAGTAAAGGCAAGTGACAAATCAGGAACAACCTTGTGACAGTTTTGGGAGGACTATAACATATACAAGGCCATGAGAAACATTGACTTTGCTTGGTGTGAGGTTACGGCCGTCACCATGAATGGGGTTTGGAAGAACTTTTGTTCATGACTTTTGTGGATTTGAGAAAGTGGATGAGGAATCCAAAGAGGTCTTCAGCAACTTAGTGACCCTCAGCGAGAAGCTGGAGCTAGGTCTGCAAGAGGACGACTTCATTGAACTCCTTGCTGTGCAACATGAGGAGCTTACTAATGAAGGCCTGATGGAATTGGGGGCCCAGAGAAAGGGCACAGAGAAACAAGAGGAAGAAGTAACTGAAGAACCGAAGAGATTCGCGACACAGGAAATGGCAAGGGGATTTTCTTTATTTGAGGAGGCACTGTTAACTTTTTGAGGCATAGGACCCGGACGTAAAATGGTACACAAAGGTTGTAGCAGCTGTTCAGAATGCCATCCAGTGCTACCGTGTCATCTGTGACGAGATAAAAAGAGCTACTACCCAGACATCACTTTTTCAAGACGGTAGATAGAACTGAACCCAGCAAGGAACCAGAACCTGTGCCATCAGCGTCAGGCGTGAGTGAAATTGCAGCTTCCCTCCATCTCCTAGAGCGATCCGATCCTTCAGCTCTACCATCTCCCACCTCCTCTTCCTCCTCCAGTCAGTATCTCTTCTTGCCTGTTCACTGGATGCTAGCCCCAGTATGCCAGCTGTTGTACTGTACTACTGTACTTTTCAAGGTACTGTACTGTAAGATTAGAAATGTTTTATTTTTTGTTTGTTTTTTATGTATTATTTGTGTGAAAGTATTATAAACCTATTACAGTACAGTACTATATAGCCGATTGTGTTAGGTGGGTACCTCGGCTAACTTTGTTGGACTTAACTAACAAATTGGACTTAAGAACATGCTCTCGGAACGGAACTTGTTCGTATGTAGGGGACTTGTTCGTACGTAGGGGACTTCGTATGGTTCATATGTATGTCACTTCCTCTCTGGCTCTGTTTTCCTCCTCTAAAGGAAATGCGTGGTTCAACAGTACATCTTTATGGTAAAACTTCTCAGAGCCTCTAATACTGTGCTCAGTACTTTGGATCTTTTTGAGGGAGGGGGAATATTATTACCTGTGGCCCTTCTTAAATCTGTTTGGCCACAAAACCTTTTGTCCATGGAGCATCTTGCAGGCTGACTGGTATTACTTGGCACACATTTTTGGAAATCCTGTACTAGATCTTTTTTTTTAACATCTTTATTAGAGTATAATTGATTTAGAATGTTGTGTTAGTTTCTGCTGTAGAGCAAAGTGAATCAGTTATACATATACATATATCTACTCTTTTTTAGATTCTTTTCCCATATAGGTCATTACAGAGTATTGAGTAGAGTTCCCTGTGCTATACAGTAGGTCCTTATTATCTATATTATATATAGTAGCGTGTATATGCCAGTTCCAATCTCCCGATTTATTCCCCCCCCCCCCCGCTTCCCCCTTGGTAACAGTAAGTTTGTTTTCTACATCTGTGGCTCTATTTCTGTTTTGTACATAAGTTCATTTGTACCATTTTTTTAGATTCCACATATAGCAACATTACTTGGCACACGTTATTGGAAATACTGTATTAGATCTTTTGAAAGGCTTTTTCAAGCTCAAAAATGATGCATCTTTCATTTTATTATTAGGGCTTTTGTTTTCAAAGATAAAAAATATTTGCTCTTCTATCTTAAACCATTACTACTTTTCCATTTCCAAGGAAAGTATGTAGTATTTTGAGTTTGAGCTAATTAAGTGGACATAAATATCAGCTGTTTCCAAAAGCAAGAAAATGAGACACCCCCCTCCCGCCCCCATCCTCCAGATGTTTTCTGCAAGCACTATTATTTGTTTCTCTCTATATTTGTGTTTAGTATTTGGATCCTAGAGTGGTGACATGGAGACACACTGTTAGAGATCAGTATCATTAAGAGCAGCTTAAATCGTCCCAGTCATCATCTCCCTCCTGGTAGTCAGCACTGATGGATCAGGGAAAGCAGTTAGCTAAGTTGAGTTCCCTGGAACCTGAGGAAGAAGGGAGGAAAGCCAACTGCACTGAACTCTAAGCACTGGATTTCATGCATAAGTATACCTGATTCTTGTTAGCTATCTGTGGGTTATTTCTCCTTTTGCCTAATTTTCCTTATTGTCTTTGCTTTTACTTTGAAATTATATACAGATAGGGCAATGGCAATTTAACATACAGTTGATTTTTGAAATGCAGCTCACTCAGACATATAACTGAGGTGCTAGCCTGTTAGCATGGCTGTCTGTATATAATCTACTCTTTATACCTAATATGGGAAATATACCCTCAACAATCATTACCTCTTACATGACACATTAATTTTAACGTGGTCTTTACACTGTGCCATGGAGTAAGGGAAGCCATTGAGTAAATCAGTGCTCCATGTTAATGGTGTCCAGATAGGAGCCCCGCTCCCTCCAAAAAAAAGGTGAATAATTCTTTTTAGGCAGGAGACTCGTGTTGCAGTTGTATACCAAAGAGGAAATGTAATAAGGTTAAAGGAACAGCAGCAGACTTCAGAAGATGGATTCTGCCCCTCAGAAACTGGTTTTGCCACTAGTTAGCCTTAAGTTGCTCAGTGCTTAAGCTTTTTAAGTCTTAGTTTCTTGTTAACCCAGTGAATCCTGCCCATTTCGTAAACTCTGATAGAAATGTTAAGTACTTACTTGGTTTTCCCCCAATGGGTGTTCACTGTATTATGCTTTACGACTTTATTGGCATTTTATTTTTATTTTCTGTAGTAACCATAAAATATTTCATTAAAAAAAATACCAGGCAAATAGAAACAAAAAGAAAATGTATGATTTTACCTTCAGATTAAGCTAACTTATCAGGTCAAAGCAATAAATAAGACACAGCAATATAGTCTATTCCTTTATGGACCAAACAGTATAGAGCTTAAAACTTCTGGAATTATGGGTTCTTAATAAAATTATCCTCCATGATAGAATATTTAATACACCTCTTTTAGAATTTGACAGCTGAGGTAGGGGAGAAAAGATACCAAAGAGGTAAATAATACCAAAAGCTTTAATACATATCATAGTATATATGCATAAAACTGTAAGATTCCTTTTTCAGGGAAGTGAGAAAGGTAAGAATACTCTGTACCCTTCTAAAACTCAGGTTGGATTTTAGAAATCTTTGTGGAGATGATGCATTTGCCCCTTTGTATCTGTGACTGAGGAAATGGTTGCTTTCTTCTCCATAGATCTGCCTTCTGCATTCTTTTAATATATTAATTTCAGTAGTTTAATTTTTAACCCTTATTACAGTCCTCTGATCAGGGAGAGAGAGCCTCAGACTAACTGTAGACTAAGGCAGCACTTCCCAACCAAATGAATCAGGAGGATTTTTCTTTTATACTGTAAATTTGAATGGTGTTTCATGATATATTGCCACTTTTCTAATTTAATTTTCTAGGAACCCTCTGGATATTGATGCCACCGGTGTGGTTGGACTATCATTTAGCGGACATCGTATCCAGAGTGCCACAGTGCTTCTCAATGAGGATGTCAATGACGAGAAGACTGCTGAGGCTGCGATGCAGCGCCTCAAAGCAGCCAACATTCCAGAGCAGAATACCATTGGCTTCATGTTTGCGTGTGTTGGTAGGGGCTTTCAGTATTATAGAGACAAGGGGAATGTGGAGGCTGATGCATTTAGAAAGTTTTTTCCTAGTGTTCCTTTATTTGGCTTCTTTGGAAATGGAGAAATTGGATGTGATCGCATAGTCACTGGAAACTTTATATTGAAGAAATGTAATGAGGTAAAGGATGATGATCTATTTCACAGCTATACAACAATAATGGCACTAATTCATCTTGGGTCATCTAAATAAAGCCACCTGTAAAGTGGCTTTCACAATGTATAACTTTTGGGCTCTGTCTTTTCCAGAAAATGGAAACTTGGGATATGTATATTACAAACAAAAAACTTTCTATGTATCTGTTTTGTAGCTTTGACATTCTGAAGATTATTTGGTAGTTTTTAATATATTAGGTGAAGGACAAGTTTGTACATGATGTAATGCAAGACCGGGAGTTGAGAGCTTTTGCATCAGGCACAAGTGAACCAATTATGGCTATACTGCACCAGATATGTAGCTGCTGTGTGATAGGACTTTAAATAGTCTTTTGCATAGGAAGACTGAAAAAGGATTCATCAACAGAAAGGAGATTTAAGACATTCCATGACTACCTCTGCAATGTTAGATGATCTTTCAGCAGACTCATGAAGATATTTTTCTCCCTTAAATAAAGGAGAAAAATACACAGATGGCTTGGGAAATTTTTCTCTGCTTTACAATTTTACCATTTTTTTTCAGAAGCTGTAACAAATTGCTGACTTTTTACTTATTTGATAAATGTTAAAGAACTATTTTTGTTTTAGTACTCTAAAGTTGCTTAGTCAAATAAATTGCCAAGACTAATCAGTATTTTATTACCTTATAAGGAAAAAAATTTTCCTTTTCCCTCAATAAAGAAATTGCAACAGAAAATTCTTTTTTTCACCTACTTCTATGTAACTAATTGGCACATGAGACAATTACATCACCTTATTTTGGTTTTATACCAATAAAACATACCTTGGAAACTCAGATAGCTGTGTACTTCATTGCTTTTAGTGAGTGAGTGAAGGAATCCTTTAGAAAAGAAAACCCAGAATAATGGTATTTGTTAGTTAGCAAATCCTGGCATATTTCCAGTAAAATGTTTTTCGAGTTTAAATTTCTCATTATGTAAATATCAAAATGAAATCTGTGTAGAGAACACCAGTTTCTTCCCCCCCAATATCCATTCTTTCCTTTTCACACAGTCATAAAACCTTTGATTTTCAGCTAGGCACATGCACACCAGAATAAAGACTACATCCTTGTCTCCCTTGCAAGTATGACTGTTCTGGCTGGTGAAATGTGAGGGAAATTATAACATGTCCTTTAAAACAGACTGTTTTTTTTTTTTTTTGCCTTTTTTCGATCCTTTTGCTTAGAAGTGTATATGATTGTGAGCCATCTTAGACTCTACAGAAGAGGCAATGCTCTATTGTGGAAGAGATCACACAGAATGATCCTAGGTTGCCATACAGTTTTGTTGACGTGCTACCATTACTGATTTGGACTGCCTATCTCCAGAGTGTTTTACAAGACAGAAATTAACATCATTCTTGCCTAAGGCACTTGTTTTTTTCCAGGTCTTTGTTACAGGATATCTGTATTAGCATATTCTAATACAGTATGATATATGGCACTTTTGTAATAGTGGTTTTAACGGATAGAAGAAAACGTGCAAGGTAAGTGAAATCAAATATATTAACAACATTCCTTTTTTTTTTTTTTTTTTTTTTGCGGTATGCGGGCCTCTCACTGTTGTGGCTTCTCCCTTTGTGGAGCACAGGCTCAGCGGCCATGGCTCACGGGCCCAGCCGTTCCGCGGCATGTGGGATCTTCCCGGACTGGGGCACGAACCCAGGGAAGGGCACTGCACCAGGGAAGCCCCTGCTTTTCTATTTTTAATCACTTTTTTTAAACCAATTTTTACTTCAAAAGATTTTTTTTCTTGCTGTTTATTTATATAAATGATAAAAATACTTAAAAGTTTCTTTAATTTATGGTTATACTCAATCTTAGTTCCTGAAGAAAGTCCAAAGAAAAGTTTGATTGCCATAGAACTTTTAATCTGTGAATATTAATATTTAGCCATTTTTATTTATTAACTCTTCTATTATTTGACATTGGTACCCATTATCAAGTAGACAATATCTCAAGATTTAAGTCCTTGGTTATGCTTACATAGCATATAAGGAAAATACTTTGTAAATTTTCTTTGTCCTTGATATTAACCAGAGTTGACTGAACAGTAGAGGAAAAAAGATTTTGAAAATGGAAATATGAACAAAATGCACCTGGTTGAATGAACTGTTTGTTTTATTTTTTTCAAATTAATACATAAAATGTTTTATTACTACTCAAAGGAGAGTCTGCTGCAAGGTCATTTCATACAGTATTCGAGGTTAATATATGGCTCCTTTTTATAGCTGAGACTTTGGAGCTTGTTAGGAACAGTAAATTCATTTGGCCACAAGATTGTAACCCTGGTGCAAAATAGAAAGGGAAGAAGTTGAACCAATTGAAGGAGTAGTACTGATGAAAACAAAAGTTATTGGCCCTGCCTCTCAGAGGCTTTGACATTTCTGTGGAAGTTGGGGGGGGGGGGATGATAATTTAACCAAAGTTAAAACAATTTATTATGGTTTTGAAAGGCTTGTCTTAAAAGCAGGCATTAAAGGAAAAGTTACTGTTTCAGCTAAAAACATAATTCCTAGAAATGGCAACTGTTGTGGTTATTTGTGAAACTGGAAAAATGATCACATGAAAAAGCTGACATGAGCACAAAAAGAGAAGATGTACCCTTACTGTTTTCTTTACAATACTGAGCTGTCTTCTATCAAGTGACAAGGATAGGATAGTTTAATCAAGGTGTTTAAAAAATATTGATTTCCTTAATGTGCTTTCAAAGCAGAATCTTTCTGCAGCTACAATTTGCCTTGTTAAAGGCTGCTTCAAAGGAATAAACTCCTTGAAATGCCAAGTAGCAATATAAAAAAGAGTAAGGAAGCTTGGAATTAAGATCTCAAAACAGACACCCTACACATTGTTATAATTAATAGTCTGTGAGCTAGAGTAATGAAGGAGGTCCAGAAGGCCAGTTCACTACTGTAATTAATTCTCAACTTTGCTTAAACCTGCATCATTGGTAAATAAAACAACTTTTCAACCTAGTAAGAGAAGCCAAACAGCAAGAGTTTTGCCACTAATTTACATTACAAACTTAACACAATGAACATGCAAAGAATGTAAAATAAACGTTTACAAATCTGAGAATTTCCTAGGCATTCTGCAGAAATTTTTGAGAAAAAAATCTACTTCTGTCATTTTGTGCCCAGTCTAACCCATTTGAACACCACCATAAATTCCATTTTAATGAAAACAGAAGACTAAATCCTCTTGATTTGAAATTGAGATTTTAGATGACTGACTTGGTTTTCATTTGTAGAAAGGGAATGAGTCTGCTTAATGAAAATCCTAAAATAACAAAACATAGTATTAGTAATAACATCCTTGTTAAATAAACAAAACTAATACATGTGCTATGTAAAGAATGTTACCAGAAAGTTTTTTTTAATATTAGCCTGTGTAGAGAAAAATAGTCAGATATTTACAAGACATATTATTTTTGTTTCATTTCTGCCTTATGCCATGATGGAGACAGAATAGAAGAATATATGCTACTCTAAAGTAGAAAACATTGGCAGAGGCCAGTAAACTTCTTTTTTTTTTTTTTTTTTTTTTTTTTTTGGCGGTATGCGGGCCTCTCACTGTTGTGGCCTCTCCCGTTGCGGAGCATAGGCTCCGGACGCGCAGGCTCAGCGGCCATGGCTCACGGGCCCAGCCGCTCCATGGCATGTAGGATCTTCCCAGACCGAGGCACGAACCCGTGTCCCGTGCATCGGCAGGCAGACTCGCAACCACTGCGCCACCAGGGAAGCCCCAATAAACTTCATTTAATGTCTTGGTACTAAGAGTGTATGGAGCATTTCACTTCATAAAGTTTTTATAAAAGTTACTGTTCTCTAGTGACATCACAGCCAGTAAAAAATGCAAGATAATTACAAGAAATTGGAAAAAATACATATATTCATTAATTTTAAATGTAAATCAGTGAAGATAATTGAGACCATTTTCTTAACCTTTTCACAATACCTCCACATCTAACCAAAATTCAGTTACCATACATGTATCTAAAACATAACTCTGTTCAAGGCCTAGTCAGGATACTAGAATTACAGATAGGAATAAACATAATTGAGCTGAGTGACACTAGCAACTGTGTGAACCAAATTTGTTGGTGCTCTGGAAAACAAAGGTTTACAGCAACTAACACAGTGCCCAGTGAAGAAAACCCATCCTCAGAATGGTAGGAAAGTTTTGTGATTTTTTACTCACCCTTGCCTCCCATGCAGTGGTGCTCTTATTCTTAAAATGACAGAAGGATGGTTTCCAGTTCCCTCCCTCAAACCAGAAGAGGAAGAATAGACTTTATTTGCAAATCACTGTTTGTCTTTTCTAATCTGCGGGGGGGCATTAGAAGGACTGACTCAAGGTGCTCATCACTGTTTGCATAACTTGGAAATCAGGCAAGAAAGAGTAGGCACTGCTTGTGAAAGCTGCAGGATGACTGCAGAATCACAGGCACCTGGATATGGGTGAAGACATAAAACAGGCTGTGTAAGGCCTAGAGGAGAAGCTGGGGTGAGATTTGTGAGAAACTGGGCATTCAAAAGCAGTTGTACCCAGGGGAAGATATAGAATGCCAAATGAATCCACAGGCAAAACATGCTCAGAAAAGATTTAAGAGAGCCTTAGGTGTTCATCTTGGTCTGATCCCTAGGATAGAAGCAGGCCTAGCTAAGAGCTGCAGGAGTGCCTTAGCACACAGCTGAAATGCAAAAAGGAGAACTGGCATTCAAGGAAATCTCTAAAAACAGCTGAACATGAGATAATAGGAACAGAGGTTTCAGTGATCACACACAAGGGATAGTCTTTGTAAAAGTACCTTGGAGAAGTCTCAAAAACAAATGAACAACAGCGTTCAGCAGTCAGCAACAACTGGTAAACACTGGGAATAGAAGAGAATGTTATATCCAGAATTACAGTACTGTAATAGTGAAATGCCCAATTTTCAACAACAAAAAATCTGTAAGGCATAGAGAGAAACAGGGAAATGAGGCCTATTCAATGGAACAGAAACTGGCTTGGCCCACATATTGAACTTACTAGAAAAAGACCTTTAAATATGCTCAAAGAACTAAAGGAAATCAAGAAAGTGATGAATAAAATGAGAATACCAGTGGAGAGAAATTATAAAAAGGAACCAAACAAATTTTGGAGCAGAAAGTTACAATAACAAAATTTTCACTGGAGGGGTTGAACAGCAGATTTGAGCAAGCAAAAGAACTCATCAGCAAGTTGAAGACAGGACAGTTGAAGTAACTGTGTCTAAGCAAAGTAAACAATCAAAGGGATTTGTAAGATACCATCAAATGGAAGAAGAAACATTACAGGAGTCCCAGAAGGAAAAGAGAAAGCTACATAAAGTTTATTTGAAGAAATGATGACAAAAGAGCTTGCCAAATTTGATGCAAGACATGGATGTACATATCAGGAGAGGCTCAACAAACTCCAAACAGGGTAGAGTCAAAAGAGACACCAAGATACATTATAGACGGTCCTTGACCTAGGACAATTTGACTTAGGATTTTTTCAACTTTACAATGGTGTAAAGATGATATGCATTCAGTAGAAACCATACTTACTTCAGGTTTTGAATTTTGATCTTTTCCCAGGCTAGCAGTATGCAGTAAGATATGCACTTATGATGCCTAGCAGTGGCAGAGAGCTGCAGCTCCCAGTCAGCTGCATGATCATGAGTAAACATCTAATACACGTACAACTATTCTGTTTTTCAGTACAGTATTCAGTAAATTACATCACTTCAAAATAGGCTTCGTATTAGATGATTTTGCCCAGCTACAGGCTAACGTAAATGTTCACAGCACATTTAAGATAGGATAGGCTTAGCTATGATGTTCAGTAGGTTAGGTATATAAAATGCATTTTCAACTTACCATGGGTTTATCAAGATACAACCCCATTGCAACTGGAGGAAAATCTGTATAATTAAGCTATACAAAGAGAAAGAATCTTGAAAGCAGCAAGAATGAAGAAACATCACATAAAAGGGATCTTCAGGGCTTCCCTGGTGGCGCAGTGGTTGAGAGTCCGCCTGCCAATGCAGGGGACAGGGGTTCGTGCCCCGGTCCAGGAAGATCCCACATGCCATGGAGCGGCTGGGCCCGTGAGCCATGGCCGCTGAGCCTGCATGCCTGGAGCCTATGCTCCGCAACGGGAGAGGCCACAACAGTGAGAGGCCAGCGTACCACATTAAAAAAAAAAAAAAAAAAAAAAGGGATCTTCAATAAGATTATCAGATTTCTCGAAAAAACTGTCAACCTAAAATCTTCTATCTGGCAAAACTGTCCTTCAAAAATGAGGGAGAAATTAAAACATTACTGGACACTGATACAACTGGACCTGCCCTGCAAGAAATGCTAAAGGAAATTCTTCAAGTTGAAATGAAAGGACAAAGGATAGGAACAGGAAACCATATGAAGAAGTAAAGCTCTCCAGTAAAGGTATACATGAACAATTATAGAAGCTAGTATTATAACTTTGATTTGTAACTCTTTGTTTTCCACACAATTTAGGAACGAACATATAAAAATACAGTTATTGGTTTATGTTTTTAGTTGGTTTATGTTTTTAGACACAATGCTTAAAGATGTAATCTTGTGACAGTAATAGTTGAAAGGGAGTGAGGGCAAAGTTATATAAGAGCAAAGTTTTTATGCACTATTGACGTTAAGCTGCTGTAAATTCAAATTAGTGTCATTACTTCATGATGTTAAATGGAATCCCCATGGTAACCACAAAGAAATAGCTATAGAATACACACAAAAGGAAAAAAGAGAATTTAAATGTTTCACTAGAAAACAAAACACAAAAGAAGACACTAACACAGAAAATAAGGAGCAAAAGTATTCCATGCAAATAGTAACCAAAAGGGAACAGTATATTATTATGAGACAAATAGACTTAGAACCTTTTTGGATTTAAAGAGACAGAAAAGTACATTATATGTTAAAAGGTTTTATACAGCAATGTAACAGTTATAAACATTTACACATCTAACAACATCCTCAAAATACATTAAGCAAAACACAACATACTAAAACAGCACTGCTTTCATTGCACCCCATAAGACAGAAAATTCTAGCTGTAAATGCTTACGTTTAAAAAAAAAATCTGAAATCAACATTCTAACTTTATAACTTAAGGAACTAGAAAAAGAAGAATAGACTAAACCCAAAGCTAGTAGAAGGAAGATTTAGAACTAAGATAAGCAAAATACTGAAAAGAAAATCAATAGAAAATTTTGAACTAAAAGCTAGTTCTTTGAAAAGGTTAACAAAGTGGAAAAACCTTTAGCTAGATCAATAACAAGAGAAGACTCAACTTCTAAAAACAGAAATAAGAGTAGGGTTATTACTAATGAGTCTACAGAAATAAAAAGGATAAGAGTACTATGAGCAGTTTTAAACAAGTTGAATAACCTAGATGAAATGGATATATTGCTAAAAACAAAAGCACAACCATACTAAGACTGATTAATGAAGAAATTAAAAATCTACATAGACCTATAGGTAGAAGGGAGGTTGATTGAATCAGCCGTCAAAAATCTCCCAACAAAGGAAAATCCTGCAACCTCTGGCTTTACTCAATTCAACCAAACATTTAAAGAAGAAATAACTCCAGTCCTCAAACTTTTCAAAAAGATTCAATAGGCGGGAACACTTCCTAATCTATTGTATAAGGCCAGTATTGCCCTGATACCAAAGCCAGACAATGACAACACAAGAAAAGAAAAAGACCAATACCCCTGATGAATATTGATGCAAACATCTTAAAGTATTAGCAAACTGAATTCAAGAGCACATTAAAAGTTTTATACATTTTGAACAAGTGGATTTATTGCTGCAATGCAAGGATGGTTCAACAGATGAAAATCCAATCAAATACAATACACTGCATTAGCAGAATGAGGGTCACACATGGATCCCATCAGTTGATGCCGAAAAAGAATTTGACAAAATTCTTTTTGATTAACCACCCCCCCAGGAATTGAAGGAAACTACCTCAATATAATAAAGACCACATATGAAAATCTTACAGCTAACATACTCAATGGAGAAGGACTGAAAGAAACAAGACAAAGATGCAGCTTTTACTACTGCTATTCAACATAGTGTTGGAAGTTTGAGGCAGAGCAATTAGTCAAGAAAAAGATTGAAATTAGAAAGGAAGAAGTAAAATTATCTCTGCAGAATACATGATCCTATATGTAGAAAACACTAATGTTCCCTGCACCCCAAAATCTGTTAGAACTTAGAAACAAATCAGCAAGGTTGAAGCATACAGAAGCAACACACAAAATCAGTTGCCTTTCTGTACACTAACATGAACAACCCAAAACAGAAATTAGGATAACTCCCTTTACAATAGCATCAAAAACTAATATACATAGGAATTAACTTAATGAAGGTGAAAGACTTGTACACTGAAAACCACAAAACATTGCTGAATGATGTTAAAGATGACACATAAATGGAAAGACATCACATGTTCATAGATTGGAAGACTTAATACTGGTATGATGTCAGGTGATCTACAGATTCAGTGTAATCCACTTCAAAATCTCAATGACATTTTTTACAGAAAATAGAAAAATAAGCAGAATATCTAGGATCCCCAAATAGCCAAAACAATCTTGAAGAAGATTAAAGATGGAAGGCTCACACTTCCTGATTTCAAATTTTACTGCAAAGCTACAATAATCAAAACTGTGGTACTGAATAAAAACAGACATATAGACTAGTGGAGTAGAATAAAGAATCCAGAAATCCTCACATATATGGTCAAATGATTTGGGGGAAGTGCACCAAGACCATTTAATGGGAAAGGACAGTGTTTCCAACAAATGGTGTTGGGAAAATAGGATATCCACATGCAAAAGAATGAAGTTGGATTTTTATCTAACACCATATAGAAAAATTAATTCAAACGGATCAAAGACCTAAACCTAAGACTTAAAACTCCACTCTTAGAAGAAAACAGGGGAAAAGTTTCAGGACATTGGATTTGGCAGTGATTTCTTGGATATGACACCAAAGTCATAGGCATCAGAAGAAAAAACAAACTGGGCTTCATCAAAAATTAAACATTTATGTATCAAAGGACACTATCAATGGAGTGAAAAAAGCAATCCACAGAATGGGAGAAAATACTTTCAAATCACATATCTGATGAGGGATTAATATCCATTAATATATAAAAAACTCCTAAAATGCAACAACAGCAACAAAAGACAACCCAAATCAAAACTGGGCAAAGGACTTGAATAGTCAGGTATCCAAAGAAGATACAGTATGGCCAATAAGCACGTGAAAAAATGCTCAACATCACTAACCATTTGGGAAATGCAAATCAAAACCATGATGAAATACCACTTCATACCCATTAGGGTGGCTATTATTGGGGGAAAAAAAAAGTGTTGGCAAGGATGTGGAGAAACTGGAACTTCTGTTCATTGCTGCTAGGAATATAAAGTGGTATAGCTGCTGTAGAAAACAGTAAGGCAGTTCCTCAAAAAATTAAATACAGAATTAGCATTTGACTCAGCAATTCCACTTCTGGGTATTTATACAAAAGAACAGAAAACAGGGGCTTGAACAGATACTTGCACATGTATGTTCATGGAAGCATTATCTCAATAGCCAAAAGGTGAAATGACTCATGTTCATTGATTAATGAATGAATAAGCAAAATGTGGTAGATAGATACAGTGGAATATTATTCAGTCATATAAAGGAATGAAATTTGGATACATACTATAGTGCTGATGAACCCTGCAGACATGGTAAGTGAAATAAGGCACACACAAAAGGACAAATACATGATTCTACTTACATGAAGTATTGAGAATATTCAAATACTTAAAGTAGAATGTTGGCTACCAGGGTGTTGAGTGGAGGAATGGGGAGTTATTGTTTAATGGGTACAGTGTTCAGTATGGAATGCTGAGAAAGTTCTGGAGATGGATGGTGGTGATGGTTGCACCAGTGTGAATATACTTAATGCCACTGAATTGTATATGTAAAAATCGTACATCTTATGTATGTTTTTCTACCATAAAAACTTTTTTAAACCACCAAAAGTCATATAACCTAGCTATTTAAAAAAAAAATAGTTTATCAAGCCACAAGACACAGAGGAAGTTTAATTTGTATATGGCTAAGTGAAAGAAGACAGTCTGAAAAGGTTACATACTGTATGACTCCAACTATATGACATTCTGGAAAACTATAGAGCTAGTAAAGGGATTAGTGGTTATCACTGTGAGATTGGGAAGGCTGAGTAGATGGAGCACAGGAGATCTTTAGGGTGGTGAAGTTATTCAACATGATACTGTAGTGGTGGACACATAAAATGATGCATTTGTCAAAATCCATAAAACTATAACAAAAAGAGGAGCCTTAATGTAAACTATAGACTTTTGTAAACGTTGTTTCATTTGTTTCATTTAATTTATAATTGTTTCATTTATATTAGCAAATGTAGCGCACTAGTACATTTTACATAGATGTTTAGGGAAGTATATGGGAACTCTCTGCAATGTCTTCTCAATCATTCTATAAATCTGTAACTTTAAAAAAAATAGTCTGTTAAAAAATTCTATGAGGGTTTTTTGTTTTGTATACTCTAGTGCCTCAAGCTCATATGTATTAGTTGTAAGTGAATGATGGGTAAATGAATGAGTGAATGAATGAATCAGTGGCACTAGTGACAGACTCAATTCACAGTGCTCACACTGGGCTAGACTGTTGGGAAAAGTCAGTGTGTACCGACTGAGGGATTAATAACCAGAATATTTGAAGAACTCCTAAAATGCAACAACAGCAAGAAGAGAAAACCTAGTTCAAAATAAGCAAAGGACTTGAATAGGCAGGTATCCAAAGAAGATATACAGATGACCAATAAGCACATGAAAAGATGCTAAACATCACTAATTAGGGAGATGCAAATCAAAACCACAATGAGATACCACTTCACACCTATTAGGATGGCTGTTAAAACAAACAAAAACAAGTGTTGGCAAGGATGTGGAGAACTGGCTTGAAGGGGAAGTTGTTCACAGGTGGGCTGTTCATTTGGCCAGAGCTTGCTCCTCTGCCTCAGCTATTTACTAGCCCTAGACCTTTGGTGTTCAGAACTCCCACTGCTCCAAGCTACTCCACAACTCTTCATATATCCTGAAAGTTGCCATTGGTTTTTTCTATTATATTTCAGGGTAACTACACAGTTGGAAAAACTGAAGAAACTGTTCTGGCCTAATGAATTCTTTATTTTGCTCCTAATAAGATGAAAACCTCATATTCTGCAAAATCAGGCCCTAAAATTAAAAGCCTTATGGGGAAAATAAGTTTGGAATTTTGTAACCTGAGCAGTAACAAAAACTAGAATCCTAAATTTCCACTAGTAGCCACTGAGAATTAGTCCATCTTCTGCATACTTAAACTTTTGGGCTTGTGTTTCTTTCAGATATAGATCCTTGAAATCAATTGCTTCTCATAGAGAAATGATTTTCATCAATATTAAAAATATGATCTAAAGGTAGCTGCCAATGATAGGGATAGAGCAGGATAGTTAACACAGGTAGTTTTAGAAGTCCCACTAGGGGATTATAGACACAAAGGGAACTTTGGGAGTCCACTGTAAGCTAATGAACACTCAAGAAAGCAATCAGAACACTGTGAAACAAAACAGCTCTGCTTAACAATGAAACCATGCAATAAAAGCACGAGATATGCCCCAGGCCATTAAGTGAAAAAACAAGGCCTGCAGCCTGCTGGTCAAGGTCAGCAAGATAATGATCCTTAGGACGTGCACCTGAGCATGTACAGGAATACAGGGGAAAGGTGGCATTCCAAAGTATAAGACCCTCATACTGAAACCTGAGATGATTTAACATATTTTAGCCTATGTTACCACCCTTCTGCTGATTTGAATAGCACCATGACAGTCCCCGTTTGACCAAATAGGGTCAAAAACTCCTCTGCCCCACCCAAAGGAGGAGCTAGTGATGTAAGCGTGATGTCTACTCAAAGAATGTGGAAGAAGGTGGGCTTCTCCCACTTCCCACT
Organism: Orcinus orca; assembly: GCF_937001465.1. Classification (NCBI taxonomy): domain Eukaryota; kingdom Metazoa; phylum Chordata; class Mammalia; order Artiodactyla; family Delphinidae; genus Orcinus; species Orcinus orca. Next base: position 82,443,806 of record NC_064560.1, read on the forward strand.
TTTCCTTTGATTATAAAAACATAGCCCACTTAGTTCCTGGGGCAGAGCTCTCTTGCCTGCCCACTTGTATCCTTCAGAAGCATCCTATACTAATAAATCCACTTCTTACCTCCCACTTTGTCCCTCACCGAATTCCTTCTGCACCGAGACATAACAACCTGTGAGTTATTAAGTCCCGAGACAAGTTGTGTGGTTTCACCTTCATCAATCAATGCTTTTTTTCTAATCACCGGGTGAAATGTCTTCATGCCTTACCTGTACTTGCAACTTCCCCAGACAGCTTAACACAGTGAAAGCCACTAAAGCCTCTCCTTGCCCTTAGTTAGGATTTTCATCTTTTCTCTTAGGGTCGTGGTATATTTGCTAAAAGTTTCTCCTTAGCTGTGAGAAAGTTTGCCTCTGGATGCTTCAACACATTAGCTTACTGGGAAAAATCATGTTTGACCAATGCAACTCTCACATAGGATTGATATTACTCCCCTATTTACCTACTGCAAATGAGCTAATAATACACGTGACAGAAACACACATACCTTGCAATAGGACAGTGTTTCAGGGTATGATAACTTTCAGTCTTTTATTTAGAGAAGAAGGATTAATGTTTAATTTCTTTTACCTTTTGGTGTTACATTTTCTGCCTTTGTAACAAAAAAGCAGTGATTTGGGTTCACTGTGATATTTCTTCAATGTTCTCCATGACCTATAGAAAATAAGAATTAAGATGTTTTCTCCATCTCAATTTTTCTTTATATGCACACCTTCCAACACATCTTTATTTTATTCACACATATACATCCACCCCTTCTGTTTGTGATATGAAGAGTTGAGGTGAACTAGCCTAGAACATCCATATAAGCCACACGACGCTCCTCAGAACACAGAAGAGTTGTGCCAGCACCTCCATTCAGATCTCACAGAGGAAAGTGTCCCTGCCTTTCCTCACTGCCTGTTTTCTGTTACCTGAAGTTCTAACAAGCCTGGTGAATTTTTTTTTTTTTTTTTTTTGCAGCACGTGGGCCTCTCATTGTTGTGTCCTCTCCTGTTGCAGAGCACAGGCTCTGGACGCGCAGGCTCAGCGGCCATGGCTCACAGGCCCAGCCACTCCGCGGCATGTGGGATCTTCCCAGACCGGGGCATGAACCCGTGTCCCCTGCATCGGCAGGCAGACTCTCAACCACTGTGCCACCAGGGAAGCCCCGTTGGTGAATTTTTAAAAAGATATTACAAATGATAGAGTAAGGGGAAAAGATTGCTAGAGTGAGTCATTCTAATGGCAATAAAAATTAATAACTGATGGCAAGAAAACAGAAGAAAGTAGCAAAAACAAAACAAAAATCAGGACTAAAAACCAAACCAAACCAAAACAAAAAAACCCTGTGGCTAGCTAGGACTATTTAATGTAGGGACAATTCCCTCCATAGCCGATGAGCCCTAAGTCTGTAACCCATATCTGTGGAAGCATAAGTGCAGTACAAAAAACTTGGACTTGGGGTTTAAATCCTTGTTCTACCACCTCATGTGTGATCTTGATGTTAACCTCTCTAAGCCTCAGTTTTCTCTTTTGTAGAGTGAGAATAATACCACCTGCCTCACAATGGGTGTTAGGACTTAAAAGAGTTCTCCTTCTCCGATATGAAATATCAACCACAGTGCCTGGCACCTACAGACACCTGATGTTCATGATTACGTATTACACTGCTTTCTTTTCATTTGAAGAGCTGTACTTTCAGAACTAGTGCATTATTGCAATAGGGATACATAATCACAATCTAAATGCTAGGACTTTAGGCTGTAGGTTTACTTAATGAACGAATTGAAAAGATTGCCTAGGGAGGTTTATATTCCAGAGGCACACAGGGTGACACGAACAAACCTATCAGAAGGGAGTGATAAAATGAATAAAGCTTTATGGTGTGGTGGCAAGAGGAGTTTCCTGGTGAAAGCAGGTCATTAATAAAATTTAAAATAGAGTGTACCATCATGCTGTGATTTTCTTAACAAATACAAGCTAATAGCATTAAGCAATTCCCAGTCCGCATGATCAACTTTATTTTCATGACACAGATCTTGTCACATGCGGTAAAAGGCATTTCTTTTTGCTTTTCTTAAAGTAATGGCCTTGCAGTTACTGATAGACTGTTTGACCTTGAAAAAATAAGTGGTCAGTCAGCTAATTTTGTGAGCTATGCCCAATACCTTATCTAGATTTTTACCCTTTGTTGTGACATTTTCTGCCTCCATTAAAAGAAAGCAGCAAATTAATACTTAAGTGCCAAAACTCTTTTCTCAATGAAACCAGAGTACCTCTGTGTGGAAAGGCTCCAAGGTAGCTTCTATTTTATTACAAACATGTCTTTATAAACAGGAAGAGGTCGACTTGTTTTTTATGTGTGTACATTTTCTAAAAAATAATTGAGTTTTTACCATCCCATTGAACGTTCTGAAAAAAAAAATTAAGAGGCAAACCTTTTGAAGAGAAATGTTATTGGTGAATTACAAACACGGATCCTTGTGCATTCAGTCAACCATTCCTACATTTTTTCTTGTGTTATTTGTGTTAATCTTAAGCCTTATTTGTGTTAATCTTCCCAGTTAAAACCATGCTCAATAATAAATTTTCAGTTCTCTGAGAATTTCTTCACTGGTTACTTTACCATCAGGCATTTTACAAATGAATGTAGTTCCAGACAGTATCATTATTACAAATTTAGCAAAAATCAACAAACTCACCAAACCATTAAAATACATGATTTCACTCAATTACAAAGTAGAGGAACACATCTCAATCTCTTGATAACTCAAAAGTTAATTTTGAGCATATTAAAATGAATCATGTGACAGTATCATTTAATAACAGCATCTCTTTCTGGCTTTTTATGGTGAAATATAAATAAGATTTACCATTTTAACCATTTTTAACTGTACAGTTCAGTTCCACACTGTTGTACAATCATCACCGCCATGCATCTCCAAAACTTTTTCATAATCCCACACTGAAACTCTGTAGTCATTAAATAACTCCCCATTCTCCTACTCTTAGCCCCTGGTAACAACCATTTTACTTTCTGTCTCTACGAATTTGATTACTCTAGATACTTCAAATAAGTGAAATCATGTAATACTTATCTTTCGTGTTTGGCTATTTCACTTAGCCTGCTGTCTTAAAAGTTCATCCATGTTGTAGCATGAATCAGAATTTGATTCCTTTTTAAGGCTAAATAATATTCCATTGGATTTATGTACCACTTTGGGTTTATCAATTCATTCCTTTTTAAAAAAATGTTTTATTTAAGTATAGTTGATTTACAATGTTGTGTTAATTTCTGCTGTACAGCAAAGTGATTCCATTATACATATATATATACAATCTTTTAAAAAATATTCTTTTCCATTATGGTTCATCACAGGATATTGAATATAGTTCCCTATGCTATACAGTAGGACCTTGTTGTTATCTATTCTATATATAACAGGTTGCATCTCCTAACCCCAAACTCCCACTCCATCACTCCCCCACCCCCACCCCCTGATAACCACAATTCTGTTCTCTATGTCTCTGAGTCTGTTTCTGTTTCATAGATAAGTTTATTTGTGTTATATTTTAGATTCCTCATATAAGTGATATCACATGGTATTTGTCTTTCTACTTACTTCGCTTAGTATGATAATCTCTAGATCCATCCATGTTGCTGCAAACAGCATTATTTCATTCTTTTTTCATGGCTGAGTAATATTCCATTGTGTATATATACCACATCTTCTTTACCCATTCATCTGTCAGTGGATATTTAGGTTGTTTCCATGTCTTGGCTATTGTGAATAGTGCTGCTGTGAACACAGGGGTGCATGTATCTTTTCGAATTATAGTTTTGTCTGAATATATGCCCAGGAGTGGGATTGCTGGATTATATGGCAACTCTGGTTTTAGCTTTTTGAGGAACCTCTGTTTTCCATAGTGGCTGCACCAGTTTACATTCCCACCAACAGTGTAGGAGGGTTTGCTTTTCTCCACACCCTCTCCACCATTTGTTATTTGTAGACTTTTTAATGATGGCCAGTCTGACCAGTATGAGGTGATACCTCATTGCAGTTTTGATTTGCATTTCTCTAATAATTAGAGTCGTTGAGTATCTTTTCATGTACCTGTTGGCCATCTGTATGTCTTCTTTGGAGAAATGTCTGTTTAGTTCTTCTGCCTATTTTTTGATTGGGCTGTTTGGTTTTTTGTTGAGTTGTATGAGCTGTTTGTATATTTTGGGGATTAAGCCGTTGTTGGTTGCATCATTTGCAAATATTTCTCCCATTCCGTGGGTTGTCTCTTTGTTCTGTTTATGGTTTCCTTTGCTATGCAAAAGCTTATAAGTTTGATTAGGTTCCATTTGCTTATTTTTGCTTTTATTTCTATTGCTTTAGGAGACTGACCTAAGAAAACCTTGGTACAATTTATGTCAGAGAATGTTTTGCCTATGTTCTCTTCTAAGAGTTTTATGATGTCATGTCCTATGATTAAGTCTTTAAGCCATTTAGAGTTTATTTTTGTGTATGGTATTAAGGTGTGTTCTAACTTCATTGACTTACATGCAGCTGTCCAGTCAGTTCATTCCTTGATGGACATTTGGGTGGTTTCCATCTTTTGGCTATTGTGAATAATGCTTCTATGAACAGTGGTATACAAATAACTATTTGAGCTCCTGGCTTGGATTCTCTTATGTATATGCCCTGAAGTGGAATTGCTGGATCATATAGTGATTCTATGTTTAATTTTTTTGCAGTCACTTCCCATTCCAAACTCAACCCTAGGCAACCACTTGCATAGTATATTCAAGGTTCATCCATGTTATAGCATTAACCTTAATATAAATGCAAGCATGCAATTTGTGGTCTTTTGTGGCTGGCATCACTTAGCATAAAGATTTATCCATGTTACGGAGTGTATCAATACTTTGTCCCTTTTTATGGCTGAACAGTATTCCATTTTATGGACATACCATATCTAGTTGATGAATATTTAGATTATTTCCACTTTGGGTTTATTATCAATATTGCCACTGTGGACATTCAAGTCTTTGTGTAGACATATGTTTTCATTTATTGTGGGTTGTTATCTAGGGATGGGATTGCTGGATATTAAAATAAATTTATGTTTAACTCTTTAAGAAACTGCTAAACTGTTTTCCACAGTAGCTATACTATTTATTTCTTTTCTTTTTTTTAAATTGAAATATAGTTGATGTACAATATTATGTTAGTTTCAGGTGTCCTACATAATGATTTGACATCTGCATACATTATGAAATAATGATAAGTCTAGTAATCATCTGTCCCATACAAAGTTATAATATTATTGATCATATTCTTTATGCTGTATGTTACATCCCCATGACTTATTTATTATATAACTGGAGGTTTGTACCTCTTAATGCCCTTCACCTATTTTGTCGACCATCCCTCCTTTCTGGCAACCACCCATTTGTTCTCTGCATCTATGAGTCTGTTTTTATAGATTCTTCCTTTTGTAATTTTTATATTTCTAGCTGTGGTTTCTTCTTTTCTGCTTATATAAATCCCTTTAACATTTCTTGTAAAGCCAGTTTACTGGTGCTGAACTCTCAGCTTTGGCTTGTCTGAAAAACTCTTTATCTCTCCTTCCTGGGTAGAGTATTCTTGGTTGTAGGTTTTTTCCTTTCCTCACACTGAACATACTGTGCTGTTCCCTTCTGACCCACAAAGTTTCTGCTGAGAAGTCAGCTGACAGTGTTATGAGTTCCTTTGTACTAGTTGTTTTTCCCTCACTGCTTTTAAGATTCTCTCTTAACCTTTAATTTTTTGCCATTTTTAATTACAATGTGTCTTGGTGTGGATCACTTTGGGTTCATCTTGTTTGGGACTCTCTGTGCTTCCTGGACCTGGATGTGTTTCCTTTCCTAGGTTAGGGAAGTTTTCAACTATTATTTCTTCAAATAAATTCTCTGTCCCTTTCTCTCTCTCTTCTCTATTTCTGAGACCTCTATAATGTGGATGTTAGTACTCTTGATGTTGTCCCAAAGGTCTCAAACTATCCTGATTTAAAAATCTTTTCTTCTTTTTTCTGTTCAGCTTGGGTGATTTCCACTACTCAATTTTACTTTTTTACATATACATGAAATATACATGTTAACAAATTCCCAGTATACAATATAGTATTATTAACTACAATCATCATGTTGTACTTTAGATTTCTTCATTTATTCACCCCTACATAACCGCAACTTTGCAACCTTTTGACCAGTGTCTCCCCACTTCTCCCACTTCCTTACCCCCATAACCACCCTTCTTCTACTCTCTGCTTCTGTGTAACTTTTTGTAGGTAAAACGTATGTGGGACTTCCCTGGTGGTCCAGTGGTTAGGACTCTGCACTTCCACTGCAGGGGGCGCATGTCCAATCCCTGGTCAGGGAACTAAGATGCTGCATGCCAGGCAGTGTGGCCAAAAAAAAAAGATTAAAAAAAACATATAAATGAGGTCATGAAGTATTTTTCTTTCTTTGTCTGGCTTATTTCACCTAGCATACTGTCCTGCAGGTCCATTCATGTTGTTGCAAATGGCAGGATCTCCTTTTCAAAGGCTGAGTAATATTTCGTTGTATATACCACCATTTCTTTATCCGTTCATCCACTGATGGACACAGGTTGTTTTCATATCTTGGCTATTGTAAATAATGCTACAATAAACATGGGAGCACAGCTATCTCTTTGAGGTACTGATTTCATTTCTTTTGGGTATATACCCAGAAGAGGGATTGCTGGATTATACGGTAGTCCTATTTTTAATTTTTTGAGGAACCTCCATAACATTTTTTTTTTTTTTTTTGCGGTGTGTGGGCCTCTCACTGTTATGGCCTCTCCCGTTTCAGGGCACAGGCTCTGGACGCGAAGGCTCAGCAGCCACGGCTCACAGGCCCAGCCGCTCTGTGGCATGTGAGATCTTCCCGGACCGGGGCACGAACCCTTGTCCCCTGCATCGGCAGGTGGACTCTCAACCACTGCGCCACCAGGGAAGCCCCATAACATTTTCTATAATGGCTTAACCAATTTACATTCCCACCAACAGTGTACAAAGTTTCCTTTTTTTCCAACATCCTTGCCAACACTTATCTTTTTGATAATAGTCATGAGGTAATATTTCATTGTGGTTTTGATTTGCATTTCCCTGATGATTAATGATAGTGAATACCTTTCATATACTTGTTAGCTATTTGTATATCTTCTTTGGAAAAATGTCCATTCAGGTCCTTTGCTCCTCTCCTTTTTGGTCACACACACAAAGGAAAAAACTAATTTCTGGAAACTGTGGGAAATTTTTTGTCTCCTTCATGGGCTTATGTATTAAGATGTAATTGGTCCTATGACACTCAGTAAGAAGAGAGAGGAATCTAACTTGAACTTAAGGTTTAAAAAATAAAACTTGTGATTAACTCATAAGAAATCCTACACTTAAAATCCCGTTTGACTGCTTTATAAACAGTTATTTTAATATTTCATATATTTAGAATTATAGCAGTAAAAAGGCATTCTACATACATTTCTCTGAGAACTCAAAGAAAGAATGAGCTTAGCATGCTGGAGAGGCCCATTTTAAAATTGGGTTGGTTGGTTTTTTTTGCTATTGAGTTGTATGAGTTCCTTATTTATTGTGGGTTTTAACCCCTTTTCTGATATATGTTTGCAAATATTTTCTCCCATTCCTTAGGTTGCATTCTCATTTTGTTGATTATTTCTTTTGCTGTGTGAAGATTTTTAGTTTCATGTAGTCCCTCTTGTTTATTTTTGCTTTTGTTGCCTGAGCTTTTGGTGTCATATCCAAAAAATCATTGCAAATGCCAAGGAGTTTTTTTCCTGTATTTCCTTCTAGGAGTTTTATGGTTCAGGTCCTGCATGTAAGTATTTAATTCATTCTGAGTTGATATTTGTGTATGATGCACTATAGTGGTCCAATTTCATTCTTTTCTATGTGGATATCCAATTTTCCCAACACCATTTATTGAGAAGGCTATCCTTTGTGTATTCTTGGCACCCTTGTCAAAAATTCATTGACTGTACATGATGGGATTCATTTCTGGTTTCTTCAATTCTGTTCCATTATCTATGTGTTTCTTTTTATGCCAGTACCATACTGCCTTGATTACTGTAGCTTTGTAATATAATTTGAAACCAGGAAGTATGTTGCCTCCAACTCTCCTCTTCTGCAAGATTGCTTTGGCTATTCAGAGTCTTTTGTGGTTTCATACAAATTTTATGATTGTTTTTTCTATTTCTGTGAAAAATGCTATTGGAATTGTATGGTTTTCATTGTACAGATCTTTCACCTCCTTGGTTAAATTTATTCCTAAGTATTTTATTCATTTTGACGCTACTGAGGATAGGATTGTTTTCTTGATTTCCTTTTTGTATAGATCACTGTGTAGAGAAATGCAACTGATTTTTATATGCTGATTTTTGTATCCTGCAACTTTCCTGAATTCATTTATTTGTTCTAACAGTTTATTAATGAGTGTTTAGGGTTTTCTACATATATGATCATGTCATCTGCAAACAGAGATAATTTAACTTCTTCCTTTCATATCAGGATGTTTTTTCCTTTCTCTTCTTTTCTTTTGTCTGATTGCTCTTGCTAGTACTTCCAGTACTATGTTGAATAGAACTTGTGAGAATGGGCATCCTTGCCTTATACTGAATCTTAGAGAAAAACCTTACAGTTTTTCCCCATTGATAATGATGTTAGCTGTGGGATTTTCATAAATGGCCTTTACTGTGTTGAGGAAGTATCTTTTTATACCTATTTTGTTGAGAGTTTTTAATCATAAATGGATGTCAAACTTTGTTAAATGCTTTTTCTGCATCTACTGTGATGATGTTTTTTTTTTTTTTTTTGGTACATGGGTCTGTTGTGGCCTCTCCCGTCACGGAGCACAGGCTCTGGACGCACAGGCTCAGCAGCCATGGCTCACGGGCCCAGCCGCTCTGCAGCATGTGGGATCCTCCCAGACCGGGGCGCGAACCCGCATCCCCTGCATCGGCAGGCGGACTTTCAACCACTGCGCCACCAGGGAAGCCCAATGATGTGGTTTTTGTCTTTCATTCTATTAACGTGGTGTATCACATTGACTGATTTTCATATGTTAAACTAACAGGTTTGTAATTTTTGATTGGATGTTAGATATGTGAATTTTACCTGTTGGGTACTGGATTTTTTTTTTTTGTATTATTGAGCTTTGATCTCAGATGCAGTTATTTGGAAACAACTTGATTCTTTCAGTTCTTGCTTTTAAGGTTTGTTAGGCAGGACTGGAGCAGTGCTCAATCTAGGGCTAATTATTCCCCACTACTGGGGAAACACTCTTCTGTGTACTCTACCTACTACCCAATGAATATTTAGGATTTTTAGCCTTATTATTGGGAACAGGCACTTTTCCTAGCCTTGTGTGAGTACTGGGTACCTCTAATCCTGTCAGGTAATTCTTACCCTAACCTCAAGTATTTTCCTACTATATATGTGCTGATTATTACTCAGCTGAATACTCGAACTGAAGATCTCTGAAATTCTCTCTCTTTGCAGCTCTCTCTTTTCCAGTACTCCATTCAGTGAACTATAGCCACATTGATGTTTCTGGACTCTCAGCTTCATCTTCTCAATTCAGGGAATCAACCAAGCTCAGCCTGGGCCATCCCCCCAAACCCCTGTGCCACACCCTGGAAACTCCTTCAAGGCAATAATCTGAGGCAATCATTGGCTCATCTCAACTGTTTCCCATCTCTCAGGGATCACGATCCTTTGTTTCCTGTCATCCAATGTCTTGAAAACCATTGCTTAATGTATAATGTCCATTTTTAAATTTTTCAAGTAGTAGGTAAATCCAGGCCCCATTACTCCATCTTGGTCAGAAGCAGAAGTCTCACAATACTTTTAAAACATGAACTGACCTACAAGCTTCCCAAAGATTTGCCTATACTTGTAGGTAAAAATCCTCCTCCTCCTCCCTGTCAACCAGCCCACTTCAGATTACTTCTGGAGAGATCAGTCCCTTACAGTAATCTATGTAACACATTATAGCTAACATCATAATTTCACATATTGAGATAACATGGTTTTCTTTGGGGTAAAAAGGTGACTTGTGTCATATAGCTAGTAAGAAATTCATCTTCACATGAAAAACCCACAGAAAAAAATTTTGGGTCAACCATTTTTTGGATAGATCCAAATCCCATGTAACAACCACCATCTAATCTAGGGCTTTAAAATAAGCACTTCATTTTGAATTTACTCACTGTGGTGGACACTGGTACTGCTTGTCTCTACCAGGCTGATATCATACTGGATCGAACTGGCCCTCTGAAGGTGGCCCTTCCTGACAGTAAAGAGGAAAGAAACACACAAATGGAAAATGGGTAAGTGGAAAACTGGAAAGAAAGTTTAAAGTTGAATATGTGGAGGTACATTTTCTTTTCCACAACTCTCTGAAACTGCCAGAGCTTCCCTCAAACCATGCCCCATTATTTAACAAATCCACCAGGCCAGGTAGGTCATCTGTGGGGACCTCAGATGCTGACGATGCCACTTAGTCTTCCTCCTTTAAGACAGCAGAACTGTTGTATTTTAGTGTAATGTTTTTGTGCTCTTCTTCAAGTGGCTAGCTTTAATTATTAGTTGGGACCCTTATGTGACATGGGGTGGCTTTAGTCAACTATTGAAAAACTCATTTGCACTTTTATAAGGTTTCAGTTCATCAATCTTTTTGGTCATCGAGTCAATTAATATAGGTTCTAATTGTATTCAGATGTCATGACAGAGTTTTAAAAAATTACTTTTGGGGCTTCCCTCGTGGCACAGTGGTTGAGAGTCCGCCTGCTGATGCAGGGGACATGGGTTCGTGCCCCAGTTCGGGGAGATGCCACGTGCCGTGGAGCGGCTGGGCCCGTGAGCCATGGCCGCTGAGCCTGTACGTCCGGAGCCTGTGCTCCGCAATGGGAGAGGCCACAACAGTGAGAGGCCTGCGTACTGCAAAACAAAAACAAAAACAACTACTTTTCATATTAAATGAGATTTTGGAATGTACACTTCCTTTCAGTTTTTTTCAATAAGTCAGTACCTAAAATATTACCTTACATTAATAAAAATTAATTCAAAACCACTTTTACCATAGCAAAATGAAAGTGTTTTGTAAAAATATACTGATTCCTCCTCATGAAACACAACTGATTCTAGCCTGGAGTTCAGCATTAGTGGGTTATCATTTTGGACCTCATTCAAATATGGCATTAATTACTTATTAAATTTCAAAAGGCCCTCAGCTTAAAGGAATTTCAGAAGTGAAACTGCTTGGTTGCAGCACATATAGTTTTTTAACTTTACAAGACATTTGCAAACTGAATCAAAAGTGTTCAAAACTGTTTCAAACTCTAAAATCTCACATTTTATATTGTTTGGGTTTTTAAAAAATGTTTTGCCAATCTTATGGGCGAGATAATTGCAGGCTGAATTTGCAGTTTCCTGACTAAGAAGATTGAGCATCTTTTCATGTTTATTTTATGGAATTTTCTTCATCTTTTAAAGTTTTTTTATTTTTCCCATTTGTCTACAGGTTTACTATTTTCTTGATTTGTAGGAGTTCATGATGCATCTATTTTCACATGTTGCAAACATCTTCTCCCACTTTGTAGATAGGCTTTTTTTTCCATAGTGCCTTTTGATAACAAGAAGTTTAGTCAAATTTATCTGCCATTTGTTTTACAATTTGTACTTCTTGAATCTTGTTACAGAAATCTATCCCTACCCCCAAGGGCACAAAGACATTCTTTAAATGTTCTTCTGAGAGTTTTCATTTTGCATTTCACATTTAGGTGAAATCTACCTGTACTGATTTTGAGGTATGCTTTGAGGCAAAGATCCAACTTTACTTTCTTCCATTTGGATAAACAGTAATGCCAAGACTATTTATTGGAAAGTCCGTTATTTCCCCACTGCACTGTAAACCATTTCTGTTGTACAGTCGACCTGCTGTATCAGAGGGTTCTGCATTTGTGGATTCAAACAATCTCAAATCGAAAATATTTGGAAAAAAAAAAAAGAATACAGAAAGCTCCAAAGAGCAAAACTTGAATTTGCCTAATGCTGACAACTATTTACATAGTATTTATATCATATTTACAACTATTTACCTACCATTTACATTGTATTAGGTGTTCAGAGATGATTTAAAGTATATGGGAGGATATGTGTAGGTTATTTGATCTTTTTAATGCCTGTGGCACCTGAGTTATTATATCTTTATTCATTCCTAATATTATTCATTTGTGCCTTCCCCCCGTTTCTTTGAAAGAGATTTGTCAATATTATTAATCTTTTTATAGAACCAAATTTTGTCTTTGTTGTTCCTCTCTATTACACCTATTGTACATTTATTATCTTAAACTCCTACCCTTTATTTTTACTTCCTTCTAGTTTCCTGGCATTTATTTTGCTATTCTTTTTCTAACTTAGTGAGATGAATGCTTAGCTTATTTATTTCCACGCTTTCTTCTTTTCTCATATAAGCATTTAGGGCTATAAGTTTTCCTCTGTTGGTTTATTTGCATCTCTCAGATTTGTTATATAGTATTTTCATTATAGTTCCAGTCAAAGTATTTCCCAATTTCCATTGTGAGCTCTTTGATCCATGAATTATACAGACATGTATTTCTTAATTTCCAAATGTGAAGGTCTTTGATAGTTATTCTTGTCCCTGACTTTCCTCTTAATCACACTAAAGACTGAGCATGTGGTATAACATCAAACCTTTGAAATGTGTTGAAAACTGTTTTACTGCCCAGCACAGAATAATATTCATAAATATTCTGTATGAGTTTGTAAAGAATTTTGTACTGTGTTCTAGAATAAGTCTAGATCAAATGTGTTAATTACATTGCTAAAATCTTATAAAGTCTTACTGATTTTTATCTCCTTTCTTATAAATTTCTGAGACTCATACATTAAAATTTAACTGTGATGGTGGTTTTGCTTATTTCTCCTTTGTATTTCAAATTTTGATTTATACTTTTAAGATTTTGCTTATAAGACCACATACATTTTTAAATTGTTAAATCCTCCTAGTGAACTAAATCTTTTACCATAACAGTTATTTTGTCTGATAGTTATATGACCTTTTTACTCCTAATCTTTTTGTATCCTTATCTGGAAGGGCTTAGCATCTAGAATTTAGATTTTAAAATATAGGTGTATTATGACAATCTTTGTTTTTTACCTGGAATCTTTAGTACAATTATATTTAAAATAATTACTGATATATTTAGATATAAATCTACCATGTTATATCATACTTTCTATTTATCCTTTTTTCTCTATTTTTCTTTATGTTTAATCAATTGATTATTTTTTATTCCTTTTTGTCCTTCCTCTAAGTTGTAAATTATATGTTTTGATTTTTTTCTTCAATTGTCACCCTAGACATGTTCATTCCTAATATATCAAGGTCTCACATTAACCTATATATTATCCTCCTCCCATTTAAAAACCTTTAGTATATGTTAATTACAATGCTTTCAACTTACTTGCTATCGCCATCATGTGTTTCTTTTTTAAATTTTATTTATTTATTTATTTTTGGCTTCATTGGGTCTTTGTTGCTGCATGTGGGCTTTCTCTACTTGCAGTGAGTGGGGGCTACTCTTTGTTGCAGTGCATGGGCTTCTTTCTCATTGTGGTGGCTTCTCTTGTTGCAGAGCATGGGCTCTACGGAGCACAGGCTTCAGTAGTTGTGGCACGTGAGCTCAGTAGTTGTGGCTAGTGGGCTATAGAGAGCGGGCTCAGTAGTTGTGGCGCACGGGCTTAGTTGCTCCACGGCACGTGAGATCTTCCCAGACCAGGGCTTGAACCAGTGTCCCCTGCATTGGCAGGTGGATTCTTAATCACTGCGCCACCAGAGAAGTCCTGCCATCATGTGTTTTAATTCCTCTTTTCAAAGACATAGTATAGTACTATTATTAAAATTTATACAATATTTGTTTTGATTCATTCACATAATGACTTTCTCTGATCTTTCTTCTTTCTTGCATCTCAATATATTTCCTTCTGCTTGAAAATATGAGAGGACAAACTCTTACAAGTTTTGCTTATCTAAAAGTATCTTTGGGACTTCCCTGGTGGTCCAATGGTTGAGAATATGCCTTCCAATGCAGGGGACATGGGTTCAATCCCTGGTCCAGGAAGACCCCACATGCCGTGGAGCAACTAAGCCCATGCATCACAACTACTGAGTCTGCGCTCTAGAGCCCACGAGCCACAACTACTGAGCCCACGTGCCACAACTACTGAAGCCCATGTGCCCTAGAGCCTGTGTGCTGCAACTACTGAGCCCATGCACCACAACTACTGAAGCCCACACGCTCTAGGGCCCCCGTGCCGCAACTACTGAAGCCCGTGTGTCTAGAGCCCGTGCTTGGCAACGAGAGAAGCCACCTCAGTGAGAAACCCATGCACCACAACGAAGAGTCGCCCCCACTCACCACAACTAGAGAAAGCCCACGGGCAGCAACAAAGACCCAATGCGGCCAAAAATAAATAAAATTTAAAAAAATAAATAAATAAAAGTATGTTCATTTTACCCTCATTCCTGAAAGATGTTTTCTGTGATATAGAAATTTGGGGTTGATGGTTATTTTCAGTGGATACTGAAAATATGATTGCTTGCTCTGTCTTCTGGTTTTGCTTCTTTCCTACTGAGCAGCCAGCTTTCAGTAAAACTGTTGCATTTTTAAAGATAATCTGTCATTCTTTTGTAACATTTTTGCAATCTTCTCTTTGAGCATCCTACAGTTTTACTGGGCTGTGCCCATAGGTAAACTTATTTTTATCCTGCTTGAAATTTGTTGGACTTCTAGAATCTGTGGTTGACTTTCATCAGTTCTGCAAAGGTCTCAGCCATTACCTTTTCAAATACTGCCTTTGCCCCTTTCTCTCTTCTATCATACATTTCTAGGTACTTTCTCTCCAGTCTCCCTTTTTCTTGACTTCTCTTGACCTCTCTATAACATTTTCCATTTCCTTTCCTCTCAGAATTACCTTCTGGGTAATTTCTTATCTATATCTTTCACTTCATTAAATCTTTTATTGTGTCTAATTTGCTATTAAAAACATATTCTTGGTTAAAAAATTTTATTGAACTAAGACATGTATTGGCTTTTAAAAAATTACAATTATTATATTTTAGGCATTATAGTTCTGTTTTGGTCTTTGTCAAATTTGCTTATTTACAATCCTCTCATTTATTTCTTGGTATATATTAAATATATGTATTTTATATTACGTACCTGAGTCTTCCAAAAAATAAAGATTTTGAATATCTGATTTTACTATCAGTTGTTTCTGTGGGTTCTAACTCATGGTGCTTCTTTTCTTATATGTTTGGTAATCTTGTTATACTGTGAGATACT
Source organism: Orcinus orca (assembly GCF_937001465.1). Lineage (NCBI taxonomy): Eukaryota > Metazoa > Chordata > Mammalia > Artiodactyla > Delphinidae > Orcinus > Orcinus orca. The sequence continues at coordinate 82,459,271 of NC_064560.1, forward strand.
TTTTAAGGTAAAGGATGAAAGTGGGTTCTTCAAGAATTAATTTGCATTTGTTTCTGTCAACCACCTGGATTAATCCAGCCAGCCTGGATTATTCAACATTCCTAGCTTTTTTTCCCTAGACATTCAGACTGCATCAGGATGCAAACCAGATAATATTTGTGATTGGAGGTTCCTTTTGTCCTTTCTTGTTCTTATATACAGTTGACCCTTGAACAATGCAGCAGTTAGGGGTGCTGACCACCACCACACAGTTGAAAATCCACATATACCTTTTACAGTTGGCCCTCCATATCCATGATTGCACATCCAGGGATTCAACCAACCATGGATTATGTAGTACTGTAGTATTTATTGAAAAAAATTTGCATATATGTGAACCCATGCAGTTCAAACCTGTGTTGTTCAAGGGTCAACTGTACTTTCATTTTTCTTTTATCCATACTTTCTACCACAAAGGTATTGTTTAGCCTGCTCATACTAGCAATATTGCTAAATTCTGGCTCAAGCTTGCAGAGTTACTGTGTTCTAGAAGGTCTCCTCTGAAACTCTGTGTCATTAAGCACCTGTGGGGTACAACATACCATGGCACAAACTCAATGGGTTTGCACAGGAGTTTCATTTTTAGACAATTACAGCAATGTTAAAGCTCTATGGAATAAGAAAAATCCCTCTTAACAATTCCCAGTGGAATGAATATTAGATTTCCTAATAAATCCTTTGGTCATTATGTAGGACATGTATTTCTAGCTCTCTACCTCATAGGCATATGGTAGAATTGCATTTCCTGGTATCCCTTGTAATTAAGTAGGACCATGCAGCTCATTCTGGCCAATGAATCATGGCCAGACAGATCATTTCAACTCAAATATGAAACCCTCTGGCAGAGCAACCCACAGCATTCAGGATGGTGATTGCTCCATCAGTTTGAGATTTTAAGTGACTATGATTATAAAAGCCGGTCTGCCAAATGATAATAATTATATGCTATGAATGGGAAATAGTCTTATTTTTTAAGCCACTAAACTGTTAGGGTTGATAATTACCTAGCCTATCCTGATTGATATTACAAAAGTATTTATTATCCAATCAATAACACATGAAATGCTATATTTCCAACCTGGCACTAGAGTGATTAATGAGGGAATTAGTCAGTTGTTCTTCTCCTTAGCATATTAGACCAACAAAATATTTAGAGGGATAGAATAAAATAATAAATCATTATTCATTCTTTTTCCAAACATGATTTAAAGTCAAGAGTACACCTAATTCCAAACATGGGTGTTCTGGTTATCTATAACAGTATAACAAATCAACCTGAATTTAGTGGATTAAAACAATTTATGGTTTTCTGTGGGTTGACAGCTGGGCAGTTTTTGCTTGGGATCTCTGTGGTTGCAGTCAACTGGCAGCTAAATGTGGATCAACTAAAGGTTCAATTGAGCTGGATGTCTGAGGTGGCTTATTCAAATGGTGGTAGTTGACACTGGCTGTCGGCTGAGAGATCAGCTGAGGCTGGTTCTCTGTTCTCACAACATGGTAGCTGATTGTGTGAAAGAGCAGTGGAAGTATGAGTGACAGGAGATGGAAGCTGCCAGGCCATTTAAAGGCTATGTCCTTAACTAGAACAGCACCATTTCCACAATATTCTGTGGTCAAAGCAGACTGAATGCCTGCCCAGATTCAAAGATTTAGAGAAATAAACTCTTCCTCTTGATGTAGGAGTGGCAAGGTCACACTGCAGAAGAGCATGTGGGAATGAGAGATATTGTTGTGGCTATCTTTGGGAAATATAATCTGACACAATGAGCTTGTATTTAAATTTTTGTATCTGTAGTAAGATGCTAAAATTATGAGAGATAAAACATATTAGATTGCCTAAATAATATATTTTAGAATAAAATATGTAATACCAATACCACATATTTTAAAAGTACAATCTCCAATTTTTATTTACTCCATGGTGTAAAGTAATTCAGAATTGAGGATTTTATGAAATATAATTTTACATATGTTACTTTTCTTAGAATATAAATTTCTCAAGCCCACTGTATCTCTTTTATGACTACCCTCAGCTCCATTTTCCATTTGCACAAATATCTATGATAGCATACAGTGTGCATTTAATAAAAATTAATAATGAGAGTTATGATACCAGATAACTCCTAAATTTAATAAATTCTATATTCACTTATTTTCACAAAAATTCAGAAAAAGCTGAAGACCAAAACTAATGAATGAAAGTAATCTTCAGTGCAAAGCGTTGTTTCATGTGAATAAATTTTCCTTTGGTCTTATGAGTTACTAGTCTTCTCAAATTAATTGCCTGCCAATTCATCTGTCTCTCCAAATTGATTTAAATCTCTATGAAGTTAGGGAACATGTCTATTTTCTTCACTATTATATTCGTTATGCTTATCAGCATAAAGTGTCTAGCACATAGTAGGCACTAAATAAAGAGCTGATCCTAGATATTAACTATGTCTTAAATTTATATTTACAGCGTGTTGCATAAATTGTTTCTTTTCTTTCACAAAATCTATTTTAAATAGACCTAGTCCAAATATTTAGGTGTTTTTGGCATGATGACTTTAGTGAATGTGGACCTACCTTACTAGTTTAGAAAAGTCAAGGTAAATAATGATGATGACAGTAACAAAGAATAAATACAGACTGCTTAAGATCCTTTCAAAAATGACTTATTAATTTAATAACAAAATAAATAAATAATAAAATTTAATAACAGTAACTCTATTAGAGAAATAACTCTAAACAGAAAAACAATCTGGAAAAATAATCTAGAGCTAAAGGGCATATTGATTATTTAGTAGGATAACTACTTTTTGCATTACTTTTTCTTTCCAAAAGCATGTTTTTATTTTGGTTACCTGCAAAGGAAGTAGAGGGCTCCAATGATAAGAGTTCCTAGAAGAACAGCCAATGCCACGAAAGCTGCAAACAGGTCACTTTTAGTTTGGATGCTGGAGCTTGGGAGAAAAACCTCTTCACAACGAGCTCCTGTATAATTTTCAATGCATCTACAGAATAAAATTTTAGATAAAGAACTGCATTCTCTGTTCCATTAACTAGTATAGAAAGCATAAGGTTTCCAGCTGGTATGAAAAAAAAATAAGACTAATTTTCAGATTGTGAACATAGAATAGGCATGCTTTCCTATAATGCTCACAGAGCTACAGTTATAATAAAACAAATTAGCATGTGCAGTCTAATCTTTGCTATCTTCCTTTTCCAGTTTTCAAATTGTTTAGAAATTCCAGAGAAATTATAGAATATTCAGTCCTTTTATCTTTTAGATTTTCAATATGTAATTATCCACACTTAAGTTTATCTGAAATTTATTTTGTTATTTCTGGTATAGATGTGGTTCTAAGTATATTTTTCCTTGACATTGCTAACTAGTTATTCCAACCCCATTTATTAAATAATCATTCCCTTTCCTACTGTTTAACAGTGCCTCCTTTAATGTATGTCAAACTTGTATAAGTAACAGCATTTCTTTATTCTTCAATGATCTATACATCTAATCTTGGGCTTCTACCATATTGCTTCAATACTGTTGCTTTATAATATGCTTTAGTATCCAGTAGTTCTACTCCTTACCTTATTACTTTCCTTTTCTAGAGATTTTGTGGTATTTTCATTTGCCAGCCAAATATTTTAAAGCTAATTACTTTCAGCTCTTTAAAACTATGTGACCATAGAGAGAACCATAATCTTTGGTAATATCAGTCAGTTCCTTTTTCCCTGTTAATATGTTCAGAGATTATAAAACTAGAGATTGATATGAACTAATGAGTTTGGCACCAGATCAATTTCATTATTTCATAGTTGCAGTTAAAATAAAGAATAGTATTTTAATATATACTAATGTTTGTTTATAAAGCAACCCATGAAGTTACAGAGTAAACCAGGGGTCCCCAACCTCCAGGCCACGGACCAGTACCGGTCTGCAGCGGGCCAGCAAGCGAAGCTTCATTTGCTGCTCCCCATCGCTCACATTACCGCCTGAACCATCCCCTTTCCCCACCGGCTCCGTGGTAAAACTGTCTTCCACGAAACTGGTCCCTGGTGCCAAAAAGGTTGGGGACCGCTGGAGTAAACTACATTTAGCAATAATTTTGCGTAAAAAAAATGTGTGTGTATATATATTCTTTAAGCTAGTATTACTCAAAATAGAAATATCTGTTCTACTAAATTAATTCTCCTCCTCACCTCTTTCCAGTTTAGGGAGTATTTACAAATGTTATCTTCTTTTCTCCCACCCTAGTCTAACAAGGATGCAGTCCTAGAAAGTTACATGCTGAACTGATTACTAACAAAGCTTGGCAACTAACGCAATAGGCTAATAAAGCAGTATACAAATAAATAAGAGAAAAGAATATCAAGTTATAGCACAAGGGATCGATTTTACTTAAATGAGCATATGAAAGATGTTTTATGAACCTCAAGCCCTACCCATGGTGAGGCAGTGGTGTTATTGGTTACGGCCTCCACTGAGGGGGGAGGAGTGTCAGTTTGAGCAAAGAAGCAGTTTTGATTCTCACAAACTACTGTAAAGATGGAGTTGAGGAAACAGAAAGGAAAAGAAAGGACAGAATATGAGTGGCAAACTGAAATGCAAGTAAAATACTTTACAAAACACAATTACCTAACGTCTAAATAAAAAATACTTACTTTTTCCAAAGATCAAGTCAGTTAAATAAGTATGAGGAGAAAAAAGATTAAATGAAAATAATTTGTTTCTTTCTCCTCTAGCCCCACATCCCACTTCCAAAAAAGGGAATAAATAATGCACAGAGACACAGACACACACAGGCCTAGAAAGTTAATATAGAGACTACCAAAAAAATCAATACATATGTCATCACAAAATAACCAAAGAAGGAAAGGGGCATTCCACACAGTAAAAAAAAAAAAAAAAGTTCTAAATTTTTCAAAACCAGAATTCAGTAAGTAGTAATTATTTATGACTTCCGAAGGTTTTTAAAGAAAAGATTTAGCCACTGGAAAAGTTACTGTCATCGTTTTAAAATAACTCTCAGGTTTTGAAATGATATTAAAATGGGGTTCAGTTTCCATTTGAATATAGCTAGAACTCTAAAGAAATAAATTCTGAATTGAAACAGTATAATTCTTCTTTATAAGGAAGATTTCTTTTTTAAAATGCTATAAACTCATTACTCAAGGCTGTTCAAGTTTAGGTAAGATTGAACTTCAAGGAAAAAGATGACAAACTAGCTGATGTAACTAACCCTATGTGTTTACTTTGAGCTGGAAGGAGTCAAGAGAATGGTATAAATAGAAGCTGAGTGGTCAGATCAGGCTATAAGCAAACAAACAAAAAAGGCATATAAAGGAAAACAATCAACACTACAGTGTTGTTCTATTGTCTTACAGCAGGGCCAAGCAAACACATGCTCTTGTGGGAAAGTCAAAAGCTGATGGTATCTTTAAATAAAGCAAAGTGAAGAATAAACACATCTTGTTATTATTTAACTAGTCAAATCAGAATTTAGAGAAAAGCAAAGAAATTTAAATATTATGCTGTTATCTAAGAAGTAGAAATGGTTAACCTAAAAATTAATTTAAAAATTTCAGATATGTATCATACAAAAAAGTAAACACAGCCTACCAATGAGTATGTACAAGGATTCCACTTTTTTTTTTTTTTTTTTTTTTTTTTGCGGTACGTGGGCCTGTCACTGTTGTGGCCTCTCCCGTTGCGGAGCACAGGCTCCGGACGCGCAGGCTCAGCGGCCATGGCTCATGGGCCCAGCTGCTCCGCGGCATGTGGGATCTTCCCAGACCGGGGCACGAACCCATGTCCCCTGCGTAGGCAGGCAGACTCTCAACCACTGCGCCACCAGGGAAGCCCAAGGATTCCACTTTTAAAGCTCAAGCTCATTTATGAAAATGTTATGACCCAGTTATGACACAAATATCAAACTTTAGGCAAAGTCAGCTCCTTTAAGGATAAATAAGGGTGAATTAAGAAGATTTAGACAGATAACTAAATGGTAGTACTAGATGAAGCAAAACAGGAAGGTGAGGCATTTGTACCACCATTTCATGCAGAACTAAGTAGCCTTCAGTCTTTATGTAACTTTCTTGCTAAATTATTTCCGGACATCACTTCTGCACAGACTGCCAAGTAGCAAACAGTTGTTCCACCTAATGAGGTGAATACCAAGCACTAGGGTCACACACATTCTCCTGGAACTGAAAGATGATGCTGGAACAGGTACAAATGCTCAACTAGGTGAGAAATTCCAAAACTCAGAATCCAAGTCATAGGGTGCTGGTTTTCTGGCTGAATACCACCAACAATCTTGTCCTTAAACCCAGAAGCTATGTTTAGTACACTGGACATGAAATAAACTCATTAGATTCTACAGCATTCCAGGTAAGTTGTAAGAACCAAGTTTTTAATCATGTAAACAAACAGTGCCATTTAGCTTCAAGAAAGAGTATTGGACTATGAGCTAGAAAAAACTGATTTCTTGATCCCACTCTTATGATTGTTGGCTGTGTGACCTTGGGCAAGCCACTCAAACTCTCTAAGACACTGTAAAAATCAAAATAACACCTGCTTTTGCTATTTCATAGGGCTATTGTCAGAATCAAATAATGTCTAAAAGTGACTTGAACATTGAAACAAACTATGCAAGTGAAACTGAAATTAAAGTAGCTAATAAAATGCTCAAGAAAAATTACAGCCAGAAAAAGTTAAGAGCATGGAGATCAATAAATGTTATTATTATTAAATATTTTTCAGAAACAATAAACAACTTTATAAGAGTCCACTAACCAAATAGTGATTCAACGTCAATGCCACTTCACTTGGGCTAACCTATCCTGGAAAGAAAAAGTATAATATTGGCATATGCCAAAATTGACTTCCAAGTTTGATTCCTACTCTGTAGTAATCAAAGTTCAATCTGAAACCATGAAAAATGGTAACAAAACCAAAATAAAATAAAACTATTAGATTGTTCAAGAAACACAAATTTACCACATGGGCTTAAATCCCTTTCGCATTCCAGGGCTAGATAACAATACACAAACATGCCAACATCCTATGAAACTCCTACTAGATTTTTAGAAGCCAAGAATTCAGGGAAGACTGACTCTTTTATTAGCTAGTGCCATAAATGTAACTTCACTAAGCATTTATTAGATTCTTAATAGTACCTAGAGATAGTTAGCTAATATTCGATCTTGCAAAAGTTTTAATATTTATATGATATTAGCACCAATTAAAACCAATAACTAGTATGCTTCAAGTGTGTAAGTATAATCTAAGTCTAGTAAAAAAGCAAAATCTGTTAGGTTCTTCCAAGATTGACTATGAACAAGATAATTCATGTGCTGAAATGGACTACAGACTATATCTGTATATAAATGAATAAAACATCCTGCATAGAGAATAATTCATATTTGTCATTATGTACGGTATTGTTATAATTTTATTGTGAAGGGTTATAATTTTTTTGCTTAAGTAAATCACTGTGAAAATGTGAAATATTTTACTTACTGAAACTAGCTAAAGCACAGTGAATGAAGGAAGCATGTAAACAAATGATGAGCAGCAGTAGTTTAAAACACAACCTTCATTACTGAATCCATGCATTGGCTATTCTTTTCCGATTAAGACTTTTTGGGAGAGACACCCATAGAATGCTGCCGGGTTCACCAGAGTACTTGGGGAAAATTTTGTGATTAAAAAATGTTTCTTAAATGTTGTCTTCCTCCATGTTAGAAAAATAATGATCTCAATTCTCACCTTATTTTGCTTTCCTCAAGGGAAAAAAAAAAAAAATCAGGGAGGAAATCCAAAACTGCTCTTGACAGATAAGGTATATATATGTTTTAAAAAAATGATCAGGGAGGAAAAGTAAAACTACAAGCAGAAAATATATATATATATTTTGTATTCTATTTTGTTATGATCCTTGGTGTAAAAAATACACATATATTTGTATATACAAAGATTTATTTATACATAAAAACTGGTATAGGTCAGTTCTTCCTTTCTTTTAAGTAATAATTTCAGTAAATATAAAGCTATATTTAGAATTTATAAATGATAAATTATAAATGGGCCTTCCAATTGTAGACATTTTTCACATGTTTTGGTAAAACTTAAAGGACATCAAGACCATAAATCCAGGAACAAATGGAAAGACTTACGCTCTTAAATCACCAGACACTCAATTAAACCACAGTTCTAAACGGACAATATTCATGCTGGCATCTTACCTTCCCAGGCTTCAGGTCTCAACAACCTTCTAATGCAGGGAAAATCTCATGCCCCAACTTGGAATAAGACAAAGAGAAGCCAGCATCAGTTCACTTCCTGACAAAAGAAGTTAAGTATTAGAGCTGAACAAAAGTCACAGTTGTCACTTTGCATGGTATTCCTATGTTGAAAATGAAATCTTACTGGTGAGAAATTGGGATATTTTTCAGGGGCCTTTCAAAGGAAATAGTGGATGAAAAGACACTATCTAAAAGGATAACCAAAATTCAGAAGCAAATGCGTAATCTGATATAACTTATTATGCAACAAATAAGAAGAAAATGAAGGAGCTTTAAAGGAGGACATTCATTATCTTTCACTGGCATTCTGCTTCCTAGAACAGCAATGAGCTAACCTGAGTTAGTTCTGAAGAGTAGCTTCTACTCTTGAACAAGTGACACAACTGAGTAAGACAAATGCTGGTGGAAGACAAGCAGACCTAAGAGAGCAGTTATGTTTCCACTGTTTCAAAACCATATTCTGCTATGTTTGACAAGCAGATGATCTGGAAAAACATGGTTTCAAGAAGATTGGTCCTCTTTTAAGCTTTTGTTCTAAGCATGGTGAGGTCAAGAAAGATATGTCAGTTGTTTCTGCTGAGAATACTAATGAAAAAGCTTTATCAGAAGTAAGGTTACTAATATGAAAAGTGTTAACAAAATGCATAGCTAAATAGAGCAGCTGTTTCGTGCTTTTTGCAACTGTTCTATTATCAGCTTCAAGGCTGTGATTTCCTTTCTGTAAAGGTGTTCTGAAGATCAATCTAAATCCTGATGTTTAATAAAGCATATTGTACAGTGCCCAAAGTCAAAGTAAAAAGGACTTTGTTCTGATTAATATCACAGTAGCATTTTGAATTTTTTTTCTTTGAACCATAACCTTCTACTAAATTTACAGATGAAAAAACAGAAGTCTTACCTAAAAAGAGTGCCAAGAACTAGCCTATGGTAACCAACTGACCTTAAGAAAACTTTAAAATTTTATGTGGTTAATAAAACAACTCATAAAACCCAGATGATTCCTTTTGGAAACTGAGTTTAGTAAAAAGCACACTGAGGTCCAGCAAAACTGTGGACAGACACACACGCAATATACAATTAAAAGAGGCAACGTATCAAATGCAGAAGCACAATAAATGTTGATTTTCTTACATTTTTCCAATTGTGATTCTCAACCTCAATTATTTTACTTTCATAAAACAAGCCTTTCATATATTATAAGTTGGTACTCCTAAATTGCCTCTCTTAAATAGAATTCAGTCTTTATTTTATCACCTGACAAATGATGATTTCTACCTAGCCAACACTGACTGTTGTGGATAGGGGACAAAGCTTGGCTTCTGTCAAGGCAGCAGGGGCCTGCTTTGGTCTGAGCTTGTGGCCCTCTGGGAGAATTCTGGTGATCAGGCTCAGGGAACTGGAGCTTACTAAGTCACTCTGGGTAACTATAGCAACAGATACCCCTTTGCCTGATGTCTTAAAACTCCACCTCCACACTGTGCAATGATTGGCTTCACGGTGATCACAAGAAGCCTGGAGGAAAGTGAGGCAGCAAGGAAAGGCCTCATCCAGCTAGTGATGCAAACATAGGTGAAGACAAATCCTTTCCCCCATCCTTGCTCCACGAACCTATAAAGTTCTAGTTGGAAGGTTGAAAGATTAGGGGCTTTCTGACGTTGTGCCCAAGTTGGCGAAGAGGACAAGGGCTGGAAAGGGCTTCTGCCTGGATTGTTCTCAGTGAAAGACTTTGAAATAGACAAGAAAGATTGTTCGGTGCCCTGTCTAATGACCCTTCTGAGTTATCTGATTCTGTGGGGGCCTGTGCTTTCCATTGTCTTTGAGCTATTTTACAAACTCTGTAAATTGTAGAAAACCTACAATAAATAAATTTTGTCCAGTATAATACAAGAGATTTCCCTGTGGATATTGGTAAGTATTTAGTATTTCATTTCAACATGGCTGATCACCTATACTTACATGTGTGTGTTGTTTTTGTTTTTGTTAATGGCTATGCCATGCGGGCCCGCGGCAGTTAAAGCCCAGAGTCCTAACCACTGGACAGCCAGGGAACACCCAAGTATGTGTTGTTTGAATTCATCTTTGAGTCAGTTGTAATGTCTTATTGGTTCCCTTGTTAATGAATGAGTTAAATATGTCTTTGACACATGTTCATTTTATATTTGTATGAAAATCATGATTTTCCCATATATAAAAATTTATTTTTTTACCAGTTTGAAGGTTGCCCACTGAGATGGATTCATCTGACAGAGCTAGTTAAATGGAGTTGCCAGTGAAGTGCACCTCCTTAATGGCTTAAGCCCAGGCATGTCTTTTCCTGGCTCCCAGAGGTGAATCCCACTCACCAATAGAACTTAAAATTTGCTGGTTCTCTGTTTCTCTAGCTTTTTTTCCCCCTCTCCACTAACTTTATGTTTTATTTTTTTGTCGTTGGTTTAGTTACTACTGATAAGTTATTTTCCCATTAGTAAGAGCAATGGTAAGAAGTTTGGTTTTATAGTTTGACAATCTGATGATCTCTGTAAATGGATGATAGAGACCTACTCAACCAGGTGAAAGGATAGAGACTCTTATTAAAAATTTATTTCTCTATTTTTTTAGCTCAGATCAATTAAAAATTACATACCCACTGGGAAGGAGAGTACCTCTTGGACATTTGGACCAGTGAGATTTTATGTTTCTGTGTTTACTTGATCTGTGCCAAAGTTATAGGTCTGAAGCTATAAGCTCTCTCTGTGCCTATGTGTCAAACTCAGAAAGGCCTTTACCTCTTACTCTCTGTGAAATTTCTTTCTTTCTCCAGAGGATACTAAAAAATGATAGTATAAAGACTCTTAAATGAAAGAAGCTCTGTTCTGATTGACTTACAGAGATAAACAAGCTCTTACATAAATTCAGTATTGCTAAAATTACCAGAATAGGAAATCGAACTTCTAATACTTTATTTTTTAAAATTTTATTGAAGTATAGTTGATTTACAGTGTTGTGTTAATTTCTGCTGTACAGCAAAGTGACTCAGTTATACATATATATTCTTTTTCATATTCTTTTCCATTATGGTTTAATCACAGTTTATTGACTATATTAATAATTCCCTGTGCGAAACAGTAGGACCTTGTTGTTTGAACTTCTAATGCTTTAAACATACTAAAATAAAATTCTTCTTGCTAAAACTAAGAAACATTTTAAGAATCCAAGTTCACATTAATAAGAGTAAATCTTTGGTAAACAATACTAGCTTAATAATTTTGGCTTAATAAAACAGCTATATATTTATCAGTATTAGGTATAACAGAAGCATATATTTTATTCCACTTGGGTTTGCTTTTCCTAAAATTATACAGGTTTACTGATCAAATAAGCTAATATTACTCCTACATATTATTAAAAACTATGAAAAATGAAAACTGTATTCAATTAAATTCAATCATTATTCTGACAAACATTTATTTCAACCATAATTATGTTCTGTAGTATTTATGTTTTGTAGTAGATAATTTCTAAGATAAAAGCTTGAATTTATATTATTTTTTTTTTAAACATCTTTAGTGGAGTATAATTGCTTTACAATGGTGTGTTAGTTTCTACCTTATGCGGCTGCTTCCCACTAGCTAGCTATTTTACATTTGGTAAGCTATGTATGTCCCTGCCAGTCTGAATTTATATTAAATTGAATTAATGGATATTATTAGACACAGGTAATTTTTAAGTAAGATAGAATACTGAAACATTAATCATTAAGTATAATTTCAAGTTTATATAATTTTGCTTCTGAAGGTTACAGCTTTGGTCATGTTAATGAACATATTCATTTTTGCCACATTAAGGAGTCATAGAAGAGATGTGTGTGGCAGTAGAAAGTTGTAATATGTGAGTTCATGACTTTGCAAGTCTACTAAATTGCTTGTGTATGCCATACAGTTCTAAATTATCCACTACCCCAGTGTACTCTGTGAAACAGAAGTTAGTTATAGTTACTTGGCTGAAAGATATGAGTAATGAGACTATACTTGGAACAACTGTGACGGAGAAACACAACTCTGTGTGTACTTTTGCTTTCCAAGGGTAGATGTGTCTGAAAGCTGCAGTTTGCAGTAGTTCTCAGGCTTTTTAGTCTCTAGTCCAAAGGACTCTAGGACTTACTGAGGACTCCAGAGAGCTTTTGTTTACATGGGTTAAGAAACTATTGGTATTTATTATATTGGAAAGTGAAATATAAATTTACAAAAATACTTTTATTATTTTATTTAATTTACAAATACTTTATTGATTCACTTGAAGATAATAATATGAACACACAATGTGTTATAAATAACATCTCAGTATTATAAAAATTGCTTCAACGGGTAAAACCCCTGAAAGAGAACCAGGTCAGTTTGTTCTAATTAGAATATGGGAAAGTGTAGTGAACAGAATTTAGAAAATAAACTTTATTTTGTCTCATTGATTAAAGAGTTTATTAAATATTAGTTCTCAGGCACCTATCTTAACCAAGTGCCAAAATCTCCTCTGACAACTTTTTTGATTTTGTCTTCTCAAAATTGGATCCTAAATATAGAAGAAATAAAATAAAAAGTCACCCAAAACTGTATTTGAGATTTCTCAGAGAAAATGCAGAAAATCACAAATTTTCTTTGTCTTTTAAAAACAGAGATGATAGAAATAATTATAACAGTAAAATAATGAACAAAAATCTATGAAATTTCCTGGAGATCTGTCAATGCCTTTGCTGCACATAATTTTTTCTTTCTTTTTTTTTCGGCCACACTGTGCAGCGTACAGGATCTTAGTTTCCCAGGGATCAAACCCGTGCCCCCTTCAGTGGAAGCACAGAGTCCTAACCACTGGACCATGAGGGAATTCCCGGTCCATAGTGTTTTTAATCTTAGGGCAAATGCCAATCAAAACTCTTATTAAATAGTTGTACACTATACTTCCAACAGAGAATTTTACCCTTATTCACCCTGATATTATTAACTGGCTCACAGCCATTACATATCTGTCATCTGTGTAGTTTTGTTTTAATGTGATGCATGTCAGAAGGCACTGCTACAGGCTATAAGGCAGGGTTTGTATTCTGAACTAAAAAGGACAGTCCCAGAGCCTCATGGACAAAGAATGTACCAGGATTGCAAATTTCTGACACTTAAAAAAAAAGATTCTTGGGTACAAGCTTCTGAGGTGACTGGACTGAATCAGGATTCTTTATAGTTCAAAATCAGACAGCCTTGTGAAAGCAGGTTGTTAACCCAAGATCTCAAGGAGCACAGGACTGAATGAATTGATGAGAATTTATTGTGGTTATTTGTTTAGGACAGTGTTAATACTGTAATGACCTATTTTTCTTATATTAAAAAAAAAACCCTTCTCTTTTTTCTTAAGCTACCCATAACCCACAACAATTTAGTAAATAGTACTTCTGTAAAATGCAACAAAATACTTTGAAATGTTATCTGATTCTCATTAAGCAACCCCTGACTCGCAAATTCAGAAACTATTACTGAGTCTCCTTAATCTTCATGGCAATATAGTTATTTGCATATGTCCAACAAGAACCCGTTCTTCTTTTCATTAGGACAAAACTGGACAAATCATTTGATCAACCAAGGCCTCCCATGGACTATCGTTTCTGAGAATGACTGTCTTTGAATTAGGTAAGTCAAGCCACTTTTACAAAACAAAAGCTGACTTTACATATGGATCCAAAATCTACAAAGCAGTAAAAATGGCCTGGTACCTGGCTTATAGGTTCAAGCCCTCAGGAGGTAAGGAAGTCACTTATTGGCAGGCCAAGAACCTTAGCAAATTTGGGGGACTCTGAGAAAAGAGAAACTCACCAAATTTACAGGTACTCTACAAGTGAAATCTGGTATAGTTAGTTTCTTAGGCTTGGTTTTCTAGCCCCTCAACAACAAATAATAGAGGCTTATAAAGTCAATTCCAAGATTCTTTATGAAAACTTTCAAACAGAAGTTAATTTTGTAACTGTCATGGATGTTCAGTACTGAATTGCAAAATTCAGTAATTCTATATATTTAACTAATGCTCTTATTGCACTAGCATTTTTTACACCAAGAATAATTTTTTGGGATTATATAACTACAAGGGATTTTCACTTTCCAATATAGAATAATTTTTTGGGATTATATAACTACAAGGGGGAAGACCGTTATGAAAAATTATGAAAGACTTTGAAACAGACCAAAAAAAAAAAAAAAAGACTACTGGGTGTTCTGTCCAATCCATCCTTCTGGATGATCTGATTCTTTAGGGGCCTGCATCTTTCATTGTCTTCCAGCTGTTTTACAACTCTGTAAATTATAGAAAACTTAGAGTAATACAAATGATTCTTTTCCATAGAAATTCAAATGAATTTTGTCTGGTGGAATACAATTGATTATTGCCCTGTAGATATTGAATAGTTTTGCATGTATTTGTAAACTTCTTTCAGCATTCCTGATTATATATGCATCTGTTGCTTTGAACTGGTTTTAACATCTTACTGGTCCCCTCATTAATTAATGAACTAAACAATGTCTTTCATGTGTTCATTTACATTTGTATGAGGTCAGGCCTTCACCGTTTTTTTTAAAAAAATTATGTTATAACATCAGGAAGGCTGACCCAAGGCTACAGAGCCTGGGAAGGTTCTTATCCCTCCAATTAGGTTGCAAAGATAGAGGGGAGCAGAAACTACATGATCATATCTGGGAATTTTATGACACATTAGGCCTTGAGGGTACCTTACACCACACTATCATTCGACTTTCAGACAATGACCTTCAAACATGTTTTCAGGAACATATTATATGTGAAAATTAAAGGTAAGATAAAAGTCATGATAAAACAAACTACCCTGGATCAAACTCTTTTACTAGAAAAGAACCATACTTTTGCAATTTTTTCTACTACCCTATTTTTAACAACTAAGTAGGTAAAAGTAAAGAAAATGTAATTTCTTTCAGAATCAAAACATGCCATGGCATACGACCCAGCAATCCCACTACTGGGCATATACCCCGAGAAAACCATAATTCAAAAAGAGTCATGTACCACAATGTTCACTGCAGCTCTATTTACAACAGCCAAGACATGGAAGCAACCTAAGCATCTGTCAACAGATGACTGGACCAAGAAGATGTGGCACATATATACAATGGAATATTAGTCATAAAACGAAACGAAATTGAGTTATTTGTAATGAGGTGGATGGACCTAGAGTCTGTCATTACAGAATGAAGTAAGTCAGAAAGAGAAAAACAAATACCATATGCTAACACATATATATGGAATTTAAAAAATAAATAAATAAAAAATAAAGACGCAGATGTAGAGAATGGACTTGAGGACACAGGGAGGGGGAAGGGTAAGCTGGGATGAAGTGAGAGAGAGGCATGGACTTATTTATACTACCAAATGTAAAATAGATAGCTAGTGGGAAGCAGCCACATAGCACAGGGAGATCAGCTGGTGCTTTGTGGCCACCTAGAGGGGTGGGATAGGGAGGGTGGGAGGGAGATGCAAGAGGGAGGAGATATGGGGATATATGTATACGTATAGCTGATTCACTTTGTTATATAGAAACTAACATACCATTGTAAAGCAATTATACTCCAATAAAGATGTTAAGAAAAAAATGCCATGGGTTAATTTCTGCCACATGTACACTGTAATATAACAGGAAAATAATCTCAAAAATAATATAAAAAGGAATGTCAAGCAATAAATCAACTGGAATTTCTTTTATCTTACAAACAAGTAAATGATAAATTAGTAAAATCCATCTAGATTGGGCCTAACAAATTTAGTGGCAGCTTTGATGAGATATGGGTAAAGGACTTCCTAATAGCTAGGCAATTGGTGCCATGAGATTCAGCTGCTCTCAATCCTCTTTCTGCAGATAAAGTTAAAACGCCAATATCTTTGGGAAAACTAATACATTAAGCTACACTGTCATTTAAATCTCCATGTGTACGGAAATTTTCAGAAAGAATTTTTAAAACAGAAAGAACATGGAAAGAATGTATAATAGAAGGAAAAGAATCATGACACAAGAAGAGGTAAAAAGATAAAATTTTGCTACTTCACCCTTGGCCCCTGATTAACAACCACCTTTTTCTTGGACAGAAATTAGAATACGTGTTCCTAAGAGAAGTCTTGGGTACACAAAGGTAAGAAGGAGTACAGCAGTAGAAAGGGCTAGTGGCCTGAAATAAGTTACTCAAACTTGGGGCCTCACACCCTCTAAAAGGGACCTTGGGATGATCCAATGAGATCATGTATTTCAAAGCACCTGGCATATCAAGGTGATCAAAAATGTTTATGAACAAATAAATGATCGAACAAACTCTTGAACATGAGCTGTGGCCTGACTGTTGTTTTCCTAATTTTATGAATGGTGTTAGCAGAGAAAGTCTGAGAAGGAAATGAATAAATGGAAAAAGGAATAATGCAAATTAGACACACTAAACAAAAGCCTAGTATGTGGATTTCTGAAATTTATTTGTAAAACCAGAGTAAATTATATAGAGTATCTGATTAACTACAAAATATACTATATACATACGAATCTATGAAGATGTATAATAATTACTCAGTTTCTGAAATTTCTTTAAAAAGTGTGAGGTAGTTACACATACATTTTCTTTAAAAGTGAGTAAAAAGCTAATGATATGACTGAAAATCTAAAACTTGTGCTATATTTTCTTCCTATTGTATTAACATTCTCAGTTGAAGTTCGAAAACAATAGTATCCTTTTACTCCAGACTATAAATTACAGTAAATTCTTATAATGACAACATAAGTCCATAATAGAAATGCTGACACCTGAATAACAGTGGAACAGCTCAGCATAGCTATAGTTAGGCAGTAATAGCATTAGCCTGTGCTTATATCAGCAAAACTCTTTATATTATTCTTTTCTTATCTCCAAATTGAATGGATTTTGACACCCCCCCTTTCTTTTGTAGTTGGGCTAACTCTCTCTCTCTGCATATAAAATATATTTATATATACCCACAAACATATCTTACTTCTATATTTCCAAGCAATGTATTATGTGGGAAATACAATTTTCTGTTTTAATGAACCTAAATATGTAGGTTTAGAGTGAGAACACACAAACAAATAATTCTATCTTGGTGCCATTTTGAAAATATTATTTGTCAAGATCAAAATAGCTAAAATTTAACTGTTTTTACTATTTTTATCTGATAATCTTATAACCCATTCAAAACACATATATGAGAGAGAATTTTGCTTCAAAAGAGTCCACAATCTAAAACTGGACAACATGAACCAACTGTTCAGTAGTAAAACAAATTAGTTTCAGAACAAACATTAACTGATAAGAATGCATTTCAAGGATTTTTTTACTAGGCACATAAGAAACTGTCAGCTTTCCCAAAACATCTTGACTCCAGAGGATAGTAAAAGCAAAAATAGAGATTAGTGAAAGGAATAGTGTGGGTGTACTGAAAAATATTGGATAAATTCAAAATAAATAAAAAAGTTTTCTTTGAGGACTTCTTAACTGATGTTAATTAGTATAACCAAATACAGCAAACCAATAGATAGTATGAGGAAGAATACCCCCAGTATGAAAGTCAGACACAATCTGGGGTATTTCCAAACGAAATGGTAAACTTTCAAGGTTATCTCTGGCATCATTTCACCTCACTTTTCAGTTTTCTGTTGCCACATGGCACCCACTCCCGAAGCCTTGAGTCTTAAAAGGTACTTAGGACATCCTACCGCAGTGATATCCAGAAAAGATCCCATGCTCCAGACCACTCTCTGCCTCCTCCATCCATCAGAGACACTTCGCTCAGTTCTGATAAATTGATTCCTAATACTAAGTAATACTAATGACCAAAGCATTAATCCTTGGAGGATTATTTGCATATAACAGAGGACCTCACAATTCACAGAAAATAATCAAGTCACATCAGTCAAGATCTTTACACATTTAGCTAGATTTGGGTAATAATAATTGGCTACATTTATTCCCACTAAAGGGAAGTTGAGCAATTAATCACCTAAAGAATTTAGATATCCTCAAGGAAAACTTTCTGTATAACTAAGGCTCCTCTCAATTTAGATCATTGTTAGAAAAAAAGGACTATTTCATATTCTAGCTTGAGAAATACACATCTATCCTTTAATCCTTACCAATGTTATATATGTTATTCTTTATCATTTAATTACGTGTGTTTGAGACAATAATTCTCCTTTTCCTTAATACGACTGGAAATATGGCAGAAACAGCTAGATATCCCCTACTCCCATTATCCTTTTATCCTTTCTCTTCTCCAATTACAGAATCCTTAGCTAGGCACAGGGCTGCATGAAATAAAGATTGCATTTCTAAATCTCACTTTAACTGAGGTATAGCCATGTGACTAGGTTCCAACTAATAGAGTGTGAGAAAAGTGATGGGTGCAACTTCCAACTTCGAGAAAATATCCTTAAAAGGAGTAGAAGTGTCTCCTTTTCTTCCCTCCTACTTTTTGAAAAGATGTAATCCACAGATTCTAAAATATCTGTGAGAAATATCAAAAGAAGCTGAGATGGGGCAGGTGCTACAAAATAAGAGCTTGAGGGACTATGAAGGAGGGAGAACTCCGTGTGTACCATTTGCTTCCTGGAAGGTGAAAGGCTCATTTTGACTTCCAAGAATCTGGTTTCTTGTTTGCAGTGGCCTGAGAAGGAACCAGGAGCACAGGAATGGTGAGACACAGTGGCAGAAATGTGCAAGTATGCAGAGCATGGAGGAAATATTGAACCTGTGAGCCCAACTTCTGGAAGGCAGCTAGGAGACAAACTTCAGCTAATCGTGACATGATTGCAGAGGCACTGGCAAAAGCGCAAGCAAGGAGCACTGAATATATTCAACTACAGAACAAAGACTAAAACAGATGAGGGAAAGTAGTGACAAAACAAATGAAAATGTCATATACTCTGACAAAGTAGAAATTGTACCATTTACAAAAACTGGGAAGAGAGTAAGGAGGATAGGGGTAAAGTGAGGACTGAGATCTAAAGCATACGTTGGCTGGCAGTCGCGGCATGTATTTAACATTGAAACATCAAGTAGTAGAGAAGTATAAGCACATTAAAGATTTTTTAAAAAACTGAAAACGTAAAGCAGAAACTAACATACCATTGTAAAGCAATTATACTCCAATAAAGATGTTATTAAAAAAAACTGAAAAAGAATATCACTGTCTAAAACTAAAGGGAGAGGCAGGGAGAAGAGAAAGGATGCTCATCTTCATCACCGTTCATAGTAGGGAATTAATAGATGCTACCTAAAGAAATGGGGTGGGAGGATTTGGAAAGATGACAGGAACAAAAAATAACATGGCTGAATTAAAACCAAACACATGCTGCACCAATAAATAAAAAGGGGTTTCAAAGAAAAAGATGCTCATATTGCTCACGATGCTAAACTCAACTCTATGCTGCATTTATGAGGCATATCCAGAATAAAGTAATTTAGAAAGGAAGAAAGTGGAAGATAGAGGAAAGGCAACCAGGAGTCATGATTTTAATATTAGACAAGGTAGAATTCAGGCCAAAAAGCATTAAATTAGATGAAGAAAGGTACTTCCATAATACAAAGATCTAACTCACAATGAAGACATAACAGTTATTAATATCTTCACAGAAAATAACAGAGCAGCAATAACCATGAAATATTAATTGCAAGAGATAAAGGAAAAGCCAGAAACAAGAGTAGTAGTAGAAGACTATAATTTACTTCTCACAGTCCATGACAAATAAAATAGACAAAAATTATGTAAGAATAAAGAACCAAATAATATAATTAAGATGACCTGATTGACACATTAAACTTTTTGCCTTAAAAATAGTGTAATCCTTCTATATAAATATCCAAGGAATAGTTCAAAATACTAAATATTAAACCACTAAAAATCAAAACAGAACCTTAATAAATTCCAAAAGGGAGAAATATTACAGAGACCATCCTGATAATACTGCAGGGAAAAAATGGAGATAAATAAAAGCAGAAAACAAAAGGTCTTTCCAAGTGGAAGTTCCTTGGGTCAAGAGGAAATTAAGAGCAAAATTATAGCATTTCTAGAAAATCACAGATTAGAATCTATAGGATACGGCTAAAGCAGTGTTCAAAGCAAAGTTCATTAGTTCTAAATACTTACATTAATAGGAAAGAAAAACTGAAAACAAGTTAATAAGTCCTCTTGATTAAAAACAATGATATAATAATTAAAAGGGAAATAGAAGAACTTAAGATAAAGGCAGAAATAAATGGGTTAGAAAACAGAAAAAAAAAACCCCAACAATAAACAAATCTATGAGCTACTTCTCAGTAAAATAACTTTGGGAGAAAGCACATTGTGGTGGATTAAAGATGGCCATAAAGTCTTTGTCACTCTCCTCATTGAGTGTCAGTCTATTTCCCCTCCCCTTGAATCTATGACTTGTTTTGGGAAGTAGAATGTAGGAGATAATGCTTCATAATTTTCAAAGTTACACCTTGAAAGAGATCTGCCTGCATCTATTTGAATATTCCCTCTTGATCTCTATGTGAGAAGTCTGACTACCCTGTTGGGACAGAGACTTGAATCCACTTTGGATGTTTCAGAAACCACCAAGCCCCTAGCTGAACACAGCCCTATACGACATAGAAGAGAAGAAAAACCCAGTATCACTCTGCTTGAATTCCTAATCCACAGAATTGTGTGCAAATTATAACATGGTTGTTGTTTTAAGCCACTGAGTTTTAGGATGTTACACAGAAATAGATAACCTTAGAATAAGGTGTTGGTGCAACTAAAAACCTAACATCTGTGGCATTAGATTTGAACCAACAATACGTGGAGGCCTCAGGGGCAGAGACTGTTGGTAGAGACTACAAATATGGTGAGGAAATGCTACTGGAAGCTGAATGTAGCCTAATGAGTGACCTTTTGATACCATGTGGAGTAGAACTGCCTACATAAGACCAGTACAAATTCGTGTTCCATGAAATTATGAGCAAATAAAATGGTTGTTTTTAAGTTACTGATTTTTAGAATGGTTTGTTATACAAAATAGATAACCAAAATACAAATGCATAAGACATGATAAAGGAAATAACCACAAAGATGAAGAATATTTTTTAAAATCATAAAAGAGGCTATTTTAATAAATTCTTTACATATAACTTTGGAAACCTAGATGAATTGGATAATTGTATAACAAAATATAATTTACCAAAAATGACCCCAGATGAAATACAAAATCTAAACAGGCTGATTTCCAAAGAAGAAAATCCAAACAGACCATTCTCCATACAACAAATTTGTCAAGGAGCTATCCCTAAAAAACTAGACCCAGACAGTTTCTCTATAGAGAATTCTACCGAACTTTAAAGATTAGATCATTTTGATGCTAAACTGTTCCAAAGCAGTTACAGCACAAAAAAGAAAGAAAAAGAAGGAAAATACTCAAATTCTTTCAAAGAAATAGGATAATCATTGATCCCAAAACCTAACAAAGATTTTACAAATAAGAAAACAATAGGCCAATCTCACTTACAAATATCAAAGCAAAAATCCTAAATAAAATGTAAGTAACAAGAATCAGCAGACCGCTAAAAGAATAAGTGAGTTGTATTCCAGGAACACAAAAATGGCTCAAAATCAGGAAATCTAACAACATAATTCATCATGTAAGTAAAGTTAAAAACAAAAAACACAATCATGTTCATAAACTCTGAAAAGGTATTTGATAAAATTCAACAACCATCCTTGACAACAACGACATTTGATGAATGTGAGAGGTTTCACTTCTGGGTATGACTTGCTAAGATGCTACAGGATGACCACCACTCCCAGCCCCTGCAGAAAACTCTGAAGATCTGGACAAAATATGAAAAGCAACTACCTGAAAGTCCCAGAGAATGAACAAATACAGAGTCTATTGGGGAGTTCATGCTCTGTTGAAGGAAGAGAGGCAATGAGATAGTGTAAGTTCCTATTTCTGCAGCTTTTAACCTGGGGCTGAGTGTGGCTTAAGTAGTGAGTAGAGCAGCAGTGGGGCTTTACATGGAAAAACTCTTTCTGGTCTGGGAAACCAGAAAAAAGAAGCTAAGAAGCCACAAATGCTGAAAGAGTGGGAGAATCCTAGATGAGAAAAAGCCAGAGAGGGGATCCCCAAATTCTGTCTACACCTAGCTCAAACTGACCCCTGAACCATGCATGCTCAGAACAAATTCAAAACAACCTAGGTAAAAACAAAGTATCAGAACAGAGACTGAAGCTACCAAATAAGAGACAGTGTTTGCAGTAAACACAGAAAACCATGCTCATCAGAGAGAAATAACAGAATTTAGAATCTCCACGATTTAACACTCATGTCTAAGAAACAATCCCAAATTACCTAGCATACAAAGAACCAACCCCCCCCCAAAAAAGAGAACATTTTCAAGAGAAAAAAAGATGAACTGAGTTCAAAGTTAAGATGAATCATATATTGGAACTCAAAGCCCAGAATTTTATTTTATTTAATTTTTAATTTAGCCGCACGGCTTGGCTTGTGGGCTCTTAGTTCCCTGACAAGGGATTGAACCCTCACCCTTGGCAATGAAAGTGCAGAGTCCTTAAAAGGCTAGAATTTTTTAAGCCACTAATATGACTATCTTTAATGAAGTAAAGCAAAACATGTTTGGAGTGCATGAAAATCTCAGCAGAAAAATGGGAGGTCTCAGCAGAGACACAGAAACAAACAAACAAAAGGAAATCCAAGAACTGGAATTAAAAAAAAAATTCAACAAAATAGAAATACATGGGTACTTACTAACATGATAGAATTTATCTACCTCACAACCAAATGTTAGCATCAGGTTTACTGGTGGAAATACTAAAGGCATTCCCACTAAAGTCAAAACAAAAAAAGGACACCATTGCCATCACTATTATTTAATATTGTACTGAAGATCCTAACAGTGCAATTATATAAGATATAGAAATAAATGTCACAGCAATTAGAAAGAGGTAAGTACTATTTATAGATGCTATGATTGTATACCTTGAAAACCCAAGGGAATCAAATGAAAAACTCCAACAAATAGAAATATAATTCAATAAGAGAGTGGAGGAAAATTAATATATAGAAATCATCAGCTTTGTTACTTATAAACAATAATTAGAGATAGGAAGAAAAGGTCTCAATCACAAGAGAAACAAAATGATGAAATAACTAAGAGCAAATTTAAGAAATATGTAAAAACTATTTGAGGAAAACTTTTAAAGATATTCTAAGTAAAACAGATTCAACTTCAGAAGCATAAGTTCTAAGTTAATTTATGAATGTAAATGTTATCCCAATATCCAAAGACAGAAACTATAAAGTTCCTGAAGAAAACATAGGTAAATTCTATGGTTTGATGATCTGCTAGGAGGACTCAAAGGACTCAGCATGTAGTTGTACTCTTGGCTATGATTTATTACAACAAAAGGATACAAAACAAAACATGCAAAGGGAAAAGGCACATCGGTTGAAGTCCAGAGGAAATCAGGCAAAAGCTTCCAAGTGTGCTCTCCTAGCAGAGACACAAAGGACATACTTAAGTCCTCTAGCAATGAACTGTGACAATATATGTGAAGTTTTGTCTACCACGGAAGCTCATCAGAGACTAAATGCCCAGGACACATACTAGAATTGCAGACTCTCACAAGGAAAGCATGTATTCAGCATAAACCACACTATTTATAGAAACAATTTAGGCACAGTGAGACACCCTTATGATATAAGAAGTATATATAAACATACGGAACTGTTTACCAGCCAAGTTCCCAGACACCAGCATGGGTCAACTTTACAAACAGGTCCTTCTAAGAACAGCAGTCACAGGACTGCTATATTAACTGTTTTCTGCACTTCTTGAATATGAAAAGCCTAATTATCAGTCAACATCCAAAAACCATATGAGATTGATAAAATTAACTATGTAAAAATTTAAAAAATCTTATTTGTGGCCAAAATTCACTAGGAGTAAAGTTACAGATAAGTGAAAATTTATGAAACTGTGAAAGAATTTTTACAACTCATATCTCAGACAAAAAGATAC
This sequence comes from Orcinus orca, assembly GCF_937001465.1. NCBI lineage: Eukaryota > Metazoa > Chordata > Mammalia > Artiodactyla > Delphinidae > Orcinus > Orcinus orca. Next base: position 82,483,702 of record NC_064560.1, read on the forward strand.
TATATCTTTTTATAAATCCTTATTATATAAAAAGCCCTGAAAAATGAATCCTAAAAGGACTACAACTTAATAGAAAAACTGAGAAGAAAAAAAAAACATTGACAGAAAAAGAAATACAAATGTCTCAACCTCACCTACCATAAGATAAATGTGTCAGACAGAGAAAGACAAATATCATATGATGTCGCTTATATGTGGAATCTAAAAGAAGGGTACAAATGGACTTATTCATAAAACTGAAATAGAGTCACAGATGTAGAAAACAAACATATGGTTACCAAGGGGGAAAGGAAGGGAGGGATAAATTAGGAGATTGGGATTGACATATACACACTACTATATATAAAACAGATAACTAATAACCTACTGTACAGCACAGGAAACTCTACTCAGTATGCTGTAATGACCTATATGGGAAGAGAATCTAAAGAAGAGTAGATATATGTATAACTGATTCACTTTGCTGTACAGCAGAAAATAACACAACATTGTAAATCAACTATACTCCAAAAAATATTAACTTAAAAAAAACAGATAATGTGAATTAAGGCAACACTCAGATACCATTTCTCACCTATCAGATTGGTGAAAGTCCAAATTTAGACAGCATACTCTGCTGGGAAATGAGGCACTCTCAAACACAGCTGGTAGGAATTCAAACACCTATGCAGAGCAATTCAGCAATATCTACCCATATTACAAATGCATATACCCTTGACCTAGTCAAATTCTTGGAATTTACTTGCACTCTATAAAATTACATACATATAAGGTTATCCACTGTAGCACTATCTGCATTAGCAAAAGATGAGAAACAACCCAAATGTCCATCAAAAGGGTTAAATACACCATACATAAAACATAATACTATGCAATTTTAACAAAGTTGTTGCCTTTTGCCATGGAAAGATCTCTAACATGTATTATGAAATGAAAAAAGCAAAGTAGAAAACAGTGTTATGATTTATAGAAAATAAGATTTCAGGTTGGTTTTGGCTTATACACGTGTAAATATATGTTAAAGATAAACAATACATAATATTAGTTACTTGTGAGTAGAAAATAGGCAAATAGGTGAAAACAGTTTATACTGTATATCTTTTATTATTGCTTAATTGTTGGACCATGTAAATTTATTATCCAATTTTTAAAATGTCAATGTATTCTGTAACCAAAACTGAAGCAACCTTAGGAGATGGTTGCTTACGGAATAATCTTAGCATGAGTTAAGACCATGCCCCAGGCCTGTTGTTCATATTTTTGCCAGACACTGGTAGCCAGCTCAGAGGCAAAGTTGGAATGGAAAGGATAAACTAAGAGGACATTAAGTGAAAGACCTAAAATTTAAAGTTAAAAAAACTGTTCATGTTAGGTCTCTAGCTATGGTTATTCGCACACGGAACTGAGTGGAAACAAGGACACATCTAGAGCCTAGTAATGATACTGAGCAGATGATGCCCACAAGCATGTAGACCCCAGACCAGTTGGACCTGAACGTTGATGATGCTGACTCCTACTTATCTCACCACCAACCCATCAGAAGAATGTCCATGAGCCGATCACGCCCTCTTTGAACAATTACTATTAAACTTCTATCTTCTCCAAGGGGGGGGACACATGGTTTTTCGTGGCAGAAGCCCACTGTGTCCCCCTTTGCCTGGTGAAGTAATAAAGCTATCCTTTTCTACTTCACCCAAAACTGTCTCCAAGATTTGATTCGGCACCGGTGTACAGAGAAGCTGAGCTTTCAGCATCAGTTAAGTTTTTAAGTGGACTGCATTACCAAAGAAACCACAAGTCAAAAGCCTGTTCAAATCCTAAAGCAATCTCTAGACCTCCAAATCTAAACAGCTGGGACTTGGCTATGAAAACTTTGTAGTCCTCAAGAGGGATGAAGGGTAGCAGAATATGCCACCCCAAAATGTGCCACTCTGAAATAAGGATTATTTTCAGCTGAAGGAAAGTGAGAAGAACCAGACACAAGAAAAATTATCTGTCCTTCTCCTCTCTACCAGGGAGAGCAGGACGATTCTTCATCTCCAGACTACTCTAGATTCTAATCAACCTGTAGGTTGACACCAGAGGAATCTATGTGGCAAAACTTACTAACTAGTCCCTATCTTCCATTAAGTTTTCCTCATATATTTACTTTCCCACAGGTTGCCACCCTTGAAAGCCTAAAATCCCTTCTCGTCGTTACTTCTCTACAAATTTGTGGTTCTTTGTTCAGATGCTGTATAAGCCCCAAATTTAAGCTAACCCTTTGAGTTACCCATCACCAAATACTCACATGTGTTTTTCACAATATATGCATTAATAAACTTCTGTTTTTCTCTTTTTTAACCTGTCTTTGTCAGTCTAATTTGCAAGGCCTCAACCAAGGAACCTAAGATGGGTAGAGGAAAAATATTTTTCTTCCCTACTAGGATACATACTTTACAATGGCTACACTCAAGTGGAAAGAAAATCAATGGCGTCTGACCCCAAGACGACCTAGATGTTGGAATTAGCAGACAAGAATTTTATATCTCAAGGCTTTATGCTCAAGGATATAAAAGAAAATATACTTGTAAGCAATGAAGAAATAGGATAGCTCAGCAGAAAAATAGGAAATATGAAAAAAAATTAAAATGGAAATTTTAGAACTATTAAATACAATATCTGAAATAAAAAACTGACTGGATGGGCTTAACAGCAGATTGTAAAGAACAGAAGAGTCAGTGAACTTAAAGACAGATAAGTAGAAATTATCTGTTTAAAATACAGAAAAAATTTTTAAAAAAGAAAGAAAAACCCTATGATCTGTGGAACAGTATTAAAAGGTCAACATATTTGTAATTGGAAACCCAAAAGGAGAGAAGAGAGAGAATGGGGCAGAAAAAAGAATATTTAATGAAATGATGGCCCCAAATTTCCCAACTTCAGTGAAAGACAAATTTGCATATTGAAACTCAGCCTACACCTAGCAAACTTAGGCACATCACAGTTAAAGGGCTGGGGGAAAAGAGAGAAAATCTTGAAAGCCATCAGAGAAAATGACACAGTACATATGGGGAAACAGTAATATGAATGACAGCTGATTTTGTATCAGAAGCTATAGAGACCAGAAGATAGTAGAAGGAAATATTTAAAGTGATGAAAGAAAAAAATTGAACCCAGAACTCTGTATCTTGCAGAAATATGCTTTAAATATGAAGGCAATAATAGCAGCATTATTCAAAATAGCCAAAAAGTAGGAAACCCCTCAAATGTCCATTAACTGATAAGTGGATAAATAAAATGTATATCCACACAATGCAGTATTATTTGGCAATAAAAATAAAGTACTGAGTCATGCTACACATAGATAACTCTACAACATAAAATAACTTAGGCTAAGTCAAAGAAGCCATTCACAAAATAACTCTTATTGTCTGATTCCATTTGTATTAAATGTCCAAGATAGGAAAGTTTATAGCGATTGAAAGTAGATTAACTGTGTGGTGGGGAATAGGGATTAATTACTAATGTTTGTGGTATACTTTTAGGAGGGGATGAAAATGTTCTAAAATTAGATTACAGTGATAACTGGTTGCATAACCCTGTGAATATACGAAAAAACACTGAATTGTTTACTTTAAATGGGCAAATCATATGGTATGTGACTTACATCTCAATAAAGCTGTTAAAAAAAAAGACTGAAGGCAACATAAAGACATTTTTAGATACGAGAAAATTAAGATAACTCATGGTCAGCAAGCCTGCATAGTAAGAAATGTAAAGGGAAGGTCTCCAGGCTGAGAGGAAATAACTAGATGGAGACTTGAATCTACAGAAAGCAATGATAAGCATTGGAAACAGTTAAAAAAAGAAGTGTCACTTAAATATCGATTTAGATAAAATACAATGACTATTTAAACCAAAAACAATAACATTGTATTATGGAGTTTATAGACTTATGTAGATGTAATACCTACAATAATGATGGCATAAAGAACAGGGAAGTAAATAGAACAATATGGTTGCAAGATTTCTGCATCTTATATGAAGTGAAAATTATATGAAAGTTAATATAATTATATTAACTGTAAAGTTAAGTCTGTACATTCAAAGCCTTGGAGCAAAAACTAAAAATATAATAATACAGAGGTAGTTAAAAGGCTTACAGATAAATTAAAATTCTACTTTAATGTTTAGTCAGTTTGAATGGTACTAGCCATAAGAATCATACTGTTGATAGTCATGGGCTAAAGGACACTTAAAGAAAAATAAACAATACAAGAATATGTAATACTTGCAACATACCTCAACTACATTTAGATTGTGTATTAAATACAAGGGTACAACTGTAAGATGCTCTATACTACTGATAAACGAAGGAAACAAGGTTATTTAATGAAAGCTAAATTATAAAGTCTATGGGTCAGAACTGAACAAAGCCAAGGTCCTTTAAAAAAATGGAGAATGGCTGAATATATATTAACATATCTAAAGAAAAAGCCTGTCAATCTGAGGAGCTGTTGGTCAGCAAGAGAAACCAAGGGAAAAAAGGCACAAGAGGCAAACCTTAGCAGTGCTCATCTAAGCACTAACAGAGAAGAAGTTATGGCCTGAAGACTTCAAGTACAGTCCTAGGTAAGATTATTCCTCTTGTGGCAATGAATGCATCAGGCTAGTGACAAATTCAATTTATATAATTTTTCTTGTTTCCACTCTATATTCACTAAATAACATTCTAATTATAAACTTGGCTTCCCTTGTATGACAGTCACACAGAGAGAGGATATCTGACTCACATTAACTCAAGTCTGTGTAAACTACCACTCATAAATTAATAGATTAGAATAGTTATTTTAGACATTGGTCTCTGTAAGTCTAGTTTGTGCTCATGAGAGATGAGACCCACCCCCCATCACAATATGCTTAATTAGCTTCCTAAGCATAGAAGCTGAGAGGAGATCTCCAGACTATGATAATACCATGGTCACACAGTACTTCATGAGGCTATTTATTTCCTAGGTGTATGAACTTCACTGAGTCGTTCAAATCATTTTCTTTTTAATTACAAGAGTTTGAAATTTAAATCTTCATATTATTAAAAAACTTTGCTTTTTAACAGACGTGCTTGATTACATAAGACAGTGGAATAAAGAGATACTGCTGACAAAAGAGAACATTGGCAAAAGGTCAGGAAATGAGACATAGTCCCTAACATAAGCTATCCCTTAGATGTAACAGAAAAGATATTCATTCACAAAACTGGAAAATAGTGCCCAATTCTTGTTTATAATAATTTATTTTTACAGCAACTAGTGAATTGCTTAGACCATTCATCTACATAATGATAGTGCTAGATCTCAATATTATATTTATTATTACTACATCTGCTTGTACTGTCTTGGTAGAAATCAGACAAAATGGTTGTATCAGAATGTGAAAATGAACAGGTCCTAGATCAAACCTCAAATATTCCCAGTGAAATGTGTTATGAGAATTGCATCATAAAGATCTATAAATATCAGAATTACACATTTCCTCTTGATGGCCAGAATTAGCTCTACATTTTGAATTTCCATTTAACACATATTGGTTAAGATGCCTTGTAAAAAGGATGAGGCAGGTGTAAAACAAAGGAAATTATTTTATTGATATTTTTAAGACTTTTTTCCACGGCCCTCCCCCCATATGAGCCCTTTCCCACTCTAATACTCTATTGAGATTAAGAAAAGTTTCTTATCTTTTCAGAAGCACTGGTTTGTTATAAACTTAATGAGAGAAGGCAATATGTAAACTAAAAAAGAAGGGTAAAAAAACAATTCAGTAACATCTCTGTAGAAAATTACAAATAACTTTTATTTTCAAATCTACTCTATTACAAAGATCTTCCTCACAGAATGTCTTATTACATCTTAGCTTTGTTTGCTTGGTATTAAATATCCCTATTTTTCTGTGATAAGACTTCCAAATTCTTCTCCATCCTGGTTTTCCTCCTCAACATTTTACTCAAAAAACATTTTCTTTTAGCATTTATTATACTCCAGGACCTATACTGGATGGAGGCAATTCAAAGACAAATAAGAGGATGCATTTCTTCTAAGAAGCTTATATTCTATTAGGGAGCAGCATATACATAAATCATTAAGTGAAGTAGAGAGTTATAAAGATGTCTGAAACATGTCTGAGTACAACGTGAACATATAATAGTCAGTAAAATTAATACTAGCTGCCATTTAAGGTAAACCCTCAAATATTGGTGGCTTAATACAAGAAAAGTGTTTTATTTCTTGTTTACATTACAGTCTAATGCCCAGTGACAGGCAGCACTCCTCCATCTCTTAAATCTGTTACCTGGAAAACATGGCCTCCAAGGTCACTGAGGCAGGAAAAAGACAGGCTGGAGTTTTTCAGGAGATGGTTGTTTAGGGCCAGGTTTCAAAGTGGCCTGAATCCCTTCACATAGCAAGCATACTGTCCCAGAACTCAATCACGTGGACCCAACCTAATGATAAGTGAGGCTGGGAAATGTAGAGGACCCCATAGATATTTATTGAACACTAACAGGCTCTGCCACAGGGTGTCAAATGGAGAACAGTTAATTCTACTTGGAAAAACTTCATAGAAAATGTAACGCTTGAGTTGGGTATCAGATCACTCTACTTTATCAGTTTCCACCATACATGATGGGAAAGCCAAGAGAATCAACTGAAAAAAATATTACGAACAATAAAAGAATTCAGCAGAGTAGTTGGGCATTCACTCATTCAATAGATAATTATTGAGTGCTTACTCTATGCCTCTTCTAGATGCATGGGAAACATCACTGAATAAAATAAAAATTCTTAAATTTTTAAATAAAAAAAAATCCATGGAGTTTATAATCTAGCTTGGGGAGATACTAATAATAAAAAAAGTAAATAAAAAATCATAGCATGTTAGTAGATGATAAGAGATTTGGAGAAAGAAAGAGTGGAAGTGGGAGAAGAATAGGTTTCATTTTTTTAAAAAGTGGTCTGGGAGGCTTCATCCAGAAGTTGACAGTGAAGACATGAAGGACGTGAGAGAGTTAGCCATAAGGATATCCTGGGGGAGAGCATTCCACACAGAAAGAAAAACCAGGACGTTATCTTATGATCAGGAATTTTCTTGGCATTGAGAACAGCAAGGATGTCCGTGTGGCTGAAGTAGATTGAACAACAGGACATGAGAAGGATATGAGGGCAGAGAAATACTGTGGCCATATCATTAGGGTTTTATAGGCCTCTGATCTTTATTTGACAGAGATGGAGAGTCACTGAAGAGTTTTAAATATAGAAGTAACATGATATTTATTAAGTTTATGTATAAAAATTGATTTACATTTGTAGCAAAAAATAAAATCTATAGGAAAAAACTAAAGAAATGTGCAAAACCTATATAAAATGTTTTTAAAACACCCCTGAAAGACACAAAAGAGGATTTGAATAAGTAAGAAGATATGTACTGTTCTTGGATAAAAAGACTCAGCACTATAAAAAATTTTTCCTTATGTGAATGTATCAAACTAATGCAATTACCCCCTCAAAAAGTCCACAGTTTTTCTTTTTGGACAAACAAATTAATTCTGAAGTTCATATGAAAAAATAAAAAAGCAAGGATGGTTAGGGGTGTGGTGGTGCAAAAACTAGACTTACCATATATTAAATCTCACTATAAAGATTCATCAATTAAAAGAGGTTGCTACTGGCACATGAACAGATGGACAGACCAAAGGAAAATGAGAGAAATTCCAGTAAGAATTTAAATACATATGAAACTTAGTATATAAGAAAGCTGGCATTTCAAATCAGTGGGGGCATTCGTGCATTTAATAAATAATTATTGAGTACCTACTATGTTTCAGGCACTATTCTAGCAGTAAACATATGAATAAAAATTCCTGCCCTCATGAGGATGACATTCTAATGGGGATTATGACATTTAAATCAAATATTGGAAGGACTGGGTAGCTATATTGAAGAAGATAAATCTGGATCCATACCTCATACCATATATGTATTCCAAATAGAAAAAATATTTAATTTAAAAAAAGGAAGCTGAAACAAGCATGGGAAAATTCTTTACAACTTTGGTATAGGAAACGCTTTTCTAAGTATGACTTAAACTCGAAGTTTAAGAAAACAAAGATTGAAAATTTTGACTGCAGACAAACAGAAAAATTACTGCATGGAAAAATAAACACCATAGGCTAGGTAAAAAGAAACATAATAAACTATAAATAATTATTTTAAATTAATATTACACAGAAAAGGCTAATCTCCCTAATATAAGAAAAGTTCTAGAAATAAAAAGAAAAGGATCAATAACACAATTTTTAAAAATAAGCAAATATGTGAACAAATACTTATCAAAAAAGATAGTTAATATTTAAACAATGAAAGTTGCCTGACTTTACTTATAATTAGGAAAATATAAGTGAAAAGAACACTGAGATACCATGATTTTATCTATCATATTGGCAAAAATGCAGAAGTTTGACAACTCTGTTGCAAGGGAAACAAGTACTCAAATACATTACTGGTGGGAGTTCAAAATGGTATTATAATCCCCACAGAGAACAGTTTGGCAACACCTATTAAAATCACACATGTATATATATCTTTAGTCCAGAAATCTGACTTCCAGGAATTTATTTTACAGATAAATAACTTCATACATGTGCAGATTTATGTACAAGGTTATATACTTCAGCATTGTGCAAGCAATAACATCCAACAATGAGTTCACCAAACTTGGGAGAAGAATGGATAAACACAGAGAGAACTTCAACAAAGAAAGGGAAAATATAGGAAAGTACCAAAGAGAAGTCACAGAGCTGAAGAATACAATAAATGGATTAAAAAATACACTAGAGGGGTTCAATAGCAGATTAGATGAAGGAGAAGTAATCAGTGGTCTGGAATACAGGGCAGTGGAACTCACCAAACCAGAGCAGCAAAAAGAGAAAAGATTTTAAAAAGTGAAGACAGCTTAAAGGACCAATGGGACAACATCAAGTAGAATAATCACATTGTAGGGGTCCCAGAAGGAGAAGAGAGAGAAAAAGGGGCAGAATGTTTATTCAAAGAAACAATGGCTGAAACTTCCCTAACTGAAGGAAGGACACAGACATCCAGATTCATGCATATGAATGTCGAATCATTATGTTGTACACCTGAAACAAATGGAATGTTGTATGTCAACTATACTTCATTAAAAAATGACATTAAAGTGATCACTGTCAAGTAGACGATTCAATGTAAAAAAGCATTTATGAGATAATGTTAAATGGAAAAAGTTGACTACACCATTTGATTTCTTCTATGTAAAAACAATTGGTCATGAGGCTCAGCCTAAGGGCTGAACTGACTTGAAGTTATGTGATTTGGGATGGGGACTGAAGTAAATTTCTAATTGAAAAGTTTCAATGGAAAAGAAAATCAATGAAATAGAAAAAAAATGCAATTGAGAAAAATCAACAGAGCTTAAAATTGGTTTTGAAAAAAATTAATAAATAAACCACTAGGAAAGAAAGAAGAAAACACAAAACTCTACATCAGAAATTAAAAGGTGAACATCACTACAGACTCTTCAGATGTTTACAAGGTAATAAGAGAATAATATAAACAACATTATGCCAACACATTTGACATCTTATGAAATGGAAAAATTCCTTAAATACAACTTACCAAAACTAGCACTTGAACAAACAGAAAAGCTGAATTTCTTGTTTCTGTTAAAGATACTAAGTATACAATTTAAAACTGTCTCACAAAGAAAGTGCTATTGTCAGATGGTCTCACTTATAAATTCTTCTAAGCATTTAGTGAATAAATAATACCAATTTTACACAAATTCTGTCAAGAGACTAGAGAAAAAGGGAACACTACCAAATTCAATTTATAAGACTTGTATAACCTTGATACCAAAACCCAGAAAGGGTATTAGAAGAAAAAAAATTACAGGCCAATATTCTCTTGAATACATATGCACAAATCCTAAACAAAATACTTGAAAATCAAGTCTAGTAATATATAAAAAGAATAACATAAATAAACAGGGTTTATTGCAGGAATGCAGGGTTGGTTAAACATTTGAAAATCAATGTAGAGACTTCTGTTCAGCCATGATGGAGTAATAGGTACTAAATTTATCTTCTTACCTTAAGCAACTAAAAAATAAAGACAAAAATATAAAACAATGTTTACACATAGTGGACAAGAGGCAGCACAGAATGGGGATCCCTGAGAGAAGGGTAATAAATGAGGTAAACTCTATGATTACCACAGTTTACTGGCTGGAGAAAATTTTCAAGCCACAGCACAGGGAGGGGTATTCACATGGAAATGGGTCTTCCTGATTTGAGGGACAGAGTTTAGGATCTGAGGAGGCCAAGGAAGCTAAAATTCACATGGCACATCACCATATAGAGAACTGCCCAGAGAGAGAAAACTCCACAGATCTTCAGAGGGTTCTACTTAAGTCTTCAACTGAACACCGATCAGCACACACATAAGGAAAACAAGGTTGGGGAAAAAAAAGAAAACACTGGAAAAAAGCAGGTGGAAAAATTCATGAAATTCACACAGGGTTGAACAGTTCATGCTCCTGGCAGCCAGAACAGAGAAACCTTGTAATACACGGGTATCAGGTAGTGTATTCAGAATGGCATTGGCTCGGTAGTGGGGGTAAATTATTAACTAGATTAAAAATTTCTCTAATCTCACCAAGTTTAAAAAGCAAATCTGAAGGATCATACTGCTTTCAAATAAATTAACAACATCCTAGGAAAAAGCTCAAAATTATTTAAATAAATACAAACAACACAACAAACCCAGACGTGACACAGGACAGAATTAGTGAACAAGGATATTAAAACAGCTATTACAAATTATCCCATATGTCCAAAAAGGTGGAAGAAAGTACGATCATGTTAAGGAAAGATATAGAGTGAGGTTTTTTTTTCATGTTATAAATCTCTTTAAGAGTTGATTTCCTGTTAATGCCAAAAATAATAACAATGTATTGTGTGGTTTATAACATATAATGACTTAAAGTATATGGCAGTAATAGCAGAAAGGCCAAAAGAGGGGAAATGTAAGTGTACTATTGAAAGGTTTTTATATTATAATTGAAGTAGCATAATATTAATTGAAAGTAGACAATGATAAGATGTACTATAAAACCCAAAAACAACCACCAAAAAAAAAACAAAAGCAAAGAGACTGTAGCTGATTCAAAGGCAATTAAGTGGAACTATAAAAACATTCCATCTGAAAGAAGGCAGAAAAAGAGGAAAAAGGGAACAAAGAACAGAAGGGACTAGTAGAAAACAAAGAGCAAAATAGCAGATTTAAACCCAATTGTATCAATGACTACATTAAATGTAAATAGTCTAAACAATCTAGTTAAAAGGCAGAGATTGTCCATTGGATTTTAAAAATCTGATTATATGCCGTCAAAAGGAAATTCACTTAAAATATAAAGACATAAATAGGCTTTAAATTAAAAAATGGAAAAATATATACCATGCTAAAACTAAGGGGAAGAAAGCTGGAATGTCTATGTTAAAATCAGACAAAGCAGGCATAGAGCAAAGAATATTACTAGGGATAAAGAGAGTCATTTTCTAAGGATCAAGGAGACGATTCATCAAAAGAACATAACAATCCTAAATTGCTTTTGCACCTAATAGCAAAATACATGAAACATAAACCAATAGAAGAAACAACAAATAGAAAAATCCACAACTACAGTTGTAAATTTCAGTGGAATAGACAGAATGTCAGCAAAAATATAGAAACCTGAACACTATCAATTAATATGATCTAATTGACATTTATCAAACACTCCACTCATTAAAATCAGAAATACATGTACTTTTCAAGTGTGCATGGAACATGGTAAATGATAGATATGCTAGACATATTATGAGCCTAAAACAAGGCTCAATAAATTTAAAGGAATTCAAATCATACAAAGCATAAAATGTGAACATAGCAGCATTAAATTAAAAATCAATAATACAAAATGTCTAGAAAATCCCCAAGTCTTTGGAAACTAAACAACACACTTATAAGTCAAAGAAGAAATCACAAGGAAATTAGAAAGTAAATAAACTAAATGAAAATGAAAACACAATGTATCAAAAACAATGGGAACTAAAACAGTGTTTTCAGGGGACTTCTGACTTCCCTGGTGGCGCAGTAGTTAAGAATCCACCTGCCAGTGCAGGGGACATGGGTTCAATCCCTGGTCCGGGAAGATCCCACATGCTGTGAAGCAACTAAGCCCATGCACCACAACTACTGAGCCTGTGCTCTAGAGCCCATGAGCCACAACTACTGAGCCTGCGCACCACAACTACTGAGCCTGCGCTCTAGAGCCTGCAAGAGACAACTACTGAGCCCGTGTGCCACAACTACTGAAGCCTGTGCACCCTAGAGACCGTGTGCCACAAGTACTGAGCCCACGTGCTGCAACTACTGAAGCTTGCGCACCTAGAGTCAATGCTCCGCAACAAGAGAAGTCACCACAGTGAGAAACCCACGTGCTGCAATGAACAGTAGCCCTCGCACGCTACAACTAGAGAAAGCCTGTGTGCAGCAACGAGGCAGCCAAAAAAGAAAACAACAACAACAGTGCTTTCAGAAGAAATTATAGCACTAGATGTTTATTTAAGAAAGAAGAAAGGTCATCAACACTGGCCTAAGGTACCTTGGCAAACTTCTTCCCCATCCAGTAAGACACTGCCTTACCCTCTTCAAGAAGATCTGAACCACAACTGGGGTATTGGGCAAGGTGTTTCTTCCTTAGGTAGGCTCTCTCAGGCTAGAGGTAGTGGCTGCTCTCTTCACCTGTTATTCCTGTATTCTTTAGGTTTCACTATACCCTTCTTAGAAGCTAATCCTCTTTTACATATTTAATAATTCTCTATATATTTAATACTCAGATTACTGTTCAAGTTACTGTTTTGGTTCCTGTCTCCTGACTGAACCTAACTAAAACAGAATTGGTACTGGGTGTGATGGCAGGAGATAGAACCTCAAGGATAAGATTTTGGGATTGATCTGGTCATGCCCTTACGTTTAAGCGTAGGCATAAACTCCCTGACAACAGGAAATGGAGGCTATTAATCCATAGCATGCAGTAGCATCACAATTAATTGCGATGAATTACAATTCATTGTAATTGTACCAATTAAAGCAACTTAAGAGCTCTTAAGTATTATGGCAGTAATGTTGACCATAGGACAAGGTATGGGATAGATTGTCTTGAATGCACTAGAGCACTTATAGAAAGAAAATGATAAACTCAAATCCGAGTCTGGGAACTAAAAAGCTCCCAGAGCCACCCTAAAATAATCCATTTCTTATAGCCACAGAGCTGATTTTGCTGAAAATCTAATGTGAAATTTACTTTGTTCAGGCTATTGAATTACAATACTAGTTGAGTTTATGGTCTTTCCAAGCTTCTTATGTGACTAACAGGGCACTGATTGATAAAGAATGAGCCCTTAAAACTTGAAATGGGGACATCTGGTAGGCAAGATGAAACTGGCAATCTTAAATACCCTAGTCCCTTAATTGTGGAAGTAGCTGGCCTTCCTGTGTCTGAGGAAAGGAGCTTTCCTTTGTTTAAAGAACTCTGTGATAACTTTACATGGGGCAAATGCCTGGCAAGGGGACACTCGTTCTCCTCAAGACCCACCAAAATCAACCCTTATTTCTACTAGGCCAATAACTAGGGTCAAACATCAGCATACTCCAAACATAATGTATACACTATGATCCAAGAGGAGAAAGCTTATATACCAGAAGAATTACATTGTGTGTGTGTGTGTGTGTGTGTGTGTGTGTGTGTGTGTGTGTGTGTGTGTATCCTGGGGAATATGTGCAGGAGTAGATTCTAAGAAAAGACCAAAGAGGGATAAGTTTATTGATATGGGTGCACTTACTAGAGATTCTGGATTTAATGTGTTAGAGCTTCTTCCCATTGTATGAGCTAACAACTTGGTTGGTTAACTGAAACTTGGACTCAGTAGCCTACATTTAATGAAAATAAAATGCTGGAGCTCCTATGGCATGCTGTACATGAGGGAGCATGAAATCTTAGGGTTAGGAGTGCTGGAGTGGATTTATCGTGTGTGAGCTACATGACTACCTCACCACTATGTCTCCCAAGAAGGTGTAGAAGGCACTCCTGTCACTAAGGCATTGGTAAATTCATTAGTGAGGGCAGTATCTGTATCTCTGAGGAGCTCTGTGGTTGCTCTTCTGTGTAGGCCACATAGACTATGGGTGATGCCACCATGAGACATCAGATGACCATATGGTCTGAGCTTCCCATCATGAACTGCGTGCTGTCTGACTCAACTAGCTGTGTTTGAGCATAAACAATTCATTATCAAATGGAAATACCATATAAGAGACCAAGTATAGGCAAATCCATAAGGTACAATAAGTTATATGAGCAAGTAGTTCAGACTCTGATTCCTGTTGTGTTACCTCTTCTCAAATCTATGCTTATAGTCTCCTGAGGAGTTCCTAATAACTAGCAGAGGAAGCAAATATTCAAGCCTAGTTTATAAATGGGTCTGTACAATATGCTGGTGCTGAAAGTGGACAGTTACAGCATTACACCCCTACTCAGGGGTGACTAATATTCAGTGATAAAGGAAAATCCTCCCAGTGGGCAGAACTCTGAGCAGTACATTGCCTATCCACTTTGTCTAAAAAGATGGCAAGAAGTATGGATCCACGGACAGTTGCTCTACAGATCTATATAGATCCACAGGCAGTTGTTAACAATTTGGCTGTATGGTCAGGGAAGGAAGTAACAAGAATAGAAGATACGTGACAAGAAAATGTGGAGAAGTAGGTAGATGGATATTTCAGAATGGGCACAGACTGTGAAGATATTTGGTTCCCATGTGACTGCATATCAAATGGACTTCACTGCAGAGGGTGCTCTTAATAATAAGGTGATGTGCTCTAAATCAAAATGACATGCTCTGTCAGTCACCCTCTTTCCCAAGCTGTCCTAGTGCTTGCTTAAAGGGTCCAGTAACAAAGTGACCATAGTGGCAGAGTGGAGGATATGAATGGGCTCAACAACATGGACTTCCCTTTACCAACGCTGACTTGGCTAATACTATTACTGAGTGCCAAGTCTGCCAACAAAGAGACCAACACTGAGTCCCTGATGTGGAACTATTTTCTGGGGGAACAGTCAGCTACTTGGTGGTGGGTTGGTTACATGGTACATTTTCCATCACAGAGGAGGGCAGAGATTTGTTCTCACTGGAAATGACACGTAGTCCAAATATGGATCTGCCTTCCTTGTTCATAATGGTCTGCCAGCACAAACATCCAAGGACTCACAGAATGTCTCATCTACCATCACAGTATTCCATAACACAGCTTCTGATCATGGAACTCATTTCTAAGGAAGTGCCGCTCTGAGTTCATACCCATGGAATGAAAATGGTTTTACCACATATGCTATCACTTAGAAGCATCTGGCCTAATTAAAAATGAAATAAAACTAATGGGAGAAAAATAAAGCTGAAAGGATAGGGTTCCATTTTACAGGATTTGGTTATGTGCTTTGAATCAGACAGATATCATTTTATACGGTGCTGTCTCCCCCATAGTTAGAATGCATGGGTCTGGGAATCAAGAGGTGGAACTGATAGTGGCTTCACTCACTATTATACCTAGTAACCCACTTGTTGA
Source organism: Orcinus orca (assembly GCF_937001465.1). Taxonomy (NCBI): domain Eukaryota; kingdom Metazoa; phylum Chordata; class Mammalia; order Artiodactyla; family Delphinidae; genus Orcinus; species Orcinus orca. The sequence continues at coordinate 82,499,433 of NC_064560.1, forward strand.
ATTTTATTCTCACCTTACAATTTTGAACTTCATGCCTATGAAGTTCAGAGATGCTAGACCCAAAAAGGATAACAATTCCATCAAGGAATACACAGATGGTCTACTGAATTGAAAGGTAAGACTTCCACATGGTCATTTTGGGCTCCACATGCAACTGAACCAAAAGGAAGAAGAGGGGGTTACTCTATTGGCTTCAGCAGTTGATCCCAACTATCAAGAGGAAATTGGGCTATTGGCATATAATGGGGAAAAGGAAGACTATATCTGGAACCAGGGAATTCTCTGGGCTGCCTCTTAATACTCTACGTCAATTCTCAATAGTGCAGGTTAATGGCAAATTACAGCAATCAAAAAAAAGGCTGGAGTACTGAGGACTCAGATCCCTCAGGAAAGAAGGTTTGGGTTACTCCACTTGGTAAGAAATCTACTGATGCGATGGCTGAAGACAAGTGGAATATGGAATGGGTAGTGGAGAAGGAAGCCACAGATAATCACCTATGGTCTCATAACAAATACTTACAAAAAAGATTGTAATATGTATCTTTTTTGCTTGTTATATGTATGTATTTATTTGGAGCTATTAACCATTTTCTTTTCATTCTCCATCTTACCATTACTGGAGGTTAAACTTAGCGATTAGTCTTTATATTACAGTATATTCAGTTGCACTATGACTAAACCTGAGGAGTAATTAATATTGCCAGCTATAAAAACAATTACTGTTGGGACTGAATGCCTCTTAAATTGGGGAAAGTATGAGAATTTCTTGGTGTGTGGAAGTTCAAGTGAGTGTAAGATGTACATATAGAAGCTGGGTAGCCAAAGGAGGGATATGCCAGTTATCAATTTACTGCCTCTCACCTCTAAATCTAGACTTTGTCCAAGCCTTGTGAAACTTGGGCTTGAAAGTATACTATTTTTCCTTTGCCAGCTGGCATAATGTTAGGCCTTGTCAGTAGAGAGCACTGGAAGGACACCGTAAGAAGGGATTTTTTTTCTTGCTCTTATGGTGTGATGGCCAGTTGGAGGCTTCTGGTGGTATACCCAGTTAGACACACCCTCCAGAAAGTTTCAACAGCACCCCAGCAGGTCTTGCTCACACACTAGCAAGCAGCCTCCCAGTGAGACTCACCAGCAACCCAACGGGTGATTTCTGCTTAACAGCCTTGGCCTGAGAATTTCTCCACCATCTAATAGGCCATAGCCAAACTCTCTCCATCAAGATCTGAATCTCAGCATTGATGGAGCATCTCCCAAGTTTTTTCCTTTCTAGAGTACTCTCCCTCAGCTTAGAGGTAGTAGCTGCTCCCTGCATCTTCTAATCCTGTATTCTTTATAGGAATTCTTTTTACCAATTTAAATTTTTGTACTAAATTAGAGAATATCAAGAATGACTCTATGCCAATAAATTTAACTACTTAAATGAAATGGAATTATTCCTTGAAAGGCACAAACTACCAAAGATTACTCAAGAAGAAACAGATAACTTTAACTTTACATCTATTAAAGGCATTGAATTTATATTTAAAAATCTTCCCACAAGTAAAACTCCAGGCCCAGATGGCTTCATTTTTAAATTCAACCAAATATTTAAGAAAGAAATATTACAAACCCTACATAAACTCTTCCAGAAAACTGAAGAGATGGGAACAACTTTCCAACTCATTCTATGAGGCTAGCAGTACCCTATAAAGAGTTCACAGTGTATAATTCCATTTACTATATAAAATTCTAGCCACTGCAAAATCAATCAATAGTGACAAGAAGCAAATCAGCATTTACTTGAGAACACAGGGATGGTAGGAAGAGATGAATTACAAAGGGGAATTAGGAAACTTTGAGATTATGGATATTTTCATTATCTTGATTATGCATGTGGTTTCATAGCTCCATACTTATGTCAAAACTCACACTGTACATTTTAAATATGTATTCTTTAAATATGCTTTAATACAGGTATAAAATATACCTTAAATATACCATATCAAGCTGTAAAAAATTAATATAATCTACTACATTAGTCAAATAAAAGAAGAAAATCATATGACCATTTTGATAGGCACAGAAAAAGCATTTAATAAAATATAAAACACATTTATGATAAAACTCTCAGCAAAGAACAGAAGGGAACTTCCTTAATCTGTTAAAAGATATCAACAAAAAACCTACAGTTGATATACTTAAAAATGAAATATTGAGCTTTCTTTCCTTGAGGTCAGAAACAAGACAAGGATGAGTGCTCTCACCACCTCTATTCAACAAATATACTACAGATTCTAGCCACTACAATACAGCAGGCAACAAAGTAAAAAAAAGGTATAAAGATTTGATAGAAGTGTAACTGCCATTTTCAAAGATGTCAAGATTGCAGATTCTTTAGGACTATTTAGACACATAATTATCATAATTCATATGCGAATTCAGCAAGATCATTACACATAAAATCAGTATAAAAATAATTTTATTTCCATACACAAGCAGTTAGCATTTGGAAAATGATTTTTTTAATGCCATTGAAAATGCCATCCAAAAACATTAAAATATCTATTTTTAAAAACTAATGAAATATATGCAAGATCATAACACCAAGACTAAAAAATAGATATTGCTGAAAGAAATTTAAGAAGATATAAAATCACAACATTGTAAAGAATTATACTCCAATAAAGACGTTATAAAAAAAAAAGAAAAAAAAAAGAAGACATAAAATCAAGGTATATAACATGTTCATGAATTGGAAGTCCTCAACTTTATTTGAGGCCAATTCTCTTTTTTTTTTTTTTTTTTTTGTGGTACACGGGCCTCTCACTGTTGTGGCCTTTCCCGCTGCGGAGCACAGGCTCCGGACGCGGAGGCCCAGCGGCCATGGCTCACGGGCCCAGCCGCTCCGCGGCATGTGGGATCTTCCCGGACTGGGGCACGAACCTGTGTCCCCTGCATCGGCAGGCGGACTCTCAACCACTGCGCCACCAGGGAAGCCCCAATTCTCATATTTGATCTAAAGATTCAATCCCAGTTAAAATCCTTGCAGGATTTTTTTTGGAAGTTGACAAGTTGTTTCCAAAATTTAATTAGACAAAATGGTAAACCAGACAGACTAGTTTCTACACAGCAGCTGAAGCCCTGCTTTGAACAATCTCAATCATTAATTGGATTAGGTAATCTATGATTACTAGTGCCTCTAACCACTTGTCAGAATCTTATGTAAATCCTCTCTAAAAGAAGATAACACCATCAAAGACCTTAAAATATCTCTACAGTTTTCACACAAAATGTCTGACACATTAAAAAATAACTACCTATGTAAGTACTCAAGACAATCTGATTAAAAACCAAATAGATGTTTTCCACAGAAACAAGAAAACTGATTCTAAAATTCATATGGAATTTCAAGGGACCCTGCATAGACAAAACAAACAATTGTGAAGAACAAAGTTAGAGGACTAACACTTCCCAAGTTCAAAATTTACTACAAAGCTAAGTAATCAAAACAGTATGATACTGGCATAAGGACAAACATATACACCAATGGAATAGAATAGAGAGTCCCCAAATAAACCCTCACATATACAGTCAATTCAACAAGCGTGCCAGGACCATTCAATGGGGAAAGAGCAGTCTTTTCAACAAATGGTGCTGGGAACACTGGATAGTCATATGCAAAAGACCTTACCTTACACCATATATAAAAATTAACTAAAAATACAAAAAGCCCTAAACATGACCTAAAACTACATAAACTCTTAGAAGAAAACAGGGCAAAGGCTTCATAACATAAGGCAAAAGTGTCATGACATAGACTTGGCAAGGATTTCTTGGAAATGATACCAATAACACAGGCAACAAAAGAAAAAAAACAACAAATTGGACTTGATCAAAATTAAAATGTTTCGTGCATCAAATGACACTATCAACTGTGTAAAAAGGCAATTCATAAGATGGGAGAAAATATTTGTAAATCACACATCTGGTAATGTGTTAATACCCAGAATGTACAGAGAACTAAAACTCAACAACAACAAATAAAAACCAACCCAATTCAAAAATAGGCAAAGGACTTAAATAGACATTTCTCCAAAGAAGATATACAAATGGCCAGGAAGCACATGAAAAGATTTCAACATGTCTAATCATTAGGGAAATGCAAATCAAAACCACAATGAGAGATGAGAGGAAGATGGCGGAAAACTAAGACGCGGAGATCACCTTCCTCCCCACAGATACACCAGAAATACATCTACACGTGGAACAACTCCTACAGAACACCTACTGAACGCTGGCAGAAGACCTCAGACATCCCAAAAGGCAAGAAAGTTCCCACGTACCTGGGTAGGGCAAAAGAAAAAAGAATAAACAGAGACAAAAGGATAGGGTCGGGACCTGCACCAGGGGGAGGGAGCTGTGAAGGAGGAAAGGTTTCCACACACTAGGAAGCCCCTTCTCAGGTGGAGACTGCGGGTGGCAGAGGGGGAAAGCTTCAGCGCCGCAGAGGAGAGCACAGCGACAGGGGTGCGGGGGGCAAAGCGGAGAGATTCCCACACAGAGGACCGGTGCCGACTGGCACTCACCAGCCCGAGAGGCTTGTCTGCTCACCCGCCAGGGTGGGCGGGGCTAGGAGTTGAGGCGCGGGCTTCGGTCGAACGCAGGGAGAGGACTGGGGTTGGCGGCGTGAACACAGCCTGTAGGGGGTTAGTGCACCACGGCTAGCCGGGAGGGAATCTGGGAAAAAGTCTGGACCTGCCGAAGAGGCAAGAGACTTTTTCTTCCCTCTTTGTTTACTGGTGCGCGAGGAGAGGGGATTAAGAACGCTGCTTAAAGGAGCTCCAGAGACGGGCATAAGCCGCGGCTGAGAGTGCAGACCCCAGAGAAGGGGATGAGACGCTAAGGCTGCTGCTGTCGCCACCAAGAAGCCTGTGTGCGAGAACAGGTCACTATCCACACCTCCCTTCTGGGGAGCCTGTGCAGCCCGCCACTGCCAGGGTCCCGGGATCCAGGGACAACTTCCCCGGGAGAACGCACAGCGCGCCTCAGGCTGGCGCAACGTCACGCTGGCCTCTACTGCCGCAGGCTCGCCCCACACTCTGTACCCCTCCCTCCCCCCAGCCTGAGTGAGCCAGAGTCCCCGAAGCAGCTGCTCCTTTAACCCTGTCCTGTCTGAGCGAAGAACAGATGCCCTCCGGGTGACCTACATGACACGCAGAGGCGGGGCCAAATCCAAAGCTGAGCCCCAGGAGCTGTGAGAACAAAGAAGAAAAGGGATATCTCTCCCAGCAGCCTCAGAAGCAGCAGATTAAAGCTCCACAATCAACTTGATGTACCCTGCATCTGGGGAATACATGAATAGACAAAGAATCATCCCAAATGGAGGATGTGGACTGTGAGAGCAAGATTTATTATTTTTTCTCCTTTTCCTCTTTTGTGAGTGTGTATGTGTATGCTTCTGTGTGAGATTTAGTCTGTATAGCTTTGCTTCCACCATTTGTCCTAGGGTTCTATCCGTCCGTTTTTTTGTTTTGTTTTGTTTTTTCTTTAAAAAAAAATTCTTTTTCTTAATAACTATTTTTATTATAATAACTTTATCTTACTTTATTTTATTTTATCTTTTTTCTTTCCTCCCTCCCTCCCCCCGTCCCTCCCTCCTTTCTTTCCTTCTTTCTTCCTTCCTTCCTTCCTTCCCTCCTTCCTTCCTTTCTCTTTCTTTCTTTCTTTCTTTCTTCTTTTTCTCCCTTTTATTCTGAGCTGTGTGGATGAAAGGCTCTTGATGCTGCAGCCAGGAGTCAGTGCTGTGCCTCTGAGGTAGGAGAGCCAACTTCAGGACACAGGTACACAAGAGACCTCCCAGCTCCACATATCAAATGGCGAAAATCTCCCAGAGATCTCCATCTCAACATCAGCACCCAGCTTCACTCAACGGCCAGCAAGGTACAGTGCTGGACACCCTATGCCAAACAACTAGCAAGACAGGAACACAACCCCTCCCATTAGCAGAGAGGCTGCCTAAAATCATAAGTCCACAGACACCCCAAAACACACCACCAGATGTGGACCTGCCCACCAGAAGGACAAGATCCAGCCTCAACCACCAGAACACAGGCACTAGTCCCCTCCACCAGGAAGCCTACACAACCCACTGAACCAACTTTAGCCACTGGGGACAGACACCAAAAACAACAGGAACTACGAACCTGCAGCCTGCAAAAAGGAGACCCCCAAACACAGTAAGATAAGCAAAATGAGAAGACAGAAAAACACACAGCAGATGAAGGAGCAAGATAAAAACCCACCAGACCTAACAAATGAAGAGGAAATAGGCAGTCTACCTGAAAAAGAATTCAGAATAATGATAGTGAAGATGATCCAAAATCTTGGATATAGAATAGACAAAATGCAAGAAACATTTAACAAGGACCTAGAAGGACTAAAGATGAAACAAGCAACAATGAACAACACAATAAATGAAATTAAAAATACTCTAGATAGGATCAATAGCAGCATAACTGAGGCAGAAGAATGGATAAGTGACCTGGAAGATAAAACAGTGGAAATAACTACTGCAGAGCAGAATAAAGAAAAACAAATGAAAAGAACTGAGGACAGCCTCAGAGACCTCTGGGACAACATTAAACACACCAACATTCAAATTATAGGGGTTCCAGAAGAAGAAGAGAAAAAGAAAGGGACTGAGAAAATATTTGAAGAGATTATAGTTGAAAACTTCCCTAATACGGGAAAGGAAATAGTTAATCAAGTCCAGGAAGCACAGAGAGTCCCATACAGGATAAATCTAAGGAGAAATACGCCAAGACACATATTAATCAAACTGTCAAAAATTAAATACAAAGAAAACATATTAAAAGCAGCAAGGGAAAAAAAACAAATAACACACAAGGGAATCCCCATAAGGTTAACAGCTGATCTTTCAGCAGAAATTCTGCAAGCCAGAAGGGAGTGGCAGGACATATTTAAAGTGATGAAGGAGAAAAATCTGCAACCAAGATTACTCAACCCAGCAAGGATTTCATTCAGATTTGATGGAGAAATTAAAAGCTTTACAGACAAGCAAAAGCTGAGAGAGTTCAGCACCACCAAACCAGCTTTACAACAAATGCTAAAGGAGCTTCTCTAGGCAAGAAACACAAGACAAGGAAAAGACCTACAATAATGAACACAAAACAAGAAAATGGGAATAGGAACATACATATCGATAATTACCTTAAATGTAAATGGACTAAACGCTCCCACCAAAAGAAACAGACTGGCTAAATGGATACAAAAACAAGACCCATATATATGATGTCTACAAGAGACCCACTTCAGACCTAGAGACACATACAGACTGAAAGTAAGGGGATGGAAAAAGATATTGCATGCAAATGGAAACCAAAAGAAAGCTGGAGTAGCAATACTCATATCAGACAAAATGGACTTTAAAATAAAGACTATTATAAGAGACAAAGAAGGACACTACATAATGATCAAGGGATTGATCCCAGAAGAAGACATAACAATTGTAAATATTTATGCACTCAACATAGGAACACCTCAATACATAAAGCAAATGCTAACAGCCATAAAAGGGGAAATCAACAGTAACACAATCATAGTAGGGAACTTTAACACCCCACTTTCATCAATGGACAGATCATCCAAAATGAAAATAAATAAGGACACACAATCTGTAAGGATACATTAAACAAGATGGACTTAATTGATATTTATAGGACATTCCATCCAGAAACAGAATACACATTTTTCTCAAGTGCTCATGGAACATTCTCTAGGATAGATCATATCTTGGGTCACAAATCAAGCCTTGGTAAATTTAAGAAAACTGAAATTGTATCAAGTATCTTTTCCAACCACAATGCTATGAGACTAGATATCAATTACAGGAAAAGATCTGTAAGGAATACAAACACATGGAGGCTAAACAGTACACTACTTAATAATGAAGTGATCACTGAAGAAATCAAAGAGGAAATTAAAAAATATCTAGAAACAAATGACAATGGAGACACGACGATCCAAACCTATGGGATGCAGCAAAAGCAGTTCTAATAGGGAAGTTTATAGCAATACAATCCTACCTTAAGAAACAGGAAACATCTCGAATAAACAACCTAACCTTGCACCTAAAGTGATTAGAGAAAGAAGAACAAAAAAAACCCCAAAGTTAGCAGAAGGAAAGAAATCATAAAGATCAGATCAGAAATAAATGAAAAAGAAATGAAGGAAATGATAGCAAAGATCAATAAAACTACAAGCTGGTTCTTTGAGAAGATAAACAAAATTGTTAAACCATTAGCCAGACTCATCAAGAAAAAAAGCGAGAAGACTCAAATCAATAGAATTAGAAATGAAAAAGGAGAAGTAACAACTGACACAGCAGAAATACAAAAGATCATGAGAGATTACTACAAGCAACTATATGCCAATAAAATGGACAACCTGGAAGAAATGGACAAATTCTTAGAAAGGCACAACCTGCCAAGACTGAATTAGGAAGAAATAGAAAATATGAACAGACCAATCACAAGCACTGAAATTAAAACTGCGATTAAAAATTTTCCAACAAACAAAAGCCCAGGAGCAGATGGCTTCACAGGTGAATTCTATTAAACATTTAGAGAAGAGCTAACACCTATCCTTATCAAACTCTTCCAAAATATAGCAGAGGGAGGAACATTCCCGAACTCATTCTATGAGGTCACCATCACTCTGATACCAAAACCAGAGAAGGATGTCACAAAGAAAGAAAACTACAGGCCAATATCACTGATGAACATAGATGCAAAAATCCTCAACAAAATACTAGCAAACAGAATCCAACAGCACAGTAAAAGGATCATACACCATGATCAAGTGGGGTTTATTCCAGGAATGCAAGGATTCTTCAATATACGCAAATCAATCAACGTGATACACCATATTAACAAATTGAAGGAGAAAAACCATATGATCATCTCAATAGATGCAGAGAAAGCTTTCAACAAAATTCAACACCCATTTATGATAAAAACCCTCTAGAAAGGAGGCACAGAGGGAACTTTCCTCAACAAAATAAAGGACATATATGAAAAAGCCACAGCCAACATCGTCCTCAATGGTGAAAAACTGAAAGCATTTCCACTAAGATCAGGAACAAGACAAGGATGCCCACTCTCACCACTCTTATTCAACATAGTTTTGGAAGTTTTAGCCACAGCAATCAGAGAAGAAAAGGAATCCAAATTGGAAAAGAAGAAGTAAAGCTGTCACTGTTTGCAGATGACATGATACTGTACATAGAGAATCCTAAAGACGCTACCAGAAAACTGCTAGAGCTAATCAATGAATTTGGTAAAGTAGCAGAATACAAAATTAATGCACAGAAATCTCTGGCATTCCTATACACTAATGATGAAATATCTGAAAGTGAAATCACGAAAACACTCCCATTTACCATTGCAACAAAAAGAATAAAGTATCTAGGAATAAACGTACCTAAGGAGACAAAAGACCTGTATGCAGAAAATTATAAGACACTGATGAAAGAAATTAAAGATGATACAAATAGATGGAGAGATATATCATGTTCTTGGATTGGAAGAATCAACATTGTGAAAATGACTCTACTACCCAAAGCAATCTACAGATTCAATGCAATCCCTATCAAACTACCACTGGCATTTTTCACAGAACTAGAACAAAAAATTTCACAATTTGTATGGAAACACAAAAGACCCCGAATAGCCAAAGCAAGCTTGAGAACGAAAAACGGAGCTGGAGGAATCAGGCTTCCTGACTTCAGACTATACTACAAAGCTACAGTAATCAAGACAGTATGGTACTGGCACAAAAACAGAAAGATAGATCAATGGAACAGGATAGAAAGCCCAGAGACAAACCCATGCACATATGGTCACCTTATCTTTGATAAAGGAGGCAGGAATGTACAGTGGTGAAAGGACAGCCTCTTCCATAAGTGGTGCTGGGAAAACTGGACAGGTACATGTAAAAGTATGAGATTAGATCACTCCCTAACACCATACACAAAAATAAGCTCAAAATGGATTAAAGACCTAAATGTAAGGCCAGAAACTATCAAACTCTTAGAGGAAAACATAGGCAGAACATTCTATGACATAAATCACAGCAAGATCCTTTTTGACCCACCTCCTAGAGAAATGGAAATAAAAACAAAAATAAACAAATGGGACCTAATGAAACTTCAAAGCTTTTGCACAGCAAAGGAAACCATAAACAAGACCAAATGACAGCCCTCAGAATGGGAGAAAATATTGGCAAATGAAGCAACTGACAAAGGATTAATCTCCAAAATTTATAAGCAGCTCATGCAGCTCAATAACAAAAAACAAACAACCCAATCCAAAAATGGGCAGAAGACCTAAATAGACATTTCTCCAAAGAAGATATACAGACTGCCAACAAACACATGAAAGGATGCTCAACATCATTAATCATTAGAGAAATGCAGATCAAAATTACAATGAGATATCATCTCACACCAGTCAGAATGGCCATCATCAAAAAATCTAGAAACAATAAATGCTGGAGAGGGTGTGGAAAAAAGGGAATACTCTTGCACTGCTGGTGGGAATGTGAATTGGTACAGCCACTATGGAGAACAGTATGGAGGTTCCTTAAAAAACTACAAATAGAACTATCATATGACCCAGCAATCCCACTACTGGGCATATACCCTGAGAAAACCATAATTCAAAAAGAGTCAAGTACCAAAATATTCATTGCAGCTATATTTACAATAGCCTGGAGATGGAAACAACCTAAGTGTCCATCAACGGATGAATGGATAAAGAAGATGTGGCACATATATACAATGGAATATTACTGAGCCATAAAAAGTAACGAAATTGAGCTATTTGTATTGAGGTGGATGGACCTAGAGTGTGTCATACAGAGTGAAGTAAGTCAGAAAGAGAAAGAGAAATACCGTATGGTAACACATATATAGGGAATTGAAGAAAAAAAAATGTCATGAAGAACCTAGGGTTAAGACAGGAATAAAGACACAGACCTACTAGAGAGTGGACTTGAGGATATGGGGAGGGGAAAGGGTAAGCTGTGACAAAGCGAGAGAGTGTCATGGACATATATACACTACCAAACGTAAGGTAGATAGCTAGTGGGAAGCAGCCGCATAGCACAGGGAGATCAGCTCGGTGCTTTGTGACCGCCTAGAGGGGTGGGATAGGGAGGGTGGGAGGGAGGGAGACGCAAAAGGGAAGAGATATGGGAACATATGTATATGTATAACTGATTCACTTTGTTATGAAGCAGAAACTAACACACCATTGTAAAGCAATTATACTCCAATAAAGTTGTAAAAAAAAAAACAAAAACCGCTATGAGGGCTTCCCTGGTGGCACAGTGGTTAAGAATCCACCTGCCAATGCAGGGGACATGGGTTTGAGCCCTGGTCTGGGAAGATCCCACATGCCGCGGATCAACTAAGCCCATGTGCCACAACTACTTAGGCTGTGCTCTAGAGCCCGCGAGCCACAACTACTGAGCCCGTCTGCTGCAACTACTGAGGCCCACGTGCCTAGAGCCCGTGCTCTGCAACAAGAGAAGCCACCACAATGAGAAGTCTGTACACTGCAACAAAGAGTAGTCCCTGCTCGCCACAACTAGAGACAGCTCGGGCGCAGCAACGAAGACCCAACGCAGCCAAAAATTTAAAAAATAAAATAAACCACAATGAGATACTGCTTCACATCCATTAGGCTATTATCAAAAAAACAGAAAATAACAAGTGTTCACAAAGATGTGGAGAAATTGGAACTTCTGTGCATTGCTAGTAGGAATGTAACACGGTGCAGCCACTGTAGAAAACAGCAAGGCAGTGCCTCAAAAATTAAACATAGAATTACCATACAATCCCACTCCTGGTTATATACTCAAAAGAACTGAAAGCAGGGTCTTGAAGAGATATTTGTATACCTGTGTTCATAGCAGCATTATTCAGAATAGCCAAGAGGCTAAAAACAACCCAAATGTCCCCCAATGGATGAGTGGATAAACAAAATATGTTACATACATACAATGGAATATCATTAATCTTTAAAAAGGAAGGAAATTCTACACTATGCTATAATGGAAGAACCCTGAAGTCATTATGCTAAAATAAGACAGACATACAAGCTAAGTATTGTTATGTTTCCACTTATTTGAGGAACCTAGGATAGTCAAATTCATAGAGCCACAAAGTCGAACAATGCTTACCAGCGCTGGAAAGAGGGGAAATGGGAGGTTATTGTTTAATGGGTACAAATTTCCATTTAGGATATGATGAAAAAGTTCTGGAGATGGATAGTGGTGATGGTTGCATAACAATGTGAATGTACTTAATGTCACTGAACTATACACTTAAAAATGGTCATAATGGTAAGTTTTACGTTATCTATCTTTTACTACAATAAAAAATAATTCAAAAAATACTAGAATTCACCTAAACCTTTAAATTAAGTGTTATGGTGAATAAGAATCATACTTTCATAAAGGAAAATTCACAACTTCAGTTAATAAATAGTATGTAAAATATATTTATACTGCCATTCATACTGCCTCATTTTCTTTTTTATATGAAATATACTGAAAACCACAAAAAAGGTGTAAAAAAACCCACCCATAATCACTGCATAAAAATTATATACTCATCTTGTAATGCTAATATAACACAGTACATTTTACTAAACAATTTAAAATTTGAGTTTTCTGTAATTACTTGCAGCAATACATAGGTATAATTTGTTCCTTTCCTTCCTTCATTATACTTATTTATTCATTTATTTATTTTGCTAGGCACAAAAAGCAGAAAGATGGCAAATCTCTGCCCTCAAGGCATTCACAATTTTGAGGAAGGCAGTAAATAAACAGTTAAGATATTAATCAGTGGCATAATAAAGGTATGCATGAAATGCACAAGGTATTATGGGGTACAAAAGAAAGAGCCCATGAAACTGCCTGGTTAAGACAAAGAAGGCTCCACAGAAGTGATAAATTAGCTCTCTTCAAAGACAAGGGAGGAAAGGCATTTCAGGCAGGCGAACTGACATATGCCAAAGCATGGAATCAGGCTTAGCATCTTTGGGAACCTTCACATTGTTCAGGATGTTTAGAACTCAAGGTATGTGTGAAGAAGTTATAGGAGAGGATGTCAACAGAACAGACCAATATGATGAAAAGCTTTGAATGCCAGGCTAAGAAATTTGGAGATACAGTGTATCCTTTGAAATATTTTGTGAACAGAAAAGACAAAGACAACTAGAGCAGTATTGTGAATGAGACTAGGATAGAAGAAAGAAGGCTACTGCAATACCTCAGGAGAGAAACAATACTAAGGAAAGAGCAAAGAGATACAGAAGTAAGGATAAATTCCATTTAATCCAGGACTTTGTAAATAATTAGATGTTGGTACAAATGAACTTATTTACAAAACAGAAATAGAGTCACAGATGTAGAAAACAATCTTACGGTTACCAGGGGGGAAAGAGGAGGAGGGATAAATTGGGAGATTGGGATTGACATATACACACTACTATACATAAAACAGATAACTAATAAGGACTTACTGTATAACACAGGGAACTCTACTAAATACTATAAGTGGATATATGTATATGTATAACTGATTCACTGTGCTGTACAGCAGAAAGTAATACAACATTGTAAATCAACTATACTCCAATTAAAAAAAAATATTGAGCCACTGAATCAAAAAAATAATAATAGACATGACTCCAAACACATGCACACACACACACCTGAAGCACGACTTTCACAAATAATACACTCATTATGCACTATTTATTCTAATATTTTTTCTATTCTTTTCATTAAAAGAAGACAGACACAACTAAATTAATTTCAAGACATATCAATGAAAATAAATAGAATGTAGGGTGGAAAAATAAAAATCATTTCAATAAAGACAGAAAAGGTAAAGTTCAACTAACTGTATGTATTTACAGACACACATTGAAAAATTGGAAGAAAAAAGTGTATTAGTCAAATACTGAAAAATGAAAGCTAGTATAGCTACCTTAATGTCAGATAAATAGATTTTAAGGCAAAAAACATTAGAGATAAAGAAGGTCACTGTATCATGATAAAAAGGGATACCTCACCAGAAGACATAACAATTCTAAATGAATATAGGCTTAATAACATTGCCTCAAAATATTTTCAGCAAAAATTAACAGAAATTGTGATATTAAAGATCCAAAAACAGTGAGAAATTTTGACATAACTCTTCAGTTATTGATAAATCAAGAAGATTGAAAATTAGTAAGGATATGTAAGATTTGAACTGCACATTATAACAAGCTTGATCTAAGGTACATACATAAAACCCTGTATCTGTCAATTAAAGAATATACATTCTTCTCTAGGAGACACAGACCATTTAAAATATTGTACATGAACCAGGCTCCAGAGCAAATCTCAACAAACACTAACGAACTGATGTCATGTAGTCCTCAACTTTAAAATATTAGCTTAAAAAAAGAAAATCACTGTGCTAAATCACCAAATAAAGAAAGTAGATAAGAAAAATGAGAGGAGGCTGGTTTGAAAGAAAGTCCAAAGAGGCTCTAGAAAGCTCTCTCTTCCTGCCATGTATGGCATAATCTTCCGTATTTTTGCATGTGTTTTTTACAACGCTTTAAAAAGCAAGAAAAATACTCTTAGCTTGAGGGTCATACAAAAACGATCTGGCCTGTGGTTTGTAATTTGCTTACATCTAGAAGAAGGTACTCCTCATTCTGTCATATGTTGTCTCTGCAGTCTGATAGCTGGCTCCTTACTAGCTCTTCCAGAAAATAAATCTGCCAGTCAAAAGTTCTACCCAGGTACATCTGCAAACCAGGAAGCAGGCACTCACCAGAACCCAACCAGGCTGGCACCCTAATCTCAGACTTCTGGCCTTTAGAACTGTGAGTAATAAATTTCTGTTGTTTATAAGCCACCCAGTCTATGATATTTTGCTATAGTAGCCTGAACTAAGACCCTAGATTTCTTCCCATTACAATGATTCTCCAAATTTCAGTACTCTGAACTCTTTCTTTCAACTTATTCACTGCAGCATAACAGACATTTATTTAGGATACAGACAAGTATTAAGTATACAGCTTAACAGAACACATACTCTGACTACAATGCAATTAAATTAGATATAAATCTTAAAGGATAACCGAAAAAAAAACCCATACGTTAAAGAAGAAATCATAATGGAAAAATTTTAAACTTAGTACTGAACAACAGGCTATAAAATTTGTAGGAAGGAGTTAAAATGTATTTGGAAATTTTTAACATTAAATACTGTCTGTTAAAAAGAAGGCTAAAGATCAATGAACTGAAGACCAAAGTTAAGGACTCACAATGCCTGACTTCACTTATTATAAAGCTACAGTTATTGAGACTATTTGTTATTGGTAAAAGACAGAAATACAGATCAGTGATTTAGAATAGCCCAGAAGTAGACCCACACATATATGGTCAGTTAATTTTTGACAAAGATGCAAAGGCAATTCAACAGAGAAAGGATAGCCTTTTCACCCATATAGCTACACCAAGATCAAGATACAAAATGTTACTATTTTTTTAATTATTAAATTTATTTTTTCTGGTAAGCATTTTGGTTTTGTTCTATGAATGCCACATGCCATATCCCCTTATAAAGAATCCAGAATGAATATATCATAAGATTAAGTGAACCCTGGGAGTTATACTCATAGGCCATTTCTTTAATTTTTTCCTAGTTGTATGACTTTTGGCAAGTCAGTTAATTTTTCATTTTCCCTTTATTTTTCTATTTCCTTAGGTCTCCTCTCCCCCTTTTCTCTAAGGTTTTTCTGAGAATGAAACATGAAAATGTAAATAAAGAATACGGTCAGTAAAGAAATTTGGGGGGATAATGGAAATGTTCTGTATTTTGTGGTGGTGGTGGTTTCACAGGTATAAACATTTGTCAAAATTCATCAATTATGCACTTAAAATGAACGTAGGGACTTCCCTGGTGGCGCAGTGGTTAAGAATCCCCTGCCAATGCAGGGGACATGGGTTCGAGCCCTGGTCCAGGAAGATCCCACATGCTGCAGAGCAACTAAGCCCGTGCGCCACAACTACTGAGCCTGTGCTCTAGAGCCCGCGAGCCACAACTACTGAGCCCACGAGCCACAACTACTGAAGCCCGTGCACGTAGAGGCAGTGCTCTGCAACAAGAGAAGCCACTGCAATGAGAAGCCCACGCACCGCAACGAAGAGTAGCCCCCGCTTGCCAGAACTAGAGACAGCCAGTGCATAGCAACAAAGACCCAATGCAGCCACAAATAAATAAATAAATAAATATGAATGTAGTTTGTCATACATAAATTATCTCAGTAAATGGATTTAAAATGTAAAATAACGTAGAAGCTCCTGGTGGGTAAGAAATAATTGCTAATTTGTTCCTTTATCCCCTTCCTTTTTTACCTGAGAGGAAAAAATGCCTATTTTTAAGAACAGTCACTCACTATTCCCTCCATGAAAACTTCTAAAAACTTCCTGAGATAATTATAAGGTTATTTCTCTGCCTCTCCTCCTCCACACTAAATTCCAGTATCTTTCACTTTTCCTGTGAATTTTACTTTCCTATCCTTTAGTAAGATCTTAAATCTAGATTCTATACCTCTCACATTTCAGTTAAGTAACAAAAACAGAGTAATTGATGCACATGCTACAAAGTATCTTTAGATGTTAGCTCTGCTAAAATCTGTGGACATTATTGGTAGTGCTGTTTTTCGTTCACATATTAAAAGAGGTTTATTATAACCCCCTTAAATCCTGTTCAACCAAACTCACACGAAGCCAGCTACACAAGTACTATTTTCAAGTCTTTTATTGATCACTGGCTATAACGATACTCCCAAAGTGAATAATATTATTTTAAAACAATAATGGCTAAGATACCCTTCTTTTTTTTTTTTTTTTTTTTTTTTTGGCAGTATGCAGGCCTCTCACTGTTGTGGCCTCTTCCCTTGCGGAGCACAGGCTCCGGACGTACAGGCTCAGCGGCCATGGCTCATGGGCCCAGCCGCTCTGCGGCATGTGGGATCTTCCCGGACCGGGGCACGATCCCGTGTCCCCTGCACAGGCAGGCGGACTCTCAACCACTGCGCCACCAGGGAAGCCCAACCCTTCTTTTTAAAATTTGCTGCTACCATTAGAAAAACTTAACTCTTCATTTTCTTTTTAATATATCAAATGAAGTGTTGGTACCAACACAGTTATCATGTATTCTAAATCAAAGCAAAATATCTCATGTTGCTTTTCTTACATTAGTGAATTCTATAGCTGTTTTGACAGTAATAAGGATAGACTGTCTTCCCTAAATTGCTAAAATCATAGAGAGTTCACTAAAATGGATTAAAAAATCTGAATAGGCTTGAAGCTACCACTACCAATTTTCAAAAGAAACACTTTTGAGATTGTGATTTGCCACTTTGCTTTGTTTTTATTTTAAAACCATAATTTTGTTCTACATAAATATGAAGATTGTTCCTCACACTTTTTCATCTTATACTCTTTGTTCAATATTTATCACTTCTCAAAGAAGTTAGTAGATGATAAAAAATAAAGTCACCCTCTCCCCCAGTCCATTTCACTCACCTACAAAATGGGCTGGGAATAGTAGGTATCACATAACAAATCCCTCCATTCAGGCAAAATGACCTATGACTGGGACCACAGGGCTCTTCATGATCTAAAACATATACATAAATAAAATAGAGAAAAACAAATTATAGTTTTTCTAATAAAATAAGGAAAAGGACCAAGTATCTTATACTGAAGTAGTAATTCTAAAAATTAGAATGAAGAATTGTTTCTTAAAATGAAGGACTTAATCTTATTCCTTATTTGATAAGCAGGGACTTCTATCCCTTTGAGGAAAAAAATTAATCTGTCTTGAAGATATGGTCATTAATTATAATGGAGTTAAAAGCTATATTACAGAAATAGGGAATCTCTATAATAGATTAAAAGGAGGACATTATGATCTTAAAATAAATAGTGGCTTTTCTCATTTAGTACATAGATTCTGCAGCTTTGCTTAGAGTTTTTCTGTCCCAAGTGTATATTTAGATTCCTATCTTTCCTTTAAGGTCTCAAATACATTAAAGTCTGAAATTGTTGTGGGAAAAAAATTAGATTATTAAATAAATTCTGATGTCCAAAATCATCTTTAAATATTTCTACATATGACAATTTTAACATCAAAACAACAAAAATATAATCTTATTAGGTTTTGGTTTGCAAGGGAATTTTAGGTAATAACTAGTAACTATTGAAAACCTGAGTCATCATCTGATAAATAGCAAAAATTTTCAGAATATTAAGAAAATAAACCTCCATTTCTCTCTTGCTTCCTTTCTCTCCTCCTCTTTCTCTATCCTTCTTTATCTTTATCTATCTTATCTATCTCTATCTATCTTATCTATCTTTATCTATCTTATCTTTATCTTTGACCTTCTTTATCTTTGACCTTTCCTTTATGTTCTTTCTCTCTTTGCCTTCCCTTTCTCTCTTGGTACCTCTCCTTCCTTCCAGCCTCTACCTCCTCCTCCACCATTAAAAAAAAAAATCCCACCAAAACCATCAGACAGAAAAATTTAGAAATAACATAGTAGAATTCATTGAGTCATTATACTACTGTATACTACTATTTATGATTAGAAAAGCAAATTGCTGAATGATTTATCTTTTGGTCCTGAAGGGGGAATCACATTGCTTTAAAATCGCACATTGTTGGTTCCTGATTGGTTCTGTCCAGAAAGTGACATAGAATCTATTGTGAAGAAGAAAATGGCATTATTCCAATTTAGCATTTAAAAAAATAGCATACTAATTTTAAAAAGTTATCTAGCATTTATTTGCCACTAAGATATCAATACCCTTAAGATATAACTGCTGTAGAACCAGATGTCTTCACTATCAGAATTTGAAATTTTAAAACTTTCCTTTTACTTTAGAATTGAGAAGATTCTGTTTCACCATCACATTACAATTATAAAAGTATAAAAATGTAAAGAGGAAAACAGAACTATAAAGAATTTAAGTGGAAAAGAAGAAAGTAAACCAACCAGAACTAATCTTTTAGATTTTTTCTTTTTTACACAATGTCATGCTTCTTTACAACCAAACAACTTTTAATAAGATAATTCTTACAACTCTTCAGGGATAATTTGGCTAACAAATAAAATCCCAGTTGACATTACATTATGCTAGAATCATGGAAGTCATCACATAGGGTTTCTCCATTGAGGGTGGAGTGTCAACTTCATCACAGAATGCTTCCTGTGGCTGAAATTAATGTCCTTGTTTTTAATAAGATTACAACCAGTCATGACTCAGCACTTGCTATTTTATCAGTAAAGAATACTCATCTAACCTGAATCACTATCTCTGAATCTATTTTTATTCTGATTTCATTTACTTATTTGTAAAGTTGTTATCAGATTTAGAGTAAGCCAGAATTTGTCAGCTTGTAAAAAGTGATAAAAGTGATAAAATATAGGTCTAAAATAAAATAGTTTCATGTTATAAAGGAAGGTCTTTCAAAACCAAGGTATTCCATATTTCTAGGACAATTTTAGATGGGGAAAAATATAGTCTATACATTTGTTGTTTGGTTCTATTTCTATGTGACACACATTGACAAAAGTATAAACTTACAAGAAATTACCTGTTGGCATCTTAATTTTTAAATAGTTTCATTCTTGGTCAAAAGTTTAGGGTTGAAAAACAGCACCTAAAATTAACAATTTAGGAAAAATTATCTTCTTTTGAGAGCATTATAAAATGTCAAATATTGTAACAGTAATATTCTTTTAAACAATGAAAATAATTAAGACATTTAAAGGCTAGGGACAAAATTCTTTGGTTAGAGCATCTATTTTTTTAGATACTTATCACATATCAATAAAAAAAATCTGAACAGATAAAACTAAAAGATCAACAAGCAGTATAAATGCACCAGATACAAATCATTGCCTAAATAATATAATGTACTCTTAAATCTCTCTTTGAAGAAACGTCTAATGTTTGAGTTTTAATAAACATTGTTAAATTAGTAGTATACTATATGAGATTATATATGAAAGATATGAGTCGGTAAGTGAAACTGAATAACCTGAATTGACTTTTCAACTTTTTCATAAAGCCTATTTCTAATTTGACTTTAACAGAACAACTTTCTATTTTTCAGTTTATTAAAAATGGCCAAAAAACACACTATAGAAAAAACGAACTGCATTTAAAAGGTCTGCATTTCTATTGAAACTTTAAAAATTTTATAAAAGTACTTTCAAATTTACTGTAGATTGCACTACATTTACCAATATACAAATGCCTTTTAAAAAATATCTGGCATCTAGCAAAGCAAAGTAGCTATATATGAAGTTATCTGCTATAACAGAAACAAAGGAATTACAAAATACAGTTGAAAAGATGACAGATTTATACTTACATTATGATTACATGCTCTCAATTTCTTTTTATAAAAGAGACTCACTCCTGACTTAAGCAGAAAGACTTTGTAACAGAAATCTCAATCAACAACTTCCTATTAACACAGGTGTAATAATCAAGGCCTTCTCTCAAAGCCAGTCACTCTTTCTTAAACAGACAAGCAATGAGAGAAAGAAAGACAGAAGTTAAACCTATTTAATTTGAAATAATCACTGTCTCATCATATGAGTTTCTTTTTCTAAAGAAACAAGGCTTACCTCAGTAAAAACTCACATTCATACAAACAATAAATTTTGTTGGATATGCAGCGCTTCAAAAGTTTTTGAACAATGCAGTCTGCAGCAGCTGTGCCTTGCCCTTTGTAACACGTCAAAAATCTGATTTATATGGCTGCAGTGTGCAGTGTGGGCGCAGTGGAGACAAAGACCAAGGTGTGCACAGAGGTCAGGCTCCAGCCAAGGGAACCACCCCTTTCAGTCCACATGTTCAGAGTTGCAAATGGAGCAGAATTTTATTTAGAAAAGAAGTTGTACTAAAAGCTGAGCTCTCAAATCACTGTCCAATTCTTTAACTTATAAAGTAAACCACATTCTTTAGACTGCTAACTTATCTCTGCATGTCTGAATAATTCCAAAGTGTTGTACAACTTTGTGAAGAAAAGGAATTTGAATATGGATTTAGTGGACAAGTGTTCCCTGGGGTTTTTTTAAAAAAGGAATTTCCTTACAAAACGCGTAACATTTATACAAATGGTGATTTGAAGTGCTTATAAAACTGAAAGAAGGTAATATTTATAATACACACGTGTACAATGCCATGTGCAATATGAAGTAAATATAATCACTGAACATGACTAATACTGATGGCAATATAACCATCTGCAAACTATAACAAAGCTGTAATACATGCATTAAGGGAAGCTATGAGGTTTAAAAATCATAAATAACTTAAAATATTGACAAAAACTATAATTTTGTTTAAAATGAAGTGGGGGTTCTTCAGCACGTAATTACCTAAAGTATGCCAACCATTCAGATGGTTATCTTTTCTAAAACCACAATTCAGACATGACTCCTTGTTTGATGTAAAACATGGAAACGAATACATTTGCTCTTTTAAGAAAATATTAAAATAATCTCATATAATTCATATTCTGAGAACAATTCTTTTCATTACTATTATCTTCCACATTCAAAGGCAATTTTTACATAGTTACAATCTTATACATACACACACACATATATACACACACACATATATAAAATTTTGTTAGCTTACAGTGTTTCGATTTTAAAATGGTATTTTTATGAAAAATCAGTAACCTTTATTATGTGATTTGAACTATGGAACTATGATGCTGTCCACTAACATGAAAATGACTACTAAATTGTATGTAAGAGATAATAATCTGTGACTTCATTCAGGATATTAAAGATGTATTTATTAGGAGACATACCATGGCAGTTGGTTTGGTATTAATAATTTTTCACACAATACAAATAAACTTCACCTTTGAGGCTACATGATTCTAAAGAAGACCTAATGTTTTTCAAGTTGACTTTTCACTCTAAATAAAAGCCATGGTCTTTAAGAATAATTTGTTCATGCATCTATTAACAAATATGTTGTAAGTGGCCTGCTATTGTTAACAAATGATAGACACATGAACAAAAACAGGTAACTACAAAAATGTTGTAGGCTGACATTTAAACCATATTTTGGCTTAAAATGATAATTGGGCTTAAAATGATAATTTCATGCAATTCAACCAAATATAGTCTCAAAGACACCTATTTATGTCACTATAATAACACACAAAAACAAAGCTTAAGGAGAATCAGAGAAAGATTCCAAGAGGGAGTTTTATTTGTGCTGAGCCTTGAAGAATGAGTAAGAGTTTGTAAACAGAGATGGATGAACATTCTAGACAGAGGTGACAGCATGTTCAAAGGCACAGAAGAAATAAAATCCTAATGTATTCAGATAACTGCAGGTAGATTACAGGTCAGGATGTGTGCAGAGTATGTGTGTGGAGTGTACGTGAGTTCATAAGAGGATAGGATGGTGGGGGAAGGAGTGGTAAGAATAGATCTTGTAAAATAACCAGGGTTCAAATAGTGACTCTATCTGAAAGGCAATAGGGATACTTCGAAAGGTTTTTAGCAAAGAAGTGGCATGATCACATCTACATTTTAGAAAATTCATTTTGATAGTCGTGTGGAAAATAGATTGCAACCAGCCGAGGAACTGGTATCAGAGAAAACTATTTGGAGGACATTTTAATTATCAAGAATAGTGAAGAAATAAAGCAATGGGAATGAGGATAAAGGAGAGAACTAAAGATATACTTAATAGGTACACCCACAGAATGGGAGAGCAGGGTACAAAAGAAAGAAAAATCAAGGCTAACTTTCAAGTATCCATTAGGGAAATGTATATTAAACCCACCATGAGATACCATTTCACACCCTACTAGAATGGTTATAATAAAAATGACAGACAATAACAAAGAGAAACTAGACCTCTCATACATTGCTGGTGGGACTAAAATGGTACAGTCACTTTGCAAAATAATCTGAAAGTTTCTTAAAAAGTTAAACATAAATTAGCCATAAATGTATCCAAGAGATATAGAAATATGGGTCCACACAAAGATAGGAGTGTAATGCTTAGAACATTATACATAATGCCCCAAGCTAGAAAACAACTCAAATGTCCATCAACTGATGTATAGCTAAACAAAATGTGGTACAACCATACAATGGAATACAACTCAGCAGTAAAAAGGAATGAAGTATTGGTACATGTTACAACACGAATTAACTTCAAAAACATGCTAAGTGGGGGGAGACCTTCAAGATGGCGGAGGAGTAAGATGTGTAGATCACCTTCCTCCCCACAAATACATCAGAAATACATCTACATGTGGAACAACTCCTACAGAACACCTACTGAATGCTGGCAGAAGACTTCAGATTTCCCAAAAGGCAAGAAACTCCCCACGTACCTGGGTAGGGCAAAAGAAAAAAGAAAAAACAGAGACAAAAGAATAGGGACGGGACCTGTACCTCTGGGAGGGAGCTGTGAAGGAGGAAAAGTTTCCACTCACTAGGAAGCCCCTACACTGGCAGAGATGGGGATTGGTGGGGGGGAAGCTTTGGAGCCACAGAGGAGAGCGCAGCAACAGGGGTGCAGAGGGCAAAGCAGAGAGATTCCCGCACAGAGGATCGGTGCCGACCAGCAATCACCAGCCTGAGAGGCTTGTCTGCTCACCTGCCGGGACGGGTCAGGGCTGGGAGCTGAGGCTTCGGCTTCGGAGTTCAGATCCCAGGGAAAGGACTGGGGTTGGGTGCATGAACACAGCCTGAAGGGGGCTAGTGCACCACAGCTAGCCGGGAGGGAGTCCGGGAAAAAGTCTGGAACTGCCTAAGAGGCAAGAGACCATTGTTTCAGTGTGCGCAAGGAGAGGGGATTCAGAGCACTGCCTAAACGAGCTTCAGAGATGGTCGTGAGCCACGGTTATTAGTGTGGACACCAGAGACAGGCATGAAATGCTAAGGCTGCTGCTGCAGCAACCAAGAAGCCTGTGTGCAATCACAGGTCACTGTCCACACCTCCCCTCCCGGGAGCCTGTGCAGCCCACCACTGCCAGGGTCCTGTGATCCAGGGACTACTTCCCTGGGAGAACATGGCATGCCTCAGGCTGGTGCAATGTCACACTGGCCTCTGCCGCGGCAGGCTGACCTCGCACTCCATACTCCTCCCTCCACCCCGGCTTGAGTGAGCCAGAGCCCCCTAATCAGCTGCTACTTTAACCCCATCCTGTCTGAGTGAAGAACAGATGCCCTCAGGCAACCTACGCGCAGAGGCGGGGCCAAATCCAAAACTGAACCCCAGGAGCTGTGCGAACAAAGAAGAGAAAGGGAAATTTCTCCCAGCAGCCTCAGGAGCAGGGGATTAAATCTCCACAATCAACTTCCTGTACCCTGCATCTCTGGAATACCTGAACAGACAACGAATCATCCCAAAACTGAGGTGGCGGACTGTGTGTGATTTTGTCTGTATAGCTTTGCTTTTACCATTTGTCCTAGATTTCTGTCTGTCCTTTTTTTTTTGGTATAGTTTTTAGTGCTTGTTATCATTGGTGGATTTGTTTTTTGGTTTGGTTGCTCTCTTCTTTCTTTTTTTTTTAAATTACTTTTTAATTTTTTTTACTTTTAACGATTTTTTTTAATAACCTTATTTTTATTTTATTTTTCTTTCTTCCTTTTCTTTCCCCTTTTCTTCTGAGCTGTGTGGCTGACAGGGTCCTGGTGCTCTGGCCAGGTATCAGGCCTGTGCCTCTGAGGTGGGAGAGCCAAGTTCAGGACATTGGTCTACAAGAGACCTGCCGGCTCCACGTAATATCAAACAGTGAAAGCTGTCCCAGATAGCTACATCTCAATGTTAAGACCCAGCTCCACTCAATGACCAGCAAGCTACAGTGCTGGACACCCTATGCCAAACAACTAGCAAGACAGAAACACAACCCCACCCATTAGCAAAGAGGATGCCTAGTATCATAATAAGGTCACAGACACCACAAAACACACCACCGGACATGGTCCTGCCCACCAGAAAGACAAGATCCAGCCAGCCTCATCCACCAGAACACAGGCACCAGTCCCCTCCACCAGGAAGCCTACACAACACACTGAACGAACCTTAGCCACTGTAGGCAGACACCAAAAACAATGGGAACTATGATCCTGCAGCCTGCAAAAAGGAGATCCCAAACTCAGAAAGTTAAGCAAAATGAGAAGACAGAGAAACACACAGCAGATGAAGGAGCAGGTAAAAACCCACCACACCAAATAAATGAGGAGGAAATAGGCAGTCTACCTGAAAAAGAATTCAGAGTAATGATAGTAAAGATGATCCAAAATCTTGGAAATAAAATGGAGAAAATACAAGAAACGTTTAACAAGGACCCAGAAGAACTAAACGGCAAACGAACAATGAAGAGCAACACAATAAATGAAATTAAAAATTCTCTAGAAGGAATCAAGAGCAGAATAACTTAGGCAGAAGAACGGATAAATGACCTGGAAAATAAAATAGTGGAAATAAGTACCACAGAGCAGAATAAAGAAAAAAGAATGAAAAGAATTGAGAAAAGTCTCAGAGACCTCTGGGAAAACATTAAACGCACCAACATTCGAATTATAGGGGTCCCAGAAGAAGAAGAGAAAAAGAATCGGACTGAGAAAATATTTGAAGAAATTATAGTTGAAAACTTCCCTAATATGGGAAAGGAAATAGTCAATCAAGTCCAGGAAGCACAGAGTCCCATACAGGATAAATCCAAGGACAAACATGCCAAGATACATATTAATCAAACTATCAAAAATTAAATACAAAGAAAACATATTAAAAGCAGCAAGGGAAAAACAACAAATAACACACAAGGGAATCCCCATAAGGTTAACAGCTGATATTTCGGCAGACACTCTGCAAGCCAGAAGGGAGTGGCAGGACATATTTAAAGTGACGAAAGGGAAAAACCTACAACCAAGATTACTCTACCCAGCAAGGAGCTCATTCAGATTGGACAGAGAAATTAAAACCTTTAAAGACAAGCAAAAGCTAAGAGAATTCAGCACCAACAAACCAGCTTTACAACAAATGCTAAAGGAACTTCTCTAGGCAGGAAACACAAGAGAAGGAAAAGACCTAAAATGACAAACCCAAAACAATTAACAAAATGGTAACAGGAACATACATATTGATAACCACCTTAAATGTAAATGGATTAAATGCTGCAACCAAAAGGCATAGACTGGCTGAATGGATACAAAAACAAGACCCGTATATATGCTGTCTACAAGAGATCCACTTCAGACCTAGTGACACATAACAGACTGAAAGTGAGCGGATGGAAAAAGATATTCCATGCAAATGGAAATCAAAACAAAGCTGCAGTAGCAATTCTCATATCAGACAAAATAGACTTTAAAATAAAGACTATTATAAGAGACAAAGAAGGACACTACATAATGATCAAGAGATCAAACCAAGAAGAAGATATAACAATTGTAAATATTTACGCACCCAACATAGGAACACCTCAATACATAAGGCAAATGCTAACAGCCATAAAAGGGGAAATCGACAGTAACACAATCATAGTAGGGGACTTTAACACCCCACTTTCATCAATGGAGAGATCATCCAAAATGAAAATAAATGAGGAAACACAAGCTTTAAAAGATACATTAAACAAGATGGACTTAATTGATATTTACAGTACATTCCATCCAAAAACAGCAGATTACACTTTCTTCTCAACTGCTCATGGAACATTCTCCAGGATACATCATATCTTGGGTCACAGATCAAGCCTTCGTAAATTTAAGAAAACTGAAATCGTATCAAGTATCTTTTCTGACCACAACGCTATGAGACTAGATACCAATTACAGGAAAAAATCTGTAAAAAATACAAACACATGGGGCTTCCCTATGGCGCAGTGGTTGAGAGTCCGCCTGCCGATGCAGGGGACATGGATTCGTGCCCCGGTCAGGGAAGATCCCACATGCCGCAGAGAGGCTGGGCCCGTGAGCCATGGCCGCTGAGCCTGTGTGTCCGGAGCCTGTGCTCCGCAACAGGAGAGGCCACAACAGTGAGAGGCCCTCATACAGCAAAAAAACCCAAAAACCAAAAAACAAACACATGGAGGCTAAACAATACACTACTTAATAACCAAGTGATCACTGTAGAAATCAAAGAGGAAATCAAAAAAATTTGTATTGCTAGAAACTTCCGTCTTAGAACTGCTTTTGCCACATCCCATAGGTTTTGGGTCGTTGTGTTTCCATTGTCATTTGTTTCTAGGAGAAAAACCATATGATCATCTCAACAGATGCAGAAAAAGCTTTTCGACAAAATTCAACACCGATTTATGATAAAAACCCTCTAGAAAGTAGGCACAGAGGGAACTTACCTCAACATAATAAAGGCCGTATATGACAAACACACAGCCAACATCATTCTCAATGGTGAAAAACTGAAACCATTTCCTCTAAGATCAAGAACAAGACAAGGTTGTCCACTCTCACCACTATTATTCAACATAGTTTTGGAAGTTTTAGCCACAGCAATCAGAGAAGAAAAAGTAATAAAATGAATCCAAATCAGAAAAGAAGTAAAGCTGTCATTGTTTGTAGATGACATGATACTACACATACAGAATTCTAGAGATGTTACCAGAAAACTACACAGCTAATCAATGAATCTGGTAAAGTAGCTGGATACAAATTTAATGCACAGAAGTCTCTTGAATTCCTATACACTACTGATGAAAAATCTGAAAGAGAAATTAAGGAAACACTCTCATTTACCATTGCAACAAGAAGAATAAAATATCTACAAATAAACCTACCTAAGGAGACAAAAGATCTGTATGCAGAAAACTATAAGACACTGATGAAAGAAATTAAAGATGATACAAACAGATGGAGAGATATACCATGTTCTTGGATTGGAAGAATCAACATTGTGAAAATGACTATACTACCCAAAGCAATCTACAGATTCAATGCAATCCCTATCAAACTACCACTGGCATTTTTCACGGAACTAGAACAAAAAATTTCACAATTTGTATGGAAACAACAAAAGACCCCAAATAGCCAAAGCAATCTTGAGCAAGAAAAATGGAGCTAGAGGAATCAGGCTCCTGGAGTTCCAACTATTCTACAAAGCTACACTAATCAAGACAGTATGGTACTGGCACAAAAACAGAAATATAGATCAAAGGTACAGGATAGAATGCCCAGAGATAAACCCACACACATATGGGCACCTAATTTACAACAAAGGAGGCAAGAACATATAATGGAGAAAAGACAGCCTCTTCAATGAATAATGCTGGAAAAACTGGACAGCTACATGTAAAAGAATGAAATTAGAACACTCCCTAACACCATACACAAAAATAAACTCAAAATGGATTAAAGACCTAAATGTAAGGCCAGACAGTCTAAAACTCTTAGAATCAAACATAGGCAGAACACTCTATGACATAAATCACAGCAAGATCCTTTTTGACCCACCTCCTAGAGAAATGGAAATAAAGACAAAAATAAACAAATGGGACCTAATGAAACTTCAAAGCTTTTGCACAGCAAAGGAAAACATAAACAAGACCAAAAGACAACCCTCAGAATGGGAGAAAATATTGGCAAATGAAGCAACTGACAAAGGATTAATCTCCAAAATTTATAAGCAGTTCATGCAGCTCAATAACAAAAAAACAAACAACCCAATCCAAAAATGGGCAGAAGACCTAAATAGACATTTCTCCAAAGAAGATATACAGACTGCCAAAAAACACATGAAAGAATGCTCAACATCATTAATCATTAGAGAAATGCAGATCAAAATTACAATGAGATATCATCTCACACCCGTCAGAATGGCCATCATCAAAAAATCTAGAAACAATAAATGCTGGAGAGGGTGTGGAGAAAAGGGAACACTCTTGCACTGCTGGTGGGAATGTGAATTGGTACAGCCACTATGGAGAACAGTATGGAGGTTCCTTAAAAAACTAAAAATAGCATTACCCGCTACTGGGCATATACCCTGAGAAAACCATAATTCAAAAAGAGTCATGTACCAAAATGTTCATTGCAGCTCTATTTACAATAGCCAGGACATGGAAGCAACCTAAATGTCCATCAACAGATGAATGGATAAAGAAGATGTGGCATATATATACAATGGAATATTGGAATATTACTCAGCCATAAAAAGAAATGAAATTGAGTTATTTGTAGTGAGGTGGCTGGACCTAGAGTGTGTCATACACAGTGAAGTAAGTCAGAAAGAGAAAAACAAATATCATATGCTAACAAAAATATATGGAATCTAAAAAGAAAAAAAAAAAGGTTCTGAAGAACCCAGGGCAGGACAGGAATAAAGACACAGATGTAGAGAATGGACTTGAGGACACGGGGAGGGGGAAGGGTAAGCTGGGATGAAGTGAGAGAGTGACATGGACATATATACAGTACCAAATATAAAATTGATAGCTAGTGGGAAGCAGCCACATAGCACAGGGAGATCAGCTCGGTGCTTTGTGACCACCTAGAGGGATGAGATAGGGAGGGTGGGAGGGAGATGCAAGAGTGAGGAGATATGGGGATATATGTAAACATATAGCTGATTTACTTTGTTATAAAGCAGAAACTAACACACCATTGTAAAGCAATTATACTCCAATAAGAATGTTAAAAAAAAGAAGACAATAGGATAACATTTGGAGTGTTAAAGGTATAGAATTTTGAACCTAGACATTTATAACCAATAAAATATCCTTTAAGTTTTAAAAAAATTAAAACAAAACATGCTAAGTGAAAGAAGCCAGTCATAAAAAACCACATATTGTATGATTCCATTTATAAGAAATCTTTAGAAAAGGCAAATCAGAAGAGACAGGAATAGATTAATGATTGCTTGGGACTGGGGCTGGGAAAAGGAAATTATGCAAATGAGCATAAAGGATGTTTTTAGAATGATGGAAATATTCTACAATTGGATTGTTTAGGTGGTCGCAAATTTGATAGAGCTAAAATATAGGGCTTCCCTCGTGGTGCAGTGGTTGAGAGTCCGCCTGCCAATGCGGGGGGCACGGGTTCGTGCCCTGGTCCAGGAGGATCCCGCGTGCTGCGGAGCGGCTGGGCCCGTGGGTCGTGGCCGCTGGGCCTGCGCGTCCGGAGCCTGTGCTCCGCGACGGGAGAGGCCACAGCAGGGAGAGGCCCGCGTACGGCAAAAAAAAAAAAAAAAAAAAAGTAAAATATAAAATAAGTGCACTTTATGGTATATAAATTATGCTTTAATAAAACTGCTAAAACCAAAATAAAGGAATACCAAAACAGATGTCATGAGTAAGATAATGATTTCTCTCAAGACATGGTATATTTAAAATGTTACTGGGACATGTAGAAGGAAATGCCTGAAAATGCAGATCTTGCATGTACGATAAGAATGAGGTTAGAGATAAGAGATTTGGGATTCAAATTCCACAGGTGGCTGCTGAAGTCATTAGCTCAGAGTGTGCACATGTGTGAGACAGAGGCCATGGACTGATCCCTGGAAAATATCAACATTTAATGGTTGGAGAAGGAGCCCACTAAGAAATTATCAGAGAAATAAGAGAAGAACCAATATGACCAATGGCAAGCTCTTCTTCCATAATTCAAAATGCTTATCCTCTCTATTTCTAGATTTAGCACTCTAGACAACATCTAACTCCCAGTGATGAAAGATGAGGCTTCAGCTCTCTTACACTACCCTCTACCTCTTTAATTTGAATGTTTGATAAGTTACACTATTATCTATTTCTTCTCTTTGTTATATCTGTAATTTTAAATAATATACTCATACTTCTGTCCTCATCAATGAACTTGAGTCAATTCACAGACTAACTTCTTAACATGTAAAATAAGTAACTGTACTGCTAACTTTGCTTCCACCTTTTCTCTCCCCACTTCCTCTTTCTGCCTTAGCAGCTATACCTTGACTCTTACATCATGAAGGTTTTTAACATTTACATTCTCCTCTGTGACCTTAATGAAGTGTTTTCATAACTTTGCCTCTAGACGTAAAACTTGAAAACCAATAAACTACAGTTCTGTCAATATAACTGTAAATAGTAATCACAGCAGATCCATGCAGTGTGAAAGAATAACATTTCCTTCTATTGTTTCAGTGTCACAATACCTGGGCCATTCATAAGACAATATTCCCAAAAGCAAGATAAAATAAATTCTCTTTTCTTAAACTCTA
This sequence comes from Orcinus orca, assembly GCF_937001465.1. Taxonomy (NCBI): domain Eukaryota; kingdom Metazoa; phylum Chordata; class Mammalia; order Artiodactyla; family Delphinidae; genus Orcinus; species Orcinus orca. Next base: position 82,530,792 of record NC_064560.1, read on the forward strand.
GGTTGATTAAAATCATGCTATATTTGAATTTGCATCTTAGTTGTATCCTGTTTTTTTTGCACAGCTTTAGAGTTTACAGTTTCCTTCTTTTTGGGGGGCGGGCGAGATGACTGAAAAATAATGTGCTTTATCATAACATCTCAAATATTCAGCTGCTTTTTTTTGTAGTGTAGAGATTTATTTATACCGATAGCACATGATCCAGCATAAAACCAAATCTCTTGAAATGTTTACTCCGTGACTTCCTAATTATTCAGGGACAGGGCTCATCAGCTAATCTCTTCACACACCAGGAGTCCAAGGTAGGAATTTCTTAAACCACAGGTATGACGTGGCTGCACAGAGTCTGTACCAGGTGAATGATGTACTGCAGGTGCTCATTCCTCAGAGTGACTCTAGTTTGCCCTCCAATAGGTCTTTTAAGAACTGTGCTCTGGAAGTCAGCATCAGTGAAAATGGGGTCTGCACCTGGGAGCCTGGACGTGGTCTCCAGGTCGTGGTAATGCCAGTGGTTCCTGTCTGGATTATTCTCAGAGACAAAGGGCTTCCTGGTTTCTGTCAGCCTCACCATCACGACTAGGTCCACTTCTCCCTCAATCTGTCCTTTACACCATGTTTCAGGATTCACTTTCTTCTTGGGCACAAACCGTCTGTTTAGCAGGATGGTAATTCCCAGGTCAGCAGAGTAAAAAGGTAGCACCACCGAACAAAGAGAGCCAGTAGGCCAGCCTCCTGGGCAGGGTTCACCATGGTCCAAAACATCATGACAGCAACTTGGAGTGGTCAAAGTGCCTCCTGACCTTCACTGGCCTGTACTCCAGATTTTTCAGTTCCACTGGGTCTGTTGGCAGTGAGATGGGCTTGGCCACCACTCTAGACTAGCTCTGTGACCAACTTTAGCTTCCACTTCTGACGTTGGACCTGCCATGTCCTTGGGCCAAAGATAGCAATAGGAATGAGAAGCAGAAACCACTAGAGAAAGGTGTCGTCTTCTGTTTCTGTGGCAGTTGCTTCGGCTTAAGAGCTGCCACACCTACTGGGTCTCTAGGCCAACACTTGGGAGGAACATGCAAACTGTGATGATTAGTTATGCTTTCCTTTAGGATCCTAGACACCTGGGTTTCAGTCTTGGGTTGGCCCAGCACTAGCCCAAGGAGGCACAGGAAGTTACCGCATGTCTACAATCAAGTGTATAATACAGGAGTGCGGGAGGAGCCAGCCCTGGGGCTTTCATGAGGACAGGGTGCTAACCAGAGCGGGTATGCAACCAGGGCCTGATTCAGAGGCTCAGGGGGCAGTTCCAGAGCGTATTGCAATGCCCATACTCACCGACTCTCCTGGGCAAAGTGGAGGGCAGGGACAGGGCAGCTTTTCCTAGGTACATAGGGCATACCTGGATGAGTCCTCACCTGGGCACAGGACAACCCCAGGAATGTTCCTCCTGATGACACCGGCCTGGTGCCCACCCTGCACAGCAACAGCCCTAGCCTTGTGGCCTGCAGCCCCAGCCCTCAGATATTCAGCTTCCTAATCATACTATTTATTACATGTAGTCTTCTTTCATTTTCTTAGACATCCTTTCCAAAGCTCTTTCTACCTCCTACTCAAATCTAGAGCTATACCGAATTCAGCATATCAGTAATAATCACTATCTTTTTAACTTTTATTTTTTTTATTGAAGTGTAGTTGATTTACAATGTTTCAGGTATACAGCAAAGTGACTCAGTTACACATATATGTATCTGTTCTTTTTCAGATTTTTTTCCATTATAGGTTATTAAAAGATACTGAATATAGTTCCCTGTGCTATATAGTAGGTCCCTGTTATTTATCTATTTTATATATAGTAGTCTGTATTTGTTAATCCCAAATTCCAAATTTATCCCTCCCCCTTTTCCCCTTTGGTAACAATTTCTTCTGTATCTGTGAGTCTATTTCTGTTTTGTAAATAAGTTCATCTGTATCATTTTTTTAGATTCCTCATATAAGTGATATTATATGATATTCTCTAAAACCATAATAAAAATAAACTCAAAATGGATCAAAGACCTAAATGTAAGACTGGACACTATAAAACTCCTACAGGAAAACATAGGCAGGACATTCTATGACATAAATCACAGCAATATTTTTTTGGATCTGCCTCCTAGAGTAATGAAAACAAAAATAAACACAAAAAACAAAAAATAAAGCTTTTTAAACTAAAAAGCTTTTGCACATCAAAGGAAAGCATAAACAAGAGAAAAAGACAACCCTCAGAATGGGAGAAAATATTTGCAAATGAAGCAACTGACAAAGGACTAATCTCCAAAATATACAAATAGCTCATGCGCTCAATATCAAAAAAATAAACAACCCAATCCAAAAATGGGCGGAAGACCTAAATAGACATTTCTCCAAAGGAGACATACAGATGGCCAACAAACACATGAAAATATGTTCAACATCACTAATTATCAGAGAAATGCAAATCAAAACTACAGTGAGGTATCACCTCACAGTGGTCAGAATGGCCACCATCAAAAAATCTACAAACAATAAATGTTGGAGAGGGTGTGAAGAAAAGGGAACCCTCGTGCACTGTTGGTGGGAATGTAAACTGATAGAGCCACTATGGAAAACAGTATGGAGGTTCCTTAAAAAACCAAAAATAGAACTACCATATGACCCAGCAATCCCACTATTGGGCATATACCCAGAAAAAAACATAATTCAGAAAGACACATGCAGGGCTTCCCTGGTGGCGCAGTGGTTGGGAGTCCGCCTGCCGATGCAGGGGATGCAGGTTCGTGCCCCGGTCTGGGGGGATCCCGCGTGCCGCGGAGCGGCTGGGCCCGTGGGCCACGGCCGCTGGGCCTGCGTGTCCGGGGCCTGTGCTCCGCGGCGGGAGAGGCCACGGCAGTGAGAGGCCCGCATACAGAAAAAAAAAAAAAAAAAAAGACACATGCACCCCAATGTTCACTGCAGCACTATTCACAATGGCCAGGACACGGAAGCAACCTAAATTCCATCAATAGAGGAATGTCTAAAGAAGATGTGGTACATATATACAATGGAATATTACTCAGCTATAAAAGGGAACGAAATTGGGTCATTTGTAGAGACATGGATGGACCAAGAGACTGTCATACAGAGTGAAGTAAGTCAGAAAGAGAAAAACAAATATTGTATATTAACACATATATATGGAATCTGAAAAAATTGGTATAGATGATCTTATTTATGAAGCAGAAATAAAGACACACGTAGAGAACAAACATATGGATACCAAGGGGGAAAGCAGGGGTGGGGCGGGGCAGGTGATGGTGGTGTGATGATTTGGGAGATTGGGATTGACATATATACACTACTGATACTATGTATAAAATAGATAACTAATGAGAACCTACTATATAGCACAGGGAACTCTACTCAGTGCTCTGTGGTGACCTAAATGAGAAGGAAATCCAAAAAAGAGGGGATATACGTACACGTATAGCTGATTCACTTTGCTGTACAGTATAACCTAACAATATTGTAAAGCAACTATACTCCAATTAAAAAAAAAAGGAAGAAGGAAATCCTGCCATTAGCAACAACACGGATGAACCTGGAGGGCATTATGCTAAATAAAATATGCCAGACAGAGAAAGACCAATACTGCATGGTATCACTTATATGTAGAGTCTAAAAATAAGTTTTTTTTAATTAAAAACTCAAACTCATAGAAACAGAGAATAGAACAACGGTTGCCAGGAGCTGGGGGTAGGGGAAATGAGGAAAGGTGGTAAATGGGTATAAACTTTCAGTTGTAAGATAACAAGGTCTGAGGATCTAATGTATAACAAAGCAACTATAGTTGATAATACAGTATTGTATAACTTAAATTTGCTAAGAGAGTAGAACTTAAGGGTTCTCATTTTAAGAAAATGTAAATATGATATGAGGTAATGGATGTGTTAACTCGATTTTGAAAATCCTTTCACAATGCACACATATATCAAATCATCACATTGTATACTTTAAGTATACTACAATTTTATTTGTCAATAATTCCTTGATAAAGCTGGAAATGAAAACTCTGCTCTACAAAAGGCACTGTCAAGAAAATGAGAACACAAGCCACAGACTGGGAAAAAGCATTTGCAAAAGACATACCTGATAGAGGATTGTTATCCAAAATATACATAGAACTCTTAAAATTCATATAAGAAAATGATCAAACCAATTGAAAAGTGGGCAAAAGGCTTTAACAGACATCTCTCCAGAGAAAATATACAGATGGCAAATAAGCATAAGAAAAGATTCTCAACATCGTATGTAATCAGGGAACTGCAAATTAAAACAACGAGATACAACTACACACCTATTAGAAGGGCAAAAATCCAAAACAGTGACAATACCAAATACTAGTGAGGAAGTGGAATGTCAGTAACTCTTTTTTTTTTTTTTTTTTGCCACACTGCACGGCATGCAGAAGAACTTCCCGGACTAGGGATTGAACCTGTGCCCCATGCAGTGGAAGCATGGAGTCGTAACCACTGGACCACCAGAGAAGTCCCAGGAACTCTTATTCATTGCTGGGAAGGTAAAAGGGTGCATCCACTTGCATGACAATTTGGCAGTTTCTTACAAAACTAAACATAACTCTTACCATAAGATGCAGTAATCGCATCCCTTGGTATTTACCCAAAGGAGTTGAAAACTTATGTCCACACAAAAACCTGTACATTAATGTTTATAGTAGCTTTATTTATAACTGTCAAAACTCTGAAGCAAGCAAGATGTCTTTCAGTAGAAAAACAGGTAATTAAACTGTGGTACATCCAGACGATGGAATATTATTCAGTGCTAAAAAGAAATGCAATAACAAGCCATGAAAAGACATAGAGGATCCCTAAGTGCATATTACTAAGTGAAAGAAGCCAACCTGAAAAGGCTACACGATGTATGATTCCAACTATGTGACATTCTGGAAAAGGCAAAACTATGGAGACAGTATGAAGATCAGTACTTGCCAGCAGTTACAGGGGAGGGAGGGATGAATAGGCAGAGCACAGAGGACTTTTCGGGCAATGAAACTATTCTACAGGATATTATAATGGTAGATACATGTCATTATACATTTGTCAAAACTGAGAGAATGTACACCACCAAGAGTGGACCCTAATATAAACCATGGATTCTGGGTAATAATGATGTGTCAATGTGATGTTTATAGCTGGGGAGGCTGTGCATGTATAGAAGCAGGAAACATAGGAACTCCATGTATTTTCTGCTCAATTTTGCTGTTAACCTAAAATTGCTCTAAAAATTTCGTGCAGCAACAAAAACCCAATGCAACCAAAAAAAAAAAAAAAAAAAAAACCAAAACACCTCAAGGATGAAACATCTAAAGAGAGAGAATAGCATCCAAATACCCAGACTGTACATTAAGAAGCGCTGGGCTTGTAACTTAAAACAATGTACAATGCAAAAGCAGCATTCTGAATTGAATAGCATTACCGGGACTTCCCTGGTGGCGCAGTGGTTAAGAATCCACTTGCCAATGCAGGGGACACGGGTTCGAGACCTGGTCCAGTAAGATCCCACATGCCGCGGAGCAACTAAGCCTGTGTGCCACAACTACTGAGCCCGCATGCCTAGAGCCCGTGCTCCGCAACGAGAAGCCACCGCAATGAGAAGCCCCCGCACTGCAACGAAGAGTAGCCCCTGCTCGCCGCAACTAGAGAAAGCCCGCGTGCAGCAACAAAGACCCAATGCAGCCACAAATAAATAAATACTATTACCAATTAGATATAATTAGTTGAAAACATTGCTAAAATTTGGCCTTAAGGCCAAATTAAAGCTTCCTCATAATTCAGTACTTGAACTGGATGAATTTTTGACTACTGAAAGATTTTACTCTTACTATTCGAACTGAAAATATTATTAATTTTTTTGTGTGTGTGCGGTATGCGGGCCTCTCACTGTTGTGGCCTCTCCCGTTGTGGAGCACAGGCTCCGGACGCGCAGGCTCAGCGGCCATGGCTCACAGGCCTAGCCGCTCCGCGGCATGTGGTATCCTCCCGGACCGGGGCATGAACCCGTGTCCCCTGCATCGGCAAGCGTACTCTCAACCACTGCACCACCAGAGAAGCCCTGAAAATATTATTTTAATATTCAATGGCATAGATATAGTACAAGCAGAGATGTCAGAAAAAATGCAAATAACTGAACCAAATTCATCCTTCCTCTTAAGAACAGATCAAATAAAGCATCCTTGTTGATTATACCTTAAAGGTGCTATGCTCCAAGGTTCAACTCTGTACACTCTCTCCTTTGGAGATCTAGTCCATTCCCATGGCTTCAATTACTCCTCTATGGAAAAAACTCTCATTTTTATTTACAGCCCTAATCATTCTTATAAGCTCCACTTTTGAACTCTTACACATAAATATCCCACTTCTATTTAAATTCAAAATACAGAATTCAAACCAACAAATACTTACTGAGTCCCTACTCTGTAGCAGACAACAAAAGAATCGCAAAAGAGTTAAATCATTTCCTACTCTTAAGAAGCATATAGTCTAGTTGATGAGAAACATGAAAAGTTCAACAGCAAAGGTATAGCCATACAAAGCAGTTTCTACATGTTACACATACATAAATTATAAAAAATATTTAGTTGTTATAGTATTTTGCTATAACATTATTGAGAGGTTCCCAATCCTCCATCAGTTCACACTAATAAAAAGAAAATCTCCAAAAATCTTTGCAACTTTGGAGAAAGCAGATTTCTTAGAACATAAAAAGTATGAACCATAAAAGAAAAAAAATGGATAAATTAGACTTGAGCAAATAAAAACTTTTGCTCTTTGTTGTTGTTGCTCATTTTTGGCCACACTGCGTGGCATGCGGGATCTTAGTTCTTTGACCAGGGATCGAACCCATGTCCCCTGCATTGGCAGCATGGAGTTTTAACCAGGGAAGTCCCAAAACTTTTGCTCTTTGAAAGACACCATGAAGACAATGAAAAGGCAAGCCACAAAGTGGGAGAAGATATTTCCTATAAATGTATCTGACAAAGGATTTGCATTTTATATTTATATATTTTATGTTTTTATATATGTTTATATATATATATAAATGAACTCTTCCAACTCAATAATAAGACAGCTCAATTAAAAGATGGGCAAAAAAAATGTGAAGTCATTTTACCAAAGACATATGAAAATAATAAGCACACGCTCAACATAATTAATCACCAAAGGCAACATAAAAGCACAATAAAAATCTACATCCCTATTAGAATGCCTAAAATTAAAAAGGCTGTCTGTCCATATCAGATGTCAGCAAGGATGTGGAACAACTGTAACTCTCATCATCACTAGTGGGAGTGTAAAGTGGTATAAAGACTTTGGGAAACAGTGTGACAATTTCTTAGAAATTTGAGCAGACATCTACTGTGGTGGAAAACCTTTAAGGTGCATCCCAATGAACACCACTTCCTGATACTCACACTCCTGTATAACCTTCTCCCCTTCAGGGTGGGCCGAACTTACTGACTTACTTCTACAGAACAGATACGGCAGAAGTAATGACGTGCTGCTTTCAAGACTAGATTATAAAGATTGTGGCTTTTGTCTTAGATGTCTCTTTTTCCCTCTTTTAGATTTCTTTACTCTGGGGGAATCCAGCTGCCATGTCATGAGGCAGACCTGATAAAGAGGCTCACATGACAAGGAACTGAGGCCTGACAATAGCCACATGTGTGAACTTGGAAGTGGATTTTCCCCCAGTCATCCTTGAGATGAGCACAAGTCCTGACTGACACCTTGACCGACCCTGAGCCAGAACTATCTGCTAAGTCATTCCTGGATTCCTGACCTAAAGAAATTGTGAGATGATAAATTTTTGTTGTTTTTAGCCTCTGAGTATTTGTTTGCAGCAATAGATAACTAATAAACCAACCATATGACCCAGAAATTCCACTCTCTCATATTTACCCAAGAGGAGTAAAAAGCACATCTGCAGAGTGATGTGTACATGAATATTCACAGTAGCATTATTCATAACAGCCCCAAACTGGAAAAACCCAAATGTCCGTCAACAGGTGAAGGGATAAATCAGCAAGCATCAGAATTATCTGGAAGGTCTGTTGAAGAATAGACTGCTAGGCCCTACCCTCAGAGTTTCTAATTCAGTAGATCCGGTGTGGGGTCTGAAATTTTGCATTTATAACAAGTTCCCAGATGATGGTATGGTGCTAGTTTGGCGCTTTGAGAACCATCATATTAGTCTACAATTTGAATGTCTATGGTAGTCTGTGCTGTATAAACTAGAACATATCCACAGGGTACTACCAGGTTGATGAAGGGAATAAAACTCTAAGGAATTCACTGGAAGAAAAATGGAGAATTAATCACCTAGAGAAAAGATAAAAAGGAGAAACTCAATAACTTTCTTAATTTACTACCCTGGATTTCTCTTTAGTCTCTATATGAATATGCTTTATTTCCTTACTAGACTATAGGTTTCCTGAAACAGGAATAGTGTCTTATTTATCTTTATCCCTCTAGGCTAAATCTGGCCTACTGCCTTATTAACAGTAGATGTTTAACAAATATTTTGTTATGAATTTATTGCTGATAGTTGACTGCTAGACTGACTTGTAATTTCTTATGTTTTACTAAAAAATGACAAGCTTTTTAATAATTATCAAGGGGATTTCTTAAAAGAGCATATCAATCTTCCCATATTTCATTTTAATTTATGTAAATAAGACAGAAAAATTATCAACACCTCAAACTTCATCTTCTTACACGTAAGCTGAATAGAAGTGTGTGTTTCATAAACCCTAAAAAATAATTCTGTATGGAATGAACTGGAACTGCACAAAAGAATGTACTGGCCAGTGACACACCTTTAAATCTCATTCTTATAGGTTCTACAGGTTCTTCTGGTTCACCTCCCAAACACAAGAAAAGAATGTTAGCTGCCACTAGGCTTATCTCAAAAAGATAAAAACCCATCAACCAGAAAACTTTCTGAAATTTTTCAATGCCTATGATGGTTATGCCTTTGCAATATCCAAAATAGATTACAGTCCTGATAACAAGAAATTAAACAGAGAAACTTCTGCTTTAAAGATAGTGGTCTATTAATTTCCAAAATATACAAAAAGCTCAATCAACTCAATATCAAAAAAACAACCCAATCAAAAAATGTGCAGAAGACCTAAACAGACATTTCTACAAAGAAGACATACAGATGGCGAAAAGGCACATGAAAAGATGCTCAACATCGCCAATTATTAGAGAAATGCAAATCAAAACTACAATGAGACATCACCTAACACCAGTCAGAATGGCCATCATTAAAAAGTCTACAAATAATAAATGCTGGAGAGGGTGTGGAGAACAGGAGACCCTCCTACACTGCTGGTAAGAATGTAAATTGGTGCAGCCACTATGGAAAACAGAATGGAGGTTCCTCAAAAACTAAAAACAGAGTTACCATATGTTCCAGCAATCCCACTGCCGGCCATATAACCAGAGAAAACCATAATCTGAAAAGATACATGCACCCCAATGTTCATAGCAGCACTATTTATGAAATAAATAAATGTCCTATTTATGGAATAAGTAAATGTCCTAAATGTCCGATGACAGATGAATGGATAAAGAAGATGTGGTACATAAACACGAGGGAATACCATTCAGCCATAAAAAAGGATGAAACAATGCCATTTTCAGCAACATGGATGGACCTAGAGATTATCACACTAAGTGAAGTAAGTCAGAGAAAGACAAATATCATGTGATATCACTTATATGTGGAATCTAAAAAATGATACAAATGAACTTATTTACAAAACAGAAACAGACTCACAGACATAGAAAACAAACTTATGGTTACCAAGGGGAAAGGTTGCGGGGGGAGGTAAATTAAGAGTTTGGGATTAGCAGACACAAACTACTATGTATAAAATACATAAACAATATTCACTATCTTGTAATAAAACATAATGGAAAAGAATTCAAAAATAAAGACAGTGGCCTAAAGTTGGCATTTCTCTTTTCTTCCTGGAAATAAGCATACTCCCTTATTACTACAACAGCAAAATTTGAAATCAGGTAGTGTAAGTCCTCTAGCTTTTTTCTTCTTTGTCTAAACTGTTTTGGCTATTCTAGGTCCTTTGCCTTTCTATATACATTCTAGAATTAGCTTGACAATTGCTATTTTTAAAATGCTGTTGGGATACTGATAGGGAATGTGTTGAATCTACAGATCAAGAACTGTGCACTGAAAAAAAAGCCTTATATTATTTTGACAAAAGAACCAAAGTAATTCAGTGAGGAAAAGATAGTCTTTTCAACAAATGGTACAGGGATATTTGAATATCCACGTGCAGAAAACAGACTTATACCTTTACCTTAAAGCATACAGAAAAATTAACTCAAAATATATCACAGACCTAAATGTAAGAGCTAAAACTACAAAAGTTCTAGAAGAAAATCTTTGTGACTTTGGGTTAGACAAAGATTTCTTAGATACGACAGCAAGAGCACAATTCATAAAAGAAAAAATTGACAAAGTAGACTTTATCAAAATTTAAAACTTTTTCAATTAAAAAAATTAAGAAAATGAAAAGGCAAGCCACAGAATGGGAGAACATATTTACAAATCATATATCTGATTAGAGACTTGTATCCAGATGATATAAATAACTCTTACAAATGAAATAAAAGGAAGACAACCCAATCAAAAAATGGGCAACCACTTTTTCAACTTAGGGAAATTGAAATTAAAACCTCAATGAGAGGACTTCCCTGGTGGCACAATGGTTAAGAATCTGCCTGCAATGCAGGGAACACTGGTTCAATCCCTGGTCTGGGAAGATCCCACATGTCGCAGAGCAACTAAGCCCATGTGCCACAACTACTGAGCCTGGGCTCTAGAGCCCACAAGCCACAACTACCGAGCCCGCATGCCTAGAGCCCGAGCTCTGCAACAAGAGAAGCCACTGAATTGAGAAGCCTGCGCACCACAACGAAGAGTAGCCTCTGCTCGCTGCAACTAGAGAAAGCCTGCACGCAGCAACAAAGACCCAATGCAGCCAAAAATAAATAAATAAAAAATAAAATAAATTTTAAAAAAAACCTCAGTGAGATACTACTACATACCTACTAGAATGGCTTGGCTATAATAAAAAATACTGACAATATAGTTTTGGCAAGGATGTAGAGAAACTGTAAGCCTCATACAAAACTGGTGGAAATGTAAAATGGTACAGCCACTTTGGAAAAGTGTGGCAGTTTCTTAAAAATTTAAACATGTGCTTATCATACAACCCAGCAATCCTCCTCCTAAGAATCTACCTAAAAGAAATGAAAACATATGTCCACTAGAAGATTTGTAAACAAATGTTCATAGCAGATTTATTTTTTAAAATGTAAACACTTTTTGGATAAACCAAACATGAAAAAAGTTCCACTAAAAAAACTGCATTAAAGTATGAATGGAAAGTACTGAAGAATGAATGCAAGGAAGGAAAATGATTCTAGCTAACGATATAGATGTAAGAAGGAATTAAGGGCAAAGAAAGCTGTGAATATGGTGGTAAATCTAAATAAACACTATATAAAAAGTGGAAATGTCCTTTGGGTTTAATTAATATGCATGTAGTATTAAATACCTGAAAACAAAAGCATCAAAGTTAGGAAGGAGTACGTTAAATGTGTCCTAATTTCCTTTTATTTTCTGGGATGACAGCAAAAGTATTGAATAACATTAGACTTTGCTAAGTTAAGAATGTATGTTGTACTTAATAAGGTAACTACCAGCAGAATAGAAACTGTTTAAGTTCAAACTAGCAGAGGGGAAAACTGAAAAAAAAAAAAAAATCCCAAAGAAGGCAAAGGAGAGAAAATAAATATGAAACAGATGAGACAGAGTAAACAGGAAGAAGACTTCTCCCCTCTCCTCTTAGGAACTCAGCCAATGAAAAAGTCACAGACTCTTTGTTTACTATAGCCTTTCCAACTTGTTTCTCTCCTCTATAAAAGTGTTCTCCTTCCTTTGCTGTGTGGGGACTTGCACGTAGCTCACCATGGTTGCAGACCCCAAACTGAAATTCTCTGCTGATCCCAAATAAACCCACTTTTCTTGTTGCTGGAAAAGTAACTGGCAGATATTTCATTTAGGTAAAAAGTTAGAACAACGATATACGTTTGAATTACCTAATAAACAAACTTGATCAAATGAAGGTATACAAAACAATGCTCCTAACAACTGCTAAATATACTTTTTTTAAGCATACACAGGACATTTATAAAAAACATATCATTATTGAAAAGCAAGTCTCAGAAACGTTTAAATGATTAAAATCATACAGAGTAAGTTCTCTGACCACAGTGAGAATAAACTAGAAATTTTAAATGGGTCAGTGAAGAAATTTAAAACATACTTTAATTCAACTTTGCAAATATTATACATTAAAACGTGGATGAAACTGAAGCCACATTTAGAGGAAAATTTACAACCTTAAATGCATATGTTAAGGGGAAAAATTGCTTACGAATGATAAGCTAAACATCCAACTAAAAATAAGAAGAAAAACAAAATCAAAGGAAGTTTAAAGAAGGAAATAAAAAGCAAAAACAATAAAATGGAAAGCAAACATACAACTGAGAGAATTAACAAGGCCAAAAGTTGATTCTTTGAAAAGACTAGAAAAATTGACTAGCATTTATTGAGATTTATCAAGAAAAAAATTTTAAATTACAGGTCAATATCCCTGATGAAATAGATGTAAAAATCCTCGACAAAACACTAGCAAAACAATTCAACAGCACATTAAAAGTCACCATACACCATGATTAAGTGGGATTTATTCCTGGGATGCAAGCAGTTCAACATGTGCAAATCAATCAATGTGATTCACTATATTAACAAAAGTGATAAGGATAGAGTAGGATAATTAAAGAGTCAGTTTAGAAATCCCACTAGGGGATTAAAGACAGAAAGGGAATTTTAAGGGAGGTTTGGAGACTGTTGTAAGCTAATGACCACTCAAGAAAAGAATCCAGTAACCTAGCAACAATCTACACTACCTTGAAGGAAGACCAGGTGCGTCCAAGTGCCAACACACTCAAGCCACTAACCCTGACAAGACAATAGATACAGGGTCTCAATCTTGTGAAGTCAGAGAGTTAATAGTCCTTGAAGAGTAGCATTTTTACATGTAGCCAAGACAGAAATATAGTTGACAGGGGAAAGAAATTAGGTGAAAGGGGACATTATACTGAAACCTAACATTAATTACCATATTTTAGTATATGTCACCACCCTTTTGCTAATATATATATGATTTAAATAGCACCATGACAGTCCCGGTTAAACCATGTAGGGCCGAAGGAGGAACTAATGATGTAAGTCTTGATGTCTGCCAAAGAATGAGGAAGTAGGTAGTCTTCTCCCCTTTCCACTTTTTCTTTGATTATAAAAATGTATCCCTCTTTGTTCTTGGGGCTTTGCTCCCTTGCCGGGCTCCTTGTATCTCTCACCAGTGTCCTATGCTAGTAAACTCACTCTTTGCCTCACGCTGAATTGTCTCTGTAATGAGACAAAAGAACCTGAGCTTCAGTAAGTATTGACACCAAGTGAGCAGTTCTAATCAAAAGACAGTGGGTTCAAGTCCCCTCCTAAGCCAGGGATTGTGTGTTCAAGCCCCACTCTGAGGTCCGGGTGGGTTCGAGTCCCACCCAAGAAGGAGTGCAGTTTCAAAAGGACGGATTAAAATCCTACCATCATTTCAATAGTTACAGAAAAAGCATTTGACAAAATTCAAGATCCTTTCATGATTAAAAACTCTCAACAAATTAGGTATAGATGGAATGTACCTCAACATAATAAAGGCCTTATATGACAAGGTCACAGCTAACACCACATCCAACAGTGAAAAGCTGAAAGCTTTTTCTCTAGGATCAGGAACAAGACAACATAGTAGTGAAAGCCCTAGTCTGAGTAATTAGGCAAGAAAAAGATATAAAAGGCATCCAAATCAGGAGGGAAGAAACAAAATTCTCTGTTTGCAGATATATGATATCACATATAGAACACCCTGAAGACGCCACCAAAAAAATATAGAACTAATCAATGAATTCAGTAAAGCTGCAAGATACAAAATAAATATACAAAAAACAGTTGCATTTCTATACACTAACAACGAACTATCTAAAATAAAGAGGAATTAAGAAAACTATCCCATTTACAAAAAATAAATACTTAGGAACAAATTTAACCAAGGAGGTGAATGTACAGTGAAAGTCATAAAACACTGATGAAAGAAATTGAAGATGACACAAATAATTGGAAAGATGTTCCATCTTCATGGATTGGAAGAATATTTCCATACTACCCAAAAAAGATATACGATTCAAAACAACCTCTATCAAAATTCCATGGCATTTTCCACAAAAAATAGAAAAAAAAAATCCTAAAGTTCCTATGGGACCACAAAAAAACCCTGAATAGCCAAAGCAATCTTGAGAAAGGACAAAGCTGGAAGCATCACACTGTCTGATTTCAAAATATACTATAAAGCTATGGTAATCAAGGCAGTGTAGTACTGGCATAGGACAGACATAGAGACCAATGGAATAGGATACAAAGCCCAGAAATAAATTCTCACATTTACAGTAAGTTGATCTTTGACAGGGGTGCACAACAGAGATAAGATGGTCTTTTCAATAAATGGTGTTGGGAAGGCTGAATGTCTGTGTGCAGAAGAGTGGGGTTGGAACATTGTTTCACACCACATACAAATGTCAACTCAGGATGGATTACAGACCTAAACATAGGACCTAAAACTGTAGAACTACTAGAGGAAAGCACAGGAAGAAAGTTTCTTGACATTGGCCTGGGACGTTCTGAATTTGACCCCCAGGAGCACAGGCAACAAAAGCAAAAATAAACAGATGAGACTGCATCAAACTAAAATCTTCTGCATGGCAAAGACACTCAGCAGACTAAAGAGGCAGCCTATGGCACAGGAGAGGATGTCTGCAAATCATACATTTGGTAAGGAGTTCAGAATGTATTCAGAATATATGAGAGACTCAGACAACTCCATAGCAAGAAAATAGATGACCTGATCTTATTTTGTTTTTTTTGTTTTTTCCCAAACACCTTATAGTTCTTTATTTAAAGATTGAATTATTTAGCTTTAGTAAATTGAAATGTCTTAAACCTGTTAACACGGCCAATGAATTAAGGTTCTGAGTGATAACTTATTTTGTAAATAAAGGACCTGATTTTAAAAATGGGCAAAGGACCTGAATAGACATTTCTCAAAGGAAGACATACAAATGGCCAATGAATATACGGGATGATGCTCAACATCAATGATCAGTAGGGAGGTGCAGACTAAAACCACAGTAAGATATCACCTCACACATGTTGGAATTACTATTATCAAAAAGACAAAAAATAACAAATGTTTGTGAGGATGTGGAGAGAAGGAGCCTTTGTGTACTGTTGATAAGAATGTAGACTGCTACAGCCATTATGGAAAACAGTATGGTGGTTCCTCAGAAGACCGGAATTGGAACTGCTATGTGATCCAGTGGTCCCCCATCTAGATATGCATCCAAAGGAAATGATATCAAATCTTGAGGAGATATCTGCACTCCCACGTTTACTGCAGTGTTATTCATGATACCCAAGATATGGAGTCAATCTAGGTGTCCATCAACAAATGAATGGTTGGAGCTGGTGTGGTGTATAACAATGGAATGTTATTAAGCTTTAGGGAAGAAGGAGATCCTGTCACTTGTGATAACGTGGATGAACTTGGAGGACACAGCACTGGGTAGACTGAGCCAGACACACAAAGGCAAGTACTGCATCATCTTACTTGTATGTGGAATCTGGAAAAGTCAAAGTCATGGAGGCAGGAAGTGAAACAATAGTTGACAGGAGCTGGGGGGTGCAGGAAATAGGGTGATGTTGTTTAAAAAAAAAAACAATGGCTAATTTCTCATCACAAAATAAGTCAGAAGAGAAGAATAAGGACCTCTTTCAAGTGCTGAAGAAAAAACAAAAATTCTTCTATCATAGAATTCTGTACCTAAGAAAAATATTCTTCAAGGAATGACACAAAATAGAGACACTTTAAAATGAAAGCTGAGAGTATTTGTAGCTAATAGACCTACTCTCCAAAAAAACAACAAATAAATTTCTTCAGGCTAAAGGTAAATGATCCCAGACTGAAGCCTGATTCCACAAGAAGAAATGAAGAACTCTATGGTAAAGAAACTAAGAACACGGTGGTAAATTCAATATCTATTTATGATAAAAACTCTCCACAAAGTGGATGTAGATGAAACGTTTCTCAGCATAATAAAGGCTATATATGACAAGCCCTATCAAAACCCCAATGCATTTTTCACAGAAATAGAACCAATCACCCTAAAATCTGTATGGAACTACAAAATACTCTGAATAGCCAAAGCAACGCTGAGAAAGAACAAAGCTGGAGGCATCACATTCCCCAATTTCAAATTCTATTACAATGCTATAGTAATCAAAACTGTATTGTATTGGCATAAAAACAGACACATACAACAATGGAACAGAATAGACAGCCAAGAAATAAACCCATGCCTATATGGTAAGTTAATCTATGACAAAGAAGGCAAGAATGGGAAAGGACAGTCTCTTCACTAAATGGTATTGGGAAAACTAGATAGTCTCATGCAAAAGAATGAAACTACTAACTTATAGCATACACAAAAATTAACTCAAAATTGATTAAAGACTTGAATGTAAGACCTGAAACCATAAAACTAGAAGAAAACTTAGGCAGTTAGTACCTTGATATGGTCTTGGCAATGATTTTTTGGATCTGATTCCAAAAACAAAGTCAACAAGAGCCAAAACAAGTAGAACTGTATCAAACTAAAAAACTTCTGTACAGCAAAGAAATCATCAACAAAATGAAAAGGTAACATGAACTGAATTCAACTTTGATTTGGACAAAGTTGACTGGGTGTTTTAAAGGGAGAATGAGGGAATAGGGAGGGGAGGTGAGTGGGGGCTTAATAGAGTTGAGGAATTGAAAAATTACAAAAAGCAAGAAGGTGGGGAGGTTTTTCCATGTGTGTCCCATTTGGGTTTGTTAACTGGCAGTTATCTAAGGTAGGCTCCTACACTCCCATAGAGGGTGGGAGATAGGAACCCTATCTTTGGGTAAATTCTTTTGGCAACCTTGAGTTTCCTGAGGCAGGCACTTTGGGGGTGGGGGGTAGTGTAATTCTAGGGATGTGGCCTTCAGCTGTTAGAAGGTATGTTACTGTTCTGTTCAAGGATGAGGCTTAATCGAGAAGAGGGTTTAGAGGACCCTGGCTAGAGACTGGTCAAGAAGAAAATCTTTGTTAGCCCCCAAATGTGAATCAGATTCAGATAATACAACTGATTACTCAAGAATGAACCTAATATATATGGAATAAAAAAAAAAAAAGGTCATGAAGAACCTAGGGGCAAGACGGGAATAAAGATGCAGACTTACTAGAGAATGGACTTGAGGACATGGCGAGGGGGAAGGGTAAGCTGGGACTAAGTGAGAGAGTGGCATGGACATATATACACTACCAAATGTAAAACAGATAGCTAGTGGGAAACAGCCGCATAGCACAGGGAGATTAGCTCGGTGCTTTGTGACCACCTAGAGGGGTGGGATAGGGAGGGTGGGAGGGAGGGAGACGCAAGAGGGAAGAGATATGGGAACACATGCATATGTATAACTGATTCACTTTGTTATAAAGCAGAAACTAACACACCATTGTAAAGCAATTATACTCCAATAGAGATGTTAAAAAAAAAAAAAATGAACCTAAATTAGATCTATGATATTTTGGCTTCACAGAATTGCTCTATGCCCTCTCAGTATTTTATGAACAAGAACTGTGGATAAAAAATCAAAGTCAAAAAAATGTTCACATGTGACTGACATTAATATCCATGTGAGTTAATAATAATGGCTACCATTTCCTGTGTACTCACAGTATGCCAGACAAAATAATAAAAGCTTCATATACCTTATATAGGACTTAACAATAGTTTTACAATGTAGGGATTATCTTCTTTTTACAAAGGAAACTGACGCTAAGAGAAGTGAAGTGGCTTTTCCCAAGGTACAGCTTGTAAGTGGCAGAATTTTAAAAAATTTGCCATGGTAAATAAACTATACATACTTAGTCTTATGAATTTACTTATAAATGGAATATGTAAATATATCCTCAAAATCCAAGATATAGGATATATAAAATTGTTTTAAATCCCAGGTACAGAATGTATCTGAGATCCTCTTTCTCTGAAGATGATTGTGATTATATAAAAAAAAGCCATTTAAAGTTAGTCCACTTAGGGACTTCCCTGGTGGTCCAGTGGTTAAGACTCCACACTCCCAATGCAGGGGGCATGAATTCGATTCCTGGCTGGGGAACTAAGATCCTGAACACCTCATGGCACAGCCAAAAAAAAAAAAAAAGTCCACTTAAAAGAGATGAAAATTTCGTATAAAAAGAGGGGTAAGAAACTTCCCTGATGGGCGTAATGGTTAAGAATCCGCCTGCCAATGCAAGGGATACAGGTTCAATCCCTGGTCCAGGAGGATCCCACATGCCACAGAGCAACTGAGCTGGTGTGGAGCAACTATGCTGGTGTGGAGCAACTGACCTCGTGTGCCACAACTGCTGAGCCTGTGCTCTGGAGCCTGTGAGCCACAACTACTGAGCCCGCATGCCACAGATGCTGAAGCCCACGCACCTGGAGCCGGTGCTACGCAACAGGAGAGGCCACCGCAATGAGAGGCCCACGCACAGCAGCAGGGAATGGCCCCTGCTCGCCACAGCTGGGGAGAGCCTGCGCACAGCAACAAAGACCCAATGCAACCAAAAATAAATAAATAAAAATTAAATTAAATTAAAAAAATAGTGGTAAGAATTTTGATGTTTATTTCATCTTTTATTTAACAAATTTGGGTTATAATTGCAATTATGTGCTAATTTTTTCATAATTAATTTTTTTTTTTTTTTGCTGTACGCGGGCCTCTCACTGTTGTGGCCTCTCCCATTGTGGAGCACAGGCTCTGGGCGCACAGGCTCAGTGGCCATGGCTCACGGGCCCAGCCGCTCCGTGGCATGTGGGATCTTCCCGGACCGGGGCACGAACCCGTGTTCCCTGCATCAGCAGGCGGACTCTCAACCACTGCACCACTAGGGAAGGCCCATAATTAATTTTTATTGGGGTATAGTTGATTTCCAATGTTGTGCTAGTTTCTGTTGTACAGCAAAGTGAATCAGTTATACATATACATATATCCACTCTTTTTTAGATTTTATTCCCATATAGGTCATTACAAAGTATTGGGTAGAGTTCCCTGTGCTATACAGTAGGTTCTTATTAGCTATCTATTTTATATATAGTTGTGTTTATATGTCAATCCCAATTCCCCAGTTTATCCCTCCCACCCCCCCCCCCTTTCCCCTTGGTAGCCATAAGTTTGTTTTCTACATCTGTGACTCTATTTCTGTTTTATAAATAGGTTCATTTGTACCATGTTTTTAGATTCCACATATAAGTGATACCAGTGTGTGCTAATTCTTAGAAGGAACAAATCAAGTGGGGATTTGGGCATAATTTTTCTGACAAAATTGTGTTATATATAAACAGATTTCATCTAATGTCTAGTTTCCATATGGACAGTCGTAAAGAAGGCTGTAAAAATTTTGACATTGTTGACAATTTTCCCAAGGCCCTCCTTTAATCCTGATATCCAAATATTTTAAGAGATGAGAGTCATCATCATCATTGCAATTTCTCTGTTTTTCAATTGTTGTGGCCTAACTCTGCCAAATCTTCATTTGTCATTGGTTTCATTTGTGATTTGAGTTCACCAACATCATTTTCATCATCTCTCCTACATCTTTTCAAGATTCACAATTTTGCCCTAAAATCACTTGTATTGTATTTGTGTTTTATAGGAGTATTCAACAATCATAAAAAGACTGGCCAACAATGCCTCTAAGCTAGACAAGGATGCATGCATGAGGGACAACCAATTTTATAAGTGGTTTGTTCATTAGTGAATGTTATTATAACTTTGGCTTCCCTTTGGAATCTCATAACTGTGGGAACTTAGATAACAGTCAGATAACTAGGGTACCTGTACTAAAAGACCACCTGTGAAGTTTGAACAGATAATGGCATAAGATGAGGCCAGAGTGGGAGGCATCCACCTAGCAAGGCTGCCTCTCATAGTGAAAGAAGATGGGCACGTGTACATCATATAGGATTTAAGCCAGCAAACTTAATCATAAAAAGTAGATAGAGAATCACCCAGCAGACTTTATACAGTAGTCATAAAAGCCACCACTCCAATAATAATACATGCTTAAAAATAAGAGTAATTTAAATCAAGAAAATCCCCAAGCTTTACACTCTGTTTCAAACTCTTTCTATAGAGTGTTCAAATCTTAGTAGAAATAGATCAAAAAGAGTTTTCAGGGGCTTCCCTGGTGGCACAGTGGTTGAGAGTCTGCCTGCCGATGCAGGGGACGCGGGTTTGTGCCCCGGTCCGGGAAGATCCCACATGCCGCGGAGCGGCTGGGCCTGTGAGCCATGGTCGCTGAGCCTGCGCGTCCGGAGCCTGTGCTCCGCAACGGGAGAGGCCACAACAGTGAGAGGCCCGCGTACCACAGAAAAAAAAAAAAAAAAGAGTTTTCATCAGTTGGTTAAAAATATCCTTATCGTATATTTAAGAATTTCCCACTTAGATGTTAGCTTGCTAGTCTTACAATATTATTAGTTTTTTGGCAGGACTGACTCAGGGTACATCAGGAAAGGAAAGCAAAATATTATGTATGAAACCAGCAAGCAAGAAAATCACAGTGGAGACCAATATATCTCAATACGCCAAAATCACTTCATGTATATTTAGATATGGTAATAATAGGATCTTCAGTGTCAGGCCTTTCCAGCTTATTCTAAAAATAATTTAAAAGCTTTTGTTTTTAGGGCTTCCCTGGTGGCGCAGTGGTTGAGAGTCCGCCTGCCAATGCAGGGGACATGGGTTCGTGCCCCGGTCCGGGAAGATCCCACATGCCACGGAGCGGCTGGGTCCGTGAGCCATGGCCGCTGAGCCTGCGCATCCGGAGCCTGTGCTCCACAACGGGAGAGGCCACAACAGTGAGAGGCCCGCATACCGCGAAAAAAAAAAAATAAATAAAAATAAAAAAATAAATAAATAAAAGCTTTTGTTTTTAGAATTTAATGTATTTTAAAAGAAACTTTCAGATTAAAATAGTTTTTTAGGAAGTGAAAAAAATGATTTGGATCACATTTTGTCAATATGTGAACACAAATTAAAAAGCTAGCTTTTCTCGAAGCCAAATGTAATTTTTCTATAAAATACATCCAAATAAATATGTCTGTTCTCCTTAATTCCATATTTACCTTTGGTTAGTGTTCAAGCATTTCCTTTTGATAGAAAAAGCTGGCACACATGGCTATTACCACTAATTAATTTTAAGAAAGGCAAAAATAGAAAAGTACAATCACGAACCTCATATGGTGGAGTCAAAAACTGGAATAAAAAATTTTTCTGAAATGATGAACAAAAACATTTAAAAGGACACTGGAAGAAAAAGTACATGTTCTGATATAAAGGCTCTAGAGTAAAACATCATTTTGGAAGTAGTAAACATTTACTAGTAGTCAATGATGCAGAAATAAAAGATTGTCCTATACAAAAGTCAAGACTTACATTGAACCTGTTCTACTCCAGTCAGCAATTTCTTCCTGAAGACTTCTGTTTGGTTGTAACAATTTTTAGCTTTTCTTGCTGTATACCTCAGCAGGAGAAACCAATTTCCAAAAGGTGTTCCCTAATTATATTAAATGTGCACGCTGAGCCATGCCAATATTCTATTCCAAAAAGTAAAAATGTAAGATAAGTCACAGATGGAGGAGATGCCTGTCAACAGTAATGCATCAATAATGCAATTTATATGTGAATCAGGTTATTGTCAAAGTTTTTTTTAAAAAATCTTTTCCTCCGGGATCAAACGCACGCCCGCTGCATTTGAAGCACAGAGTCTTGACCACTGGACTGCTAGCAAAGTCCTATGTCTGCTCCTTTCACTCAGCATTATATATCTGAGGTTCATCCATATTGCCATAAGCAGTTGTAGATTGTTCACTGCTGTATAGTGTTCTTTTATGTGAATATACCATTAAAAATTCCATTAGCCATTGGAAAAAAAATATTTTCCTCACTTCATATAACTATTTACTAATAAGACTTCATGGTAAAAATGAACCAACAAATAAAAACTATCCTTGAGGTTGCAGTATAGGAAAGAGACATTTATACTGCATCAGTTTAGAATGCTTTGGATTGCAGGCAACAGAGAACTCAGTTCACAACAGCATAAACAAATATGGATTCACTTCTCTCACAAGACAAAAAATCTTGACCTGGTGATTGCTAAGGTTGGTGTTTACCCATCAATGGTGCTATCCATATCTTCAATATTTTTGCTTCACCATCCTGAGTGTATTTACTTTTAATATTCGTGTTTGTTGCCTAATGCTTTCAAGATGGTCACTGCAGCTCCAAGCATCACATCTAAGGTCAAAGCAAGAAAAAAGTTAACCCCATCGCTGTCTGACCCTTTTATCAGAAAAAGGGAAAGCCTTCAATGAAGTCCCCTAGCAGGTTTATGGGCTAGAATTGTATTACATGACTACTGTAGCAGTAAAGAAGACTGGAAAATCAAATATTTAACTTTGCTAATTTTTATGGTAGAGGTAAGAAATGGATATGGATTGGCCAGCCAACAGTGTCTGCCAGTCCTCAACTCAATATGCACACACATACTTCTTACACATGTGTTAAACACAACATACTCATCCTCTCTTCAACATACTCATCCTCTCTTCAACATACTCATCCTCTCTCTCTCACAACATACTCATCCTCTCTTCAAGGAAGACAACCCCACTATCTCATCCAATTACTGCATGATGCAGGATCTTTGGTTGATTTTCTGTCTGCTCTATCAAGTCCAAATATGACAACTCTTAACTGACCATTTGTATGGCTAAAAGGGAAGCTGTCTCTTAACCACTCCCCTCACATATATACAACGATGAAAAAGAAAGAACAGAGTGACCCCCCAAAAATTCCATTAAGAAAGGGAGATAAGAGGAAGTACACAGTAGTAAAGAATCCACAATCTATATCATATCTTCCTAGACAGAAATCACAGATTCCTGGGCAGGCAATAAAGTAAATCCCTTGGCCAGTCACTCTGACAGCGCCTACTTTAAGTCTCAGGAGGATCTGCTTTGTCATTGTTCTCTGTAGCCATATCTAAGGCAGGTTTTGAAGCAGATGTCCTTCCCAGGGGATCCACAGCTTTTGTAGCCTACTCCATACTGGTTTGACTTAGGGAGGAAAGGATGAGGATTGCTTGGAAGGTAGAGACAATCACAAGGAATCACCAGCTTTGTACTGCAGGTTCCCTCAAAAACATATCAAGCTTCTGGTCTGTCTGCTTCAGATCAATTCCTTGTGTGAGTAACCACACCCAAAAAACATTTCCAGAAATAATCTTTAAGCCTGGAGATTCTAATCTCTTAGCTGCTGACCTCTGAGCTCTCATAACAGACAAGGCAATTCCAACAACAGTCTTAGGTAAGAAGGTCCTACCCTTAATCCCTACAAAATTCCAAATTACAGGGCTCTTTTGTCAATTTAGAGTACAAGCTAAAGGCAGAATACCTTTGTAGCAAAGCTATAGTCTTCTGCCCTCTCTGCTTTCATGCTGAGGAGCACTAATTTGAGTTCACCCCCTTCTGTAGGATCCTACTGAAAAGCCACAAGAAGTCACCAATACAGCACAATATTCCAAATTCTTCCTTTCATTTCTCCTAACACCACAGTTTCAGTTTGCATAGTCAGCCTTCCACAGAACAGCAGGTACAGATTAATCAAATGCTTTGCTACTGTATAACAAGGGTTACAACTTTCCTTATTTTTCTCAATAATGTCTGGAGGTAGGCAGTCCAAGATTGGAAGAGCTGTTCAACAATGTCCAGACTCTTTCAATCCTTCTCCTTCATGGTCCTCAGCTTGTCAGAATCATCTTTCCTCTCTCATACTTGTCATCTCATAGTTGCAAAGATGGCTGCTATATCTCCAGGCTTCATGTCTTCATTTAAGGCACAAAGAAGGGGGAAAGAGGAGAGTACCAGCCACCACTGTTCTCTTTATCAGGAAAGCAAAAGCCATCCCTGAACTTGGGAGCCTTCCCTTCATGATCACTGGCCAAGGAAAATGGGATTGTCATGACTGGCTTCAACTAGTCAGGATTTTTTGCTTGAAGCTGGGAACATTGCTGTCCCTAACAAAATGAAGGTAAGCAATAGGGAATGGGTATAAGGAAGGTCACTAAGAATATCTCCACACATAGACATTTACAGTTTTAAGAGAATGTTTGAAAAATGAAAAGCAATCTCTATTTGGTGAAATTTCAAGCAATATAACAGAAGCGGGGGGAAGCTCCTCAGGCAGTGCTATAGAAATACACTTTAGGTAAAGAGATCTCTACTCAGGCATACCCATCCTACTTAGGAGTCTATCCCTTAAATTAACACCCTTTAGTAACTCTGCTTTTCACAGACTCTTCCTTTCCTTCAATTCTGAACCCACAGATTCTCTAAAATACCCATGTTTATTCAACAGCTGTTTCTATGGCAGCAGAGCCCCTGGTGGAAGGGCACAGGGGTGGAGGCTATTTATAATTTAAGGACTGACAGTACATGCCAATAGCAGCTATTATTGATGAAATCCTTGAGAAATGTATAAAACAGATAAATACTGCGAAAAGCCAAAACCAGAAATATTCATGGTGCCTGCTGTTCACCAAGAAACCTCTTATAATTTGGTTTCCCATCTATATCCACCACCTGGAAGAAAATACACTGATCATACTGGTACAACTGGTTTTTGTAACAATTTTATCTCATTGTATTGGGTTGGCCAAAAAGGTCGTTTGGGTTTTTCCATGTTACCGAAAAACCCGAACGAACTTTTTGGCCAACCCAATATTTAAATTAATTTGCTTTCTGGCTTTACATATTAGGCTGATGAGGTCGTTAGACTAATTTAATCCTCTCTGGGACACTTACTGACCAGATCAGGTTTCTAAGACCACAAGACTGAGAGTTAGACCCTAGTAAACTCACTAAGGTTATACCACCCAATGTGGTCTTTTGAATAAAAGCAGCTGGCCTGCCCCAAGCAATAGCCCTTTACATCACTGAGTGTATTAGCATGAACTTCTTTAAAACATTTAATCAATTTTCATTCCATGTAGCTGCTCACAAGAGCCACTTTCTTTGATGTAAATTGTGCTACTTATAAATATACTCGAGTCACCAACCATTCAAAGTAAAATAGTTTCCAAGCAACCCTCAAATCACCATTTTTATGTATAAAAAGATAAGTAGTGTAGGGGTTATGGGCATGGGCTCTGGAGCCAGAAGGCTAGAGTGCAAATCCTAGTTCCACATTAGAACATTCTACCATAGAATCGGGCAAAAATCTTTGTGCCAATTTTCCTCATCCATATGTGAGGCTTGAGGTAGCGGGGGACAGAATAATAGTGCCTACTTCAAAGAGTTGTCTGAAAATAAAATGAATTTATATATATAAGGTGCCTGGAACACAAGAAGCACTCAACAGGTGTTAGCCATCATTATTCTTCACTGGAAAATCTAATAGTATATGGTTGCATTTAATGCAAATGTAAAATGATTTGATAATAAAGATTCACTTTATATGCAAAATATGAAATAACACAAAATCCCCCCCAGTTAATAATTCATCAAGAATCACAGTTTCGGGCTCCCCTGGTGGCTCAGTGATTGAGAGTCCACCTGCCGATGCAGGGGACACGGGTTCATGCCCCGGTCTGGGGAGATCCCACATGCCGCGGAGCGGCTGGGCCCATGAGCCATGGCCGCTGAGCCTGCAAGTCCGGAGCCTGTGCTCCGCAACGGGAGAGGCCACAGCAGTGAGAGGCCCGCGTACCGCAAAAAAAAAAAAAAAAGAATCACTCTTTCAAAGCTGGTTGGTAATTGACTAATAAACTCTTTTAAGCTACTGCCCACATGGCAATAGCAAACTTCCCATTCTTTGCTGCCAGGAATAGTCTTGAATTACGCATGTCTCCTACAAAAGGCTACAGCTCTATACAGAGATGTGAAGGAGATAATAATCATAGCACTTCCCAACCCCACTGACCTCTCAGTGTTGATCCTGGTCTTCCTGGAGGTTTCCTATGTCCTTGGAGCCTAGAAACTCTACAACCAATATCCAAACAGAATTAAGTCTCTGAACACTGCCCCAGAAAACTTTTCTTGAAATAAGGGGTCACTCAGCCTGGTTATTTTTCACATGTGTGTACCCTTCTCAGAACTGGAGTAATTATCATCCATTCCCATTTTCCTTACTGTACATAGTTTTTTTTAAAACATCTTTATTGGAGTATAACTGCTTTACAATGATGTGTTAGTTCCTGCTGTTTAACAAAGTGAATCAGCTATACGTATACATATATCCCCATATCCCCTCCCTCTTGTATCTCCCTCCCACCCTCCCTAACTGGTCAAGTTTAATACTTCCTTGCTCACAAAGAAATATTATCCTAAATGGCCCTGATTTTCCTTTAACCTATGTCTACTCTTCTCTCCTACTCAAATACTTCTTTCCCTTCTGTTTTATTTACTCGCCTCCATCAGCACAAGTCTTTTTTCCCTTTTGCATGTGACTGGCACATCTTCACTCTCAAACTCCCCCAACCACGCTCATTCCACACCCAATTCTTCAACTTCTGTCATTCTTTACCCTCTGCCCTATCCCCCATCTACTAGACAGTCCATTTATTTGAGGAAAAACTCTTTTATCCAAATTTATTTTTCACTTTTCTGCAGTTTACTCTTTTTAAGAAATATTTTATTTATTTATTTATTTGGTTGCACCAGGTCTTAGTTGCTGCACATGGCTTCCTTAGTTGCAGCTCAAGGACTCCTTAGTTGCAGCTCACCAGCTCCTTAGTTGTGGCAGGCACACTCCTCAGTTGTGACTCGAACTCTTAGTTGTGGCGTGCATGTGGGATCTAGTTCCCTGACCAGGGATTGAACCCGGACCCCCTGCATTGGGAATGTGGAGTCTTAACCACTGCACCACCAGGGAAGTCCCTCTGCAGTTTACTCTTAATAAAAATCTGGTTCCTCCTTAGATCACAAGGTACCTTTTCCAGTATAACTTATTTAGTCCTTACTTTCTGCTTTCTCTGAATCGATGGGAAGAAGTGAGGAACAGCCTCTTCCTTGCTCCCAAATGCCATTTTCAGATCATCACACTGTGGCCCACTCTCCACTGTTTGAAATCTCTACCTTATCTCACATTTCAGAGAGCTGTTCTCAACAATCCTATCTGAACACACTCATCTTTAAATTTATCCTCCCATCCTTCTCTCTAGTCTTAATAGAGGTGATTCAATTTCTGTTGACAGTAACGTATGTATTTGAAGAGCATTATATGAACCAGAAAAATTAAACATGTTAATGGTGATCACATGGTCAACAATGGAACAAACTGAATAAAACACATGACTACTTCTGTGCTCCTAAAAGAACTTTATAATTTTCTATAATACTCCTAAAGTCAAGTTCTACTAGTTTATATATTCTATCATTAGAAATATATCATGTTAGCTACTGCCTTAGACATAAATCACCGTATGTTTGTCAAAATAAACCATAGCAACAGAAAATTAGAAGGCCTTATGATGGATATATAAGCTACTGTTGGCAGATGATCACTGTACTTAGAAGACCTTCCAAAAAGAGGATTCTACAACTTCCCAAGGTAAATCATTCTAATCTTACACATCCTGAATTTCAAAAGCTTTGACTCTTCTTATCTAAATTTCTCCTGCTGTTTTTCCTCTATAGAGATGGAAAAAGGACAGGCACCATCCTCAGTAACTCAGCATCTCAACTACTTGAAAAGCAATATCATCCCTTAGCCTTCACTCTTCTAAACTCAACAACTTGAACTATTTTCCAGACTCTTGTTCTCCAAGGCTTTCTTAACCTTCTTTAATTCTATTCATATTATTTTTAAATGACAAAGACCAGACCAAGCTTACAAGTTTGTTGTTTTTAATATGTTTTTAGGAATAGTTAACACATACTTGAACATGGTTCTATACACACACACCTTTCCAACTTTAGAATGGAGACCCAAGCTTCTGTAATTTAAAAGTTAAAGAACTTTCCATATTGTGGAGTCTACCACTATTTTCTCTTAGTTGAATTAAAACAATGATCTATGGCTATAGTTGACAAATCATGGCTCCACAAATGGCCCCAAAACATTACAAAGAATGAATTAACAAATAATTACTTACCCGATCTGTCCTCGGGTGAAAGTTTTTCTCCTAGATTGCAGAGTAGAGATGAAACTGGCTCTCACTTTATAGTTCACCTCTTTTTCTTCTGCTTTGATAGAAACTGTGGCCACCATAAAGAAAAATAAAAACAGAAAATATTTTATATAACAATTTTAGCAACACATGGAAGAGAAGAGTAGAATCTGTTTACAAATTTTACGGGCTTTTTCTTTTACTTAGTAATACTCTCAAAGAACTTCGTAATAAGTAACAGAAACTTTAATATTTTTAATTTCTCCTGCTTCCCCTTTTTTAAGCCTCAGGAAAACTATTTATTGTTAATACTTCTAAATACTAGGCTAGGAGCTGGATTAAGAGGGAAATAGAATTTTATTAGAAGATTATTGTGTGGGAGGAAAAAAACCCTTTCAAACAGAGACTTTTGGGGGATGACAAGGAATTTTATTTCTTTTTCTATGAAAGTTACTTTTTGTGTTATGTCTCCACCAAGAAAAAAATTTACATACAATATTATGGATAGAGAGTTAATAAGGATTGTCATTTCAATAAAGTGGTAACCTTCATGAGAAAGAAAGGGAAAAAGTGGTATAAAATATGATCTATCTTCCACTTTAAAAGTTCCTTTTCCCAAAGAGCTTTACTTTATATGGCATGAAGAAGAAGGTCAAGGCTCAGAACACCTTAAGTATATAAAAGTGGCATATATGAATAATATAAATTTTTATATCAAGCCAATTATCAGAATGCATAATCAATCCCTCAGAAGTTTATGGTCTTTCTAGACCCATATGCTGAAAACTATAAAACATTGATAAAGAAAGCTGAAGATGATTCAAAGAAATGGAAAGATAGCCTGTGCTCTTCGACTGAAAGAATTAATATTGTTAAAATGGCCATACTTCCCAAAGCAATCTACAGATTTAATGTCTATCAAAATATCCATGACATTTTTCACAGAACTAGAACAAATAATCCTAAAATTTATATGGAACCACAAAAGATTCAGAACTGCCAAAGCAATCCTGAAGAAAAAAAGAACAAAAGCTGGAAGTATAACCCTCCCAAACTTCAGACTATACTACAAGACTACAGCTATCAAAACAGCATGGTATTGGCACAAAAACAAACACAAAGATCAGTGGAACAGAATAGAGAGTCCAGAAATAATCCCACTCACCTATGTTCAATTAATCTACAACAAAAGAGGCAAGAATATACAATGGAGAAAAGACAGCCTCTTCAACAAATGGTGCTGGGAAAGCTTGATAGCTACATGTAAAACAATGAAATGAGAACATTCTCTCACACCATATACAAAAATAAACTCAAAATGGTTTACAGACCTAAATGTCAGATATGACACCATAAAATTCCTAGAAGGGAACATAAGTGAAACATTCTTTGATATAAATCGTAGATCAGTCTCCCAAGGCAAAAGAAATGAAAGCAAAAATAAACAAATGGGACCTAATCAAACTTAAAAGATTTCGCACAGCAAAGGAAACCATCAACAAAATGAAAAGATAACCTATGGAATGGGAGAAAATATTTGCAAACGATACAACCCACAAGGGGTTAATATTCAAAATATACAAACAGCTCACACAACTCAATATCAAAAAAACAAACAACTCAATCAAAAAATGGGCAGAAGACCTAAACAGACATTTTTCCAAAGAAGACATACAGATGGCCAATAGTCACATGCAAAGATGCTCAACATCACTAATTTAGAGAAATGCAAATCAAACCCACAATGAGGTATCACCTCACATTAGTAGAATGGCTATCATCAATAAGTCTACAAATAATAAATGCTACAGAGGGTGTGGAGAAAAGGAAACACTCATACACCATTGGTGGGAATATAAATTGGTGCAACCACTATGGAAAACAGTATGGAGGTTCCTTAAAAAAACTAAAAACAGATCTACCAAATGATCTGGCAATTCCACTCCTGGGTATATATCCAGGAAAAAAAATGAAAACTCTAATTCGAAAAGATACATGCACCTCAGTGTTCACAGTAGCACTATTTATAATAGCCAAGCCATGGAAGCAACCTAAATGTCCATCAACAGATGAATGGATAAATAAATTGTGGAATATATATACATATGTGTGTATATGTATATATACAATGCCATTAGAAAGAATGGAATATTGCCATTTGCAGCAACATGGATGGACCTAGAGAATATTATGCTTCGTGAAATAAGTCAGAGAAAGACAAATACTACCTATCACTTATATGTGGAATCTAAAACTAATACACATGAATCTGTATACAAAACAGAAACAGACTCAGACATAGAAAACAAACTTATGGTTACCAAAGGGGAGAGGGTGAGGGATAAATTATAATGGATACAATAAGGATTTACTGTACAGCACAGGGAATTATACCCAATATCTTATAAAAATCCATAATGAAATATAATTTGCAAAAAAACAAAATCACTGTGCTGTACACACGAAACTAAGACAATATTGTAAAGCAATTATATTTCATTTAAAAAAAATAAGTTTATGGTCTTTCTGTAGTCACAGGAATAATGAACATGAAAGGTTTAATAGTAGCATAGGACTTCCCTGGTGGCACAGTGGTTAAGAATCCGCCTGCCAATGCAGGGGGACACAGGTTCAAGCTCTGGTCCGGGAAGACCCACATGCCGTGGAGAAACTAAGCCCGTGCGCCACAACTACTGAGCCTGTGCTCTAGAGCCCGTGACAACTACTGAGCCCGTGTGCCACAACTACTGAAGCCCACGCGCCTAGAGCCTGTGCTCCACAACAAGAAAAGCCACTGCAATGAGAAGCCCACTCACTGCAACGAAGAGTAGCCCCCGCTCACTGCAACTAGAGAAAGCCCACCCACAGCAACGAAGACCCAACACAGCCAAAAATAAATAAATAAAATTTTTTTCAAAAAAAGTAGTATAATTTTGTAACTACAAAATATCAAAAGTTTATCTACCTTCAAATTTAATCATGCTAGTTTTTTTCCCCGCTCTGGTTCATTTTTAGTCTGTTAGATAAGTAAAAAATCAAATTTTCTTCTTTACATAAAAATAATCATAGAATCAGAAAAATTTAGAGCTAGAAAGAAATTTAGAGAATTTCTAGATGTACCAAGTTCAATCCTCTCCAAATCAGAGACATTCATTTAATTGCCTTTTTCAAAGTTAAAGAATGAATTGGAGGTGAAACCCTGGAATCCAGAATGCTTTTCCCACTTAATTCCTCAAGCTTACTGAGACACAACTTTGTGTGTGTATGTGAGGCAGTGAGGCAGTAGGGTTGAACTTGAGGTCTCTGAATCAGACTGTCCAGGTTTGAATCTTATTTCCTCCACTTATTATCTGGGTGTTCTTGAGCAAATTACTTAATCCCACGGTGCCTCAGTTTTCTCATCTGTAAAATGAGATAACAACTATACCTTCCCAACAGGACTTATGAAAAAGTTAATACAAATAAAGCTCACAGAATGATGTCTGACACACTGTAGGCATTTAACAAATGTCAGTAATCATTAGGAGTCTATCAATAAACACATGGACATGTACTTGCTAGGTTTTAAAATAGCCTAATTAGACTAGAATTGGAATACTAGATCATTTTTATGTTTTAAAATACATATACAATCACTGATATTTCATTTTGCCATATAAACAGTGCCCCCAAAACGGTTTCCTCATGAAGTACATGCAAAATTCCAGATATTAAACACATAATAAAGCTCACTTAATTTGAATACCATTTATTTTGTGATCACTTGAGCCCAGTGGTATACTCAGAATATGACACCCAAAAGGATCATTTTTTTTTCTAACACACCCTCCTCTACGTGACAAAATTATTTTTAGTAATGATCGTGAAATGAAACAAATAATAATAGCCAGGAAAGAAACAGACAGTGAAAATTCTTTTACTCAACTCCACTTATATGCAAATATAAAATAAATATTGCAGTACAAAAAAGGAAAAATGCAACGGAATTCATGTTTCTGAAAAAAGGAAAAACTTAAACCTACATATTGTTTTGTGGAAGTACTAAGTAATAACAATGCACCTCCTATTGATTCCTTCTTCAGTTTTGAAGTAAACATTAATAATTTAAAAAGAACAAATTTCAAAGTAAAAGATTTTTTAAATTCAATTATTCCGAAGAATAATTTCACATATTAACTAAATTTGTACTTACAAGCCAAAAATATTAGACTTTGTTTCCCTCAAATGTTACATGCAAAATGAAAACCCTAAGTGGTCATACAGAATGACAACACTGAAGTCATCAAGTCTGTTTCTTCATCCTTATAGTCGCTATGCAATCACTGCTTAAGAATCTACTATATAAATGCAAAGATATGGACCAAAGGGGCTGCAGACATGAACTGCACCTGAAGCCTTGAATTACCCTGAGTTTTTATGAATTTATTTGGAAAAATATCCATAGAGCTGAGTCTATGTTTATTGAAGGCCAACTGTATAACTGGGAGTTCTCTGATTTAACTTCTATGTAGAATATGATATTTATTAAAGGATCAATAATTAAAATGTGCTAATTTGAAGCTTACATATACATTACTAAAACTTAACAGTAACTACAGTAATTGTTTAGAACATAGACTCATAAGAAATTTTTCAGGGAGAAATATTTTATCATTGACACTGTTTTGAATTTCTGGTACACAGAAATTGCTGGTAATAAAAATTGGACAGACTTTTAGTGGGTTTATTATAGTTTAATTCCCTACAGACAATGAGAATTTTTGTTGCCTACACCCCAAGTGATGCTCTCATTGCTCCCACGCCTGGCATGCCACCGCTCAAGGTGAAATCTGCCACTGAGGTACTATCCTTGAACATGGGCTCGCTACGTTAAGCGTATTTAAGCTACTTATGAGAAAACGTTTTTAAAAAGAATGTTAATTGAGGACCTATTCAGTACACAGTACTGTGCTTTGTTTTATCCACATAGAACATAAGCACATGAATTTTGCTAGTTACAAGTCAATCACATTTATTCATTAAAGCCCTCTCAGCAGAATTTTTAAAGCTATTTTGTTAGCAGTTATTATGTATACTTAAATTTTTAAATAATTATCAGAGTCACATATATTCCATTTTTCAAGCTTTTCATTAACTTAAATTGGCTTTCTCCCTGTGTGTTCCAAATAAGTGAGGGTGCATCACAAATCAACATTCAGAAGAGGTTTTAAAATATTAACATTTACATAAACATTAACAACTTAAAATCTCTTGATATTTTAAAATTTCACAACTCATGTGGCATCAGATTCATATGTTCTACTTTTTCAAGCAGCTACCTCAAGAGAACAAATTTTAACTCTAATAGCAATCTTTTTCATTCACAGGATCAACATAATCTCCAGTCTGCCTTCTCATAATCTTGCAGCTGCATACATGCACAAATTTTCTGGTTATGTGATTCTGGTACTCTTGAAAAGACAGTCTTTTTAACTGAAAGAAAATCTGACTTACCTCAAAAGGTACTTTGGTATGGGATAGCGTGCCAATTACAGCCACATTAGAAGCAGATATATCTGGCAAGAAAGTGACACACAAGCCTTAAAACTACAGTTAATTTCTTCTACTCCTATTTTAGGTCCTATTTTCTTTTATGCTGTGGGGCTCCTTCACCCACAAAATCCCTCTCACTAGTCACTTACAGTCTACTAATGCCAAACCCGTTCCGTTTATAGCTCTAGGATTCCCCAACCTCTCCCATTGATAAGAATCACCTGGGACAGTTAGAAATAAAAATAACAGGCCACACTCCCGTAAATTAGATTTTAATGGGTTTGAAGTGAGGCTCCGGTATCTGATTTTAATCAAGTATCCTCAAGAGATTCTTACAGACACATTTAAGAATAAACTAGAGAGGCCTGCCAGAGATCTTCACAGTTCCTCCAAATTGATCAGTCTCAAGGGCTAATCCTCCTTTGGGTATTAGGACTTAGGGTATTTGAAAATAGAGCAGGAGAAGTTTGGAGAAAGCAGAATACCATCTTGTCTACAACTCTGATTTAGGTTTCCAACATCCTAAAGAATTAAAGAAGTGGAAGATTTTAGTTTGGATAGGTGATGTGAAGTACGACACCACCAGGGAGCAGCATAGAGCTGATAAATTACACATGTTTGGGGATTTTTTGACTTCACACTACCACATAAAATGGTGTACCTACATTTTCCACGAACTCAGATTACAAAAAAACAAAAACAAACAAACAAAAACCCCAAAGCAGCACACTTAAAAGACACAGATAAAATATGTTAGCATGTCATTTCCAGTTTTCTCTCTCTAGAGGGTCTTCATTGACAGCTGTTGTAGGCAAAAATTTCCCTTGAAGTAGCCTTGCACCTGAATCCAAAACTGGTATTAGACTACAAAGATTCCAGGTAAACCAAAGTGGTGTTCCACTTTTTCTGTCTGCAAGTTTCAAAATACTTGTCCTACTCTTTTAACTAGCATTGTAACTGGATGCTTTTCAATGGTTTTAATCAAGTTTTTAGAGCTCTGGGGGGGGGGGGGGATGGGGTGGAAAACAACTTTAACAAGCTATGCCGAGGTTTTTTTTTTTAACACTTTTTAAAAGTGTAGTTGAAATGTTGCCACCACCTGTCAGAAAACTATACCCACCCAGCAATCCCATCCACCCTCCCAAGTTTTCTTGACTCATCCCCACTTTCTCTTTTCCAGTCCACATTAAATGTAGAAAAAAATCCTCTGGCAACCCAGGTAGCTTCTACAAATATCACCTCCAAGGGCTTTGTGTTCCTCTGAAATTCCATTACAGTTGGGTTAAGAAACATTGAAAGATGAGGGAGGACTTGAAGAAGGAATTTTACTTACTTCCCAACTTGCCAAAATTCGATACTCATTCCCTACCTAGAAATTCCTGTGTCTAAGAAAAGTATGATCCAAGCCCCTGTGGCAATTCTGTGACCTGGGTTTTGATTTCCATCTTCTAGCTAGAAAAGCTGAGGTGGGAGGAGGAAGAGGCAAGAATGACTAAGACGTTCCTGGGAGACCAAATAGGCCTAACCAAAAAACAAACAAGCAAAACAAAACAAAACAAAAAACCCACGCTAGAAGAGGTGTGAGAACCGGAAATCAAGGCTGTCTGCGGAGCTAGAGCCCATCCTGGAACTTAGCGTTCTAGAAAAGAGGGTTTCCAACCTTTTCAAGTATCTTAGCAAAAATGTCAGGACCCTACTGGAAAATGGCTAGTTTAGCCTGAATTGAGACGAGGAACAAAACCTATTCCGAATCCAGAAGCTGCTTAAGTGATTGTATTCCACTGCTCACAGCAGCACCTGCAGACATTAGAAAGAGTTGTATGGGAGGACTTTAACCTACAGAGAGTATTATGGTTGCATCCACAGCCCTCAGGTACTCCACTTGCTCCACCCGCTAAAACCAAGAGCCACGGTCCTAAAGCAAGCATTCACTCTCCACGGGGTTGATGTTATCTCCAAGGGGCGAAATCTTACTCTTTTCATGTATAAAGCACAGATACACGTATGGTACATAAACAGCTATTCAGGATATGAATGGTATTATAATTTCATGGCGGGTGGGGAGGAAGGGACTGGTGAACAGAACGTTTAAAAAGGCTTTTCTTAAGAGAACGATAATGGAAAGAAAAAAAAATAGGCTTAGTAACACTGTCCTATAAGGGTCCTGAGCTAAAACCATCAAATGAAGGTCCTGACAGGTAATTTTCTCCCAGACAGCAGCCTAAGGGTCAAGGGTCTCTGATTCTGGTTCGATCTCGGCCACAAAGAGGTGTTTTCCTCTCCGTGCCTCAAACCTCAGAGGGCAGTGAATGCCCGCCGTTTGCTCCCTCACGGGGTGCCGTGTGTGGATGTGGCCAACAACTAGCAAAGAGCTTTGGAAACCGCAAAGCCCCACCAAAGCCAGAGGAGGTTTCTATTCTCGGCTGCACGAAATTCCCCGGGTGGGGCCCCCTCGGCCTCCGCACTTGTTGCTTCCCGGCCCCGCCGGCCTCCACCTCAGACCTTCTCTCCGCGACCCCCTCCTCTCTCCACAAGCGCACGCACAGCACCCCCCTCCCCCGGCCCCGCGACCCCCTCACCCACGCCACGAAACCGGCGCGCTCCGTTCAGGCCCTGGCGCCGGCCGAGTCCCCAGCCCCCATCCCCCTGCCCAGTTCCCGCCGACTGCCCGGCCCGCAGAGGCCGCCGTTTCCTAGACAGCCGCGCGGCCGCTCCGCAGCCTCCGGGGCGCGCGCGCCGACGGCGGGAGGCGAGGGCGCAGGCGCGGGCCCGGGCGAGCTGCCGGCGCGTGGCCGCGCGCGCCCCCGATCGCGGTGGGCGGAGGAGCGGAGGCAGCGGAGGCAGCGGCGGGCCGCGAGGGGGCGGGGGGGCGGAGAGGGGAGCCCCGGGAGCGCGAGCCGCGGCCGGCGCCGCTGCAGAGCCGAGCGAATCCACAGCCCGGGCAGCAGGTATGTGTCCCCGCAGCCGGCCGTGGCCGGGGCTTCCCCTGCCACTCTTCCCGGGTCCTGTGGCCGGGGCGGGGGTGGGGGCCGGTCAGGGTTTGCAGGGTACGTGTCCGGGAGGGCTGGGATCTTACCACTGACCTTCATCCCCTCTGGTCGCTGTAGCAAGGCGAGGGTGCCTGGGGCAGCCTAGGGCTTCAGCTCCAGCCTGGGGATCTGCTTCTTGTCACATGCTTCTTATTTATTTTTGCAAACTGCCCTGGTTCGGGTCCAGC
Organism: Orcinus orca; assembly: GCF_937001465.1. NCBI lineage: Eukaryota > Metazoa > Chordata > Mammalia > Artiodactyla > Delphinidae > Orcinus > Orcinus orca. The sequence continues at coordinate 82,568,067 of NC_064560.1, forward strand.
TGCAGATGCCTTACCTCCCATTCTTTGCCTCTGTGTGCCATCTTGCATTTATTAATAAAACATGCAAGCTGGGGGTTGGGGATTGCTGCTGGGGGGGAATCCCATTGCAGTATAACAAGCGGGTGCCTATTTTAGGTTTTCAGGCGTGGTATTGAGGTGGAAATCCCACACCCTGGGGATTTGTAGCTTTGTTGGTCGTGACCACTTCCTAGTGGGCTTCCCCCATTTGTCTGGAGGCGCCACAGCGGCAGGATGGACTGATAGGAAAGGATGGTGGGTTTTCACCGTCAGGCCAAAACCCCGTTCTAGGGACAGGTGCAAGCTACGGCGGACAGTTCCCTGCTTGCTAACTTGCCAGGGTGGCTTAAAACCAGAAAATTGTATCCCTTGATTGCCGAGAGGAGGCCTTGAACAGAATTCCTGAGACTTGCATACTCAAACTCATTAAGGTTTTGCATCTGAAGATGACTAAAGCTTGCCACCTGTTGGAAGTTAGACCCCATGAAATCCCCCGTAATCCAGCCCACCAATCCCTGTTTCAGTCACTAATACTGAGATAGCAATAGGCCCATATTGATTCCTTCCATATTCTTTAATACTGCTTGGCTTTTGTCTCTTTTAAAATAAAACCTACCTATGATTTGATGCCCCATAGGTTATAGATTGAAATTACATGATTTGTTTATATTCCATACACATATAACATCATATCCTAAAGAGTAAATTTCTCTTCAGTGTAGATGTTGCCTATTTCCCCAGCTTTTCACCTTGCTTCAAGAAACAGTTCAAAAAGTGGGATGTATGTAACTGATTACCTTTCTTTTTTTTCCCCCCTGAAATACTGTGGTGAAAAAAATAGTAAAAGCTAGAAATATAGAATGAAAATGGTTACCACAAGATGTTGGGGTATGGCAGCAGGACTGTAATTTCTTCTAAAATATATAGTAGAGTGCCACATCTAATCATGAGAACACATTTCTTAAATGCTCATATGTGCCAGGTACTGAGCTACAAGCTATTGGTACATATCTCATTTCATCCTCATAACAAACCTGTTATCTCCATGTTGAAGATAAAGAGACTAAGACTTAGAAAGGTTAGCTAACTTGCCCAAGGTCACACAGCCAGGGACAGGATAAGGATGCAAACTCTAGTGCATCTGATTGCTGGGGGGGTCAGTGGGGGCGGGGGATGAGAGTAGCCTTTAACCCTGGTGCTGCTGTTTCATCTACATTTTCATTAAGATCAAAGCTTATGCATGAGCACACAAGCTTGGATCTGATTTTCCATTTCATAGATTTCACATCAACCTTTGTGGCTCAGAATGGGTTTGTGTGGAATTTTTTAAGGTGGCACTGAGCCTATAAACATGGGGTTCAAGATGTTTCCATTCAGCTCTCCCAAACAAGCAATTAAGTTCAAAAAGTTGTTTCCCTTCAGATTTAAATCTGTAAAATGTATATGCATCAGGTAGAATGAATTACGTTTTTCATTATCACATCCTCCTCCAATCTTCTTGCCGCCCTGCACACTATCTTCTGGTCTCGCTGCCAGTCATTAGAACAACATTGTCTGTCATGCTTGTGTGTGAGTGCCTTAACCAGGTGAAGGAATCCGTACAAGTCGTGAACCATAATCCAGTCTCTGTGATTGTAGCAGCTCTTCATTTGAAAGTTTTGGAATTTGTACAGTCAACAATGGATATAAATTTAATCTTTTTTTGTAAATGCATTATTATAATGCAGGTATTGGATTGTGCTACACATTCCTAACAGTTCTCACAGACTTAGAAATCACTGTAGTTGCACCAATGGGAAATTCACTCGGGGGGGCTACAAAGTTTTATGCTCAGGTCACGTATTTGAGATGGTGGTGAGAAAAGTACAGCTAAGTAGAAGGGGTTATTTGAAAATTATATGCCATGGAAATTACAGGTTTAATGATAAATTGATGAATAATATTAGGTCAGAAATAAAAGACTCTTGTAAATTCTATAAGGTCTGTTTTCTTTCTTGACTGGTTTTCAGACACCATGATGTTACTTTTTTCATTATACTCTATTCTGTTGATAGTAAAGTAATTTGTTATAGCCGTTTTGCCTCATGGAAATCACTCGGTTTTGGAAGAGCTCAGCCCCAGTGCTTATGGAAATGCTGAGATGGAGTCTTTCTGCCCTGGGGATTTCCAGTCTATGATCAGATAAACTCAAGATGAGTCCTGATGTTATTGGAAAAAAAGCAGAAAGCAAAGAGAGGTACTGCTTGATTCTGGGGAGCAAATTGGTTTTCCTATGGGGAGCACCATTATCTTCTTCAGTCAGAAGTCTCACAATTAAAAAGCATCTAAGAAGTCTACTTTCTTCTGTTCAAGCAGGATTTTATTTACTGCAGACCTGAGCACCCTTTTTTGGTGCAATGGTCAATTTGAGGAATGTTAAAATGTTTCTGACTACATATTTGTCTTCTTGAAACATATGTTTACACTGGGAAAAGCCATATGAACAACTATGGATGCTTAAGCATTATTTTTTTTTTATTCCCCTCATCAAGGGTTTTTTTTTCTTATTTTTGGAAGTGGGGAAGCAACTAAAATTTTTCCAAGCTATATAACTAGCGTGCATTGCAGTGACTGATTGTAATGCACATTTTAATGCATTGTTGAGTAAGATACTGGGAACTGGCGTATTTGACTTTCCTTGACTGACCTTGTAGGCTACTTAGTTGTGAAATGTCTTGTTTTCTTAACAGTATTTCTTAACTCAGTAGTCTCTAAAATGAGATTTTTTTTTCAATGTCAACAATCTTGAATCACAGTAGTTCACAGTTTACTCTGAAATACTTGCTTTTCACCAGTCTTCTTTTTCTCTCCTTGATGGAAGCTATAGCAAGCGTTTTAATTTTATTTAGAAAGCAGTTCACAACCTGCAAGTTAAGCCATCCCCTTTCCAAACTGAACCAGTCAGAGTTCACAAATGCTGGCCAGGCACACCCACCGTAGGACCTTCTCCTATAGAGAACCCTAGACCTCCTGCTGGACTTACATGGGCTCATTTTCCCCATATGGAAGATTTAAGAGGTCCTAAAGTGAGCTCACACCAGTGGGCCTTGGGTGCAAGGTAGGATGGAGGCTACTTGTAGGAAAGAGTCAGGAAATCACTTCTCCTGTACCAACACTAGTCTATATTGTGATTTCTGCTTGCAAATATGTATTCATTATAAAATGTTTGATCATTACATAAATAGAGAAGGTAGAGGTCCATGGTTAGAATCTTTGATATTCTTATACTTTAGTGAGACCACCATTAATAGTTTGGTACAGATTTCTCTGGATTTTTGAATGTGGATACTAAAATGTTACTGTTTGCCAACAATGCTATACATAGATGCACACTATTTTGCAGTTTCTCTTCTTGCACTTGGTAGTAGACTTTGGACCTCTAGAAGGCCCTTGAATGGCATACTTTCAGACACAGCCACAATGGGAACTAGATGAGAGGAGCCCTGTAACCAGGGGTAGAGGAAGGGAACTAATGTGTGCTGGGTAGGAACCTGGCATCAGCTGTGTCCTGGGATAGGTAGTTTCACATTCCATATCTCCTTTAACCCTTTGCAATGACCCTTTGTGGTCAGCTGTTTCTAGATTAGGAGAGAAGAGCCCAAGGTCCATGACATAAGGAGCAGAGCTGAGATTCAGACCCAGGTCAGTGTGGCTCAAAATCTGGGCCTTCTCCTTCTTTTCACTCTGATTGCAGGAGGGAGAGTGCTGTGTCCCGTCGTTCTCTGGCCTCCCATCCTCCTCTGCCTCTGCCCATCCACACAGGCCTCCTTACTGTTCTCCCGCCTTAGGGCCTTAGCACTAGTGCTTCCGTCTCCTGGACTGCCCTTCCCGCAGATTCTTGCATGGTTTGCGCCCTCACCTCTTTCTGGCTTTGCTCAAAGTCTCACCACTCCTTTAAAACTACACGCCCTCCCACAGGCATTCCTGTTCCTCCTCCCTGCTTTGCTTTTATTCATAGCCCTTCTAAATATACTATATAAATCTCCCACAGAGAATGAACACTCCAGAGTACAGGGATTTTGTCTATTTTGTTCACTCCCCTAACCCTGGTGCTGTGGAAAAGAACTGACAGGTCACGGTGGCATCCTTGAGTATTTCCAGCCTCCCACACTTTTTGTTTTTTGTAGCCCTTACAGTTCTGGTAGTGAGCAGTGAAACCTCTCAAATGCAAAGGCTTTATATGTGTTTGGGGGCAGGGGGAACAGCAAGGAAAGTAGAGAAGAATTGGGAGAGATGTTGTCTTACTCTTGAGTCGAGGTTAGGAAGAGAGGAACCTCCCAGGTAGAGTCAGCCCCGTAAAGATGGAAAGAAAGTCTCCTGAGGGCTGGGCTGTATAACAAGGCAGCAAAAGGTACATGCGGAGATGGCCTGGGTTGGGGAGGAGACCTGTGTGGGTTCCCCTCTATTTGGAGTGCAAAATATTTTGAAAACTTCCAAGAATGGTGCTCCAGATTCCACCAACTTTCCCATGGCCTGAGTCACTAGAAAGGAAAAGGAATCTGTGGACATTCACACAGGCAGGTTAATCACTGCACTACCAGCATCAGCATCTTGCTTTTTTTTTTTTTAAATACCTGTTGGTGCCTTCCCCCCCTCCCCCTCCTCCCCTCCCCTCCTCCCCTCCCCCTCCTCCCCTCCCCTCCTCCCCTCCCCCTCCTCCCCTCCCCCTCCTCCCCTCCCCTCCCCTCCCCTCCCCTCCCCTCCCCTCCCCTCCCCCTCCCCTCCCCTCCCCCTCCCCTCCCCCTCCCCTCAACCTCCTCCTCCCCCTCCCCCTCCTCCCCTGCCCCCTCCCCCTCCCCCTCCTCCTCTCCCTCCTCCTCCTCCTCCTCCTCCTCCTCTTCGGTGTCTTTAATTGCTGCCTTAGGCAGTCGGAATTATCTGCCAGGAGAGAATTCCCCTCCAAGAAAATGCAGCCTCCCTAAAACTGCTTTTGATTTGTAATGGAAACTACTCAGTAGCTAGGACAGGGGCTGATAACTCAGTTCCCACAGCTCATTAAAACAAAGAATTTTAATAAGTATTTCTGCCTTTTGCAGGCCAGGTATTTGGAAGTCCAGACTGCAGTCAGGCAGCTCTTCTCTGGATTTCATTCTCAAGCCATAAGGCATGCAATGCTTTCTGCTACTCTTGGTTCGAAACAAGTCCGAAGCAAGTTATTTCATCCGTGATTCTCTCAGTCTCCCACCCCAGTTTCAGAACTGCCATCATGTCCAGCCAATGCCATATATAGTATGGTCAAGTACCTTTCTCCCATAACGATTTCCCTTCAAACAGTTAAATCTTTGGTTTTACCTGAGTTTAACGCAGTGTTTTTAAAAAAAATTTCTGTGACACTTGCTAATTCTCGTTTAACCATGGCTACTAAAATTTGTTAGTTTTGCCCTTCAAAACAAAAGAACAAGGTGAATTATATTTGTAATCCCTCAAATAAAGAAAATGTTCCATTGTTTGGGAGGGCATAGTCTCAAAAGAGAAGCCTGGAAAATTCTCTCCCATCTCTCCCTGTCCTTCCATTATCAGTTTCTACCCAGGACTCTATCACTCCCCACTTCATGTCCTGCCAGGAACCCCGGTCCCCACCCTTCTACGAAACAGAACTCTTAAAGGTCACGCCTGATTGCCTAATCACAAATCCAGTGGCCCTTTCTCAGATTTCGTTCCTGATGGCTCAGCAACATCTGACCCCATTGACTCCACTCCTTGAAATGCTGGCAGCTTCTTCCTAATGTGTCTGGTCTTTCCTCAGCTCTTATCCTTCCTGTTCTGTCAACAGGCAGTCTGGAGAAGCAGTTAAGAGTGTGGGCTCTGCCCAAGGGGTGAATCCTGGCTCTAGCCCTTGCTAACTATGTGACTTTGCAGGAGTGATTTACAACCCTGTGCCTCAGTTTCCTCCTCAGTAAAATGGGAAGAAGAAGAGTGGCTATGTCATAAGGCTGTCAGGAAGAGGATGAAATGAGTGTGCCTAGAAAACAGTAAGCACTCAGTCAGTGTCACCTTTTATCATTATAACTTCCTGTTTGGATGCCTTTGGAGACTCTCTTGTAGCTGCAAGATAAAACCGTAACTTTAGCGCCTGATTAGTTTGCTTCCTGCCCCTGACCCTTTCCAGTGTGTGCCCACTTCCGAGCCTTTGCTCTGCCCCTCCTTCCCTGGCCAGAGGAGGGAAAGAGAGCTGAGGGCTGTGCCTGCCTGGAGGCTCTGAGCACAGACCGCCTTGTAATGAAAGACATCCTCCCTTGGGCACCAAGCCTATCCCTCTCAGGCAGATTATAAATTACTTAAGGACACCAGCTGTGATTTATACTTAAAAAAAAATATACGCCTCAACATTTAGCACTATACTTTACACATAGTAGGAACTTAACTCATATCTTTGGACTGCCAAAACATTATAGGTTTTCTTGGTCCTTCCAAAATCCTTTTTCCTCCTACACTGAAACTTCTATTGATCAGTCCTAAAGCCCAGTTAAGCTTTATATGGGAAAATTGAGTCAACACCACAGGGCGAGTTAACCACATCAACGTTTTTGGAATGAGGAGGGATATACAGAAATCATTAAAATAATGGGATCACAGGGAGTAATTTAATGCTTTTTAAAAGGAGTTTGAAATCCTACCAACCCATGAAGCTGTTAGGATTTTATAGTGTGTGGAGCTTTTTTCTGTCCTCACACCATCACTCCCAAGTAAAGTGAGCCCTGAGGGTATAAGTGGAAAATCTTCAGACCTTGTCACAGGCCTGCTCCTGAGCCAGTGCTCTAGTCCTGTTTTCTTTCCCCTTACTACCCAGGTGAAGAGGACATTGAGGTTGAATGAAGATCAAAGGAAGGGCTGCCTACTTAAAAAAAAAAAATTAATCCCATTCCTGACGTTCTTCGTTCTTCGTTGGCATGGCAAATATTCCATCAGTTTCTGCTGTGTCTCTGAGGTCGTGTACAGTCACAGAGTTGGGCTTCCAATAAAACCAATAGAATTTGTGCTCCCCTGGAAGCCTTAAGGACCATGTTCTTTGCATCTTGAGATTCTATAGCAGGGTTTTTAAACCTCAGCACTTTTGGGACCGGATAATTCCTTGTTGGGGGGAGCTGTCCTGTGCACTGTAGGGTGTTTAGCAGTATCCCTGGCCTCTACCTATTAGATGCCAGTTGCACTACCACCCTCCCCCAGTTGTGATAACCAAAAACGTCTCTACACATTGCCAGATGCCCCCTGGGAACATTTGGCATCTCCCATTTGAGAACCGTTGCTCTATAGAATCAATCAGGAAAACTCAGCATCTTACCATTTTGTAGAATACCAGAGTTTAGACAGTTGGGGGCAATTGAAGATAAAGACTTTAATAGCTATGAAAGGTAAATTTGGGTTTGAAATTACTAACACAGAGAAAATTTAGTGTTAATAAGCAGTTCTAGAGTCTATCATAAATAAGAAGAAGTAAACAAATGAAGCAGTTACAGAAATTGAGACCATTCAGGTCTGAACACATTCTAGGACTGTTTCAATCATCCTTGGAGTATTTTTGTTGGAATTGTATTTAAGTGCCCCACATACTTTTAGGCCTTTGACAGTAAGTATATTAAACCAAAAATCATTAATATTTCTAGTGAAATCTTGGTTGATTACCAATGGAGAAAATTATATTTGACCTAAGGTAGGCTGGCTCTCTTCACCAGAGTCTGCTTCTGACCACAAACCTGCTTGAAAACAGCACTTTCAGGCACTTCAGGGGCGAAGTAGGAATGACAAGGCACTTTGGGCTTTGGTGAAGGGCAGCAATTGATCAGCGATCTCCATGGCTATTAGAAAATTTAACTGTATACTTGTGATTTGAAACCCACCTCCAACTGACAGTCACCATTGTGTTCTTTCTAAATGCAGTAGCTAATTTGCATGCCATACCCCAAAACTGAAAGTAATAAACATACAGCTTTCTGAAAAACGTTAAGGCTCCAGCCTTAGGAGAGACCTGCTTTGGTCAGAGATCACATTTGGTATATTAATTGCCTTTGAAAAGGAAAAACATACACAGAAGACCCCAAGATGCTCATTGCCCGAGAGTAGAGAAGTAAGCCTTGTGCAGTTTCTTGAATCAAGAAGGTCAGGTGGAATTACTGATTCCACAGGTAATTGTGATCATCTTCAATGTTCCAGACTTGTGCTAATAGGTGGAAGGAACTCCAGTGCTGTGGACTGGATGGGGACCCCCAAAATGCATATGTTGAAACCCTAACCCCCAGTGTTATTGTATGTGGAGATAGGATCTTTAGGAGGTAGCTGTCTGCAAGCCAGGAAGAGAGCTCTCACCAGAACTAGACCATACTGGCACCCTGATCTTGGACTTTTCAGTCTCCAGAACTCTGAGGAAATAAGTTTCTGTTGTTTAAGCCATGCAGTCTATGGTATTTTGTTATGGCAGCCCAAGCTGACTAATACATCCAGCATCCTCATTGTGCAGATGAGGAAACTGGACCCAGAGAGGTAAACGACTTTCCCACGGTCAAGCTACTAGTTAATGGTAGAACTGGAACACAAAACCTAGGTTTCCTGACTCCTAGTCCAATGTCTGTTCCCCTTTCCCCACTGCCTCGGGTCATGTAGCACTTTTATTCATTATCCCTAGAACCCGCGGCTCATCACAGTCTTTATACTTGCCCTGTTTATCTCAGCATTGTTGTGAGGATCAGTGAGATGGTACAAAAAAAGGCAGTTTAAGTTTCTGAACTACAAAATATTTGACTAATATAAATATCATACTCAACTCAGATTGTGCCTGGATAGCAGGAATCTATTTGGCTGTGAAAATTGTAAGTTGACCTCTAGTCAAGTTGGAACTTCTGTGAGGTAGTATTAGGCTAGGAGGTCTCAGGTAGGGGGGTTGGCCCTTAGCTTTAGGGAATGAATCAGAGGACGGAGAAGGCAGAAGGAGGTAGGGCACCTGGTTCAGTGGTGTACCATCTCAAAGAACAGCTGAGAGCAAGACAACTGCTCTTTTTTGTTGAGTTGTAAAAGTTGTGGGTGATGTGAGTTTGCCTAGTAAGAGAAATGTCCCTCTTATAAGGACAGAATATCAGAGCTGGAAGAGAGCTTGTGGTACCACTTGGAGTTCCTGGTGGTAAACAACAGAACAGTTTATGAACTACAAAATATTTTATAAATGTAAATACAACCATTCTCAACTTTTATTTATTGAAAATATATCATGAAGGAATATGCTTATCTGAAAGTAACAGAAGGTCTGAAAAACAGTGGCTTGAATAGGTAAATGACTTATTTTTATTGTGTAAGAAGTCTAAAGGTGGTGGTCCAGGCTTGCCTTGCTGCTCAGAGATATCATCAGAGGCTAGGGTTCTATTTAGCATTTTGTTCCTCATGGTCATGAGCAGCTGCTTCACCTCCAGGCATTTCATCTGTATTCCAGGTAGGAGGAAGGAGAGGGACAAATGTGAAGTGCAAAAGCTTTCTCCTCTCCAGTGCAAAAGCTTTCTCCTCTCCAGGTTTTGCCTTCATTTGGGGGAAGGGACTTATTCCTTTATTTTAATAATCAGAACTGTATCGCATGACCACTTCTTAATGCAAAGGCATCTGGGGATTCAAGTATTTTGCTTTCTAGCTTCTAGGGTAGAGGGAAACAAGGGAGAAGGAGGTTGAATGGGGCTTGTGAGTCAAGTTGAAATAACTATCACAGAAGAACATGGCATTTCTGCAGAATCATAGGGGACTAGAGAGCCAGCCTCAGCAAATAAGCAAGGTGGCCAGGCACAGCTCGAGGGCACTGGGCACTCCTGTACTCTTCTAGGCTGGTCACTTCCAGTCAGCATTCATGCCATACCCCTGGACTTCTCATTCCACCACAGCTAGACTTTTGCATTCTTAAGGATTCAAAGTCCTCAGCTGAGCCTGGGTCACATTTCCATGCTGTAGTATATGGGAGGGGTAGGGAATGAGACTATATGGCCTCCTCTTGGGCTTCCGTGATGGACCAGGAGGGAGTCTGCCTGCATCCCATCTTGGAATTCCTCCAAAACGAGAGGGTAGTCCAATGCTTTGTAGCCACAAATATTCACCATCCCCCTATTTTATAGATGGGGACCCTGGAGCCCAGAAGGAGGAAAGGGCTCAGGCTGTACCACTGAGTGGGTGAAGGGCAGAGGCGGGGTTTTGTCTTATCCTCGTGCACCCGATCTGGTTGGTTCCAGGGAGGCAGCTCCCCTCAGTCTTCCCCTCAGAGTCCTTGACATTCCCTAAGGTGAGGGGATTTGTCCTTGGAGGCGGCCCCTCCTTTTCCCAGCAGTCCGTGGGCAGTTCCCTTTCTCTCCCCAGGACCTTCCCAGTGGCTCCTTCCTCTTTGTGTAATGTCTTCCTTTCCAAAAGTAAGAACTACCCTCCCACCTTGCAAACAACACTTAGGACTCTTCTAAGAGAATACTGACTGGGATTTTTTTTTATGAAGATACTAGGTGGTACGTATCCCCACCTTCTAAAGAGGAACAGCTAGGCACAACTGCTCCAGATTTATGTAAAGGTGGTTGAACTTTTCTGGCTGCCATCACCCACCTATATAGCCTGTGTGAAGAAAAGACTAGACATTCAAGGAGAGTTGATTCCCTGGGCAGAGTGTGAGGGACAGTGCAATGGTGGGGGGTGGGAGAGCGGGGAGAGCCTTGATTCCTCCCAGCCAAGGGAGAGGGCTCCCAGAGCACCATCAGTTTGGTGCCCCTGACTCAGATCCTTTGGAGGTTCCCATAAGGCCTTTTCAGAAGCCGTAGCTGCCTCCCACGGCACATTCGGCATTTGGACACCAGCCCAGAGAATGCTGTCAGCCGAGGGAGATCTAGAAACAGTCAAGTGCAGAGACTTTAGTCCCTTGACTTCAATCCTTGACAACTCCCCCACCCCAGGCCCACCAGCGATCCTGGGAAACCAGAGCCGTGGAAGAAGGGGAGGAGGAGAGAAAGCAGATTTCACCCCCTTCCCCATCACAAGACCTCAAGCTGTGAGCCATGATCACAGACAGTCTGAGCCACGATCAGGGGAAGAGCTTTGAGCTGGATGTGAGATTGAAGACTTGATTTAGACCAGATGAGTTGGTTTTTTTTTGAAACACCTGAAAATTAGTCTTAATGGCTGAAATGAGGTGGTTCTCGAAAGTGTAACCAGAAAGCTATAGAGTCTGTTTGAAGACAAAGGTTGGAGAGAAATAAAGCTGTTTCTAGTCGTAACCACATTCAGGCTGTTGTTACTCTCCTTTTCCAAAGATAACGTTCCAACTTTTGAGAAGAAGCACGGGACTAAGGTGTGAGGATTTCTGGAGTCCAGCCCCAGCTATTCCACACGCTAGGAGGGCAGCTCTAGAACAGTCACTTTACTCTCCTGGGTCTCGGCATCCTCTCCCCAAATGATGGGATTGTGCTTTGTGGTTTAGGTGTTCCAGAATAATTTCTCTACTCCTCTGAACCGTGCAGTGACTTAAAACAGCAGGACAAAATAATTCGCACAGTGAGTTTGCTTTTCAAATTGTACTTCGGTTCTATTTGTTGGAAGACTCAAGCATAGATGAATGGCGTTTGGCAGGAGAAAACCTTAGTACACCCGAAACCCTTAATTATACACGATAGGCAGCTCTGTAGCTTGGTCTGTGTCAAAAGATGCCACATTATCAAATGACACATGGTAGAGATATTCACAGTTTTTGCAACAGCTCGTTCATCTGTAGCATGATTGGCCTGTGTCAGGTAGCATCCACGTTTTCACCTGAGTCTGCGTTTGAATACCTGAGGGCTCCTGTATTTAGATTAAAGGCCTCTTGTCTGGTTGCTGTGGAGATGAGTCCGTTGAAATTGATGACACTCAATAGGAAGTTTGGGGCCCATAGCTAGTGACACGTATTTATTTCCAGAGTTTGTATGTAGTTAAATATTATCACCACACTAGGTATAAGTTTTATACACAGCTCTGTATGTATTTTATTACATATGTAATATATAAAAATCACACATAAGTAATACATAAATACTTTTCCTGCAATAAGAAAATCATATGTAATCATATGTAACCCTAAAGATAATTATTATTCCCCTTTTGTTCCTATCCTTTCAGACTTGTTATACATGTATACATATATTAATTATCTTTTTCTTTTCATTATTATTTTGGTAAAATACACATAACATAGAATTTACCAGTTTGACTAATTTTTTTTTTTTTTTTTTTTTTTGCGGTACGTGGGCCTCTCACGTTGTGGCCTCTCCCATTGCGGAGCACAGGCTCCGGAGGTGCAGGCTCAGTGGCCATGGCTCATGGGCCCAGCCGCTCTGCGGCATGTGGGATCTTCCCGGACCGGGGCACGAACCCATGTCCCCTGCATCGGCAGGTGGACTCTCAACCACTGTGCCACCAGGGAAGCCCCAGTTTGACTATTTTTAAATGTACAGTTTAGTGACATTAAGTACATTCCCATTAAGTTCTGGAGATCTGTACGAAATAGAGCCTATCATTAAGTACATTCACATTGTTGTGCAGCCATCACCACCATCCATGTCCAGAACTCTTTTCGTCTTGTGAAACCGAAACTCTGTACCTGTTAAACACAAAAACTCCTTTGCAGCTCCACACCCCCCTACACACACTCTGTGTTATTGATGTCACAAATTTTCTCTTTATATCTTACATTTTTAGGTAGTATACGTTCAGTTTAATAACCTGCTGAAGACAGCAAGGAGGCCTGTGTAACCAAAGTGCTGTGATGAAGGGGGTAGGAAATGAAACTGGAAAGGGAGCTTGCAGGGCCTTGTGGACCATGGTGAGCACTTGGACTTCATTGAAAATTAACTGGGACGTCTTTGGATAGTGGAGGGCAGAGGAGTAACATGACTTAGTTTTTCTCAGAAGGTTCACTGGGCTCCTCTTTAGAGCGTGACTGGTAGGGGTTGGGAGAGGAAACAGGAGAGCAGTGGGGAGGCTCTTTCAGGTGAGAGTTGATGGTGGCGTGGATCAGGTTGCTCTCAGTGGAAGCAGAGGCAAGTGGTTGGATTCTGGATATATGTTGAAGGTAGAGCCGGTAGGATTTGCTGATGGATTGGATGTGGGGTGGGAGAGAAAGAGGAGTCGAGGTTGACTTCAAGGTTCTGGGCTTGAGCAACTGAATGAAACTGCCATTTCCCGAAGTGGAGACGGAGGAGGAGGAGATTTTAGGTGGGGGGAAATGAAGAGTTCTGTTTCAATCACGTTAAGTTTTACAGTCTATTAGATGTCTCACTAAAGAAGTTCAAGTAGGCAGGCAGATATGCAAGTCTGGAGTTCAGGGGAAAGAATGGGGCCAGAAATAGAAATTTTGGAGAAAGCCTGTGTGGATGACATTTTAAGCCGTGAGATTGAATGAGCTCACCTAGGCCCTGGCAGAGAGGATAGATGTATAAGATATGAGGCTTGAGTACTGAGCCCTGGGGCATGTCACCATTTAGAGGTCAAGAGGAGGTGGAGGACCCAGGGAAGGAAACTGAGAAGGAACATCCAATGAGGGCAGAGAAAAAGAGAACAAAATACTTCAAGAAGAAGGAATGAGCGGTCCGTTGTGTCTAATGCGGCTGAGAAACTGAGTGTCGTATTTAGCAACATGAAGGTCATGGCTCGTACTTGGGATGCGGCTCCCGTCACCAGGGTCTGTGTCTAACCGATGATGTGGGGGGGACTCCTGAATCAGGCAGTTCTCCTTCCTTTTAGTGCCTCTGATTCTTAGTGTTCTTCTGTCAGATATTCACATACATTTTGAAATTGGGGCTATATTTTGTCTACACAGATGCTTCACCAAATCCTTTCTGGGAGGAGAGGAAGACACTTTGGGTCCTCTAACTTTCCTTCCTGAAAGATCTATGCCATATTTCTTGGTAGAAAATCACATTCCCTGTCTTAACAGTTACCACTTACGTAAAAGAACTTTACCTTTTAGCTGAATGTTAAACATCTCATCCTCTAGGACATAATTATCTAATTTTCTAGATCAGCTGACTCAAAACAAGTATTCTCTCTTCTCTTGGACCTTCCAAGCAAACAGGTGTTTTTTTCCTGCCTCACAATGGAGAGCAGTCTTGTTTTGGTGTGATCTGTGCTTTAACCATCACTAATTCCCCTTACATTCATCAACCAACAGTTATTTAACAAAATTCCGACAATAGACTGTATTATATGCATCGAGTCTAATTGCAGAAAGAAACTCTCAGGAAGAGTTTATCAAGTCCCAGGCACAAGTGATTCCCACGGTCAGGGTAGGAAGACCTCAGAGGAAAGCAGGATTGTGAGAAGCTGTGGAGAGTAAGAAAATGTCATGCCCTGGGAAGGCGAGGGGTTAGCTGGGCCTCAAAAGGTAGAAAGGATTTGAAGAGGTAGAGTAAAAGATAATCATGCCAGATATTTGATATCATAGTCAAATTTAATGCTAATTGCAATTACAGTTTATAGTGACAGATTGGCCTGAAGAGATGTCAGAGATAATTCGCATTGAATCATGAGCCCATGAAACCCATTCACACTGGCCTGTGCTTGAGAGGCCTATGATATCAAGATTCTAGATTTCCTTTCAGAGGGATATTGATGGTATATAGCGGTAGTGAGGTGCCTTAGAATTTAGAAATAAGATTGCCTTAATTTAACTCTTCAGTCTCATTCATGTATGAGACACTGAAGATGTATGAATACAGATAGATAGGTCCAGTGTTCAAAAGCCTCGAATGGTGACGCCAAATCCCCCCAACTGCGAAAGATACTCACATGAAGTCCCCAGAACCTGTAAATGTTACCTTATTTGGAAAAAGATGTGATTAAGTTAAGGATCTTGAGATGAGGTAATTCTGGATTATCAGTATGAAAGTCACGGAGAAAAAGACGTGGCAGTGTGGCCACGGAGGCAGAGATTGGAGTGATGAGACCCAAGCCAAGGAACACCTGGAGTGACCAGAAGCTGGAAGAGGCCAGGACCAGATTCTCCCCCAGAGCCTTCAGAGGGAGCCCAGCCCCACTGACACACTGGTTTTGGACCTTTGGCCTCAAGAACCGTAAGAGAATAAATTTCTATTCTTTAAAAAGAATACCACCAGGCTTCCCTGGTGGCACAGTGGTTGAGAGTCCGCCTGCCGATGCAGGGGACACGGGTTCATGCCCCGGTCCGGGAAGATCCCACATGCCGCGGAGCGGCTGGGCCCGTGAGCCGTGGCCGCTAAGCCTGCGCGTCCGGAGCCTGTGCTCCGCAACGGGAGAGGCCACAACAGTGACAGGCCCGCGTACCGCCAAAAAAAAAAAAAGGAATACCACCAAGTTTGTCGTACTTTGTTATAGTAGCTACAGGAAACTAATGCAGGCGGTATTAGTTATTATGGTATTAAACAAATTGTAAATGTGGGTTTGGAAGAACCCAGAACTTTAGTTAAGGTTACCTGCTTTGTGATCTTAGGGAGGCAAGTCCAGACATAACTGTAATATAGCAAGTTTAAACATAATCATTTAACACCCTGTTTAGAGGACAGCTATGTGAATGGAAGTGGGGCAGTTGGCCCCAGACCATGGAGAAGAAGAGCCAGAAAACCAGAAACTTGCAGTGAATGCTGCAGACAGGCGGGCCTGAACTTTGCGGTCTGTCATGGTACAGGGAAGGCCACTGGGCCTCTCTATGGCCTGGATGGAGTCCCTTCCTCTTTGCTTGCTAGGTGGTGCCCTGCCTCCTAGCTTTCATTCCATACAACTTACAGTCACTGATCAGCTTCCAGGTGTGCTGACTCTGGGCCCCTGCCAGTGAACTTGAGCATTTTGGATCCTGAAAGAGAAGCTTTCTCTCTTTCTCACACACATACAGATCAATACATTTGCAGCCTTGTTTTTATTCCTTGGGAATTTGATTAGCATGATTTAGCTAATCATGCTAAGGTTGACTCAACCTTGAGATTGACAAAACTAGAAGCCGCATCCTGACACTTACTGCATTTGCCAGCCAAAGCCACACGATGAGACTTTTTGATAGACAGCCTTCAGGTCTTCCAGATACTATCTAGTGTTATTGTTGATCCCTCCCTGCTAACTCAGGGACATCATGCTTCTCCCTCAATTTAAAATCTGGGAAATGCATTTATTCAGCAGACATTTTTTCTCGGCACTCACATATAGGGGTGTAGCTAGGGGCTGGAGAGCTCCTTAACATGCCCTTTAGGGAGAATGACCTCAGCTCCTGTATTTGTTTCCTAGGGATGGTGTAACAAAGTACAACAAACTGAGTGGCTTAAAAGAACAGAAATTCATTCTCTCACAGTTCTGGAGGCCATAAGTCTAAGATCAAGGAGTCAACAGGGCTATATTCCCTCCAGAAGCTCTAGGGGCGGATCCTTCTTTGCCAGTTCTGGTGGATTCAGGTCTTCCTTGGCTTGTGGCCTCATCGCTCCAAGCTCTGCATCTGTCTTCACTTGACCTTCTCTGTCTCCTCTTCTGTCTCTTATAAGGAAAGCTGTCATTGGATTAGGGCCTACCCTACTCCATATAACCTTATCTTAACTAATTACAAAGACTGATTTCTGAATAAGATCACATTCTGAGGTTCTGGGTGGACATGAATTTTGTGGGGACACTATTCAACTGACTATATAGCTCCTCAAGTTGGAAAAGCTGCCAGGGCTGGAATGAGTCTTAGGTTATGCTAAAATAAATGTGAGTCAACTACAGCACAGACTAAGTAGATACCAATTTGTTAAGTGCATGGGCTGTAAGATAATAAGGAAGCTTGGTAATGATCAAGAGACCACCCTCTCTGGTGGCAGCAGTGATACACAATGATGTCTCCTGTTAATATCCCTAAAGGCACCTCTCCAAATGGGGAACCTGCCCATCTGGCTCTCCTGCCCTCTAATTCAGATCACTCCAGCAGTACTGCTCTCTACAGGTGGAACTAGTTCCCACATCGCCTGCTGTTCTCTGTGGGTGTGGATACCTGTCTCCTGGTGCAGGATCTTCACAGCTTTGTAGCTTTCCATGGACACTGGCAATTCTTCCAAAGGCTCTTTTTCTCCTCTTGGGATAGGTTTGTCTTCTAAGGGCTGCCCCACCCATAGTCACTCTGGTTATCACCCAAGTTATTGCCATCTTGGCATTTGTGCCCCAAGCTCAAAAGGTCACATGAAGGCATGTCTCCATGGCACTCTTGGACTCCATGGGACTCTGTGGAGAAGTTATTGATCTCATCTTTAGTTAGGTTAGCCTGTGATGTACTCCAGTGTTGGTTTTTTTCTGATCCTTCCCATCTCAATAAGAAGACAATGTGTTCTATGCCAAAGTGTTACATTCTAGCCTCCCAAACTGTCTTCTTATTCCTCATACACTGGTATGAGACCCTGGAGGGCACATTATGCAAATTAAACTGACCCTATAGGCAAAAACTGCCTGTCCCACCTTGCACTGTGCCTAGGCTACAGCTGTATTGGAGCAAAACATCTGAAACCAGTGAGAAGGGACAAGAACTCACGTTCTGTGGCTCCCAAGTTGCCACAGGCCTTGAGTTCCAAATCCAGGTCACCCACTCACTGACAGTGTAGATCCAGGAAAGGTTTGTAACCTCCTTGAACCCAAGTTCTGTACATTGTAATTTATCTGTAAATTGGGCCTAAAACTATATACTTTGAAAAATTATGAAAATTTAGTGAGATGGCGAATGTATGTGAAAACTCCCAGCATTGTGCTGGTTGCACAGTCACCAGTCCATAAATCTGCTACCATGATTATGGGCAGAATCCATGACACAGCTGACAAAAAGTGATTGTCTGATAGCACCATGCAGATTCAGGAAAATGTCCAGTGAACCACGTGACTGTAATAACTACCAAGAGTTAGTGTCTTTTCTCTAGATCTTTCCCCATTTTCCTGCCCTTTTCTCTTACCTCAAAGGAAGAATGATTCTTCCTTTTCAAAACTGAAAATCTATGTATTTGTGATTCCATCCTTTCCACCTATGGCAGAACTGTATTTACATATTTCATCCCTTTACCTCTGTTGGCTGTATTCCCTCAACAAACCCAAGTTGTGCCTTTGCTTAAAAACACTCTTCCCCCAACTTTGCAGCCCACCCAGGATACATGTAATCTCTCTTTCCATTAGCTGTCAAACTCCTTGAACACTTCTAAAATTGACTAATTCACAAATGTCTGTTTCACATGACCCTGTCGCTGGGTACAGTGATGGACAGTGGACAGCCATCATGGCTGTCAGCAGAGGATGATACTACCAGGTCTGCTGCTGTTCTGTCTTGACCAAGACGGTGGCCACATGTGAGCAGCTTCTGGTCTGGCCCTTGCCCAACTCTTTTCCCTCACACGGGGCCCATTAGTCTCTGTTCTCAAACCTCCGCCAGCTTAATTTCAGTTTCCTGAACAGTCTCAGGTTCTCTCCCACAATAAGGAGCAACACACTTCACCTGATTAGTTCCTGTGCCTCCTTTAGATTCCAGTATTATTTGCTCAGGGAAACCTTCCATGCCCCCTCCACCCTATTTAGGACAGATTCTTGTTTACATATTCGTAGACTCATCACTCCCTGTGTTCAGACCACTTAACTCAGTTTCTAATTCTGCATTTGTGAGTGTGATTACTTGGCTTTCTTCTCCACCCTTCCCTAAGCTCTAGGAGAGCAGGGACCATGACTGTTATTACTCATTCTATGCATAGCAGCTAGTATAGTGTCTGTCTGGTGGTAGACCATCATTAAATAATGGTAGTAGTGTCTTCCAGGAGCTAGTCCAGTAGCAAGTAGAAAATAATGTGTTCTAGTGCTTTGAGCAGAGTATTCTAATGGAGTTATATCCTGTATGTTAAGGGAGCACAGAATAGCAGCAATTAACTCACAGGGGTGTGGGTACAGGTGTGAAGTAATCAGCACATAGCTCTGAAAAGATGAGTAGGCATTCGCTATGCAAATGCAGCAGAGGGAAGGACTTAAAGAAGTGAAAGAACTTCATGAGTTGAGGGAACTGAGTGAGGTTAGTATGACTGGAGTTAAGGGAACATGTGGAGAAGTAGCAAGAGATGAAGCTGGACAATTGGGACACAAATAATGGAGAGCCTTGCCTATTTCCTTTGGAATGTGAACATAGGTGGAGAGAGCCAGAGATGGTCTTTAAGTAGGAAAATAGTATGACAGATTTGCATTTGAAAAAGACTTGTTTTGGCAACTGGAACTCTCAGACATGGCTGGTGGAATTATAAAATACTAGAACCATACTGGAAAGCCGTTTCGCGGTTTCTTATAAAATTTAACATACACCTATCCCGTGAACTGGCAATTCTACTCCTGCATACTTCTCTAAAATTGACAATATTATGTCCAAAAAAGACTGACACAGAAATGTTCATGACAGCTTTTTCATACGAGCCAATACTAGAAACAACTCAATTTTTCATCAACAGATGAATAGAAAAATAAGTTATGGTATATCCATACAGTTGGATACTACTCAGCAATATAAAGGAACAAACTAGTGAAAATGCTATAACCTAGATGACTCTCACAGACACTGTGTTGACTGAAGAATCCAGACACAAGATAATCCATACCATGTGACTCCATTTATATACAGTTCTAGAACAGGCAAAACTAATCTATGGTAATAGAAATCAAGATATCAGCTGCCTCTGGGTATCAGGGGCTTGACTGAAAAGAATCACAAGGGAACTTTCTGAGACTACAGAAATGTTGTATATCTTGATTCGGGTGGTGGTTCTGTTTAAACCCATCAAACTTTACACTTATAATTTGTGTGTTTTATTGTGTGTAAATTATGCATCCATTTTTTTAAGTACTAGAGGAAAAAGACTTCTTTGGAAGCAGTTGGAGCGTGCTGGAAGAGGGATTGAGAATTGAATTGGGGAGACTAACAATGCAGCTGAAAATTTTTAGGGCTGGGGTTTAAGCTGTGGGTTTGGAAAAAGAGGGGATACATTTCTGGATTTTTGAGGTAATAGGATTTTTTTTCTCTTCTCTCCTCAACCCCCTCCCCTCTAGCAACCACCTGTTAGTTCTCAGTATCAGTGCCTCTGTTATTTAGTTATGTTGTTCATTTACTTTGTTTTTTAAATTTCATATGTAAGTGAAATCATACAGTATTGTCTTTCTCTGTCTGTATTATTTCACTTAGCACCTCTAGGTCCATCCATGTTGTCACAAATGGCAAGATTTCATTCTTTTTTATGGCCAAGTAATACTCCATTGTGTGTATGTATGTGTGTGTGTGTATCTATAAATCTGTATATCACCACTTCTTTATCCATTTTTCTGTTGATGGGCACTTAGATTGCTTCCATATCTTGGCTATTGTTAATAATGCTGTAATTAACATAGGGGTGCATATATCTTTTCATTTTCTTTGGATAAATACCCAGGAGTGGAATTGCTTGATTGTATGGTAGTTCTATTTGCAGTTTTTTAAGGGGCCTCCATACTGGTTTCCAGAGTAGCTGCACCAATTTACATTACCACCAACAGTGCACAAGGGTTCCCTTTTTCCACATCTTCACCAACACTTGTCATCTCTTGTCTTTTTGATAATGGCCATTCTGACAGGTGTGAGGTGATATCTCATTGTGGTTTTGATTTGCATTTCCATGATGATTAGTGATGTTGAGCATCTTTTCATGTGTCTTTTGACCATCTGTATGTCTTCTTTGGAAAACTGTCTATTCAACTCCTCTGCCCCCCCCCCCCCGCCTTTTTTTTTTTGCGGTACGCGGGCCGCTCACTGTTGTGGCCTCTCCCATTGCGGAGCACAGGCTCCGGATGCGCAGGCTCAGCGGCCATGGCTCACGGGCCCAGCCGCTCCGCGGCATGTGGGATCTTCGCAGACCGGGGCACGAACCCGCGTGCCCTGCATCGGCAGGCGGACTCTCAACCACTGCGCCACCAGGGAAGCCCATCTCTGCCCATTTTTTAATCGGGTTTTTTGTCTTCTAGATGTTGGGTTGTGTAAGTTCTTTGTGTATTTTGGATATTAATGCCTTATCAGTTATATCATTTGCAGATATCTTCTCCCATTCAGTAGGCAGCCTTTTCATTTTGTTAATAGTTTCCTTCACTGTGCAAAAGCTTTTTAGTTTGATGTAGTCCTATTTGATTATTTTTGCTTTTGTTTCCCTTGCCTGAGGAGACATCCAAAAACGTATTGCTAAGACTGATGTCAAAGAGCATACTGCCTATGCTTTCTTCTAGAAGTTTTATGGTTTCAGGTCTTTTTCTATGATGATCTTTTATTTATTTATTTTTTGCCACACGGCATGTGGGATCTTAGTTCCCTGACCAGGGATTGAACACGCACCCCATGCATTGGAAGCACAGAGTCTTAACCACTGGACCGCCAGGGAAGTCCCCCAGGTCTTACATTTAAGTCTTTAATTCATTTTGAGTTTATTCTTGTATATGGTGTAAGAGGGTAGTCAGTCTGATTCTTTTGCATGTAGTTTTGCCTAGTTTTCCTAATACCATTTATTGAAGAGGCTGTCTTTTCCCCATTGAATATTCTTGCCTCCTTTGTCATAGGTGGATTGACCATATAAGTGTGGGTTCATTTATGGGCTCTCTATTCTGTTCCATTGATCTATGTGTCTGTTTTTATGCCAGTACCATATAGTTTTGATTACTGTAGATTTGTAGTTTGAAATCAGGGAGTGTGATACCTCCAGCTTTGTCTTCTTTCTTAAGACTGCTTTGGCTATTCAGGGTCTTTTGTGTTTCTATACAAATTTTAGAATTATTTGTTCTAGTTCTGTGAAAAAATGCCATTGGCATTTTGATAGGGATTGCATTGAATCTGTAGATTGCCTTGAGTGATATGTTCATTTTAACAATATTAATTCTTCCAATCCATGAGCACAGTATGTCTTTCCATTTGTTTGTGTCATCTTTGATTTCTTTCATCAATGTCTTATAGTTTTTCTGAGTACAAGTCTTTTACTTCCTTAGTTATATTTATTCCTAGGCATTTTATTCTTTTTTTTTTTTTTTTTTTTTTTGTGGTACGCGGGCCTCTCACTGTTGTGGCTTCTCCCGTTGCGGAGCACAGGCTCCGGACGCGCAGGCTCAGCGGCCATGGCTCACGGGCCCAGCTGCTCCGCGGCATGTGGGATCTTCCCGGACTGGGGCACGAACCCGTGTCCCCTGCATCGGCAGGCGGACTCTCAACCACTGTGCCACCAGGGAAGCCCCATTTTATTCTTTTTGATGTGATTGTAAATGGGATTGCTTTCTTGTGATTTCTCTTTCTGCTGGTTCTTTTTTAGTGTATAAAATGAAGGTGATAGGAATAACAAAACTTAAAAAGTGATAAGAGGAAAGAGTTAAGAAAACTTCAGGTTGTACCCTTTGGTAGGTAGGTATAGTTGGTGAAAATTGGGAAGCAAGTTTTCGAGGGAGCTTTTTGGTGGTGGGAGATGAGTTGAGTTCCAGAAATGTGAGCTTGCTGTGCCCCTGGGGCATCTACACATCCAACAGGTGGAGTTAAATATGGGTCTGAAGCCTGGGGATATTCCAAGGCTGGAGATAAGGATGTGGGGTCGCCAAGAGGTAGGCATCATTGCAATCATCATGAATGGGAGCAGAGACAAGATCTAAAAACAGAACCTTGGAAACCTTGACATTTAAAGGGCAGTAGAGAACAAGGAGCCCATGAAGGAATCTGAGGAGATGTAAAAATGTGCCTCATAGAAGCCAAAGAAGGGGAAAGTGATTCAAGAAATGGGCAGGGTTGATGTCAAATGCTGTAGCAGTCAGGTCAGAAAAGAACTGCTTCCACACCACTTCCTCTCTCCTAAGCCCTTCAGATCTCATCAGCTCCTTCTTCATGCTACTGAAATGCTTTTTCCTGAAGGTGGCCAGAGACCTCCAAGTCTCCAGATACCGTGACCTATTCCCAGCCTCATCTTCAACCTCCCTGCAGCATTTGACATCATTGACCATCTCCTTCTCCTTGAAATTCTCTCCCCTAGGCCTTTGTGACTCTATAGGGTCCTTATTACCCTCACGCAACCCTTTCCATGGTTCCCCTTCCTGCTCCTGAACATACTCGTTCCCTGAGGTTTTGCCTTCTTTTCTTCCCTTGACATCGAATTGAAGCATCTTCTCATGGTTAGATCTGTGCTGGGTGCTGATGATACCAGTAAGTGTAACACAGGCCTGGCTTCCCAGGAGTTGACAGCATAGCCACAGAGGAATAGGAAAATGGATCTCAACAATATTGTATGCTAAAAAGTTATTAGCAGGGTTCTCTGGGAATGTGGAAGGACAACTGAGCCTGAAAAAGTTAGGAATGAAACAGTAAATAAGAATGCATAGCACCGTGAAGGGGAAAGTCTAGGAAGGGATGGGATCCTCAGAAATTTCTATGGCTGAAGTGTATGTAGAAAATGTGGGGGTGAAGGATGAGAGGAGGGGTGAAAATGTAAATGTAGAGAGGTAAATTGCAAAGTATTTTGTATAATCCTAAGGAGTTTAAGCACTGTTCTCTATATATAAGCAGTAGGGAGCCAGCTGGGGTCTTAAACAGAGGAAAGGTATGATCACACACACACAAAAATTTTTGGAAGGTAACTAGCTGAATGAAGGATAGAGAGACTGGGAGGAGGCTGGGGACAGAGGGGCCAGTTAGGGGGCTGTTTCCGTAATTCAAGTGAGAAATGATGAGAATTCGAATTAAGGTAGCAGTGAGAATAGGGAAGATGATGAAATTCCAGAGATATTTCTGATATAGACTTGAATAGATTAGGCGACTGGTTGGGAGATATGAAAGAGGGAGAGGTTGAAGATGACGGCACAGTTCTTAAATAGGGAGACTTGGGTCAATGGTGACTCCATGATCCCAAATTAAAACCACAAGAATGGAAATAGCCTTTGAATGGAGGTAAACTAATGATTAAGATTCAGACATACTCGGCAATTCCCTGGCAGTCCAGTGGTTACGACTCAGTGCTTTCACTGCGAAGGGCGCGGGTTTGACCACTGGTTGGGGAACTAAGATTCCACAAGCTGTGCAGCACAGCCAAAAAAAAAAAGATTTAGACATACTAATTTTTTTTAACATCTTTATTGGAGTATAATTACTTTACAATGGGGTATTAGTTTTTGCTTTATAGCAAAGTGAATCAGCTATACATATACATATATCCCCATATCTCCTTCCTCTTGCGTCTCCCTCCCACCCTCCCTATCCCACCCCTCTAGGTGGTCACAAAGCACCTAGCTGATCTCCCTGTGCTATGCAGCTGCTTCCCACTAGCTATTTATTTTACATTTGGGAATGTATATATGCCCATGCCACTCTCTCACTTCATCCCAGCCTACCCTTCCCCATCACTGTGTCCTCAGGTCCATCCTCTACGTCTGCATCGTTATTCCTGTCCTGACCTTAGGTTCTTCAGAAACTTTTTTTAGATTCCATATATGTGTGTTAGCATACGGTATTTGTTTTTCTCTTTCTGACTTACTTCACTCTGTATGACAGACTGTAGGTCCATCCACCTCACTGCAAATAATTCAATTTTGTTTCTTTTTATAGCTGAGTAATATTCCATTGTATATATGTGCCACATCTTCTTTATCCATTCATCTGTTGATGAACACTTAGGTTGTGTCAATGTCCTGGCGATTGTAAATAGAGCTGCAATGAACATTGTGGTATATGACTCTCTGAATTATGGTTTTCTCAGGGTATATGCCCAATAGCAGGATTGCTGGGTCGTATGGTAGTTCTATTTTTAGGTTTTTAAGGAACGTCCATACTGTTCTCCATAGTGGCTGTATCAATTTACATTCCCACCAGCAGTGCAAGAGGGTTCCCTTTTCTCCACACCCTCTCCAGCATTTATTGTTTCTAGATTTTTTGATGTTGGCCATTCTGACTGGTGTGAGGTGATACCTCACTGTAGTTTTGATTTGCATTTCTCTAATGATTAATGATGTTGAGCATCCTTTCATGTGTTTGTTGGCAGTCTGTATATGTTCTTTGGAGAAATGTCTATTTAGGTCTTCTGCCCATTTTTGGATTGGCTTGTTTGTTTTTTTGATATTGAGCTGCATGAGCTGCTTGTTAATTTTGGAGATTAATCCTTTGTCATTTGCAAGTGTTTTCTCCCATTCTGAGGGTTGTCTTTTGGTCTTGTTTATGTTTTTCTTTGCTGTGCAAAAGCTTTGAAGTTTCATTAGGTCTCATTTGTTTATTTTTGTTTTTATTTCCATTTCTCTAGGAGGTGGGTCAAAAAGGATCTTGCTGTGATATATGTCATAGAGTGTTCTGCCTATGTTTTCCTCTAAGAGTTTTATAGTGTCTGGCCTTACATTTAGGTCTTTAATCCATTTGGAGTTTATTTTTGTGTATGGTGTTAGGGAGTGTTCTAATTTCATTCTTTTATATATAGCTGTCCTGTTTTCCCAGCACCACTATTGAAGAGGCTGTCTTCTCTCCACTGTATCTTCTTGCCTCCTTTATCAAAGATAAGGTGACCATATGTGTGTGGGTTTATCTCTGGGCTTTCTATCCTGTTCTATTGATCTATATTTCTATTTTTGTGCCAGTACCATACTGTATTGATTACTGTAGCTTTGTAGTATAGTCTGAAGTCCAGGAGCTTGATTCCTCCAGCTCTGTTTTTCTTTCTCAAGATTGCTTTGGCTATTCAGGGTCTTTTGTGTTTCCATACAAATTGTGAAATTTTTTGTTTTAGTTCTGTGAAAAATGCCATTGGTAGTTTGATAGGGATTTCATTGAATCTATAGATTGCTTTGGATAGTATAGTCATTTTCACAATGTTGATTCTTCCACTCCAAGAACATGGTATATCTCTCCATCTATTTGTATCATCTTTAATTTTTTTTCATCAATGTCTTATAGTTTTCTGCATACAGGTCTTTTGTCTCCTTAGATGTACTAATTTTGAAATTATTATGCAGAGTTTAGTTAGAGCTCTGTTTCAACACAGAGATGGTGGCTGAAGTCCTGGTGTTAGATGAGCCTTTTCAGAAAGCCCATGTAGAAGAGACCGTCAGTGGGCAGAGATGGAGCATCAAAGAATATCAGCATTGAAGGTTTGTGAAAAGAAGGAAAAACTTTAAAGGAAATAAAAGCAGAAAGGAAGGAAAGAACAAAGAATCCCCAAAACCAAGAGAATAAAGAGTTTTAAGCATCAGACGGTCATCAGCAATGTCAACTTTCACAGAAAGTTTCAGGACTAAAGGTGTCCATTGTGTTTGGTAGTTAGGAGGCTCCTGACTAACATATCAAGATCATTTTTATTGCAGGGCAGGGGTGGAAACCACAGTGTTGAAGTAGGAAGAGAAAAATTAGAAAAAGCATAATGTAAAATTATGTCACATTCAGGCATGCAAATACTCAGAACATCTCCTTTCCACATAATTTTACTCAGGAAAATTACTTGAGGATGTAACTCCAGCGTAAATAAAAGGAATTCAGCGAAGAGGAGGACATGGTATCTGAGGTGGAAAAAAATGGAACCGGGCCTCCCTGGTGGCGCAGTGGTTGGGGGTCCACCTGCCGATGCAGGGGACGTGGGTTCGTGCCCCGGTCCGGGAGGATCCCACGCGCCGCGGAGCGGCTGGGCCCGTGAGCCATGGCCGCTGGGCCTGCGCGTCCGGAGCCTGTGCTCCGCAATGGGAGAGGCCACAGCGGTGAGAGGCCCGCGTACCACAAAAAAAAAAAAAAGAAAAGGAACCAAGCCAGGATAACAGCTGTGCAGCAGATCCATGGAGTAATGTGTCCAAAATTCACCATTTAACAGGAAAATTAGAAATCATGATGATCTTACCATAAGATGAAGAAAACATATATATCTACTTTCTGTAAGAAAAAAGGCAGTGAGAAACTTCAGAAGTATAAAGAAAAACCTGCGGAAGACGTCTGGACTAAGCACAAAGCATACTAAAGTATAGAATGATTTTGAGCAGCTTGATGGCGTACAAGAAAAGAAAAACAAACCTATATACTTGAACTTTTTCCATCCAGAAACTTCGATAGAAATAGTGTTACATCCCTTCTGTCCTGATTTAACCACACTACCTGATTCTGCAGTGGATATAATCATAAATATAAAGGTTGCTTATTGCTCTACAAGTTTTAGATGCAATTTATGAGCAATTTGCAAAGCATGCAAAAATTCATGTAGCTCCGAAACACACTCTGAATGATTTAAACCTTGACATGTAAAGAAGCATTGGTAATCAATCAGTCAGCTAATCGAAAGTTGGAATGTGGAGAAGGGTATTAGTAATTTGATAGCTAACATTTACTGACTCTCCACTATGTCCCAGTCCCTATCCTAAGCCTACTATAGGTTATTGAATTCATAACAAAGCTATGAGTTAGGTGCTATTTTTATATCCATTTTCCAGATAAGAAAACTGAAGTACAGAGAGGCTAAGTAACCTGCGCAGGGTCACACAGCTAGAAAATGGAAGCAATGACATTAGCACCCCAGCCATCTGGCTCCAGAGCCTACATCTACGTACAATCCACTGTCCTGTCTCCTCAGGATAGGCCAAGAGAAGTGTCCAGGCCAATGACTTCATCACACATCCTGGAGGGGCAGGAGATACTGACCCAAATGGATGCAGCAGACAGGAAACATATATTTTAAAAAGTAACTTGAGGTGGTTGCCTCTGCAGGTTAGGACTGGGGGGTGGGAGGCTGAGAGGAAAACTTTTACTTTCTGTCATATTATATACCTGTGTACCATTTGAATTGTTATTACTATGTGCATAGATTCGTTTCATCATTTAAAACTCCTGGGCTTCCCTGGTGGCGCAGTGGTTGAGAGTCCGCCTGCCGATGCAGGGGACATGGGTTCGTGCCCCGGTCCGGGAGGATCCCACGTGCCGCGGAGCGGCTGAGCCCGTGAGCCGTGGCCGCTGGGCCTGCGCGTCCAGAGCCTGTGCTCCGCAATGGGAGAGGCCACAACAGTGAGGGGCCCGCGTACCAAAAAAAAAAAACTCCTACCCTTCCTTTAGGGTAAAAGTTTCCTCCCAAAGCTTCCCTAATTCCTTTAGTAAAAAATGGGCTTTCAATCCTCTGAGCTCCTGTAGGGTTTTGTCTCTGTCTCTGCCCTCTTTAGAACCCACTGCTTCTTTATTTTTTCTATTAATTTTTGTGTTTTTTAAAAATTTTTATGGGAGTATAGTTGATTAGAACCCACTACTTCTGACTTTACTACAGTTGCCTTTGAAAATGCCTTGAGGACAGCATCTTGTCAGATTTATCTGACTGATCACCATAGCCATGGCACCATGCCCTGCCTATGGTATATGCTCAGTAAATATTGAATGAACTGGATGAGTGGCTTCTTTTAGCACCAGATCATGTCCATTTCCTTCAATTGGGGGAACTTGGAAAATGTAGCTTAAGTATGTCTATGTGTCAGTCATTGTTCTGCCACTGGGGAAGAGGGAGGTGGGAAGAGAAGGAGGTGTGGAGTGGACACTCTGCCTCATTCTTCTATAAGAGCAAAGTCACAAAATGACAACGCTGAAATGAACCTTAGGTCACTACGTCCAACCCCATCATTTTACAGATGAGGAAACTAAGGCCAGGGAGCAGAAAGGACTTGAAAACCTACAGTTAAATTGTAATAGCTGTATCAGCTTAAGTTCTTAAGGGTTTTTTTCCTAATTACCAAAGCAATACATGTTCAATGCTTAGCTTGGGTTTTTTTTTTTTTTTAACCCCCTGTAATCTCTCTCTATTTCTACCTGAACATGGTTTTGAGCTTTTATTTTTCTCTTAGAGGTCATGCTTTGTATGTGATATTTTAAGCTGGCACAGATTCTGTTTGGATGTCAGTGAATGATGGATGGGTGGATAAATGGATGAATTAGTGACTTTCCCAGGATAACATAGCTGGTCGGTGACAGTAGCAAACCACCTCGCTGAGGGATGCCAAGTACCTGACGCAAAAGCACTTCTGAGTTGCCATGACAACTACAGTCGTCCTCTAATTTCCATCAGAGCATGTGAGGATCAGGGTCAGACCCTTACGTACAGGCACAGAGGTTAAGGCCCAAAGGAGGATGCTCCTTACCAGGCTGTGATGGCACAGCCCAGGCTAGACTCAGGAATCAGCATTTTGTTGAAACCACCAGGCCTGGTCTGAAAGAGGGGCCAAGGGAAATGGATCCAAAGGACACTGTTATCCAGACAGCACCATGTGGTGAAGAGATGCAGGAGGCGGACCCAGATTCCAGTCCTGGCTCAGGTACTAACTCACTGAGTGACTTTGGACAGGACCCTGGGCCTCGGTTTGTTTACCTATGAGGTGAGGTGGTCAGACTAGTGCCTAGGTGATGTCCATGGGCTCTTCCAGTGTGAAAATGCCCTGACACTTTGCAATTGCAGGCCACACCAATTGCAACCTGTCTCGTCAGAATCCAGAAAAGGCTGGGATTCCAGCCTCAGACCCACATCGAGGAGACATCCCTCCCTGCACCCCTTTGTCACACACAGACTCCGCTCCCCTCTGACAGCCAGCCAGAGCAGTGGGAGGGCAGCCCGAAGGCAGGTAGACCCCCCAACCCTGGCCAGCTGCCCACTTCAGGTGAGGTGGGAGTGGGGCCAGGAGCAGGTGCTCTTCTTCAGAGACTGCCTCCCCCTTTGGAGGCACTCGGGAACCGCTCCAGCTACTAGCGTGGTAAACAAAGAACCAGGTTCCTTGGCTGGAAGTGGGGGTGTGTCTCCTACTCCGTGGAGATGGGGGCTGGCAGGAGGTCAGCAGTTCTGGGAGCAGTGCTGGGAGGATAAAGAAGCCACCTGGCTAGAGGGGCAAGGTGATCCGGCAACCTTTGGTGACTCTCCATCCATGCCCAGTCCCTGAGGGTCGTGTCCCCCAGCCTCTTCATGAGCCATCTACCTCCCAAGCCTCTCCACCTTCCTGTGCTCATCGCCACTTATACTTCATTCATTCCATAAATATTTCTTGAGCACGTGTTGTTCTGGGTGCCGAGGATACTGTGGTAAATGAGAGAGACACAAAATCCCTGCTCTCAAGGAGCTTATGTTCTAGTGGGGGAGGTACTTAATAAATACTAATCATATCGTATATTATACAGATGGTGAGACGTGCTGTGAAAAGAACAAAGCTAGTAGAGGAGATAGGAAATGTGGGCAGAGCGTATTATTTGAATTAGGGTGGTCCAGAAAGACCTTGCTAATAAGGTGGCATTTGAGAAAAGACCTGAAGGAGGTGAGGGTACAAGCCCTGGGACGTCTCAGGGAAGAGCATCCCAGGCAGAGAAGAGGCCCAGAGCGGGGAGTGTGCTTGACACGTTTGAAGAACGAAGCTAGCGTGGCTGGAGAAGTGAGCACAGAGGAGACAGGTGGAAGTTGCAGGGGCTCCGGGGGGCAGGGTACAGAACCTTGAGGGCCGTCACTCGGCAGCCAGGGTAGGGAGCTACTGGAGGTGGTGAGCAGCAGGGTGATGTATCTGCCTTGGGTTTTAAAAGGGTTTCTGCTGGGCGAAGGACAGGCAAAGGAGAAAGCAGGGGGACAGGTGAGCTGTCTATTGCAGTAATCCAGCTGAGAGATGACGGGGGACGTGGACCAGAGTAGAGAGGTGGTGAGAAGTGTTAAGTTTTGGGATGTATCTTGAAGGCAGAACTGACAGATTTGCGGACAGGGTGGATGTGGGGTATGAAAGGAAGGAGTCAGGGATGACCCCAAGGCTTTTTGGCCTGAGCAACTGGAAGGATGGGGTTGTTGTTCACAGAGACGGGAAAGGCTGTGTTGAGGCAGGTGAGACATCTAAGTACAGTTGTCTGGTCAGCAGTTGGATCCACAAGTCTGGAATTAAGGGGAACAGTTGAGGGTAAAGATGTATTTGGGAGTCATCAGCAAATAGACCTGCACTGTCCAGTATGGTAGCCACTATCCACGAATGGCTTTTTAAATTTGACATAAATTAAAATTAACATTTAAAATTCAGTCCCTCAAGCACTCTAGCCACAGTTCAAGTGCTCGATAGCCAAATGTGAGCAGGGGCTACCATACTGGACAGCACAGGTATAGAACATTTCCATCATCACAGCAAGCTCGTTGGACAGTGCGTATATGTCTGGATGAGATTCCCAGGGGAGTAAATGGAGAAAAGTGAGCATTTATCTGTTGGCAAGGTGAGGAAGAGTGACCTGTACAGGAGGAGGAAAACCCAGGAAAGGATAGATTCCTAGATGCCAGTAAAGAAAGTGTACTGCAGAAGAGGTCAAATGCATTTATTAGGCCAGGTAGACTGACAATCAAGAATTGACCCGTAGAGGGACTTCCCTGGCAGTCCAGTGGTTAGGACTGTGTGCTTCCACTGCAGGGGACAGAGGTTCAGTCCCTGGGCGGGGAACTAAGATCCCGCATGCCATGTGGTGTGGCCAAAAAAAAAAAAAAGCCTGTTTGGAAGAATTGACCAGTAGATTTAACAACAAGTAGGTCATCAGTGACCTCAGTGAGAGCAGTTTTGAGGAGGGGGAGGCAAAAGCTTGAGGGAAGATAGATTCCAGAGAGAATGAGGAGAGAGGGATTGGAGGCAGCACATGCACACACCTTTTCAGATGAATGTGCTGTGAAGGAGCAGAGAGATAGGCAGAGGCTTATGATGTTAAGGGAAATTTTCAGGACAAGAGGAGGAGTATAGCGTGTTTGAAGCACTTGAGATTAATCCAATGGAGAAGGAGAAATTGATGATGCAAGAGACAATTGAGAAAACCATGCCTTGAGTAAGGAAGAGCCAACAGGATCTCATCCCCAGCGGTAGGATGGTCTTTGGTTAGATATGGACAATTCATCTGGAGGATGGAGGGAGGGCACAGTTGGTGGCAAGGCAGCAGGTAAGAGGGAAGCTGGGGAGCATGTGGAGGTTCTCTTGTGATTGCCTCAGTTCCCCCAGGGCAGTAAGGAGTTCATCAGCTGAGTGTGAACAGAAGCGTCGGAGGTGTGAGGAGAGAGAGGAAGGCATCGAGGAGTCATCCAGGAAAGCGCGAGAGTGGTGGGATTAGGGGATGGATGTGGGGTTGCCAGGCTGCACCAAGGGCTTGCTTAAAGTCTGTGGTCCTGGGCTTCCCTGGTGGTGCTGTGGTTGAGAATCCTCCTGCCAATGCAGGGGACACGGGTTCGAGCCCTGGTCTGGGAAGATCCCACATGCCACGGAGCAACTAAGCCCATGTGCCACAACTGCTGAGCCTGCGCTGTAGAGCCTGTGCTCCACAAGAGAAGCCACCACAATGAGAGGCCCACGCACCGCAAGGAAGAGTAGCCCCCGCTCGCCACAACTAGAGAAAAGCCTGCGCACAGCAACCAAGACCCAACGCAGCCAAAAATAAATAAACAAAAAAATTTTTAATGAATAAAATCTATCTTTAAAATAAAGAAAAGGCCTGTGGCCCTGCCAGAGCCAACTTCCAGAATTTGCCCTGTTTTACCTCTGTGTGTTCACATATGCAGCTCTTTCTCCTAGGAGGATCCTTTCCATTTCTCTACTCCCTTGGCTGCCCAGCCAACCCGTGGTCCTGCAAGGCACAGTTTGAGCATCAGCCCCTCTGATACCTCCTTCCCTTTCTTTTCAGCAGTGCCCATCCTTCTCCCAGAACTCTGGTAGTGTCACATTATCATTATTTGCTTACATGGGTGTTGCTCGAAGACAGGGGTCAGTAAACACTTTCTGCAAAGGGCCAGATAGTGAATATTTTAGGCTTTGTGGGCTGTTTGATCTCTGTCACACTATTCATTCTGCACAAATTGTAGCACAAAAGCAGTCAGACAATACAGAAAAGATTGGGCGTGACTGTGTTCCAGTAAAATGCTATTTACTAAAGCAGGCAGTGGGCTAGATTTTGCCTACGGGCCATAGTCTGCCAACCCCTGCTCAAGGGGATGGCAGAGCTGGTGTCTCAGTTATCTCTGTGGCCCCCATATCTGTTGTCGGATCTGGGTACCAGGTAGGGGCTCAGGAAATGTTTGAATGGATGAAAGATGAATGGATGTGCTGAAATACATACTTGGCCTGCCGAGATGCTTAGATTACAAGACAGTGCTCCCTCAGACATGCAAGTTTTGGTCTGTTTGTCAGTGGTCTGTCATTACAGTCACCTTGTGACTAGGGAAGGATTACACGCGAGAGCATGAGCCCTGGACACCCGGGAAAGATCGGAGATGGCCTCGCCATCCACTGCCTCAATGCTAAGCTGCCACCCTGTCTAGCCAACCTTGCTCCTACTTGTTCCCAGGTGCACAGCCCCCCAGTTCTGAGGGTCCAGCCTCTTCACAAACAAGCCCTCTGTGTTCACTCTCCCTCTGCATGGTTCCTGTGTTCCCCTTCAGCCCACCACCCCTCGGCCCCTGCAAAGAACAAACAGTCATCAGTCGTATGCAAGGCATGGTGGGAGAATCATAGGCCCTTCCCTGAAGAAGCTCACTCACAGTCTGTGCATCCCTCCAGGGGTGCCCTCTGCCTACCCACACCGTACTCGCCTGAGCTCCTCCTGAAAGCTTGCCATAGCCACCCCAGGCCGCCTGATTCCCCCTTCCTTTCTACTTTTTCACAATCCTGTGCTTCCGCACCGCACTGGGGTTCTCTTGGGTATGGATTCCCATGTAAATATCATCTCCCCATCACAGTGTGAGCTAACAGAGCACAAGGACAGCAGAGTGTGCTTTTGTTTCTCTGAGACCAGCACTGTCCAATAGAAATGTAAGCCACATACACAATTTTAAAATTTTCTAGGGGCACATACAAAGAGTTCAAAGAAACTGGTGAAATTAATTTTAATGTATTTTATATAACCAATATATCTAGAATATTATCATTCCAACGTGTAATCAATATAAAAATGATTTTATTCATACTAGGTCTTCAGTGTCCAGTGTGTATTTTGCATGGACAGAACATCTTAGTTTGGGCTAGCTACACTAGAGTACGTAGTTCATGCAGGGCATGTGGTGGTAGCTGCCTACTAAGTGACTGCATTGAGTTCTCCTTGTGAAGTGCTTCACACCTACTGTCCAACCCTCACAGCAACCATATGAAAGAGGAACTGTTATCCCATTTTCTAGATGAGAAAACTGAGATTTAAGAGGTTGCTTGTACCCAGCTGCTAAGTCACAAAGCTCAAATTTGAACCCAGGTCTCGGTCCAAAT
Source organism: Orcinus orca (assembly GCF_937001465.1). Classification (NCBI taxonomy): domain Eukaryota; kingdom Metazoa; phylum Chordata; class Mammalia; order Artiodactyla; family Delphinidae; genus Orcinus; species Orcinus orca. The sequence goes on from NC_064560.1 coordinate 82,602,306, forward strand.
CCTGTCCTTAAAATAGAATATTTAAGCTGGAAGTTTCTTTAGAAAATGATCCAAATGTCAATGCCATAAATATCACGTGTGTTCTCAGCACCTAGCCCCAGTGTCAGGCTCATCCTAGGAGCTCAAAGACTTGAATGAGCGAATCTGGTCTCACTTTACAGATGTGGAAATTGAGAAATGCGGGGAGACTTGTCCAAATCAATCAAAATAGGGAAGTCAGGGGCTTCCCTGGCGGCGCAGTGGTTGAGAGTCCGCCTGCCGATGCAGGGGACACGGGTTCGTGCCCCGGTCCGGGAAGATCTCACATGCCGCGGAGCAGCTGGGCCCGTGAGCCATGGCCGCTGAGCCTGCGCGTCCGGAGCTCCTCAACGGGAGAGGCCACAGCAGTGAGAGGCCCGCGTACTGCAAAAAAAAAAAAAGAGGGAAGTCAGGAGCTAGAACCCACATTGCTGGTTCCCTCTGCACTGCTTTTGTTCTGTGTCCTTCTGTCATGCAGATGATCAACGCCAAAAAAGCATGGGAATTTGATATCTGAAGCTTTCTTTGTATTTGCAGGGACAGATTTTAGCAGGCATTTTCTTCCCCATCTCCACAGCCTCGGAACTCGCCATAAATCTTTCTTGCAATTCCCGTCTCTCCTCTTAACTCCACCTACCCAGCAGCCCAAAGGATGGGCAGAGCAGTTGAGCCTGCTCCGTGACCAGGACTCCAGGTCTCTAAGTGAAGCCGCATAAACCGGCAGAGCTCACTGCACGTGGGCACCACCCCCAGCTTTCATCTCGGGTCACGCTCCATCGTGACAACTTGCGCTGTTTCCTTGGCTGGAGGGCAGCATGAATTTACAACAGGGTCACGCTAACTAGCCGCCAGCAGCTGCCTGCCGTGCCTGGATGCCTGCCCTGGAGCCTGGTTAGGGAGGCACCCTCAGGCTCACTTCAGGCCTAGCCAGTCAGCATCCTCCCAGGGAACTCCTAGCAGCCTCCTTCCTGATCAGGTCATAGTAAAGGTCACAAACTGCAGAAGCTTAGAACTGAAAGGGAATTTAAACATCATGCATCCTACTGCTCTTCAAACTGTAATGTCCTACAAGTGTCCCGGGAATCTTGTTAAGATGCAGATTTCTGATTCAGTAGGTCTGGAATGAGAATGAGAATCTGCATTTCTAACAAGCTCTCAGGGGATGTCAATGCTGCTACTGGTCTAGGGACCACTCAGAAAAGCTAGGATTTTGGTGAGAAAACTAAGGGGGGAGGGATTAATTAAACTCACAGTCAAGTCTCCTCTAAATTTTAACTATACTTACCAACTGTATTTGCTATCTGCAGAATTTGTTGGCACTTATCACAGACTACTTTGTATTAATATCCTTTTCTTCCAATTAGACTGTTAGAAGCAAGGATATATCTTATTCTTCTGTGTATCTCCCTTGAAGTCCCCTCTGAGAGGCCGCATGAGCTGGGAAAGCCCATGTACCTGGGCCTGTGCCTTGGAGGGTCTTGGTACCAGGTGTTCCTGGGATCAGAGGCACAGTGAGGTGGAGCCCAAGTTGGAACTAGAAAGACCTCAGCAGGTACCAGACCTGAAGGGCAAGGTGAGGTTGGAAGTGGAAACTTGTAGTTTGGGAGTTAGCAGAGGTGCAGAGGCTTGGAGTCTTTCTGAACACAGTCCATGGATAGAGAGGGAAGGCTGCGGGCTCAGCTCATTATGTGGTGCCCAGGGCCTGGGGCAGAGGCAGTGTGGCTGCTTTGGAAGCAAGGACCCAGGCCCAGCACCGAGTTTTTCCAGGGGCTCTAACGTTTGTTGAATAAATGCACAAATGAAGATCAAAAAAGATGCAGCAGCAATACTTAAACATATTAAAAGACTCCACATGCTTAGTGATGATTTACACACTTCCTGGCACACTTCAAAAGTGGCAATGGCAGGTTTTTCTATTTGACTTAAAAATTAGTTTTTCTTTTGACCCCAGTGAATCGAGGTCTGTTCAGGGCACACACAGGACCAAGCATAAGCCCATAGACCTGGGGGGCCGAATGGAGTGGCCCAATAAATGCTGGATGTCAAAGATGGCCCCAGTCTCTCTGTGTGCTGTGGTACTTATTTTCATAAAGGTAGAAAACAATATGTAATGAAAAGATAAGCCACAAACTTGGAGGAAACATTTGTAAAACACGCATCTAATAAAGGACTTGTGTCCATATTATACAAAGAACTCTTTTTTTTTTTTGTAAATAAGATCCTTTGTATCATTTTTTAAAATCTTTATTGGAGTATAATTGCTTTACAATGGTGTGTTAGTTTCTGCTTTATAACAAAGTGAATCATTTATACATATACATATGTTCCCATATCTCTTCCCTCTTGCGTCTTCCCTCCCATCCTCCCTATCCCACCCCTCTAGGTGGTCACAAAGCACCGAGCTGATCTCCCTGTGCTATGCGGCTGCTTCCCACTAGCTCTCTACCTTACGTTTGGTAGTGTATATATGTCCATGCCACTCTCTCGCTTTGTCACAGCTTACCCTTCCCCCTCCCCATATCCTCAAGTCCATTGTCTAGTAGGTCTGTGTCTTTATTCCTGTCTTAACCCTAGGTTCTTCATGACATTTTTTTTTCTTAAATGCCATATATATGTGTTAGCATACGGTATTTGTCTTTCTCTTTCTGACTTACTTCACTCTGTATGACAGACTCTAGGTCTATCCACCTCATTACAAACAGCTCAATTTCATTTCTTTTTATGGCTGAGTAATATTCCATTGTATATATGTGCCACATCTTCTTTATCCATTCATCTGTTGATGGACACTTAGGTTATTTCCATCTTTGGGCTGTTGTAAATAGAGCTGCAATGAACATTTTGGTACATGACTCTTTTTGAATTATGGTTTTCTCAGGATATATGCCCAGTAGCGGGATCGCTGGGTTGTATGGTAGTGCTATTTGTAGTTTTTTAAGGAACCTCCATACTGTTCTCCATAGTGGCTGTACCAATTCACATTCCCACCAGCAGTGCAAGAGTATTCCCTTTTCTCCACACCCTCTCCAGCATTTATTGTTTCTAGATTTTTTGATGATGGCCATTCTGAGTGGTGTGAGATGATATCTCATTGTAGTTTTGATTTGCATTTCTCTAATGATTAATCATGTTGAGCATCCTTTCATGTGTTTGTTGGCAGTCTGTATATCTTCTTTGGAGAAATGTCTGTTTAGGTCTTCTGCCCATTTTTGGATTGGGTTGTTTGTTTTTTTGTTATTGAGCTGCATGAGCTGCTTGTTAATTTTGGAGATTAATCCTTTGTCAGTTTCTTCATTTGCAAGTGTTTTCTCCCATTCTGAGGGCTGTCTTTTGGCCTTGTTTATGGTTTCCTTTGCTGTGCAAAAGCTTTGCAGTTTCATTAGGTCCCATTTGTTTATTTTTGTCTTTATTTCCATTTCTCTAGGAGGTGGGTCAAAAAGGATCTTGCTGTGATTCATGTCATAGAGTGTTCTGCCTATGTTTTCCTCTAAGAGTTTGATAGTTTCTGGCCTTACATTTAGGTCTTTAATCCATTTTGAGCTTATTTTTGTGTATGGTGTTAGAGAGTGATCTAATCTCATACTTTTACATGTACCTGTCCAGTTTTCCCAGCACCACTTATTGAAGAGGCTGTCCTTTCTCCACTGTACATTCCTGCCTCCTTTATCAAAGATAAGGTGACCATATGTGCGTGGGTTTATCTCTGGGCTTTCTATCCTGTTCCATTGATCTATCTTTCTGGTTTTGTGCCAGTACCTTACTGTCTTGATTACTGTAGCTTTGTATTATAGTCTGAAGTCAGGGAGCCTGATTCCTCCAGCTCCATTTTTCGTTCTCAAGGTTGCTTTGGTTATTCGGGGTCTTTTGTGTTTCCATACAAATTGTGAAATTTTTTGTTCTAGTTCTGTGAAAAATGCCAGTGGTAGTTTGATAGGGATTGCATTGAATCTGTAGATTGCTTTGGGTAGTAGAGTCATTTTCACAATGTTGATTCTTCCAATCCAAGAACATGGTATATCTCTCCATCTATTTGTATCATCTTTAATTTCTTTCATCAGTGTCTACAAAGAACTCTTTAAACCTAGTAATAAGAAAATAAACAACCCAGTTGAAAAGTGGACAAAATATCCCAACATCAGATACCTCACCAAAGCAGCTATGCTGATGTCAAATAAGGAGATGAAAAGTTGCTCCACATCATATGTCATGAAGGAATGGCAAATTAAAACGAGATACCACTACACACCTCTTAGAATGGTTAAAATCCCAAAACACTGACAACACCAAACACTGGTGAGGCTATAGAGCAACAAGAACTCTCATTCATTGCTGCAGGGAATGCAGCTTGGTGAAGCCACTTTGAAAGACAGTTTGGTAGTTTCTTACAAAAATAAACATACTCTTAACCACATGATCCAGCAAGCACACTCCTAAGTATATATACCCAAAGGAGTTGAAAACTGTGTTCACACAAAAACCTGCACATGAATGTTTATGGCAATTTTATTCATTATTGCCAAAAATTGGAAGAAACTAAGATGTCCTTCGATAGGTGAATGGATAAACAAACTGAGGTGTACCCAGACAATGGAACTTAATCAGCAATAGAAACACATGAGCTATCAAGCCACAAAAAGACATGGAGGAAGCTTAAATGCATTTTACTAAGTGATATGGTTACACTGAAAAGCTTACATACTGTATGATTCCACCTATATGACTTTCTGGAAAAGGCAAAACTATAGACACAGTAAAAAGAGCAGTTGTTGTTGGATATTGGTAGGGGGGATTTTTCGGGCAGTGGATCTGTTCTGTATGGTACTGTCATGGTGGACACATGATATTTTGAATCTGTCAAAACCCAGAGAGTGTCCAAGACAAAGACTGAACCCTAACAATAAAGTATCAATACTGGTTCATCAATTGTAACAGATACACCATTGGAAGCTATGGCGGCGGGGGGGGGGAGATGGTCACATGGGAATGCTCTGTACTTTCAATTTTTATGTAAACTTTAAAACTGCTCTAAAAAATAAAGTCTATTAAATTTTTAAAAATGTGCTACTGAATTCCAAGGGAGATCAGTTGCTGGGTAATTGCTCATCCATGTTTCTCCTTAGGTGCAAAGGTGATCTTGCACATTCACTGCTGACAGCCCCTCCAAAAGCTGCCTGCCTCAAAGCATTGACTTGGTTTGAGAATTGTCCTCGAGTTTTATGGGTTACTGAGGAATACTTTTTGAATGCAGAAAGCATACTCATGGGGGCCATCTAAGGGCCCTGAATTGTTTTTCTGCCTTTAGAAAAGCTGCTGAACTAAATCTGGCACATAGAAATGTGCCTGAGGGATTTTTCTTTTATTTTTAAAGGTTTAATTTAATTTTTATTTTATATTGGGGTATAGATGATTTACAGTGTTGTTTTAGTTTCAGGTATACAGCAAAGTGATTCAGTTATACATATATCCATTCTTTTTCAGATTCTTTTCCCATATAGCTTATCACACAATACTGAGTAGAGTTCCTTGTGCTATACAGGAGGACCTTGTTATTTATCTATTTTATGTATGTTCGTGTGTATATGTTAATCCCAACCTCCTAATTTATCCTTGCCACCCTCTTTCCTCTTTGGTAACCTTAAGTTTGTTTTCAAAGTCTGTAAGTCTCTTTCTATTTTGTAAATAAGTTCATTTGTGTCATCTTTTTAGATTCCACATACAAGTGACGTCACATGATATTTGTCTTTGTCTGACTTATTTCACTTAGTATGATGATCTCCATCCATGTTACTACAAATGGCATGATGTCATTCTTTTCTGCGGCTGAGTAATGTTCCATTGTATATATGTACCACATTTTCTTTATCCGTTCCTCTGTTGATGGACATTTAGGTTGCTTCCACGTCTTGACTATTGTTAATAGTGCTGCAATGAACATTGGGGTGCCTGTATCTTTTCGGGTTATGGTTTTCTCCGGATATATGCCCAGGAGTGGGATTGCTGGATCATATGGTAGTTCTATTTTTAGTTTTTTAAGGAACCTCCATACTGTTCTCCGTAGTGGCTGTATCAATTTACATTCCCACCAACAGTGTAGGATGGTTCCCTTTTCTCCACATCCTCTTGGCATTTATTGTTTGTAGACTTCGATGATGGCCATTCTGACCAGTGTGAGGTGGTACCTCACTGTAGTTTTGATTTGCATTTCTCTAACAGTTAGCAATGTTGAGCATCTTTTCAAGTGCTTTGAGATTTTTTTTTTAATTTGCTAATATGAACCCTGACCTTAGTGAGCTTGTAGTCTAGAGTAGATGGTACAGGAGCCTAAACCACTATAACACAAGATAGAAAAGTGATTCATGCACTGAGTGAGGTACCATTAAAGTGGTTGGGAGAGAGATGCCCTTCCCCCACACTGTCTTCAGGTGGAAGCAGTGACACTGGGTTATAGAAGATTGGATGGGAGAGCAGGTATTATGGTTGGGGCCTGTGGAATAGGGGAATCCATGTTCCATGCAGAGAGAATTCCATAAGCAGAGGCAGGGAGGTGGATAATGTGTGTGCATGTGTCCGTGTCCTGGGAAAAGTGGTGTCTGCACAAGGTGGCTGGACCATAGCGCATGAAGAGGATGAAGAATGGCTTCAAAGGTTATGGCCAGTTGGTGGCAGCCTCTGAATCACAGGCCAAGGAATTGAGACCATGTTCAGTAAGCAGCGGGGACCAAGCAAACCCCAGCTGTGCTTCAGAAGAGTCATGTGGTAGCAGCATATAAGATGTGTCAGAGAAAAGAAGCCTGGAGGTAAGGATACTTGTCAGAAGACCACTTTGAGGAAGTATCAAGAACCCAGGAAGTTGGAAGCTGTCTCTTCAGCCTCTGAATTCCCGTATCCCTTTACCTGTATCTCTTGTATACACTTATCAATTTTTACCTTATGTATCTTTTTTAGTTTAAAAGTAGATTTAGTTCATTATTAAGGAAAATTAGACAACATAAAAAAATATAAAGTAAACAGTTCCCTGTAGTCCCACCACCCAGAGATAACTACTGTTAACATTATGGCTCTATCCTTTCAGATCACATTATATAAATCACACTATACTGGCTTTTTTTTTTTTACAAATATGAGCATAGTTTTAAAGCCTACTTTTTTTTTGTAAAGTTAGAAGTTATTTTTAATTTAATTTTATTTTTTTGCGGTACGCAGGCCTCCCACTGCTGTAGCCTCTCCCGCTGCGGAGCACAGGCTCCGGACGCGCAGGCTCAGCGGCCATGGCTCACGGGCCCAGCCGCTCCGCGGCACGTGGGATCCTCCCGGACCGGGGCACGAACCCATGTCCCCTGCCTCGGCAGGCAGACTCCCAACCACTGCGCCACCAGGGAAGCCCCTAAAGCCTACTTTTTAAAATTACCTTACAGTGAACATCTTTCCTTGTCAATCAGTATTTCTAGATTTCTGTTGTTGTTTTGGTTGGTTTTCGGTTTTGCTTTCCCAGTTTTTAAAATTGTGGTAGAATACACATAACATGAAATGTACCATTATTGACAATACATTCACAGTGTTGTGCAACCATTACTGTTATTTAGTTCCAGAACATTTTCATAACCCCGAAAGGAAGCCCTGGATCCATTAAGCATTCATTCCCTATTCCTCTCTCCTCAGCCCCTGGCAACCACTTATCTGCTTTCTGTCTCCAGAGATTTATTTGTTCTGGAAATTTCATGTAAATGGACTCGTACAATATGTGGCCTTTTGTATCTGGCTTCTTTTACCTATCACAGTGTTTTCAAGGTTCATTATATCTAGATTATCCTTTTTTTTTTTTTTAAACAAAAGGTGCTCATGAACAAAAAGCACTGAGAAACAAGACCTCTCCTCAAGATTTCCACTTCCCTACCTCCCTACCTGTTAATAATTTTGGATACAGCATCTGGACCTTTTAGATGAACATATCAAGCGATACGTCCTTCCAACATATTCTGCTGTCTCTCTCTTCCCATCACCTGACATGAATGTGGGAAGATGCCTTAGCTTTTCTAGTCACTTTCAGGATTTAGGACAGGCTCATTTTCAGGTGTTAAAATATCCCATGTAAATCAAAACTTCCATCCAGTCCACACAGCCTGACCTAAAGATCAGCCCTTCTGCTCCTTCCCCACAATTCACTCAGCCTAATCCTGGGATGCTTTTGTAAGTTCCTTAGAAACCCACCTCCTGTGTTCTGCCCACTCTAACCCCTCTGGGGGCAGTAGGGGAGTTGCACGCACCATTCCACTGGATACTTGCCTAACTTCGGAGGGCTACCTTCAGTTCCTCCTTTTGACACTGTCCCCCTGGAACCCCTCTGGCCTTCTTGGGTGGAGTCCTGTCAAGATGTCCCCTGGAATCTGTAACTGTAGAGGGCACTTGCCATATTTGTGATCATCTTGCATCCTTTTAGTGGCCTTTCTAGATCTGGGGAAATTCCCATGTTGAGTCCACCCCCCATGCAAGGTGGTAGCCTCCCTTGCAGCCAGGATACAGCTGTGTGTTCTATCTCTGCCAATCAGATGGAGCTGGGACCTAGGATTTGGAAGCTGAGAAGGAGAGGATGTTGGTGTGGTGCAGTGGCATCAGCGATGCTTTTGCTGGAGCAGCGCCAGGGTCCAGGCACTGTTCCTGACCATAGAGTTTTGATGCCTGGCTCTCTGACCCACCTGGCATTCAGCATCCTTTAAAAATGCATACTCTGCTTAAACTATTGAGTTTAATTTTTACTAAGATCCTTGACTGATGCCACATCCTTGCTTAGCCTGGTGGTTAAGGGCAGGTTGCTCCCACCAATGCTCTCTGTCCCCACCTGGCCACCTCCCATGCCCCAGCCAGCCTGGGAGTCTGGCATATGTTTCTCTTGCCTTCTCTCCTGCAGGCTGTCAGGAGTAGTAGTTACTGGACCAGCTTCACCATCTGTTAGTATGTTCCAAATATATAGTCTGACATCTCTCTTTAGAAAATGTGAGTACTTACCATTTTGTCCTCAACTTTTGGGCATCTGCAAAACTCTGAGACAATAGGAAAAGTCCTATTGCACACCCTGTCACACACATATTTTCTCTATATATTATGTAAGTGGGATCATCATCTACTTGTCATTTTGTAACCTTTTCACTTAATGTTATATTGCAGACAACTTTCCATGTTAATGAGAATAGTACACCTTCATCCATTTTTTAAAAAAATATCAGCCACATTGGTGAAAGAATGATTTATAAACAATAAAAAGCACCCATTTTAAATGCACACTTGGAACTATCACCACAATAAAGATTTAGAATATTGCCTTTATTCCCAAAAGTTCCCTCATGTCCCTTTGCAGTCAGTACTTCCCAATCTTCAGCTCTAGGCAACCATTCAACTTCATCCTTTTCAATAGCTGTATGACAATCCCATAATATAGAAGTTCCTTAATGTATTTAACCAATCTCCTATTGATAGACATTTACATTGCTTTCAATTTATTGTTTCATTGATTCCTTATCAACACATATTTGTGGCGCACCTACTGTGTGCTAGGCATGGTGCTATTGTAACAATTCAACGAACTTCTATATGTGTATATGTGTGTATGCATTTATTATTTCCCTAAAGTGTATCCCTTAACAGTTGAGTGACTGGGCCAAAAAGTGTGCACGTTAAGATAATTTTGATAAATATTGTTAAATTACCCATCGGCAAATTTGCAACAATTTACACTTCTATCAACAATGTGCATGAATGGCCATTTTCTCACACCATCCTCAGTACTAGGGATTATAAATCTTTCCCAGTCCATCAGAGAAAAAAATGGTTTGAATTTATGTGTCTTTGCTTACTGAGGAGGTGGGCCAACTTAGCGTCTGTGAATTTTATTCTGGAAATCACGGCCCCAGAAGCCAGACTCCCTTGACCTCACCCCTCAGAGTGAGGCTGTGGCCGGGCTCTCTCCACTGAACTGGAAGGACATCCTGTCCTGTTGGAAGTGGGACAAAGGTCACCCTTTGGTTCCTGACAGCTCCCTACCTCCCGCCCCCCTTTTCTTTAAATTAATTAATTAATTAATTTTTGGCTGCATTGGGTCTTCGTTGTTGGGTCTTCGTTGCTGCGCGTGGGCTTTCTCTAGTTGCAGCGAGCGGGGGCTACTCTTCGTTGCGGCGTGTGGGCTTCTCATTGTGATGTCTTCTCTTGTTGCAGAGCTCGGGCTCTAGGCACGTGGGCTTCAGTAGTTGCGGCACGCGGGCTCAGTAGCTGTGGCTCGCGGGCTCTAGAGCACAGCCTCAATAGTTGTGGTGCACGGGCTTAGTTGCTCTGCGGCATGTGGGATCTTCTCAGACCAGGGCTTGAACCCATGTCCCCTGCATTGTAAGGCGGATTCTTTACCACTGGACCACCCTGGAAGTCCCCCTACCTCCCCTTGAACAGCCACGTTGGAGAAAGCCCCTCAAGGATGGGGTTGGTCCTAGTCTCTCCTGTTATTGGACCTGCCCCTGCAGGTACAACTGAGGAGGTCCATGTCATTTAGACTTCTAAACTGGCAGAGAGTGTGGGTGGAAATATAGCAGGCTTAAATTAGATATAGTTCCTGACCAACTAGATAAAAATCATTATCAAAGGAGAATTTTAGCAAGAGTCACTCTGTTTTTAACAAGTAAGTATATCAATATATAGGTTAGTGCCCCAAATATTACTGGAAACTGTTAGAAAGTGGCACCAGAATCTCCTGTAGTCGCCCCCTCCACTGTGGTGCTCTCCTGTCCTCATTCCCAGGAAAGTCAGATCTGCTTCCATAGAGCACAGCTTGTAACTCCTGGGGGTGGGCAGGAGATGGGCACGGGTGGGAACCCAGGACCTGGTTATGTGGTTGGTTTAGCTGGGAGAGGTTAGGGTTTATGGCACAAGGAAGGAAACAGGATCCTCGGGCCTTGACTGTTGCTGAAACAGCTCAGAAATACTGTGACAGGGTAGTTCCTAAGTCAACTATGTCTTTTCTTGTGGTGTAAGGATATCTATTGCTATTTTTGGTTTCATCCTGTCCTCCATTTTCACGCCAGTGCCCATGGAGAAGAGGGTATAATTAAGCAAGTATTTGGACTTATTTGGTCCACAGCCACCCTCAACAGCTTGCAAATGATTAAGACGCTCCCTCAAAAGGGAGCATTCATACTTTGCTGTGGAGTGTGAATTGCTATAACCCTTTGCAAAGCAGTCTTGTTTTAACTATTAAAATTTAAGATACATACTCTTTGGCCCAGTAGTCTCACTCCTGGGAATCTATCCCATACAAATAAAAATACCAGTACATAATGAAATGTATACAAGGATATTTATTGTAGCATTTTTCACAGTGGCCAAAAAAAAAAACCATCTAAAACTGCCTATCAACAGGAACATCGTTAACTAAATTATGGAGCATTCATACCATGGAATATTATGTAGCATAAAAGAAAGAATGAGTTCGAGTTTTACTGCCTGACTTGGGAGAGGGGGATTTCTATAGTTTCCGCTGTTGAGTGTGAAAAACAAAGAGCAGTTAAGTTTGAATAATGTATTTTTTTAATAAAACAAACAATGAGATGTTTATTTGTGTATAATTGTGTAAGCACAAAGAAAAGTAAGGAAAAATATACACAAGCTTAACACTGGTGTGTGTTTGTGAATATGTATATTAAGGGAGGGGGAAGCAGGCAAAAAAGAAAACAGGTGCCACTAAAGACGTGAATTTTATGATAAGCACATTATATAAAATTATATATTGTACCTGTGTATATATATGAATTAAGAAGTTAGAGAAAATGTAAATCTTTACCTATTGATCAGAAAGGATGTCCATTATATATTGCTAAGTGATAAGAGCAAATTGCAAAGTTGGTTTTGTTTTGTTAAACACAAACCCACAAAAATTAGGCTATATATGTGAGTACATGCTTGCATAGTTCTGAGCAAGGGTTTCCACACCTGGGTATTAACATAAGACCTCAAGGGAGAAGTGGAGGGTTAAAATGGAGGCTGGAGAGAGGTTTGTCTTTTTTAAAATATACATCTTTGTATTATTTTATGTGTTGCAGTGGACATTTATCTATAATGTGTCAGTGATCTATTGCCACAATAATACCACATAACAAACCACCCCCAAAACTTGGTGGGCTTAAAGAAACAAACCTTTCCTAACAGATGGCTGAAGGAAGAGGATTGTTCCTGCCAGCGTGAGCAGTCATTAGCTACCTAATATTTATAAGGAAGTTCAGAGCTTTCAAAACACTCCTTTGTAATGCTTCATTCTTCTCACCTCTTTGAATTTTAATTTCTATCTATGCATCTGTCTTTATCACTAGCCCACTAGTTTCTTGAGTGCATCTCTTTTATCTTGATAACTCCAATGTTTGGTATACTTCCTAGAACACAACAGGTGCTAATAAATGACTAAAGAATGATTTTTTTAAAAAAACCAAAGTTTTATTCACCTCCTGGGTCTGTGAGCCTGCGAGTTAGGCTGGGCACAGCTGTGTGACTCTTCTGGTCTTGATCCAACTCACATGCCTGGGGGTGGGGGGGGGGGGAGGTGGGCAGCTGGCTGTTGGCTGTCCTTGGCTGGGGTGACCAGGCATGCAGGCTGTCATGGAAATGTGTACGTGAGAGGGCAGTCCCACTCACATGAATGCTTTTCATGTTTGCTGATACGGTTGTCAGGGTTCTACAGAGAAACAGAAGCAATAGGATAGATATATATGTGTATTGTCTGTGTGTGTGTGTGTGTGTGTGTGTGTGTGTGTGAATAAAGAGATTTATTATAAGGAACTGGCTCACAGGATTATGGAAGCTGAGAAGTCCAGACCCAGTAAAGCCCATAGTGTAAATTCGAGCCTGAGTCTGAAAACAAGAGGCTGGTGCCCCAGCTCAAAGTCAGTGAGGCAGAGAGAAAATTCTTTCTCACTCAGCCTTTTGTTCTCTGTAGGCCATTGACAGATTGGATGAGGCCCACCCATACTGGGGGGGGCAACCAACTTTACTCAGTCTACCAATTCAAATTTTAATCTCATCCAAAACACCCTTGCAGACACACCCAGAAATACTATCTAACCAAATATCCCTTTATGCGTGTCAAGTTTCCAACCTACGTGGACAAAGCAAGTCATATGGCCAAGCCCAGTGACAGGTGAAGGGGCAGTGGAAAGTTATGTGACTTGTCTTCGTCCATTTGGGCTGCTGTAACAGAATACCTTAGGCTGGGGGGCTTCAACAACACATATTTATTTCTCACAATTCTGGAGGCTGGGAAGTCCAAGGTCAAGGTGCTAGCAGATCTGGGGTCTAGTGAGGACTCGTCTCCTGGTTTACAGTCAGTGGTATTCTGGTTGTATTCTCACATGGCTAAGAAGTCATCTCTCTTGTGTTTCTTCTTATAAGGTACTAATCCTATTTGTGAGGGCTCGTTCCCCATGAGCTAATTACCTTCCAAAGGCCTTACCTCCTAATATCACCACGTTGGGGCTTAGGATTTCAACATATGAGTTTTGAGGGACACGTTCAGTCTGTAACAATGACAAATACAGGAAGGGTGAGAATGGGGTCATTTTTGCATCATACCACATGTAGTCCAAAAAGTGTTGAAGAAAGAGGACTTCGTCCCTCCATTTACCAAAGAAGAGTCACTTGCCTGGTGCCATGTAGAATTCAATTGCCAAGTTAATTATGTCTGGGTTCTTAACATGTTTAGTCAACATCACGTACAGGTGAAGATTGCTTCAGAGATTTGCAAATTGCAGCGTTTACGCTTAAGATCTTAAATCTTACGCTTAAGATTTGCTTGACTGGGACGGAAAAGGCGAAACGTAGGGGTAACAGGGCAGCCACTTGCAGCCCTAGCTCATTGTTGGTGCTTCCCCGTATCATAGCTATTTGAGTTCCCCCTGGGGAACTGCAGAATTCTGGAGGGAAAATGACATCAGGCTGGGGTTGAGGAATGCCTGCTGGGGGGGGCATCCTTTTCTGCCCAGGCCAGCCAGGGGTGAGGAGCCAGTAGGTCCTTTGTCCCAGCAGGGACAACTTAGGGGAGTGTTTGTTAGGAAAAAGAATATCGAGAGGAAGGGAAGAATTAGAATAACGGTCCTCTTTGTTTTCTTCTCGGAATACCTGAGTAATTTCAGATCTAGTTTTGTGTGATCTCGTTTTGTGTTTCCCCTGCTTTATGAGACTGGTAATAGTTGAGAGGCTGTGTAAGTGAAGAGGCGCAAACAATAGAAAGTAAGAGGGGTCCACGGGAGACTGTGCTGCATCTAGAAAAGAGAGCCACTGTGTGCTCCCTGCCCACTTGCTTAGCCACTAAGGATTGTGCAGTGGACTGGAGATCAGAGTGGGAGAATGCTCGGAGACATGATTGATTTTCTTCATTTTCACTTCTTGTTAACGGAGCAAGGTGTGAATGGGTCAGGGTAGCAACAAGGATGACTTCATGTTGTTATACAGCAACCTTTCTCTTCTAGCATAAGAATCACCCTTCTCCGCCTGGGGGTGTGGAACATCATGTCTGTGAAAGGTGCCTGAGTGGCTTCTCCCTAGGAGCAGATTCTACAGCGAGCTTTAGGATGTCAAAACTGAACCCCACACACATGCAATGCTCTCTAACTAAAAGAGCCCCAAGGTTTGGTAAGAACACATCTTTCACATCTCCTGCCGACGAGTTACCAACACTTGGCCAGTCTTGTTTGGAGACCCAGGAAACTTATTCAGTGGAGTGTCCAAACCTGGTCTGGCAGACAATTGGTTATACACACAATAGCTCCTTCCTGTCCTTGCTTGTTAAGAGAACTGAGATTTGTTTATGGAAACAATATGCACAGCTCCAAAGGATGAATCATGATTGGTCTAGGCTCTCATATCACTCCTTACTCCCTTGGCCAGCTGTGCGTTGTCCTCGGTTCCTTTGCAGCCGTGTGACCCCACTCTGCGCAAGAGACATCAGATGTTGACTAGAGGACTTGGAGAGAGAATGCTGACTGAATAAAAGATCAAAGCTTCGTGAGGAGAAAGCCTTTGATTCTTTTTTTTTTTTTTACATCTTAATTGGAGTAAACCTCTGATTCTTTTCTTGTTTGGGAGCTAGTGTGAGGATGTGCAAGCTGGAGCTGCAGCAACCATTCTGCAACCACAAGGCAACAAGTGTGAATAATGCATCACACAGGGGATGGGGGAATGGAAAGATGCAAAGAGCTTGGGTCCTTGGTGTTACCTTTGAGCCACTGCCTCCAGGCCTCTTGCTATGTAAGATAATTAAAAGTCTTCACTGCCTAAGTCACTGTTAGCCAGATATTCTGTTACTGGCAAATAAAAAGTATTCCTAACTGATATATCTGGTCATCTTCAGCCTGGCCAGGGTAGGTTTTGCTGACAATTCCACCACACTAGCTTTGTAACCAGTTAACTTCATCTGCAAAATATGTTGGGAAAAAAATACCTTCTTTATTACCTCAAGCAAACTTTCTGAATCACAAGATCAGAGCGTGGTCTGTGGATCAGCAAATCATTATCCCCTGGGGTTTCTTCAAAACGTAGACTCTCAAGCTTCCACCCCAGACACACTAAATTAGAAATTTCGTGGGTAGGGCTATCAATCTGTGTCTTCATAAACCTTCCAGGTGATTCAGTTGCAATGGAAAGTGTAAGACCACTGATACTGAGGGTCAACTGGAGTGGTTGCATGTCAGAAACACCAGGGGAACTTTAAAAAGATTCTCAAACTCCACCTGCAGAGTTCTGATTCAGCATTTCTGTAGTGTAACCTCTGAATTTATATTTCCCGGAAGGCCAGGTTGAAAGGCCAGGTGAAACCAGGTTTGGTAACCAATGGAATGCATATGAAAGCAGGTCACCTATGCCAAGGGGCTGTCACTCTAGTAAGAGATGAGGAATAGACCTGGTCACCCCGGGGACAGGTGAGCTGAATTATGGATTTTCTCCCCTGGTAGGTAAGGGAACTGACTGCTTGATCTTAGAAGTCTTTTCCAGCTCTAAGGTTCCTAGGATGCCCACTTGAACTTCGCAGATCTGGCTGGAACAAGCAAATATGGTCTTGGCAAATTACGTAGACAGACTCATGAGCAACAAGTGGAAAGGACTGGAATTTTACTAGAGTTTAAACAGCAGCCTTGCTCCCCACCACTGCCAGACCCAGTAAATCCAAAACAGGTTTTCTCTTCTGCTTTTACCGGGTTTATGAGACACAGCAGGTTTGCACTTCAGATGTTCATTTATAGAGTGCTAGACTACACCTGCTTCACGCTAGGCTTGTGCTCTGGGCGTTCTTTCCTTTGGAAAATATTATTTTTAAAGAACATCATCTTAAAGCATCTTGCCTTCTAAAGTGTGCTACTTGTTAAGGATCAAAACTTCTGAAGCAGCCTACTTACTGTCCATCCAAATATGATTTTAACCCTCTCTCCTGCCTCATCTCTGCCTTGTACAGGAGATGCCAATCATTTCTTCCCCACTCCCACATCTCCTTGCAGGAAACTGCAGTCCCTGTTTCCAGCGAGCCTGTTCCCCCGCTCAACCCCTGCTGAGTGAGTGTTTAAATCCGTGACACTGTGGAAAATAAACGACACCTCATCGATTGACTTTGGAAGATTATTTTGAAAACCAATAAATAAAGGGGGAAAAGTTAAGCATTTATCCTTCCTTTTCTATATGAACTGTACCTTAGGCTAATCAAATAGTTGATGAGGGGGAGTTTTTCTTCATAGAAGCTGATAAATGAAGAAGGAAAGGTGAAATCATAGCATGATCCTTTTGCAAGGCCTAATGAATTAATGGATCTAGGAGGCAACCCTCAATGGCTGTTATGTCACAAAAAGAGAAAAAAGAAGACATTCTGTGTCTCTGAATGGAAGTCATGACACTGCCTATACTCTTGCAAAAAAGTTCCACCTGAATCTGATTAAAGTCTGTAGACTAAAATTTACAGGAAATACAGAGGACAGAGGAACATGTTAAATGAAAACGAAGGGATACAATCACCATAATCCAGACTGTGGGAAACTTTCTAAGACAAATGATCTAGTTTTTCCAACAAATTGCACGGAAAACATAAGACACAGGGGGAAACCTACAGATTAAATGAGACTGAAGAGTCATATTAACCAACCATAATGTGTGGACCTTGTTTGGCTCCTGATTCAACAAACCTTTAAAAATTACAGGAAAAACAAGGAAATGTGAACAATTCCTGGATATTTGATAATATTAAGAAAATATTGTTGATTTAGTAGTGATGACAGTTTTGTGGTTACATCTTTTAAAAGGAATCCTTATCCTTATTCTTAGAGCTACGTATTGAAACATTTACAGATGAATGAAATGACGTCGGAGATTTCTTTCAAAATAATCATGAGAGGTGGGGAAAGGGCAGGATACAGAGAAGCCTGTCCCTGAGCTGTTAACTGTTGAAGTGGGTGATGACTAACTAGAATTTCACTGTACAGTTCCCTACCACTCTCTATATTTGAAATTTTCCTTCCTAAAAAGTCAAATTAAAATTAAATCACTTTCATTTCTATTTTTTATATATATTTTATATTAGCCATAATATATTAGTATAGGAGTTGATGTTTATTTTTTTGTACATATAGATTTATCAAGTTTTACTTGTTCTTCACTGCTAAGGGTACCCAAAAATTTTGGAGTTTTTTATTTTTCACACTTGCCTGCCCAGCTGGACTGGAAGGTCCATGGAAGCAGAGACCTTCCTCATATATTCTCCACAGAGCTAATACCTTGTGGAGCTTGTAAAGTGCCCACCCTGGGAATACAGCTCGTTAAAACACCATTCCAGAAGGGAGTATTGCTCACCTGGTCTCCTATTTGTGGACACCTCCATCCCGACTTCATTGTTAGTGGAGGATGGACAGTCCACACGACCATTCCTACCACTGGGAGGAGTTGGTTAGCTGGAGGCTTTGTAGAGAGAACAGAAATGATTGAAACTGACTAAATCTGTGTTATGGAATGGAGAACGTTATAAATTTACTAGGCAGTTAATACTACAAATACTACAGGAGAGTTCTGGCTTTTACATGTAGACCCTCTTTATGAAAGTGTAAGGTAAAGTGAAACCACTGGCAAGGTGTGGCTACAAAATGTCTGTCCAAATTCTCTTTGCTGTTGTCCCTGCCTCTTGGTTCCATGTTGTTGTTGTTATTGTTTTTGCCCCAGAAACATCTGGTGTGAAAACGGTGGTCCCCTGTATTAAAGCCCGTATGATTTTAGAAAGCTCTCCATCTCTCTTATTTCCGGTTGCTCGAAGTTCAGACTTTCCCAGGATTTCCTCAGTTTCCTTTAACTTGAGCTCTCACTTTTCTTCTTCTTTTTAAATAAATTTATTTATTTATTTATATTTTTGGCTGCGTTGGGTCTTCATTGCTGCACGCGGGCTTTCTCTAGTTGTGGCGAGCAGGGGCTACTCTTCATTGCGGTGCGCAGGCTTCTTACTGCGGTGGCTTCTCTTGTTGCAGAGCACGGGTTCTAGAGCACAGGCTCAGCAGTTGTGGCACACAGGCTTAGTTGCTGCACGGCATGTGGGATCTTCCAGGACCAGGGCTCAAACCCGTGTCCCCTGCATTGGCAGGCGGATTCTTAACCACTGCGCCACAAGGGAAGCCTCTCACTTTTCTTAATTACACAGAAGTTAGAGACACTTCTCCACTTTGTAAATTTACCATCACTGCTTACTCCAGGAGCACCTTTTACTTCTGCGTGATGTAACAATTCTATCCCTTTGTCTCTCCTGAGCTTCAGGATTGGGAGAGGGTATTCATCCTGGGTTGATGTCTTGTAGGAAAAGCAGTTTGCAATTAGAATATAACTTACAAAAGGACCGCCCCTTGGAATAACCTCCCTTGTAACTTGTTCAAAATCACCCAGAACATGGGTCTGTCTCCTTGTCTTTGTACATTCTGCCTGATTGTTACTGTCTCCCGGAAGACTTCTAGGTGGTACCACAGCATCCACTTATAGAAAAGTATACTCTATTTACCTAGTCTGGATTTTAAGAGGAAATCTTACACTCAGCCATCCAAATGCTTTCAACAGACTGTGCAATTTAAATTTATAAAACAGTAACTATGTCGATAAAAGCCAGCACTACATGCCAGGCACTATTCTAGGTGTTCTACACGCATTAACTCATTTAGTTAGTTCTATTATTATTCCCATTTTATAGGTGGACAAACTGAGGACAGAGGGCTAGTGAGTGGGAGCCAGCCTCTGACTATTTTTGGGACAGCAGTCTTGAAGCAGATCTTATTTCCCTGCCCAGGGATTGACCCTAGCGGCTAGTCCACCAGGGGCTAGAGGCTAGAAGCAAAGTTCCCTGGTTCTTACCTCCTTTGAAAGCAAAAATGTTTCAAGGAGGCAAAAACTGCAAAACAGATACAAAGTTTATTATAAGAGGCACAGCACAACGGTATGGGAGAGCACAGAGAGAAACAGTTTATTTATTTTTTTGTTTTGTTTTGTTTTGCGGTACGCGGGCCTCTCACTGTTGTGGCCTCTCCCGTTGCGGAGCACAGGCTCCGGACGCGCAGGCTCAGCGGCCACGGCTCACGGGCCCAGCCGCTCCGCGGCATGTGGGATCCTCCCGGACCGGGGCACGAACCCATGTCCCCTGCATCGGCAGGCGGACTCTCAACCACTGCGCCTCCAGGGAAGCCCAGAAACAGTTTATTTATCGAAGTCAGAAGCAAGGCAGAAATACACACCCAGAGAGGAGTGCAGGCGTCCTGAATGAGGAGGCAGTAAAGAAGGGATTGAAATCACTTATATAGGGCAGTCCTTCCGGTCTTTGTTTGCATTTGGCCGAGCATCTTGTTTCTTTTCTCACACCTGACTGGCCCTGGGACCCTCCCCAACTTTTTGCACAACTTTTTGCTAGGATGGATCCCACCGCAGAGGCCTGTGGGGGTATGTCCACACTTATTATGGGGTGGCGCCCCCTCCCTTTTTGACCCCCAAGGAGCCTTTCTGCGCATGTGCAGACAGGGACGTTTTCCTTGACCTCCGGAGCGGACATCTTATCTCTTTACTTCAGCACAGCTCAGCTTCTGCCACTAGCTTTGTCCTTGGAGCGTCTGGGTGAGAACAAAGCTTCCATTTTACTCCACTTGACAGACACCAGCTGTCCAGCCCAGGGGCCCATCTATCTCCTCACTCATGACCACGGGCAGGCTGGCTCTAGGGTGTGCTGCCTGTCTCCTGGAGAGACCCAATTGGGAAGAAGAGAGGAACGCCTGGAAGAGTGGAGAGACAGAACTACCAGAGGAGAGGGAAATCTCGGGAGAAAGAAATTTCTGGGAAAATGAGATATTTTTAAAAAATTAATTTATTTATTTTTATTTATTTATTATTTTTGGCTGTGTTGGGTCTTCATAGCTGCGCGCAGCTTTCTCTAGTTGCCGCGAGCGGGGGCTACTCTTCATTGCAGTACGTGGGCTTCTCATTGCGGTGGCTTCTCTCGTTGCGGAGCACGGGCTTCGGTAGATGCAGCACGCGGGCTTCGGTAGATGCAGCACGTGGGCTCAGTAGTTGTGGCTCGTGGGCTCTAGAGCGCAGGCTCAGTAGTTGTGGCTCATGGGTTTCGTTGCTCCGTGGCATGTGGGATCTTCCCGGACCAGGGCTCGAACCCGTGTCCCCTGCATTGGCAGGTGGATTCTTAACCACTGCGCCACCAGGGAAGCCTGGAAACGAGATTTTTGAGACAAACCTGATTTTTGAGATTCCTAAAGCTGAAGTATAAAGTTACCCTGGTTTTTCCTTGTCTATTTAGTAGAAAGAGCTGTGGTCCAACCTGGCTCTCTGCCATCTCTGTGTGACACAGGAAAGTCACTTTATCACTCTGAGCCTGTTTCTTCATCTCTAAAAAAGAGTGAAATTATGCCTATTGCTATCCGCCATAGGTAATGGTAGGAATCTGTTCACTATTACTTTGAAGGAAAGTCTATATGGAAGAATGTTCTAAGGGCTTCCATTTTTAGATGAGCTTAGGAGGACTTTGGTTTTGACATCTGAGTGTAATCAATTCCTACTATTCAATTATTTGTTTTCAGGGCACCACATTTGTATGCCTTATAGAACCCACGCTTGGACATGCTGACATCAGGCTTCAAGACAGCTGAGCCCCACTAGACACCCAAAAAACCCATGGCTCTGGTTGCATCTTTCAACATGACCAGTCCGCAGTAAGTAGCATTGGGATCGGCCCTCTGTGGATACTGAGTTGGCACATCAGGATTGGGGGTACAGCCAATAGCTCCTTCCCCAGCCCTGTAGAGATGGAGGGGCTCCAGGTGGTTTTGTCCTTGAGCCTGACATTAAAATAATGTGTTAACATCTACTTTTTCTCAGAGTTACCTTATTCATGTCATCTCATTTTTTAGTTCAAATAGGCAGAGGAATTCTGCAATCCAAAACTGGGATTGTAATCCCATTGCTAATCCAGTGGGATTGCTAATATCAGATTGGCCGAAACAAGTCTCATGACTGAACACAGCATCAAGGGTGGGGAAATATACTCTTCCCTTTGATGGGAAGCTCCAAAGTCACGTGGCAAAGTGAGGGGTGCAGAGCAGAGCCACTGATACGTGTTGTCCACCATACTGTTCTTCATATTCAAGACCAGGGAATAGTCCCAGTACTCAGGCTATAACTGTGAGACTTTCACTCCCCCTAAAGGAGGCCTTGTCTCCTCCCGCTGAGATGATCCATGGCCAGAGATGGTGCTGGGCCACCATGACCATTGGCAAGAGGGGAACAGAGGGCAGGAAGGCAGGAGTAGCTTATTCCATGCTTCTCAGAGCCACATCCTGTTAGTTTCAGAAACTCACCCCAGCCCTCCATGAATATCTCATTGATCAGAAAGCTCTACGTGTTCAGTTTGGCAGTCCACAGTTTCCAAAAGAACAAATTTGACCCAGCATCTACTTTTTGGGAAACATCTGGAAGAGCCAGGATTCCCCCCAGGAACACCCACACTTTTATTTCAATTGTTGAGAAACACAGAAGCTTCACATCCTGTGACTGTTCTGTCTGAAGATCTTGAGTCATTTTGTAAATGCCACACCGTGATGAGTACTATTATCTGTGCTTGACAGGTAGCAAAGAGCTAAGGTTTAAATAAAGCCTACAAAAGAGAAGTGGGGCATTGGAAATTACTTGGTGAATTCAGGTAGTTTAGGCAGCCAATCTGTGGCGTTCAAGGAAAAATCCCACTTTTTTCTCAATTATCTGGGATGATTCAAGCAAAAGAGAAGTCGGCAGATTCAGTTCCAAACTTTCTGGATAACTGCCACTGTGTATTATTGGTTAGCTTTCAATGGTGGTTGGAAAAATTTACAATGTAGTACTGTCCAGCCAAGTGTAGGAACTTATCACTCCAGAGCCCCTCCCACCTGCTCCATATTTCTCACATCCATGTCAGATCACAGAGAAAGAATAGAGCCTCTATTCCACCTCCTCATGCTTCAGCTGGAGAAACTGAGGCCCCAGAGGAGGTCCGCAGAAGTCAGCATTGGAATCAGCACCAGAGCCCCTGAACAGTTTATCGCAGACTGGGCTGCATTACAACTGGCCTCTCAGTGTTCCCTCAAATGTTTAATTTTTACTCCTCTCCACTGTTTGGCCAGAGACACAAGACCCAGCCCCTCAGATTCTACAGATGAAATAGGGTCAAGGATGTGTTGGGGGAACCAAAGATGGAAGCCCAGGAAGTTAAAGGAAAATGATCCAGCCCACCATCTACTCACAGTGTAGCTGTTGGTGTTTGGAAAGAAGAGTTCTTAGTTACTGAACACACTGCAGGATGTGTAATGTCCCCTTTCTTAGTTATGTCATTAGTGACCTCCTTTGGTAATGTGACAGCCACAAATGCCTCCACCAATTGTCAAATACCCCTGGTGGGCTGGGAGGTAGTCCTGCCTCTGGTTGAGATGCCCTGTAATGCCAATGGAGTTGTGGGTTACTTGCAGTGCCCTAGGTGAGCCTGATGGTAACCTAGTAGGAGACCCAAAACCCCTCAGACATTTGTTCAAGTGAACCCCATTTCCTACTGTCAACCTTATAAAGGGAGCTGTAGTAGGACCAGTTTAAGTAGGAAGGGAGTGGCACCCAGAACAGCTGGCCCCTCCTGTCCTCACCGTCCCAAGGCTCACTTGGTCCCTACAGTCCTCCAGGTCAGCTCCCCAAGCACCAGCAGTACATCCAGTTGTGAACAAACACCTCTCTTCTCTATTGTGGTACAGATGGTAGAAACATTCCCAAGGACCTTTACAAAGAAACACGGAAGACAATTTAAAAGAATGTATTACTCCAACGTAAAGTCTAGTTATCGAGAAGACTAAAAGTCTAAGTCCTGGCTTTGCTGGTTGGCAGAGTTTCCATCTGGGTCTTTACCTCCCTTTGATGAAGGACACTGCCCCCCAAACCTCATATTTTAAGATCTGAGCATGCTTCCACTTTTCCCCAGCTCGTGAGGGAGATGCGGC
Source organism: Orcinus orca (assembly GCF_937001465.1). NCBI lineage: Eukaryota > Metazoa > Chordata > Mammalia > Artiodactyla > Delphinidae > Orcinus > Orcinus orca. The sequence continues at coordinate 82,625,861 of NC_064560.1, forward strand.
CGGTAGGGCCTCAGTCCAGTCCCTGGGTTGGCCAGCGGGGAAGAATGGTGACCTCACACTTCCCCTGCCCTCCTCCAGCACAGATTCTAGTGCATTCTCCCTCTTTTCCTTGGGGAATGGAAAAATTGTTCTTGAGGGATGACTCTGCCCTGTTGCCATCCCCAACTCAGGCCTGCCACAGAAGGAGGAACTTCCGAAGTTGAGATCATCTCCCAACAAGTAGACGAAGAAACCAAGAGCATTGCTCCCGTGCAGCTGGTGAACTTTGCCTATCGGGACTTGCCCCTGGCTGCGGTTGACCTCTCCACGGTGGGCTCGCAGCTCCTGTCAAATCTGGATGAAGATTACCAAAGAGAAGGGTAGGTGTTGGTACCGTTGAGTAGCTAAGACGTCTCTTGCATAACTCCCTGGGTTTCCATGGGTACCTACAGCGAGGCAGCCCAGAGGTGAGAGGTGCTGAATAGTAAGAGACCAGAAGTTCACATCAGGCCACTCCGGCTCTTCTCCTCAGATATTGTTTCCTCAGAAAAAGGCTGTGGGCACAGAAAATACCTGTTGCTGCTAGACAACCTATTAAGTGACATTTGCTTGGAACTTGGGGAATTATAAAATTAAATGCTGTCACACTGCATAATAGCCCATCCAACCCCCAATCTGGACACCTGGGAATCAAGAGACCAACAGGATTTAGTGTGACTCACCCAAGGTCTCAGTGCCTATAAAGAATGGATTTAGAATATACTTTCTTTTTATCACGTCTTCTTTCACCAGGGACGAGATGGGGAAGAAAGCACATGTGCAGTAACATGCTAAGGGTGGGAGGGAATTTAGCACCATTCAGCCAGGAGCTTTGCAGACCTTAAAAAGGTCTGCTGCTTTTTCCAGTGAGAACAAATAGCATATGCTGGCTCCTGATTCAAAGGAGTGGCCCCTACCTACTCCTACTTAACTGGTCAATCAGATTGGATGCCTTTGTTCAATCTGGACAGGGAAGACACAGCAGTGACACCCTCCATTCACGTGGGGGAAGCTGAAGGCTGGACAAGGGCAAGAACAGGTCCTGGGGTCACAGGGCAGGTCAGACTTTCCCCAGCCCCACCCTGTTGCTCTTAGATATAGACTTTTAAACATTGGCCAGGAGCTTGGGAGCCAGTTCTGGGCTACTCTCCTTCCTCAGATGCTACCGCTAAATATTTTGGAACATGCTGACAGCTTTGAATATAAAAACGAAGGGTTGCCAGGTTATTTTAGAAGCAAATGAGAAGCCTTAGCTACAATTAAATTTTCAGAGCTTGGATTCCCTGTAAGTGTTTTGGAAGGGCCTCCCCGCCTCCCTAAGATAAATTGCGTAACAATTGTGAAACCATACACCTTTTGCAAAAACTTCGCTCCAGTGGCTTTCTCTGAAAATATAATTTTTTCCAAGTACTGTGCTTAGAGTCAGCAAGACATTGGAAACAAGGGTAGGCAAATGGGTTGGAAATAGTTGAGGGTGGCCTGGCAGAGGGTGGCAGCATTCTGAGCATGGGCAGCACCATCCGACCACAGGGCCAGCTTCTCCAGGTCTCCAGGTCCTTGGCTCCGCCAGAGATGTTGGCGGTCAAGCCTTCCTTGAGCACCTGGCTACTGTGCCACTGCCCTCTGGAGGTCAAAATTGGTAGTGCAGCCTGGTATCCTGCCCCAGCCATTCTCATGGACTCATTTCCCGCCCCACCAGCGCCACCTTTAGGCTCTTTTCAAGTTTATAGTCGGAAGGCAAGGAAAGAAGCGGGAACACCTTGCAGGATCTAGTTCCAGACCCTATCCACACCTGCACCCTGGAGGCATACGCACCACAGGTGGTCCAGGCTTTGGGGGCACCACTCCTTAGCCTGAACTGGAGAAGGCAGAGTCCCTGCTTTGTCATTCCATTTGCTTCTGAATCAGGCCCCTGCAAGGTTTCTTCTGAGCAGGGAGAATACAAATGGGATGCCTGCAAGGCAGAGAGGCTCTTGATTTGGTTTGAGTCTCCAGGTGTGCCCTGGAAAGCTGCTCCTGTTGGGTAAATAGGAAGCAGCCGGGTGAAGAGATTTGCTTCGCTGCTGGAGTTCTCGGCAGCCGGCTCCATTGGCAGCTAGAGGGCTTCCTGGAGGAAGGAAGAGCAGGCACAGGACACAAGCCAGGTGACAAGGAAGCAGAACAAAAGCACACTGTGAAGGGAGGAAAAAGCCTCTCTTCACAAGCTTCTTGGCTTTTGCTGCATTTCCTGGGGTTTTCCCCAAATTTCCAACCTGGCCCTTTCTGAAATGATGCAAAACAACACAATTTACAGTTCTGGTAGGTCTTCGAAAAGCTTTGGTGTAAGTCTTGTCAAATACACCTCTTCCTACTAAGGGAAGTGTTATATATAGGAATGAATCTTTTCTGTAGGAAATGAAGGGACCTCAGGGACCCCAGCAAGATAGTGCCCAGCCACCCCACCATTCACTTCTTTTGAGTTCAGTGGTATTTCAGTGCTTTTAAGTTTCCCAGAATCTGAGAATGTTAGAGCTGGAAAAATCCTTAGAAAGTATATATTCTAAATATTCTAATAGGATAGCAGAGTCCAGAGAGTGGAAGGAACTTGCCCAAGGTCACATAGTGACAGAGACAAAAATAGAGCCCTGGCTCCTGATCCAGGCTGGCACTACTGGGCTTCCATTTGTCACCTGTCCCTTTACAACGTCACAGTTGTGACTATGGTTAGCATGCATTGTACATGATACCACTGTTAGGCTATACCGTCAAAGGCCCTTAACTTTTTGGCGTGCAGTCACTGAGATGTGGGTAAACCCCTAGGCACAGGTGGAAGAGTTTCATCTGTCTCAAGCTCCTTGACTTTCCTAACAGTGCTTTGTCCTTCTCGTGGACCTGCCTAGCAGATCTTAAACTGCAGAGCTATCTATTGTCTACCCTCTTTGCTTCTACACACAGACTGCTGAGGGCTCAGGTAGGAAAGTCAGACAACTGTGCAGATTGGTGCTGTCTTAGTCTGGTGGGGCTGCCATAGCAAAGGACCACAGACTGGGTGGCTTAAACAACAGGTATTTATTTTCTCACAGTTCTGGAAGTGTGAAGTCCAAGATTGAAGTGCCAACAGAGTCAGTGGCTGGTGAGAGCTCTCTCTTTGGGCTGCGGACAGCTGCTTTCTCACTGTGTTCTCACATGGCCATTCCTCGTTGTGCGTGAGTGGAGAGAAAGAGTGAGCTCTGGTCTCTTCCTCTTCTTATAAGGGCACTAATCCCATCATTAGTCATTAGGGGCCCCACCCTGACCTCATCTAAACCTAATTACCTCCCAGAAGCCCCACCTCCAAATACCATCACGTCAGGGTGGGGTGGGTGCAGTGCTTAGGGCTTCAACATACGAATTGGGGGGTGGGGGGGGAGGACACAAACATTCAGTCTATAAAAGCACCTCCCAGACTCAAGGCCTCCAGTCTCAACTTGCTTCTCAGTTTTGCCTGACAGTTCTCTGTGGTCCTGGTTAGCTTTCACTCCTGGTCCCCAGGCGGCCATTTCAGATTGTTTCCATTTCCCCCAAGCCTTCTCTTGCCTCCAGCAGATGACCTCCTCTCCTCCTTCCCTAAGAAAGTAGAAGCAGTCACAAATGAGCTTCACCCCACCCCTCAGTCCCTCGCTTCCTCCCTTCTAGGGCCAACCTCACCTCTGAGTTCTGATTCCCCTCCCCTCACACCTTCTCATGAACTGTGCTGCATCAGTTGCATCCTCACACTGACTCATCACACACTCAGGTCTCTCACATCCCCCCTTGACTCCACGCCCCCATTAGCTGCCACTATCTCTCTCTTCCTCTTTGCAGCCAGACTTCTTAAAAGCCTCATCTGCACTAGCCATGCCCCCTTTGCTCTCTCCCATTCATTCCTCAGCCTGCTGCAGTCCAGCTTTAGCCCCATCCACACCGTGGAAACTGCTCTCCTCAAGGTCATCAACGGCCTCCGTGTTGCTAGGGTCCTTACACTGTCCTCTGTCCAGCATTTGAAAACGTCATCCACTCCCCGCCCTTGAAACACAGTCTTGTGTGTCCTCTGCTCTGTCACACTTTCTGGATTTTCTTCCTACCCCTCTGGCTATCCATTCTAGGCCTTTTAAAACTTGTTCTTTCTCTGCTTTGTCCTTAGATGTTGGGGTTCTTCGTTTTCTGTCTTTGGCCAGTTTAGCTCTACTAATTCTACCCACTGGGTAATTGCATCCACCCACATAACCAAAATTCACATTCTTCAGCTTGTAACTTTCAAAGCTGAGTCTCTAGCACAGCTGCTCTCTCTTTCTCTCTCTCTCTCTCTCTCTCTCTCTCTCTCAAACTGCTGGCTCACATCCAACTACTTCCTGGACATCTCCACAGGATCCCAGACACACCTAGAATCCTAACAAGTGTCTGTGGAATTATCTGTTCTTCTACCTCTGAGTTGGCTGCATATTTGAGCAAATATTGAGCAAATGTTCTTGTCTCCACCCAAGTCATTGCTAAAAATAGCCTTTTTGGTGACAGCACTTAAATCCAGCCTGAGGAACCATTATCTGCCCAACCAGGACTTCTGGCCATCTCAAACCCAACAAGGCCCCAGACTGAACTGTCTTTTCCCAAAACATATTCTGTCTGGCCCCAGTCAGTGGATCTAGACTTACCTGGCTGACCTCCCCAACCCATTGCCAGAGGGAGTCACATGTGCATGTTGGCTCATTTCCAATGACCCTCAGCCTCCTTCCTGCCTCAACAGGAGCCAGTGGCTTCCAAGACACCAAAGATTCATGAAGCCAGTCGGTCAGGCATAGTCACCACTGGAACTTGCATCCTTCTTCCTCCCCTGCTCTGGCTCCCTCTTGTCCATGTTCCCTGCCCATGAAGCCACTGACACTGACAGTGTCCACTGTGGGAACACTAGTGCCCAGTTCAGGGCCTTTCAGAAACCACAAGGCCACAGGATGCCCATGCAAGATGGGCAAGAAAAGCCTCCCCTCCCCCCAGACTCTGTACCAAGCTATCAGTGAACCCAGAACTGTCTCTGCTTATGGCCACTGCTCTGGTCCTATTTGCTTCTGGCCTTCACTTCTCTACACCTAGGTCTCTGGTTCAATCCAAGGGGCTGCACTGGCACATCATGCCAGCTACACCATCACCATCATCATCATCATCATCATCATCATCATCCTTTCCCTCCTTGCATCTTCCCCCCAGCCATGCTCCTCCTCCTTCAATAGTGGTAAAACACAGATCTCCATGAATGTCTGCAGATGTGAACAGACAGAGGAGGGGGAAGGGGAACAGAGGAAGTTCTTGAGCACTTCTGAGCCCCAGCTGAGCCAGCCACAACGCCCCACTACATCGGTACCCTGAGAGACCAGCTTAATTCCTTCTCCTTCGTCCTCATGTTCTGTCATCTCCAAGTCCTGTACCTTTCTACTGCCCTAATATCTCTTCACTGCATCATCCTTCTCACAAAGGATTGGTAACCCTATCAGCCAGGTGCTTTGGACTGCATACCACAGGAAGCCTATCTCAGACTCAAACAATGAGGGTTTTCATCAGCTCATGGCCCATGGAGCCCAGAGCTAGGGCAGCTTTGAGGTTGGTCCAGACCCTCAACAGTAGCAACAAGGACCAGATTCCTTCTATCTGTCCACTCTGCTGTCAACAGTGTTAGCTTCATCCTGATGCTGTAAGGTTCCCCTTATTTTTTGAGAGGGCTGCCCTTGGTAATCTGGCCACATCCTTCATACATGTCTGGCAACAGAGAATGGCTACCCATCATTCTCTTTTAAGAGCAGCAAAGAACGTTCCCAGAATCCTTTAGTTGCTCTCTCCTCATGTCCCATTGGCTAGAATTGGGTCACATGGTAAGGGGTATGGGAATCCACAGCCCAGTCAGGGCCACCCTTGAACTGTGTCATTTCCCAAAACACACTGCTGTTACCCCGTGGGTCAAGGGTGGGATGGATATTGGAGAATTGCCCACAATACACCACAGTCTCTAAGAAAGCCAAGCCTCCATTCGTAGCTTTTGATCCAGAATTAGAGCTTCCCTTTTTCCTTTCTAGTCAGTGTTCGACTTGGAAAAGATCTAGAAGCATGTCTGCCTTCTCAGACTGTTTCTTCAGTAACTTGGTTGGCTCGATTATTTCGCTCAGATACAGTTTGAATTGTGTCCACTCTCCCAGGGGACAACGCTTTGTGTTTCCATGTAACCAGAGCCCCTTCTGCCTGGTTGCCTTTGGACATCACCCCATTCAACAGTGGGAAAGTGAGACACAGAACTGCTTCTCAGTGAACCAACTGTCCACCTTTGGAAGAGGGACACTGGGTTTGCAGGAGGCTGACTCATGGCACACACTGGGAGTTCTACTCTTTCTCAACCAGCTACACTACATTGAAGGCCTGGTTGGTTTGCAGGGTCTGGGCTAGACAAGAGGCCACAGCAGACAGAAAATTCGGAGAAGCGCAGAACCTCCACCCTCGGGAAGCTCACAGCCGATAGGAAAAATGATGGTGACAATATATGTGTGAGGAAGGCGGCGAAGGCAAGGGTCATCACCCCCTTTTATAGAGGAGACTCTGTGGGCTACATCGAGAGATAGTGCTACCCATCTTTTTAGTGGAAAGAGGGTGCAGAGAGGGTCATGGAAGAGTAGGTAGGATAGTCTTTGTCAAAATATAAAAACAAAGTAAGAAATGAAAGATATTCAGCCTTTTGTAATTATTTACATTTTAGGGTTCTAAGAGGTCTGACCTGGTTGGTCAGGGCCAGACTCCCAGATGGGAGAAGCTTGGAGGAAGGCTGGGTAGACAGAAAGGGACGTTATTGCTTGGAGATGATGCCAATGGCACATTTCTGCTGGAACTTAACAATCAGAGAAAGAAAACCTAATGGTTTTGAGATGTCAGGCTAGGAAAAGATGACAGGGTCCAATATAGCAACATCTTTAAATAAGGACTGAAATAATTTTAGATATGCCAGCAAACAAAGGCTGGAGGCAAAGAGAGAGGAGGGGAGGTACCCCCTGAGCCATAACCCCCAATTCCCTTCTCTTTTCCCATACTGTCCAGCCCAAGGACCACCCCCTCCGGAAAGTCTTCTGTCTCCCACCCCACCCAGGCCAGAGCCTCACCTTGGTGCACCCATAGCCCTTGACCTTCTTCTATCTCAGCACTTGTGACACTGAGCTCTACTCTGTTCTCAAGTCTATCTCTGGTACTGGACCAAGTGCTCCCTCAGGGCAGAGATCAGATCCTTTGAGCCTGGAACATGAGGGGTGTTGATTAAATGAAGGAATGACTTGAGCGAGTGAGGCTGGGTTAAGATAAGGATTAGAAGAGAAGCGGAAGGCCACTTCCATTTGGGGAGAGTTGGGGGCTGGCTCTAGACCTGTGTGGCATCCAGGAAGAACCACAGGAAGGGACCAGGCTTCTCACTCCCCACAACTCAAGGCCATGGTCTTTGGCTGGCCCACCTTTGAGCATCCCTGCTAATTCCACACCCCCTCCACAAAGTCATCCTAAAAGAAATAAATCAGATTTGCCTCAGAACATGCCCACTTCACTTAGTACAATCTTAGCATCCTTTTAGAAGAAGGGAAGGGTTTTGGGGGTTTAGGGTTAAAAGGCATTTCCATCCCTGCCATGACCTTGCAAGTGCAAAGTCCAGAAGTTCTGCATCACGTGGCTTGTGAAGTCTTTGATTCATTTTTCCCTCAAGGAAGAAAACAAGTTAAAAAGAGCTTCCTTATTGCATTTGCTTGATGCCAAGCAGATTTGTCTCTAATAAAACTCTGCCTCTTCCTCTGGCACACCAGCTGTCCCTGGACCCGAGCTGACCCTGTGACCCACGACTCTATATTTTTTGTAGGCTTAGGCTTCCATGAGGGTTCTTGATGTCCCAAACAGGAAATAAAGGTTTGATTCAGATCAAAAAGTATTTTCTGGTAAGCACAGGTGAGCCTATTTCCTGTAGTCCAAGAACTGCAAAGATTTTATATTGATTAAGAAGGCAGTAAGTTCACAGATAACATTATTTCTCAGCGAAGTAAACCTCTTGTCCCCACCTACTCACAGGGCAGGGTGTACAGCCTCTGGAGAGCACTAGGTGGCAGCAGAGCACCTCTGACCACCTTCGCGTGGGTGCGTGAGCGCTGCATGGAATGGGGTGGGGGACTTGAAGCCAAGGCCAGGTCGCCCAAGGAAAGTGAGCTGACTTTATGGGATCTGCGGGTCTCCAGTCATCTGCGGAGGCCCTTGAGATCTGAACTTTAGCCAAAGAGAAGAAGAGGGAGCTGGCCATCCCGGGATGTGCCAAGCCACATCTCAGAACCAGGGAGAGCTGGACAGAGAAGTGGGCGTGGGGTGTGCCTGAAAGCCGTAGCCCACTGGTTCCCACCAGGGTAGGAAGCTGACCTCATTCGGGCAGCCCTGCCCACAAAGCATAGCGTGAAGGAGACTCTCAAGCTTCTGGCCACTTCCCAGAATTGAGGACTCGAGGTGGGAGAGGGTCTTGTGGCCCCTTGGTCCAGCAGGGCCCCACTCCCTCCCCTGAGTAGGCTTGAACCCCATGGAAGCCCTTCAGAGATGTGTGGGCAATGCCCTGGGTTCCCCCAAGTAGGGGCAGCCAGTCGATGGTGCGTATTAGCCATTGTGTTCCCAGAGGGGGGTTGCTGGCTCGCCAAGCGGGGTGACAGCTCCTGGGCTGGGCTCTTGCCACCACACCCTGCTGTCTTTCTCAGCGCTTGCATTTCCCAGGGTGCAAGAAATCTGAGATTCTGGAACAGGAACATGTCAGACTCCCGTGACCCCAGCTGCACACAGCCCTCCTCCCTCCCTCCGCCCCAAGGCAGTGGGGCTAACCTTTAGCTCTGATTGCAGAACGGAAGCTGCTCGTATGGGAACTTCAATTTCTTCAGTTCCCCCAAGGGCTGGGAGAGTCACCTCTGACCTCCAACCTGAGAGTCCTCGTGACTGCAGTGTGTTGTGTGCTCTCATTTCTGGGTGTTTTGTGCTGCTGTGGCTTGCCTCTTGGAATTGGGTACAGGAACAAAGGGGATGCTTGACAGTGCTTTTCCTGCTCTTCTGGTTCTCCCTGCGAGAGTGAGAAAGGAGTACAAGGGTGTCCCTGTGGGTGTTGGGTTGATGGTTCTCATGGGTGGATATTTGTCTCTCTGAAGAAGTTCTGCACATGTGAGCTCATTTCCCTCTCCTGCCTTTTCCTCTCCCTTTATGTGTTTAGCTTTTCAGGGTAGTCTGGGGCAAAGAGCTCATTGCATAGTCTGAATTCACTTATAAGGCTGCAGGCTCCATGCGGATGAAGGCCCTGAGCACTCTCCTGTGCTTAGCGCCCAGTAGAGTGCCTGGCACTTAGTGGGCATGTAATGACTATGTACAGAATGGAATGGATGTTGGAACTGCCCATATTTAGATGATTAATCCCTTTTCTAATGCTCACAGGCCTAAATCATCATAGTAGATATGAATGGTAGCCGTGCAGTAAGCGTTATGTTATGGGCTTTATATATGTTATTTTTAATATTTTAGAACAACAATCCTGCAGTAAGATAGTACTTATTCCCATTTGGGAGCTTAGGAAACTGGGGATCAAAGATCGCACTCAGTGTTCAGGCAGTGGTGGGGCTACAGTTACCACCCAAACCTAGACGGTTGGAAGAGTCTGGCTTTCCCCATTGTTTGTCAACAGAGAAAAAAATAGAAGGAATTGTCTTTTAAAACTACTAGATGAGTTAACATTTGTAAAGTGCTCGGAATAGCATACGCACATAGTAAGTGCCTTATAAGTGTTTGCTAAATCAATAAAAATAAAACCCAGGTCAGTGCCAGAAGTTGGATTTAAGTCAGCTTCGTGGCTTTCTCTGACAGTATTTTAATCCTTGGGAAAAAATACAGTAAAGAAAAATCCAGTGGGGCCATAGGATGTTCTGACAAAAACACCACCAAGTCTGTGGCTCCAGGCGGCAGGTGTTTAGCGTCACAGAATTGGAGCATCTCAGGGCCTGGACGGGTCTCAACTGCCCAGTCCTGGGGTTTGAACTCGGATCCCAGGTGTCCTTAGAAGACCTATCAGTGAGAATCAAGGGGTCCGTGCACCCCTTGGAATGTTATGCACAGTGTTGTGGTTTTGTGCACTGTTCAGGTATGGGGCCACGGTTTTCACGCCCTGGAGAGCTCTGCAACACAGAAGGGTTCTGAGGCTCTGATCTAGCAGTGCCTCCCAAGGTCATAGTTGAGGCAGGTTGGGGAGGCTCAGCACCCCAGACTTCATTAAGGCTTCAACTACACGCCCTTTCTTTGGGGACTTAATGGATGGAAATCTCCACTGAGTAGGACTGGCAGGCCATCTGGTCTGGCCACCTACTGGGAAATAAGCTCTTCTGTGATCTTCCGCCTCCTCCAGGGACATCATGACTGTCCCCTGCCTGTGGACTTTGCAGGCAACTTGGGGGTCTCCACAATCCCCATACCTCGCCACCGCCCCTTCCCCCCATCGTGCATCCTCCCAGCCACGCCAGCCTGGCAGCCACACTGTGGATTGCCAGGGTGGGAGAAGCCAGACCCCCCCAGGAGCAAACATAGCCCCTGCCATCCTGGCACTGCACAGAGCAATTCTGCTCTACCTTTCAGAACGGGGCTGTTTCAGTGCCAGGCTTGGGAATGCTGCCTGATGGAGCAGTGACCTGGAGCCGCTTCCTTCTGGGCCACTCTCGTGGCTTGACCTCATATAAAGGATTCATCAGAAACTTGCCAGAGTTCATTTTAATATTCTAAAAGTTATCCTCTCAAACTTTTATGAAGACACCTAAGTATAGAAAGCAGAAGAAGTAAGGGTACTCGGCCTCTCCTCCCTCTCCAGGGTTTCTCTGAGGCCGCAGGAGTGACTGGTGCACCCACACAGTAGAACAGTCACCTGCCTGCCAGGAGATGCCATCTGGTTGGTATTTACAGACTTTGGCAGCCGAAGCCGGCCTCCTGGAGGTGTCCCCTCGCTGCCACTGCACCGATAGGAAATTGAGAGACGCCTGCCCTCTGGTGGTGATCCTGGGGATAACACCACCCTGAGAACCAGCTCTAGGGCTTTGATGGGCTGAACGCTCAAGAGATGGAGGAAGGTATCTTTTCTAATTAAAGAGTCAATGCTGATTTCCCTTTTGACCCATTAAACTCCTTGAGTCATTATTTAATCACTCAGGGATATTGTGAAGCTGGAAAGATTCTATTTTTCTACTAAAACCCAGTCTCCTAGGAATATCTGAGTCATTTGAATTTCAGAGGAAATTTTATTAGTAGCTGGGATTTCCAAACACTGGGGCAGCCAGAAAGTCTTCTGCTTCATCCCAGCCTCTTTTCTGGAGTCTTGGGGTCCGTGGTCCTGCTCTTCAAGGAGCTGGAAGCCCAGAGCCTGCTTGGGCTCCGGCTTCAGCCTCAGGTCTGGGCTAAGAAGCCCTCGATGCCCCCAAACACATACACTCAGTCTCAGCGCTACCTTCTGCTCCCCAGGGGGCCTACCTGCTTCCCCCTTCCCTCAGTGTTGGGTCCTGCACCTCGGCCCCAAGGGCTGGCTGGGGACCTGCTTGCCTTCACTGCCTCATCTCTCCTGCACCCAGACTCCCTTTGCCATGCCCTGCCCACCTCCTGAGCTACCCGTTACCTCTTGTTAAATCCAAAGCAGTGGTTGTCACCTAAATCACCCAGGATCTCACTGAGATGCAGACACTTTTCAGTGGGTATGGGAAGGCCCAAGAGTCCGCATTTCCAACAAGGTCCCACGTGATGCTGATGCTGCTGGTCTACAGAGCCCACTGAGCATCAAGGACCAAGGACAGTGGTTCTCAATCTCAGCTGCACATTGGAATCACCTAAGGAGATCAAAACATGCTAAGGCCTGGGTCCCACCCCATAGTGTGTGGTCTGCGTGGTCTGGTGTATGGCCCAGGCACTGGGATTTTTAAAAGCTCTCTTAGTGGTCCTCAGCCAGGGTTGAGAACCACTGACCTGGAAACAGATTGCAGCCCCCCTGCCGCCACTCCTCAGCCGCTACTGTATCCCTGGACACCATCCTTTCTTGGATGGGTGGTCTCCCTCCATCTGCTTCAGTTGAGTCCTCCCCTGTGTGTATTGTCCTGGGGTTCACATAGAGTGTGTGCAAATAGCACCCCTTGAACTTGTGCACAAAGGGGGTTTCAGGAAGTCACCCCCAGACGGGCATGGTTGAGGGGCTTGTAGTGGAAGGCAGAGCAGAGGTGGGGGGAACCACTGGGCTGGTGCGGGAGCGGAAGCACAGGACCAGGGCAGTGAGCATGGGCTCCACTTTGCAGCTGCCTTGGGCTTTTTTGGGAACTGCGTTGGTTGGTTGCCCCGTGGGCTGTGGGAACACCTGCAACACCTGCTCGGGGTGGGGTTAGGTCAGCTGCCCCCAGCCCTGAAGGGGAAGCCCTTCCGGGTGAGGCCTACCCTGACCACCTAGTTTAAAATGTCACCCTTCATGCCCCCCTTTCGTCCCACAGTACCTACCACCTTGTAGGACACCATCTCGTTTCCTAATTCGTTATGTTTATTGTTTGACTCTCACCCACTGGAATGTCAACTGCCCTAGAGCCGTGGCCTGTGTTGAGCACAGTGCCTGACTAGCACATGGGGTGTCTGGCGATCACTTGACTTCCAGACCTTCCCCTCCCTGCCTGGTTTCTGAGTCCTGCCACCTTCCTGGCCCCTCCCTGGCTGCTTCCCGAGGCCGAGGAGTGCCGTGGTGCCAGGGCAAGGCTCGCATTGCCAGCTTTGGACTACAGGTCCCCACTTTGCACCGACCGCTTCCCAATAACCAAACCTGGGTCTGCTTAGGAAGTTTTTCTGATCAAACAAGAAAAGGAAAAGCAACATCTTTTCTTCTTTTTTCTGGCTGCACCTTGCAGCACGCGGGATCTTAGTTCCCCAACCAGGGATCGAACCCGTGCCCCCTATATTGGGAGCGTGAAGTCTTAGCCACTGGGCCGCCAGGGAAGTCCCAAAAGCAACATCTTAACATTTGAAGCCGCAACATAAAATGACTTTTCGTTCCCATGGAGAGGCAGGTCAAGTGTGGAGTCTCCTTTTTAGAGGGAAAGCCTGCCACTTGAAGAAACAAATGGTTTGTTTCATCCCTTTCTCCCCGTGGGACCTTCCTCTCAGGGTAGAAGGCCCGGTCTCTGAGGGATGCACCCCACGCTTCTGGGGTGCACAAGGCACAGGTGAGATCAGGTGCCCCGCTTCTCACGCTGGACGTGCAGGCGAGTCTTCCTCTGGTTGCTCAGCATGGCGCCAGCCCAGGCAGACGGCTTTGGCACCTGCCCTTTTCATTTATCACTGCGGAGGGTGCTTGCCTCAGATTTCAGGTGACAGTGAAATGGCATCAGTGTAGGGGCCACAGACGATTGGACTGGGTTTTAGAGAGGATGTGGAATTGAAGCCGGGTCTCCTTTGGGAACCGGGGAGGAGGGCAGGAGGGTAGGAGGCCGCAGGAAACTTCCAGAGGGAGTGCCGAGGCAGCTGGAGGCTGGGCGAGAACTGGGGTGAGAGGTGCGAAAGATTAAAATAGGGCCAGCGGAAGGGGGCGGGGATGTCACACTGTGGGAGAAGGAGGGGTGACACTCTCGGGATGTATCAGGAGGAGAGGAGGTCAGCCAAGTAATGATGGCCAAAGGTACCTTACAATTCAAAGGGTCTTTCATAGGCAAAAGCATACACAGCTGATAGCACCTGTGGGTGGAGCCTCCAGGATTCTCTGTGCCAGGTAGGGCGCGGCTGTCCCTGACCACTCTGGTCCTTCTTTCCTGGCCTCCTGGACAGACACGCTCAGCCCTTCCACAGGTGTCCTTCACGTGGCCTTTCCTTTCCTGACACTGTCTTCTAATCTGTATCCCAGGGATCCCATGCACTCCTCTGACCAAATCCCAGCCACCCTCACCAGGCCCCCTCAAGACCCCTCTGCTCTGAATTTAGGGCTGTCAGTTTAGCAAATAAGAATAGAGGACACCCATTTAAATTTGAGTTTCAGATAAACAATGAATAAATTTTTTAGTGTAAGTATATCCTATACAACATTTGGGACATACTTATACTAGAAGATCATTGAGAGATTGTTTACCTGAAATATAACTGCTTGTCCCGTATTTTCTCTGGTAACCCTAGAGCTCCACATGGTATCAGTTTGGGGTTTACCCTGTAGCCTGTTGCTTTTGGGTGGCCCTCGTGAACCTGCAGGAAGGTGGAGAGAAGTGGTTCCACGGGGGACTTTGAAACCCATCTGCAGCGCGTGAAGCAGGCCTTCATCGATGGCCTTCGTCTGGCCTCCGCTCACCTTTGTCCCCCTGTCTTCTGCTTGTCCTCAGTAAGAACCCTCTCTTCTGCCTGGCAGCTCTCCTCGCTTCTCGCCCCATGCTCTTGGCCATGGGCGAGGGTGTCCCATCAATCATCTTCTGCTTGTCCAGAAATGCCTCCCTCCTCTTCCCCCATCACCTGAAAGCCAAATTTCCTTGAAGAGCCATGAGCTTTGTCCCACTTTCCAACAGCTGGGGCCTCCTTCAAGCTTTCCCTTGATGGACCGTGGGGAAGAAATCTCCCTGAAGCACCTACATTATTCCTTCGAGGAGAAGGGAGCACCTCAAGGCAGAGCTCCCCTTTCCAGAGACACCCTCGCGATCTTCAGGGATGGGTACCGGCCGCTTTGCAGCAGGCTCCAGCCAGTTGCTCCCTCTGGACAGGAAGGACAGTGGGTGACGGCCGAATCTTTGGGCCATCAGATAATTTATCATCATCATCACCATCACCATCAACTACTTGGTGCTTTACAGGTCAGATACATTTTCTCATTTAACTGTCAATAACCCTGGAGGCTAAGGAGTTTGACAGATGGGGAGGCTGACGTCCGGAGCGCCTTTGACATGGTCCCGGGAGCCTGAAGGCCAAGCCAGCAGTGAGGACTCCCCAGCCAGTGCTGTCTCTGCTGTTCTAGGGCACCTAATTCTTCCTCATCAAGGCAGGCGGGCGGGTCCAGCTTCTAAACAACCCACCAAGGCAGTGAGGTCTGACTTCACCATCCCCATGCCCCCTTAGAGGCACCCCCTTTCCACCAGGATCTTGTGTTCCTGAAGGGAGTGGATCACATGCCCTAAGGGGCCCACCAGCTCTGAGATTCTGTGCCTTCTCTCCACTTCCAAACCTACTCAGGAAAGATTTCATTGTTGGTGGCCTCATGTCTATGTGTGAACGTTCACGATCATCTAGTCAAAGGTTTCCCAAAAGACGGTCCATAGAACACTAGTCCCTCCAGGTGCTACATGACAAAAGGGTGCGTGGGCCAGTGAGTTTGGGAAAAACTGATACTGTAATCCCTTTTGGAGCACAGTGATGCATGATAGCATATTAATGGCACTACAAGGTCCTGCAGAGAAAAATATCCACTTAACTTTTTTTTTAATAATTTTTTAAATTTTTTATTTATTTTTGCCTGCACTGGGTCTTCGTTCCAGTGCGCGGGCTTTCTCTAGTTGTGGCGAGTGGGGGCTACTCTTCATTGTGGTGCACGGGTTTCTCATTGAGGTGGCTTCTCTTGTTGTGGAGCATGGGCTCTAGGCGCATGGGCTTCAGTAGTTGTGGCTCGCGGGCTCAGTAGTTGCGGCTCACGGGCCCTAGAGCGCACGCTCAGTAGTTGTGGCACATGGGCTTAGTTGCTCCGTGGCATGTGGGATCTTCCCGGCCCAGGACTCGAACCTGTGTGCCTTACATTGGCAGGCAGATTCTTAACCACTGAGCCACCAGGGAAGCCCTATCCACTTAACTTTGACCCAAATTTTCTAAAACTTATCCAACCCTAGTAACTTTTTATTGAGTAACAATCATTAACTTTCTGTGGAACTAGCGTTCCTTACAATCTACTTTGAGAAACAGGGATCAGTTCAAATCTTTCCTTGTATAGCTGAAAAAACAGAAAATTCACTTACGAATTCATTGAGCATTTATTAGAGGTGGGCTGAGGGTATCCTAAATGCAGAGCCTGTGCTAGGTTCTGAGACCTATGCGGAAGTATAATATAATAAGTGTAATAATAATAATTCATGCAGCACTTACCACATAGCCAGGCTCTCCACTAACCTTTGTGGTCTTCCATCTTTACAAGAAGCCTATGAGATGTGGTTTTGTACCCATTTTAAAGATGAGGAGACTGAAGCACAGGGAGATGCTGTGAGCTGCCCGGGTCAGCCTGCATACCGAGCTCCATCTCTTAATGAGATGTTTCCGGTCTTCATCATTCTAGTGGCCCCTTGAAGAAAGCTGTGTTTCATCAGGAAGCACAGAGCCGGGGAGGTATTGAGAGCAGGGCTGTGGTGGGGACGTCACCCCCTCTCAGTGCCTCCTCCCCCACTTTTGTCCCCGCAGGTCTACCTGGCTGAAGCCGTGCTGTGGGAAGAGAGCAGCCGTGTGGCAGGTATTTTTGCTCAGTGCAAGTGTCAACAGTTTCCTGGTAGCCTGTGTAATATTGGTGGTGATTCTCCTGACTCTGGAACTTCTAATAGATATAAAGCTTCTCCAGTGTGAGTAGCAAGAGAGATACATATGTAAATACATATGATGTCAATATTCCATGTGCATTCATCAGGGGTCCCCAACTAGCAGTGTGATCTGCCCCCAGCCTGACGGCACTGCCCACCCCTGGCCCCATGGCTCATGGGTATGACCACTGGGAGGAAAGCATCTGGCAGCTTCTCTCCCTGCCACCCCCAGCATCGCTTTGCCCCGCTCCGCCCAATGTGGCCTCTTCACTCCCCTTCCCCAGCATTCCGTGATCAGAAACTGATGAGATCCAAAATGTTGGGGACCCCTGTGTGCACCATTTTTTTTATTGTTCCCGTTTGGAATTTTCCAGGTTGGGATTTGCTGTAGCTTAAAGAGAGTTCCCATGTGTGGAGGCGTCTCACCTTGTAGTAACTAATAATGACAGCAGCCACAATGACGCTATGATTCCTTGTATTTTTATCCATCTGTAAGTTGGCAGCGTTATTTATCTATAACGTGATCATTTTGAAAGCACTTCTCCATGTATTTGACCCTAGCAGCAACCCTGTGAGACAGGCAAGACTGGTATTATCCCTTTTTATGGATTTGGGAATTAAGCTTGGGAGAAGTTAGACTTTTCCTAGTTGAGAGGTATTAGAGCTGGGACTTCAAGCCATCAGGCCCGTTTTCTTTCCCAACCTGGTCCTCTGGGTGTTCGTCCTAGTTTCATGTTCACGGGAGCCTGACGCACATGGCAGCAGATAGCTTGTCCGCCACCTCTTCTGTCCTTCCAAGTGTCCCTTGGGAGCACGTCTGTCAGAGTGGAGGGCCCTCTTCCTGCCTCCCACCCTGTAGACCCCTGTTTGGGGCACCAGCAGGGGGCCAAGGGTCTTGACTCTTGGCTTTGGCTGAGTGAGTGGTTTCTGGTAGAGCTCCTGGCTCCCCAGAGGTCCCCCAGTCAGAAGACGGCTCATTCAAGTGCAAATGAAAAAAAGAAATGAAATTGTTGACCCCCCCGCCACCCGAGAGATTTCCTTTCCTGCCATTGGCCAACGTCCAGGACTGTAGATCTGGCCCACCCCCGGACCCATTCAGTCATCTTAGACTTGTATTCTCCAATGCCCCCAGACCCTTTACTGGAGTCTGTATTCAGGGTTCGTCCTCTTCAGGGTTCCAAGTCCTATTAGCCTTCCCCGCTCTCTGAGAGAGGACGGCGGGGAGTGCAGAACTGCTTTTGTCTGATAAGCCTCGTTGGCTTTTGTACAGCTGGTGGCCCCTTGGTTCCAATCAAAGTATCTTCCAGCAGAAAGTGACTAGCACCGATTTTACAGTCAACCTGTCTTCAATTAAACCATGTTGTATACTTTCCCTCCTACTCATTGGTATGTCTGCTTTTTATGAGGTCTGACCGTAACAGAGTCATTCTTTCCTGGGTTATACTTGGGGCTCCTGGCCGCTCAGGCATTGAGTAGAACTGAGAACACGGCCGACACTGGAATTTTGCTTAAAACTAAGCGTCCAGGAGATTGATTTTGGTGGGAGATCCACTAGCAGCTCATAAAAGGCATCTTAAATTCCATAAAATGCACAATCAGAGATTTATTGCTCTTCTAAAGCAAACCATAAAAAAAGGCACAGGAATTCATTTGAGAAATAATGGGGAGAGATTTTATGCTTCCAGAATCATCTGGAGGTCTCTTCAGAGTCACACAGGCCTCAGCCTCCCGGTTCCCACTCGTATTCATGTGACCCAGGACGGAAAGAATCCACAGTGTGGCAGGACTTGCCTTCTGAGGCTCGTATTGGTCCAAAGCCAGGAACCCCAAAGTCTCCCACTTGGAACCTGTCTTTGAAGCCTCCTTCCCCCAGGACATGCTCCAGGGCCTTGTTTCCACCCACCCCCAGGGCTTGCCGATGTCAGAGCTTTGGGGGAGGCTGTGGGTTCCTCTCTTTCGGCCAGCCCACCCCACTGATAGCTCTGGGCATCTTTCCTTGTCCCCCAGGGGATCTGAGCTGCGTGCTGACCAGAGGGAAGTGTGCTCCCAGCTGCATTCCTGCACCTTGTTTTAGTCCTGCCCCACTGTCCGGGGATGTTCTACCAGTATCTCTTTTAGGCTGGTCCTCTGAGGGGGCATCCCCTCCCACCCGCTCTCCATCGGAGCCCACCTGACCTTGTCCTGGGCCCCAGCACCCTACTTTTGGCCTTACTCCCTGATAAACTACGCTCCGCTACAGCTCAGAGGCTGGTCACGGCCCCTGTATTGTGAAAGGGCCTGCCAGAGGTGCTGCCTTAATGCCAAAGATTGCCTGGTGGAAGGGGAGGTGGGAGCTTTCAGTGGCCGATAGCTCTCCCCGCTCATACTCTGGTGTCCGGAGGCGTGGCAGCCCCCAGCTGCTCGCTCTGCCACTTTCGGGAGGCTGACACCCTGCCCCACCACTGGTGTCCTCTCCAGTCCCGGCTCCTGCCTTCTCCCCCAGAAGACCCTGGCTGACGCCGCCGTCTCAGCCACTCAGAATTTTCAGAATGAGAAGAGTAAGCTTGCCTGAAGCCCCACTCACAGTGCACAGTGCTTTGGGGGTGAATTGTGGGGATTTCTGGAAGCTCATCTCGATCTGACCGAAGCTGCCCACCCAGGTCTGAGGTGTCTTCCTGCTCCCTCTGGAAGGCTCCCCTGGAAGGCTTCTTTCTGGGCGCAAAGCCCACGGCGGCTGATGGGACGGAGCTGGAGCTCTGAGAGGCAGCCCGTTGGATGGAGGGAAGAACAGCATCACTGGCCCACCAGCCTCCCACCACCTCCATCACAGACACCCCTTAAAGCTGCCTGGTGTTCTCTGGCCCGAATGCATCCAGTTCTAAATACTCATGCTCCGGGCTCCTGGAGGCCTGCCTCCGCGCTGTGAGGGCCCCTCTACAGTTGCACCTAATTCCTTGCTCCTAAAATTGGCCCCTGTTATTGTGCTTTTGCAGTTTCCAGTGCATTCCAGTTTGCTGGCGTGATACACTGGATCAGTCTGGTCATTCTCTCAGTGTTCTTCTCAGAGGTAGGTCGAGACTTGGGCCCCGTGACCATCTCTTTAGGGCGACTCCTGGCCCGGGGAGACCAAGCTTTATTCTCTAAACACTTTCTAATGACAGACCCTCTGCCAGACCTTGAGGCTGCAAAGAGGGAGACACGATGCAGGGAGCTGAGTTCTGTGCTGGGCCTCAGCGAGTGACCCAGACGGTGAGCAGGTGTCGTCCAGGTGAGGGTAGATGGTGACATCTGTGAAGGTGAGACTGAGTGAGACATAGTTGAAGGAGAGCAAATAGTTTGTGTGACCGGTAAGGAGAAGGCGGAGGCCGGGCTGAAGCCCAGGGGGCTGGAGGTGGGGAGACTGATTAGGACGCTGTGGCCATGGTCCTGGGTACATAGGTGACTTGCCCCTCGGGGCCGAGGCCCAGGGGGCAGAGAGGGCGGAGTCACAGGGCTGGGCAGTGGACTGGACCCAGTACTTCAGTGGGTACACGGTCTGGCTAGACTGAGCTGTGCCCCCTCTGTGGGAGCAAAGGGGCACGTGTCTGGGATGAGGGAGCATGGGTGCCCTTCGCCGTTGCTAGAGCCAGCTGATGAAGCCCGAGTCCGTATCTCTATGTGTGAGGTAAGAGGGAAAAAGCACCTGGAAGCTCGTGGACCCTGGGTTTTGGTGGGAGCTGATAGCCCTGAGTGGGTCTGAAATGTGTGGGAACAGTTCCACCACCTTGACATGGGGGTGAGGCCTCTCACAGTGACCCCCTGGCCTGTGTTTCAGGGGCATTGACTTGGGGCTGCTCCCGGCAGGGTCTTCAGGGGAAGCCGAGAAGACTGGGCTTCATCCTATGTGCGGTGGCGGGTCTTTGAAGGACTGGAGAGTTTTGTGTGGAAATCCTGTTCCTCCTAACAGAAGACGGGCCCAAGTCAGCTGGCCACTGGCCCACTCCCTGTGTGTGCCCTCGGCCCCACGACCACAGGTCCAAATTAGCCCATGCAGAGCCCCAGTGGGGCCTTTCAGCATGGTCAGCAACCGTGGGCGGAAAGAAAGGAATACGGTACAGAGCCTGCTGGGGTGGCATGTATGCCTGCACGTGTGCGCGTGCACACACACACACACACACACACACACACACACACACGCACGCAGCTTACACCAGCAAGGGTCTCAGAGGCAGAGGGGGCTCTGAGTCCCAGAGCCCAGCGGGGCCTTGAAGGAGGAAGGATGCTCCGGGAGAGCAATGCTGTGGGTGGAGGTACGGAGGAAAAGTTTTTTGTACTGTGATCAGGGAGCCCAAGGAGTTAGGCACCCCAAGGTCCTCCTGGGCTGGCTCTGACCCCATCTAATGGCACGCACTTTCTCTCTCAGACTCAGGGGAGGCCTGCGCCTCAGGCCTTGAATGCAGCATCCTGAGTCTGGGTGTGGGGTGTGGTGGGGCTGGTCAGCAGGCATTCCAAGCATGGAACATTCTTTCCCAGGCCTCGGCTCCCGCAGCCCACGGGGTTGGCAGGCGAGGACTCCGACACTGCCCTTCCTGGGAAGCGTCCCTAACAGCTCGCCGAGGTCATTGCCCTGGAGGCGCCTCAGACCCCCGAATAGTGCCTGCTCCCCAGCCTGCTGCCCCTTGGAGGGTCCTGCCCTCCTGGCCCCCTTTGTCTCCGCTCACTGGGATTCCCTCCCATGCACACATGGGCTGTAGCCAGATGTCTCCTTGATGCAAACCTTGGAAAATGTGCCATGTGTCTGTGACTGCCAACAAAAATGCTTAATCAGTTGCTGCGGTTCTTCCATCTATCCCTCTGCTTTCGTTTTATTGGCTTTGCAGAATTTATCACCCAGTGTTAATTTGGCATTCCCTTCCTGTCACTGCCGAAGACGAGCCACCTGAAACAGACAAGCGACAGTGCAGAGGAATGGCGGCCTCAGATCCCCCCCTTCGCCCCCCCCCCATGCCACGGAAGAGTCTGGGCTTCCCACAGGCTCAGCAGGGAGAGCTGGGGGCTGGCGGAGGATGACTGTGACCTTGGACCTGGTTAGAGATGGTGAGGGTGGGGGTGGAGCTGTAAGGTGGGAGTAACAGAGGAGTAACAGAGGAGTAACGGGGTAACAGGAGTAACAGAGGGGTAACAGAGGAGTAACAGAGAGATAATAGAGGCGTAACAGGAAAGTAACCAGGGAGACCTGCCTCCCCCAGTACACCCAGCCCAGCGTGAGCAGAGGGGCTGGTACCCAGTGATCTCGTGAGGAGGCAGCCCAGCTAGCAAGCCGGGGTTTCCACGGACCTCCCAGGAGAACCTAGCATCCGAAGAGGTTAGAACAGTCCCATAGAGGCCCCCTCCCCCTGCTCCCCGGAGGGCTGGAAATGTGCAAAGGTGTCTGTGCTTCTCACAATGACTGGGGCACAATGACTGGGGCACGGTGACTCCCTCTTTCTAGTGGGAAGGGCCAGGGCAGCCAAACATCCCTCAGCCACAGAGCAGGCCCTGCGTTATTTGCCTGCTGAAAATGCCAGCAGTGTCCCTTTAAAACCACATGGACGAGGACGGCAGCCCAGGGTCACACAGCCAGTTCCCACCAAAAGCGGCCCAAGGCTCTGGACTCTTCCTCTGGTCCGTCACCACTGCATCCTCCCCATGGCCCTAGTGCCGGCAGGTGGGGAGCAGACCAAGTATCTGGGGGAAGGGCCTGGACCAGCAACTGAGAAAGAAAAAGCCCAGCCCTGGAATACCTCTGACTACAAACCCAGCACAACTGGCACGCCGCCTCACCTAGGGAGAAGCGAATGCCACCCCTTCGGGGCTGGCCTTTCTTCCTCTGGGAAATGGCTGCAGGCCAAGGGTGGGGGTCAGTCCGAGCCAGATGACTTAACATGGGTGTGGTGTCACAGGCAAATTCCAAGAAAGTCCAACCCAAAGGACTCCTGATGCCAGGCAGCCTTTCACCTTGTGCTGAGCGATATTCCACCCCTTGTCCCAGCTGAGCTTTAGGACAGCCCCTGAATTGGGCGGGACACTTTGTGAGTTAGGAAACTGAGGCCTATAGGAGGAGCAGAAACCGGCCAGGCCTGCAGGTGGGACAGATGCAGGCCTCGGGGTGGGTGTGCAGTGGGCCAGCCCATCCTTGCCCATCTCAGAGCTCTGAGGGCGGCTCCAGGGAAGATGCCCTGGAGGACAGAGCTAGGCCCACAGAAGAGAAGTGCAGGGCTGGTTTGGCCTCAGTTTGAGGACATCTATTCAAATAGGCCGAGCTATTCACCAGTGAGGCAGGTGAGAGCAGGCGCCCCGCACCCAGTCAGGCTGTGTGGGTGCCCGACAGGGGCCCGAGGTGCAAATGGGTGCCTGGGAGGCTTCTGGGTCCTGCCGTGCTAGGTCAGGCAGGGTCATCCCACTTCCATGGGGCCCTGCAGCACCGAGATGGGGCAGAGCCTTTGGAATCCAGATGGAGAATTACGCTAACGGTGTTTCCAAAGTGCCCCCCTGCCCTTGTCTGAGACCAGGCCCAGCAGCCACTTGCCACCAGGGAGGCCAGCAACTTCTCTTCCTGAGACTGCAGGAGGCCTTGGGGCCCAGCCAGGCTGGGCTACCCTGCAGCAGGGCCTTAGTACAGGTCATGGGGTGTCGGCCCCATCCCCTAATTGGGGTGGAGATGCAGAGAGGCCCTGCTCTTCCTGGGAGAGGAGAAAGCCAACCCACAGCCGGCCTTCTAGACAGGAGCCTCAAGGCAGCGGCTGCAGCTGCTGCGTCCTCTTCCTCGTCCTCCTCCTGTTTATTATTATTAGGATTCAGTTGAGGTGACATTTACATAACAAAACATTTTAAAGGTTCAGTGGCCTTTAGCACACACACAGTGTTGTGTGACCATCACCCCTTCCTAGTTCCAAAGCATTTTCATCACCCCCAAAGGAGACTCTGTCCCCATTAAGTGGCCACTCCCCCATCCCCCCTTTTCCCCAGCCACTGCCAACCACTAACCTGCTTTCTGTTTCTATGAACTTAACTCTTCTGCATATTTCATATAACTGGAATTGTATGATGTATGACTTTTTTTTTTCTTTTTTTTGGTGGTACGTGGGCCTCTCACCGCTGTGGCCTCTCCCGTTGCGGAGCACAGGCTCCGGACGCGCAGGCTCAGCGGCCACAGCTCACATGCCCAGCCGCTCCACGGCACGTGGGATCCTCCCGGACCGGGGCACGAACTCATGTCCCCTGCATAGGCAGGCAGACTCCCAACCACTGCACCACCAGGGAAGCCCGATGTATGACCTTTTGTGTCTGGCCCTTTCATGCAGCACAGTTTCAAGTTCATCCACGTTGTAGCATGCATCAGTGCCTTGTTCCTTTTGATGTCTCGATACTGTTCCATTGTATGGATAGACCACATTTTGTGTATCCACCTGTCAGTTGATCAAGGTTTCCTTTAACATCAGCTATTAGGGCCACCTCGTTCTCCCCGGCACTGTCTCTTAAAGTTGTCGTCGGCTGCGCTGGGTCTCGAGGGAGTCTGGCCTGCTGGGTTACCTGTGCTGTGTGCCAAGCGAGGGCCGTTGCCAAACTAAACTGAGTCAGGACCTCCCTCATCTGTGCACATCAGCAGCCACCCCAAGATTCTGGATCTGTGAGGGGTCCCTCTCCTGCCTGCTCCCTCCTCCCAGGGGGGCCCTGGTGAGCCTCAGTCATCAGATGGAAGGCAAGAGGGTTGTGCTTCTCTTTTTTTAAATTTATTTTTTATTTTATGTTGGAGTATAGTTGATTAACAATGTTGTGGTAGTTTCAGGTGTACTGCAAAGTGATTCAGGTATACATATACATGTATCTATTCTTTTTCAAATTCTTTTACCATTTAGGTTGTTACATAATATTGAGCAGAGTTCCCCGTGCTATACAGTAGGTCCTTGTTGGTTATCCATTTTAAGCATAGCAGTGTGTACATGTCAATCCCAAACTCCCTAACTGTCCCTTCCCCCCGGTAACCATAAATTCCGTTCTCTAAGTCTGTGAGTCTGTTTCTGTTTTGTAAATAAGTTCACTTGTATCATATAAGCAATATCATATGATATTTCTCTTTCTCTATCTCACTTACTTTACTCAGTATGACAGTTTCTAGGTCCATCCATGTTGCTGCAAAATAGCATTATTTCATTCTTTTTAACGGCCGAGTAATAGTCCATTGTATATATGTACCACATCTTCTTTATCCATTCATCTGCTGATGGAATTTAGGTTGCTTCCATGTCTTGGCTATTGTAAACAGTGCTGCAAAGAACTTTGTGGTGCTGTATCCTTTCAGACCATGTTTTTCTCCAGATATATATCCAGTAGTGGGATTGCTGGGTCGTATGGTAGTTCTGTTTTTAGTTTTTTAAGGAACGTCCATACTGTTCTCCATAGTGGCTGTATCAATTTACATTCCCACCAACAGTGCAAGAGGGTTCCCTTTTCTCCACACCCTCGCCAGCATTTATTGTTTGTAGATTTTTTGATGATGGCCATTCTGACTGGTGTGAGGTGATACCTCATTGTAGTTTTGATTTGAATTTCTCTAATGATTAGTGATGTTGAGCATCCTTTCATGTGTTTGTTGGCAATCTGTATATCTTCTTTGGAGAAATGTCTATTTAGGTCTTCTGCCCATTTTTGAATTGGGTTGTTTGTTTTCTTGATATTGAGCTGCATGAGCTGCTTGTAAATTTTGGAGATGAATCCTTTGTAAGACGGCGAACTTAATCGATGAATGTTTTGTGTGTTCTGACTGCTCCACCCACCAGCTGTTCCCCAGTCTCTCTCCCTTCCCTCAGCCTCTCTATTCACTGAGACACAGTATTGAAATCAGGCCAGTTAATAACTCTGTAACGGCCTCTAAGTGTTCAAGTGACAAGAAGAGTCACACATCTCTCACTTTAAATCAAAAGCTAGAAATGGTGAAGCTTAGTGAGGAAGGCATGTCAGAAGCAGAGACAGACCAGAAACTAGTCCTCCTGCGTGAAACAGTTAGCCAAGTTGCGAATACAAAGGAAACTTTCGTGAAGGAAATTAAAAGTGCTACTCCAGTGAACACACGAAGGCTGAGAAAGGGAAATAGCTTTACTGCTGCTATGGAGAAAGTTGTAGTGGTCTGGATAGAAGATCAAACCAGCCACAACATTCCCTTAAGTCAAAGCCTACTCCAAAGCAAGGCCCTAATTCTGTGAAGGCTGAGAGACGCGAGGAAGCTGCAGAAGAAAAGTTGGAAGCTAGCAGAGTTTGGTTCATGAGGTTGATGGAAAGACGCCATCTCCATTACCTAAAAGTACCTGGTGGAGCAGCAAGTACTGATGTAGAAGCGGCAGTGAGTTATCCAGAAGATCTAGCTAAGATCATGAATGAAGGTGGCTACACTAAACAAAGGACTTTCAATGTAGACGAAACAGGCTTCTACTGGAAGAAGATGCCATCTAGAACTTTCATAGCAAGAGAGGAAAAGTCAGTGCTGGCTTCAAAGCTTCAAAGGACAGGCTGACTCTCTTGTTAGGGACTTAGGCAGCTGGTGACTTTAAGCTGAAGCCAATCCTCATTTACCATTCTGGAAATCCTAGGGCCCTTAAGAATCATGCTAAGTCTACTCTGCCTGTGCTGTAAAATGGAACAACAAAGCCTGGATGGCAGCACATCTCTTTACAGTAGGGTTTACTGGATATTTTAAGCCCACTGTTGATACCTACTTTCTTTCCACATATTAGTGCTCACTGGCAATGTGCCTGGTCACCCAGGAGCTCTGATGGAGATGTACAAGGAGATTCATGTTGTTTTCATGCCTGCTAACATCTATTCTGCAGCCCATGGATCAAGGAGTAATTTTGACTTTTTGGTCTTATTCTTTGAGAAATACATTTTGTAAGGCTCTAGCTGCTACAGATAGTGATTCCTCTGATGGATTTGGGCAAAATAAATTGAAAACCTTCTGGAAAGGATTCACTACTCTGGATGCCATTGGGAACATTCATGATTCATGGGAAGAAGTCAAAATAGCAGCATTAATGGGAGTTTGGAAGAGGTTGACGCCAGCCCTCATGGATGACTTTGAGGGGTTCAAGACTTCAGTGGAAGAAATAACTGCAGATGTGGTAGAAGTAGCAAGAGAGCTAGACTTAGAAGTGGAGCCTGAAGATGTGACTGAATTACTGCAGTCTCATGATGAAACTTTAATAGGTGAGGAGTTGCTTCTTATGGGTGGGCAAAGAAAGTGGTTTCCTGAGATGGAATCTACTGCTGGTGAAGATTGCTGAAACGACCACAAAGGATTTAGAATATTGCATAAACTTAGTTGATGAAGCAGCAGCAGGGTTTGAGAGGATTGACTCCAATTTTGAAAGAAGTTCTACTATGGTAAAATGCAATCAGACAGCATTGCCTGCCGCAGAGGAATCATTCATGAAAGGAAGAGTCAATCCAAGCAGCGAACTTCTTGTTATCTTATTTTAAGAAATCACCACAGTCACCCAACCTTCAGCAAACACCGCCCTGATCAGTCAGCAGCCATCAACATCGAGGCAAGATCCTCCACAGCGAAAAGATTACAGCTTGCTCAAGACTCAGATGGTTAGCATTTTTTAGCAATAAGTATGTTTTAACCAAGGTATGTACGTTATTTCTTTAGACATAATGCTATTGCACACTTAATAGACTACAGTGTAGTGTAAACATAACTTTTATATGCACTGGAAATCAAAAAATTCCTGACTTGCTTTATTGCAATATTCACTTTTAAAAATATATTTTTAATTTATTGAAGTATAGTTGATTTACAGTGTTTTGTTAATTTCTGCTATACAGCAAAGTGATTCAGTTATACATATAGATATACTTTTTAATATTCTTTTCCATTATGGTTTATCATAGGAATTTTTTTTTTTTTTCGGTTCGCGGGCCTCTCACTGTTGTGACCTCTCCCGTTGCGGAGCGCAGGCTCCGGACGCACAGGCTCAGCGGCCATGGCTCACGGGCCCAGCCGCTCCGCGGCATGTGGGATCTTCCCGGACCGGGGCACGAACCCGTGTCCCCTGCATCGGCAGGCGGACTCCCAACCACTGCGCCACCAGGGAAGCCCCAATCATAGGATTTTTTTAAATAAATTTATTTATTTACTTGTCTATTTTTGGCTGTGTTGGGTCTTCGTTGCTGTGCGTGGGCTTTCTCTAGTTGCGGCGAGCGGGGGCTACTCTTCGTTGTGGTGCACGGGCTTCTCGTTGCAGTGGCTTCTCTTGCTGTGGAGCACAGGCTCTAGGCACGCAGGCTCTGTAGTTGTGGCCCACGGGCTCTGGAGCACAGGCTCAGTAGTTGTGGTGCACGGGCTTAGTTGCTCTGCGGCATGTGGGATCTTCCCAGACCAGGGCTCGAACCCGGATCCCCTGCATTGGCAGGCGGATTCTCAACCACTGCACCACCAGGGAAGTCCCCTATCATAGGATATTGAATATAGTTCCCTGTGCTATACAATAGGACCTTGTTGTTAATCCATCCTATATATAATAGTTTGCATCTGCTAATCCCAATCTCCCAATCCTTCCCTCCCCACCCATCTCCCCCTTGGCAACCACAAGTCTGTTCTCTATGTCTGTGAATCTGTTTCTGTTTCCTAGATATGTTCATTTATGTTGTATTTTAGATTCCACATATAAGTGATATCATATGGTATTAGTCCTTCTCTTTCTGACTTCGCTTAGTATGATAATCTCTAGGTCCATCCATGTTGCTGAAAATGGCATTATTTCATTTTTTTTTTGGCCGAGTAATATTCCACTGTGTACATGTACCACATCTTCTTCATCCATTCACCTGTTGATGGACATTTAGGTTGCTTCCATGTCTTGGCTGTTGTGAATAGTGCTGCTATGAACATAGGGGTGCATGTGTCTTTTCGCATTATAGTTTTGTCTGGATACATGCCCAGGAGTGGGATTGCTTGATCATATGGCAACTCTATTTTTAGTTTTCTGAGGAGCTACCATACTCAATATTCGCTTTATTGAGGTGGTCTGGAACTGAACCTGCAATATCTCCAAGGTGTGCCTGTATAGTCTTCTGTCTCCCCCATCACCTGGTGTAGGGCTGGGCATCTGACACCCACCAATGAAGGCATGAATAAATTAAACATGTGAGAAATTCTTTTTCAAAATCTTGTTTTCATTTGCCATGACCTTGACAATGATCTTAGGGAGCATGAAAGTTGGATATAGAGATGAATTTTCTAAACAAGTTGGAATGTACTGCTTTAGACAATGTCAAGCTCACCGCTGGTGGAAGTCTGCAAGCTCAGGCTAGATGACCAGCTCATTGGGCTACCAGACAAGGGATGAAAAATCATTGGAAGGTGGTTGGGCCATGCAACGTAACCTTTAAGGTCCTCCCTCCAGCTCTGAGATTGTAGAAATAATCCCAGGTCCAGAACATTCCACTTAACACCACATTCTCAGCAACAACTGATCCATGCAAGTGGGGAGAGCTGGGCTAATACTTCTACCTCCTGGAGGAGGGACCTAGTAGGGAAGAAGCACATTCTCAGTGACCCTTGGCCTCAGACACAGACCAAGACCTCATGCCGGGCTGTCAGGGTGACATTCAGAAGGAGCTGAGAGGCCACCACACGGACAACCCAAAGTTTGGGTCCCTGGTGACTCCTCTGGATAAGCACAAGGTTCCGTCTCATCACCCTGATGTATAACAATAATCCTCATGTTTACAAAGATAATTCCACCCATTGTAGAAAATACAGACAAGACAAAACGAGAAAAACCAAATCGCCCACAGACAACCACTATTCACTTGGTTTACGTCGACAGTGACCAAGTCACTGGACATTCTCATCGCCCACAGACAACCACTATTAACTTGGTTTACGCCCAGTGAGCCTCTTTCAATGCCCAAGTGTGTACGTACACACTTTTTCCTTAAGAAAAACGGGGTTATAGTGGACCTGGTATTCTGGAACGCACTTTTTGTCTGTGAATATTTTGTAAATGTCTTTTCATGTACATATTTTTACAACCACGTGCTTGGGATTCTACCTGGTGTTTTTTTTTTTTTTTTTTAATTAGCAAATAGTTGAAACACATCAAAAACATAGTGAACCATTTAATGCACACATGTGTTCCCACCATCCAGCTTTGTCAAATCCTAACATTTTGGCAATCCCCTGCCATACAGTGGCTGCAGCCATTGTACGATGTCCCCAGATTAACCCTCATCTTGGACTTGTGGGATTTCTCCCCGTTTTCTGCTGTTATAAACAGCAACAGCCCTGCAGACTCACCCCATCTCAGCGTGACTCAGTTTGGGTTTAAGAGCAGTGGCCCTTGAGCCCGTGTGACGCCGCCCCCTGCTCCTCTCCTGCCCAGAGTCCTCCCTTCCGCCCTCGCCTCACACCACTTCTGGCTGTTTCTGGCTGTCGTGGCGTGTCCTCCCACCCAGGCGGCAGTTCATTCATGTGGGCCAGTGGCATAGAGGGAAGGCCAGGCCCAGGCTCTGAGCCTCCTGGTTCAGCCTCCTGCCAGCTGTCTGGTCCTGGGGAGGTCACTTAGCTTGTCTGAGCATCAGCCTTCCTTGTCTGTAAGAGGAGGTTAAAAATATCCATCTTAGAGGGATTTTGTGAGAAACGAAATAATGTGTATAAAGTCCCTCTATTAGTCTAGGTTTTCCAGAGAAACAAAACCAACAAATATAACCTAGATGTGTATATTTATGTAATAAGAGAGATTTACAGCTTCTTGGTTCACGTGGTGACAGAGGTCAAGAAATGCCCCAGATCTGTAGGGGGCAAAAGCTGGAGGCCCAGGAGAGCTGATGATGCGCATCTCAGTGCACGTCGGAATCTGCAATGTCCCAATTCAAAGACAGTCAAGCAGAGAGAGCAAATCCTTCCTCCCTCTGCCTTTTGGTTTTATCAGGTGGATTGGATAGGATGAGGCCCGTTCACGTTGGGGAGGGCAATCAGCTTTTACTCATTCTTCCAGTTCAAATGCTAATCTCATCCGAAACATCCTCCCAGCCACACCCCAAATGAGGTCTGGCCAGGTATCTGGGCACCCTGCGGCCCAGCCAAGTTGACACGTAAAATTAACCTCCTAGCTCCTAATACAGAGCCTGGCACAGAGGAAGGACTTGATAAATGGAAGCTCTTGCTAATTTATTCATTCAGCCCACATTTTTGAGTGACTCCTTGCCAGGTGCTGTAGGTGGTACTGGGCGTGAGGATTCTGCCCTGATCATCAAGGTGCAGGCCCAGCTCAGGTGTTTGCGGTCTACTGGGAAGCCGCCAAGGGGACGTGTGTAATGAGAGAACCGGAAATGGAGCTTAAGTCTCCTGCTGCAGTCAGTAGGAGACCTCAGAGGGAAAGCAGGCTGCTTGCGGATGTGTGAGGTGCTAAGTGCACGGTGGGGATAGAGGACCTTCAGGCAGCAGTCACAGAGCAGACAAGGGACAGCGTGAGCGACCACAGCGTGCCTGGTTGTTGACTACAGCAGGGAATGGTGAGAGATGTCCTGGGGACCAGGCCAGGTCATGAAATGCCCTCCATGTCTTGCTCAGGAGTGGGGGTCTTGTTTTGAAGGCAGTGGGGAGGAGGCTCCAGGCGGGAGAAGCGGGTGATGAAGTTGGACTTTTAGAGGAATCCCTCTGGCAGCTGGTAAGCAGCAGCGGTCGGAGGTGGGGGGAGACTGGAATTTGGAGACTATTTAGAAGGTGCCATTTAGCTGTAAGAGGTTAAAGGTTTGACCCAGAGCAGTGGAAGTGGGACGGAGGAAGGGACAAGCTGGACAGAGTTGGAGGAGCTAAACTCTGCAGGACTTGGGGACCGGCCATCCTGGGGGAGGGGGCACGTGCGAGCAAGAGTGAGGGTGAGCACGACTTCCGGGGGAGGCTGGCCTCCTAAGAGGGGGTGGGGATGCCCTGTGCTAAGCCTGGGAACTGCTGCAGGAGGAGGTCTCAGCTGGAGTCGTGGACTGGGTGGGGCTTCAGGGTGTTGGGTGCGAGTTGAAGCCAAGGGTGCAATTGTCCGGGGATAAGGGAGCGTGAGAGGAGAAGAAATGGAGCCCCAGGAAACAATTTTGGGATGGAAAGCTGACTGAGAAGGTGTAGCCAGGGAGGTGGGAGGAGAACCCAGAGGGTGTGGGATCCTGGAAGCAAAAGGAGGCCTTCTAGAACAAGGAAGCCGGCAGCACACCTGAAGCTGCTGAGGGGTCATTGGTAACCAGGGGCGAGCAGTTTTCCTGGAATGTTGGGTGCTGGCATCAGACTGCAGTGGGTTTAGTGGAGGCATCTCTTCAGAAACTTGGGAGAACATGGGGTCAGTGAGAGATGTTTCAGGGTGGAGGAAGTGGAGATGTTCATATGCCCAGAGGGAGTTCTGGGACAGACCTTGCACATCACGTGGGTTCCAGTTTCTCCCTTCGTCACCCAAGCCTAGCACGGTGCCCCCTGCACGGTGAGCACACAGCCAGGGCATGTCAGTGCTTAATTCACTGCCGTTTGGTCATGTTGTCACCACTGTGCTCTACCCTGTGGGTCTTGAACCCATTCTTTTAAGGTAGCCGGGAACCTTCTGCCAAAATGAACCCAGCATGGCGGGAGACAGTGCAGCCAGTGTGCCTGGGAGCCCAGGTCCCTGGAGATATCAGCTGCTGCCTCTTGGAAGGGAGTCATCCTTAGACCCCTAGGGAGGAGGCAGTCTCCATTCACCATCCTCTTCCGCACAGATTTGGAAGACTTGAGGGTGAAGGAGGGAAGGGGTGGCTGCGGGCTCTACTCCTGTTTTATCAACGCCTAACCCCAGGGGGCACCCTGGTGCTGCCTGCAATCACCCCTCAACCTGTGCATGTCATCTAGCAAACCTTTCTTTTGCAAACCAGTTCAAGACTGCTTTTAGCCCCCACAAACGTTCCTCACATTTCCTAAGTTCTCCTTGTAGCTGGATCCCGGACTCCATGTCTTCCTTTTGCTTCTCTAGTTTAACCGGGGGCTTGCAGAGGAGGGAGCCTGTAGCCGTCTTGGCAGCAAAAACTTGCCCAAGGGTACATCTGCTTCTTGAGGAAGTACCAGGGGTCAGCCCCCAGCGGCCTGCTGCCCATCGTGTGTCTTCCTCAGGCCAGGCTGTTCCCCTAAGCCGTGCAGCACCCCGCTCCCCAACGCCACCGGCTGCAGCCTTCCAGGGGCACAAGCTCAGGGCGAGATGTGTGCTGCTCCGTTTTCCCCGGCCGGTGGGCCCGGCTTTGGGGATGGCTCTGCAGGGAGCAAGGGTGCCAGCCCCCACTCTGCTCAGCAGGCAGTGAGCCAGGGGATCTCCTTCTGCTTGGGGAAGGGGTGCCTTTGAAAAATTTGCTCAAAGGCGTCTGATAGACGAGCAGGTGTTTCTGCCTGCATCTCCCAGGGTTCCTAAACCCTAGGAAATTCATCAGGCCTCATCCCAGGGAAAGAGGCCGATTCCCCTAAGGGGAGGGGCTCAGGCCTCAGGCGGCAGGAGGCCAGGAGTCCTTGCTGCCACCTGAGCGAGGCAGGGCCTGGAGCAGATGCAGAGGGTCAGGACTTCCCATCCTCCCCTCGTGCTGCCTGAAGCCTGAGCCCCTTCCCTTGGGAGAAATGAGGGGAGTCCCTCCTGAGAGCGGGGCTTGCTGAGGGAAAAGATGAGGCCTCTGGGGTGGGAAGGAAGAGGGGCCTGGGGACCAGAAGGTTTACCTGCCCCTCTCAGCCTCAGTTTGTGCATCTGTAAAATGGCACGAGAGCTTGGATTATAGTAAATAATAAATGGTACTATCCTGGAGATTTTGCCAAGACTCTGGCCTATCTTGATTGTCAGAGCATCCTCATCTCTGGAAGGTGAGACTGGAATGAAGGAGGCTGAAAACCCTTTGTCCCAGGTGGGACAGAGGCAGCTGGAGCTGAGGGTCCAGGTCCCTCAGTCCCACCCCCCTCAAAGCCCTTTGCAAATCTTAGGGGCAGGATTTCAAGGCCGCGGGCCCTGGGGTGGGGGTGGGTGATAAAAATAACCCCTCCTTAGTGTCCTCCTGCAGTTCTGTCAACAAAGCTCTTTCCAACGGAGCTTTGTAGCAGCTGGCTAGCTGAGGCAGGCAGCACGGGGTCACTAGTTCTGCCTTCCTGCAGGCTGACTGAGGGCTTCGGCCGAGGTCCCATGGTTAGTAAGGGATAGTCAGAGCCCAAAAGGGGGACCTGACCTTTGACTCCTGATCTAACTCTCTTTCTCCTTCTTGCATCTGGGCATGTGGTCTCCCTGGGTTTACCCAGGGCATTGTCACCTTACACATCCCTGCCGTTCTGTTGGGTACTCCAGGGGAGTTTGTTAAAAAAAGGGCATATTTCTGGGCCCTGCACCCAGAGATCCTGACATCCTGGATCTTCATGAGAGCCCAGGAATCTCCATTTTAAACAAAATCCCCAGATGTTGCTAAAGCAGGGGGTCCTTGCCTGCACATGGAGACACACAGGCCAACAATGGGTTAGTCAGTCTGGGTGAGACCCGTGCTGGGGGCCGTGACGCGGCAGGGCAGCATGGCCAGGTCCCTACCTCCACGGACAGCAAAGGATGCTGCAGGGGAAAAAACCCTGGGTGGAGTGTTTCAGAGCTGGGTTCTCATTCCACCTTTGACCCTGACTCGGAACAGCCAGTTCCAGGCCATTTCCCATCTACAGCGGGAGGCTGGCCCGGGAGCTGTTTCCCAAGCCATCTCCACAGCTGCCTTTTGGCTGTTCTGTTTCCATGGGCTGGGCTAGGAAGGAAAGTCTCCCTCACAGGGTGGGTCCCCTGTGGATGGGCCAGCAAGGAGGGAAGGCAAATAGGTGGCCAGTACTCCCGCTGTTCCACTTGCCTACCTGGTACCACCTTGACCCATAAGCCCACGCAACCTCCATCCCTTCCTAGAGCACAGAGGCCCCGCCGGTGCTGTCTGCCGTCTGCTCCTCCCCTCTCTGGGGTTCCTGCTGAGTTTCAGCCTGGCCAGCTCCCTTCCTCATACCCACACTGACTTTTTAGTAAATGCTGCTTTGTTTATAAAGCAGGATGATTCCTTTTAAATGAGGTAACCTAGAGGAGTCAAATTCATAGAGATGGAAAGTAGATGGTGGTTGCCAGGGGCTGTGAGAAGGGGGAGTTGATGGTTAATGGGCACAGAGTTTCAGTTTGCGGTGATGAAAAAGTTCTGGAGGTGGATGGTTGTGATAATTGCACAACAGCGTGAATGTGCGTAATGCCGCGGTTCACTTTTAGAAATGGTTAAGATGATATAATTCATGTTTGTATATTTGACCACAATTTCCAAAGACGAAGCAATAGCGGGGCGGGGAGAAGGGGGTATCCCATCCGGACCAGGCCCTGTTCCTCTCTGTGCTAGCCTGGACTTTTTGCTGTGGGAGCCCCAGAATTGGGATTTTGAGGTGGATGTGGCTGGTGTATCATTTCAGAGGAGACAAATACTGAGTTTCAAAGTCAGCGCAGTTCGAGGGAGTGAACAGCAGCAAAAGAAACGAGGACAGTATCTGGCGTTCTTAGGCAGCTTGAGTACATTACACAGAGTCAAACACCTCTGGGTCCAAAGGCCGACTCACCTCCCAAGGCCTGAGTGACCTTGGGCAGCTTCCTTAACCTCTCTGAGCTTCAGCTTCCCCTTCAGTAAAATGAGAATCATGTGTGAGGAGGGTTGGCCCAGGATCTGCAACCTACTGATATGTACCAGATGGCAAATGTTAGTCTCATAATGAATTGGAAGATTGGTATCTTCTAACTCATCTCTCTAGCAGAAGGGGAAACTGAGGCCCAGAGAGGTTATTTGACTTGCCCAAGGCCACACAACCAGCCGATTACTGAGCTGTGACCTCAAGATATTGGACTCCAACCCAGATCTCTCTGCACCCACTCGAAGCTATGGTGCAGTTAAGCGAGAGATTGGGAAGCCACGTGGAATGGGCATCAGGCTGCCACATGTCCCTGTGTGTTATCAAACATGGTGACAGAGCTGGCCGCCACCAGCGTCCCTCCTTCTCATCTCTTCAGGATAGTCCTTTATGGGGAAGAGGTAAATTTTAGCAGCCAAGCCTTTTTGTGGCTTAAGTGTGGGTAGAGATCCCTAGGCTTTCTACAGCTTTGCCACATTCAGATGGCTGGCCTTGTACTATAGGCATGTGGGAGCAGGGACCTCACCTGGTGTGAATTACTGTGAACTTCTCATCTTGGTTCAAGGAAGGGCCTACGACAATTGTACCAGGGTCATATGAGACCAGCTTTTAAGTATCTTCTTTGGAGAAAGATGTACTTTTGGTGAGGAAACCGCCACAGAAGGCGGAGGCATTGGAGTGAGTTCCTGAGGGCTTTAAGGAATCAGACATGCATGCATTTGTTCATTCATTCACAACTTGTAATTGCTCAGTGTCACTCTATGCCAGGGATTAGGGGTAAAGGAGAGAAATCAGACAGTGTCTCCTGAGCCTGAATTGGGGGATCAGGCAGATAGTCACCACAGAGTAAGATCAAGTCCAAGGGAGGGAGGGTGGTGATTGATGGTCCAAGGCCTATAGGAACACCCAGGAAGGAGGCACCGAGCCTGGGGAGGGTAGAAAAGCTTCATGAAGGTGACATTTGAGCCGTGGCCAGAAGGAGAAGGCCTTTCCAAGAAGAGGAAGGGGAAAAGGCCCTGCTGGTTAGCACACAGGCCAAGATGCTATAACAAGAAAACCAAAAACACATGGACTTAATTAAACAAGGTGGGGTCAGCAGTTAAGGCTTACGTGGTGGCTTGGGGCTGGTGGGGGCCCAGCATGCTTGTTGCCAGCCCTCCCTAACTGAAGACACCTCCCCACCACACCTACACACCCACATTCTAGTCTTTGGGAAGAGGGAAATAGGAGGACGAGCCTAATCCCTTAAAGGTTGCAACCAGGAGGTGGTACATAGAGCTTCTCTCCTTATAAGCCATTGGCCAGAACTTGGTCACATGGCCACTACAGATGCAAGGAAGGCTGGGAAATGTAGTCTTTATCTGGGTGGCCATGCTGAAATTCCAATTATTGTATAAGGAGAGAAGAGAGATTGGGGGTCGGGGGGAAGTCAATGGGGGAGTCAAAGCCACATGCAAAGACAAGGCAAAGGAGAAAGAGCTTGCATGTTTATTGATTTGCAAGTGGTTTGTGACATGACAGGAGTGCAACAGATGACTGGAGAAGGAGGCAGGGTCCTGCGTATCATTCCAAGGATTCAGAGTGTATGTGTGTGTAATGGGAGCATTGAAGGTGCTTAGCCAGGGGCTGGCACAGGCGGTGACGCAGACCTGAGCTAGGGCACTCAAAGCGGGGGTGGAGAGAGCGCGTGGGCTGAGAAGCACTTAGGGGATGGTGAAGACTTCTCCCATTATTGAACAGGAAGCAGAGCCCTTGATTCCGAGCTCTGGAATCCTCTCCGCCGGGAGGAGGGGGGAGGGAGAACAATAACCATAACCTCTTTTCTCACTTCCTCTCAGACTGTTCTTCGGATAGTGGTGCTCGGGAT
Source organism: Orcinus orca (assembly GCF_937001465.1). NCBI lineage: Eukaryota > Metazoa > Chordata > Mammalia > Artiodactyla > Delphinidae > Orcinus > Orcinus orca. The sequence goes on from NC_064560.1 coordinate 82,662,951, forward strand.
CTGGGATTACATTGAAAACAAAATAGAGGTAAAGACCAATGTCCATCTGCACCCCCCAAGCCAACCATCCTGGAAGCCAGGAAATGTCACTGTCTCATCCATCCCAGGGTGGGAGCCATCAACAAAGGCCATCTCCTTCCCACACTGGACACAGGAGTCTGTTCAGCTGTGCCTTTGGGTGGGTGGGGAGGGGGGTGAACTGAGAAAGTTTCCAGCAAAGGAATGGTCTAAAAAATCTCCTTGACTTTCTGCAAAATTTAAAAAGTTATTCTTTTTTTTTTTAACATCTTTATTGGAGTATAATTGCTTTACAATGGTGTGTTAGTTTCTGCTGTATAACAAAGTGAATCAGCTACACATATACATATATCCCCATATCCCCTCCCTCTTGTGTCTCCCTCCCACCCTCCCTATCCCACCCCTCTAGGTGGTCACAAAGCACCGAGCTGATCTCCCTGTGCTATGCGGCTGCTTCCCACTAGCTATCGGTTTTACATTTGGTGGTGTCTATATGTCCATGCCATAAAAAGTTATTCTTGAATCATTTTGGAAAGCTTTTGAAATGTGTTTTAAAACAAATCCACTCTAAAATGGCCCCATGATCAGAGAGCTGAGTGGGGGAACCATAAATGTGTTTCTCAGCCTGGGTTTCTGCAGAGCAAACCGGTTGCTTTGTTTTGTATAAAGGCAGGTGGCGTGTGGTGGGTGGAGATGAGGTGCGGGGGAGGCTGGCTGACCCCCAGAGTTTGGTGTGCACAGGACAAGGCAAGGCTGTCAGTGTCTGCTGCCCATTCCTTCCTCACCACCCCATTCCTCACCACACACACTTTTTAGCCTCTTTGGGCCAAATGCTGGGAGCAGACATAGGGGCCTGGCCTGTGGAAGTCTCAGACCAGGCCAGGTTGGAACAGGCAGATGGAAGGTCAAGGCCCAGAGCTGAAGCGCAGGCTGGGTCCCCTTCTCTCCGAGCTTTGCCTCCATGCAGGGTTAGAGACTCAGCAGCAGCACCAGATGCAGATGAGATGTGGGCTCTAGGCTGTTGCTTCCCAGGGGTAAGGGGCCTGCCTTCAGCCTCCACTGCCAGTGAGGGATTCAGTGAGGCCAGCGCAGGAAACCTGCGACACGGGATGCAAACCCCACCCCGAGAAGGGACAAGATGCCGGAGACGTATGCTCGCAAAAGAAGCTTGGAACAGCCCAAGGCCATCCGAACCAAGGCTGGCGATGGGCTGAGGTCACTTGGAGGAGAGAGAGGGCTCAGGGGCACGTCTGGGGTGGGAGGTCCCTAAAGACTAAGGAGGGTCACGAGAGGCAGCCAGGGATGGGGGTGAACTTCTGAGGGGGGTGCAGGGGATCACTGGCCAGCACCAGCTGCTTTGCCTGACCTGGTCTCTGGTTCCAGGACATTCAGGAAGTTGGCCCAGGGCACTGAAATCCACCTCCTCTCACAGGTGTTTGATGGGGCTGTGATCATCCTGTCCTTGGCCCCGATGGTGGCGTCCACTGTGGCTAACGGGCCCAGGAGCCCCTGGGATGCCATCAGCCTCATCATCATGCTCCGGATCTGGCGGGTGAAGAGGGTCATCGATGGTGAGTGGCCCGAAAGGGGTGAGTTCGAGGCAGGAAGGATGGTCTCTGGGGTCTCTCATCCCATTATCGGGGTGCCCTCTCCCTGGTCCCCAGCCCCATGTCCCATCCTGTGAACACTGTGGGGTTTGACATCTTGCCAGGGAGCCCCTAATCCAGAGTCCTCATCAAACTGAGATGTGATCAGGTCCAGCTTTGTAAGGCCCACGCAGGAAAGGCACTGGGAGATCATCTAGTCCATTCCTCTCATTTCACAGATGGGGAAACTGAAGCCAAGAGGGATGAGGGTTACACAGGAAACCAGCTCTGAGTCAGCAGTGAAGCCAAGGACCCCTGACGCCCACCAGTGTTTCCTTAGCTGTTCAGCTTCCCCCATCTGCACAGGCTCTGCTCTTGGCTCTGTCCCTGAGGGGCTGCCACTGGCTGGGAGCTCATGGGGCCCCGTAATCCAGAGTCCAGGCTCTCTCTCTGGGTCTCAATGTATGTCTTTTATAAGTAGGATCCACTGTGAGTAAGAGAGACTCAGAATAGCAGTGACTAAAACAAAACAGAAGCTTATTTCTCCCACATGAAAGCCTGGGCCAGTAAGGTAGGCAGTCCAGGGCCAATAAGGAGCTTCCGAAGTCATGATTCCAGGTTCCTCTTGTATTGTTGCTTTGCTGCACATAGCCTACTTTCCAAAGTCACCCTCATGGTTCAAGATGGCTGCTTCAGTGCCTGCCATCACATCCTCATTTCAGCCAATAGGAAGAAGGAAGGGAGGAAGAAGATAAAGAAGCAAAAGGAAAGCCCCAGCTGCCTTTTCTTTTTACACATCTTTATTGAGATATAGTTCACACACTGTAAAACACACATTTAAAGTACACAATTGAATGCTTTTTAGTATATTCATAGAATTGTGCAAACATCACCAAAATCTAAGTTTGGAGCATTTTTATCACTTCAAAAAGAAACCCATACCCATTAGTTAGCAGTCACTCCCCATTCCCCTCCAGCCTTAAGCAACCACTAATCTACTTTCTGTCTGAATAGATTTGCCTCTTCTGGACATTTCATATAAGTGGAATCATTTATGTGGTCTGTTGTGTTTGGCGTCTTTCACTTGTTGTAGTATGCATCAGTACTTTATTCCTTTTTATTGTCAAATAGTATTCTATTGTATAGATATACCACATTTTATTTATCCATTTGTCAGTTGATGGACATTTAGTCTCTTTCCACTTTGGGCTGCTGTGGACACTCATGTACAAGTTTTTGTATGGACATACGTTTTCATTTCTCTTAGGTTCCTGGGTATGGAATTACTGGGCCATATGGTCACTCCTTGTTGAATATTTTGAAGAACTCCTGTTTTCCAGAGCAGCGGCCCCATTTTACATTCCCACCAGCCATGTGGGAGGGTTCTCATATTTCCACTTCCTCCTCAACTCCAGGTGCCTTTTAAGGAAGGCTCCTGGAAGCCACTGCACAACACCTGCACTTGCATCCCGTCATGCAGGATGTAGTCTCATGGCTTCTCACAGCTGCAAAGGAGACTGGAAAATATAGTCCTCATACCAGGCAGCTGTGCACACAGCCAAAATTAAGGGTTCTTCTATCACTATGGAAAAGGAAAAAAAAAAAAACGGTATCTTAGTCGTGATGGGTTAGGGTTCTAGCCCTCTTATAGTTTCTGGGTGCTGTTGGGTACCTGACACCACCGCCCCCACCCCAGTTCTTCCAGGAACCACACCTGGGCCTGAGCCTGCTGCTGGCTGGACGCTGGGACCAGCCCCTCCCCCACCAAGCCCTGCCGCCGCCAAGCTGTTCACGGGGCTGTCTCTGTTTTCCAGCCTACGTCCTGCCTGTGAAGGTGGAGATGGAGATGGTCATCCAGCAGTACGAGAAGGCCAAGGTCATCCAGGACGAGCAGCTGGAGAGACTGACGCAGATCTGTCAGGAGCAAGGGGTAACGCGTGGCCACTCTCAGTTCTGCCCAGTTCCGTCCAGGGCTGAGGACCCTAGCGGTTTCTAAAGTCCCCTAGGGTGCCAGAGCTGCAGGTGCCCTGCGGTCAGCGACCTCCTCCAGCCCCTTCACAGACACATGGGAACCTGAGGCCCAGAGTGGGGAGACACGTCTCTAAGGTCACTCATGCCCAGCCCAGCCCAGCCAGGCCCGGACTCCGCCCTGGCTCTAAGGCCAGGCTTCTTTTCATCTCTCCGTGGTGACCAGTCAGCTCTCCAACCTGAACCGGCTCTGAAGCAGGGGTCGGATTCTGTGTACAGAGGTTGCTGGGCACCGCTGTGGGCCAGTTGCCACCCAGGACCCCCAGACACACTAGAGAGGCTTCAGCAGCGCCTTCTGCCCTCTAGGAACCCTGGCAAAGACTCAGAGACAGGGACGGGCCCTCCAAGGCTGTGCTGGGCAGAGCCAGGGGGACAGGCAACCGGGGCTTGGAGAGGGTCTGTCTGGGAATCCAGAGGCTTCTCTCAAGGTCCAGCCCCCCAGTCCTCTGCTCCCTCCCCCAGGACTTCAACCAAGTCACACACTTCTTTGCCCTCAGTTCTTTCCTCCCTAAGATGAGGGGACCGCTCGCATGTGAGTGGGACAGACAGCCCCTTCTATAGGAGTTTAGGGGAGGGGACTGGGGTGCTCAGGAGGTCGGAGGACAGCAGGGCCCTGCAGCAAGGCTGCAAAGCGCTGTAGAAACATAGCCTCAAGTGCAGGGAATGTTCTGGTAGCAGCCGTGCAGGGTGGGAATGCCACAGAGCGACTAGCTCGCAAGGTGGTGGGAACGCGTGTGGGAGGATGGGCCCCAGCCCCGAAGCCCTCGCCGTCGGCCTCCAAGGGTCCTGGGCACTCACTGCCGCGGGCCGTGCTTGTTCGCACCCGGAGCTGCTTCTCCCACTAAGCTGGATGCTCCCCTAGGGCAGGCTTCGTCCAACTCGTGTTTGTCCCCAGCCCAGCACCCCCTACGTGTGGGTCTCCTGGCTCCCCAGCCCCAGGCTCTCGTGGCTGGAGGAGGCGCTGGAGCGGGTGGGGAGTGTGTGGAATTACCCCACAGGAACACGCAGGCCATGTCTTCCAAGTCATCCCCTTGGAATGTCTGTCCGGGAACATTTATCTCTTTATCTACTTGGGGAACACCACGGCCTTTCACTTCAGCACAAAACGCTTATGAGTGACAAGAGGGGCCATCAGGGGGCACAGTCCCCAGGGGCACATTGTCCCTGGGGTCCCGGGAGTGGGGCCGTCTAGGCTGGGAAGAAGAATGATGCTCCAGTCCCGAAGCAGTTGGCATCAGCTTCGTGCTTACCCGTGCATCTGGTCAGCCAGGAGTGTGCACAGGACAGGCCCCTGCCCTCAGGAGGCTTTGGGTGACTCGGGGCATTTGGCAGGCCCATGGTAGACAGCAGCAGTCCCGTGTAATACATGCTTCAGCAGGGACACGTCGGGGGCTCTCGGTGGGGTGGACGGGTTTCCAGAAGCGCTGACATTGAGCCACGGACCCCTGGAGAAGGGTGCCAGGTAGAGGGGACAGGTGAGGCACGAGAGTGGGCATTGGGCTGGGGGAATCAAGGCTATTCAGGGTGTGAGCAGAGGCGGGGAGTGGGGGGATTTGGAGGCAGGCTTGGGGAGGGCCGCAGGGCTGACCAGGGAGTTTGGGCTTCATCCAGTTGGGAGGGAAGAAGCCTGGAGTGTTGGAAGCAGGGCCGGGGGGATTTGCTCAGATTTGAGTTTTTGGTGCATCTTTCTGGAAGCCTTTGAAGGACGGATGGGAGAGGCAGGAGTGGAGACGGGAAGCCCGGTAGAGGCGGCAGAACCACCAAGGGGAACGCGGCCTGGGCTTGGGGCAGAGGGAGGTGGAGGGGTCAGGGAGAGGACAGCTCAAGTGTCATCCAGGACCCGGCCAGAGCGTGGTCAGGCAGCTCTCAGTCTGCTGTCTCATAGGAAAATGAATGCTCTGCTTCGTTGCATTTGGCCACGTGAAAGACACAGACGCAGCGCCGCATCTGCCCTCCATAAATGCATGGCCACGTTAACAGCCCACGTGCTGCGTGGCCGATGGCAGGCCACCCCTCCTGGTTTCCACTGTGACCCCGTCCTGAGCCCCCGGGGACCCCACATTCCTGCCGTCCCGGTTCACGTCACCCTCTATGTGTGGCCTCCTTCCCAGGGATCTGGGCCAGAGGGAGACTCCCTTGCATTCTGCACAGGAAAGAGCCAATAAATAAAGACAGATTCCCTCTACGTAGTGACATCTGGAAAAGAGAGAAACAGAAACAAACCATTTTAATTTAAAAAACACCTGAAGCCTGTCATCTTAGTTAAGACAGCAAAAAAGGGCCAGATGGGCTGGAATCCCAGCAGGCTGCCAGGGAGGCGGGAGGGGCTGGCCAGAGCCACACGCTGGGTCACTGGGTTCTGCAGAGAAACCACGAACGCTGCTCTCCCAGAGCCGTGCCCGCTCCACAGGGTGGAGCAAATAGACACCTCATTGTCAGCTGGATTTTAAGGCCAGGCTTGGGACTTGACTGAGCAAAAAATGCCCTTAAAGAAATGTGAATGCTGGCTCGTGGAATGTCAGGGATGGCTAGGCCCTTTGAGAGAATAGTGCCTGGAATGGTTAGGATGTTAGGGACAGACCTGAGTGCAAAGCCAGCTTGGCTACTTGTGGCTTTGGGCACCAAGGGGACCTCTGTGGACCTTGGTTTTCCTAATCTGAAAAATGGGGATAATAATACAATCCTTGAAGGATGGTTGTGCGATTGCTTAGCCTAAAGCCTGGCACGTGATAAATGGTGACTCTATGGGAACTAACCACCCATTTCTCCACGTACACCCATTTTACAGATAAGAAAATTGAGAAGTGGTGACTTGCCCAAGAGCACAGAGCTAAGAGAGGGCTTTTAGAGCCAGGAGTAGATCCAGGTGTCCTATCTGTGAAAGGTGTTCTTCCCCAGCCCACCTTGCTAAGGATCGTGTTCTATGACATTTTTATACCCACGTCACTTCTCAGGGCTCGGTGAAAACATTGATTAGACTGTGCACCAGGGTGTCTTTAAACCACTGCCTGAGGACAACTCTTCTCTTGCAGGCACAAACCCGGCTGCCCTCAGCTGCCTCAGTAGCATTTCCAAAGAGTCTCATGCTGCTGCCCTCACTCCCACCCCACCCAACCCCATTCCAGGTCATTCTGTTCATCTCTGTCACAAACTCTTGCGCTCTCTCTCTCTCTCCCAGCAGGAATTCTTAGGGCTTAATGAAGCAATTTCCAAACTGAATTTGTATGTGCTACCTAAGAAATTGAAATGTACCCAAAATTCCAATGAAGTGTGTAGAATCTCAGTTTAAACAAAACACTCACTTTGCATTCACCTTGCTCTCTCCCTGGCATGTATTTGTAAAACTGTTTGCCAACACTTCACTCATCTTAGCTCTTTTTAAAACTAAACTTTATTTTTTAGAACAGTTTTAGATTTATAGGAAAATTGTGGTGATAGTACAGAGTTCCCATATACCCTGTACCCCTTTTCCCCACCTTTTCCCCATGATTAACATCTTACATTAGTATCACACATTTGTTACAATTAATGAACCAATATTGATATGTTATTATCAAGGCCCACACATTGTTCAGATTTCCTTAGTTTTTATCGAATGTCCTTGATCTGTTCCAGGATCCCATCCAGAACACCACATGACATTGAGTCATCATGTCTCCTTGGGCTCCTCTTGGCTATAAAAGTTCCTCAGACTTGCCTTGTTTGTGATGGCCTTGACAGTTTCGAGGAGTTCTGGTCAGGTATTTTATAGGATGTCTCTCTGTTGGGATTTGACTGATGCTTTTCTCGTGATTAGATTGGAGTTCTGGGTTTTGGGGAGGGAGACAGAGGTCCCGTGCCATTCTCATCCCATCATATCAAAGGTACATACTGTCACTATGACATCACCGTGGATGTTGACGCTGACGTAGTGTTTGTCAGGTCTCTCCGCTGTAAAGTGACTCTTTTTAAATTCATCTTAGCCTTTTTAGAAAGCTTAAATTGCTTCTTACTGTGACCCTGTGGAGACTCTTGGGTGACATGCTTTGCTAGCTTCTTGCATGAATATCTCGCACATTTTATCTTCTGTGCCACATGGCATCTCATTCTCACCACAGGCCATGCCCAAGGTGCCCCAGAACTCCCTTGTGTTATAGATGAGGGGGCCCTGGATTTGGCAGTTGGAGGAATCTGAGGCCAGTTAGGAGATTAGGATGGAACAGGGGTCTCTTACAGCTCATTCTAATCCTTTCCTCCCCCCAGATCACACTGACCTTCTGGTCTTCACAGGGAGACAGTATTCAGTGCTTCCCTCATTCCCTCATCTCTCCTGACTACTGGCTCACCTCATCCTTAGCAGATTCCTACTGGAAAGAGGAGCCCAGAGGGGCCAGGGTTGGGGCGGGGGGAGGGAGGGGGACACTGTTGGTCAGTCTCACCTTTCCCAAGCCCTGGCTGACCTTCTGCAGCCTTCTTCCAGATGGCTCATTTCTGTGGTGGAAGCAGGTCGCCTCAGACCCCTGCATTCAACAGTCCTTCGACTGGAAGGTCCTTTCACTTTTATTTTGCTCTGTATCTGGATTTTGTTCTCTGCCCGTCCAGCCAGAATTTTCTTAGGCACTCATCTCTCTGGTACACAGATGGATTCCAGAGGTGGGGTGCTAGTTCCTGCCCTTCAGAGAGATGGTATGAACTTTTTGTCTCTTTCTTTGTACTGGCTGCTTCAGAAATCAAAGCTATTTCAGATGCAGTGGTTAAATCAATGCAGTGAAATATTCTTCCAACTTGTCTTAAGAAACCACTTCTGAGGTTTTAGCACATCCCTGCCCAGGACCTTGCTCTGATTCCAAAACATACTCTGAAGTCCCCATTGTACTTGCTCTTTGCTCTATAAGCCTTGCAACAACTTTTGGTCCAAAATAATACGATCCAACTCAGCTCATGGTCGAAGTTTGTTTCTCTTCCCTGCTGGGCCCTGTGGGACCAGTTAAGTTCTTCTTCTTCAGCACCATCCAGTGAGACCACTGGCAAAAGACCCAGGGAGGTGGGGCTCAGTCTAGGGTGACTTGAGGCCCAGCAAGGAGGCCAGTGGAACTCTGTGAGCCCCTTAGGTCAGCCTTAGACCTGGGGCAGGCGGTGGTCTCTGAAAGAAGAGTCCTGTGCGGGGGCAGCTTGGAGGGTGGAGAGCATCCTCTTACCGTGGGAATCAGCAAGTGGGATTCTAACCTCAGCTCCACCAATAACCCTCTTAACCCCTGGACCTCAGGATCCTCATTGGAAAAATGGAGGAAACAAGGCTTATGTCACAAGGATGCTGTGACTATCAGATTAATTCAGGTAATATATAAAGTCTGGCCCACTGGAGTCTCTCAGTAAATGTTAAAAAAGAGGGAGAACAAAAATAATACTAAATCATTTATATAATGGTGACCATTTACAAATGTGCTGCCACGTGTTTTAGCTCATTTTGACTTTGATGGTCAACGTTGGCAGGCTGGGTATTATTAATCCTTTTATAGATGGAAAGGCTGAGTCTGAGAGAGGCTGCTGCCTGCCCAGTGTCTCACTGTTTGTCATGGAAGGAAGGGCTGGGGTGGAACTCAGAGTTCAGTGTCCATTTTCCTCCACCAGAAATAGGGCATCCGTACAAGTCACTGTTAGAATGAGTAACACAAACTGCTCCATTAAACAAATCCAGACATCTCCGTGGCCGAACACAAGAGGAGCGTGTTTGTCACCCACACCGCAGCCCAGTGCAATTGCTTTGGGGAGGGGGTAAAGGGACACTGTTCCACACAGTCACTCTGGCCTCCAGGCTCTTCCCCTGTCATGGCTCCTTCTTCTTCTAAGTGTTTGGAGTTTTCTCCCTTCAGCCAGGGGATTAAGAAAGGGAGGGTAGAGAATTGTGCATAGATTTTTACTGGCCGGGCCTGAAAGCGGTGACATTGTTTCTGCCCCCATTTCGTGGGAGGACTCAGTTACACAGTCACACCTAAGGCACCAGATGCTGACAAAAGTAGTCTGAGTGGCCAAGGAGAAAACAGTCACCTGCACAGTCACCTAATAGGCTCACGATGTTTCTACCTCCATTCCCCGCTTCCCACTAGCAGGAGGCACCATCACAATGATTAATCCTTCCTGGATGATGCAAGTCTCCCTGGCCTGTTTCCTGAAGAAACAGGACGATAACCTGGACCCTAAGCGATAGGCATTCCCGCTGGAGGCAGGTGGGGGGTGGTGTCCACTCCACGGTCCTTCGAGGGCCAGCAGCCCCTTCAGCAGGTCACGAGCAGCAGGAAAGGGGTTCTATCCTGGCTCGGGGTGTCGCTAGACGCTGATGCGTTCCAGAGAGCCCCCTCTTTTCTTGGCAGAGGCCACAAGCCCCCCAGCTCAGCACAATAGTCTTTGTTACCCGGATTATTCAAGATCCCCACTGTGGGAAGTGAAATTTTTTTTTTAAACATGGGCAGTGATTTGTAAAACAGCCGATAGCTTTAATGACAAGCCTATTTAGCTGATAAAATTAGCCATCAGAGGAATAATTTATGTTATCCTTTTGCCATAATTTAAATTTATAGCCAACTACCAGTCATCTTCACAGTGGATGGAAAGGGGCCAAGGTCGAATTCAGCTTCACCCTGCTCCTAAATCATTAGTTTGCAACTGTCTCCTGAGTTTTATTGTTACCAACAATGGCGAAACTAATGGAAATAAACATTGGATGCCATCCCAATAGCAGATGGGTTTGAAGGCAGGGCAGTCTGTGCAGACAGCACTAATAGGATGGAAGAAAATTATTGCTATTGCATTAGATACCATCGAGCTTCTGGCCAAAGTGTGCATTGATCAGGCCAAGGCCCTGTCAGTTGTACTTCACAAACCAGACCATTAAAGGCAGAGATGGGCTGGGTGTGCCCGCCCTGCCGCCCCCCCCCACCCCCCCGCACCGGGGTCTGGCCCCGCCTGGGCATGCATTAAAAGCCCAGCCCAATGGAAGGGGCCTGACTCACTCCAGTAATGCACGCTGAGGGCTTCCCTGTGGATCCCAGCAGATCTGGTCAGGTTATCTGATTAGAAATACTTAGCTAATAATGTGCATTAAGAAGGGCTGTGACTGCACTTTCCTTCTTCCCAACTCATAGAATGGTCTTTTTTTCCCCACTGGCCCAGTTTGCCAGTGGAAAATTTGCTTCATTTTATCCTCAAAGCCGCCATGCACTTTCTTTCCCAGAGGCCCAGGCTCACGTGAACCTGGAGAGCCTCAGCGCTATGGGTGTTTCTCCTTTCTGTGTTTAGCAGTTTGACTATAGGGTTTCTAGGTGTGGGAGTTTTGTATTTATCCTCCTTAGGGTTTGGATTTGTGGGTTGGTGTTTTCATTAGATTTGCAAAGTTTTTGGCCATCATTTATTTATTGCTTCTGTCCCATCCTATCGGTCTCCTTCTGGAGCTCTAATTACATATGTTAGACCTTCTGATCATGCCTCACTTTTTCCTTATACCCTATTCTGTTCCCCCATTCTCTCTCTTTTTTCTTTTTCTGGCTGTAACTTTTTTTAAAAAAAATAAATTTATCTATTTACTTTTACTTTTGGCTGTGTTGGGTTTTCGTTGCTGTGCATGGGCTTTCTCTAGTTGCAGTGAGTTGGGGCTACTCTTCGTTGCGTTGTGTGGGCTTCTCATCGCAGTGGCTTCTCTTGCAGAGCACGGGCTCTAGGCGCACGGGCTCTAGAGCGCAGGCTCAGTAGTTGTGGCTCACAGGCTTAGTTGCTCCTCAGCATGTGGGATATTCCCGGACCAGGGATCGATGCCGTGTCCTCTGCATTGGCAGGCAGATTCTTAACCACTGCACCACCAGGGAAATCCCTGGCTGTAACTTTTAGTATTTTTCTATAGACCTATCCTCAAGTTCAACATCCCTATCTTCTACTGTGTCCAGTCTGCTGTTAAACCCATCCAACTGAGTGCTCAATTTCAAATATTGTATGTTAAGGTCCTAAAAGTTTCATTTGATTCTTTTTCTAGGTTCTATTTCTCCACTGAAATGCTACAACTATTTTGTCCATCTTTTCCCACACTTTTCTCTAACTGCTTTATGATTTGATAATCGATCCCTTTTTCCTGCTTGTTTGCATGAATAGTAATTCTTATTGTACGTTACACATTGTTGATGCATTTTAGAGGTTCTGGGTTATGTTATCTTTCTCTAAAGAGTTGGCTGTCTGACAGTGAGGCATTTCCGTAGGAGCAGGGGATGGCCCTGAAGACAGCACCAAGAATTAACTGGCCCTTTCACTTTGTTCCCTCCCAGTTACAGTCCCAGAGCCAGCACAGAGCTTGTTATAGACCAGAATTCAGCTGCTCTGTTAGCCTTACTGAACACACAGTGAAACTGAGGCCCAAAGAGGAAAGGAGACTTACCAAAGTCAGAGTGAGGGAGGGGTGGTGGGCCGAGAGTTGAGGCTCCTCCTCCAGCCCTGGCTTTTTCCCCACATGGGGGCCCTCCTGCTCTTTCCTGGCCCCCGTTACCATGAAGCTCCCCCATATTCTGTTTGAGCTGAGTCACTTCCATCTCTCCCTTAAGGCTTCAAGTTCCCTGACACCGGGTCTGGGGGGCTGGAAGCCAGAGACATGGGTTCTGGGCCCAACTCTGCTCTGATGCACCATGTGGTCCTAGCCTTTACCTCACACTGTCCCCCAGCACAAAAGCCTCCTGCCCATCATGGGGCCTCAGTTCACCCATCTGACTAAAGAGGCCCTGCTCTCCTAGGACCCCTTGACAGCGCTTCATCAACTGGAGAAGCACATGTGGCCATGTTCAGCATATGGGAATCAGGAACCAGGCTCTGAGGGTCCCAGCTAGAACATCCAGACAGTCCCCTGGGCTGTCACAGCCAGTGACCAGAGCTGAGAGCCATTTAGCCCATCTGCAGTGTCTCCGTAAGGAGTCAGCCGTTCCTTCTCAGGGTGAGGGATCAGAGCATCCAGCCACCCCATGCCCTCTGGGTGTGAAGCTTGTAAAAATATGTCCCCAAAGCAGGTTGCCTCCTCCCTCACCCGCATTCCAATCCATGCCCATGCTGACACTTCTACCTCCTAAACAGTCTTCATCTTCATCTCCACTGTCTCTACCCTAGTCCAAATTCTGGTCATCCCTGGCCTGCACTGCTGCAGCAGCCTCCCAGCTGGTATTCCCATGTCCGCCCTGGCTTACCCCCATCCAGTTCATTCCCCGCTCAGCTGTCAGCACAGTCCTCTCGAGATGCTCATCTGAATCACCACTCCTCCACCTCCACCCCTCCACCCTTCTGTTCAGAAGATTTCAGTGGTATATTGTTTCTCTTTAAATAAGGGCAGAAGTCCTTAAAATGTCTTACCATGGCTACAAGGCTCTGCCTGGTGTGACCCCTGCTGACCTCCCCCAACACCTCTTACCTCCCGGTCTCTGTCTCCCGGACACACCGTGCCTCTTCTGCCACAAATGTCACCCAGAGCTAGCCCTTAGAACTCTCCTGGGACATTTGTTCCCTGCAGTGCCGCAGACAGTGCCTGTCGCTTGGGCCACCCAGGACTCACTGTGAAGCTGGGAGAGGCAGTGTCATTCCAATACACATAACAGGATTTTAACGTTTCCCTCGCCATGCTTTACCTGACTTCTTAGTGAATAAGTGAATAAAGGAGTGAATGGGGGAACTACCATACACTCGGGTTCATATTTCTAGCCTAAAACTTATTTCAGTGTACATGCCTATATCTGCACATGTGGGCTTGGGCAAGCCATGGCCTCTGGCGTCTGGCCTGAATTCCAGTGGGACACTCATGGGCAGCTCTGTATCAATTACAAGTTATCAATAATGCATCTGTTCAGAGTGGCCTAGGAGGCCATTAGCTAGGGCTGCCGGCCCTGATGAGCGGCCTTGGAGAAAGTGGGCTGGGTATGCCCATGGGAAGTTCAGATCATCCTGGGCAGGAGGGGCTCCCAGCCCCAGCAGAGCTAAGGAGGGTTGCCTAATGGGCCCTACGTGACATCTGAGACCTTGCTGCGAGAAGGGTGGCTCGAGCCCTCTCCCCCTGCACAGAAGGCCACTCTATAATAAGCTAGTCTCGCTTTCTCACTTTCTGAGACCAGTGGCCCCATTCGAGTACTGGGTTGTTGAGATCCAGGTCTGAGCCTAGTCTGAGACCAGAGTTAGGGCCCAGTGTGTGATCAGGATGTGGTCTTAGTATGTGACTTGGGTCAGGACTCAATGTGTGACCAAGTTTGGGGCTCAGTGTTGGGGCTCAGGCTTTGCCTCAGCTTTGGGTTAAGGTTGGGGCCCAGTTTGTGGCTGGAGTTAGGGCTCAGCCTGAAACCGCAGAAAAAAGCTGGGCAAAGCTGACTGGTTTCACACATTGATTTATTGATTCATTCAGCAGTATTTACCGAGTCCCTTCTGTGTACCAAGCAACAAAACAGGCAAGATCCCTGCTCTTACAGAGATTATATTCTATATTCTATTCTTATATAGATTCTATTCTATATCCCTGCGCTTACAGAGCGGTGAGGGTGGCAGTGGTGTGCTGGAGCTCCCACTGACTCGTGAGAGCCAGCTGTGCACATTTCTTCACAGTTCTGCATGACATCATGTTGGTAGTTTGCAATTGGCCATGGTGGGAGTATTTATACCAGAGATTAGCATGTACTATAAATCAGGCCTCTTTTTTTCTATACCAGCACACTACTGCAGCTGAAGTGATGGACCACACGTGTTTATCTGATCTCCTTCCCCAAACTCCACCGAGATGATAGTAAAGAAAAAAATCATAAACACATAAGAATTAAGAAACTCTCTTTAAGTCCTGTCCATCAGGACAAAGAGGATACAGATTTCAGTGGATTTAGGGAAATGGGGAGTGATTTAGCAGAGTGGAGAATCTATAACTATAGTGTCTAAAGAGGCGGATAGTGAGGGAAATGGGCTAATTCCCCCCTCAGTACCCTTTAGACTTTGGGAGGAACGGGGTGAATGTGAAGCTGACCACAGGGGAGAGGGGTTGGCTAGAAGTCTGTACACATAATATTTGAACCCTCCGTGTCCCCTCCCAAGTTCTGCACACTCCCCCATCATACAAGAGGCAAGAGGTTCGTCCTCTGGAGAAATTGAACCAGAGAGCTCTGCAGGTGGGCACTGGGTGAGGCAGAGGCCTGGGGAGAGGTTCAGGGCTGAAAATGAGGATTAGGTGAAAGTCCTTTCATCTAATGGCTGGACCTTCTGCCCCATTTTTCTGCCCTGCTCCCAGCACAGAGGCAGCCAGAGGTGTGTCCTCAGGCAGGAGGCTGATGAACTCTGGGAAAATCTGAGTGTTCCCAGAGACAAAATTTGTGAACACTGACATTGGGAAGTTGCCCTGATGCCTGGCCACCCTAGTGTTAGTGAATGCTTCAACTGTGTGTTTCACTTTTGTCAAAAGAAAAATAATAAAACATTAAAATAAACAAAAATATCAGAAGGTGCCAAGCAAAATGTAGAGAATTCGAACAGTGATGTGATGGAGTGCCTGGGTGGCTGCCTTAGGTCAGGGGTCGGGGAAGGCCTCCAAGAGGGGGAGCCAGCAGTGTGATATGGGACCAGAGGTCCCTGGGAAAGGGACCTGAGACCAACACACACTTAGTGTGTTTAAGGAATGATGAGAAGGCCTGTGTCACAGCGGGAGGTAAAGGGAGAAAGAATGTGGTGAAGTGAACCAGGTAAGCAGAGCCAGAACATGCACCTGTTATGTAAGCCAAGGTCTATGGACAAGGTCTATGGACAAGGGGGTGACATGGTCTGATCTAGGTTTACGAGAATCCCTCTGACCCCTGTTGGCGAATGGACGGTAGAGGGCTGTAGGGCTGCAATCATCCAGGTGAGAGCTGGCAGTGGAGGTGGAGGGAGGTGGGCAGGCTTGTGGTAGCACTTAGGGAGCTGGACTTGAGGGCAGATTGGATGGCAAGGATAAGGGAAAGTGTGGAAGCAAGGGAGGAGATTGCATTTTTTGGGATACAGCTAAAATGAGATGAAAACACCTGAGGGGCAGGTGTGGGGATAGAGCGAAGTGTCCTGTTTAGACTAGGTTGAGTTTGTGACACCTGTGCCCCAATTCTGTGTTGCTGTCAGGTAGGCAGTTGGAGGTTTGATCTGACATTGCAGGGAGGGGCCAGGGCTGGAGATTGGGATCATGGGCAAGTAGGTAATCTCCTAGGTAGGGAGCCCAGGCCCGGGGACTCCCTGGGACTCCTCTACCCGCCTCCCTGCTTCAGGCCTTTGGGGGTTTGACTGGAGGTTGTGGGGTTATGCCAAAGCGATGCAATGTGTGTTTGGAACACTAGGTGGCAGTGAAAGATCTCCTTCCTCCTGAGCCCGTGGCCAGGCCCTTCAGTGTCAGACCCAAACGTTGCCTTCACCCAGATGGCCCAGGGAGGCCCCAGCGTGTGAACAGCCGTCTCAGCCACAAACTCAAGAGGCATCTGGAAGCCTCTCTAGGCAACCTTCCCCAACAACAACAAAAAATGAAACCAAAATAAAAATGTGTGCAGCTTTTTACAAAGCCTTTATGAAGCCCTCAAGTCCTCAGAGAGCTCTGTGGGGTGATAACCCCTGTTTTACAGATAAGAACACACGGCAGTACGCCGCAGGGTGGGAACTAGAGTCCAGTCTGGTCTGGCCAGCCCTCGGAACACCTCCTAGAAGAGGGGATATGGGCGTTGCTGGAAGACAGATGGGTCAGGGGCAGCCCAGTAAGCCACAATGGGCTCCCACCGGCTAGTTACACTGACCCTCAATATTGCGGGGTTTCCCGTCTTCCACTAATCGTCAGTGTGGGACGCCAGAATAAGGCTCTTGGGTGGCACGTTTAGGCAAGTAACCAGAACGAATCCCGTTCCCTGACTCCTCTTCCTCCGATGCTCTTCCCGCAAACCACGGCTGTGTTTCCTCTCACGGCCATCTTGTCTTCACTATGGGGCCAGACTACACAGTATCCAAGGTGAGACA
Source organism: Orcinus orca (assembly GCF_937001465.1). Lineage (NCBI taxonomy): Eukaryota > Metazoa > Chordata > Mammalia > Artiodactyla > Delphinidae > Orcinus > Orcinus orca. The sequence continues at coordinate 82,679,573 of NC_064560.1, forward strand.
CAGGAACGTGTTTTTTATGACTCGGAAAAGGCTCCAGAAACGTCAGAGACTCTTGCGACTAGTGTCGTTGGGAGATTTGTAAGGAACGCCTCCTCCAGCCTTGGGATGCTCAGCCCATTCCTCCCCGCTCCCCCAAGAGCAAAGCGCCCAGACGTCGGGATCGGGCCGGGTCCACGCCCCCCACCCCCACCCCGCCCCTGCGCAGCCCATCACCCACCGCCCCGCTCTTTCTTGCAGTTTGAGATCCGGCAGCTGCGGGCGCACCTGGCGCAGCAGGACTTAGACCTGGCGGCCGAGCGCGAGGCGGCGCTGCAGGCCCCTCACGTGCTCAGCCAGCCGCGCAGCCGCTACAAGGTGGTGGAGGCCGGTACGTGGGCCGAGGAGACCGCGGATGAGAGCGTCGTGGAGGAGCTGCAGCCCGTGCAAGGTGAGCCCGCCCGCGGCCTCCCCAGTCCCGTCGTGGGGAGCCCCGTCCCCACCCCTGCCCTAGGGCTCTGTGCACAGTTTCCCGGAGTTGGAGCACGCCTCCTGGCAGGACCGTGCCCCCATCTCGGCCCACGATTGTGGCGGTGGCGGTGGTGGTGACCCTCAGATCAGTGCCCCCGGGACTACCTTTCTGAGCCTCGGAGAAAGCGTTCAGGTAAGCTCCCTTGACCCGACCTCTACATGATCTCAGTGGCGTGTACTCATTTCATGCCTGTGGGCCACTGGCTGCTTTGCGTGCACTATTTCCCCAGTCCTCGCGGTAACCGCCTGCAGGAGGCTTGACTTTCCTACTTTATGGATGAAGGAACTGCGACCCAGAAAAGTTGTCCAAAGGTGCCTCAGTAATAAATGGCAGAGCTAGGCTTCCAGCCAGATGCCTAGGACTTTCCTACTGGACTGCCCAGCCCACTAGGGCCCAGATAGTAAGTTCAGGCCTGGGGCCCAGAACAGCCCAGAACCTATGCTTTGGGGATGGTAGTAAATTGATGGGCAGGTGATGTTGGTGGAAATGGGAGTGCCGGCCATACCCTGGGGCGGAATACTCTGTAGAAGACCGACCAGCTGTGTCACCTTGTAGAGGGGAATTAACCTTTCTGGGTCTTGGTTTTACCAGCTGTCAAATGGGAACAATGCTGAGCTTTTCCCACAGGGTTGTTGTGAGGCTCCAGGAAGCAGGTGAAAGTGGCTTCCAGAATTGCAAAGTAGTCCTGCAAATGTCAGGTGGTATTATTTCGTGATTGGGGGTGAAAGTACCCTCACCTGGTGATGCAGCCGTGTCAGGTTTGGGCCTTTGGGAGGTTTGGAGAGACTGTGTTCTCATGGGCTCAGGCCAGGAATCAGCCTCGGCTCAGGGGGCACAGCGGGGGAGATCTGTGGTCTTGCTGGAGCCCCGGGGGAATCCTGGGAGCCTGAACATGAACGCTCATGTCTGAGTCCTCCCTGCCCCAACTTGCACCTGAAAATGTTATCACTAAAATGATGGTTAAGGGATTTCTTCACTTTACCAAGATATTTTTTAAAGTATCGATGTCCCCTAATAATTCAGAATACATTTTTGGGTCCCCATTTTTTACCTAAAGGTAAGGGAACTAAGATTCATCAAACTCCTCCAAGAGAAGCTTTTTACAGTGTGATTTCATTTCGTCCTCACACCTCCTTTCTCTCATACGGAGGAGGAAACTCAGACCCAAAGAGGTCGAGAGAATTTCATGGGGTCACACAAAAGAAATGGAGGTGCTGGGCTTGGAACCGAGGCTGTGGGATCCTAAACTCCAGCTTGATGTGGGGCCCGCTTTGCCTTGGCATGCTGAGTGCTCCTTGCCAGGGTAGCGGCAGCCAGCAGGGCTGGGCAGGTTGGGCAGCAGGAAGCCAGAGCTCCAGACTCTGCCGCTCCCCGGCTCTGTGATTTGGGGCTTCCGTGTTCCCTTCTGCAAAGTGGACTCATCACTCCAGCTCTGTCTGCCTTACAGGAAGTCTGGGGAACTGATGGATGTGAGAAAGCTCTGTAGGCTATAAGGCACTGTGAACAGGTTTTGGGGAGCGGGGTGATTGCTATTATGATCTTTTGAGAGACCTTCCAACCTTAGAACTGTAGAATTTGGGGGGTAGAAGGGACTTCTGAGTCCAGCTCTTCAGCTGATACGCTAATCCCATCTGTTACACCTGGCAAGAGTTTTACCTTCTTCTAAGAATAGGTACCCCGAACCTCCCAGAGAAGCCCATGGCAACCCAACATCAGATGGCTCTGCCCGTTAGAAAATTCTTCCTCAGGCTGTGCTGAGGTCCGCCCCCGGCACCCACCTCTCCCACATGGACGAAGCTTTTATATATAGGCCTGGTGGGTGCCCTCCCAGCTGAGATATCCTTTCGGAGACTGGCCTCTGTTTTCTCCTCCAGAGACTGTCACCTGCATTCCCACAACCAGTCCTCAGGGGACAAGCTCTCCAAGTTCTTGCTGTTCTGCCCCTCCCTGAGCATCCCAATGTTTCAGTCACGCAGTTCTTGGGGAGCTGCAAGACCAGGGCAGAGTGTCGAGGGGCCACCCCTGCCTTTTTTCTGGACCCAAGACCCCTGTGACAAGGCCAGAAAACTCCTGAGCCTTGTGGTGGCTGCCTGGCCTGAGCTCACAGGTGACCCAGGCCCACATGGCTCTGTCGAGCCCCGTGTCCCTGCAGCCCATCCTTGGGCAGCGCACTTTCTGTACCCCCGTGTGGATTTTGACATTCATTTGTGTTCAGCTGTAGCTTGTTTGATTCCTGCCTTTACTCCGGGTTTCTAGGACTTTGTAGATCCTGACTCGTCACCAGTTCCTTCCGGTTTCACTGCCTACATATATCGTGAAACATTCCCCTTTTCCATGTGCATTGTTCAGCCTTCCTTATCTCTGGACCTCGGCTGGCTCCCTGACCTCAGCTTTGCCCCCATAGGTGCCCTCTTCAGTCCTTTGTCCCCCCCTACACACACACAGTCATCTTTCATAAATCCTTCATGTCACTCCCTGAGTTAACACCTTGGCTGGTATCTCCTAGGGCTGCCGAAACAAAGTACTGCAAACTGGATGGCTTAAACAACAGAAGTTTACTGTCTCGCAGTTCTGGAGGCTGGAAGTCTGAGATTAAGGTCTTGGTAGGGTTGGTTCCTTCTGAGGGCTGTGAGGGAGCATCTGTTTCAGGCCTCTCCCCCAGCTTCTGGTGCTTTGCTGCTAATCCTTGGCACTCCTTAGCTTGTAGAAGTGTCACTCTGACCTCTGTCTTCTCTTCACATGGTGTTCTCCCTCAGTGTGTGTCTGTGTCCAGATTTCCCTTTTCATAAGGACCTTAGTCATGTTGGGTCTGGGGCCCATCCTACTCCAGTATGATCTCATCTTTTTTTTTTTTTTAATACATTTATTTATTTTTGGCTGCATTGGGTCTTCATTGCTGCACACGGGCTTTCTCTAGTTGTGGTGAGCAGGGGCTACTCTTCCTTGTGGTGCACGGGCTTCTCATTGCGGTGGCTTCTCTTGTTGCGGAGCATGGGCTCTAGGCGTGCGGGCTTCAGTAATTGTGGCTCGTGGGCTCTAGAGCGCAGGCTCAGTAGTTGTAGCACACGGGCTTAGTTGCTCTGCAGCATGTGGGATCTTCCCGGACCAGGGCTCAAACCCGTGTCTCCTGCATTGGCAGGCGGATTCTTTTTTAAAAAAATTAATTAATTTATTTTTGGCTGTGTTGCATCTTCGTTTCTGTGCGAGGGCTTTCTCTAGTTGCAGTGAGCAGGGGCCACTCTTCATCACGGTGCGTGGGCCTCTCACTGTCGCAGCCTCTCTTGTTGCAGAGCACAGGCTCCAGACATGCAGGCTCAGTAGTTGTGGCTCACGGGCCTAGTTGCTCCGCGGCATGTGGGATCTTCCCAGACCAGGGCTCGAACCCGTGTCCCCTGCATTGGCAGGCAGATTCTCAACCATTGCGCCACCAGGGAAGCCCAGCAGGCGGATTCTTAACCACTCTGCCACCAGGGAAGTCCAGCCTCATCTTAACTAATTATATATGCAACAATCACATTTCCAAATTAGGAAATCACAGTCTGAGGTACTGGGGGTTAGGATTTCAACATATGACTTTGTGGGGGAGGACGCAATGACTCAACTCGTAACAGGTGGCATATAAGACCCTTGATGGTCTTGTCCCAGGCTGGCCACTCCCCCGACCCCCACCATCTCATTTCCTTCCAGTCTGCACTCTGTCTTCACTTGCACTCTAGCTGAGTGAAACATCTTTGCGTTTGGGAAGTGTTCTGCGCAGTAGTAAGTCTCTGAGCCTTTCCATATGTTGTTCACTGGCAGGACAGGCCTGCCTGCCAAACTTCTTTAAACATCCTTAAAACCCGTCACAGAGTGAGCTCCCAGTCACCACGCCCTTCTCTTGAGACCTTATACGATCTCCCACTAGGCCCCAAGTGTGCCAGGTCGGTCCCACACTTTATCTTCGGGGCCCACTGCGCCTGGCCCTCAGCAGGCTCCCCTTAAAGTCTGTTGCATGGAATGTAATCTGCAAGCCCATAACTGATCGAAGAACAAAATAAGGCTTGTGGACATCACTTGTTTCCCTTGGGTCCTGCAATCCTGGGTTTTCTCTCGGAGCTTGGGGGCATCTGGCAATAGCCCACTCCAAAAACCCCACTCCTGGCTTTCAGCTCCCCATGCTGGTGCTTGTGGAATCCAGAATAAAAGAATATAATATAACAAGAATATAAGAATCTTCTTTCTGAAAGTTCTCCTGGAAGTCAGTGGCAGCTGTTGCCCACTTTGTCTTGCTTTCCAAGGATGCGAAGAGCAGGTTTACAGCCTCCTGGTCCATCACAGGCCCTTCCTCCTGATGGAGCAGAGGGGGCTGGAGCAGCCGCTTCCTTGCTCTCCCTAGCGGTCAGCCTCCTTGCCCTGCCCATGGCAGCTGCTCACCTGATGCTTGAGCCTGCCTGGTGCTGTTCTGTCTTCAGCTGAGCCCACCTTGAAACACCTGAGCTCAGCTGAGCACCTCCAGTACAGCCACACATTCTGCAGCACCTCTCTGTCTCTCTCATCAGGAGACTGAGCTCTTGAGATAACAGCATGGCCGTTGCTATCCCCCAGCCAATGACCTCCAGACCCTGGACACCTGATGCCACATTTGGATTCACAGGGAATCAAGATCGGGGGTCAGAGAGTCTGCAAACAAACAAAGCCTTTAAAATAATCCCACACATTCTAGTGCTGTGAAGCTTTGAGTGCCTTCCTCTCTACCCTGTTCCTCCTCTCTCTGCAGTCCCCATAGTGGGCAACTTCCAGGAGGAGGTGGAGGGACACAGAATAAGAAGGGAGAAAGTGACTGGCTGCATGTGCCAGCTAGGGTGTTATGGGGTCTGTGCTGACCCTCCCGGAAACTAGAGGCATGTCTGAACGAGGCACTCAGGCCTCCCATAGAGGTGGCAAACGTGCACCCCTGGGAGCAGTTGCAAATGCCCTTCCCATCTAGTCCTGGAATCCCACCCCTGCTCTCCTTTATCTCCTCTGTGACACCCCCTACCTCCCAGCTCTCTAGATGCACACCTGCCTGCCCCAGCCCACTCAGTAGTGCACAGTGCATTCCTGGTCTGCCACTTGATGGCCAACCCCCAGAGCTGTCAATAGAAAAGGCAGTGCCTCTGAGGCAGAGGACAGAAGCCTGGGGGGCTAGCAAGTGGCATGCGTGATTCACAGCCTCAGATGGGCCAGAGAGACAGGGCACCCCAGCTGATCTCTCTTTGACCAGGAGCTGTGTCCAGGGAGGGATTTCCACGTCATTAGAAATTATGGCTAGACAAGCTAGGGGCGCTCTGGGCCACGCTGGAGACGGAGAAAGGTCAACGTTCATTGCTCACCATGACCTTCAGGCCAGCGAGGGCCCTGAAGCTCACCATATCACACTAGTACACAGACCATCTGGGGATTAACCTGCAGACAACAGCGATAAGTCTCAGGACCCTTGGGCAAGGGCCTTGCTCCGGGGGGGAGATGGCAGCCCAGGAGGGCGGGAGTGCCATCCTCAGCCCGGGCAGAAGTGGCTCCTGCAGTCTCAACAGTTGCCAGCAGGTCACGGTTAGACTAATGCCGACCAGCTTCTGTTTAAACTTGCTCCAGCACAAATCATTTTTAAAACCCGGGCGGCAAAGTTGCAGGCTTTGGGGCCTGCCAAGTTCACAGTGCCCCTGTGTAGTCATTAATACTTCCCTCCCAAATTTATTAGTCTTGAAGCTCACCCATAACTTCTGAATTACAGCCCCTGGTGGGATGCCGCAGCTTCCACCATATATCACAGTGAGCCTCGGTGTCCCCCCGTGCTGCACCAGTGCTCAGAGAAACCCCCCCAGAGGTGCACCAGGCCCGCAGAGCTGGCACCAGTGTTTAACCTTGGGAGAGGAGGGGCCTGTGTGCCAATGGAGGCAAGCCGGGGTTTCCGCCATCACTGGCCTCCTGATGTGTGTGCCTGATGGGGGCCCCTGGGGCCCCTGGGGAGCCCCAGAGCTGTAGAACTAGAACTGGGCAGCGAGGCAGCTGACAGGGCAGAGCTGGTGTGGGTGCTACTGAGGGAAGGACGTGGGTTTAAGACTCAGGGCTGGGTTTGAATCTCAACTTGGCCTTGAACAAGCTACTTAAACTCTGAGCAGGTCTGGCTTTATGGTGGGGTGACCCATACAGTCACCGAGGGCCTCACATTTGGTTCGATGCTCTGCTGTCACTCTTGAAATTCTTAATGCTTTTTTTCTTTCAGTGAGGTATAATTGACATATATAATTGACATATTAGTTTCAGGTATACTAGGTAATAATTCGATATTTGTATACACTGCAGAGTCACAATAACCCTAGTTAACATCCATCACTATACATAGTTACAGAATTTTATTTCTTGTGATGAGAACTTTTAAGATTTATTCTCTTAGCAACTTTCAAACATAAAATACAATATTAACTATAGTGACCATGCTGTATCATATCCCCATGACATTTATTTTATAACCAGAAGTTTGTACCTTTTGACCTCTTTCACCCACCCATTTCACCCACCCCCCAGCCCCTGCCTCTGGGAACCACCAATCAGTCCTCTGTATCTTTTTAGTTTTGTTCTGTTTTTATTTTCTATTTTATTTTTTTAACATCTTTATTAGAGTTAAATTGCTTTACAATGGTGTGTTAGTTTCTGCTTTATGACAAAGTGAATCAGCTATATGTATACATATATCCACACATCTCCTCCCTCTTACGTCTCCCTCCCAACCTCCCTATCCCACCCCTCTAGGTGGTCACAAAGCACTGAGCTGATCTCCCTGTGCTATGCAGCTGCTTCCCACTAGCAATCTGTTTTACATTTGGTAGTGTATATATGTCCATGCCACTCTCTTACTTTTCCCCAGCTTACCCTTCCCCCTCCTCGTGTCCTCAAGTCCATTCTCTACATCTGGGTCTTTATTCCTTTCCTGCCCATAGGTTCGTGAGAACCTTTTTTTTTTTTTTTTTTTTTTAGATTCCATGTATATGTGTTAGCATATGGTATCTGTTTTTCTCTTTCTGACTTACTTCACTCTGTATGACAGTCTCTAGGTCCATCCACCTCACTACAAATAATCGTTTCTTTTTATGGCTGAGTAATATTCCATTGTATATATGTGCCACATCTTCTTTATCCATTCATCTGTCGATGGACACTTAGGTTGCTTCCATGTCCTGGCTATTGTAAATAGAGCTGCAGTGAACATTGTGGTACATGACTCTTTTTGAATTACGGTTTTCTCAGGGTATATGCCCAGTAGTGGGATTGCTGGGTCATATGGTAGTTCTATTCTTAGTTTTTGAAGGAACCTCCATACTGTTCTGCATAGTGGCTGTATCAATTTACATTCCCACCAACAGTGCAAGAGGGTTCCCTTTTCTCCACACCCTCTCCAGTATTTATTGTTTGTAGATTTTTTGATGATGCCCGTTCTGACTGGTGTGAGGTGATACCTCATTGTAGTTTTGATTTGCATTTCTCTAATGATTAGTGATGTTGAGCATCCTTTCATGTGTGTTTTGGCAATCTGTATATCTTCTTTAGAGAAATGTCTATTTAGGTCTTCTGCCCATTTTTGGATTGAATTGTTTGTTTTTTTGATATTGTGCTGCATGAGCTGCTTGTATATTTTGGAGATTAATTCTTTGTCAGTTGCTTTGTTTGCAAATATTTTCTCCCATCCTGAGGGCTGTCTTTTCTTCTTGTTTATGGTATCCTTTGCTTTTTTTTTTTTTTAACATCTTTATTGGAGTATAATTGCTTTACAATGGTGTGTTAGTTTCTGCTTTATAACAAAATGAATCACTTATACATATACATATGTTCCCATATCTCTTCCCTCTTGCGTCTCCCTCCCTCCCACCCTCCCTATCCCACTCCTCTAGGTGGTCACAAGCACCGAGCTGATCTCCCTGTGCTATGCGGCTGCTTCCCACTAGCTATCTATTTTACGTTTGGTAGTGTATATATGTCCATGCCTCTCTCTCGCTTTGTCATAGCTTACCCTTCCCCTTCCCCATATCCTCAAGTCCATTCTGTAGTAGGTCTGTGTCTTTATTTCTGCCTTACCCCTAGGTTCTTCAGGACATTTTTTTTTCTTAAATTACATATATATGTGTTAGCCTACGGTATTTGTCTCTCTCTTTCTGACTTCACTCTGTATGACAGATTCTAGGACCATCCACCTCATTACAAACAGCTCAATTTCGTTTCTTTTTATGGCTGAGTAATATTCCATTGTATATATGTGCCACATCTTCTTTATCCATTCATCCGATGATGGACACTTAGGTTGCTTCCATGTCCTGGCTATTGTAAATAGAGCTGCAATGAACATTTTGGTACATGACTCTTTTTGAATTATGGTTTTCTCAGGGTATATGCCCAGTAGTGGGATTGCTGGGTCATATGGTAGTTCTATTTTTAGTTTTTTAAGGAACCTCCATACTGTTCTGCATAGTGGCTGTACCAATTCACATACCCACCAGCAGTGCAAGAGTGTTCCCTTTTCTCCACACCCTCTCCAGCATTTATTGTTTCTAGATTTTTTGATGATGGCCATTCTGACTGGTGTGAGATGATATCTCATTGTAGTTTTGATTTGCATTTCTCTAATGATTAATGATGTTGAGCATTCTTTCATGTGTTTGTTGGCAGTCTGTATATCTTCTTTGGAGAAATGTCTATTTAGGTCTTCTGCCCATTTTTGGATTGGGTTGTTTGTTTTTTGATATTGAGCTGCATGAGCTGCTTATAAATTTTGGAGATTAATCCTTTGTCAGTTGCTTCATTTGCAAATATTTTCTCCCATTCTGAGGGCTGTCTTTTGGTCTTGTATATGGTTTCCTTTGCTGTACAAAAGCTTTGAAGTTTCATTAGGTCCCATTTGTTTATTTTTGTTTTTATTTCCATTTCTCTAGGAGGTGGGTCAAAAAGGATCTTGCTGTGATTTATGTCATAGAGTGTTCTGCCTATGTTTTCCTCTAAGAGTTTTATAGTGTCTGACCTTATATTTAGGTCTTTAATCCATTTTGAGTTTATTTTTGTATACGGTGTGAGGGAATATTCTAATTTCATTCTTTTACATGTAGCTTTCCCAGTTTTCCCAGCACCACTTATTAAAGAGGCTGTCTTTTCTCCATTGTATATTCTTGCCTCCTTTATCAAAGATAAGGTGACCATATGTGTGTGGGTTTATCTCTGGTCTTTCTATCCTGTTCCATTGATCTATATTTCTGTTTTTGTGCCAGTACCATACTTTCTTGGTTACTGTAGCTTTGTAGTAAAGTCTGATGTCCAGGATCCTGATTCCTCCAGCTCCGTTTTTCTTTCTCAAGATTGCTTTGGCTCTTCAGGGTCTTTTGTGTTTCCATACAAATTGTGAAATTTTTCGTTCTAGTTCTCTGGAAAATGCCATTGGTAGTTTGACAGGGGTTGCATTGAATCTGTAGATTGCTTTGCGTAGTATAGTCATTTTCACAATGTTGATTCTTCCAATCCAAGAACATTGTATATCTCTCCATCTGTTTGTCTCACCTTTAATTTCTTTCGTCAGTGTCTTAAAGTTTTCGGCATACAGGTCTTTTGTCTCCCTAGGTAGGTTTATTCCTAGGTACTTTATTCTTTTTGTTGCAGTGGTAAATAGGAGTGTTTCCCTAATTTCTCTTTCAGATTTTTCATCATTAGTGTATAGGAATGCAAGAGATTTCTGTGCATTAATTTTGGATCCTGCTACTCTACCAAATTCATTGATTAGCTCTAGTAGTTTTCTGTTGGCATCTTTAGGATTCTTTATGTATAGTATCATGTCATCTGCAAACAGTGACAGTTTTACTTCTTTTCTGAATTGGATTCCTCTTATGTCTTTTTCTTCTCTGATTGCTGCGGCTAAAACTTCCAAAACTATGTTGAATAAGAGTGGTGAGGGTGGGCAACCTTGTCGTGTTCCTGATCTTAGTGGAAGTGGTTTCAGTTTTTCACCATTGGGAATGCTGTTGGCTGTGGGTTTTTCATATATGGCCTTTATTATGTTGAGGTACGTTCCCTCTTTGCCTGCTTTCTGGTGGGTTTTTATCATAAATTGGTGTTTAATTTTGTCAAAAGCTTTTTCTGCATTTATTGAGATGATTATATGGTTTTTCTCCTTCAATTTGTTAGTATGCTGTATGACATTGATTGATTTGCGTATATTGAGGAATCCTTGCATTCCTGGGATAAACCCCACTTGATCATGTTGTATGATCCTTTTAATGTGCTGTTGGATTCTGTTTGCTAGTATTTTTTTGAGGATTTTTGCATCTATGTTCATCAGTGATATAGCCTGTAGTTTTCTTTTTTCGTGACATCTCTGTCTGGTTTTGGTATCAGGGTGATGGTGTCCTTGTAGAATGAGTTTGAGAGTGGTCCTCCCTCTGCTATATTTTGGAAGAGTTTGAGAATGATAGGTGTTAGCTCTTCTCTAAATGTTTGATAGAATTCGCCTGTGAAGCCATCTGGTCCTGGGCTTTTGTTTGTTGGAAGATTTTTTCTTTTTTTTTCGGTACGCGGGCCTCTCACTGTTGTGGCCTCTCCCATTGCAGAGCACAGGCTCCGGATGCGCAGGCTCAGCGGCCATGGCTCATGGGCCCAGCCACTCCGTGGCATGTGGGATATTCCCGGACCAGGGCACGAACCCATGTCCCCTGCATCGGCAGGTGGACTCTCAACCACTGCGCCACCAGGGAAGCCCCTGTTGGAATATTTTTAATCACAGTTTCAATTTCATTGCTTGTGATTGGTCTGTTTATATTTTCTATCTCTTCCTGGTTAAGTCTCAGAAGGTTTTGCTTTTCTAAGAATTTATCCATTTTTTCCAGCTTGTCCATTTTATTGGCATATAGTTGCTTGTAGTAATCTCTCATGATCCTTTGTATTTCTGCACTGTCAGTTGTTACGTCTCCTTTTTCATTTCTAATACTGTTGATTTGAGTCTTCTGCCTTTTTTTCTTGATGACTGTTGCTAATGGTTTATCAATTTTGTTTATCTCTCAAAGAACCAGCTTTCAGTTTTATTGATCTTTGGTATCATTTCCTTCATTTCTTTTTCATTTATTTCTGATCTGATTTTTATGATTTCTTCCTTCTGCTAACTTTGTGGGGTTTTTTGTTCTTTCTCTAATTGCTTTAGGTGTAAGATTAGGTTCTTTATTTGAGTTGTTTCTTGAGGTAGGATTGTATTGCTATAAACTTGCCTCTTAGAACTGATTTTGCTGCACCCCATATGTTTTGGGTCGTCGTGTTTTCATTGTCACTTGTTTCTAAGTATTTTTTGATTTCCTCTTTGATTTATTCAGTGATCTCTTGGTTATTTAGTAGCGTATTGTTTAGCCTCCATGTGTTTGTATTTTTTGCCGAATTTTTCCTGTAATTGATAGCTAGTTCCATAGTGTTGTGGTCGGAAAGGATACTTGATACGATTTCAATTTTCTTAAATTTACCGAGGCTTGACTTGTGACCCAAGATATGATCTATCCTGGAAGAATGTTCCTTGAGCACTTGAGAAGAAATTGTATTCTCTTGTGTTTGGATGGAATGTCCTATAAATATCAATTAAGTCCTCCTTGTTTAATGTGTCATTCAAAGCTTGTGTTTCCTTATTTATTTTCATTTTAGATAATCTGTCCAGTGGTGAAAGTGGGATGTTAAAGTCCCCCACTGTGATTGTGTCACTGTTGATTTCCCATTTTATGGCTGTTAGCATTTGCCTTATGAATTGAGGGGCTCCTATGTTGGGTGCATAAATATTTACAATTGTTATATCTTCTTCTTGGATTGATCCTTTGATCATTATGTAGTGTCCTTGTCTCTTATAATAGTCTTTATTTTAATGTCTATTTTGTCTGATATGAGAATTGCTACTGGAGCTTTCTTTTGATTTCCATTTGCATGGAATATCTTTTTCCATCCCCTCACTTCAGTCTGTATGTGTCTCTAAGTCTGAAGTGGGTCTCCTGTAGACAGCATATATGTGGGTCTTGTTTTTGTATCCATTCAGCCAGTCTATGTCTTTTGGTTGGAGCATTTAATCCATTTACATTTAAGGTACTTATCAATATGTATGTTCCTATTACCATTTTCTTAATTGTTTTGGGTTTGTTCTTGTAGGTCTTTTCCTTCTCTTGTGTTTCCTGGCTAGAGAAGTTCCTTTAGCATTTGTTGTAAAGCTGGTTTGGTGGTGTTGAATCCTCTTAGCTTTTGCTTGTATGTAAAGGTTTTAATTTCTCCATTGAATCTGAATGAGATCCTTGCTGTGTAGAGTAATCTTGGTTTTAGGTTCTTCCCTTTCATCACTTTAAATATTTCCTGCCGCTGCCTTCTGGCTTGCAGAGTTTCTGCTGAAAGATCAGCTGTTAACCTTATGGGGATTCCCTTGTATGTTATTTGTTGTTTTTCCCTTGCTGCTTTTAATATTTTTTCTTTGTATTTAATTTTTGATAGTTTGATTACTATGTGTCTTGGCATGTTTCTCCTTGGATTTATCCTGTATGGGACTCTCTGTTCTTCCTGGACTTGATTGAGTATTTCCTTTCCCATATTAGGGAAGTTTTCAACTATAATCTCTTCAAGTATTTTCTCAATCCTTTTCTTTTTACTCTTCTTCTTCTGGGACCCGTATAATTCTAATGTTGGTGCATCTAATGTTGTCCCAGAGGTCTCTGAGACTCTCCACAATTCTTTTCATTCTTTATTCTTTATTCTGCTCTGCAGTAGTTATTTCCACTATTTCATCTTCCAGTTCACTTATCCTTTCTTCTGCCTCCATTATTCTGCTATTGATTCCTTCTAGAGAATTTTTAATTTCATTTATTGTGTTGTTCATCATTGGTTGTTTGCTCTTTAGTTCTTCTAGGTCCTTGTTAAATGTTTCTTGTATTTTCTCCATCCTGTTTCCAAGATTTTGGATCATCTTTACTGTCATTACTCTGAATTCTTTTTCAGGTAGACTGCGTATTTCCTCTTCATTTGTTTGGTCTGGTGGGTTTTTACTTTGCTCCTTCATCTGCTGCTTATTTCTCTATCTTCTCATTTTGCTTAACTTACTGTGTTTGGGGTCTCCTTTTTGAAGGGTGCAAGTCTGTAGTTCCTGTTGTTTTTGGTGTCTGCCCCCAGTGGGTAAGGTTGGTTCAGTGGGTTGTGTAGGCTTCCTGTTGGAGGGGACTGGTGCCTGTGTTCTGATGGATGAGGCTGGATCTTGTCTTTCTGGTGGGCAGGGCCATGTCCAGTGGTGTGTTTTGGGGTGTCTGTGAACTTATTATGATTTTAGGCAGCCTCTCTGCTAATGGGTGGGGTTGTGTTCCTGTCTTGCTTGTTGTTTGGCATGGGGTGTCCAGCAGTGGAGCTCACTGGTCATTGAGTGGAGCTGGATCTTAGCATTGAGATGGAGATATATGGGAGAGCTCTCACTGATTGATATAACGTGGGGCCGGGAGGTCTCTGGTGATCCAATGTCCTGAACTTGGCTCTCCCACCTCAGAGGCTCAGTCCTGACACCCGGCCAGAGCACCAAAACCCTGTCAGCCACACGGCTCAGAAGAGAGGGGAGAAAAAAATGAAAGAAATATTTTAAAATTAAAATAAAGTTATTAAAATAAAAAAATAATAAAAAGTAATAAAAAAAAAGAGAGCAACCAAACCAGTAAACAAATCCACCAGTGATAACAAGTGCTAAAAACTATACTAAGATAAACATAAAAATCAGTTACTAGTCTGTCACATACAGCAAATCCTAAGTCTACAGTTGCTCCCAAAGTCCACTGCCTCAATTTTGGGATGATTCTTTGTGTATTCAGGTATTCCACAGATGCAGGGTACATCAAGTTGATAGTGGAGATTTAGTCTGCTGCTCCTGAGGCTGCATGGAGAAATTTCCCTTTCTCTTCTTTGTTCGCACAGCTCCTGGGGTTCAGCTTTGGATTTGGCCCCGCCTCTGTGTGTAGGTCGCCCTCTGGCGTCTGTTCTTCGCCCAGACAGGAGGGGATTAAAGGAATGGCTGATTAGGGGGCTCTGTCTCACTCAGGCCGGGGGGAGGGAGGGGTACGGAATGCAAGGTGAGCCTGTGGCCGCAGAGGCCGGTGTGACATTGCAACAGCCTGGGGCATGCCATGTGTTCTTCCGGGGAAGTTTTTCCTGGATCACGGGACCTTGGCAGTGGCCGGCCGCACAGGCTCCCGGAAGGGGAGATGTGGATAGTGACCTGTGCTTGCACACAGGATTCTTGGTGGCTGCAGCAGCAGCCTTAGCGTTTCATGCCCGCCTCTGGTGTCCACACTGATAGCTGTGGCTCGTGACCATCTCTCAAGCTCATTTAGGCGGTGCTCTGAATCTCCTCTCCTCGAACACCCCAAAACAATGGTCTCTTGACTCTTAGGGAGTTCCAGACTTTCCCAGACTCCCTCCCGGCTAGCTGTGGCACACTAGCCCCCTTCAGGCTGTGTTCATGCAGCCAACCCCAGTCTGCTCCCTGGGATCTGACATCTGAAGCCTAAGCCTCAGCTCCCAGCCCTCACCCACCCTGGCGAGTGAGCAGACAAGCCTCTCAGGCTGGTGAGTGCTGGTCAGCAGCGATCCTCTGTGCAGGAATCTCTCTGCTTTGCCCTCTGCACCCCTCTTGCTGTGCTCTCCTCTGTGGCTCTGAAGCTTCCCCCTGCCTACCACCCATTTCCACCAGTGAAGGGGCTTCCTAGTGCATGGAAACTTTTCCTCCTTTACAGCTCCCTCGCCGAGGTGCAGGTCCCATCCCTATTCTTTTGTCTCTGTTTTTCCTTTTGCCCTACCCAGGTACGTGGGGAGTATCTTGCCTTTTGGGAAGTCTGAGGTCTTCTGCCAGCATTCAGTAGGTATTCTGTAGGAGTTGTTCCACATGTAGATGTATTTTTGATGTATTTGTGGGGAGGAAGGTGATCTCCACGTCTTACTCCTCTGCCATCTTGAAGGTCCTCCTGTTTTGTTTTTAGATTCCACATAAAAGTGAGATCATACCTTGTCTTTGTCTGACTTATTTCACTTAAGCATAATGCCCTCTGGTCCATCCAGGTTGTTGCAAATGGCAAGATTTCATTCTTTTTTACGGATGAATAACATTCCATTGTATATATATGTGTGTGTATATGTGTGTGTATGTATGTATATATATATCACATCTTCTTTACCCATTCATCTATTGATGGACATTTAGGTTGTTTCCATATCTTGGCTATTATAAATAATGCTGCTGTGTACATTGGGGTGCATGTATCTTTTCAAATTAGTGTTTTTGTTTTCTTCAGAGATATACCAAGGAATAGAATTGCTGGATCATATGGTAGTTCTTAGTTTTTTGAGGAGCCTGCATACTGTTTTCCACAGTGGCTACACCAATGTAGATTCCCACTAACAGTGTACTTGGGTTCCCTTTTATCTATCTTCTTTCCAACACTTGTTATCTCTTGTCCTTTTGATAATAGCCATTCTACAAGTGTGAGGTGATATCTCTCTGTGGTTCTGATTTACATTTCCCTGATGATTAGTAAAGTTGAGCACCTTTTCATGTACCTTTGCCCTACTGTATGTCTTCTTTGGGAATATGTCTGTTCAGATCCATTTTTTAATTGGATTGTTTGTTTTTTTGCTATTGAGTTGTATGAGTTCTTTATATATATTGGATATTAACTCTTACCAGATATGATTTGCGAATATTTTCTCCCATTCGGTAAGTTGCCTTTCATTTTGTTGATGGTTTCCTTTCCTGTGCAGAAACTTTTTAATTTGGTATAGTCCCAGTTATTTTTGCTTTTGTTTTTGCTTTTAGTGTCAAATCCAAAAATGCATTGCCAAGACCAATGTCAAGGAGTTTACCTACTGCCTATATTTTCTTCTAGGAGTTTTATGGTTTCAGGTTTTACACTTTTTTTTTTTTGACTCATATTTGATTTTAATTTTTTATACAGCAGGTTCTTATTAGTTATCTATTTTATACATATTAGTGTATATGTGTCAATCCCAATCTCCCAGTTCATCCCACCACCACCCTCTCTCCCTGCTTTCCCCCACTTGGTGTCCATACATTTGTTCTGTACATCTGTGTCTCTATTTCTGCCTTGCAGACTGGTTCATCTGTACCATTTTTTTGGATTCCACATATATGCATTAATATATGATATTTGTTTTTCTCTTTCTGACTTACTTCACACTGTATGACAGTCTCTAAGTCCATCCACATCTCTACAATTGACCCAATTTCTTTCCTTTATATGGCTGAGTAATATTCCATTTTATATAGGTACCACATCTTCTTTATCCGTTCGTCTGTTGATGGACATTTAGGTTGCTTCCATGACCTGGCTATTGTAAAGTGCTGGCTATTGTAAGTGCTGCAGTGAACGTTGGGGTGCATGTGTCTTTTTGAATTATGGTTTTCTCTGGGTATATGCCCAGTAGTGGCATTGCTGGGTCATATGGTAATTCTATTTTTAGTTTTTAAGGAACCTCCATACTGTTCTCCATAGTGGCTATATCAAACTACATTCCCACCAACAGTGCAAGAGGTCCACACCCTCTCCAGCATTTGTTGTTTGTAGATTTTCTGATGATGTCCATTCTAACCGGTGTGAGGTGATACCTCATTGTAGTTTTGATTTGCATTTCTCTAAGAATTAGTGATGTTTGAGCAGCTTTTCATGTGCCTCTTGGCCATCTGTATGTCTTCTTTGGAGAAATGTCTATTTAGGTCTTCTGCCCATTTTTGATTGGGTTGTTTGTTTTTTTTAATACTGAGCTGCATGAGCTGTTTATATATTTTGGAGATTAATCCTTTGTCCACTGATTCATTTGCAAATATTTTCTCCCATTCTGAGGGCCGCCTTTTCATCTTGTTTATAGTTTCCTTTGCTGTGCAAAAGCTTTTAAATTTCATTAGGTCCCATTTATTTATTTTTGTTTTTATTTCCATTTCTCTAGGAGGTGGGTCAAAAAAGATCTTGCTGTGATTTATGTCAAAGGGTGTTCTTCCTGTGTTTTCCTCTAAGAGTTTTATAGTGTCCAGTCTTACATTTAGGTCTTCAATCCATTTGGAGTTTATTTTTGTGTATGGTGTTAGGGAGTGTTCTAATTTCATTCTTTTACATGTAGCTGACCAGTTTTCCCAGCACCGCTTATCAAATAGACTGTCTTTTCTCCATTGTATATCCTTGCCTCCTTTGTCATAGATTAGTTGACCATAGGTGCGTGGGTTTATCTCTGGGCTTTCTATCCTGTTCCATTGATCTATATTTCTGTTTTTTGCCAGTACCATATTGTCTTGATTACTGTAGCCTTATAGTATAGTCTGAAGGCAGGGAGTCTGATTCCTCCAGCTCTGTTTTTTTTCCTCAATATTACTTTGGCTATTTGGGGTCTTTTGTGTCTCCATACAAATTTTAAGGTTTTTTTTTTGTTCTAGTTCTGTAAAAAATGCATTGGTAATTTGATAGAGATTGCATTGAGTCTGTAAATTGCTTTGGGTAGTATAGTCATTTTCACAATATTGATTTTTCCAATCCAAGAACATGGTATGTCTCTCCATATGTTTGTGTCATCTTTGATTTCTTTCATCAGTGTCTTATAGTTTTCTGAGTATAGGTCTTTTACCTCCTTAGGTAGGTTTATTCCTAGATATTTTATTGTTTTCATTGCAATGGTAAATGGGAGTGTTTCCTTAATTTTTCTTTCTGATCTTTTGTTGTTAGTGTATAGGAATGCAAGAGATTTCTGTGTATTAATTTTGTATCCTGCAACTTTACCAAATTTATTGATTAGCTCTAGTAGTTTTCTGATGCCATCCTTAGGATTATCTATGCATAGTATCACATCATCTGCAAACAGTGACAATTTTACTTCTTTTGCAATTTGTATTCTTTTTATTTCTTTTTCTTCTCTGATTGCTGTGGCTAGGACTTCCAAAACTATGTTGAATACTAGTGGTGAGAGTGGACATCCTTGTCTTGTTCTTGATCTTAGTGGAAATGCTTTCAGTTTTTCACCATTGAGAATGATGTTTGCTGTGGGCTTGTTATATATGGCCTTTATTATGTTGAGGTAGGTTCCCTGTATGCACACTTTCTGGAGAGTTTTTATCATACATGGGTGTTGAATTTTGTCAAAAGCTTTTACTGAATTTATTGAGATGATCATATGGTTTTAATTCTTCAGTTTGTTAATATGGTGTATCACACTGATTGATTCGTGTATACTGAAGAATCCTTGCATCCCTGGGATAAATCTCACTTGATCATGGTGTGTGATCCTTTCAATGTGTTGTTGGATTCTGTTTGCTAGTTTTTTGTTGAGGATTTTTGCATCTATATTCATTAGTGATATTGGTGTGTAATTTTCTTTTTTTGTAGTATCTTTCTCTGGTTTTGGTATCAGGGTGATGGTAGCTTTGTAGAATGAGTTTTGGGAGGGGTCCTTCCTCTGCAAGTTTTTGGAAGAGTTTGAGAAAGATGCGTGTTAGCTCTTCTCTAAATGTTTGATAGAATTCACCTGTGAAGCCATCTGGTCCTGGGCTTTTGTTTGTTGGAAGATTTTAAATCACAGTTTCAATTTCATTACTTGTGATTGGTCTCTTCATATTTTGTATTTCTTCCTGGTTCAGTCTTGGAAGTTTATACCTTTCTAAGAATTTTTTCATTTCTTCCAGGTTGTCCATTTTATTGGCATAGAGTTCCTTCTAGTAGTCTCTCAGGATGCTTTGTATTTCTGCAGTGTATGTTGTAACTTCTCCTTTTTCATTTCTAATTTTATTGATTTGAGTCCTCTCCCTCTTTTTCTTGATGAGTCTGGCTAAAAGTTTATCAATTTTGTTTATCTTCTCAAAGAACCAGCTTTTAGTTTTATTGATCTTTGCTATTGTTTTCTTTGTTTCTATTTCATTTATTTCTGCTCTGATCTTTATGATTTCTTTCCTTCTGCTAACTTTGGGTTTTGTTTGTTCTTCTTTCTCTACTTCCTTTAGGTGTACAGTTAGATTGTTTATTTGAGATTTTTCTTGTTTCTTGAGGTAGGATTGTACTGCTATAAACTTCCCTCTTAGAACTGCTTTTGCTGCATCCCATAGGTTTTGAATCATCATGTTTTCGTTGTCATTTGTCTCTTGGTATTTTTTGATTTCCTCTTTGATTTCTTCAGTGATCTCTTGGTTATTTAGTTACATATTGTTTAGCCTCCATGTGTTTGTGTTTTTTACATTTTTTTCCCTGTAGTTTATTTCTAATCTCATGGCATTGTGGTCAGAAAAGATGCTTCATATGATTTCAATTTTCTTAAATTTACTGAGGCTTGATTTGTGACCCAAGATGTGATCTATTCTGGAGAATGTTCCATGTGCACTGAAGAAAGTGTATTCTGCTGTTTTCGGATGGAATGTCCTATAAATATCAATTAAATCTATCTGGTCTGTTGTGTCATTTAAAGCTTGTGTTTCCTTATTAATTTTCTGTCTGGATGATCTGTCCATTGGTATAAGTGAGATGTTAAAGTCCCCCACTATTATTGTGTTACTGTTGATTTCCGCTTTCATGGCTGTTAGCATTTGCCTTATGTATTGAGGTGCTCCTATGTTGGGTGCATATATATTTATAATTTTTATATCTTCTTCTTGGAGTGATCCCTTGATCATTATGTAGTGTCCTTCCTCGTCTCTTGTAACATTCTTTTTAAATTAATTAATTAATTTATTTTTGGCTGCGTTTGGTCTTCGTGGCTGCATGCAGGCTTTCTCTAGTTGTGGCGAGTGTGGGCTACTCTTTGTTGTGGTGCGCAGGCTTCTCATTGCGGTGGCTTCTCTTGTTGTGGAGCATAGGCTCTAGGTGCGTGGGCTTCAGAAGTTGTGGCATGCAGACTCAGTAACTGTGGCTCATGGACTCGAGCGCAGGCTCACTAGTTGTGGCACACGGGCTTAGTTGCTGCCCGGCATGTGGGATCTTCCCGGAGCAGGGCTTGAACCAGTGTCCTCTACATTGGCAGGCAGATTCTTAACCACTGTGCCACCAGGGAAGCCCCTCTTGTAACATTCTTTACTTTAAAGTCTATTTTATCTGATATGAGTATTGCCTCTCCAGCTTTCTTTTGATTTCCATTTGCATGGAATATCTTTTTCCATCCCCTCACTTTCAGTTTGTATGCGTCCCTAGGTCTGAAGTGGGTCTCTTGTAGACAGCATATATATATGGGTCTTGTTTTTGTATCCATTCAGTGAGCCTGCGTCTTTTGGTTGGAGCATTTAATCCATTTACATTTAAGTTAATTATCGATATGTATGTTCCTATGACCATTTTCTTAATTGTTTTGGGTTTGTTTTTGTAGGTCCTTTTCTTTTCTTGTGTATCCCACTTAGAGAAGTTCTTTTAGCATTTGTTGTAGAGCTGGTTTGGTGGTGATGAATTCTCTTAGCTTTTACTTGTCTGTAAAGTCTTTGATTTCTCTGTCAAATCTGAATAAGATCCTTGCCAGGTAGAGTAATCTTGGTTTTAGGTTCTTCCCTTTCATCACTTTAAATATGTCATGCCACTCCCTTCTGGCTTTTAGAGTTTCTGCTGAGAAATCAGCTGTTAACCTTATGGGAGTTCCCTTTTATGTTATGTGTCGTATTTCCCTTGTTGCTTTTAATACTTTTTCTTTGTCTTTAGTTTTTGTCAATTTGATTACTATGTGTCTTGGCATGTTTCTCCTTGGGTTTATCATGCCTGGGACTCTCTGTGCTTCCTGGACTTGGGTGGCTGTTTCCTTTCCCATGTTAGGGAAGTTTTCAACTATAGTCTCTTCAAATATTTTCTCAGGTCCTTTTTCTCTCTCTTCTCCTTCTGGGACCCCTATAATGTGAATGTTGGTGCATTTAATGTTGTCCCAGAGGTCTCTTAGGCTGTCTTCATTTCTTTTCATTCTTTATTCTGTTCTGCAGCAGTGAATTGCACCATTCTGTCTTCCTGTTCACTTATCTGTTCTTCTACCTCAGTTATTCTGCTATTGATTCCTTCTAGTGTATTTTTCATTTCAGTTATTGTGTTCTTCATCTCTGTTTGTTTGTTCTTTAATTTTTCTAGGTGTTTGTTCTTTAATTCTTCTAGGTCTTTTTAAAACATTTCTTGCATCTTCTCGATCTTTGCCATTCTTTTTCTGAGGTCCTGGATCATCTTCACTCTCATTATTCCGAATTCTTTTTCTGGAATGTTGCCTATTTCCACTTCATTTCATTGTTTTTCTGGGATTTTATCTTGTTCCTTCATCTGGTACATATTCCTTTGCCTTTTCATTTTGTGTGTCTTTCTGTGAATGTGGTTTTCATTCCACAGGCTGCAGGATTGTAGTTCTTCTTGCTTCTGCTGTCTTCCCTCTGGTGGATGAGGGTATCTTACATTCAAATCTTAATCCATTTTGAGTAAATTTTTGTTTATGGTGTAAGAGAGTGGTCCAGTTTCCCCAGGACCACTTATTGAAGAGACTGTCCTTTGCTCATTGTGTATTCTTAGCTCCTTGTTTGTAAATTAGTTGACCATACATGGGTAGGTTTATTTCTGGGCCTTAATGCTTTTTTTAAAAAAATAAGTTTATTTATTTTATTTATTTATTTTTGCCTGCATTAGGTCTTTGTTGCTGCACACAGGCTTTCTCTAGTTGCGGCAAGCGGTGGCTACTCTTGGTTGTGGTGTGCAGGCTTCTCATTGCGGTGGCTTCTCTTGTTGCAGAGCATGGGCTCAAGTTACGCAGGCTTCAGTAGTTGTGGCGCATGGGCTTAGTTGCTCCGTGGCATGTGGGATCTTCCCAGGCCAGGGATTGAACCCGTGTCCCCTGCATTGCCAGGCGGATTCTTAACCACTGCACCACCAGGAAGTCCTAACCTTAATGATTTTTAAACAAGGGGCCCCACAAGTTATGCAGCTGGTTTTGTGTCTCAACCCTAATTTTTCCAAAATGAGAATAGTAGTGGAAGCACATCTTCACTGAGAGGAACTGAACATTCAGTCATGCACTCTGCCCTCAGCCTGGTACACAGCAGGTGCTCAGTGAATAGTAGTGTCCCCCCTCAGTGAGGCTTGCTGAGCTGTGGAGCAGCAAGTTGGAGTTTGGGAGTGGGAGTCCCGACCAGCAATCAGGGCTTCCCTCTGGGCTTTGGGGCCTGGATCTACACATGACGTGTGGGTGTGCAGTCCTGACCCCCATCCCCAGGCTGGCCAGTCCTGTCACCTATGGGAGGCCCTGCTGACTCACCACCCTTTTGCTCCACCTCCGCCTCGCTGGGCAGGTTGGGGCCCTGCCCAAGGAGCAAACCCCACATAATGAGCATTGCCACCACAGCACCTGACCGGCTTTAGGAGGATTAGTCAGGATGGCTTCGCAGAATGTTCACACCCTAGGAAGAAAGGTGCTGGGCAGCTGAGAGCAGCTGCCACAGAAACGACCCAAGACTTTGGGGCTGGCAGGGAGCACCATGGGCCGGGGTTTCAGGGAGGTGAGGAACAGCCCCAGGTTAGACTTGACCTTCATTATCTCAGTGAAACATACAGCTCACCTGCATGTAGATATTTCTTATTCCCATTTTACAGGTGAGGAAGCTGAAGCTCAGAGTGGCTAGGGATTTGCCTAAGACCACACAGCAAATGTCTGCACAGTTGAGGTTGGCACCTGGGCTCTTTTGTCCTGGAGCCTGTGTTTGTACCAACCCTTCTTTCCTACCCCTCCAGGGTCAGCCAACCCAGTCTCCCTGTGAGGCAGTTCCTACATGGCCCTAGGGCTCCTTGGTGCCAAATCAAAACAAACTGTGGGGCAGGGGGTTATTCTTAAATGGAAGATGGGTAGTCCCATGTTGAGGCTGACTGATGGCCTCTTCCTGGCCACAAGCATCTGTGCCTGCCTTTCTTCCCTCCCCCTCAAGCTCCCAGACACCCAGTAGTCACTAGTCTCTGGGCAGGAAGTACCAGGGACTGAGAGCAAGGCTGTGTGCTGCAGGGTGCAAAGAGCATCTCAGAGGGTGAGGGGAATGGTCCTGGGAGGTCTTGCATGCCCCTGACCCAGCCATAGTCACTGTTCAGTCATCCTATTTATTGGCCGCTCGTATACGCCAAGCCCCATGCTAAGTGCTGGGGAGACTCTGAGTAAAATGTGGCCCCTGCCCTCTAAGGCTCTTGGGCCCCTGTGTGGTTGGGGACAGAACTCCAGCCCAAGTGGTCAGTTTTGGAGAAGGGGGCCTACCTGAAGCAGAGACGGGTGGTCGGGGGTGGGGGTGGGCGGGCAGCATTAGCACTGCTAGGGAAGCCCGGGCAGGCCTTGCTCTGACTTGTCTAAAAGTTCACTCTGAGGCCCCTGTGTGGGAACATGTTTGGAGCAGAAGAAGCAAATACAGACTGGACAGGCCTGCAGTGGCTGCCTGGAGACCTAGGTTCTGTGTCAGGCATGTGCATGGAGTGAGCAATCCCATTCATTAATCCCACAGGCATGACGAGAGTCCAAAGGGGAAAGCAAGAGGTCTGACCTAAGGCTGGACTATGGGCCATAGCAGAGGGTATCTGGGGTCCCTCAACTGGTCAGATTCAGCAGCAGTTGCATTGTTGGTAAGGATGGAGAAGAAGCATGGAGAAGTGACCAGGGTCCCAGCCTGGGTGGGCAAGGGAACCATTCACCAAGATGGAGGTGGAGGGAGAAACTGAGTTCTATTTTGGACATGTTGAGTCAGAGGTAGCTGGAGGTCATCCAGGTGAAGCTGTCCAGTTGGCCAGACAAGTCAAAAGCTCAGGAGAGATATCTGGGCTGAAGGTCACCTGGCCTAGGTTATTTTTATCAATGGCTTGGATGAAGATGTGAGCATCCTCAAATAGTCAACACTGAGACAGGAGAGAGAGAGAATACCTTAGTAGACTGAATCAAGATTCAGAATGCTTTCAGCAGGCTCTGGGCTGAAACCAGCAAGCTGACATTTGCCTGAGATGATAAACATGAAGTCCTCTGGGGGAGGGGGGTTACACAGCTACAGCATGGCAAAGGCCTGGCTGGCCTGGCCCCAGCTCCTGCAGAGAAGACCTGGGCATTGATGTTGGCCACGAGCTCGTGAGTCAGCAGAGTAGGGTGGTTGCTAAACCCACTTGGAGGAGGTTAGGCTGCATTAGGGGAATGATCACACCGGATCTTGGGAAGGACCCATCTGTTGAACAATCCCAGCCTTGCAGGACAGCAGTGAGGATTAAAGGAGGTTGGTGTGTGAAGTGCCGAACCTGCAGTCTGGAGCATTGAAGGGCACAGTAAACGCTAGCTCCCTCCTCCCTACTCCTCCCCCCATCTTGGTCTCATCTAGAGCCCACAGTGAAAGCTTCAGAGTGGAGAGGCTGGAAAACTGGGGAGGGGTGAAAAATGGACAGGGGTTTCTCAGGAGAAGAGAATTCTCAGGAGGGATGTGAGGGCTTTTTAAGTGCTGGAAGTTCTGTCATACAGACTGTGAGTAGAAATCGGCTTAGCCTTGGTACCTGTGGGGGCAGGATCTGCAAGGCTTCACATAGCAGGCTCTTCCTGAGGAGACAGAGACTGGCTGCTTGACCAAGGAGTGGACGTCCCTAGGAGGCCCTGACTGTGCTCCTTGGAGGTAGAGGGTCAGGCACACTGACCATGTTGAGCACAGATGAACCTGATTATTATTATTTTTTTAACATCTTTATTGGAGTATAATTACTTTACAATGGTGTGTTAGTTTCTGCTTTACAACAAAATGAATCAGTTATATATATACATATGTGCCCATATCTCTTCCCTCTTGCGTCTCCATCCCTCCCACCCTCCCTATCCCGCCCCTCCAGGCGGTCACAAAGCACCGAGCTGATATCCCTGTGCTATGCGGCTGCTTCCCACTAGCTATCTACCTTACATTTGGTAGTGTACATATGTCCATGCCTCTCTCTCGCTTTGTCACTGCTCACTCTTCCCCCTCCCCATATCCTCAAGTCCATTCTCTACTAGGTCTGTGTCTTTATTCCTGTCTTACCCCTAGGCTCTTCATGACATTTTTTTCCTTAAATTCCATATATATGTGTTAGCCTACGGTATTTGTCTCTCTCTTTCTGACTTACTTCACTCTGTATGACACACTCTAGGTCTACCCACCTCATTACAAATAGTTCAGTTTCATTTCTTTTTATGGCTGAGTAATATTCCATTGTATATATGTGCCACATCTTCTTTATCCATTCATCCGATGATGGACACTTAGGTTGCTTCCATCTCTGGGCTATTGTAAATAGAGCTGCAATGAACATTTTGGTACATGACTCTTTTTGAATTATGGTTTTCTCAGGGTATATGCCCAGTAGTGAGATTGCTGGGTCATATGGTAGTTCTATTTGTAGTTTTTTAAGGAACCTCCATACTGTTCTCCACAGTGGCTGTATCAATTTACATTCCCACCAACAGTGCAAGAGTGTTCCCTTTTCTCCACACCCTCTCCAGCATTTATTGTTTCTAGATTTTTTGATGATGGCCATTCTGACTGGTGTGAGATGATATCTATCTCATTGTAGTTTTGATTTGCATTTCTCTAATGATTAATGATGTTCAGCATTCTTTCATGTGTTTGTTGGCAGTCTGTATATCTTCTTTGGAGAAATGTCTATTTAGGTCTTCTGCCCATTTTTGGACTGGGTTGTTTGTTTTTTTGTTATTAAGCTGCATGAGCTGCTTATAAATTTTGGAGATTAATCCTTTGTCAGTTGCTTCATTTGCAAATATTTTCTCCCATTCTGAGGGCTGTCTTTTGGTCTTGTTTATGGTTTCCTTTGCTGTGCAAAAGCTTTGAAGTTTCATTAGGTCCCATTTGTTTATTTTTGTTTCTATTTCCATTTCTCTAGGAGATGGGTCAGAAAGGATCTTGCTGTGATTTATGTCATAGAGTGTCCTGCCTATGTTTTCCTCTAAGAGTTTGATAGTTTCTGGCCTTATATTTAGGTCTTTAATCCATTTTGATCTTATTTTTGTGTATGGTGTTAGGGAGTGATCTAATTTCATACTTTTACATGTACCTGTCCAGTTTTCCCAGCCCCACTTATTGAAGAGGCTGTCTTTTCTCCATTGTATATTCTTGCCTCCTTTATCAAAGATAAGGTGACCATATGTGCGTGGGTTTATCTCTGGGCTTTCTATCCTGTTCCATTGATCTATCTTTCTGTTTTAGTGCCGGTACCATACTGTCTTGATTACTGTAGATTTGTAGTATAGTCTGAAGTCAGGGAGCCTGATTCCTCCAGCTCTGTTTTCCGTTCTCAAGATTGCTTTGGCTATTCGGGGTCTTTTGTGTTTCCATACAAATTGTGAAATTTTTTGTTCTAGTTCTGTGAAAAATGCCAGTGGTAGTTTGATAGGGATTGCATTGAATCTGTAGATTGCTTTGGGTAGTAGAGTCATTTTCACAATGTTGATTCTTCCAATCCAAGAACATGGTATATCTCTCCATCTATTTGTATTGTCTTTAATTTCTTTCATCAGTGTCTTGTAATTTTCTGCATACAGGTCTTTTGTCTCCTTACGTAGGTTTATTCCTAGATATTTTATTCTTTTTGTTGAAATGGTAAATGGGAGTGTTTTCTTGATTTCACTTTCAGATGTTTCATCATTAGTGTATAGGAATGCCAGAGATTTCTGTGCATTAATTTTGTATCCTGCCACTTTACCAAATTCATTGATTAGCTCTAGTAGTTTTCTGGTAGCATCTTTAGGGTTCTCTATGTATAGGATCATGTCACCTGCAAACAGTGACAGCTTTACTTCTTCTTTTCTGATTTGGATTCCTTTTATTTCCTTTTCTTCTCTGATTGCTGTGGCTAAAACTTCCAAAACTATGTTGAATAAGAGTGGTGAGAGTGGGCAACCTTGTCTTGTTCCTGATCTTAGTGGAAATGCTTTCAGTTTTTCACCATTGAGGACGATGTTGGCTGTGGGTTTGTCATATATGGCCTTTATTATGTTGAGGAAAGTTCCCTCTATGCCTACTTTCTGCAGGGTTTTTATCATAAATGGGTGTTGAATTTTGTCGAAAGCTTTCTCTGCATGTATTGAGATGATCATATGTTTCTTCTCCTTCAGTTTGTTAGTATGGTGTGTCACGTTGATTGATTTGCGTATATTGAAGAATCCTTGCATTCCTGGAATAAACCACACTTGATCATGGTGTATGATCCGTTTAATGTGCTGTAGGATTCTGTTTGCTAGTATTTTGTTGAGGATTTTTGCATCTATGTTCATCAGTGATATGACCCTGATTATTAGAGCTGCTCAACAAAGAGGTAGGAGTCCCCTTCCCTGAGGTGCACAGGCCCTGGTGGGGAGAGCCCCCCGTCAGGCAGGTGTTGAGGTGATTCCTGCACTGGGGGTTCGGGACACAGCTCAGATGCCTCCGGTCCCTTCCCACTCTGCTCTGACTCCACCTCTTGGAACTTCAGGGCTGGCAGAGGGGTCGGGAGCCAGCTGTCGCAATCTCTAAGAGCCCCGCTGGCCCCCTCGTGGTACAGATAAAGAAACTGAGGCCCAGAGAGGGGCTGTGACGTGCCCAGGTTCCCATGGTGGGCGCAAGAGCCCAGGCTCTGGGTTTTTCTCATTCACTCCAGGCCACCTCCTGAGAGTGGCCCCTTTGGGATTCATGGGTCTGTGGATACTTTAGCTGAGTTCATTGTCCTGCCCATGTCACATGGCCCTATACAGCCCCATCACAGGTGCCTGCTGCCACGGCCTCAGGATAAAACCAAGATAAGAGACCAGAACCTTCCACCTCCCACTACCCAGGGTGGCCTGCAGGGCTAGACAGCATTTACAACATAAATTATGAAGGACCATGGAGAAGAGTGTTGCTGTCTGATTCTGAGGGAGTGTTGCTGGTTGATCCTGAAGCAGGGCCTGGAGCCAGCCTGGGGCCCCTCCCTCAGCTCAGACATTAGTGAAAAAAACACCTTTTTTCATTTAAAAAAGAATGAAATGACCACAGGCATTTAACGATCAAAAGAGGCCAAAAAAGCTTTTAAGAGCCAGGTTGCTGTGTGTGCTGCCACCTTGTCTCCCAGTGTCAGGGCAGACTGGCTTCTGCAGCCATCTCAGGTGTGCCCAGGAAGGTGGCCACAGAAAGCATCAGGCCCGATCACCTGCAGACCATGGCTTCTTGGGGTGTGGACCCCAGTCCTTCCCTTCTGCCCCATCAGGCACCACCCAGCCTCCCTCAGGGCCTGTCTTCCTCACCCGGGCACTGTGGTCTCTGTTCTCCTGTCTTAAAGTCTGACACCTTCCCAGCCACTCTCCCCACAACTTTGGGAGTGACTCGCACCTGACCATGTTCACACTTTCCGGTGGCTCCTCACTGTACTTTAGGCAAAGCTAAGCTCCTTAGGATGGCTTTTGGGGTCTCCTGTCATCTGCTTTTCCTCCTATGGGCAGGCCTCTCTGTGAAGTTCTCACCTCTCCTCTCTCCATTCCTTCCCCACCCCTTCAGGAAAATGAACCAACATTTCTTTGAGACCCTGTTCCCTTACCATCTCTCTTGACCTGGACAGCTTTACACCTTCTCATTTGTTATTCATTCAATAACTGTTTAGTGAGCACTTACCATGTGCTGGGAACAGTGTAGCGGGTGGGCATGCCCAGCGCCCATGTCCATTCCTGTACAGCGTGGAAGCCCGAGGGGGCTATCGCCGATGATCAGCACCTGGCTGTGTGTGGCTGCAAATGGGGCTCTGAGGCTTTTGCACTGAGGACAGCATTCCCGGTGACCCTGAGAACCTCAGATGGATTCAGAGACTCAGGACATCCAGGCAGGGAAGGCCCTGAGGAACTACTTCCACACCCCTTATCTCAGAGAGGGGGAAACTGAAGACAGAGAAGGAAAGGGCCTGTTCATATCACACAGCAAGCTGGAGATGCTCCCTGATACCCAGTCCAGCCCAGCCCTGGGGCAGATGAGACATGCAGTCCCCCACGGAGGATCAAAGCGTCAGAGAGCTTGTGGGAGACAAGTGCCTACCTCCCCTCGTGGTAATGGGGGTAGGGGCAGGAATACTGGGGGAGGAGCGTGAACTGGCCACAGCCCCTGCCTCTTGGACTCTCTGGCTTACCATCACACTCACCCTTCTCTTCCCCACCTCCATAGAAGCTGCAGTGAAAGATGACATGAACAGCTACATCAGCCAGTACTACAATGGGCCCAGCAGTGGTAAGTCTGTGTTGGCGGCTGTTCTGCATGTACCAGAACTTCTGTGTGGCCCTGCGCCAGAGGTGACCCTGGCAACCCCTAACATCCAGGCTAGGGACAACTCGACCTGGCTGTCCATCTCCCAGCACCTGTGAACCATAACTGCAGGCAGGGTTCAAGGCTCCCAGCAAACTCTAGTGCTAGAGCTGTGGGTGCTGGGGTGGGAATGCTCTGGGATCGCCAAAGAGAGCTGCGTGGGGGACCCTGGAATGGAAGGGGGCTGGAATCTAGACGTCTAAGTGACCTCAGCGCCTCCCAACCTGAGAACCTTTCAGGATGAGCACGATGGGGGTGAGATAGCAGCGTAATTGGGCTCGAGAAGCAACAGGCATTGGGCATGTCCTTGCTTGATTTATGTTTCATTCTTGCACTTCAGAAAGTCTTAGGGGGACCTAGTGGTTTTCACTTATGGGAAAGGTTGAGTTTAAAAATAATACTCAGTCCTTCAACGTCTTGTTTCTCCTTAGCCAATGTCTTGAATCTTGTAGTTTGGGTTTCACAGCCCTTAAATCCTGGTAAACTCCGTTTTAAGGCTAGACTCCCTCTTCTGTCTCCTAGTACACTCTCCCCACCACTTTAGAGAGAAACCTTGACCACACTACATCCACTATGATTCAGCCCCTTGATACTCCTCACTTAGAGAAAAGACATTTTGAGGTGTCCTCCACCCTCCCCCTACAATGCATCATATAGAGATTAATCAGTCTTCTGAAGGCACAGCTCTGGTCATGTCACTATCACACTGGACCCATTTAAAACTCTGACCCCCTCTGACCATGAAATTCAAATTCCTTGTCATGGCACACCATGCTTTCTGAGTTAGGATGGGCTAGGTTATGCCACAGTGGCAATAACCCCACATTTGTGTGGTTTAAATAAATCAACAAAGGCCCATGGCACACTGGCCAGGGGCTCTGTGCCCAGGCTGTCATCTTTACTCTAGCACCCAGCAGGCAGAACACCTGTCTCCCCTTCCAGAACAGTGTTGACTGCCAGAGCAAAGCACGTCTGGTTTACATAGCTTCTCTGGGAAATGCCACGTGTCAGTTCTTACAGATGATTGGCCAAGTCACGTCACGTGTCCGCACTTGAGTTCAGCAAGATGGGGAGGCATAATCCTCCCTCAGGGCGGTCAGTGAATATTGGAGAACTGGACCGCCTACCAAGACTTCTCCCTGCAAAGCCCGTTCACACTCACTGCCCACCGTCCAGCCCCATTCCTAGACCCGCCCCCATCAGGGCACGCAGAGGTGTGGCAAGGGCGGAGTGTGACCCGCATCCCCTCCTTCCTTGCAGACAGCGGTGTCCCAGAGCCAGCTGTGTGCGTGGTCACCACGGCGGCCATAGACATCCACCAGCCCATCTCCTCTGACCTCTTTTCTGTCGATGTGCCCCTGAAGCTTGGCAGCAATGGTACCTGCGCCAGCGCCACCTCTGAGAGCGCCTCCCGCTCCGTCACCCAGGCACAAAGTGACAGCAGCCAGACGCTGGGCTCCTCCACGGACTGCAGCACTGCCCGCGAGGAGCCGTCCTCTGAGCCTAGCCCCTCCCCTCTGCCACTGCCGCCGCCACCTCAGCAGGAGACGGCAGAGGCCACAGTCCAGGACCTGTTGTCCTCCCTGTCAGAGGACCCCTGCCCATCCCAGAGGGCCTTGGACCCAGCCTCCCTTGCCCGGCCCAGCACAGCGGGCTTGGCCCAAACCAGCCCCGAGCTGGAGCACAGGGTAAGTCTGTTCAACCAGAAGAACCAGGAGGGCTTCACTGTCTTTCAGATCAAGCCTGTCATCCATTTCCAGCCTGCTGCACCTGTGCTGGAGGAGAAGTTCAGATCTTTGGAATCCAAAGAGCAAAAGTTGCACAGGGTCCCTGAAGCCTAGAGCCTCCGGGCAGGCTGGGAGGGAGCAGGGCAGCCAGCCATCTCACGCTCTCCCAGGGCCCTGGAGGCTACCGGGGCCACACAAGGGGCCCAGGAGCCCTCCTGGCCTCCCTCAGGGTGCTGCCTGCCTCCAGGGAGGTGACGCCAGGCCAGGAGGCCACATGCCTCAGACCTCAAAGCCCAGAGCTGGCGCCTCCTCTCACCCTGCTCAGGGGAGGGTGGTGCTCGTGGCTGGGGTTTTTTTAAACCACTTTTACAAAAACCAGCCTGTGGCCCAGCTTCAGCAGGGCAGAGTGCGGGGGCCAGCTCAGCCTCTTCCGTTGCCTTTGTTCCTGATGCCCACCCCGGACCCCCGGGAACAGCACTGTGAGCAGGGGCTATCCAGCCCCACCCCCAAGCCGTCTTTTCCAGGAATCCTGGGTGGAGCCAACACAATCACACACAGACCACCATCTGAGCCTATTTCATTTGTCCTCATTCTCTCATTTAGGCATGAGCATTTCTGAGTCTTTTCAAGACAAATCTAGTTTTCACCTTCACAGGACATAAAGGGATGGATCTGAAGGTGGGTGGGAGGGTTAGGGGGGTGGGGGGACAGCCATTTTCCAATCTTGGCTTTAATAATAAAAACCACCTGCACTGAGACTTCCAGTTGGCAGAGGTGTTCCTTTGGTTGCTAGTCCAAGTGAGGACCCCAGAGTAGCTTGTTTGGGTTCGAGTTGGCCTTGAAAACCAACCCAGGGAGCCCGAACCCCTCTCTGGTGTGCCCGAGGCCTTTATAGAGTGGAAGGAGCCCTGGACCCGGGGAGGGAAGCGCTCACACTGCCTGCCTGTGTGACTGTCAACTAGTACCTTCCCTTCCCTCATCTCCCCACCAAAATGGAGCTCAGAATACTGTGTTCCTTGCTGACAACTCCCAGATGCAGCTCACTGACCCAGGGCTCCATCCCTCAGGGATCTTGAACTTAGCAGGTCCAAAGCTGAGCATGATATCTTGCCCGCAGCCTGCGCCTCCTCCCGGGTTCCCAGCCAGGGCACCACCATCCACCCAGCCATGAACGTGAATGAATGTTGGCTCCCTTCTCATCCCCCACAAGCAGTCAAGGAACGCTGGCCATTCTGCACTCCAAGTCACCTGCCCCAGACCCCATCATCACAGCCTTGCTAAGGCCCAGGCCCAGCTCTGGCTCCACCCCCCTCCAATCAGTGTGTCCCCACCCGGGCTGCTGAGCCTGGTCACTGTCTCCCTTGCTGAAAAGCCTCCAAGGGATTTTATGACCACTATGTTTCATTTTATATGTCCAGAAGAAAAAGGGAAGGGAATTTTTTTCATTTCAAGGGCTCCCATTGCCTCAACTGAGTTTCTTGGTGGGGTCACAACTCCTAAATGAGCTCACTTGCCTGCCCCCTGGCCACCCCTCCCAACCTGCTCTTTCTCTTCTCCCTGTGTGTGCAGGTTGTTCTCACTACTCAAGTGTCTCAGTAGTAGGTCAGGGTGTCCTCCCAGCTCCTGTGGCCCCTTGGACTCACCCTGACAGTGCAGTCAGTGATCCCCTGGTTTGGTCAGCATCTGCATCCCTGCTTGCTTGGTCCTCAAGATCAGGGATCAGGCCCGAGTCCCATTAAAACCCTAGAGCCCTGCGTAAGGCCACAGGCTTGGGCACAGAGTCACTCAGGAAAGATGGCTGAATTGGAAAAAAGGAGGGAAATTACCACATGCAGACAAAGAACACCCTCATGATTTGTGGGGAGATCAGCACTTGTCAAAAAAGATATTAAAGGGGGCAGTGTCCAACCAAGCCGTTTTGGGGTGTAATCTGAGGCATTCCAGTTACAGCTTCCATTACTGAGCACTCTGTAAGGCCTCTACACACTTGGGCTCCTGTAACCTTCTGATGACCCTGTGAGGTGGTAACACGGCCCATTTTACAGGTGTAGCACCCAAGGCTGAGAGGTTTAAGAAACTTCTCTGAGGTCAAACACTAATAAGAGAGGCACTGAAACTGGAGCCCAAATCTGCCTGGCAGTGTGCTAGATGCTAGGACTCCCAAGTTTTAGAGCCTTTGGAAGTAAAGTGATCACTCTTAGGTTTTGTCACATGATGGGCTGGAGGGCATTACCTGATTTACAATCTCTAGGGCAGGAGTCAGCAGGGTCTGTTATTAGCGGTCTGCATCTGCTGGACTAGAAACAGCTACCCTCCTCGGCCAGGCCCAGCTTGCTAAGCTGTGATGCCTTCTTTGCTGACTTCCCGTCACCCCAGCTCATGGGCTAGTGCTGGCTACCCAAACAGGTAAATGAGCCTGTCCTGTGCCAGAGCTGAAACCCAGCTCCTAGCTGGCACCGCCTCTGCCGTGGCCTTCCACTGCAGAGAAAACCACAGGACAGGGAGGAAAGCAATGGGGTAAGATGCTAGGCAAGTGGCCCCTGCTCTCTGCCTCAGTCTCCCCACCTAGAAGACCTCCACTTTTAAAAGCTGGTTTCTTAGGGTATTTACAAATTGCTGTGAGGTGAAATTCTGCCTGAGCACTCACTGTTGCCTTCCTGCTTGAACAGGCAGTAGCAGTGTTAGAACTGCCGCACAAGCAGATGAAGACTGGGGGCAGAGATGCCAAGAGGTGGTCCCGCCTCTCTGAGAACAGAGTCTACAGTCACCGAGTTAGAGGGTGCACACAGACAGAGGAAGCCACTCACCTGAGGACAGGCGCAGGGCAGTCTCTCACAGCCTGAAGTGCAGGAGGTGGAGAGTAAAAGCTTTGGCTTTCACGGTTCCCCCGGGTGCCACAGCCCAGAGTTATGGCTGGCGGGCAGCTGGGGACCGGTGGAGATGGAGCCTGAGCACTCCCTGGGAGGTTTGCAGCTCTGGGAAACAGCTCCCCTTGCTCGTCAACCCATTGAGAGCCCACTCTGGTAATCTTCCAGGAGACAGGAGGGTCTGGTAACAGCTGCTGTCTCCTATAAGCCAACAAGAGGGTGATAACAGTAATGGCTCCCATTTATTCATTTCCTGTTGTGATGGGTGCTCTTTGCAGCGTTCCCTCTTGATCACAGCCTTGCAAACTGGGTGCTGTTTTCCCTGCTTTACAGAGGAGAAAACAGACACAGAATGATTAATTAAATGACTTGCCCAAGGGCATACAGCTAAACTACTGGCAGGATTCAAACCCAGGTCTGTCTAGGTTAGATGCCATGCTGGATATGGTGAAACGAACTGTGGTGTCGTCAGGAGAGCCAGAGAGAGAAATCAGCCTACGTGGCCCCTCAGGCTGGAGGGACCCACCCACCCTCTCTGCAGAGCCCTGTGGCTCCTCCCACAGGGCCAGCCTCTTGGCTCCGCCCTGCCACGAAGCTGGAGAGGAGCCAATCCTGTGGCCAGGGTGCCACCCTGACCTGCCAGACCTGGCAGCGAAGGCAAGGCTGAGAGCCACCAGTACTGGTGGCCAGCCCCCAAGGCAGCTTGGCCAGAGACCTGCAGGCCTGGCTCTAAGTCCACCCAGAACTGGGGAGCTGTAAGACCTTCCCTGAATGACACAACCGGCCCCTCTCCAGTCAGCCCTGGGCAAGTCCTCCAGCCCAAACCTTGGTTTTTCAGATCAAGTCACATAGACTCGGGTTTTTCACAGACCCTGGACAATTAGAGGCTGATGGCCAGGAATTCTCTTTGGCGTGGTGGGTGTTTATTCCATCAGTGACTCTCAGCTCAGGAACACCTTTCTGACTCCAAGCTCCTGACTGGTGCTGCCTCCACGTTCCTCTCTGGTGTAATTTTCTCATCTCTAAAGAGACTAAAGGTGGGGCCATACACTCTGTGAGCTGGGGAGAGCCTCAAATAAGATGAGGTCCAAGGAAGCCTTCTTAAAAACCAAGTATCTTACTAACAAGTCAATAGGACACTTGCACAGAGTTGCTTAACAAGGATACCCAACAACTCTGGGAGTTAACCCCAGGTTTTGAAAGGACATCTCAGGGCAGGAGAGAAGTCTGGATCGCTCCACCTCCACCCTCCACCTCAGATGCTGTGGTGCATACAGGGTGTGCCAAAGCCCTGGATTCTCAGCCCAGCTCTGTTTCTGGTTTGCTACATGGCTCCAAGCGAATCCTCGGACCTGCTTCCTCACCCTGTACAGCAGGAATAATAACTCGTCCCCTCCGCCCCCATCCCCGTGAGGGTTGCTGGGATAGCTAATGACATAATGGAAGGGAAAGCCCTTTGAGAATGTTTCAAGGGAGACACAAACAGAAACCATCCTTATTAATAATAGATGCCTGGGGTGTTTCACTGCCTACCCACGTTCAGCACTTCTGGGGAAGGCTGCCCAGGAGATGCTCAGCTATTTCATTTGCTGCCACTGATAGTCTGATGTGGGGAGAGGGTGGTAGATGGGTGCTGAGAGGACGTGTGCCCCACCCCCCAGCCCCAATAGCCAGCTCAGGCACTGTATCCCCACTGGTTCCCCTGTAAATAATGCCCTGGAGTCACCCCAAGTTACAGCACTGTTGTTCCCCAGACAGGAGCCACCTTATCTGCTTTCCTCTCCCTTTTCCAGTACAAGCCAAAAACATACATTTCCATGGCATAAACTGAGTGATGAATTCATATCTACTCTGGAATTTTTTTTTTTTTTTTGCTCCAGCACTTAAAAGTTTAGTATTGTCTCCTGGTGAATAGTTAATTTAATTATCCAAAGAAAATGATGGAACATTTGCTGCTAAATTTATTGCAAGCTACCAAAGAGACAGGGCTGGCATAATTTTATGCAGAGCCCCAGGCTATATAGCATAGGGGAGCAGGCTGCCTATTCATCCTGAAACAAGCAAATGAAATTGACTACCCTGCAGATCAATCAGGACATTAAACACTGTGATGAATGTGGCAGAATTCTTCAGTGTCTGAGATTTACAGGGCACCTTTCACCAAGCACTCTAGGAGCCTCCCCAACATCAATTAGCCTCGCATCTAGGTAGGCTCACCTCCGCCTCCGCTGCATAAAGAAGAGGCATGGGGTTCTTGGACCTGGGTTTGCTAAGTGCCACAAAAGATAGCCAGTGTGCAGACTAGATCCAGATTCTAGTACAAAGACCCCCTACTTCCCTCAGCAAGGAACACTTTAGAATGGAGGAATCAGGTTAAAAGGGGACTGAGGGATTGGGGTCCAGAGTGTGTCACGTTCTTGGGCCTTGTTCACGCTGGGCCTTTTGCCTGGGATACATTTCTTTATGGGTTGATTGTGACTGGTCCTTCTGAACTCGGCTCAGCTGTCTCATCTTGCTCCCCTCCGCTTCAGCCTGCCCCAGTCAGGCTGGATTAGGTACATCCTCTGAGTTCCCAAAGAGGGACTCAGGATATGGCATGTGGTTGAGAGTAAACTTTGGCCCAAGGTCACCACTCACTAGCTATGAATCCTTTGGCAAACGTTTTAAGCTCTGTAGGCTTCAGTTTTCTCAACTGGAGAATGGAGGATACTACTATACCTTGTGGGGTTATGAAGCTTAAATGAAATATAATGTCTGTAAAGCCCTCAGCACAGCATCTTGGGCCTAAAAAGCTCTCAAAAGTGGTTACTGTCTCCATTTACCTAAGCTGTTTGATATCTGACAACACATTCACACAGGTCAAAGCTTGAAGATATCTTGGAAGATTACCAAGTGCAATTTGTCGTTTTACAGATGAGGAAAATGAAGGCTAAAAGGAGAAGGAATGTGGCCAGGGTACCTCTGAGACCATATCAGAACAAGGACAAGAATCCAAGGGTCCTGGTGACCAGCCCACTCAGTGCTCAGCCCTTCCTGTGGTCCCCAGGTCCCAGACCCCAATGTTCCCCATGCAGGCCCCACGCTGGGAAGGGAAACAGCCCTCCAAGCTGGACTTGAGTACACAAAAAGGCAGCAGTAAGCTGCCTTTAACCACGTGACCAGTTGTGGTAGGCAAAGAAGGTGAAGCCCAGACAAGTAAAACCTCACCATGGCCTGACTGCTCACCAGTCGGGCACCAAAGAAAGTAAATGCCAGCTTCCTTCCCAACAAATTCCTAATTCCATCACACTTCCATGCTTCTAATGACGAGCTTGCTGTTTTGAGGCAGTGCAAGCCAGAGGATAAGTCCTGGAGAAGCTGGAAGATGCTGGGGGGCAGCCTGGCACGGTACAAAGGCCAAGCTCTCCAAACCTGGAGTCAGCTTAGGTTCCACATCTCAATTACTGCCTCTGCTTGGTTACCTCTCAGCGCACTTCTTCATCCAGAAAGTAGGGGTTAGTGATACCCCCTTTGGGGATCATAGTATTAGAGAAGGATATACAATGCACCTAGTAGGTTCTTAACAAGTAACATTTGCCGAAATTCTGGTTTGTGTTCTACCTCTACCATCTGCTTTGTGCCTTCGGGCAAATCACCTCTCCCGAGACCCTGACTTCTTCACTGTTTCCTACCTTTTCCACCTCTTGGAGTAACTTACATGAAAGTGCTTTTATAAACCAAGGATTATCAGCAACTCTTCTTCATTTGGGTTTCCCACAAAATATTTTTAAAACCCTAGGGCTATACGAATTGTGGCATTATATCACCCTATATGGGCTTTTTTTTACAGGTTATCAGTCAAGTCTCCTTTAGTTCAGCAACAGCTAACCAAATCCATCTGTTACAATCAATAGTGTTCTCCGCGTTTCCCAGCCTCTTAAGCACACTTTTATGTGGACCAAAACAAAAACCCCTCTTACCCCCGTGAGAGACAGTGTGAAATGCAACCAAGCTGACTATCCCTTTCAGAAAGACAGCAAAGAGAGCACTTATGGCTGAGGTTTCATTCAAAGCCCCCCAGCCCAGTACAGACACGCCCAGGCTCTGCCGGCAGCATGGCTCCCACTCTGTCCTGGGAGGAAGAGCCCCAGTCTCTGCCAGCCTCGCCCACAGCACCGGACCCATTTCCACAGTCTCAGGGGACCCATTCTGTACCCAAAGAGCTTTCAGCCAAACCCATCCGGGGCATAAGGCCGGAGGATTCCTGCAACAGCCTCCTAATCACTTCCATCTTCTCCTCCTCCCTCCATCTGTCCTGTACACACTGCCAGGTTATTTTATTCCTCTAGGTTATGTTATTCCTCCAGATCAGGTTACAGGCCTTCCTCTATATATGTCAATATCTCCCTGTTGCCCGGAGGGTGCTTCTTAAGACCTGTTCAGGTGGCAGGGCCTCAAGACGTCATATGCAGCTATTTGTGGAACATTCTGGATATACTGACATGTTTAATTCTAACATACAAACAAGGAACAGAACAACCAGCAGAGAGCATTTTTAAGGATTCAACACATGTCCACTAAACAAAAGCTGTGGAGGGTCAGTGGCTGCTGACCTCCTTAGTTAATATCTATTTGCTACCTGTTCATTCACTTTGGAATCTACTTATATTAAGACGACATAGCAGCAACCAAAGTTTTAGAAAAACGTATGCAAGAAAGACTTAGATTGGGAAATTCTATTATTTTTTTTCCTGTAAATCAGGAAAGACCTTTCACAGTACCAGCCCCAGCCCAGCTCCTGAAATGGCAGTATTCCTTGAGGGCAAAGTTTGAGAACCACTGACCAATAAGGAAAAAGGACAAACTCCTCAGCCTCTCAGTCAACTCCTCTGCAATCTGGCCTTAACTACCTACCACCATCAACCCCTTTCCTGACGCCCTGTGTTTCCACCCGTCACTGCCTCAAGCATCCACGTGAGCCCTTATCTGTTCTACTTCTGCCCCACATGCTAATATTAATGCCTCCACGCCCAAGGAATAACCACAGCTGGCCCACTGAGGGAGCTCTCCCTGTATGCGTTGACTACATGCTATCTGCTTTTCTAATCACTTGGGTCTCATCTTCCCTGGTAGCTGCAAATCTTGAGGGCAGGGGCTGTGCCTCTAACAGCTTGTATTCTCAGAACCCAGGAGGAAGCTGTTCTCCCTGTCAGGACCACAAGCTTCAGGACAGTGGCTGGGCCAGACTTCCAGGTGTTTGCTCCAGCATCCCACACAGCACAGCTGGCGGATGAACCAGGGAATATGCCCCATAGTACTGCTGAGAGACCGTGGGACCAGGGGCAAAGCTGGGTTCTGTACTTTCTCAACTACTGGAAAGCTGAGACCAGGGCCCTCACTGGGCCTCAGTCCATAGAGTAAGGAGTTGTTCGCTTGACCTAAATGGCCCCAAGGACCTACTCAGCTCTGCCCTCACAGGGCTGCCCTTCTACATGCGTACTTTTGCTCTCTCAGGGACTCCGGGTTCTGCCTAATTAACCAAATTCCCAGGGGCCGTATGAGGTTAACCAAAGACCTCAAAAAACTAGGGAGAATAGAAAGCTACTCCTAACACCTTTCCCCACACTGCTTCCAGAGCTACTGCTCTGGGTCCTCAAGCCAGATGCAGGGGCAGTCATTTGGAACTGACAGCTTGGTTTCCAACAAAACATAAGGAAAAAAAGGGCACGTCAAATTGCATCTTCTGGCATATATGGTAGTTTTAACAATTTGCCCCCATCTCACACAACTGCCTTTTTAAGGTAAACTTTAAGTGGGCACTTAGAGGGGCTTCTGAGTTGAACGAATTCCTGCTGGAAAGACAAGCCCAGAACACTGACTCTTCTCCTCAACTAGGATCCTGAGGATGTGCCCTGCCCACCCAGCACCAAGCACTGAGTGCCCTTTACCTGAGGTTACTGTGCAGCGACTCCCTGTTCCTTGAGCCGAAGTGAAGCAGAATCACATACTGGTGAAGCCACTGCTCTGAAGCCAAACTTCCTGGTTTCAAATCCTGGCTCTCATTTATAAGCTGTCTGAATTTGGGCAAGTTATATAACCTCTTTGTGCCTCAGCTTCCTCATCTGTAAAACAGGGATGATAATAATAGCATCTATCTTACAGGGTATTGTGAGGACTTAAGGGGTTTAATATATTTCAAGTGTTAGAATGGTGCCTGACATATAGTAAGCGCCATATTTAATGCTATTATGATGGTGATGAGTTGTACCCAGTAAATTAAGTGAACAGCTGCTTAGAGCTGGGGCAGACTGCGGCAGTCATGATAGGAGGGAGCCAAAAGGGAGAAAGACCAACCAGTTCAACCCTGAGGCTAGGAGCCACACAGAGATACCAGCTGGGATGGTCCTCCGTGAGCCAGCACACCATATATATACTGGGGGTACCTCTGCAGCCATCACCTTTGCTGTCTCTCCTCTCCCCCAGTTACAGTGTCCAATAGGGATGAGGAGTAAAAGGAGAAGGCAATGAGCAAGGTTAGCTTTCTTCGGAAGAGCCCCAAAGACAGCAAAAAGATATGAGAACTACTTTTGCAAGGGTGATTCAAACTGTGTGGCCTTGGACAAGTCACTTTACCTCCTTCACTTCTTCTCTGTGCCTCAGTATCCCTATCTGTCCAAGAGGTGTGAACCTGATGATCATTCAGCTCTGCATTCTAGGATTCTACAGTTCTAGCAGAGCATCACTTTGATGCTCCTCTCATCTCATTAAAAGAAGGCAGAAATGCCAGTGTTTCACAGCAAATGATTATGACACATCAAAAAGGGTTCAACTAGTCAGTCCCAGGCTGGCCACACAAAGGGACTGGCTGGCCCCTCTGCTCCCTCCCCTTATGTATCACTAGTCACTTCCCATCTCTTCCCTGCCATTTTCCTTGTCAACTACTATACCTTCTGCAGATTGGCTTCAGGGTGGCAGTTCTCTTCATTCAACTTGCCTACTGACTCCTGGCCTTTCTATGGCCCCAGATACCTGCCCACGCCTTCCTGCAGGCTTGGCCAAAGCCTCACCAGCCTCTGTTCTGTGGGCTGCATTCACACCAGCTTCTGGCCTCTTGCGACACTCTCAACCTCAGCCATGCCCTAGGGCAGCAGAGGGAGAGTGCCAGTGCTCACCACACATGTGGCCAACTCACATACCTGGCTGCTTTCTAAGACAGCCCAAAGGAAGCCACCAGGAGGGCAAAAGAAAAGCCAGAGCATTCTCAACTATCTGTTAGCATAAGAGGCCATACTGTCTCAAAGCAGCCCCTCCTTCTCCACTTCCCTCTCCTTTATAGACACAAAGTCCTATCAGCTGACAAAACCTTAAAATGAAATGGAAAATTAAATTAACTTCAGCCAACTAAATATATTCAGCAGGTTCAGGTTTAAGTCAGGTCTGCTTTTGTCACATTAGCTATGATTTTCGGAAGACTGGAATATATTTAACATAATATCCATGCTTTGTGGCCATGCTTTTTTAACTCTCAATTTGCCATTCTAGTTCCCTTATCTGTTACTAGATTATGTTGATTAGGCTGGTGGCAACATTCATGTTTACAATTTTGCCTAAAACACAGAGCCTTCCATGAACAACACAGGCAAAGATAAAATAATAAATTAACTTTCACTCCTTTTTTTCAATTTTCTCTCTTCCTTACAAAGATAGGCATATTTCTAGTAATAGTTTTAAAGCTGTGAAAAGGCTTTATTATATATTTTATTACAGAACTAGAAAATTTCAAAAAATAACTGTGTGGAACCACAAATAATTAAAAAGAAACATAATAATAACCCCATAAAAAAGCATTCTGGC
The DNA here is from genome assembly GCF_937001465.1 of Orcinus orca. Classification (NCBI taxonomy): domain Eukaryota; kingdom Metazoa; phylum Chordata; class Mammalia; order Artiodactyla; family Delphinidae; genus Orcinus; species Orcinus orca. Next base: position 82,721,819 of record NC_064560.1, read on the forward strand.
GCCTGTTAGAATTTTTCCTCAAATTACAAAATGTAGCTCTCCACGCTTTCCAATGATTGTTACGTTAGCCATGAATTTCTATTTCAGCTGAATATACTTTGATACAATTTTCCTTCTTAAGACATGGTCATGGCTCATTTTTTCTTCAATAGTTCTGTCATTTCAGGAACAACCTGCAAATTAAAAAAAAAAAGTTATTAGCAACTTGAGTCTTCATTGTGATATGGTCACAGCTCCTTAAGAAGTAAAAAAAGGCCAAAAGAAACAATGTGAATCTCTACAGAGGTACAAAGTGCCCCCTTCTCTCCCCCACCCAGGAACTCCCGGTTCACCCAGTCTCTCTTCCCATCCATGGGGAAACTATAAACCTTGGGAGGGAAAGGTCACCTGGGACACATGGCTGGTAGGGCCAAAGCCCACTCATGGCCTAGGAGCCTTTCTGACACAACCCCAAACCTCAGAAAGGCACCACAGAAAATAGGAAGTCCAACTTTTCTCTATGCTGAGAATAGTGTATATATATATATTTTTTAACATCTTTATTGGGGTATAATTGCTTTACAATGGTGTGTTAGTTTCTGCTTTATAACAAAGTGAATCAGTTATACATATACATATGTTCCCATATCTCTTCCCTCTTGCGTCTCCCTCCCTCCTTATCCCACCCCTCCAGGCGGTCACAAAGCACCGAGCTGATCTCCCTGTGCTATGCAGCGGCTTCCCACTAGCTATCTACCTTATGTTTGTTAGTGTATATACATCCATGCCTCTCTCTCGCCCTGTCACAGCTCACCCTTCCCCCTCCCCATATCCTCAAGTCCGTTCTCCAGTAGGTCTGTAATGAGGTGGATAGACCTAGAGTCTGTCATACAGAGTGAAGTAAGTCAGAAAGAGAAAGACAAATACTGTATGCTAACACATATATATGGAATTTAAGAAAAAAAAAATGTCATGAAGAACCTAGGGGTAAGACAGGAATAAAGACACAGACCAAATAGTGTATATTTTTTACCTTCGTGTTTTCTAGCATTCTTCCTTCCCTCACTGCATTCCTGCCCTTCCTTCCAAGTCCACACCAGAGTCTCTTGCTTAGTCATGACTCCTGTCAACCTCCTCTAGTACTTGTTTTCTCATTGTTCATTCATTCATTCATCATTCATTTAACAAACACTGTGGCTGTTGTTCCTCAGCATATGTTACTATCTTCTGGCACATAAAAATGAGCTGCATGCTGAACATTACCCATCATCACTCTTTATTAAAATCAAGGCCTTGTGCTGATGCAGTGGCTGGTCAGCAGACACAGTAAGAAACCACAGTGAGGGAAACTGACCGAGTTGGCTCCCACCTTAAAAAGGATTAATTACTAACCCTTGGTCTTGGCGGTTTAGTGGCTGCAACTGGAGCTTTTGGTGTGGAGCTGCTTTGTAACAGCCTGGACAACAGAGGAGGGCTACATGTGGGGACTGCAGGGGAATGTCACACAGAGCCCACCTGAAAACTAGCTGAGCCACTCATGTAAAATATCAATTACTCAGTCTTCCAAGGGGCTGTCGACTGCCCTAGCTCACAAAGATCCCAGCTGAACTCACCACTGATGAATATAGCCTCTCAATTATTTAAGAGAGCTACATTTCCATTAGGTGGAAATAATGTGTTCGTACAAAATTTATTAAGGAAATTGTTGACATGTTGTTCCTTCCGAATGTCACTTTGTCTCCAGACTATTAAAAGGCCCATGTTTACCATGGAGCCAGGAGGCATTAGCTCAGGGGCAGCATTAAGTGCTGGCACCACTTCTCCCAGCTTTTCTCAGTGGAGAGACCATGAGCTTATGCCAGTCATACAGATGACATGCTAAATGAGCTTCATGTGGGACCTACGTGTTTCATGAAAAATAGGCTAGAGCCCAACTTCTTTTAAATAAAACATTAATTTGGTTTAGAACACAGTTTTTAAAAACCTTACAGAATGTCCCCCTGCCACGGTCCCCAAAAAAGAGTCGAAGGGTCTTTCTCTCTCCATCCTCTACATCCTTTTTATTAGATCAACCTCAGACTTTCCAAGCATACCACACAATGCCTTAGTTAGGAAAAAGAACATGTCAACTCAGTTTACTGAGTATCTAATGGTCTTAGCACACTGAAACATCTGGATTCTTATTTTTATTCTATTTTAGATACTGCAGAGGCAGTTCCCTATTCAGTAAGACCAAATGAGAGTGAATTTATGTTTAAAATACGATAATCTACTGATATAAATCACAGCACAACTATATTTCACTCATTTACCTAGTATTTCCTCAGGATAAGCACTATGGGAGATAAAGAAGTTCAGGCCTGATTCCTGGCCATGAGGAGTTCCACTCACTATTTGGAGAGAAGAGCCAGAGGCCTATGAACAACCCAATTAGAAATGTGCTCATCTTCCACTGTAATGTAAGAGGATGAGAAGAATGGCACTAAAAGCTCCAAATTCAGGAGTCCTGAGGAAAGTTGAGACTGGTGCAGACTAAGAAAAATCAGGACATTACCATGGAGAAGAAAAAGATACTGAGCAAAAAAATAAGGAGGCAAACAGATAAACATTGCAGGTTCCAGAGACCGTAAAGGGATTAGAATGACTCCAGTGAATGACTATGCTGGGAAGAGGTGAAAAAGGTTTAAAAAGACAGGAGATACACCAAGTCTAATCAATGGGAACACAATAGTCTCTCCAACGGAGATGGACAACTGGATATCCACACATACAAAAGAATGATGTTGGATTGGACCTTCACCTCACACCATATACAAAAATTAATTCAACATGGATCCACAACCTAATTATAAGAGCGAAAACCATAAGACTCTTGGATCATGACAACAGATTCTTAGATATGATATCCAAAACATAAGCAACAAAAGAAAAAAAATAGATGAACTGGCCTTTATCAAAATTAAAACCTTTTGTCATCAAAGGACATTATCAAGAAAGTGAAAAGACAACCTACAAAATGGGAGAAAATATTTAGAAATCATATGTCTGACAAGGGTTTAACATCCAGAATATATGAAGAAATGTTACAACAAAAAGACAAACAATTCAATTAAAAAACGGACAAAGGACTTGGATAAACATTTCTCTAAAGAAGATATACAAATGGCCAAAAAGCACACATGAAAAATGCTCAATATCACTGGTCATCAGAAAAATGCAAATCAAAACCACAATGAGATACCACTTCACAACCATTATTAGGATGGCTATAATAAAACACAATAACAAGTGTCAGCCAGTGTATGGAGAAACTGGGGCCCTTGTATATTATTTGGTAGGAATGTAAAATGAGGCAGCCACTTTGTAAAACAGTCTGACAGTTCTTCAAAATGTTAAACATACAGTATAAAGTAAACCAGCAATTCCATTCCTAGATATATATCCAAACAAGATGAATCAGTGCACAAAAACTCATACATGAATGCTCATGGCAGCATTATTTACAACAGACAAAACATGGAAACAACTCAAAAGTCTATCAACTGATGAATGGATAAACAGATTGTGGCATATCCATATGATGGCTATTACTTGGCAATAAAAAGGAATAAAGTGCTGATACATGCTAGAATATGGTGAACCTTTAAAACATTATGCTAAGAATCCAGCCACAAAAGACCATATTACATGATTCTATACCCAAGACTGGCAAATCTACAGAGACACAAAGTAGATTAGCTGTTGCCAGGGGCTGGGGAGAATGTGAATAGGGAGTGGCTGCTAATGGGTATGGGGTTTCCGCTCAGTTTGATGAAGATGTTCCAGAATTAGACAGTAGTGATGGCTGCATAACTCTGTGAATATACTAAAAAAAAAAACCCCACTGAACTGTACATTTTAAAAGTGTAAATTTTACAGTATATGAATTACATCTCAGTAAAGCTATTATATTAAGAAGAAAACAAAGACCCCAAACTACCAGTCAGGTGGTGCCCTCTGCCCTATCACTCTAACTCTGATTATGATATTTACCATTTATTAAGCACCTGCTATGTAAATGTATGGTAGGAAATACAAACAGGTAGGCTAATAGTTAACATAGACTATACTAGGTGCAGTATAATCTCATTTAATTCTCATTACAAGGTAGTATAATATTTATATTATCTATGAGAAAGCTTATATTCAGAGAGATTAAATAACTTGGCTAAGATAATTTAATTAGTATGTGCCCAAGACAGAATATGAAACAAAGCTCATAATTACCATACCATGTTATTTGTCATATGAAGAAAAAAAAAAAACTTGTCCTAACTCATATGATTGTTGAAGGGTAAAGTGAAAGGATGAATATAAGAAAATAAAATGTTATGCATATACATTTTTACTCCAGACATGATGAAATTTGGTGGACACAGTATCCCTTAGAGAATTATTAGTCTAACAGCTATATACACTTGTTATGTGTGATACAGTTTGAAATTTTTAATTTTTAAACAAAAATTTGATCTAAAAAAGCCCTTTTTATACAGCTATTATTTGACTTATGTTATTTTAAGATCATAATCCCAAATAGATAATAATTTTCATTCATCATTTGCATACTTGTATTTTTCAAGTTGTTATACCTTTAAATATTTGATTTTTAAAGAGAGGGTGGCTCCAGTGAGAAGTATATTCACTGAGCCACCCTGTCTCTTCTTCTGTCAGAATTACTATAATATTCATCTGGAATCATTCTGATTTCAACTGAGAAAACAATTTGATTTCTATCTAGTTCTGCCTTGGCTGCTAGTCTGTCAAAGATGTGGTTCTATTTACTGCAACTTATCTAAGGTACAGGAGTAGCGGTGAACCACCCAGCTGTGGTACCTGATGAGCTGGAAAGGCAGAGTGATGAGAAAACGAACAGAATCAGGAGCCTGGCTTAGTTGTGCCAATAACTTGCTGAGCAGCTTCTCCAAATCACATCTCTCTGGGACACAGACAACTTAAGAAGAACACACCCTGCATGTTACTCATATATTAATAAATGGGAGGCTGCAACTCAAGCAGAATTTTTAGTATCTTCTTTACTAGTTTTTCCCCAAACTGCATTTTTAAGGACTGATTTTCTCACTTTGTATTAATCAAAGGCATATATAACTGTACTTCAGAACTTCTGAGCTGCATGAGATAGACACTACCGTAATTCTAGCTAAAGGCAAATAAAAATTATGTCTTACTCCAAATAGTCTCCCTATAGTCAAATGTGGACTTCTTAAGGGATGGAAGATGATACTCCAAGCAAATGGCAGCCAAAAGAAAGTGTAGCTACACTCATATCAGACAAAAAGACTTCAAGACAAAAAAATTAACAAGAGACAAACTGGACAATGTATAATGAAAAAGGGGACAGCTCATAAGAAGACACAACTTATTAACATATATGCACCTAACAGAGGAGCACCAAAATATATAGAACAACTATTAACAGACCTACAGGGAGAAATTGACAGCAACACAGTAATAGTAGGAGATCCTACTTACATCAACCAATAGATAATTCAGACAGAAAGTCAATAAGGAAAGAGCAGCCTTAAATGAAACGTCAGATCTGATTTGATAGATTTGTACAGAACAGGCCATCCAAATGCAGCAGAATACACATTCTTCTCAAGTGCACATGGAGTTTTCTCAAGGATAGACCATATGCTGGAACACAAAACAACTCTCAATACATTTAAGAAGACTGAAATCATATCAAGCATCTTTTCTGATCATAATGGTATGAATCTAGAAATCAACTACAAGAAGAAAGAAAGAAAAAAATCATAAAAATGTGGAGAATGAACAACATGCTACTGAACAACTGTTGGGCCAATGAGGAAATCAAAGGAGAAATAAAAAATTACCTGAACACAAAAGAAAATGAAAATATGACATACCCAAATCTATGGGATGGAGCAAAAGCAGTACTGAGAGGGAAGCTTATAGCAACACAGGCCTACTTCAAGAAACAAGAAAAATCTCAAATAAACAATCTACCCTCACACCTAAAGGAACCAGAAAAAGAACAAACAAAGCCCAAAGTCAGTAGAAGGAAGGAAATAATAAAGATCAGAGCAGAAATAAATGAAATAGAGACTAAAATATGATAGAGAAGATCAGTGAAACTAAGAGCTGATTATTTGAAAAGATAAACAAAATTGACAAACTATTAGCTAGACTCACCAAGAAAAAAAGAAGGCTCTGATAAATAAAATGAACAAAAGAGGAGAAATAACAATGGGTACCACAGAAATACAAAGGATTATAAGAGAATATTATGAACATATGCTAACAAACTGGACAGCCTAGAAGAAATGGACAAATTCTTAGAATCATACTACTTTTCAAGACTAAATCATGAAAAATAGAGAAAGTGAATAGACCAGTCACTAGTACAGAGACCGAAACAGTAATAAAAAGCTCCCCAGAAAACAAAAGTTCAGAACCAGATGGCCTCACAGGTGAATTCTACTAAATATTCAAAGAAGATTTAATACCCACCCTCCTCAAACTATTCCAAAAAACTGAAGAGGGAACGTTTCCTAACTCATTTTATGAGGCCAACATCATCCTGATACCAAACCCAGACACAGAAAACACAAAAAAAGAAAATTACAGACCAATCTCTCTGATGAATATAGATGAAAAAATCCTCAACAAAGTATTAACAAACCAAATACAACAATACATTAGAAGGATAACACACCATGATCAAGTGAGACTTATTCCAGGAATGCAAGGATGGTTCAACATCTGCAAATCAATTAACGTGACACACAACATTAACAAAATGAAGGACAAAAACCATATGATCATCTCAACAGATGCAGAAAAAGCACTTGACAAGATTCAACATCCATTTATGGTAAAATCTCTCAATAAAGTGGATGCAGAAAGAATGTACTTCAACATAATAAAGGTCATATGTATCAAACCCACTAACATCACACTCAGTGGTGAAAAACCAAGTTATCCCTCTAAAATCAGGAACAAGACAAGGATGCCCACTCTCACCACTCTTATTCAACATAGTACTGGAAGTCCTAGCCAGAGCATTTAGGCAAGAAAAAGAAATAAAAGGCATCCAAATTGGGAAGGAAGAAGTAAAAATGTCACTATTTGTGGATGACATAATTTGATATATAGAAAACCCTAAAGATTCCACCAAAAAACTATTAGAAGTAATAAATGAATACAGCAAAGCTTCAGGGTACAAAATCAACACACAAAAATCTGCTGCGTTTCTACATACTGCCAATGAACTAGCAGAGAGAAATTAAGACAACAATCCTGTTTACAATCACAACAAAAAGTATAAAATACCCAGTAATATATTTAACCAAGGAAGTGAAATACCTGTACAATGAAAACTGTAAGACATTGTTGAAAGAAACTGAAGAAGACATAAATAAATGAAAAGATATTCCATGCTCAGAGACTGGAAGAATTAACACTGTTAAAATGTTGATACTGCCCAAAGCAATCTACAGATTCAATGCAATCCCTATCAAAATCCCAAGGACATTTTTCACAGAAATAGAACAAAAAATTCTAAAGTTTACATGGAACATAAAAGCCCCCCCAAAACAAAAGCAATCCTGAGGAAAAAGAACAAAGCTGGAGGTATCCCATGTTCTGATTTCAAACTATATAACAAAGCCATAGTAATCAAAACAGCATGGTATTGGCACAAAAACAGATACACAGATCAGTGGAAGAGAATAGAGAGCCCAGAAATAAACCCACACATATATAGAAAATTAATTTATAATGAAGGAACAAAGAACATACAATGGAGAAAGAATAGTCTCTTCAATAAATGGTGCTGGGAAAACTGGACAGCCACAGGCAAAAAAATGAAAATAGACCATGCCCCACACAAAAATCAATTCAAAATGGATCAAAGACTTGAATGTAAGACCTGAAACCATAGTAGTACTCCTAGAAGAAAACATAGGCAGTATGCTCTTTGATATTAGTCCTAGCAACATCTTTCCAGATATGTCTCCTCAGGCAAGGCAAACAAAAGCAAAAAATAAACAAATGGCAAACTAAAAAGTTTCTGCATGACAAAGGAAATCATTGATAAAATGGAAAGACAACCTATGAAACAAGAGAAGATATCTGCAAATCATATATCCAATAAGGGGTTAATATCCAAAATATGTAAAGCACTCATACACCTCAACAACAACAAAACAAAACACCCTCATTAAAGAATGGGCAGAGGAGCTGAATAGACATTTTTCCAAGGAAGACATATGGATGGCCAATAGGCACATGAAAAGATGTTCAACATCACTAATTATTAGGGACTTGCAAATCAAAACCTCATTTCTGTTAGAATGACTATTATCAAAAAGGCAAGAAATAACAAGTGTTGGTGAGGAAGTGGAGAAAAGGGAACCCTCCTGCACTGCTGGTGGGAATGTAAATTGGTGCAGCCACTATGGAAAAAAGCATGGAGATTCCCCCAAAAATTAAGAATAGAACTACCACATGAACCAGCTATCCCACTCCTGGGTATTTATCCGAAGAATACAAAAACACTAACTTGAAAAGATATACCGGTATTTCAAATGACCCATATACAAGGACCTACTGCACTGCACAGGGAACTCTGCTCAATGTTATGTGGCAGACTGGATGGGAGGGAACTTTGGGGGAGAATGGATACATGTATATGTATGGCTGAGTTGCTTTGCTGTGCACCTGAAACTATCACAACATTGTTAATCGGCTATACTCCAATATAAAACAAAAAGTTTTTAAAAATTTTAAAAAAAGAAAAGATATATGGGGACTCCTGAGTTCACTGCAGTATATTTACAACAGCCAAGATAGGGAAACAACCTAAGTGGCCATCAAACAGTGAATGGATAAAGAAGATGTGCTGTATACATATACAATGGGATACTATTCATCCATAAAAAAGATGAAATCTTGCCATTTATGACAACATGGATGGACCTTGATGGTATTATGCTAAGGAAATAAATCAGAAGGAGAAAGACAATTTCACTCATGTGGAATATACCACCCCCCACCAAAACAAAGTAAATGAACACACCAAATAAAAACAAACACATAGAATCAGAGAACAGAATAGTGGTTACCAGAGGGGAAGGGCTTGGGGGAGGGTGCAATGAGTAAAGGGGATCAACGGTATGGTGATAGGTGGAAACTAAATTTTTGGTAGTCAGCATGCTGTAGGGTATACAGAAGTAGAAATATGAAACTTATATAAACTTATATAATTACTGAAACTTATATAATGTTATAAAACTATGTTATCTCAATAAAAAAATTTTTCAAAAAATTTTTAAAAGTGCGCTTCTTAAAACACCAAAAATAGCTTGAGAATCTCAGGTTGGAAATCAGCTGACTGGATGATCTTTGAGGTCCCTTTCCACTTTTACTGTCCTAGGACTCTGAATGAAATATCTCTTTGATCATGTGCATGCGCACAAACACGCACACACATATACAATATAGATACATACACTCTCTCATGTTAATGCACAATGTGTGGGACACCACTGCATCTATCATTGCTACAAAGATAGCAATGATATCCTGCCTTGAGGCAGGAGCATCTTTGTAGCAATAATAGATGCAATGGTGTCCCACACAGTATGAACATGACAAATTTCTGACTGTCTAACACTTCATTCTTTTATCCGGTAAGCCCCGCATGTAAGTAGCAATACATAGTACACAAGCAGACAGAATAACATAACTTAAAATAAACAAAATTACTTATAGATTTACTCAAATATTCTCGAGGAAAAATAAAAGGTAACTACAGTAGATGCCTGTCTGCAAACATATCAACATGATACATGGTTAAGGTTCAGAAAGTGTTTGCTTTCATTTTTAAATTAAAAGGTCTTTATCCCTTTATCTGTATCTCACTGGAACTAAATGCTTTCTACTTGAACAAAGGTATTATTATACAGAAATACAAAAACATTTATCTTTTTCATACTAACTTTTCCTCCCACTGGGATATCTTGGTCAAATGACTGCCACTACTGTTTGTTCTTACATAGTTGGGCCAGGTCACAGGAGCAGCTAACCTACCTAAACCCTAAATTTCAGATACAGAACCCCAGGATCACAGAAGAGGGGGTGTATTTTTCCCATGCAATATACAGGCTCTTTTGGGAGCGGGGAGGTTCCATGGGGAAAGCTGCCCTATGCTGACCCAGGACAATAGCCCCAATTATAGTCTCTCCATGAAGTCTGGACCATTACTGAATAATTCTGAGCATTTGAAGGGCCCATCTTTCACTGAGCATGAACACACACTTCAAAATACAGATGTGCTCTCAAAGTGTACTCATTAGTTCATCTGGATCATAAACAGTGCTGGAGAAGCCATGGTAATGGGCCAATCCTCTTGCTGGGGAGACCACCCCTGGCTCTGTTCTCAGGTTGCAGCCTCTCCATTAAGGCCCACAGTAGCTCATTATACTTCTATGTGAGGGGTTCCTCACTCCAGTAAACCCAGGGTTGGATGCTACTTTCAGAGCCTCAATTCCCGCATGAGTGATTTCTGCACAAGGTGACCTGGAAGCCAGTAGACAGGCCCTGAGGGACAAAAAGAGGCCAGGCTATGCATAAGCTATGACCTTTAAATGTGGCCAAATGAATATCAGGTGCTCAACAATATCACTAAACTAATTCTCTCACAGAGAGGGCAAATACAGGGGTGGTAGCAGGGTAGAAGGAACACTCAAAAAAACGAAGAGTGCGAGGAGTGGGAAATAAGTGTCCTTCTCTACAGCTGTCACTGTTAGGAAGGCCTGTGACTCTCAAACACAGCAAGCAGAGCATACTTGCTGAGTAGATAAAGTGGACTTGAGTGCCCACTCATCCCATGAAAAGCTATAGCATCACTAGTAAATCTCTGAATGAGGGGTTATGATGTGAATTTCTTTAAGGTACCTGCCAAATATGGTTCTAGGTTATAATTACTTGAGTCATTTCACACTGTATACTAACTTGGCATATGAGATGCCAAGAGCCATGTGGATATTTGAAAGACAATATGGACTTCTTAAAGGGAAAGTTATAATGCTCTATATAAACATCATATATTAAGCAGAACAACTCTTCACTTTAAGTAGTTCAAAACTGCGTATATTAATATATACATACACAGACAGACACAGATACACAAACACACAATGTTTTCCTATAATAGCTTCCTCCCTGACCAACTCCTGGAGGTTGTTGGATGACAACCTAGATAACAGCCATCACTCTCAAGGCCAACTTACCTTAAATAAATCTGCAACTATTCCATAATCTGCCACTTGAAAAATTGGAGCTTCTGGGTCTTTGTTAATAGCCACAATTGTCTGTGAAACAAAAAGAGAGTTTGGCCTTTATAAGAAAACATACCACACAGGTTGATGGTTCTATTCTAACTTCCCTAACAAATTTGTATTCTTAAAAATGTCTACCATATAAGATTAGTTTGATTAATGTATGCCAATATTGTAAGTTTAGAAATTTCTGGATTGGAACATAACAAGATTATCTCCCACCCCCACCACTAGCCCACTGCAGTATTAAAAAGGTTTTAAATCATTATTTTTTAAAGTTATTTTTTTACTTATAAAAATAAATGTTTTAGGTAAGTAACAAATCAGAGGAGAGGATTCTGGGAAGACAGCCAACTAGGAAGCACTGGGAATCTGTCTCCTCACGTACACTACAACTGAACTGGCAGAATCTTTCTAATGTAACCATTTTGGAACTTTGGAATCTATTAAAGGTTTGCAACTTCCAGGGGAAGACTTGCATGGTAAACTGTAGCTCTTAGCAAAATAGTTGCTACCCACCCCCCAACTCCCAGCCCTAGTGGCAGGTAGCTGTGCACATGTTCCTGGGGCAGCTTTCACACAGCTTACAGGAGCCAGAGTGGGCAAAAAGGACCCTGTTCTCCAAATATTGAGGATCTGTGCTTTGATCATGGAATGCTGCTTCTGATCACAAAGGTGCAAAGAGGACAGTGGCTACTGCTGTTGTACCTTAACCATCATTGTTCACGCCTTCCCCCTCCCGTCAAAGTTATTTCCAGGAGATTTAAAGGATCAGTGCTCTTCATTTTTCTCTTTTTCCCCTTTTGGGAGCCAGACATTAAAGCCTAGGACATGGAAAAGCAAATGCATATCAGGAGAAAACTACAAAGTGACCACACAGGCCCAGGGAAAGGCACAGGCTCTGAAAAGACCCAAGAAGACAGTAAGTTTATACCTCAGGTAAATATGTGGCACAGAGACAGCCTACAACGATCAAAAAAACAAGAACAATAATAAGCAAAAACAATAACCAAAAACCCAGCAAACCTGGGGAAAAAGGAGAACCTGATTTCCAGATACCACATTATTAGATTCAAGCGTCCAGTTTTCAACAAAAAAAATCACAAAGCATACAAAGAAACAAAAAAGTATGGCCTATTCAAAGGAAAAAAAAAAATCAACAGAAACTGTTCCTGAAAAAGACCTGATGGCAGATCTACTAGACAAAGACTTTAAAACAGTCATCTTACAGATGCTAAAAGAACTAAAGGAAGATGAGGAGAAGGTCAAGAAAACAATGTGTGAACAAAATGGAAATAGTGATAAAGAGAAAACCCAAAAAGAAACCAAAAAGACATTCTGGAACTGAAAAGTACAAAAACTGAAATGAAAAATTCACTAGAGGGATCCAAAGGCAGACTTGAACGTGCAGGAGAATGAATCAGCAAATTTGAAGACAGGATGATGGAAATTAACAAGCTTGAAGAACAGAAAGAAAAAAAGATTTAAGAAAAGTGAACAGAGCCTAAGGCACCTGTGGACCACCATTAAGAGGACCAAAATACCTATGGTGGGAGTCCCAGAAAGAGAAGAGAGAGAACAGGGCAGAGAGAATATTTAAAGAAATAATTTGATTAGAGATATGAATAGAAACAGCCAAGAAACTCAAAAAACTTCAAGTAAGATGAATTCAGAGATCCACACCAAGACACAAAATCACACTTTCAAAAGCTGAAGATAAAAAGAGAATCTTGAAATCAGAAAGAGAGAATTGATTTGCTACACACAAGGAATCCTCAATAAGACTATCAGCAGATTTTCCATCACAAACTTTGGAGGCCAGAAGGTAGTGAGCTGATATATTCAAAGTGCTAAAAGAAAAAAACTGTCGACCAATAATCCTATATCCATCAAGACTGTCCCTCCAGTGACTTTTGCAGAAATTGAAAAACTCATCCTAAAATTCATATGGACTCTCAAGGGACCCTAAATAGGACCAATGAAATAGAAGAGGGAGCCCAGGAATAAACCCTCACACATATGGTCAAATGATTTTTGACAAGGGTGTCAAGATCATTCAATGGGGAAAGGATAGCCTTTTCAAAAATGGTGTTGGGAAAACTGGATATCCACATACAAATAAATGAAGTTTGTCCCTTACCTAACACTATATACAAAAACTAACTCAAAGCAGATCAAAGATTTAAACACTAGACCTAAAACTACAAAACTCTAAGATGAAAAACATACGGCAAAAGCTGAATGACGTTGGTTTTGGCAATGATTTCTTGGATATGACATCAAAGGTATACGCAATTAAAAAACAGACAAATTGAATTTCATGGAAATTTAAAAATTTTGTGGATCCAAAGGCACTATCAACAGAGTAAAAAGGTAACCCAGAGAATGGGAGAAAATATTTCAAATCATATATCTGATAACGGATTTTTTTAAATTAATTAATTAATTAATTTGTTTTTGGCTGTGTTGGGTCTTCATTGCTGCATGTGGGCTTTCTCTAGTTGTGGCGAGCAGGGGCTACTCTTCGCTGTGGAGCACGGGCTTCTCATTGCAGTGGCCTCTCTTGTTGCAGAGCATGGGCTCTAGGCGCACAGGCTTCAGTAGTTGTGGCTCACGGGCTCTAGAGCGCAGGCTCAGTAGTTGTGGCACACGGGCTTAGTTGCTCCGTGGCCTGTGGGAGCTTCCCGGACCAAGGCTCGAACCCGTGTCCCCTGCATTGGCAGGCAGATGCTTAACCACTGCGTCACCAAGGAAGTCCCATGATAAAGGATTAATATACAGAATATATTCAAAAACCTACTAAACTCAACAACAAAAAAACCAAACTACCCGATTCAAAAATTGGGTGAATGACTTCCATAGCCACTTCTCCAAAGAAGATATACAAATGGCCAATAAGCACATGAAAAAATGCTCAACATCACTGATCATTAGGGAAATGCAAGTCACAACTACAATAAGATACTACCTCAGATCCATCAGGATGGCTACTATCAAAAAAACAGACAAATGCTGACAAGGGTGTGGAAAAATTGGAACCCGTATGCATTGTTGGTGGGAATGTAAAATGGTACAGTTGCTGTGGAAAACATTATGGTGGTCCCTCAAAAAATTAAAAATAGAATTACCATATGATCCAGCAATTCCACTTCTGGATGCATACCCAAAAGAATTAAAAACAGGGCCTTGAAAACATATTTGTACACCCATGTTCATAGCACCCTTACTCACAAAGGCTAAAACTTGGAAGCAACCCGAGTATCCATAGATGGACGAATGGATAACCAAAATGTGGTGCATACATACAATGGAATATTATTAGCCTAAAAATGAAGGAAATTCTGACACATGCTGCATGGATTAACCTTGAGGACATTATGCTAAGTGAAATAAGCCAGTCAGAGAAAGAGAAATACCAAATGATGATTCTACTTAAAAGATGTACTTAGAATAGTCAAAATCATGGAGACAAAAAAAATAGAACTGTGGTCACCAGGATCTGGAGAGTGTGGGGGGAGACTGGGACGTTACTGTTTAATGGGTATGGAGTTTCAGTTTTACAAGACGAAAAGAGTTCTGGAGTTGGATAGTGGTGATGGGTGCACAACATTATGAATGTATTTAATACCACTGACAGTGGGTACACATCTAATTTTATACTTAAAAATGGTTAAGATGGTAAATTTTTTGTGTATTTTACCATGCAAAAAATATTAAGTGCAGTGTACTAAAAAATTTGAATTTTCTGTATATAAATTATACCTCAATAATCTGACTTAAACCAAACAAACCAAATATAACTGGAAAGTTTGGCCGTTCATCGAAAAATTTTAGATATACTGAATGAAAACCATGGATGAAAAATTAACTAACTTATTTTATATTTGGAGTGCTTTATTCAATAAGACAGAAGTCTACTTTATAAAATCATCATGAGATACATATTAGAGTCAATCCTCAGCTTATTTCACTTATAAAATGATCAGTATTTTCTATCTCCTATTAACAAGTATATATATTTAAACTTGTGACTATAAATGTTAGATTTCAACTTTAAACAAGTAACAAATCCATATCCTAATTCCTAATCCATATCCTAATCCTAATAGGCTTTGTAGCTCACTATTTATCCTCCATGTACTGCATTCAATTTAATATTTTAAAATTACTATTCTGGGTCTATGTGAGAATACAAAATTTAACTATCTAGTCAGCCTGTTAAGATGAACTTTAAAACAAAAAAGTTTAAGTCTGTATGTATGCAGCAAATATAAATAAATGTAATAAAGCAAGTAAATTACGACATCTCCTACAAAAACTACCACAAGTTCTTCTTATCCCCTATAAAATTTTTAAGTGTAAAAGGTTATAATGACAGATCAGTAACAGATTAAGGAGAAATAGTCACTAAAAAAGGTGTTATGTTTACACAATTATTCGATTAACAACAGACTTATTTATAAGTTACAAATAGTTTGGTATTCCTCACAGATGCTTCTAACACCATTGCAATTAAAGTAAAATTAGAGTTTTGACTCTAACATGCTGTTATTTTAATAAAAAGATCATAATAATGTGAATCTCTAGAAGAAAAATTAAGTACTTCCCTGCCTATTACACCATCTCATGAAAACAGCTGGAACACCTTTTTAAAGTATTTTGATATAGTCTGACTTAAAATACAGGCTACATGACATTATGTGTAACTCCCCTAGAGGGGCCCTGAGGCGGAATATTCCAGAATATCTGAAACTGGCACACACTGTAGTCCAGGTAACTAGTGATCCAGAGAAACATGCCATATATATTAAAGTATGGTCAGAGACGATAAACGAGGGTTTCAATATGAGCCTCAAATCCAAAGTCACAAGGACAAACATTTTGAATCACAGGCATTGATTTGCATCGAGGTGTTTCTCTTCTGGGAATATGTAGCCTGCTTCACAGCTACTAGCAGAGATTTATTAAATTAACGATGGTTAATGATTTTCCTGGAGGCCACCTAGTCAAACGTCTGACAGTTTAATCATCTGAAAGCTTTTTCATCCCACTATATAAAAGTTATTTTTAAAGTAAGAGCACGTAACTGTGGAAAAGGAAACACTATAGTATTTAAGAAAAAAGATTTGGGCTGTTCACAGTTTTTCAGATTACTAAAAGAATATTCCTGAATTATCAACTGTAAATAACTATGATAAAATCTTACTTGCACCTTAGAGCTCTTTTAATATGTCCCTATAAATGCATGTTCTTCTTCCTTACAGACCTTTTAAAGCACAGACTGTATTCAACCATATTAATATGTATACAGTTCCATCAAATTTCATATTCTTTCAACTAGACCACAATGCTAACTACAGCTTATATGCAATGCAACCATCAGATTTAAACCAATCACTTAATATTCCATTTTAGAGCTTAACCAAAATTACAACCTAAGACTGCTGTGTCTCCCACACAAGACAGTGATGGCAGGGACTATGTCTTTTTCATTTGAGCATCTCCAGCATCTAGTACAAAGTACACATGTTTCATAAATATTTGTTGATGGCATGGAGAGACAAATTCTTGGCTCAAGTTTATTCTTATGGATTGTTCCCCAACACTGGTCTCCTTACTTCAATTATTCTTTTTGCTTTGACTATCTAGTCCAGTTCTCCCAATCCAGCCCTGTTGGCATGTAATGAGAACTTTCACCAAGATCGTCTAGGCAGGTAGAGTCTTTTATTTTAGAGAAGCAGAATTCTAGATATGTCTGAACTGGCCCAGCTAAAAGTATTTTTTAAGGTTGCTGGTGTTGGAGTGGTTTTTTCCTCTAATGCAGCAATAACATTTTCCCCATTGGCACTGCTGTTTTCAGAGCTCAGTAAAGAAACCTGCCATCCAACTGTGAAATCTGACTGATTTGGGGCCAATTCATTTAGAGGTTACAAGGAGGTAGTGCATGCATCTTTTCAAGTTAGAAGTTAAACCTATTAAAAGTTTTATTACCTTTTATATCAAACTTCCATCTGAATGGATAAAAGCAGGAGTGTCAGAGGCATCTCTGACTTCATGAAAGACTAAGTTCATAATTCAAACTGTGCATTGTTATGCATGAATTAATGTGTCATATTCTGAAATATATGTTCACAGAGTCATCACACATAGAGTCCAAGTAGCAAGTTAAAATCAAGTGTTTCCTCTATACACTGTATTTCTGACAATTACTGAGGTTTTGAGACACTCCAATCCAAAACATGTCAGTCGCAATTTAGTAACAACCCAAGAAGAGGGGACTTGCTGAGGTATGAGGGTGGAACCATTAGGGGACTAGGGTGAAGCAGAGAGAGAATCAGGCATCAGATCCTCATAAACTAGATAAGTCAGAACCTCATCAAGTTGTTTTCACCCCACATTTTCTATCCATAGATTGTCAGAGCTGAAAGGGATCTTAGAGATCATCACCCAACACCTGCATTTGGCAGACACAGAACTGAGGTACCAATAGGACATGTCACGTGGTAAGTTGGCAGTGGAGCTGGGATTCAGGTTCACACCTCTTTCCATGACATAGCACTGCCTCTCCTACCAATGGTACATCTTCAGGCAGGGTACAGTAGCTTATTTATCTTTCAGTTCCTAGATTTGTGTTCATGTGAATGGTTCCACTATACACACTATAACTACATAGAAACATACCAGTCAAACCCAAGTTTTAAAATATGAAAACTTTTCCTCTTAGCATCTTTATTGTTGTGTAGTTACCTTGCTGTCTTTCATCCCAGCTAAATGTTGGATGGCTCCAGATATTCCTACAGCAATATAAAGTTCCTGAAACAAAAGAGACCATATCATTAGTATGTATTTATATATTATACCTTCCAAAGTATTTGCTAATTAGCAACTCGAGTCTTACACCAAAAGTATTTTAAATAGAATAGATGCAATATGTATTACTTAAATTATGCTTTCCTCCTTCTCTGATCTCCCTAACCCATAGTCCTCATTTTCCTCTGAATTCCTATAGTAGTGGTGGTATAATAATAAATACATGGATAATGAGAGTTATTGAGCATTAACTATGTGTCAACCACTGTGCTAAGCATTTTACATCAACTGTTTCACTTAATCTCACAATTTCCTGTGAGGTAGCACTTTTTTGTCTATGCTACTCATTTGGATAACCACACTTCAACTCATCACTCTGTATGTAACCATTCACAATACACACACATTGTATATAAACATATAGACACATACACTTACACATATTAAAATATATTTTGACTTAATTGTTTGCCTTCTCATGGATATTTGTGGAAGTGGTAATTAGGGTATATTTATTAAGCTTCATATTTAGAAAAATCAAAAATACAAATCAGTCTCAAGAGTCATACACACACACACAATCTCCTTAACTAAAAAATAACAAATTTCTCAAAGGCATAGAATGAACCTTTGTATTTCTAACGCCTAATAAATGGGTCACCACACTGTAGTTTCTAAGTAAATGTTGATGATATTTGCATCTCTTCCTACCCCTCTGCCCCCACTAATTACAAAGGGAATGATGACTTACTGCTGCTCTCTGTCCCTTTATCTAAAAATTTTAAAGTATCCATGTTTGACAAGTAAAATTCACTATCATCATGGAAAACTGACTTAATAAGTGCTTAATTAAAAGAGCTTAGCTGCTCTATTCTGTCTAGTAGGGATAATTAAAGCTTCAACTGAAAAGCTTTTCCCACACATAAACTGAACTAACAAGTCCTGGCTTGGGTAGGGGGTGCACCTACCATGTAACCAAAATAACACTACAGTTTTGTCACAAATGACAGTAAAGTTTCTCCTCAATATGAATAACATGGAAGGCATTGAAGGTGGCTCTGTCACACTCAGTTTTATTACAGGGCAGATACTTCGAAGTCAGTGACAGTGTCAGGTGGTCCCACTTTGTTTTCTGTACTGCTCATAATCTTATTTATGAGCATTGGAGCTTTTTAAAAAAGCTCTCCAGCATTGGACCTTTCTTAAAAAGCTCCCCACGATGCTCTAATGTATAGCTAGAGCTGAGGCCCAGTAAAACAGATGATCCTCAGCTCTTGTGCAGCTTGAAACCTGTAACTCGACACAGCACACTGACAGCATATCTCTGGGTCTCATCTTTAAAGGCATAAAGTGTCCATTGCTTCTAGAGCAGTGAGATACACTGTGTACCCCGGAAAGGACACAACCTAGCCCCCATTGTGAGTTAATCATCTAAAAATCTAAAATGAGCTGGGCTTGTTTTCTGATTCAACTTGCTCTATAGTTAACCATCAAAAGCCTGAAGATAAGAAAGAGCAATTTGGCCTAAAGAGACTGTGTCTTAGGGTGGAGGGTATACTGCAGAAAGTAAAATGTATGGGTGAGGATAAAAAGCAATCCCATGCTCCATGATTCTATCTTAAACATAATCCAATGTGTCAATTATGATCATACACAGCTGGACAATACAATAAGGCCCTGTCATTATACTGTCTTACCAGACATGGACACTCACATGAGTAATAAACAAGCACCACTATTTTCCATTGACGATTTTACAGGTAACTTCAATTGATAATTTTAGCATCATTTCAGTTTATTCTGACTAGCATTTCTTTCAAGAAAGAACATTCATTAAATTATTAATCAAAGTATACTTACTAAATCCTACATTCAGGAAAACCAGACCAAAAAGTTCTAATGTAAAGATTTTTAAAGTAAGATATTTAGACAGACACTGTCTTACTAACCACTCTTTTAAGTATATTCTCAAAGCAAGTATTGGGAAGGATCAATAGTTCTGTAAATGAGTCTTTCTGACATATATGTCTTCATTAAAATTCAGCCAGTTTGGGCTTCCCTGGTGGTGCAGTGGTTGAGAATCTGCCTGCCACTGCAGGGGACATGGGTTCGAGCCCTGGTCTGGGAAGATCCCACATGCCGCAGAGCAACTGGGCCCGTGAGCCACAACTACTGAGCCTGCGCATCTGGAGCCTGTGCTCCGCAACGAGAGGCCCGTGCACCGCGATGAAGAGTGGCCCCCACTCACCTCAACTAGAGAAAGCCCTCGCACAGAAACGAAGACCCAACACAGCCAAAAATAAAATAAATAAATAAATTTATTTTTTAAAAAAGAAAATTCAGCCAGTTTTAAAAGCTGCTCCATTTGCATTATAAAATGCTAATAAAAAATGCTGATTCACTCTGGCACTACACATCAACATAAATATGATATAAATGAAATTTACTTTAAACCCCCTGAGAAATGAATACTGTTGGCTTTATCCATAAATGTCACTAAGGAAATAACAGATTCTGGGGCAAAGGAAACCAAAGGCAAGTGGTTCCAGGGTCATTCCCTCCTTTCTGACCAGCATAAATTGCCCAGACAGGTCCACATGACCAACAGGACCTTATTTTATACTATCTTGCAAACATGGTTCTCTTAATAAATATAAAAGCTTTGAAACAACAGCCCTGAACGAGTCCTGAGATTTTGGCTGCTGTTCTGAGATCTGATAGCTCTCTAAGGCAGGAAGAGAGGCTTTTTTTCTTCTTTTTTAAAAAACATGTACAGGCAATTAGACTAGTATCATAGGATGCTTCCTCATGGTTCAGAAAGCATTTCTGTATTTCAATAATAATAATTAGTATGTACAAAACTCTCCACAGATGCTAATTTATGGAGCACTTTAGACACTGCTTCACAACATAACAAGGCAATGCCTGCCCTGAGGCACTTTCTTTCTAAATCAGATAGTAAGATAATTTGGAGAGAAAATGAGAGGCGATGTTGGAGGGGAGAACAGCAATTAACGGTTCAAGAAGAGGTGGGATTAAAGAAAGGAACAGACACAAAAGGAAGGAGGGGTAGTCCTGGAGATAAAATCCTCGTAGCCTTTACAAGCAGAGGGAAATCTTGAAGAGTGAGAGACTAGGACAAACTACACAGCTGGTAGCAGTCTAGGTGGATCATCCTGCAATTCAAGGATGGAGACTGGTGGGAAGAAATAAAGCCACAGAGCAGTAAGAGAACCAGAGGTTATTCTGAAATATAAAGAAGGGACCAAAAAAAAAAAAAAAAAAGGAACAGCACCTTCTTCAATACAAACAAATTCTGGCAGAGGTAAACACAAATCTCTCTTCCTTTGCCAAAGCCTAAAAAAGACTACAGCTGTAGACTCATCCAAAGAACTTACGGGCAGATGTCTAAACTACTCTAGAGTGGGCTCAGATAAAAACAAGAATGGGGCTTGGAAACTTCTGCATCCAGTGTGGTTAACAGAGGTTTGCAAGAGGAGCATATTATTGTTGTTTAGAATCTAGGCTCTGGAATCTCACTGCTATGTTTAAATGCCAGTTCAGCCACCTAACAGACATGAGACCGTGGGCCAATTATTTAACCTCTCTATGCCTCAGCTTGCTCATCTGAAAAACTGGGATTCTAAGAATCCCCACTTCATAGGGTTACTGTAAGGCTTCAGTTCTTAGCATAAGTATCTGGTTTCCCAAGACACTGGTGTGCCACTCATGAATTGAGATTTGCTCAAACATTGATTTTCTCAGCCCACTGGGTGACCAGTGGACTCCTGGGGTGGTCCCAGGGCTACCATGTACAGCTGAGCAGGCTGTATACTGAACAACTCTGAAGGGAGGTATCATTCATATCATAGTCGTTAAAGATCTGCATTTTATTACAATAATTTTCCAACAGATGGCAGTAAAGTAACTTGAGAAAGGGGTACTTTTTTCCTAATTCATACAGAAGAGTTGTATGGACTAGTAGAAGTGCAGGGCAGTAAGAACCCCCTGTGGTACGAACACTGTCACTGTCTTAAGGATGCCATAACATGGTTTTACTGTTGTTGGTACAGTTATACGTTACAGGCAATATAAAGACAACTAATTCTTTGTCCTGTGTTCTCGTGAAGCTCACAGTCTAACAATGTAGGTTAAGGTAAGATAATAAAAATCTGTAATTCATTACAGGAAAAAATCAGGGTGTGATAGAGCTCTGGTCTCTTACTCAACCCCTTACTTTCTGTTCCTGCCACCAAGAAGTGGAAAGGCCTTTACAAGCAGGAAGCAGTTTGCAGGATGACAGTCCTCTGTAGTCATTTCTATCCTCTGCCAAACAGGAGTCCACTTTTATATCCATCTGTTCCTGTTCCCTTAGTCCTTCAAACAAAATAAGCTTTTAGAAGAAGTTTTATTGATCCTAGCCTGATGATAAATCTGTATGTCTGAAAACAGAAAGACTGGAATGAAATCTTAACACTTTTACAGAAATCTAACCAACCTGTGGAATCGACATGGTCAGAGTATTCCCTGGTGGATGATTTGGGTTTGGGCTGCTTTCTTCAGAAAGTATGTGCTAACATCATTCTCCTGCTTTACCCAAACCTTGTGCAGGAAATCTGGAATTCCAAGAGGTATTTATTTCTAAGTCCTGCTCTCTAGAGGATTCTGGTGCAAAAGCTAAGGAGAAAATTTTCTTATTTCCTCATTGTGATTTTTGCCTAACGTTATTAAATCCAAGATATATACAATATGATGTGAGCTACATAATTTAAAATTTTCTATTAGCCTCATTAAATAAAGTAAAATGAAATAGGTGAAACCAATTTTAATAATATAATCTCAATTAAGACTAGCCACATTTCAAGGGCCCAATAGCCACATGTAGCTTAGTGGTTACCATGCTGGACAGCACAGATCCAAGATGATTTAAGAGCAAGCTAAAGAAGGGAATTCCCTGGAGGTCCAGGGCCCACTGCTGAGGGCCTGGGTTTGATCACTGGTCAGGGAACTAAGATCCCACAAGCCATGAGGCATGGACAAAAAAATCAAAAACAAACAAAAAAACAAGCAAACAAACAAAAACAAGCTAAAGAAGAGCCTTCTTGTAAGCTCTAAGAGGTACTGTAGAGCATAGTTTGATAGTAGACCTCAGGATAGAATGACATTAGTCTCTTGTGTCAGCTTTGCTTGTATTATCTCAGAACAAGAACATTTATAGGTTGTTCAAACTCTGTGAGAGAACCAAAAAGGAAAGTCAGCAGAATGACGAAGCTGAAGATGAGTGTAAGAGACATGAGACAGCAAGATTAAACAAGGGAGCAGCCAATAGAGACACAAATAGATGACAAAAATCCATCAATTTTCAGGTACAGTAGACCATCATAGGAAAACCAAAAGCAGATGAAAATGACTGGTTTAAAAACAGTAAATTTATACTCTGAAACTAATTATCAAATTTTGTCCTCTAGTAAGATATTTTTTCTTAAAATTTTAGAAAAACCTGAAAAATGTATCCTGAGAAGCTCACAATTCTTAAAAAAGGGTACAGGCATACTGTGGAGATTTTGCGTGTTCTAGACTACTGCAATAAAGCGAGTATCCCAATAAAGCGAGTCACAAGAAGTTTGTTTCCTAATGTATATAAAAGTATGTTTACACTCTACTGTAGCCTATTAATTGTGCAATAACTTTATGTCTAAAAAAACAACATACCTATCTAAATTTAAAAATACTGTATCGCTAAAAAAATGCTAACCATCATCTGAGCCTTCAGCAAGCCATAGTAGTAACACTGAAGGTGACTCTTCACAGATCACCATAACAAATATAATAAGATCAGAGACAGATGGGTTCAGATCCTGGTTCTTCCACTTAACATCTGTGTTCTCAGGTAGGTTACTTAACCTCTCAAAGGCTCAATCTCCTCGTGTAAAATGGAGATAAATACCTGCAGCTAATAAGGATTGCTGTGATTATTAAATAACAGAATGCATGTGATGTGCTCAAGATATTAGACATTAATGCTATTATTATTATTACTGAATGATCACTAAATCTTTAAACTAGAAGGCATTAGACAACCAACTACCATATAAATTCCACTTTAAACTACTTAAGTAGTTTACTATTGTAATAGTAACTATTACTATCTCAAGGCAAGTTGTTACTTAACTTGATACAATTCTTCTGGGATAATGTACTGAGGAAATTTCTTTTTATTGATATTTATTAGTTTCTGTTTTGCATTTAGTACTAGCTGCAAAGTTTGAATTTCTGCCCAACTTTCTAGACAGTGCTGGCCGGCCTAGGAAGTTGAGGTGAGTTTCTTTACAAAATTCTAACACAATCTTCATACAGGTACCAAGACATGTCAAATTGGTCATACAAAAAATACATATATCAAGTTGAAATTACACTTTTTTTCTAGAATTGGAACAGTATTCTGCTGCAGCAACTTCAGATCTGCTTTACTTTAAACAAAGTAGAAAGGAAAGATTTAAACATTTACTTTTTTGTTTATATGAAATATGGCTATGAGAGGAGTAGTTAAATCTGGAGCTTTCCAAGTAGAAAAACCAGGCCAATATTACTTCATCTCTTTAAAAATCAGGTTTAAAATATCTTTCCTACCAAGTCTCCCTTTCTAAATAGAGTTGGGGAAGGAATGTAAAAAACTACATTTATTCAAAGATAAAAAATTTTAAAGACATCATATAAGTAGTTCTCACTAGAGTTCAGCAATCCAATGTTACGTGCTCAAAAACAATACCCTATGACTACCTCAGACAGGACAAGTTTTACAGAATGGCACATGCTCTCTCACCCTTGTTTACTCAGAAGACTACAGAGGCATAAACTTAAACAGCAACTGTTACAGCTAAAACACAACACATACACAGGACAAATGCCAGGTTAGGAGTTAAATGGAATTCATCATAACAAATAATGAACGTCTCTTTGAGAAGTAGGTTAACTGAATTATGTTTTCTAATTAGGGCAAGTCTCCTGTGCATTAATATTGCTATATTTCATCCTGCTGCTCATTTAAAAGGCCAAACTATTTCCTCTGTTTGCCAAATTGTGTTTAAGTCTCTTCTCTTTTTGGAAGAGGCCCCAAAACGCAAAGCACAACTATCTGTGGCCCTTTTCTCAAACAGCTCTCTGCCTATATTATGAAATTCTCAGGCAGGATTATGGCTAAACTGAGTTTTACATGAATAGAGAACTTTACCCATACTCTTGGTTTGAAGCTGAAGGTATGTCCCATCCATCAGACAATGCTCCTATACTAGGACTAACTCAGGTTTTATCAGGATTCAAGATGGCATAGTAATCATCACAACTACATGAATTGTCTATAATATTGCCAGTAACCATATTCTACTTTATATACATTAACTCACTTAACTATGACAACTCTAAGGGGTGGAAATTCTTCTCATTTTACAGAACAGAAAGCACAGGCTCAGGCAGGCCTGCTGAGTTGTTCAAAGTTATATACACCTAGTAAAAGGCAGGCTTCTTAACCTTTAATTTTTCTTAAGAGAATATTTTGACAATAAATTTTTAATATTTAACTATTTTGCAATTAAATGCTTAGCATTTATGTAATTAGCTTCTATACCAATTCACAGATTTTCTACGGTGGGGAGATATTCTTCAAGTATACGTAGAATGATAGAAAGCAAAGCATATTATATAAAATTATTATATAAAATTATTCAGATTAAATTACAATGAAATATTTGGGTGTATGACATCAAAATATTTAGATATACAATCAGTCCATTACAAACTTTGCATTTTAGCAGATCAAATAAAAATTTTGACTATAAAATTTTTTATCAGTAAGGTTTTTTAACTGACATGGTTAGTTAGATCATGCTAAATTATATATACCTATATAGAATTTTGGAGTACTAAGGAACCTCTACGAATTTAGGCATAATCTTTTTATTTAATCAATGAAAAAACAGAGGCCCCAAAAACCAAAGCTGGCAATTGAACCTGACTTCCAAGTACTGTTCTTTTCACTCACCAAGCTACCTCTTTCCCAAAATTACTAAGAAGGCCATTGTTTGTGCACAGCCTTTCTTGATGATTATTTAATCTAAAATTATTAAGATAACTTCTGTGCCAAGGAGCTTATGAAAGGTACAATGTAACCAGAGGAACACAGTTTGGAGGGTCTTCAAAAAGCTAAACAGAGAATTACCATGTGACCCAGCAATCCCACACCTAGGTATACCACCCAAAAGAATTTAAAACAGGGACTCAAACAGATATCTGTATGTGAATGTTCATAGCAGCATTATTCACAATAGCCAAAAGGTGAAAACAAAACAACGCAAGTATCTATCAACAGATAAATGGATAAACAAAATGTTCATGGGGGCTTCCCTGGTGGCGCAGTGGTTGAGAGTCCACCTGCCGATGCAGGGGACACGGGTTTGTACCCCAGTCCGGGAAGATCTCACATGCCGCAGAGCGGCTAGGCCCGTGAGCCATGGCTTCTGAGCCTGCACGTCCGGAGCCTGTGCTCCGCAACGGGAGAGGCCACAACAGTGAGAGGCCCGCGTACCGCAAAAAAAAAAAAATGTTCATGGACTATTACTGAAATATTTTTCAGCCATAAAAAGGAATGAAGTTCTGACACACGTTACATGGATTAAATCTGAAAACATGCTAAAAGAAGACAGTCACAAAAGGACAAATATTGTATGATTCCACTTTTATGAAATATCTAGCATAGGCAAAATCATAGACACATAAAGTAGATTAGGCATTACCAGGGACTGGGGTGGGAGGGAATGGGGAGCTACTGCTTAATGGGTATAGAGCTTCTGTTTGGGGCCATGAAAACTTTGGGGAATAGACAGACAGTGGTTATGGTTGCACAACATTCTGAATGTAATTAATGCCTCTGAATTGTACATTTAAAAATGGTTAAAATGGTAAATTTCATTAGATTTTACCACAATAAAATCATCAAAAAGTAACTTCCTTGACAGAATCCTTTACATAATTATCCGTCTTCAAAACACTTAATTCTAGAATCCTATGGTTTCAACAACTATCAAAAGTAAATAGTTCAACATAACATTAAAAAAATAACAATAGGTGAAACCAGGTAAAAGATTGATGGGAATTATCTGTACTATTTTTGCAATTTTTCTGTAAATCTAAAACTGTTCTAAAATGTTTTGTTTTGTTTTTTTAAAAAGCAACTAGAGTTTTCTGTGAAGTTCAGCCCAAGTTACACAAAGACTCCTTGAAGCACATTTTAAAGTTATAAGAATTGGAGCAGAGCTAGTAATGTAGAAAAGGGAAGTGCCTATAACACAATAATAAATTTACTATTCTTCCAACCTTACTGGAGACCTTCTAAGTAATCTCACTTTAAGGAAATGGAAGATATTCCCCTGCCCCAAATACCATTTCCCAAATTCCTTTACAGACTAAGTTTAGTTAATATTAATATATAATTATATTAAAATAAGTTATTAAAATGTTTTATACAAGATCCAAGTACTCATGTCTTTGGCCCTAAAGTAAGCACAAGGATTGAATTACATACTCTAACTGATCAACCATCATTAAATAAACATTTCCTTTTAGTACAGTGTCTTATGTTCTCTGACATGAATGTGCATGTTTATCTTATCAGAAACTACACATGAGAAAAAAATTAGCTTTTATATGAAAGAACCAAAAATACAGTTAGAATAAGAATAGAAATTTAGAACAGTTTTATTCAAGTTGCCACACCACAACAACTACAACAAAGATTTGCTGTCTACTCTTACTGATTTTCGTGCCAGCTGTTAAATGAGATTGACCACCTACATGTCAATTATATCAGTGGAATCTTTTTTTAAAGTTCTAATATATACATTAAAAAATTCAATTGTCTCTCCAAAACTTAAAAAATTTAACTTTATATATAAAGTAGTAATGGATAAAAAACCTGGCTGATATTTGTCCTCTGAAATAAATGTTTAGAGAAATCAGTCTAATAAAAATTAGCTAAGTAAATAAAGCAAAGATTTAATTAGAACCCAAAGATACAATTACAACTAACTTTTAGCAAAGAAGTTTTTAACTACTGCACAACCAAACTATTTATACATCCAAATCACAGTTTATTAGTTCTACAACTTCTCCTTTGTCATTTTAAGCTTCACTGTAAGGGCTTCGATCATCCAGGCCATGTAATTACCTTTAAGAAGCATGCTTAGGGTGTTTTCTGGACTACAGGTCCATACAGCATTTCTCTTTGTCCTCTTGGGAATAGAACATCAATTGCTTTCAGCTAAATGCACTCACATATGAATATTTTAGTACAATTTAATGCTTCTACACCAACCCCAAAGGAACAGAGCATCAATTTGTGAACACTGTTCTCCTGGAGTTAAAAGCCAAGCTGGATAATGCAGTATGAAAGGGGTTGTCAATCTTTAGCTTTTTAACAAGTCAGAAAAGCAGTCCATAAATTCAGTTCCAGCTGTGTACAAATAACTCCATAAAATTTATTCATACACAGATTTTTCAACATTAGTGAAATTTTTCAAGAGAACCCCGAAACAAAATTTCTTGTCTTGCTAAATTCTCCCCAAAACTGCTTCTTCATCTAGTAACTATTCACCTTGTCTTACAATTATAAATGAACCACTAATCTGTTAGTAAAATACCAAAATACAGACAAAGTAATCTACTTCCACTAAGTGTAAAAACACATTTTCCTGGCATTAGGTAACAGATTCTTTAATGACTGCAATAAGCTTATATGTTTGGATGATTAGGAGCATAAAGTCATCAACAGGGCTTCTAAAAAGCAATCCAGAAAAAAAGTTAAATGGGAACTACCACTAACTATGACAAGGCTTAAAAAGCCATATTCATTAAATTCTAGTCAGAGCATAAATCTGACACTCTGTTAAGCTCAACACATGTTAATTAATGTCCTAACAAACTATCAGGTATTAGTTAAAGAATTCAATACCTCTTCACGATTTCAAAACAAACAAACTTTCAGCTAACAAGGATTTATAATAGTAATGATAAAAATAGCTAATTCACAGTACTTATACTATATGCCAGGCACAGTTTTAAGTGTTTTACATATACTAACTCATTAAATCTTTAGAACTACCATATGAAGTATACAGACTGTTACTATCACCATTATACAGCTGAAAAAACTGTGGCACAGAGAAGCTAAGTGATCTGTCCAAGGTCACACAGCAAGCAAGTGGTAATACTAAGAACTGAATTCAGACAATCTGGCTACAAAGTCTGGACTGTTAACATTTTTAACCATTATATGACACTGTCTATTGTAGGAAACTACTTTAACATCATACCTAGTGGTGAAACACTAGAATTCCCTTGAAAATAAGAGATAGGGATGTTTATCAATCAAAACTCCAACTGTGGAGCTTGACAAATTAATTCTAAAACTGTGAAGAACGGCAGAGAGCCAAAAATGGCTAAGACGATTTTGGAGAAGAATGAGGGAGAGGGGTATTGCCCAACTAGATAATTTTATTATAAAGCTTTAGGTGCAGTATTGGTACAATGATAAACAACTGATGGATAGAACAGAACAGGGAACACAGAAATAGACTTGTGCATGTATGTAAACTTGATATGTAAGAGGTAACACTGTAGATCAGTGGGGGAGAAAGGAAATGTGTAATAAATGATTAGCTACATGAAGAAAAATTAAATAGTTACTTCACACCAAACAAAAAATCAAATCAAGTAGATTATAAACCAAAATGGGAAAAGCAAAACTTTAAAACTTTTAAGAAAACAAATACTGATTAATATTGTTAAGACCCTGTCTTAGGAAAGAGTCCTTAAATAAGACACAAAAAGCACATATCAAAAAAGAAAAACTGTTCAACAATGTTAAAATTATAAGCTTCTGTTTATCAAAAAATATGATTTAAAAAATGGAAAAGACAGCCATAACTGAGAGGAAATGTAACATACATAACAAAAGATTAGTATCTAGAATATATAAAAGAACATCCAGAAATTGATAAGAAGACAGACAATTCTATAGAAAAATGGGCAAAAAAGATATAAACAGGAAACTCAGAGAGGGAAAAAACCATGAATGGACATTTAGCATATGAAAAGATCCCTCACTAATAATCAGGGAAAAGCAAATTAAAAAACACAGTGAGATTTCATGCCCATAAGACAGGCAAAACTTTTTAAAAATCGTAGTAAAACATAACTAACAAAGAAGTTACCATTTTAATCATTTTTAAGTGTAGTTCTGTAGCATTAAGTGTGTTTGCCTTGCTCTGCAACCATCACCACTACCTATCTTTGGAACTATCATCTATCTCTAGAACTGCAAAACCTTAAAAAAGAGAAAATACCAAAATACAGAGATGATGAGAATAAAGGTAAATTTTATAAACTGTTGTTAAGTGTAAATAACCACTTTGGAAAATAATTTGTCAATATCTGGTAAAGCTAGACATTTACTGGTAACTAAGCTATTCCACCCTTAGGCATACTTCTCTAGGGAAATACTAACATACAAGGAGACATTTAAGAATCTTTATAGCAACATTACTTGTAATAGCAAGAATTTATAGACTACCTAAATAAAATCCATTAATAGGAATATGGTGGAGTTATGATATATTTATATACTAGAATACCATAAGTCAATGTAACACAAATGAAAAGATGCTACCCGCATTAAATGAATGAATCTCACAAACAAAACTGACTAAAAACAGGATAAAGAACACATACAGTAAACAAAGCGGGTATAGAGGGAATATACCTTAACATAATAAAGGCCATATATGAAAACCCCACATGTAACATCATACTCAACAGTGAAAAGCTGGAAGTTTTTCCTCTAAGATTAGGAGTAAGACAAGGACACCCACTCTCACCAATCTCATTTGATATAGTATTAAAAGTCCTCACCACAGCAATTAGGCAAGAAAAAGAAATAAAAGGCATCCAAAGGCATTCCTTGGAAAGGAAGAAATAAAACTGTCTCTATTTGCAGATGACATGATATTATATACAGAAAACCCTAGCTCTCCCGCCCACCTGGCAGTGGTGCATGGAAGGCAGGGGTGTGGACCCCGGCCTGCCTTTGGTCTTCCACCACTGCCTCTCATGCCATGGGCACTCTAGCCTCACTGCACGTCTCATGACAGGCCCTCCCCACAGTGGGGTAAGGGCGGGGGTGTCCTGCCACCACCATGCACCCCCCTCAGTGTGTGAGAGCATCTCGCCCTGCCCTCAGTGGTGCCCCTGCAGTGCTCCGGGTTGCCCCTCAGTGGCCCAAGCTGTGGCATCATTTCCCATTGCCAGCAAGGCCCTCGCGTCCCCACCACGATGGTACGACCATTGAGCAGCTCTCTCGGGATATTGAGAGGTCTTTTCCAGAGATGTTCATGAATGGGCTCCTTTCCATCCTAGAGGTCGACCTGAATAGATTCTCATCATTCTATGTGATTTCAAGGGCACCAATCAGGCACCAGAGGGGGACCATGGACACCTAAGGGGACGGGAGGAACCCCCAGTGACTGGCTCCCGGGATCTTGGCGCCCAGGCTGGAGGTATGGCCCAAGCTCCTGTGGTGGGAGCTCTGAGTCCAAACTGCTGGACTAACAGAGAACCTCAGACCCCAGGGAATATCAATCGGAGTGAGGCCTCCCAGAGGTCCTCATTTCAACACTAAGACCCAGCTCTATCCAACTGCCTGCAAACTCCAGTACTGGACATCTCAGGCCAAACAACCAGTGAGACGGGAATACAGCACCACCCATCAAAAAAAAAAAAATGAAATGACAAAAAAATATGTTACAGACGAAGGAGCAAGGTAAAAACCTACAAGACCAAATAAATGAAGACAAAATAGGCAACCTACCTGAAAAAGAATTCAGAGTAATGATAGTAAAGATGATCCAAAATCTCGGAAACAGAATGGAGAAAATACAAGAAACATTTAACAAGGATCTAGAAAAACTAAAGCGCAAACAAACAATGATGAACAACACAATTACTGAAATTAAAAATACTCTAGAAGGAATCAGTAACAGCATAACTGAGGCAGAAGAACGGATAAGTGAGCTGAAAGATAAAAGGGTGGAAATAACTGCCAAGGAGCAGAATAAAGAAAAAAGAATGAAAAGAATTGAGGACAGTCTCAGAGACCTCTGGGACAACATTAAACACACCAACATTCAAATTATAGAGGTCCCAGAAGAAGAAGAGAAACAGAAAGGGACTGAGAAAATATTTGAAGAGATTATAGTTGAAAACTTCCATAACATGGGAAAGGAAATAGTCAAACAAGTCAAGGAAGCACAGAGAGTATCATACAGGATAAACCCAAAGAGAAACATGCTGAGACACGTATTAATCAAACTATCAAAAATTAAATACAAAGAAAAAATATTAAAAGCAGCAAGGAAAAGTAACAAATAACATACAATGGAATCCCCAAAAGGTTAACAGCTGATTTTTCAGCAGAAACTCTTCAAGCCAGAAGGGAGTAGCAGGAGGTATTTAAAGTGATAAGAGAAAAACCTACAACCAAGATTACTCTACCAAGCAAGGATTTCATTCAGATTCGATGGAGACATTAAAACCTTTACAGACAAGCAAAAGTTAACAGAATTCAGTACCACCAAACCAGCTTTACAACAAATGCTAAAGGAACTTCTCTAGATACACAAGAGACGGAAAAGACCTACAATAACAAACCCGAAACAATTAAGAAAATGGTAATAGGAACAAACATATGGATAATTAACTTAAATGTAAATGGATTAAATGCTCCAACTAAAAGATATAGACTGGCTGAATGGATACACAGACAAGACCCGTACACAACCTGTCTACAAGACACCCACTTCAGACCTAGAGACACATACAGACTGAAAGTGAGGGGATGGAAAAAGATGTTCCATGCAAACGGAAATTGAAAGAAAGATAAACAATAATGCTACTAAATAACCAAGACACCACTGAAGAAATCAAAGAGGAAATAAAAAAATACCTAGAAACAAATGACAATGAAAACATGACGACCCAATACCTATGGGATGCAGCAAAAGCAGTTCTAAGAGGGAAGTTTATAGCAATACAATCCTACCTCAAGAAACAAGAAACATCTCAAATAAACAAACTAACCTTACACCTAAAGCAATTAGAGAAAGAAGGAAAAATAAAACCCCAAAATTAGCAGAAGGAAAGAAATCATAAAAATTAGATCAGAAATAAATGAAAAAGAAATGAAGCAAACAATAGCAAAGATCAATAAAACTAAAAGTTGGTTCTTTGAGAAGATAAACAAAATTGATAAAACATTAGCCAGACTCAACAAGAAAAATAGGGAGAAGACTCAAATCAACATTACTAGAAATGAAAAAGAAGTAACAACTGACAATGCAGAAATACAAAGGATCATGAGAGATTACTACAAGCAACTATATGCCAATAAGATGGACAACCTGAAAGAAATGGACAAATTCTTAGAAAAGCACAATCTTCCAAGACTGAACCAGGAAGAAATAGAAAGTATAAACAGCACAATCACAAGCACTGAAATTGAGACTGTGATTAAAAATCTTCCAAGAAACAAAAGCCCAGGACCAGATGGCTTCACAGGCAAATTCTATCAAACATTTAGAGAAGAGCTATCCTTCTCAAACTCTTCCAAAATATAGCAGAGGGAGGACCACTCCCAAACTCATTCTACGAGGCCACTATCACCCTGATACCAAAACCAGACAAAGATGTCACAAAGAAAGAAAACTACAGGCCAATATTACTGATGAAAATAAATACAAAAATCCTCAACAAATTACTAGCAAACAGAATCCAGCAGCACATTACAAGGATCATACACCACAATCAAGTGAGGTTTATCCCAGGAATGCAAGGATTCTTCAGTGTACACAAATCAATCAATGTGATAAACCATATTAACAATCTGAAGGAGAAAAACGATATGATCATCTCAACAAATGCAGAAAAAGCTTTCAACAAAATTCAACACCCATTTAAGATAAACATTCTCCAGAAAGTAGGTATAGAGGAAACCTGCCACAACATAATAAAGGCCATATATGACAAACCCACAGCCAAGATCACTCTCAATGGTGAAAAACTGAAACATTTCCTCTAAGATCAGGAACAAGACAAGGTTGTCCACTCTCACCACTATTATTCAACATAGTTTTGGAAGTTTCAGCCCGAGCAATCAGAGCAGAAAAAGACATAAGAGGAATCCAAATCAGAAAAGAAGAAGTAAAACTGTCACTCTTTGCAGATGACATGATACTACACATAGAGAATCCTAAAGATGCTACCAGAAAACTACTAGAGCTAATCAATGAATTTGGTAGAGTTGCAGGATACAAAATTAATGCACAGAAATCTCTTGCATTCCTACACACTAACAATGAAACATCTGAAACAGAAATTAAGGAAACACTCCCATTTACCACTGCAACAAAAAGAATAAAGTACCTAGGAATAAACCTACCTAAGGAGACAAAAGACCTGTATGCAGAAAACTATAAGACACTGATAAAAGAAAGTAAAGATGATACAAACAGATGGAGACATATACCACGTTCTTGGATTGGAAGAATCAACATTGTCAAAATGACTCTACTACTCAAAGTAATCTACAGATTCAAGGCAATCCCTATCAAATTACCAATGGCATTTTTCACAGAACTAGAACAAAAAATTTCACAATTTGTATGGAAACACAAAAGACCCTGAATAGCCAAAGCAATCTTGAGAACAAAAAACGGAGCTAGAGGAATCAGACTCCTGGACTTCAGACAATACTACGAAGCTACAGTAACCAAGAAAGTATGGTACTGGCACAAAAACAGAAAAATACAGATCAACAGAACAGGATAGAAAGCCCAGAGATAAACCCACGCACATATGTTCACCTTATCTTTGATAAAGGAGGCAAGAATATACAATGGAGAAAAGACAGCCTCTTCGATAAGTGGTGCTGGGAAAACTGGACAGCTACATGTAAAAGAATGAAATTAGAACACTTCCTAAAACGACACACCAAAATAAACTCAAAACGGATTAAAGACCTAAATGTAAGGCCAGACAGTATAAAACTCTTAGAGGAAAACACAGGCAGAACACTCTATGACATATATCACAGCAAGATCCTTTTTGACCCACCTCCTAGAGAAATGGAAATGGAAACAAAAATAAACAAATGGGACCTAATGAAACTTAAAAGCTTTTGCACAGCAAAGGAAACCATAAACAAGAAGAAAAGACAGTCCTCAGGATGGGAGAAAATATGTGCAAACAAAGCAACTGACAAAGGATTAATCTCCAAAATATACAAGCAGCTCATGCAGCTCAATATCAAAAAAAAAAAACAACCCAATCCAAAAATGGGCAGACCTAAACAGACAGTTCTCCAAAGGAGATATACAGATTGTCAACAAACACATTAAAAGATGCTCAACATCACTAATCATTAGAGAAATGCAAATCAAAACTTCAATGAGGTATCACCTCATACAGGTCAGAATGACCATCATCAAAAAGTCTACAAACATAAATGCTGGAGAGGGTGTGGAGAAAAGGGAACCCTCTTGCACTGTTGGTGGGAATGTAAATTGATACAGCTCTATGGAGAACAGTATGGAGGTTCCTTTCAAAACTAAAGCAGAACTACCATACAACCCAGCAATCCCACTACTGGGCATATACCCTGAGAAAACCATAATTCAAAAAGAGTCATGTACCACAATGATCATTGCAGCTCTATTTACAATAGCCAGGACATGGAAGCAACCTAAGTGTCCACTGACAGATGAATAACGAAGATGTGGCACATATATAATGGAATGTTACTCGGCCATAAAAAGAAACAAATTTGAATTATTTGTAGTGAGATGGATGAATCTAGAGTCTGTCATACAGAGTGAAGTAAGTGAGAAAGAGAAAAACAAATACTGTATGCTAACACGTATATATGGAATCTAAAAAAAAAAACGATTCTGATGAACGAAGGGCAGGTCAGGAATAAAGACACAGACGTAGAGAATGGACTTGAGGAGACAGGGAAGGGTAAGGGTAAGCTGGGACGAAGTGAGAGAGTAGCACTGACATATATACACTACCTAATATAAAATAGATAGCTAGTGGAAAGCAGCCACATAGCACAGGGAGATCAGCTTGGTGTTTTGTGACCACCTATGAGTGTTGGATAAGGAGGGTGGGAGGGAGGCGCAAGAGGCATGGGATATGGGGATATATGTATACATATTGCTGATTCACTTTGTTATACAGCAGAAACTAACACAACACTTTAAAGCAATTATACTCCAATAAAGATGTTAAAAAATAAAAATAAAATAATGTCTGAAAATTAAAAAGAGAAAACCCTAAAGACTCCACCAAAAAATTGTTAGCACTAATAAATGAATTAACTTGCAAGATACAAAATCAATATATAGAAATCTGTTGTGTTTCTACACACTAACAACAAACTATCAGAAAGAAAAATTAAGAAAACTGTCCTATTTACAACTGCATCAAAAAGAATAAAATAACTGGGAATACATTTAACTAAGGAGGTGAAAGACCTGTATACTAAAAACTATGACCCTGATGAAAGAAATTAAAGAAGACACAAATAAATGGAAAGATATTCTGTGCTCATGGATTAGAAGAATTAATATTGTTAAAACATCCATACTACCCAAAGCAGCGTACAGATTAAATGCAATCCCTATGAAAATTCCAATGGCATTTTTCACAGAATTAGAACAATCCTAAAATGTGTATGGAACCAAAATATACCTTGAATAGCTAAAGTAATCTTGAAAAAGAATAAAAAAGCTGGAGGCACCATATCAGAAATTTGTAATATAATTTAAAACTATATTACAAAGCTATAGTAAACAAAACAGTATGGTACTGACATAAAACAGACATACAGATCAATGGAATAGAACAGAGAACCCAGAAATAAACCCATTCACATATGGTCAATTAATTTATGACAAAGGAGCCAAGAATGTACAATGGGGAAAGGACAATCTCTTCAATAAATGGTGCTGGGAAGACTGGACAGCCACAGGCAAAAGAATGAAACTGGACCACTATCTTAAACCATACACAAAAATCAAATCAAAATGGATTAAGGACTCGAATAAGACCTGAAACCATAAAACGCTTAGAAAACATAGGTGGTAAGCTCCTTGACATTAGTCTTGGTGATGGTATTTTGGATTTCACACCAAAGGCAATAAAAGCAAAAATAAACAAGTAGGGCTATATCAAACTAAAAGGTTTCTGCGTAGCAAAGGAAACCATCAACAAAATGAAAAGGCTACGTACTGAATGGAAGAAAATATGTGCAAATCATATATCCAATAAGGGGTTAATATCCAAAACATGTAAACAACTCACACACCTCAATAGCGAAGAAAAAACAAAACAGAATCCGATTAAAAAAATGGGCTGAGGTTATGAACAGACATTCTTCCCAAGGAAGCCACACAGAAGATGGCCAACAGGTACATGAAAAGATACTTAATGTTGCTAATCATCAGAGAACTGCAAATCAAAATCACAATGAGATAGCACCTCACACTCTTAGAAATGGCTGCTATGAAAAACAAAACAAACAAAAACCCAAGAGACGACAGCTGGCTAGGGTGTAGAGAAAATGGAGCCCTTGTGCACTGTTGATAGGAATGTAAATTGGCACAGCCACTATGGAGAACAAAATTAAAAAGAGAACTACCATATGATCCAGCAATTCCACTTTTGGATTTTTATGCAAAGAACACAAAAACACTAACTTGAAAAGATATTTATTGCAGCATTATTTACAACAGCCAAGATACGGCAACAACCTAAGTATCCAGCAATGGATACATGGATAAAGAAAATATGGTGTGGGGCTTCCCTGGTGGCCCAGTGGTTAAGAGTCCGCCTGCTGATGCAGGGGACACAGGTTCGTGCCCCAGTCCAGGAAGATCCCACATGCCGCGGAGCGGCTGGGCCCATGAGCCATGGCCGCTGAGCCTGCGCGTACGGAGCCTGTGCTCTGCAACGGGAGAGGCCACAACAGTGAGAGGCTCGCGTACCACAAAACAAAAACAAAAAGAAAAAGAAAATATGGTGTGTACATATATACAATGGAATACTATTCTGCCATAAAAAAGAATGAAATCTTGCCACCTTGAGAGCGTTATGATAAATAAGAGAAAGACAAACACCAGATTATCTCACTTAATGTGGAATCTAAAAAAACAAACAAAACAACTCTAAGCTCATTGATATGGAGAACAGATTGATGGTTGCTGGGGGTGGGGAGGAAGGGTCAGAGGGTGGGCAAAATGAGCGAAGGGAGTCAAAAAGGCACCAACTTCCAGTTATAAAATAAATGAGTCATGGAGATGTAATGCACAGCATGGTGACTATAGTTAATGATATTGTACTGCACATTTGAAAGTTGCTACAAGAGTAAATCCTAAAAGTACTCATCAGAAGAAAAA
The DNA here is from genome assembly GCF_937001465.1 of Orcinus orca. Classification (NCBI taxonomy): domain Eukaryota; kingdom Metazoa; phylum Chordata; class Mammalia; order Artiodactyla; family Delphinidae; genus Orcinus; species Orcinus orca. The sequence continues at coordinate 82,760,529 of NC_064560.1, forward strand.
AAATTCTATAACGATATATGGTGATGGATGTTAACAAAAAAACAGCATGCTATTATTAACATAAAGTTTTAAAAATATACAAAACAGTAGTATGTATCAGTGTTTTCCAACTTATTTATATCATGGCACACAGAAAATAGTAATATTTGTATGGTACACTAGGCTAAATGAACAAGGCTAGTCATAATATTTACTCTTCCAAAGACTGAGAGGATCAACATCTTGGCAAACTTGTAAATCATCCACGGCACTCAAGTTGAAAAGTTCAGCTATATACTGTTTAGGGATCTGTCGATATACAGTAAAAGTAAAATGAAATGCATTGAAAAAATAATCATCAAATTTAGGGTAATGGTTACGTTTGAAGGGAGGGAAGGATATGCATTGAGCAAAGAGTTACAGGGGTTTTCAATTGTAATACTGCTTTTTAAATTTGGTGGTAAAAACGTAGGTGTTTACTGTATTATTTTATATATAAATATATATTTACATATATATTTTTTAAATAAAAATAAAAGAATGGGAAACAAAGTGAATTTAGTAAACATAAGCTAATTTTTCAAGCTTAGCCTAGCAAGAGAGATAAACAGGGTGGTAGCTAGCAGGGAAAAAGAGCTGCTGGGTGGGTAGATGAATAATTTTCTTTTTTTAAGGTTATAAAATAGCAGCCAGGGACTTCCCTGGTGACGCAGTGGTTAACAATCTGCCTGCCAATGCAGGGGACACGGGTTCGATCCCTGGTCCGGGAAGATCTCACATGCCATGGAGCAACTAAGCCTGTGCGCCACAACTCCTGAGCCTGCGCTCTATAACCTGCAAGCCACAACTACTGAAGCCTGTGTGCCTAGAGCCCGTGCTCTGCAACAAGAGAAGCCACTGCAACGAGAAGCCCGCACACCACAACTAAGAGTAGCCCCTGCTAGCCACAACTAGACAAAGTCTGCATGCAGCAATGAAGACCCAAAGGCAGCCAAATAAATAAATAAGTAAAACTAAAATAAATAAATAAATAGCAGCCAGTAGAGAGGTGCCCTGGACCCAAAGTATGGGGGTAATTAATGAAATACCATCTCAAAGGAGGTAAGAAGTGATGCGATCCAATGACAGGTAGACATATTAGTATTAAATAAGAAAAGGGCCACCTCTTTCTCTGATACATATAGGTAACCTTGGTTTTTGTTTTGTATTGTTTTTTGCTTTCATAGAGAGGACAATAAGTTGACTTGTGAAGCAGAAGGAAAGGTCAGTGCCCAAGAAAGGGAAATGATACTAAATGAGGGGTTTAAAAAATTGGTACAATATAAAATAATGTAGTTGATATATACTAACAAATCAAAATTCAGTTCAGGTAGATATACCTGTGGAAAACTGTCTGAGGCTATACAATCCACCAATTTTTTCTGGACAAGTGATTTTCAAAACGTGCTCAGGGCTCTAATCACTCTGCAAAGGTGCCATAGAAAATCTCTCAGAATACTGAGAAAGGGAGGGAGCTGAGTTAGTAGCACTCCAGATACATGGCCCCAATTCAATCCCACTTTTTCTTATGTTATGTATGGAGCTTTCTGATAAGATTTCATATGAAGAAGGGCTCTACAACGAAACCACTATGAAATTTTACCCTAGCCAGACCTACAGGCCCAAAAGCAAATAATTTTGACTCCTTACAGTAGTACACTTAAATATTAGGCAATTGGCTGACACTGAAAAATACTATCTTTTTAAAAAAAACCTGCCCTATGAAACCACTGTCCTATTTATAATAAAGATATTGTTGAGGATGTTAATCAATAGTGTCCTCTGTATAAGGGCTCAAGGGATAAATGTATTTCTCTGATCTTGATACCAGGCCAAATTATGCTTCCCATGTGCAATTAGTTTGTTTTTACCTTAGGGACAATGTAAATGAAGACACTGATCTTGTTTCCCAATATGAACTGGCTTCTAGAAAACCTAGTGCCAAACTGGCAGCCCGGGTCTAACAAATGGATAAGGCCATACAGAATTTATTTTCTTTAAAATCTCTCTCTTAGTTTCAACACATATCTCCAACCTTTGTTTACCCTCCACCTGAATTTTCTCAAGACCACTCAAATTGCTATCCAGCCACCCCCCCACCTCACCCCAAGAGATACAAGGCAGAGTGTGGCTGTGACAGGTATGGGAGTGGAAAGTCAGAGCAGGAACACTAAGAAATCCCTATCTCTGAGGCCCAGGTGCAGAGGACCTGCCTAAGATAAGGTTAAATAAGAACTGAGAACCACCCCTTAACACAACCAAAGACTAAAGAGATATGACAACTAAATGCAATACTTGGCCCTAAACTAGATGCTGTACTGAGAGGGGAAATATATTATCATGAACATCAACAGGCTAATAAAATAGGAATATTCCATTAGAATATGGAAAACTGGAATTGGAATATCAACTGACAACATCCAGATATGGAATGTAAACTGTACTTTGGCTATGTAAGAGACTATTTCTTTTTTTTTCTTTTATTGAAGTATGTTGATTTACAATGCTGTGCCAATCTCTGCTATACAGCAAAGTAACTCAGTTATACACATGTACACATTTATTAAAATATTTTTTCCATTATGGTTTATCACAGGATTTTGAGTATAGTTCTCTGTGCTATACATTAGGACCTTGTTGTTTAGCCATTCTAAATGTAATTGTTTGCATCTACCAACCTGAAACTCCCAGCCCGTCCCTCTCCCTCCCCCACTCCCCCTTGGCAACCACAAGTCTGTTCTCTATGTCTATGAGTCTATTTCTATTTTGCAGATAGGTTCATTTGTGCCACATTTTAGATTCCACATATAAGTAATATATGGTGTTTGTCTTTCTCATTCTGACTTACTTCACTTAGTATGATAATCTCTAATTGCATCCATGTTGCTGCAAATGGCATTTCATTCTTTTTTATGGCTGAGTGGTCCATTGTATATATGTACCACATCTTCTTTATCCATTCATCTGTCAATGGACATTTAGTTGTTTCCATGTTTTGGCTATTGTGAACAGTGCTGCTATGAACATACAGGTGGATGTATCTTTTCGAATTATAGTTTTGTCTGGGTATATTCCCAGGAATGGGATTGCTGAATTATATGGTAATTCTATTTTTAGTTTCCTGAGGAACCCCCAAACTGTTCTCCATAGTGGCTGTACCAACTAACATTCCCACCAACAGTGTAGGAGGGTTCCCTTTTCTGCACAACCTCTCCAGCATTTGTTATTTATAGACTTTTTAATGATGGCCATTCTGACCGGTGTAAGGTGGTACCTCACTGTAGTTTTGATTTGCATTTCTCTATTAATCAGTGATGTTGAGCATCTTTTCATGTGCCTACTGGTCATCTGTAAGTCTTCTTTGGAAAAATGTCTATTAAGGTCTTCTGCCCATTTTCAATTGGGTTGTTTGGTTTTTTGTTATGGAGTTGTATGAGCTCTTTGTATATTTTGGAGATTAAGGCCTTTTGGGCTTAATATTTGCTTAATTTGCAAATATTTTCTCCCATTCTGAGGGTTGCCTTTTTGGGCTTTTTTGTTTTTTATGGTTTCCTTTGCTGTGTAAAAGCTTGTAAGTTTGATTAGGTGCCCTTTGTTTTTGTTTTTATTTCTATTGCCTTGGGAGATTGACCTAAGAAAACTTTGGTATGATTTATGTTAGAGAATGTTTTGCCTATGCTTTCTTCTAGGAGTTTTATGGTGTCATGTCTTATGTTTAAGTCTTTAAGCCATTTTGAGTTTACTTCTGTGCATGGTGTGAGGGTGTTCTAACTTCATTGATTTACATGAAGCTGTTCAACTTTTCCAGCACCCCTTGCTGAAGAGGCTGTTTTTTTCCCATTTTATATTCTTGCCTTCTTTGTCGAAGATTAATTGACCGTAGGTGTGTGAGTTTATTTCTGGGCTCTCTATTCTGTTCCATTGATCCGTATGCCCGTTTTGATTTCTGTAGCTCTGTAGTACTGTCTGAAGTCTGGGAAAGTTATGCCTCCTGCTTTGTTTTTCTTCCTCAGGATTGCCCTAGCAATTCTGGGTCTTTTATGGTTCCATACAAAATTTTGAATTATTTGTTCCAGTTCTGTGAAAAATGTCATGGGTAATTTGACAGGGATCACATTAAATCTGTAGATTGCTTTGGGTAGTATTGCCATTTTAACAATATTAATTCTTCCAATCCAAGAGCATGTGGTATCTTTCCATTTCTTTGAATCCTCTTTTATTTCCTCTATTAATGTTTTATAGTTCTCAGCATATAAGTCTTTCACCTCCTTGATCAGGTTATTCCTAGGTATTTTATTTTTTCAGGTGCAATTTTAAAAGGTATATATATATTTTACATTCCCTTTCTAGTATTTCATTGTTAGTGTAAAGGAATGCAACCAACTTCTGAATGTTAATCTTGTATCCTGCTACTTTGCTGAATTCATTTATTAGATCTAATAGTTTTTGTGTGGAGTCCTTAGGGTTTTCTATATACAGTATGTCATCTGCATATAGTGACAATATTAGCTCTTCCCTTCCAATTTGGATACCTTTTCTTTCTTTTTCTTGTCTGACTGCTATGGCTAAGACTTCCACTATTATGTTGAAGAGAAGTGGTGAGAGTGGGCATCCCTGTCCTGTTCCAGATTTTAATGGGAAGGCATTCAACTTTTCACCCTTGAGTATTATACTGGCTGTGGGTTTGTCATAAATGGCATTTATTATGTTGAGATATGTTCCCTCTATTCCCACTTTGGTAACAGTTTTTATCATGAATGGATGTTGAATTTTGTCAAATGCTTTTCCTGGATCTACTGAGATAATCATGTGGCTTTTTACTTTTCTTTTGTTAATGTGGTATATTACATTGACTTGCATATCTTGAACCATCCTTGTGAACCTGGGATGAATCCACTTGGTTGCGGTATATGATCTTCTTTATATGTTGTTGGATTCAGTTTGCTAATATTTTGTTGAGAAATTTTTCATCTATATTCATCAAAGATATGGCCTGTAATTTTCTTTCTTGGTGGTGTCTTTGGTTTTGGTATCAGAGCGATGGCGGCTTCATAGAATGTCTTTGGGAGTGTTCCCTCCTTTTCAATCTTTTGGAAGAGTTTGAGAAGAATCAGTGTAAGTTCTTCTTTGTATGTTTGGTAGAATGTGCCTGTGAAGACATCTGGTCCTGGACTTTTGTTTGTAGGAAGTTTTTTTTAATTACAGATTCTATTTCAATTCTAGTGATCAGTCTGTTCAAATTATCTATTTATTTTTGATTCAATTTTGGGTGGGCTGTATGTTTCTAGAAAGTTGTCCACTTCTTCTAGGTTGTCAAATTTCTTGGTACATAATTGTTCATAGTACTCTCCTAGTTTTTTGTACTTCTGCGGTATCGGCTGAGATTTCTCCTTTTTCATTTCTTATTTTGTTTATTTGGGATCTCTCTCTTTTCTTCTTGGTGAGCCTGGACAGAGGTTTGTCAATTTTGTTCACCCTTTCAAAGAACGAGCTCTTGGTTTTGTTGGTTTTTTCCTATCGTTTTTTTAATCTCTATTTTATTTATTTCCTCCCTGATCTTAATTCTTTGCTTCCTTCTGCCAATTTTAGGTTTTGTTTGTTCTTCTTTTTCTAATTCTTTTAGGTGGTAGGTTAGGTTGTTTACTTGAGATTTTTCTTGTTTTTTGAGGCAGGCCTGTATCACTATGAATTCCCTCTAACAACTGCTTTTGCTGGATTCCATACATTTTGTATGGTTGCTTTCATATTCGTTTGTGTAAGAGACTATTTCTACTCTTTGGAAATACACACTGAAGTATTTACAGGTCATGATCTTACTGTCAAATAGTTCAGAAAAAAATTGTGTACATATGTGTACACATACACACACACTGTATTATTTTTAATTTTCAAATTTTTGTAAGTTTGAAATTATTTCCAAATAAAAAGTTAATTAAAAAAAAGGAATAGAAGTCTTTGTTGCAACAGTAAGCTACAGACTAGTGGATCCCTATAACTGGGTCTGAATTCTTGCAGGCAGCATGAATCCATAAACATGCCAGATTGTTCCATATAAATAAATGTTCAGTAATCTTCCATATGTACGTGTCAACTGCTATGAATGATAATATAAAAATGTATTTAAAAGTATAACTAAATTCATACCATCTCTGAGGTATTAGATATTTTCTTAAAAAAGTGATAATAAAAGTAAAATTATTTTGTGAAATAACAAAATTTGCCTTTAAGTGTCCCCTTACGTGAAATAAGGAACTTCTTACTATTCATCATCGGAGAGAACTATGATGATGCTTTCCATAGCTGTAACAAAATGGCAACAAAATACAACATAGGATCTTCAAATAATATAAAGTTAAAAGGAATAAGAATGAAAAAAAATCAAGCTTTAAAAGATTCAGGAGGTTTTGGTGGTAAGACAACACAGACCCAAATTTAATAAAGATAACTAAAAGTACTTTGTTCAGCTTTAAACACTAAGAAACATTGCATTATTACTAAACATTGCATTATTACTAGACACGGTTTTAACAGCAAACAACAAAATATGGAGGAAGGAGAAGAGACATTTTGGATGTCTTCAAATGCCAACAGTAGGATCTGGCTGCCAAGAATCTAATGCAATATTATGTAGCACTAATTAAAATATTATTTAGGAAGATAATAATCCAACTCTGTACTAGTCAGAGCACACATGAAGTAATGTGCTCAATTCTAAACCTCAGGACTCCTGCTTATGGCCCTGAGAATAGTTTGTATCAGACTAACCCCCCTCTTGCAGAGAAAAACTGTGAAACCTGGTGAAAATAAAGGCAGCAACTGTTTAAATACATTGGAGATCAACCAAGATAGTGGACACTTGAGAAGCCAGAATTCTGTTGGGGAGGGAAGCACAATGAAAAGAGCCCACCATACACCTCTACTTCTTCCCTTGGGACATATGCAAATCTCCCACAAGGGAAATAAAAGCCCCTCAGAAAGCAGCCACTTTAGATAGAAACCTGCAGTCTTATTAGTGGAGGGAACAAACAAGACAGTATTTATGGCTGCAACATTAGCTGGAAGGTGAGGAAAATATTCCAGAGGGACAACCAAAAACTCTGCATACATATTCTGCTCAAAACTCTGGCTGACCACCCCCGGACACACACTGGACATGTGTCAGGTAGCCTCTAAGCCAGCTGGCTAGGCTAAAAGAGAAGAGGATTTGAGGTTTGACTGCAGTCAAATTAATTGCCTGCAAAAACAAAAATGAATATTCTCAACAGAAATATAACAGAATCCATAATCTCTAAACATATTATTCAATCTGCATAATATGATCCCAAAGTACTAGGCCAGTGATTCTTAAAATGTGATCTGCATATTCCTGTAAGTCCCAAGACCCTTTCAGGGGTCTGCAAGGTCAAAAATATTTTCATGGTAATACTAAAGTGTTATTTGTCCTTTTCTCTCTCATTCTATCACAATGCTACAGTGCAGTTCTCCAGTGGTTACATGACTGTTTGAGGAAATCATCTCTCTGATAACTACCAGAAGGTATGCATCTGTATTTCTGTGTTACCTAAAAATGTTTAAAGTAGTAGGTTTTAAGTATAAATATGTATGTTTAGAGAGATTAACTCAGTTTGTTCTCAGTACAGTAGCTTGTGCTCTTATAGTTGTAATTTCTGTAACCTCATTATCATCCAATAAATTGATATTTGGAATCCCAAAGATTTCCCTGTGCCTACAAGGAAATACAAGAAGTACACTTTGTTACCTTATATGGCAATAAAAAATGTTTTGCAATTTTTATATATTTTAAAATTTATCTAAAACTATAATTTTGGATTTTGCTAATATTTATACTAAAATACAGAAGACTCACTTTCCCAACCCACAGCTCCAACATCTACATCAAAAGATGCTGATAAAGATGAAACTGATAACAGAGATCTCTAACTTATGGAAAAGAGGAATCTGTTCTAAAAAATATTGTGTAAAATTAAAAATAAGTGAAAATATGATGAAAGTTATCTTTCTCTTGGCTTCAGAGATGTTAATAATTTATGTTACTGTGTCTTTTGCAACAGAAATGATGGCCATTTTGAAAATAATTCCATTTAGAGAAAAATTAATTGAATGTTTTATTTTTAACACAGATGTGATGAGTTTAAAAGTAAAAAATTGTTTAGCTTTTCAAACCAGGAAGGAAAAAGTCACTGAAGCATCATATGGGTTATCATATTTCATTGGCTAGACAAGCACAGTTGCTAAAAGACTAATAAAGGTGACCTTGCTAAATGCCTGCTAGATGAAAAATCAGTGAAAGAAACTATGGCACTGCCACATTCCAATGATACAGGAACTTGCTGAATAAAAGATTCAACTGTAAACATGAATATTAAGTTAATAAATCATCTGCAAAATTGTACTTTTGCCTAACAAAGAGACAAATCTATATAGTTGGGTTTTGTGTTTTAATTGTATTTGTCCAGTATCAATAACAACTAAATACTGAAGAATTCCTTTATGTGAATGCTTGGCAACAAACAAAAGTGGTACTGAAAAATTCAAAGTATTAAGTAACATTTTTGGATCTCATGGTTTATCCTAGAAAAACTGTATTGACTTTTGCACTGATGATGTAAAAATAACAGTGGGTAAAACTGCTGCCTCAGCATTAAGCAAGACAGTTGCGCCAAACTGTACTAGTTGTCACTGCATTCTTCATGGCCACATACAGTTTAAAAAAAAAAGAAAACCTGGTTTCACTTAACAACGCCCTTGATGAAGTAGTAAAAATTATTAGTTTTATTAAATCTTGACCTTTGAGTACACATCTTTTTAGTATTCTGTGTGACAAATCACGAAGTACGCAAAGTACTTCCATTGCATACAAAAGCACAATGATTGTCTTGAGGAAAATGGCTCGTGTGATGGTTTGAGTAAACCACCCACATTTTCATGGATCACCATTTCCACTTCAAAGAACAACTGATAGATATTTGGAGTTTTGGCAGACATTTTATTGAAAATGAATGAGGTGAGCTTATCAATTCCTAGAAAACAAAGTTTTTGTTGCCATGGACAAAATTTGTGAATTAAGTTGATAATTAGAATTTTTTAAAAACTTGTATCCATGAATATGAACTGTAAAGACGCCTCTAATGAGATGAGTGGTGATATTGATGAAGGTAATGTTTTGATATTGATAAAATGTGTCAACATTTGAAAGATCTACAAAACTCACTAAAGGTTATTTTCTAAATGTTACAGGATAGTGAAAGATCCATTCGAAGTACAATACAGACCAACAGATTTTAATGTAAGGGTATGAAAAGTTCATTGATATGTTTCAGATTCCACACTGCCAATACCCTTTAAGAATTTACTCCTTGCCAAGTTCTGATGTAGTGTAAAAGAAGAATATCTACAATTTTATGAAAAGGCTATTAAAATACTCCTTTCTTTCTATATATCTGTGTGATGCTGGATTTTCTTCATATACTTCAATCAAACCAATATAAAACAACACAGTTAGCAGAAACGAGAATCTAGCAGTTTTCTACTAAGCCAGATATCAAGTCAAAAATGTAAAAAAATACCACTATTCTCATAAAATTTCTTTTGTTTTGGAAGACAGTTATTTTCACTAAAATGTTATTTATATTAAAAGAAATGGCTTTACTGTTGTTATTTTCAAAAGAATAAATATTTTAAAATTTTCTCAGTTTGAATTTCTAATATAAGAAATATCAATAGATATAACCCAAATAAACAAAAGCTCTGAGAGCCCTAAATAAATTTTAAAAGTAAGGATCCCTAAGACAAAAAATTTGAGAACCATTGTACTACAAACATAATGAAACAGGAAAGTGTGAAAATACAATCAAAGGACATCAACCCTGAAATAACCCAGAACTTGGAATTAGTACACAAGGATTTAAAAGCAGCTATTACAAGTATGGTCAAGGATGTAAAGGAAGATACCTGTAATGACTGCACAGATAAGAAATCTCAGCAGAGAAATGAAACTATAAAAAGAACCAAATGAAAATTTAGAACTAAAAAATACAAAATCAGAAATTTCCTAGATGGGTTTAATAGTATATTAGAAATTATAAAAGAGTCAGTAACCTTGAAGATAGACCAATAAAATTATTCAATCTGAAGAACAGAGGCGAAAAAAAACATGAAAAAGAATGAACAGAACTTAAGTAACCTACAGAAGAATATAAAGATATCTAAAATATGTGCAACTGGAGTCCTAGAATAAAAGTAGAGAAAAATAATGTGGCATAGTGTTCTATGTCAACAGGCCAAATCTGGACTGCCATCTGTTTTTGTACATAAAGTTATAATGGAATACAACTCATTCACTTACTTACAAGTCTATGGCTGCTTCTGCTCTACAACAGAAGAGTTAAGTAGTTACAACAGAGACTATGGCCAATTAAACCAAAAATACTTCCTATGTGATTTACAGATAGCTTGCTGTCCCCTGGTCTAGATCTTTTATGTCCTTACTGAAATTTTTCATCTAGTTATTCTATCAATTACTGGGAGAAGGTATTAAACCCTCCAACTATAATTATGGATTTGTTTATTCCTCACTTTAGTTCTGTCAGATTTTGCCTGATGTATTTTGAAATTCTGTTATTGGGCAGTTACACATTCATGATAGTTCTTTCTGATAAATTGATCCTTTTATCATTACATAATGGCCTCTTTATGTTTGGCAGTACCCATTGTCTTGAAGTTTGCTTTATCTGATATTAAAAAAGACAAACCAGATTTCTTATGCTCACTATTTGTATGGTGTATTTTTTTCTATCTAAAATGTATTTCTTTTAGGTAGCATATAGCTGAGTCTTGCTTTTTATACATCTGGTAATCTCTGCTTTTTGACTGGAATATTGAGTTCATTTACACTTTTCTCTCACTGCTTTTAAGAATTTATTTTTATCAGTATTGAAGTGGATGTACATTATGAGTTTTGAATACAATTATATCAACCATAAATATAGACCAAACAATTCTGCTTGTCCATCAGAAAACAATTCTTGATCATGAGATTTCAGGTCTTCGTTTTGTTCTCATTTATAGTAATAAAAGGTGTTTGCTGATCATTAACTGGAGAAAACTGCAAAGTCAGTGAATCTGGAAACTAACATTTATGACATACAGATGGCCAAGAGGCACATGAAAAGATGCTCAACACTGCTAATTATTAGGGAAATGCACATCAAAACTACAATGAGGTATCACCTCATACCAGTCATAATGGCCATCAACAAAAATTCTACAAACAACAAATGTCAGAGAGGGTGTAGAGAAAAGGGAACCTTCCCACACTGTTGGTGGGAATATAAACTGGTACAGTCACTACGGAGAACAGTACGAAGATTCTTTAAAAAACTAAAAATAGAGCTACCATATGATTTAGCAATCCCACTCCTGGGCATATATCCGGAGAAAACCATTATTCAAAAAGATACATGCACCCCAATGTGCAATGCAGCACTATTTACAATAGCCAACACATGGAAGCAACCTAAATGTCCATCGACAGGTGAATGGGTAAAGAAGATGTGGTACATATATACAATGGAATATTACTCAGCCATTAAAAAGAATGAAATAATGCCATTTGCAGCAACATGGATGAAACTGGAGATCATCATACTAAGTGAAGTAAGTCAGAGAAAGACAAATATCATATGATATCGCTTATATGCAGAATCTAAGAAAAAATGATACAAACGTACTTATTTATAAAACGGAAACAGACTCACAGACTTAGAGAACCAACTTATGGTTACCAGGGTAAAAGGGTGGGGGGTATGAACAGACTGGGAGTTTGGGACTGACATGTACACACTGCTATATTTAAAATAGATAACCAAAAAGGACCTACTGTATAGCACAGGAAACCCTGCTCAGTACTCTGCTAATAACCTAAATGGGAAAAGAATTTGAAAAAGAAAAAAGTTTCAATAGGGAATGCAGCAAGGAGATCTGATGTTGGTTAAATTATGGACTCTTTCCAATTAGTTGGCTCTCCCTCCAAAGCAAATGTACTAAAAATAAAATGACTTCCTTTTTGAAAAAAATTTTTTTCTTTTTATCATCCTGTAAACAATTTGACTATTACATGCCTTGTAGTTTCATTCCTGTTTCCTGTTCTTGGGGTTTGTTGAGCTTCTGAGACCTGTGGATTTATAGTTTTCATCAAATTTGGACATTCTACGGTCATTATTTCTTCCAATAGTTTTCCTGATCCAATTACACATACATTAGGCCTCCTAAAGTAGTCCCATAGCTCACCAAGGCTCTGTCCATTTTTTTCCTGTGTTTTCAAAATTTTCTGTGTTTCATTTTGGACAGTTTTTGCTGCCATATCTTCAAGTTCACTAATCTTTATTCTTGTAGTGGCTAATGGCAGGATAAACATTCTTTTCAAGTGCACAAGGTATATTCACCAAGATAGAGCATTTGTTAGGCCATAAAATAAGACTCAATGAATTCTAATACTGAAATATTAAAGAGATGCTCACCAAAATTAAATTTGAAATCAGTAATAGAAAGCTATCTAGGGAAAAAAATCACAAATATATAGAAATTAAACATTCTTAATTTTCTAAATTAGAAAATTTTTTTAACGAATGATGAAAATATATCAAAATTTGTGGGATGCATCTAAAGTACTATTTAGAGGGAAATTTGTGTCTTTAATATTTACATTTAAAAACAAGCAAAATACAAAATTAATGAAGTAAAGTTCTACCTTAAGAGCAAGGTAAACCCAAAGTAATTAGAAGGAAGAAAATTAAGAGCAAAAATCAATAAAAAGAAAACAATGAAAAAAATTAACAAAGCTAAGAGTTGGTTCATTGGTGTAGCTGCTCTGCAAAACAGTGTGGCAGTTCCTCAAAGGTTAAACATAAAGTTACCATATGAAAAGCAATTCCACTCCTCAGTACATATCCAAGAGAAATGAAAACATATGTCCACACAAAAACCTGTACATGAATGTTCCTATCTGCATTATTCATAAGAGCCAAAAAGTAAAAGCAGCCCACACACACACAAACCAATCTTACACAGATTTTTCCTTCAGAAAATATAGCAGGAGGGAATATCTTTCAACTCATTTTATGAAGCTAGCATAATGCCAATACCAAAATTAGACAAAGATATTGGGTGGGGGGATTACAGATTATTTTGATAAAGACAGACCTAAAAATCTTTAAAAAAATATTAGTCAATCAAAACCAGCAATGTATTAAAAGGATAACATATCATGATCAAGTAGGGTTTACCACAGTAACTCAAGGTGGTTTAACATTCAAAAATCAACCAATGTAATTCACCAAATTAACAGAAAAAAGGAAAAAAAAATGATCATTTCAACAGATGCAGAGAAATATTTGACAAAATTCAACAACCATTCACGATAACAACTCTCAGCAAATCGGGAACAGAAGGGAAGTTCCTCATCTTGATACCATTAAAATAAACAGGCAAGCCACAGATTGGGAGAAAATATTTGCAAAACATATATGACAAGTAACATATCTGGAATAGATTTTTTAAAAAACTTCTACAACTCAATAACAAAAAGACAAGCAATTCAATAAAAAAGGTGCCATACATCTGAACAGATACTTTGTAAGGAAGACATCTGAGTGGCCAATAACACAACAGTGTTCATCATCACAGATATCAGGAAAATGCAAATTAAAACCACAATAAAGTACACCACTACACAAGCACCTGAACAGCTAAACTACCAAATGTTGGTGAAAATGAGGAGCAAGTGGAACCCAGATACATAGTTGGTGAAAATATAAAACTGTACAACTACTTTGGGAAGAAATGATCCAGAGGGGTGTCAGAGTCCAAGCAAGGTAGGTAGGGTTACCTATATAGGAGGGCTGAATGTTCAGTGCAGGGTGTGGGAGCCTGAGTGGGGCAAGGAGAGCATTTGTGCAGGTTAGCGTATTGGCAGGGTCCAGGTTTTTTACTGCCAATGAAAGGCATTACAAACAGGGAAAGGGAGAGTCAGAATTGACCTTGGACTGGAATTGGTGATGTCACTGTGAACTCATGGTTTTCAATGTAGATAGACTGATAGTGAAATAGATATAAATGTTTGTATGTGTATATGAATACATATGTGTGTATATCTGCATACATATATACATACCTACACACATTCCCTAGCTTTTTTCACTGAGGGGTCCTGGGAATAGCAACGAGCACAATTAATATCCAGATGTCAGCTTCATACTATTCTTCACTAAAAGGAGCCAGGACTCCCTGGAGAGAAGACTGATGCCAGGGCTGGGATAGGAAAGGTACAAAAGGCCTGGAACATCTTACTCTGCCAGTAAGTAAGAAAGGCCTCAAAGAATTATGGGAACATGTCAAGAAGATACAGAAGCCACCTTGAAGGGGTTCTCACTGGCCAAATGTGGAACAATTTTTACATCAATTAAAATAATAACAACAGATTTTCACCCATTGAATAAAACAGGAACCATAAGTCCTATTATAAAGAAATGAATATTTATTTAACATTCATTTATAAATAAATATAAATAAATAAACTGAAAGTGAGGAGAACTGGAATATTCACATCATTTCAAAGTACCTCCTCATAAAACATTTATTAATTACAAAGGGAAAAATAACTTTACAGTGGAGAGGTTTGACAGATATCAAAGCCTTTAATATATTTAAATTCCTTATGAAAAATTTAACCAAATGGTCAAAGTGAAAATCTAATAAGACACAATGAAACTGTGTACCATCTGATAGTATGAAATACATCCTTTTGCTATATAGGACATTATTGGGACAACTGGCAAAACCTGAACAAGGTCTGATGATTAGATAGTATTAATGTAAATTGATGTTAATCTCCTAAATTTAAAAGTTGTATTGTGGCTTTATAGGACAATGTCCTACATATTTGGAGATGATGGAGAATCATCTCAGCAACTTACTCTCAAATAGTCCACAAAAATAAAGGCTTTTACTCTGTCCTTGAAAGTTTTCTGTAAACTTGAGATCATCTCAAAAAGGCTTTAAAGTCTTAAAGAAAAATACACACACACACAAAAATAAATATGTACACATATATATACATGTCAAACTCTAACTCAGAGTTAATGAATCAGAATCTCTGGGGCTTACATGATTTATGTTAAAGAAAGTCTTCAAAGCCTTTAATGTATTTAAATTCCTTATGAAAAATTTTCAATAATCCTATATTCATGACAGTAATGTTGAAGAAAGCTGACTGTATGGCATTTATTTACAATACAGGTAAGGATGCCACTGGTCATTCCCTGTCATTCTGCTATCCTACTTAATAACAAGTGTGTTGTTACTGAAAAGTCAATGTAAATAAAAGTTTGTCTCCCACCATACTTCCTTGTAGAAGTATTATTGATTAGGAAGGTTGTGGGTCTGATTTTTTGTAAATAAATTCAAGCCTAAAGATTATCTATTCATGTAAACTAGGACAAACAAGATTTCTACCAAAAAAATACCTATGTGCCACAGCTCATTAAATGCTAGGGAAGGCTTGAGCTTACTTGCTCAATAAATGCTCTCACAGCCTGACTAATGCAGTATCACAAGCAAATGGGTCACATGGTTTTGTGACTTTGTTTATTGAGTAACTATTTTACATTCTGAGATCTTATCTGACTTCAAATAAGCTGAATAACACAAAAAGCATTAACCATCAATACGTTAGATCTTATAAAAATTAAAAATTTCTGCTCTTCAAAAGAAAGTGAATAAAGAAGCAATAAAAAGACAAAGAACCCAATTTTAAAATGGGCAAAAGACTGAACACTCTTCAAAACAAACTTCAAAAGCAAGACAAATTTTTTGCCTATTTTGAAACTTTGAATGAACCTCTGATGGAACAGGGCACTGAGATATGAGATTTTTAAAAACAGATATGACTTAATATCCTGTTTTGAAATACATTAAAAAAATTTTGAAATATATAAAAAAATTCATTTTCCTCCACACAATAAAGACTTAAACTGGCTGAGAATTGTATTCACTGAAAACCTGAATCATCTAAGAAATGTGAACAATCATTAGATATTGTTAGTGATTCAACTTTGAAACCAAAGTATTCCTTTTGTAAGTTTTGGATAGTTTTAACTGAATAGTCTAGTATCACTTACCCATATGGATAAGAATTTTCTGAATTTCATGCAACTAGACATAATACAGAAATAAACTAGGTGTTCAGGAAGATATAAGACCACAGTTGTCACTCACGGCTCCCAATTTTGAGATTCTGTGTTCATTAATATAGATTCATCAGTTTTACTGATAGATTTTATAATATATAGGCTTTATGGTAAATAAATGTTAACGTGAACTTGTAAAATCCATTTAATAATAAAATGCTGCTTCTATCAATTTTATATTTAGTGTTGTGACATAAATTTGACAAACTATTCCACTGCTTTAAAAAATGTGAAAAACAATGCTGGATTTAAGAACTGCTCTGTGTTTTACTGAGGCCAAGAAATCCACAGACCTGTGAGAAGGACACATTCACCATGGTAATGGCTAACTGCTTAGGTACATTGAATAGGGCACCAATCACAGGGATGATTGTTCCACAAATATATACAGTTCTTATCCCCATAGAATTCTGCATGGCATATTTTATTGCGATACTTACCGGTGCTACTATTTTTCCTGTCTGTCCAACTTGCATGTCATTGGGAACAAAGCCAGCATCAACAGCAGCACGAGACGCACCAACTAAGGAAAAAATATTTGTCATTTTTTTAAGCTCTATTATTCAACTAGTTGGAATATTCACTGATAACAGTAAAAAAAAAAAAAAAGATTGATATAGTACATACATAAAACATACATTATAACCTGTTTGGGACGTCATTATATAATGCTCCTTTACACTGTAACTTCACAGCTTTTAAAGAAAGGTATTATAATCTTTACCCCTAGGACCAGATAAAGAAAAGAGTTACATACAACACAAGATAAAGGCTTAACCAGTATTTTCTATCTAAAAATAAAAATGAGAATTTAACTAGCCTTCTATCCTCATTCAGCAGGAGTCAAAAGGGGCCCTGTACTTGGAGAAAAGGTACCCCACTCCCAGCAGGGGTCAACAATGAGCCTCAGGTCCTCTTCATCTCCATCTAGAGAGGACAAAAAGGGGGAGCCCTAGTGAATACTCCTCACTACCTCTTAACACTCACAGACTCACCTCCACTACCTATCATGAGTCAGTCAGGACTGATCACATTCTGCCCTTCACTTACATTAGTCACTGCAACAAGCCCCAGACTCAAAGGTTATCCTTCATAACCCATACACTGATCCCCACAATGCCCTGCATGCTCCCCAATCTGCACCTTCTCCCATGGCTCCCCAATTCCTGAAATCTTACACTATGATTTCTGGAATTCACAGCCTGATACCAGCAAACCACAAGTCTCTGTATCTTCCACCTATCTGTCTAAATGTTCCCTGAGGACAAGGATTCCCCTGCAGCCCTCTCCAGCAGATGTTGCTTTGCCTGCCACCATCTTCATACCACTGGGCCTAGAGGTGGTACACCAGGCCCTCACTGCCACTCTCAGAAAGTTTCCCCTCCTCCCTCCTTAAAACCCTTCAGCTTCGAATCTCATGTCATCAGATCATGTCACCCATATATTGCTGTGTCATCTATCAACCAGCAGGTCAATCCCCTTCATTCCTCAATGATTTTTAGCTTCTGGGTCTTTGTCACTTTCTCCAATACTAGTCTTAATTCTTGAAGACTTTGACACCCTGGCTTCTCAGTTCCTTGAGCAACTCTCCTCCAGTCATCTTGTCCTTCACTCTGCCCATGGTCATATCCCCAACCAGCCCATTAGCAACATCCCTCAATAATCTTGATTTCCAAAGTCTCTCTGTGACCTCCCCTTTCTAGCTGACTATTTTTAGTACCCTACTCCAACAACCCTCTGACCACACTGGGATCCACAATTCTATTCATTGTCCCTCTCTCCCCTCATGTTCTCTCTTCTTTCTTTACCCAGCTTAATTTCTATGATCGGAGACTCTAATCACTCCTCTGCATATGTCTTTAATTTCTTTGCCCTTCTCTTGTACCATCACACTCAAGTGGAAATCCTCCATCTCTGGTTACTGATTAAGCAATCTTTCCACCTTTTCCATACCTGTCCTACTATAGTTCTGCATGGCTGGAGAAAAACACCAATACTCAGCCATGTTAACTGGGTTTTCCTTTAAATAAATAGGCCTTAATTCTCTCCATCTTTCTTAAACTATCGATATAATTTCATATCTTTCCTTCTCTCTTCAAACTTCCAATACTCTTTAAGATTCTGCCTATTTCACTGAAAAAGTTGAAACAATCAGAAGAGAGTTTCCACATGCTCCAACTAACACATTCACCCATCAACCTGCAGCTGTGTTCATATTCTCTCTCGTCTACTCAAGAACATCCCTCCAGTAACTCTCCTGTCTATCTCGTGTATGATTAATCTCTCCCTCTTAACTGAAGCACTCCTATCAGCATGTATGTATGCTATTATTTGTCCAATCTTTAAAAAGTCCCTCTGTTCGTCCCACTCCCCCTCTAGCTACTGTCTATTTCTCTGCTCTCCCATATAGTTAAAAGCCTCTAAAGAGTTGTTTGCATTCACTGTCTCCAATGCCAGGCCTCCCATTCTATTTCTAAAAACTTTTTTATTAAGATATAACACACATACAGAAAAGCACACAAATCACAAACGTGCTACTGCTCAATGCCTGATCATAAAGTGAACACAACCAGGTAACTACTACCTAGGACCATTCTTTTAAACCCACTCCAATCAGGTTTTCGCCCCCACTACCCACCACCCCCATTACTAAAACTGCTCAAAGTCACCAATGACTTCTAAGTGGCTGAATCAATTAGTCACCTTTCAGTCCTCACCTTCCTTGACCTTCCGTCCTTGCAGCATTTGACATAGGTCATCACTCTTTCCCTTACTGAAACACTTCATTTGGATTCCAAAACATCATACTCTCTATCCTGATTTTCCTGCCTTACTTACCCATTCCTTTTGGTCTTCGTTCTCCCCTTCTCCCCTACCTCTTAATCTTGCAGAGTCTAAGGCTTAGTCCTGGGACCTCTTCTATATCTACACTCAGTTAGTTCCCTTGGTGAGTTCATCTGGTCTCATGGCTTCAAATGCCAAATAAACGCAATTGATTTCCAAATTTCTATCTCCAGCCCAAACTTTTGAACTCCACATTCCTATACCAATTGCTTAATTGACATCTCTATTAGGATGTCTATTATTAGACATCTCAAAACTTAGTACAGTCATTCTTCAGTATCCGCAGGGGACTGGTTTCAGGAACCCCGCCCCACAAAGATACTGAAATCCAAGGATGCTCAAATCCCTTATGTACAATAAAATGGCATATATTTGCATATAACCTACGTATACAGGCATACCTCAGAGATATCGCTGGTTCGGTTCCAAACCACCATAGTAAAGCAAGTTACATGGATTTTTTTGCATATAAAGGTTATGTTTATACTATACTGTAGTCTATTAAATGTGCAATAGCATTATGTCTAACAAAATAATGTACGTACCTTAATTTAAAAATACTTTATTGCTAAAAAATGTTAATCATCATCTGAGCCTTCAGCAAGTCACAGTCTTTTTGCAATAGTAACATCAAAGGTCACTGATCACATATCGTAACAAATATAACAGTAATGAAAAAGTTTGAAATATTGCGAGAATTACCAAAATATGACACAAGAGACATTAAGTGATCAAATGCTGTTGGGAAAATGGCACCAACAGGCTTGCTCAAAGCAGGGTTGCCACAAACCTTCAATTTGTAAAAAATGTAATATCTGCGAAGTGCAATGCCTATACTTTAAATCATCTCTAAATTACTTATAATACTGAATAATGTAAATGCTATGTAAATAATTATAAATACAATGTAAATGTTATATAAACAGCTGCCAGTGCAAGGCAAATTCATATTGTTTTTTTGGAACTTTCTGGAATTTCTTCCCCCCAAATATTTTTTTTTTTTTTTTTTGCGGTACGTGGGCCTCTCACTGTTGTGGCCTCTCCCATTGCGGAGCACAGGCTCCGGACGCGCAGGCTCAGCGGCCATGGCTCACGGGCCTAGCCGCTCCGCGGCATGTGGGATCCTCCCGAACCAGGGCACGAACCCGTGTCCCCTGCATCGGCAGGCGGACTCTTAACCACTGCGCCACCAGGGAAGCCCCCGCCTCGAATATTTCTGATCCATGGTTGGCTGAATCCATGGATGCAGAACCTGCACATATGGTGGCCT
Organism: Orcinus orca; assembly: GCF_937001465.1. NCBI lineage: Eukaryota > Metazoa > Chordata > Mammalia > Artiodactyla > Delphinidae > Orcinus > Orcinus orca. Next base: position 82,780,926 of record NC_064560.1, read on the forward strand.
GAATGCATGCCCAAAACTGAACTGCTGGTCTATCCTTGGAAACTGTGCCACCTGGGGTATTCCCCATCTCAGCTAATGGCAACTCCATCCTACCAGCTGCCAGATAAAAACTTTTCCTCATAATCTATATTCAGTCTATCAGGAGATCCCAATGGTTCTACCTTCAAATATATATCCCAAAACTCTTTTTCCCCACATCTACAGCTACTAACCCGGTCCAAACCATGAGCATCTCTCACTGAATGATTGAAACAGTCTTCTAATTGATCTCCCTGTTACTGGACTTATCACCCTATAGTCTATTCTCAAAACTGTAGCCAGACTGATGCTTTTAATATGTGTCAGATCATGCAACTCTTTTGCTCAATGGTTCCCAATTTTACTCAGAGAAAACCAATCTCCTTACGAAGGCCTACAAGCCCTATGTGATCTGGTCTATTACTTCCAATCTTATCTCTTAACCACTCTCCCTTTCTGCACTTTTCATTCCAGCCACACTGGCCTCCTTGTTATTCATCACGGAGGCCAGACACCTTCCTGCCTTAGCAAAAAGCCCTTTGCACTTTACTGGTCCCTCTACCTGAAACACTCTCTCTCAGATTTCCTCATGACTTGCTTCCTTACCTTCTTCAAACCTTTATTCGGATGTCTCCTCATTAAGGCATACTCTGACCAGCTTATTTAAACCTGCAATCCTCCCCCTCCAATCCTCCTCCTTCTCCTTTTCCTGTTCTATTATTTTCATAGCATTTACTACCCTCTAACACACTATATTATTTACTAATTTATTGTGTTTACTGTCTGTAGTAGGCAGAAAAATGGCCTCTCCAAAGATATAGTCACTTTCTAATACCCAGAACCTGTGAATATTACCTGTATGACAGCAGATAGGATAAAAAATTAAGGATCTTGGGAGAAGGCACTTATCCTGAATTATCTAGGTGGGTTCTAAATGTCATCACAGTATCCTTGTAAGAAGGACACAGAAGGAGATATGAAACAGATACAGAGAGAAGAAAGTAATATGAGGACAGAGGCAGAAACTAGAGTGATGCGGCCATAAGCCCAGGGATGCCAAGGCAGCCTCTGGTAACTGGAAACAAACAGATTCACCCCCAGAGGGAGTGTGGCTCTGCCAACACCTTGATGTCAACACACCTGTGGCCTCTAGAGCTGTGAGAGAATAATTTCGCTTATTTTGTTCATTGCTTTCGCTTAGCTCCTAAAATAGTGCCTGCCAAATGGCGGACACTTGATAAATATTTGTTCAGTGAATGAATGCATGAATGAAATATCCTCAGTCAAATACCACCATCTGATTATAAAGAGTCGATATCCTGCCTTTATTCAGACAAAACCATAACTGTTTCTATGGGTACACATATTAGGTAATAAAGAAGCACAGGAAAAGCTTAGAAAGTTATACACAAAACTCTCAAAAGGGGGAGAACAAAACAGATATTTTTATAAAAAGAAGAACATATTCATGTAATGGTTGTATAATTAAAAACTAAAATATTTTTAGTTTTCTTATTTTTCAAAAAACATCATTCCATTCTCAATATACTTTTAATAACAAGATGTCTCTTCCCTATAAATTTAAAAAATAATGTTAAATGTTAGTTTCTACTTGTATGAGAGATTTATGTTAGACCACCAATAAAGGGAAAAATAAGGCATTCCTGAATCTGAAGTAGGCGATGAAGCTCACATTTAATTTTTTTTAATGGAAAAAACTACTAAAATGTGGCAAATGTTAAGTGTGTCATATAAATAATAAAAAAGAACATAGACAACCTCTCTCCACTGAACGCTACACCATTTACTTGGAGACTAAGAAAAACTGTTTCAGAGAGAAAAGTTGAAAACCAGAGAAAGCAAAAAATCTGCAGCTTTGAATGACTTATATACAAAAGAAACAATGAAGAAAAAATATTTCCAACGAAATGGGAACATTTTTCTACTAAGGAAAGTAACTTTACCTGCAGCGTGTAGTTGATCTGCCAAATCGTACAACAATTTAAAGTTCTCTCCACTCTTCAAACCCCGACCTCATTTAAAAAGATGAAAAAAAAAATTGAGCAAATATAAACTCCATTCCATAAAAATTTTGAACTTCGTATACATGAATGAATCTTCATATTACACAACTACCATCTCCTCTATAAAGCCTTTCCTGAGTTCTCCCATGATACTCCTGTACTTCTCCTATAAAGCATTCAACACTACTGTAATTAACTAACTGGTTAACTAATGGTATAATCAGTCTTTAAAATCAGTCTTCCCCACTAGAAGAAAAACTCTTTCAATACAAGATCCTTACCTATCTTGGTCACTGCTATATTTAGCAATACTTAGCTGAACAACTGAAAGAAGTTATTTTCATGGAAGTCATTCCACTAGACTTTCAACTCCTTAACAGCAAGAACAATCTGCCTTTTCCTCTTTGTTTCTTCAGCACTTTGCAATGGGCCTGGCAGAGAACATATACCCAATAAACATTTCTTAAAAAAATAAGTGAATAAACTAGTCAGATATACCTTTTTTGAAATATTAAATAATTATTTCCTCTCAATGCCACTTGCAACAGGAGGCTGTATGGAAGCTTAATTATTTCATTTGATGTTTAGTTTGGGAAGATTTTTAAATCACAGCAGTTATTTTTTTAAAAAGCCAGCAGGCTATAAAATGTGGGCCTTTTTGTTTGTTTCTTGGTCTTTTTTTTTTTTTTTAAGTAAGAAACATGACATACAAAAAGAAGCAAGTCTTGTGCAATATTAACAGCTTTGATACTAAATGTGAAAAAACTTTCAAAGAGTTATCCATAGAGACCTGGACTGCACTGGAGGTCTTTCAAAGAAGAGTGAAGGGTGGGAATCACACAACACAGCGAGACCTGGACTGCACTGGAGGTCTTTCAAAGTAGAGTGAAAGGTGGGAATCACACAACACAGCCCTGAGATTCCAACCAGTTCTTTCTGTGATTTCAGAAGTCAACCATACTCTTCTGAATAACACAGAAGTCAGTCAAAAAGACAAAGCTATGGAGTTGAGAGATTTGTACCATGCTCCCCCTGGTGCCAATGACACAGATTTGCAACAGAAAGTCCAAACTGTGTATTAAACTCATGATTTCATTTTCCTAATCGGTAAAATGGGACTAATATTTGCAACTTACCTACTTCTTACATTTGAAAAAACACCTGTGCTCCTCTAAAATGAGTACTAATAAAAGCAAAGTATTTTAAGTTTACATCATTTTTTAAAATTAATAAATTACAATATTCCACTTACCACCAGATACCACCACTTTGGCACCTGTTAGCTCTGGTCGATCGCTTTTTGTTAATTTCTGGTCAAGCCATTCTGATATCCCCACTGGGGAAGCACTTGATGCTGCATATATTGATACATATAACAAAACATAGAGCATGAATTCAAGTTCTACAGTAAAAAATAATTTTTTCAGAGAAATACACAAAGAATTAATTCCAGGAAATTTAACTTTGTTAGTTACTGTGAATTTTTTATGCCACTAATTTCATTCTCTCTGATTTTATGAAAGACAACTAGATTCCAGCCTTCACCTCATTAGCTCATTGAGAAGTCATTTAACTCTCTGAGTCTAGCTATAAAACTAGAATAAGCCTCTCTCTATGGGGTTCAACAAGATACTGTATATGTTAAAGTATAACACCTTCCATAAGTTTACTATTATTACATTATTCCATTATATTGAATCTCTATTATAACAGGCAACAGTGAGAGGGGAGTAAAAAATCTTTACATCAACATAATGGATTAATCTTAATGCCCCCCCTACCCTTTTGATGTACACCAAAGCAAATATCCGAGGACCAAAAATGATATAAATATTTCTTATTTTTGTATAAACTTGGGAATAATATTTAGACTGAGGTCTCAAACACTCTGCATTAGAAATTTAACTAGAAGCCTTCTCTTATTCTAACATAATCTCTGAGCTAAAAACTAAAAAACTGAAATAAATACAAACAAATTCAAAGGAACACTCACCCTTTTCTGAGCTGGCACTACCTCCACTTGTTGCTGCAGCTTCAAAAGATGTTCCTCGGACAGAAAACACCTTCACTTTCTCATCACACTTCACTGTACATAAAGCATTTCCTGTAATACACATTTATTTTTAAAAAACCACCATGAAAGGCAAAAAACCTCCCAAATATTCCTTTGAGGTTCAGAATTTACTTCACAAAGAGAAGGAAGAAATAACTGTAGACCAGTTACTTGTTTTCTACCTTTACTAAGTATAGGATAAAGGACTACACACAGTGGCTACATATCAGTGGCTCTCTGTATAACCTTGGATGTCTTTAAAAATAGAACAAGTGCTGACCTGCGTGGAAGAAACAAACTGGAAAAGGCAGTCACACTAATCAGGTACACTCTTCCTAAAAGGAATATAAACAAAAGCTTCCTTCTCCAAAAACAACATAATCAGTAACTCAACAACACGAGCTGCAACAACTTACTAAGAACGAAGCTACTATGCCTTGCTAAGGGAGGAAAATAAGTGAAAACATGATCAGGCATAAAGGACAGGAAGTGTGATGCATCAAGACTTTTAAAGGATTTGAAACATTTCTTATGGATTAGCAATCACATTAAGAGTGACCTAAACTATGACCAAATATTTTCCTTTAAACACTACTAACGATGAAAGATCTGATTTGAGAATTGCCCATTTATACTGAAACACACAACTTCAATCAGAAAGAACAAAGAGTTCACTGCCTTCTCCAGCCCCACTAGAGACCAGCATGCTTACCAAAAGATCAACTAAAGAGATACCAAAATGAATATCGTAATGCAGATGGAAATGAAGTAAAAGCAGCAAAGAAGACTGAAAATACTACTTTACAATAAAGATGTTTAAAAAAAAAGAAAATACTACTTAAAAAAAATAGAATATTTTCTTTTCCAGGTGCCACTTACAAAATATACTAAATAGTAAATCTAATTTTTATTGATCACTGGAAAAATCTCACTCTGTACACTGAATGATTAGGAAGGAAAGAAGTGTGTTCCAGATTTACCAGAGAGAATGTCATGTCATGGTCCAGCAGCAATTCTAAGACTAAGATTTTCCTCAGAAATCTTTAAGATGGTCCATATTTCAAAATCCTATCTTCAAGATTAATCTCTGCTTTTAAAGTTTTCAAAAATTTAACATACTGATTAATTATTTTCCTTGGGTACTTACCTGCATAAATGGTTCTCACAAATGTGTCAGGTGATTTGATTGCAATGATGTCAGAAATAGGGGCAACATCAAGTTTGGCTGCTATTCTGGGCAAAAGGTTCTAAAAGCAAAATAAGTAGTGAGTTACACACATACATGCTGATGGATGGCTATAAAGTATAAGCAATAACATTCTCTAAATGGAAATTCTGTAGAAATTTTAATTTGTATCTTTTGTATTTCACATGCATCTTTAGACATACCACAATTTCAAGCACAACTTTTTGGATAGTCTTTGAGCATAAGTAAGAGTCGATGATTACTCTAACTACATTAAGAGTTTTATAGCAATAAATTACCTTAACTCAGTATGCTGAATTATGAGATACGATATTTGCTTTAATGATCATCATTTATGAAGTGTGACAGTTATAGACTACTGAATTTAGATAATATAGAAAAATATTTAGAGTAGTAGTAAAATTCTCAAATACTGAGAAAGAACATACTTGTATATGTTTATTTAATGTACATGAAACAAAAAATTTCAAAGCAGACATTTTCACCTTTTTAAAAAGTGATGTTGCATTTAAAAAGACCAAAACTAACCTAAGTGTCCATCAATAGGGGATAGGTTTATAAATTATAGTTCATCCATATAATTTTAAAAAATGAGAAAAGTAAAGCACAATGCCTCTCTCTCTCTCTCTCTCTCTCTCTCTATATATATATATATACACACACACACACACACAATATATCTCAACAAAAATTAATGTATGTGCTTTTCCTTGTATATGCATATAACATCTTTGGAATAGATACATGTGGTAACTTTGCTCCCACTAGCAGGGACCATTGGGCAAGCCACAATATTCCCAGGCCTTAGTTACTTCACCTCACAAAGAGAGGAAGAGAATCTCTATGCTTCTACTCTAAATTTCTCTGACTCTCAGGCTCTAAAACAGAATCAGTTAGTGAAGAATGAATATCCATGCTTTCTAGACTCAGAGGTTCTCTTAGATGATGACACCATCTACGTGTAATTTTAAAAGTGAAGTGTTGCTTTGATCACATAAATAGAAAAGGTGAATTGTACACTACTTTCTACAGAGAGCTTACTCCATGGCATCTCCTAAACTCAGCACATGATACTACCTCTAGCAGGCAAACTTTCATTATGACAGTACTCAAGCTCCTCTCCTCACTCCATCCCCAAACTCTCTGTTCCTCTAAGAATTCTCTCAGGATTATCCTCTAATCACTCCTTTATTCTTCATCCTCTTGCACGCATGTACAATTATACTATTTAATTGGCACTAACGTGTATTTTGTTTTAAAATACTTTTTAATATACATACTATATGACCCTCAACTAAATTTATAAAGCACCCTGAGAACAGAGGTTGTGTGTCTTCTGCTTCTTGTGTCTCTGCCCCGTATCTAATAAGCAGTTCTACATAAATTGATGCTAACAAGTGTTAAAAGCCTGAATCAAATTTCCTCCTGTTGCATCTGAAAATCTATAAAGATTTTCTAATTTTCAATCTATTGCTACCTATGTTATATAGTAATCCCCTTTCAACCATGATAAAAGAGCTACTGAAAAGTACTGTAGTTTATAAATCCACAATTAGAAAAAATTAAGATTTCATAGGAAATAAAAGGCTTGGGAAAATAATTAAAATTCCATTAAACATAGCTCTAACTTGATAAATAAGAGGTTTAGAAGACACGTGCTTTTAAAACAAACCAAATTTGTCAGCATTTAAAGCCTACTTCAGTAAGTAACTCTTTTTCCTGAGCCACCTTCTTTAAATTGTTCAGGAAATACTGCTGGAATATTGTTACCTGGCTGAGCAGATTCTCTTACAAATTTTATGATACGCAGACCGTGCTTCTTTTTAAAGTTTTAGAACTTTCTAAACTTGAAATTTAATATACTTTGTACTTCTATTATCCCTTGGTTTATTTTAGCACTTCTTGAAAAAAATTTACCACAGTACTTAAAGGCACATGTTTTTCCAGGTCTGATCTTCTGTCTGAATGTCCTGAGAGGATGGATGGTAAACAGATCTATTTCTACACTATCCAACAGGCTCAACCACATGGTTTCAGGGAAGGAGAGGCAATAACTAACACAGTTCTCTTTTGATGCACAAAAAGATGACAGATTTTTAAACTCTAGCATACCAGTACAAAGGTGTGGTATCTTGAAAACACAATTGGTGAAGAACTGTTATACAGCCAATTGTTTAGCTTAATCTGATGGACTCTTCCTCATTCCAAATCCATTCAGAGGCTGCAGCAACAGCTACTATTATGTGACCTTTGTTCTCAAAACTTCCATATGCCACAACATAGCAATCAAGGCTAGAGTATTAAAATCTAGCTAATCAGATACAACAAACACCCCTTCTTGGTTTAACAATCTTTTAGGTAAACTGTCATCACAGAAACTCAGACTCACGAAATTGTTTAAATCACCCAACACAGAACCAAACTCTCAGAGATGGAATGGTCCATAAAGATCTTTTAGTTCAATGCTCATGTACAACAATCCAAAGTACAGGAGCTGGATGTCAAGCCTCTGACTTAATCATTTCCAAGGGAAGTGAAACCTGCCATAGAAAAAACCCATTCCATTTTAACATTTCTAGTTGGTAGATCATAGACATCACTTGGCCAAACCGCATCATTTTACATATCAGAAAACAGATTTCAGGAAGGTAAATGACTAGCCCAGAGTCATATATCATATATATAGAACCATCTTACTTAGCAATTACCAAACCCCACACAAAAATGGGAAAACTTATGATAGTCTGCAATGTGACAACCTAATTGTTGTCACACTGTTATTAGTAAAAGAACAATTATTCATTAAACTCATGTACTTACATTGTAGATTACAAATTCTGTTATTGCCCAGAAATTCTACTAATCTTAAAAGAAAAAATTTAATGAATTCAAAGTGATAATTCTGAGCTTAAAAACAAACTAGAGCAATTCACATGGGTGACAGTGCAAGATCCCTACATGTTTGCAGTGATTCACGTCTAGAAGCAATATTGCACTACATATAAATATTCACAAACACTATTCATTTTGCAAGAAAAGGGATCAATGTATTGGGAACTCACTGCTATTACCACTAGACATGGTTAGCTGATGAAAGAGCTTATATCTTATTCCCCAAACTCATATTTAAAAATCAATTACAATTGTGAATGTAAAAGGAAAAAAAGTCAAATCAAGACAATTCAAAAAAGAAATTTAAATGACTGATAACTATATGAAAAGATATTTGATCTCACTATCAATCAGAGAAATGCAAAATTTTTAAAGATATATTTTTCACACATCAGATTGGGGGAAATGTTAAAATGTACAATAGCAAGTGTTGGCAAGCTATGCAACTGGTGGAGTGCAAACTGAGGCATCCTTTCATGAGAGCAATTTAGCAATATACATCAAAATTTTAAAAGCACGTAGTCTTGACCCAGCTATTTCACTTCTAGAACTCTGTTCTAAATAAATACCAGCCCATGTATACAAAGGTATATACAAGGACGTTTCTTCACAGCAAAGTTTATAAATACAAAAAATTAGAAACAACCTAACTGTCCATCCTTGGCTAACTATGAAATATTATGCAGCCATTTAAAAAATGAGATAGACACATTATGAGCAAATATTTTCAAGATATACTCCTAAGTGAAAACCACCAGTCACAAAACAATTCATGCTATACTATCACATTCTAGAAGTAAAAAAAAAAAAAAAAAAAAAAAAGTACATTTATTATAATTTGAAAATCCACAGGAAAAGGCTTAAAAGAATGTACAACTGTTAACACCAGTACTTTGGAAGAGGGAAGAGAGCTGGGAATAAGAAAGGGGAATTGTGATACCTTGCTCTGCATGCTGCTTTACTGTATGCATCTTTTATAATAAGAATGTATTCGTGTACAACTTAATTTACCATCTTTAAAGGTAAAAATAAAAGCTACAAGCTGCAGCTTATTAAGAATGGGATAAAAGAAAAGGGAGCTAGAATAATACCCATGGTCACAGGGAGAGCAAGAAAGACCCACTGACAAATTCCTTCTCTTGGGCTCCCCCTACATTCCCCCTCCCTTTTTTTAAACTTCATGCAGACCACGACCCATCTCATAGCACATTCTTTCTTCAGACATATCACAATGCACATGATCAGATTACACCTTTCTCTACCCTAAGGATGTCTTCAGCCACCACACAGCCCTTCCCAAATCCCCCAAGTAGATAAATTTGGCCTTTCTAAATATCCATCAGTCACCCAAACAAAGCCATCTCTTATGATGGGTTACTAATACAAATGACATTCACACAATGAGAAAGTTCAACATTGTTTTTAAAGAAAAATGATTTTTTTTTAAATAGAGTTTTTCTCCATAACAAAATCTGAAAATCTGGAAGAGGCATTCTAATAAATTATGACAAAATCTTGAAAGAACAGAGTTGTCTCTGTGACAAAATGGAAAGCCTGGAGATAGCATTTTCACAGAAATTATAACAAAATCTTGAAAGAATAAATTTTAGCAAAACTATCACATTAATTCTGAAAGCCAGGATTAGCTATCTAAACAAAGTCTGTTGTACATTTTCAGCACAATGAAATCTAATGCTTCCAAGTAGTGACATCAGATTCCAGTCTCAATCTTCTCACCTTTCCAAAGGCAGATGCTCCAGCGCAGATGTGTGTGTAATTAAACTGCTTCTGAGTTGCCAAAATCAATGGTGTCAGTTCCTCTGAGAATTAAACACATTTGATAAACACATTTCATAGTATTTTATTTATTTCATAAATTCATAAACTTATTTATTTCTACTGGAAAAACTCACCTGGAAGGAGGCCTTTGTACACATCATGCTGAGCCACCAGAACTTTTGCTACACCTGTTACTTTGCAGAGATCTTGTGCCACCTATGAATAAAAGAGTTTTCAATTATCCATCTAACAGAAAGATACTGATAGATCCACCACTACAATTATCAACAGAGCATAAAATCTTAATGGCCAACTGTAAAAACTGTTCTTATGGGAAAAAGGACTATTTGAGAAATTAAAAAATTATTTAACAAAGAAAATCTTAAGCCAATTGATCTTACTGTCCACTGACCTTAAACAAAAATTCCTGCCTTGAAAAAGAGAAGTACTAATTGATAAACCAAAATCAACACAGCTGCCTACTCAAATTTTGTTGTACATTGTGCTCTTTCCTTTCACTCAGTGCAAATGTAAATTCATCATTTTAGAAATGGTGAAAATGAAGCAACAGTTAGATTCTTTCACAATAACAACACAGCCAATACACTTCAGACTCAGGGTTCCTAGAGCTAAAGAACAGGAGTTAACCACATTGGTATACAGACTACTGCACTTTATCTGGCAATAATAATTTCTGCTGATTTTAAAATTAGTGAGTGAATCTGGGCAATAAAGAAAATCTTATATAACAGTCCCCTGTGAACCACTGAGTTCCTACTCACTGACATATATTTATCTATGATGAAGCAAAATATTTTGTATGTGAAATCCTCATTTCTTCTGTTCAGAATCAGGATGGGGTTCTGGATAAGCTTTTTGACCACTCAGACTTCCTGTATACAGAAGACAATTAGAATTCCTTCTTTTAAATCTCTTTAATTACAGCATAACTAGTTTCTGCTTTAGGAGAAACATGGTAATCATATTATGGTCTACTGTCTTCTTGTTTACCTCCATGCTGATTCACTGAGGTGTAGGCATAAAATGCTGTGCCTCCTGTCCCCTCCCCCTTGATGGAGGGTAAGATTGTAACAATATTCACTGAAGAAAGAATGCAGTGCAAAAGCACCTCTTCTGAATCAAGTGTTCACTGGAAGACAATCTTGTACTATCAAAACCATCTTTTTTTAAAAAAAAAAGAAAAAACCAGCAAAAACTTCAGGCACTACACAGAAGAGTCACTTGCTGTTTATGATAGCTACAGAAAACAATATAAAACTGAAATACGCCTAGGCTATTAACAGAGTCTCTATATACAGGTACTGATTGTTTTTCTTTAAGATTAAAATGTGACACGACAATAAAATTGTAACTGAAGAAAAGATGATTTGCTTTGATCTTTCTCAAAATAATGTAAATAAAATAGCATCAAATATTTTTAAGTCATATTAGAATAATTATTTAAAATCACAGCAAAATAAATAATCAAATCCAGAACTAGTATATCTGAAAGTAGGGCAACCAAAAAGATAGCTTAGCTATATCATCATACATTGTGGTTAATAACTATATAAAATTCAACAAGTGTTAGCAGGATTTTGGTAAAGAAATCCACATAACCGCAAACCTGTTTGAATACATTCTTTTAAGATACCAATTTCACATAAGAATATGGACAGAAGCAACACGAACATTCTGAACCTGCATTATATCACATGCTCTGCAACAATGCCATTTAATAAAAAATAAATTAAATCCTCTAAAAAGAAACATGCTCTATTAGGGATTTCTTCCTCTGAGGTCCAAGCCCCCAGCTATACAACTGGCAACTCCTGTATAGTGAGAGGGAACGGGCGGCTCAAGCTGGGTAAGCTTAATTGAAGCACAATTTCAACTACACTACAGCCCACAGGTACAGACTCTGCATACCACATTAGAGCTCCTTTCCAGGGGGTTAGTTTACAAAGCTGTCACTGTCTTATTTCAACAACAACCAAAATGAAGAACACCTTTTAGTAGCAGCTATAGTTTAGAAAGCATAATACTTACATTTGAATTCTTACACCAATTAAAAATTAACACGCATGATACTTTTTCCAGATTTACCACTTACAGGAATTAAAAGCAATTAGCAAGCATATTCATCAATACAAAAAGGGATCAGCTATTAACCTCTAAGGGGACTCAAATATTATCACTCTACTTGGTACCTGATGGTACATGATGGTGCCAGTGGAACTAAATTAAGTATTCTACCTCATTTCAAAAGATAAAATGCCTGGTGAGCAAACCTTTTAGTTCCTTTTTTCACACGTAGTAACGGTTGTGACATTCAGCATTTAATGAGGATCAGAGACCAGTTTGGGTTACAGTCCTCAGCATAATTCTCTGTCTCCATCTTTCCCTGTCTCTTGATGGAGATTATATTTGCTATGGTTGACCTTAAAAATTTCTCACCTTGTCACATTTGGTTCCAGCTACTAAACAGGACACTTCACCTCCAAGACGATTGGCTGCAGTGATGGTATTTAATGTAATGGGTGCTAGGGTATCATTTGCATGCTCAGCTATTACCAGGGTACTCTGAAATCGTAGCAATGAGGCCTAAAAAGAGAAAGAAAAAAAGGAAAAGAATGTTGTAATACAAACTTTATTTTTACTCTAATTGGTAAGCATGTGTGCTTTAAAGAAAACTGTATGCAATATTCAGTTTTATAAATGTATTTATAAAATACTTGCTCAGTAGCAAAAATTTGGGCTGTGTCTATCACTCTATTACTGATAGTCTTACCTAATAAAAACAGAGAATACAAATTAGTATTCTACTGTTAGAAAAAAAATTTTTATTATTTCCAAGCAACTTTCCCACTAATCCATGTTCAATAACAAACTAATAAATGTATCTAAATTTAAAATCCTTAGAACACATTAACCATCAAACTGGGAATCAACTACTACCAATTACATTCACTTGCAGCAATACTGCTAAACAGTACAGTATATCTAGAAATAATGATTATGAAATCAATTACTAAAGTTCTGTTGCTTCAGGCAAAATGAATACCAAAATAACTGATAATGTAAATCTGCCTTTAAAATACAATACTACACAGCAATTTTGCTAAAGTTTCAATTGTTCAAATATGCTTCCAACTTCAAAAAAGAAGCTTTTGGACAGTATCTTGGAACCAACTAATAACCATCCATAGCTACTGTGGACTATCAAGAGACCACCAATAGTTCATGGTCATTTGAAATAATTTCAAACACCAGAAACACAAAGATGAACAAGAATGGTCCCTGCACTCAAAGTTTTCAAGAGAAATTAAGACTTGTTCACATACAATTATAAGACTTGTTCACATACAATTATAAGTTTTCAATTAATGAAGAGAGCCAAAATGTTGGCAGCTGCCAATCATGAAGCAGAGAATCAAGAGGAAGAATGGAAGGAAGTTTAGGTATTCCTACCATGTGAAAGGATAAGGAAGCATACCACAGGCACGAGGAAAGGAGAAAATTTTGGAACTATCCTTGTGGAAAACGGCAATGAGAAATGAGAAAAAGGGGCACTGATGATCAAATGTCATGGTTCTGTGGCTTTAAATTCAGCAATAATCTTCAGATCTGGAGTTGGAGTGAACAAAGCAGGGTGTAAAATGTACCGAGAGCTTGAAATTTACAAAGAGGGTATGAATGAAGGAAAGCCAGGTACATACAGGACTATAAGGCTGGTTGCACAACTAAACTGACAAAATACATATTTTTTTGTTTACTCTATTGTATATACCAATTGCTATATTCTTCACCTTTTTATTAATATATGAGCATATCAGTTCAACTAGTTTCCATAATCATTTGGGTTATTAGTAATTTTTTATTATTATAAACAATGCAGAGACGAGCATCCTCATAGCCAAAGCTCTGCACTTATCCTCAACAGATAAGAGTTCCTTTTAGTCCAGTAAGACCTTTTTGGCTGAAACTTAGCCAAGTTACTCTACCTGTTCTGCTTCCACGGATTACTAAGTCAGATTCTGTGCAACCTTCAACAAAATAGGCCCTTCTTCCTCTAAGCCTCCTACTTCTACCACTGCAACCCCTTCCTTCTCCTCAGCCCCCTAAACCCCCTCTATCCTTGATGAACCTAATCCCAGAGCTGGGGGCCAGAGACTCCAAGGCAAGCCTTCAGGGGCAGAAATGCTTCCAGAGCCACAGAATGAGAATGGAAAGAGGAAGAGGACAGCACTGAAGAATATGCCAGAGGAAGAAATTGCTGCATTGTGTATCAGTGGATAGCATTTCTTGTCTTTTTTCCTCCCTTTCTGTTCACTCAAAGGGAGCAAGAAAAGGGGAGAAAATTAGACTTTTGTTTTTGCCAAATCAAGTCACTGTTTGTATAACTTTTCCTTTTTTACGATAAAAAAAATTGCCTTCTCACGAGAGGTAAAATTCTTTACGGTTAAGGTTAGAAATCTTTATGCACTTCTTAAGATTCTCTTCTTATGACAAATTCCTAGGAGTGTTAGATCAAGAGATAGACACATTTTCAAGGCTTTTAATACTGATTGACGCAAACTGTTCTCCAGAAAAGTTGTAGCAATTCACAACAATTCACAATTCCTGGGATGGCATGAAAGTTCTTAGAAGACAAACACCATGCCTGTTCACTTTTGTATCCCCATAGTCTAGAACAATATTGTTTCCAATATACATCTGTAGAATTATACGGTACTTCTTTTTTAATCAGAAGAGCACAATATCTTGTAAAGAACTTTGTAATTAGGACCCAATGGCATAATTTATGATTTAAATCACATTTCACAAGAATTGCCAGTAACAAACTATTTATTACCAATATATATCAGACACCATATTTTTGATTATGCTTCACACATCATTTGCCATAAAAATTATGAGCTTTTCATCACCATTTAAAGAATAAATCCAAGATTTGGTGGCAAAAGGCCCATATTTGCTATAAATTATAGTTCTAACATAAGATAAATTAGGTAGTGTCCTAAGGAATTGTCAAGCCTTTTAGAACTTCCAAGGGATCACTGCATATTCTTTCTAAAAGACTATTCAAAATTAAATTTATAAGAATAAACAACAAAAGAATATACATAAGAAACTACTCAGTCCGTCTATCTGATCAATCTTTACTAAGTACTACATATATCATAAGGCACTCCATATTACTTTATCAATTGACTCCTTTATAGTTTTTTTAATACTACGCTTTCTCCTAATTCAATGTTCCATCTTCTATTTCTCAGATACCACCTAAAGAGAAGCTGCAAGCATCTAAACATGGTTATGTAGCTTAATTCAGCAATAACAGCTATGTGTAGCCTACAGCAGAAGAAACTGGTCTGTGACCTTTAAAATGTTATTCCTCACTCCAGAGCCCAGTTTCTTCATCTTCAAATTGAAGGAGACAAACTAGATCAATGGTTTTCAGACTATACTCCATCCAGGGAGGCACCTCAGGAACGACCGCATAGAATAAAGTGAGAACCAGGCAGGTAGGGCTGCCAGAATGGTCCCCAGCTTTGCTTTAACCAAATTAACCAAACTAATATTATAGAGCCCTGTACTAAGATAAAATCGTATTTAAAATTCAAGAAACCTCTATGATGTAGGTACCATTATTATCCTGAGTTTACAGATGAGGGAATTGGAGCTTAGTGGCTACATAGCTAAGAAACAGACCCAGGTTAAAGTCCAGGTAGTTGGACTCCAGATTTGGGGTTTTTAATTACCAGCTCTCATCAAAGCACCATCATTTTTAGCTGTTTTATATATGGGTCATTCCTGTAATGTTTCACTTAGCAAATATTCTCTTGTTAAAAAAAAAAATAGCACTGGTCAAAAAGAAACAAAAAGATGATATCAAAGGCCTCTTTTCCAGCTCTAAGAATTCTGTAACCCTAAAATCCTATTTTAAATAGAAGTGGTATAGAATATCACAAAAGATACAAAAAATACAGGTCCCGGGCTTCCCTGGTGGCGCAGTGGTTGAGAGTCCGCCTGCCGATGCAGGGGACACGGGTTTGTGCCCCGGTCCGGGAAGATCCCACATGCCGCAGAGCGACTGGGCCCATGAACCATGGCCGCTGAGCCTGCGCATCCAGAGCCTGTGCTCCGCAACAGGACAGGCCACAATAGTGAGAGGCCCGCGTACCGCAAAAAAAAAAAATACAGGTCCCATTACTGAAAAGGTTTTTAAATGAAAGTCATTTCATTATCTTATGACCCATTCATTGCATCTGTAGACTTTAGGGTCCTCTCTTTTATGGGGAAAAAAGGAGCCAAATCTTAAACATCTGAAGGTAACTATTGAAATCAGTAAGAGAGCTGCTCAGAAAAGAATCTCAATCTCTTCAAAACACTGCTACTTAAATTCAAATTAATTCATGCAGACCAGTGCCACCATATATTCTTGGTCATCAACCTTATCTGGGCCCTCTGCCTGGCAATGTTACTATGACATCCTTGTTGGCACTCTCACTCACTCTCCACAGCAACTATTTCCAATATCCCCTTCTGACATTTTTCAAACTGCCAACATAGTCTGCTCCTTACTCTCAGAAGAAAGCCTCGCTTCTTACTTTGCAATGAAAACTGAAGCCATCAGAAGAGAACTGCTTCCCCTTCCTGATATCCAACACAGAAATTCCCACCCCTACTCTATCACAGTAGAAGCTGCTGCAGGTCCTTCCTCCTGGATCTGATCCCTTCATCTGGACTCTGGATTCCATCCTCTCAAATCTAGTCAAACACTTCATTCTGTAATCACCTCTCAGTAACGTTTCCAACCTCTCCCACCTCTCCCTTTTCCTGGGCTCCTTCCCGTCAACTTTAAAACGTGTTTGAAGCTCTCCCAATTTTAATGAAACCCAAAATTAAAAATCCATTATCCCACCTTTCACTCCAGCTAATTCCTCATCTCCCATACACACCTCAACTACTGTACTTGTATCCTGGCTTCTGCACTCACCAAAATTACCAACAAATACTTTTCATGCTTACTTCTTCTCTCAAAATGTTTGAAATTACTGACTAGTCCATTCTTACTCCCATTGCTTAATTAATAATTTATCATCTATATAAAAATGACAGATATACAGACAGAGATAGAGGTATCAAATCTCTCTCCTAAGTGCTAGACCTATATAATTAGGTTACACCTGCATATCCAATTGCTTAACTTGTCTCATCAATCACTCACCAACTCAGCAAATCCAAATCTTAACTCATCTTTCCCTTGATCCTCCAGCCCCCTCCCATACTGCTTCTCTGGAGTTCTTCAGGGGATGCACCATCCCCTAACAAGTTGCCCAAACCATGATCTGAGAGTCATATCTGGGTTTTTTCCTCAACTCTCACAGCCAATCAACCACTAAAGCTGTAACAATTCTTCCTTCTAAATACAGTATATCCTAACTCCACTCACTTCTCTCCATCTTTAATTCCACTACCTAGTGCAGGCCATTAACCCTCTCTTATTACTCCAACTGACTCCCAAACCAACTTTGCTCCCCTCCAATCCATTTCTCTCAGTGATCTTTCAATGATAAAAATCCAACGTTATTCTCCTGCTCAAACAAGTCAACTGCTTCCTGCCTCCTTAGGATATGGTAAACTAGACTCCTTAGATTGGCTTACCAGGCATTTATTCTATGGCCTGATCTACCTCCCTAGCCATATATCTTTTGCTCTATTTATAACTTACTTTTGGATACTTGAACTTGCCCTGCTCTTTCTGACCTTTAGCCTGTCCTCACATTGTTCCCTCTGACTTAAGGACCTCTTCCTCTATTACCGGATTAGCTTCCAATCACCCTTAGATTTTCTGCTTAAATGCCAACCCCTCCAAGAAACTTTAGTACAGTGCTGTGGTAAAGAGTACAGGCTCTAGAGCTCCCCTGCCTGTTCTTGTTTTTTGTTTTTGTTTTTAAATTCTCTGGCTGCACTGTGCGGCCTGCAGGATCTTAGTTCCCCAACCAATGATCAATCCTGGGTCCGGGCAGTGAAAGTGCAGAGTCTGATCCACTGGACAGCCAGGGAATTCCTGCCTGGGTTTAAATCCCACCTCCACCGTTACTTCTTTGTGCCTCAGTTCCCAGATCATAAAATGTAGATGATGATAACAACAGTAATAATCTCAGAGTTGTTGGGAAGGATTAAATTAGTAATTGTAAAATAAAGCTCTTGGGATAGTTCCTGGAACATAATAAATGCTCAATAAAAGTTAGCATGAAAGCTTCCTGGATCTCCTCCAACTGGTTAACTTTCCTAGCACCAACACAGTACCCTGAATCGACTTCATTACAGCACTTGACCACACGCACCTGATTACTTTGTCTTCCCTTCTTGATTTTGAGTACAGAGGTCATGTCTGGTCTTCTTACCGCTACAACCCCAGCTTCTACTTCAATGTCTAGCACAGAGTAGATGTCTAATAAATGAGTTGAAAATTGCTTCTAAAAACTTCTTCATCAAAAGGATAACAAGCCACAGATTGGGAGAAAATATTTGCAAAAAAAAAAATATCTGATAAAGGACTGTTATCTAAAATACACAAAGAACTCTTAAAAGTCAACAATAAGAAACAAACTGATTTAAATATGGGCAAAAGTTCTGAATAGACACCTCACCAAAGAAAATATACAGACGGTAAATAAGCACACGTAAAGATGCTCTACATCATATGTCATTAGGGAACTGCAAATTAAAACAAGAATGAGATACCACTACACATCTATTAGAATGGTGAAAATCCAAAACACTGACAACACCAAATGTTGGTGAGGATATGAAGTAATGGGAACTCTGGTGTAAATTCAAAATGGTACAGCCACTTTGGAAGACAGTTTGGCGTTTTCTCACAAAACTAAACATACTCTTGCCATACAATCCAGCAGTCACACTCTTTGGTATTTACCCAAATGAGTTGAAAACTTACATCCACACAATGGGACTTCCCTGGTGGTCCAGCGGTTAAGACTCTTCTGGACTTCCACTGTAGGGGGATGGGTTCCATCCCTGGTCAGGGAACTAAGATCCCACATGCTGTGTGGTATGGCCAAAACAAAACTTACGTCCACACAAAAACCTGCAAACGGATATCTATGAAAGCTTTATTCATAATTGCCAAAACTTAGTAGCAATCAAAACGTCCTTCAGGGGACTTCCCTGGTGGCACAGTGGTTAAGACTCCGCACTCCCAACATGGGGGCCCAGGTTTGATCCCTAGTCAGGGAACTAGATCCCACATGCATGCCACAACTAAAATTTCACATGCCACAGCTAAGGAGTCCGCAAGCCGCAACTAAGGAGCCTGACTGCTGCAACTAAGGAGCCCTCAAGCCACAACTAAGGAGCCCTCGAGCCACAATGAAGGAGCCCTCAAGCCGCAACTAAGAAGCCCATCAGCCACAACTAAGGTCCAGTGCAACCTACTTAATTAAAAAAAAAAAAGTCCTTCAGTAGGTGAATGGATAAACTGTGGTACCACTCAGCAAATGGAGTACTAGTCAATACTTTAAAATAAAAAAAAGAGCCATCAGACCATGAAAAGGCATGGAGGAACTGTAAATGCATATTACTAAGTGAAAGAAGACAGTCTGAAAATGCTACATACTATACGGTTTGACCAATGTGACGTGCTGGAAAGGAAGAGCTATGGAGACAGGAAAAAGATCAGTAGTTGCCAGAGGTTGGCAGGGAAAGGGAAGAGCACAGAGGATTTTAGGGCAATTAAACTATTCTGTATCCTATAACAGTGGATACTTATCACCGTACATTTGTCAAAACCCATAGAATGTATAACACCAAGAGTGAACACTAACGTAAACTATGGATTTTGGATGATAATGATGTGTCACTGTAGGTTTTTCAATTGTAACAAATGTACCACTCTGGTGCAGGACGCTGATAGTGAGGGAGGGAAAAAGGGGTAATATGGGAATGCTCTGTACTTTCTGCTCAATTTTGCTATGAACCTAAAACTGCTCCAAAAAATAAAGTCTATTTTTAAAAAATCTGTTGCTTCAAAAACATCCTTTTAAACTTCTACTTTATACACTGAGCTATAAAAAAAAACAATTTTAAGACTCTAGATTAGTTACTCCTCAAGGTTATTCATTTGAACCACAGAAAATGATGCGAATAACTGTTTTCTTGATTCTCCTGAGAATGAACATAGCTAGGACCATTCCAGATTCACAGGTAAGAAGTTATTTAATTACATACAGTGAATGCTTAAGGATTATAAATGTTTGTTGCCACCTTACACTTAGATCTTCCTTTTGTGTGTGTGGGTGTGCAAGAAGTTTATTGGGGAGTACTCTTGAGAACGACACTCAGGAGGCATCAAGGAAATAGAACTGGGCGGTGGAAGAAGCTGAACTGCAATATTGCAGTGCAGTCACTACAAAGCTCTCGGCTGATCTCACAAGGAACCCTGGCACTAGGATGGCCCTTCAGAGTTGTCCAGAACTGAAGCAAGGGGGCCACAGACTTTGGGTGGTTTTTTGGGGTTTTTTTAAGAATAATCAAACTAACATGACTGACGCATTCTTTTATTTCTAATTCAACCCTGGAAATAACGCCATGTTTTAAAAAAAAGCAAGATATGATCAAATAAGAACACATACAATATGTACAGAATTAAAACAATGGTAAACAGGTGATTTAAGATAGCCAAAACTCAAAAATGAAGTGGCCTTCTTATCTAAAGAAAATCCTTCACCCTTACTATTACTTCATCAGCCAATAACAACAGTTGTAAAGCACCTTAGTTTACAAAGTAATTTCACAGGTTTCTCTAGCCCCCTAACTAGATTAATGCTCTCCCCAATTACATATTCCCCAAACACCCTATACACCTTTCTGTCACAATGATCACACTTAAAATAATGTGTTCAATATTTGTCTCTCCCAGTCTGTTTGCACCATGTGGGCAGGGATTAGGTCTGTCTCATCCTCCACTGTGAACTCAGTATCTATCTTTGAGCGTGACACATAGTGGGCATTCAATGAATGTTTAGCGACTAACTGAAAAGTTTCCCCCTAAATGATCAAAAACTAAAAAAGCAACTGTTTTTCTCTCATTGATAACTTAATTATCTAAGCAGTTAATATGTGTATCTACCAAGGACAGTACGCAAACTTGCTAAATCACTAAAGAAATACCCCATCATACTTTTACAGAACTTATCTAGACTACTAAGTAGACTTAGTTCCCATCAGTAAAATGTGAAGTTTTCTTCTGCATACCTGCCACATACCCTTGTTAAGTTGACTGGCCTTAATGAGACAGTATTCTTGAAGATAGGATTAAAGGGGTCATCATCCTCTCTCCACCCTTTCAGAGCCAGACTTCTTGAAAACAACGTCCTTAAGCATAAACTCTGCTGCCTCACCTCACTCTTTCTCCTTTACTCACAGCAAACCAGCTTTCACTTCCACTACAACACTGAATCCAGTCTCTTCAAAGTCACCAACAACCTGGGATAGCTAAGTCCAGTGAACACATTTTGGTCCTTCTCTTATTCAACCTTAACAGTTTTGACACTGTTTTTGCTTTTCAGTGTTTTTAGGAGCAACAAAGGAGATTCACTGCTCAGGTGCTCCTGCTGTGCCTTTAACTGTATGTTCAGGTAGTAAACTACCACAGGTGTTAGAAGGAAAAAAAAAGTTGGACTCTAACTCCCTACTGTACAAACCCACTCAAAACCTAAAGTAGTTAAGAATAAGTTTAACCTACCTCCCCCACCTTTGAAAACTAAGTGGGGTAATGGTAAGGGTGTGGGGGTCGTTTTGCTTAACTCAAAAATTAAAAAGCAGGAACAAACTATAAAATCTTTCCAACTTCTACTGAAAAAGATAAATATATAATTAAAGTTACCCATCCCTATTTTAACATATATTTTGTAATTTAAAAACGTATATTACATTTCTGTACTTTAACCTCCTTAGTAATAAAATATGATAGCTTTTAATCATGACTAGAAATGTCATATGACATTGATTATATTATTAAAAACACAGTCAATTTACTTCACTTTAAAAACAGACAAGACCCTTAAGTAGACACGTTGGCAGGAAGCATAATTTTACGGAATTCCCCTTATGCAATAAATGTTTTAGTACCACATCAAACTTGGCTTTCTTCTTTCAAAAGAAATTAAAATTTGCATGTGAATTACAGAGTTCAATCTCATTCATCAATGATAGACCGTGGACTCTGAAAAATGTCATGTTCCTTCATACCAGTTTCATAGCTTCTGAATCAAGGTAGATATGCCTCCTGTCTGGCAATGAATATAGTAACAGGAAGACTCAAATAACCTTGAAAAGTGTTGCTTCACTCTCCATGTAAAACATCTCTTTGGTATCTTAGTCAACAAATCAATTTCAAATGTAAATGAATAAAATAATACTAATAATTCAAATCAATAACCCTGCAAGAATGTTAACTACCTATTTTCCTCTTATTGTGTTCCCCAGATGGAAAACACTTTCATTAACAGATAACACTGAGGACCACTCCCCCTCACCAAGAGACTTTGCTCAAGGCCACAGATAAATCAAAATGAAAATGGAATTTAGATACCAAATGCGAGTCATTTAACTTACATTCTAACAGTTTAAGGTATCTCTTTTATTTTCACTAGTTGCAATAAATTTACCGTCTTAACCATTTTTAAATGTACAGTTTAATAGTGTTAGCTATATTCACATTATGATGTTAACAGTTTAATCTTTTTAATCTTTTAATAGATAAATCTATTATTAAAAATGTGGTTTTGTAGAAACATATCTTCCTGAATTTACTCATGGTTAGCTACAGAACAATTTATTTAAATTGCAAGAGTGGGGATTCAGATAACTCACTTTGACTTTACGGTATCATAAATATAAGTAAACAGGAGCCAGACTGAGGGACTTGCACTTTAGAAATCTGGGACAACTTGAGCACCAAAACATTTAAGAGTAGTAATGGATGAAGTAACCTACTGAATGAAGTAAGGATCCACGAGTCCATAAATAAATACATCAATAAGCAAGAAGAAAATGTTCTTTCTTATAATTATACAAAGCTAATAAAAGTAGAAGGAATGGACTTCTCTGGTGGCGCAGTGGTTAAGAATCCGCCTGCCAACACAGGGGACGCAGGTTTGAGCCCTTGTCTGGGAAGATCCCACATGCCGTGGAGCAACTAAGCCCGTGCGCCACGACTACTGAGCCTGCGCTCTAGAGCCCACGAGCCACAACTACTTAGCCCACGTGCCACAACTACTGAAGCCCGCACGCCTAGAGCCCAAGCTCTGCAACAAGAGAAGCCACCGCAATGAGAAGCCCGCTCATGAAAACGAAGAGCAGCGCCCGCTCGCCACAACTAGAGAAAGACCACGTGCAGCAACGAAGACCCAACGCAGCCAAAAATAAAATAAAATTGATTAATTTTTTAAAAAGTAGAAGGAATGATGAAATTAGAAAAATCGCTATTTTACATCACAGTACTCATTTCTCAGGCAAGAATCAACAGATAAGACTAATGGGTGGAAGTCTGATGAGAAACAGAAGAGTTACATCGTTTCAATGTATCTCTCCACAAATTAGTTAACAGATAAATAGTAATTTGATAGTGCAGAAACCTGCTGAACACTTTAGCCAAGTAATTAACATCACCAATAATGGGATAAACCAACATTATGAGCCTCCTAATATGATGCACTGAGAACACAATATCACTTCTGTGATACTCCTGCCAGTACATAACCTGAAACTAATCAGAGGAAACACCAGACAAACCTAAATCGGGGGACAGTCAACAAAATAGAAGGCCTGTACTCTTCAAAAATGTCAATGCCATCAAAGCCAAAGAAAGGCTGAGGAGTTTTCTAACAAAGACTGAAGAGACATGAGAACTAAATGCAAGGCATGATCCCAGAGTGTCCTAGACCAGAATAAGAAATACTGCTACAGATGCAAACTATTACATAGAGAATGGATAAACAACAAGGTCCTATTGTAGAGCACAGGGAACTGTATTCAGTATCCTGAGATAAACCATAATGGAAAAGAATATAAAAAAGAATGTGTACACACACACATATATAAATAAATCACTTTGCTGTACTGCAGAAATTAACACACTGTAAATCAACTATACTTCAACTAAAAAACAACAATAAAAAAATACTGCTACAAATGAGTAACAATTGGTAATACCTGAGTAATATCTACAGATCATAGTATTGTATCATTGTTAAACTTGCTGATTTTGCCAATTATACTGTGATAATGAAAGATGAACCTCCTTGTTCATAGAACATATACTGAATTATTTAGTATAGAGCATGTCTGCAACATACATATTATATCAGAAAAATAATATGTATATATGAGGAGAGAGAAGGCAAATGTGCCAAACTGTTAATAGCCGGTGAAACTCAGCAAAGGGTTTTGAGAATTCTTTGTACTATTCTTGCAACTTTTCTGTAAGCTTGAAATATCTAAATTTTTAAAGTTAAATATGTATGTGTATTTATGTATCCATTTTACAAGTGTTCCCGCTGTTTTCCTATACCCTTGAAATTCAAATCTCTCAAATGTTCTTAATGACTTTAGAGGAGCTACTCTAAGCATGACTTCAAACTCTGAAAATAAAGTCAAGGTCAAAGTCTTTGGCAAACCACAGCAAAGATTTGGAAATACTGCCTATGTATATTGGCAGTGTTTATAATGACTTAAGCTAGTCATTCCATTTTTTTCTGTTAGTGCTACAAAATAACTGAGTCCTAAATTCCCCCTCCACAACTATTTCACTTATGCCAGACTTCTAACCTGTCCACATAACTATCTTCCAATTACTGTATAGGTAAGAATCTGGCTCTGATACCTGGAACTTTCCCAAATCCATGACTTTAACTTGTTTATGTCTGAGTCATCTGAGGAAAATTTCTGGGGAAGACTGAACACTGACCTGAAGGATGTGGGTTTGAACTTTGAGCGTATGGGGGGGGGCAGGGTTGGGATTTTTTTTTTTAAGGGAACAAGAATACATAAGAAAAGGGCCTACAGATATCTAGAAATACTGCCAACTATGTTTCAGGGAGAAAATCCCAGCGGTGGGTATGAAAACATGCATGCACAAGAAAAACTGTAGAAAAAGTACAAAATGTCAGGAAAGTTTCTGACCCAAGTTTAGCAATCTTGTCACTTAACCATCAGAATATCTACAGAATCTACAATATAAATTGTTACTTGACTTGTAATTGGTCAATCTCCAAATACTACTGTCCCATAGCATTAGGAAAACACATATTTTCTATCAGTCTTTCTCACAATAGCAAAATGTGGTAAACTCATGATTTGTAACTAATGAAAGCATCAAAAACTTACCGCTACCAATATCGTTCCCTAGCTATTTAACCAGCAATCTGCTGGTTTAAAAGCAGGTCAGCTTGCAGTAAAAAGACGCCTGCCTTTCAAAATTGGCTACAGCTGTCAGCACAATCACCTAAACGCAGCACTGCCCCATTAGCCAGAGAGCAGAGCAGGTTTCCAAAACCACATTGCCCCTCGCTCGGCCCAGCACTTGACAGTGAGTGGATTCGAAGAGCCGCAATGCATCCAGGGAAAATGTTTAATTCTTCCAGAAACGTCACCTTCCAAGCTGAATTCAGGTTTTAAACTTTTTCCAAGAGGACATGCCGGCGGCGACATTTTCCTCCCTCGGGTAAAGATTCCCCGGGGACTCAGCTGCTCGCTCCCCGTCAAAGGTGGAGAAACCGGCGGCCTGTCAGTGCTGGAGGCTGGGAGAGGGGCTGGGAAGAAGACGGGGAAGAGGAGGGGCAGCGGGAGCGCAGGTTCAGTACTCTGACCTCTGACCTCGACCCCCACCTGGCGGCCCGAAAGGAGGCAAGGGCAGGCCCCAGAACTTTGAGCCCGAGCCCCAGGCCGGGCTGGGCCTGCCAGCGCGAGGGCCAGTCAGGTCCGGGGGTGGCGGTGACCTTCGCCCAGACCTTCACAGGGACAGCAGATCGAGGCTGGACCGTCACCGGGCTCGACCCTTCCCTCCCGGACTCACCGCCCGCCGGAACTGCCCAGGAGCCACCGCTCGGAACATGGTCACGGCACCCGTTCGCTTCACACTAGCCGTGAACGTACCCAACTGCACCGCCTCCGCGAGTTACCGTAACGCTCGCGAGACTCGGGAACGAGAGCAGACTCCCCGGCGAGGAGAGCAAGCCCGCGGTTTCTGCCTGCCCACTGGGCGGTCGCGCAGCCAATGGGGCCGGCGGAAAGTTAGGGGCTGGACTTGGGAGTGGGGCAAAGGTGAGGCTTTTAACTAGGAGACGTAGGGGGAAGCCAGGCTAAAGAAAGGCACGGGCAAAGCGGTCCAACTGCCGCTGACCGTAGCCCAGACTGTCTGCCAGCCCCAGTGTGCAACGCTTGTTAGACTGAACTTTCCCACTGAGCTGATGACGTCACTGTCCTGGCTTCCCAGACCTCTGGACGAAGTTCACCTCTCTCACTCTAATCATTCTTCTGCCTGTTCATTTGCTCACGGATATCAATGTTAACCCCTGCAATGTGCTAAATACATTTTCCAGGTCAGGGGAATATAATAAAAGTATGCATAAAATGTTGACCTCACCAAACTCTGGAGGAAACATACGAGTAAACCTATCATTACTATTATGGGAGGAGGGATTCCTGGAATTGGTGATATTTGAGCTGGGTTCTAGAAGGAGGAACCTCCGGAGCACAAACAGGGAAGGAACATGACAGGAAGGTCCAAGGACAAGGGGCAGGATGCTGTGTGCTGCCTGTAGAAGGAAGCAGATTGGGAAAGGTCTTGAATGGGGGAGTAACATGCGGCCCCACCCTAGCCCTCTTCTCTCCCCACTCTTCCTATCCCAGGACAGGCCCACCCACACCCTGCCTTCAGTGCTCTTGACTGCCAAATCTCTTCTGACCTTTGGATCAGCTTATCCACCTGCCTACTGGGCATCTCCTCAGGATGTTCCTCAACACCTCAGACCCCCATATCCACAACTGACTGGGCGTTCCCTTCCAGACTTTATTCTCCTCCTGTATGCCCTTTCACAGGGAATGCTTTCCACCTCCACCCAGCTGCTCAAGCCAAAAACCTGGGGGTCATACTTGACTTGTTTCTTCCTTTCTTCCCTATCCTATGAGTCACTAAATTCTAGCGATTCCACTCCCAGAACAGCTCCCAAATCCATCCAGGACTCTCTACCACGCTCTGTGTTTGCACTGCTGCAGTTGCTTCTTTACTCTTCTCCCAGTTTCCAGTCTTCAATCCATCTCCCACTGCAACCGAAGGGCTCTTTCAAAAGAGCAAACTGGTGATGTTACTCCCCTGTTGAATAATACACTTCAATGGCTGCCCATTGATTTTAGGATAAAATGCAAACCCCTTAACGTGATGTATAAGCCCTGTGTGAGCTGATCTCTTCCTTGCTCTTTTACCCCCTTTCCATCTCCCATGGCCATACAGAATTTCCTTCACATCCTCCAACGCCCTATTCCTTCTGCCTCCCCACTCTCTTCCCCCTTCCTCTCCCCTTTACTCCTTCAACTGTTTAATACTTATTCATTCTTGACATTTCAGCTTGGACTTTCCTCCCCCCAGTAACTCTGAATTAGACCTCTCTTCCACATGCCCCTATTTCTGCCTGTACTTCACCTGTATATAGCGGCAATTGCCACATTGGTTGTAATGGCCTGGTTACTTGTCTGTCTCACCCACCTGACTGTAAGACCCGTAAAGGCAGAGTCTATCCTACTTTTTTTATTAATGTGTCTTCACACCTTGCACAATGCCTGGCTCACAGGAGGCATTCAATCAGTGTTTGTTGGATGAATCCACAAATCAATGAGTGACTTGGCTAAAGAGTCTGGACTTTAAGCAGGGGAGTGATACACTCAGAAATTGTCTCACTTCCCAATTTTGTAACCATCTACCTTGTCGAGTCTACCAACAAATCCCACTGGCTCTACCTTCAAAAGATGTCCAGAATCCAACAACTTCCACCAACACGTCTTCATTCCTCCACCACTACCACCTCCCCTCAGGCCCTTATCATCTCTGCCCTGGATCATGGAAGGAACCTCCTGACTGGTCTTTCTGTTTATACCTGTGCCTCCTGAAGTCTCCTCTCCAAACAGCAGACTGATTGTGTGCTCTGCTCAAAGCCCTCTTCTGCCACTGCCCGCTCTGTCACTATGCCCCAACAGAACTAGCTGCTCCTTGTACACACCAAGCAGCTCCCATCTCTGGCCTTTGCACTCCCATTGTTCCCTCTGCCTGAAATGCTCTCCCCTGGGGACCCACGTGCCTCTTTTTCTCACTTCATTCAGGTCTCTGTTCAAAAGCCACATTTTCAGAAAGGTCGACCTTGGCCACCTTACGTAAAAGAGCCCCCCTCCTTCTGCACTCTCAGTCGGCTTCTTTGACTTTCCTTCTTGGCATTTATCACCAACTGACAGGATGCACGTTTCTATTCATTTGTGTTTCTTGCTAATCTCCCTGCATGGGAATGTAAATTCCCTGGAGCAAGAACTCTGAGCCAACAAACATTCGAAGGGCCCTGTGCTTGGCTTTTGCTCTTGCCTCTGTCTGGAATTCCCTTCCCCACTCAGCAGGCCTCTGTTCCACATTTAACACTCAGCTCACATGACATTTCTTCTGTGAGGCTTTCCCCGCCCCTCTAGGATGAACGAACCCTTTCCTCTTCTTCACTCTCCTGGTTCTGTGACCATAAATTGAGCATACGTTACATCCACTTAGAATATGTCTGCGCCAACGTGGTGGGCTGGGGCTCGGGACCCCCTCAGTGAGTCTGCATGTGGGAGGGGCCGTTTAGTATTCCGTATATCACTGCATTTGCCTCCCAACCCAGTTTCCCAGTTGGACTCATAGTCCTATGGAAGTGGAAAGAAGAGGGAAGGGTGCTTTAAGTAAAAACTGAAAGGGGTATTTTACTAAAAACGATGTAAAAAAAAGTGGTCCACAAAGCCACCTCCTCCCCTGCCTCCCCACCCATGACAAAGCAGAACACAAAAGAGGAGAGGAGCTTCCCCACCCCCTCCCCACCTCCATCTCCCACTGGGCAGCTTTGGCACCCCCCAGCCTCCGGTGAATCAGCAGCAGCTGTGCCCAGCAGAGGCGCGATGCCAACAGAGACAGGGTGGTTCCTGGCAGAGCCGAGACAGAGCCAAGGAAGAAGCAGAAAACTGCCCAGGTCTATGATAACTGACCAGACCTGCGCATGAGCACAGAGGGGACGCCCCTTGGGACTTCGCCGGGGAGTGGGGGGGAGTTCTATATTCACATGCAGGTCAACAACCACCGAAATGTGTGTACGAAAACGTCTAACTTAGAGGGATTTCCCTGTAGATACTTGGGTGTCTGTTTTTCCCCCTCAGTTATGAGCTGCTCTGATGGCAAGACCCCGTGATTTTTATTATCTGGTTCATGTTTAGTGAGTGTTTGTAGAAATGTTTGTCCAAAGAGAAAAGGGAGTAAGAGAGGGTGGGGAGAGGGAGGAAGGAGTTGCCACAGTCAAGCCCTGAAGACTTACTCCAGTCTCTTTGGAAAAACAGCTCACCTCACCTCTTTCCTCTTCACAGGCCAGTTTCAGGAGCAGTTTCTCCAGGATTCCTGGTGAAAACTTAAAAGAGGAGAGTTAGTGGGATGAACTACAGCCCCAGCTGCTGCAACTCTCTTAGGGGCGGCACACTCCTTCCTCGTCAGCCATGCTAGGCTCCCCTTACCGTCAGCTGGCACCTCCTCTGGGCTCAGTGGTTTATCTGCTGATCTGAGCCCTTGACCACCAGGCCCTTCTTAGGCCAGAGTTGTTGTACTTGTCCATTTATCATCACAAGTGGGCAAGAGAGTACTGAGAAGCACCCAAGTGGATCACTCTTGGCCAAGATGATGTCTCCTCTTCGTCCCTGCATACAAGGTGCCCAAAATGCCCAGGTGGCATCTGTAGCTAAATACTTCAGTGGGACTCTTACCGTGTCCTTTGGTGGAAGAGTCCCAGTTTGGAGTCAAAGACCTCTAACCCTGCAGAGCCCAGAGCTGTGAGTTCTGGAAGCCCAATCACCTCAAGTGCTCACTGAGAGTGATGGTAAAGTAGGCCCCTCCTGCTTCCACCCTTTGGTTCCTGGATCCATGTATTCTTCCTGCTGGGGACACAGCACCATATAAAGGTCTTTGATTCAAGATGCACATGGCATCCTGGAGGATGAACCCCATCCTCATAAAGTATTGCCTCCAAGCTGGTGCTTCAAGTGGGCCTTCAGGAGGTCATTCTGATGCCCTATCAGGCCAGCAGCTTTGGGGTGGTAGAGTGTGTGACTGGATCAGTGACTCCTGTGATCACAGACTCATTCCTGCACCTCCACTGCAATAAATTAGGTCCCGGGTTTGACATGATGTTACGTAGGATCCCATGCTGGTGAATCAAATACTCGATAAGCCCTCAGATAGTGGTGCTGGCTAAGGTCTTGGGGGCAGGAAAGGTAAACAGTACCCTGAATATGTGTTAATTCCTATCTGGATGAATCATGGTTCTTCCAGGGTGGAAGGGGTTCAATGTAGTCAACATGTCACCACATGGCCAGTTGGTGTCCTGGAGGAATGGTACCATATTGCTGGCTCATTCAGCAGCAGCAGTAGCTAGAACAGCCTTCTTAAGTGGGAGCCCATGCTACTAGGTTCACACTAGCCTCTCTTGCTGTCACTGTGGCCACTTCATTCATGTACCCTTAGTGCCAGCACTGGGTGGCTGACGGCAGAGGCTGGCTGAGGTCATCTGGCCAAGTGATTTTTTGTCTTCTTGGTTATTTAGTGCCTCTTTCATGGTGAATGCTTCCTGGTGGGTGTTAACATGTGATACAAATACTTTCATACTTGGTGCCAACGTCCACACACCCATCCATCCTTGTGTCTCTATCCCAGACCTCTTTGAGCCTAATCTTCCAATCTTTCTTCTTCCAGGCCCCTACTAAGCCATGTAGGCCATTCATCACCGCCCCTGAACTCCTATATATTCTAACCTTGGGGCACCTCTCTGTCCACACAATGTGGATGACCAGGTGCACCTCCTGAAGCTCAGCCCACTAAGAAGAGTTTCCTTCACCACTATTTTCAAGGTCACCCCAGAGTGGGGCTACAATGCAACTGACATCCATTTTCAGTTTGAACTCACATACTGAGCCAACTCTCCATAAACCATATACAGGATTTTCTTCCTCTTGTCTGCTGGTTGTGAGGGATCCTACACAGAGCCGTAAGTGTGAACTGAGGATGGGTGCTGGTATAACATGGGGTCTGGGCTGCCTGCTCAGGCAACTTGGTCATGCTCTCTGGTCCTACTTGTGCTCAATTCCAGATGTACCGCTTCCATCCTAGGACAGACTGTTGCTGCCTACCTGATATTATGACTTGGTGGGTTTGATAGAACCCAGCTTATGATGGGTGGTTTCTGACATATGGTTACTTGGTGTGGTTACACCAGCTTCCTTTTTGCAAAAGGCACATAAATCTCTGCTGTAGGTGGCATGGCCTTGCTCCAGGGGCAAGGGCCTATTTTGTGATTCCCAGTGGAGGTTGCCATAAACTTCACACAGCATCTCTTCTACAACTGATAGCACTAATACCAGCTATGGAAACATAAATGGCCTAATAGCAGGACTGCTGGGACTACAGCCTGGACCTGCTGTATAACCTTTTTCTGCCCTGAGCTGCATTAAAGCTGGCAGCCTTTTGTGTCACCTGGTTTATGGGCCAGAGCAATATGTCCAGGTGTGAAATATACCATGCCAAGAACCCAAAGCGGACTACCAGGCGTTATGCTCCCTTATTCATGGTAGGAGGTACAATAATTTATCTCTTTCTTTGGATGGGTTATGTGACATTCCCCTGACTCTGGACCCCTAAACATCTTACTGATGCTATCGGCCCCTGCGCCCTTATAGAATTTATCTCCCACCCTCTGGAGTACATGTGTCAGACCAAGGCCTCTAATGTGCTAGCCACCTTTTTGTCCATCTGACTGAGTTAATATGATGTCTTTGTTGTAACAGATCAGGATGTGATGTTTTGCAGGATGTCTAAATGGTCTTGATCTCTTCAGCCTGTCTTACTACAGAAGTTGAAAGTTAACATAGCTCTGGAGCAAAACTATAAATGTACTATGGATGTATAATGTTGATGTTCCATATGAATGCATACTGTGTCTGATCCACTTTCCTCATAGGGATAGGAAAGGACTTATTCACCAAATCAATATCCACATAAAATGTACCTGAGGCTGTGTTCATTTGCTCTAGCCAAGATACCCAAACTGGTGTGGTGGCTGCAATAGGGCTCCTACTTGGGTGAGTCTGGGCTAGTCCACTGTCATCCTCTAGGTTTAGTCTGGTTTCTGCAGGGACAATACTGATGAACTGAATGGAAAAATGACGGGATTCCTTTAGACCCGTAAATGTTGCTTCATTGTATGCTGCCAAGGAGGCCCTCTGGCTTGTACACATGGTTTTCAATTGCCTGTTAATCACTCCTAGTCTTTTATATTTTTCTCTAGGGCATCAGTGGAGCTTAGCAATTGTCACCCAATGCCATTGTCTTGTAGTTACTATTTCCCTGTATCTCTCAAATGCCTAGCATATTCCCTTCCACAGGCAAAGCATCCCAATTCACCACCAGTGAAAGCTGTAACAATTGAACCACCACTTTATGTGAAGGGCTATCTGTACTCCAGCTACTGGCAGTGAGGGGGTCCTCAGTGCTGGTCTAGCAAAGAGTAATATAGCTCCAAATCCCTATCTCATCACCTGCTTTCTCAGACCGCTCCCATACTCCTGTTTCTATTGGAAGCAGGCTCTGAGACAAGTTTAAAGTACCTGATGACTACTGGGGGGATGCCCTTAAGATTCACACCTCTGTAAAGGATGAGAGAAGCAGAATGGGGCAGAAGGAGAAGCTGGGAAGATATGTAGGCCTGAACAACAATGCAATGGAATGTGAATTATTCTGTTATTGAGTAAGTGGAAAAGCACTGTGTTTATTATGCAATAACACTATTGCCATGCTAAAAGAATACAGTATATGTCAACATTCACAGACTAAACGCTGACCATTACTGTCAACCCGTAGGAGAACAACCATCAGAAAACTTAGAAAATTAAAACTGGAATGTATCATCTGTGATATTTGAAACTGAATAGCTCATTACATCAGAATTTCTTCACAAATGGAAAGACTGAAAACAAAGCTGCAACCAAAGTAAATTTCTGATTGGCTCATTTGTTAACCAAACAAGGAAAGCCTTTTTACTGATGGTGATTTAATTAAATTGGGCTTCATCGCAGCAGCTGACAAAATGTGTCCAGAGAAAATTAACTTGTTTACTATGATTAGATTTGGGCGGGGGGGGGGGGGGGGTAGAAGAAATGAGGACGTGAAAAGCAACATCAATAATCAATTAAAAATCAAGGTAAATTATTTCAAGTAGTTTTCTGTGGCTTTTGATGAGTTAACATGTTACCGATAATGCCCGGTTAGTCTTGTTTATTCAAGGAGTCAATGCTAAGTTTGAAGTTACTGTCGAATTGCCCTCTGTGAATAGTCTGAATGAACAAACTATTCCCTAAGAAGGTGAGAAAACACAAATCAGTACAACCTGAAGTGGAATCTGCTAAGATGTATTACACAGCCAATGGTGGCAAAACTATGTGTGAAGCAGAAAAAGGCTTAGACAAATTTAAAAACTTGTGAAAATGTAAGGTGTGTAAAGCCTGTAGTTATTCATTGTATTATTTGTCAGCAGCTATTCCTTGAAAATATTTTGAATCTATCATTTTTCATTGTCGCAGTGTCAGCAGTGAAATTCATTCACTCTCATGGACTCTTAGCAGTTCTGTGATTTTTTTGCTCAGCAATAGAAGCTGAACTTGTGCTACTACATAGCAGTTTGACGGTTTAGCAGTGATAAGGTTTTATTGTGATTTTTAGCTCAGGGCCTAGATTGAAATTGTACTCGAATGTTTACAACAGCTTATTATCATAGCCCCAAACTGTAAATGACCCAAATGCCTATTAACTGGTGAATGAATTAACATATCGTGGTCTATTGTATTCCACTGTGCTATGGATTGAATTGTATTCCCTCCAAATTTATGTATTGAAGCCTTAACCCCCAATTTGGTAGTATTTGAGGATGGGGACTTTGGGAGATAATAAGGTTCAGAGGAGGTCATGAGGGTGGGGACCCGGTGATGGGATTACTGCACCCTTCCTCTCTCCCACATTAGAGGACAGAGAGAGAAGGCAGTGTCTGCAAGCTGGGATTGCCAGAACCCTACAATGCTGGCACCCTGATCTTGGACTTCCAGAACTGTGAGAAAATATATTTCTGTTGTTTGAGCCCCTCATCTGTGGCATTTTGTTATGGCAGCCCAAGCTAAGCATGATCCATTGTATTCCATTGTAAAACAATAAAAAGGGTACATACTACTGATACACACAACATGAATGAATATCAACAGCATGCTAAGTGACAGAAGCCAAACACAAAAGACATACGATTCCATTTATATGACAGTCTGTAAAAGGCAAAACTAAAGGGACAAAAAGCTGATCAGTGGTTTCCAGGAGTTGGAATGGAGGGTGGAGATTGACGGCAAATGCACATGAGGAAACTTTCTATGGAGATGAAAGTGTTCTGTATCATGATTGTGGTATATATATCAATGATTATGTACATTTATTAAAACTCAACAAACTATATTTAAAATTGGTGAATTTCATTATATGTGAATTTCACCTCAGTAAATTTGATTAAAACACATCCACACACACATACAGCAGGTCACCAGACTGAACCCTCTGCTGATACAATTTACAATCAGGATATTGATGCAAACATAAACTGAAACATTTTATTTTGTAATCTGACCCACATCCTACATTCAATCCACCAGCAAATCCTGTTGGCTCTAGCCTTCTGCTCCCACTCTAGTCTAGCCACTGTCATCTCTCCCTGGGGTTATTGAAGCAGCCTCCTAACTAGTCTCTGAGTCTCTGCTCTTGCCTTCACAGACTATACTCAGAACAATTAGTGATCCTCTTAAAACGTAAATCACATTACATCACCCCGTTCAAACCCTTCCATCCTGCTGGGGAGAAACTCCAAAGCTCTTGCCATGGTTGCAAATCCCTCCCTGATCTGGCCCCTGCTTGGTTCTCCTATTTATTTCCTCTCTCTCCTTCCATTTCAGGTACTCTGTCTCTCTACTCTTCCTCAAACACATGAGCATACTCCTGCCTTGAGGACTTTGCACTTGCTGTTCCCTCTGTTTGGAATGCCTTTCCTCTAGACCTTCTGCTCAGTTTGCTCCCACTTCTCATTCAGGTCTCAGCTTAAGTACTGCCTCCTGGGAGAGACTTTTTCTGACCACCACCAGGTAGTTCTTTCTCCATTTTCTCCATTTTCTAATTATGTTTTATTTTTCAGAGCAAGGACTTTGTTCTATTCCCTGTTGTATCCCTTGCCCCTAGAACAATATCTGGTGCGTGTCAGGACTCAGTACATACTTTGTGAATGAACAAATGAATGAACAAATGAGCTTACTTGCTATGAAGCCTTCTCAGACCGCCTGGCCTGCCTCTCCAGGCCATCTCTCCCTCTTCCTCATCTTTCTGGCATTTGCTCCTTTTGTTTAATTTTAACAATAACTTTATTGAGATATAATTATGTGCCATACAATTCACCCATTTCATGTATATAAATAAATAATTTTTAGCATACAAGCCACAGTCAATTTTAGAATATTTTCATCACTTCCAAAAGAAACTTCAGGACTTCCCTAGTGGCGTAGTGGTTAAGAATCTGCCTGCATGCAGGGGACACGGGTTCGAGCCCTGGTCCGGGAAGATCCCACATGTCGCAGAGCAACTAAGCCTCTGCGCCACAACTATTGAGCCTGTGATTTAAAGCCCGCAAGCCACAACTACTAATCCCACGTGCCACAACTACTGAAGCCTGCGCGCCTAGAGCCCGTGCTCCGCAGCAAGAGAAGCCACCGTATTGAGAAGCCCACGCACCACAAGGAAGAGTAGCCCCCGCTTGCTGCAGCTAGAGAAAGCCTGCACGCAGCAATGAAGACCCAACGCAGCCAAAAATAAATACATTTAGATTTAAAAAAAAAAACAAACTTCATATTCTTTTTTTTTTTTTTTTTAGCTGTACGCGGGCCTCTCACTGTTGTGGCCTCTCCCGTTGTGAAGCACAGGTTCCCGACGCGCAGGCTCAGCGGCCATGACTCAGGGGCCCAGCCGCTCCGCGGCATGTGAGATTTTTCCGGACCGAGGCACGAACCCGTATCTCCTGCATCGGCAGGCAGACTCTCAACCACTGCGCCACCAGGGAAGCCCAGGTCTATGCTCTTAAAACCTGCTTCACAGTTTCAAGGCTCACCCGTGTTCCCAACAAACAATTATTCTGCAATGACATACTGCCTTTCTAAATACAGCACATGGAAATGGACCGCCCTTTTTAGCAGTGTCTGGCAACAGGACTTCTTTCTTGGTGCTAAAATTACCTGCAAATTATTTTAACTGTGCCACTTTCAGATTCTCCTTTCAACGTATCTGTTCCTTCCCATGTGTTGTCATTTCTCTATTTGAAAGTCATGACCGTGAAACCTCGAACATTTATGGGTTATGCAAACTGCTTCTTTTGGTATATTTTTAATAATCACTGCTCTTATTATTACCAGATGTTGAAATCGCAAATGATAACAAAGTGACAGACTTTAAGGGTAAGATTATTTGGGCAAGAGAAATGTGACTTTTTGTTCTCTGAGAGATAGCGGGTGTCTCGCCTGGATTTGTATCCATTTTTTCCCACTTTTAGCTGAGATGTCTTGGACAAATTCTTTAATTTCACGGATCCTTTGTGTCTTCATTGGTAAAGAGTGCTGTTAATGCCTCTTTCATAGAGTTTTGTTGAGAAATGTGTGGGATTTTTTGTTATTTATTATTATCAATTAGTTATTAGTTATCTATTGCTGTGTAACAAATTACCTCCCAAATTTAGCAGCTTGAAACAATGTTTTTTATCTCACAGAGTTTCAGAGTACTAGAAATTGAGTGCTTTAGCCGGGCGGTTCTAGCTTAGAATCTCTCACAAGATTGCATTCAAACTATTGGCCAGGGATGCAGTCTCAGTAGACTTAAATGGGATCAGAGGACTTGCCTCTAAGCTCACTCATGTGGCTGTTGGCAGGAGGCTTCAGTTCCTTACCACGGGGACCTATCCATATGGCTTCTCCCAAAGGCAGTGATCAGAGATTAAGATGGAGACAGAGATACCAAAACATAAGCTGCAGTCTTTTATAACCTAAACTCAATGGTGACATACCATCATGACTGCCATATTCTACTGGTCACACTAACCAACCCTGTTATACTGTGGCAGAGGACTGTGCCAGGGTGACTAGAACAGGAGGCAGGGATCACTGGAGGCCATGGTGGAGGCTGGGTACCACCTATAGATAGAGTACCCAGAAGGCATCCCTGAACACCACGAATTCAACAGCCCTTCTAGGCTCCGGAGATATAAAATAGACATTGTCCTTGCCCGCCACGACTCTCATTCTAGAGGCCCATAGTAAGTGCTCAAGAAATGTGTTTTTCCTTCAAGAAAAAGAAAGAGACAAAAACTTCACAAAAGGAGATCTTGCTAATCAGAGGTATAGCCATGATCAAGGTAATTCCCGCTAGGGAAACTCTCCCTAAGGGTGACTATTACAAGTTGGATGACTCTGCAATTTTCAGTTTAGAGCCTGAGAATTTCTGTTAAGGATCCTAGCAGAAGTAAAGACAGCCATTATAATTGTCTGTGAGAAAAAGGTGTACTAGGCAAATTGATGGTATCCACAGCCCAGCAAACAAGGTTATTTTCCAAAACTATCTTTTCAGACATTGGCTGCATCTATAGGCACACTAATAAGGTTCTAAAGTCCTGGGCTCTTTATCTCTATGTAAAAGCAACTAAGGTGGGACCTCTATTTGGCAATGACTGTCAATTTTGTTGATGTTTAACATAACGTGTATATATAGATAATGTATGTACTATATAATAAGGTGACCTTAACATCCTCTAGAAGGCACTCTGACCTCCCAGTTTACCCTAATTAGTGAGGTTTTACTCCCTCGATATTTTACCTGTGCTAAAATATTCATATCTCAGGTTCTTAGAGGAGGCACGTATGACTCACGGGATTAATGGCAAAGGAATTTGCCTCCATTATCAGATTAGCCTTGCATCTCACCAGCCTTCATAATACTGAAGTGAAGCTTGAGATTTATACATAAATATTGAAGTCTTATTCCAAGTTTAATAAAACATGCATATCTTTCTAATATACCCATAGACAGAAACGGACACTGGAACTTTTGCTGATGCAGAAGAGCCCCCAGGTGTCTGAGAGATACCAATTCAAGTCCCACTGGATGGCTGTCATTCCCTCTAATGCCCTTGACCGGCCATTTCAGGCCACTGAAAACTTTGTGGTTCAGTAGCTCTTTGCGGAGCCTGCCATCCTCTGCCAGGACCATGGAGGATGCCGGAGAAGAGACTGATACCATCTCTGAGCTCATAGATTTAATGAAAAACACTCGTCCTAGAGTCCCTGCCTCCACGAGAAAGAGCAAGGATTATATCTGTCTTATTCACAGCTGTGTCTGCAGTGTTTAAAAAAGGGATTTCAGGCAAACTCCGTTAGGGAGTCCCTAAGAACTAAATCATCACGTGGTCCCCGGGTGTCTCCACACTGAAGCATACACACCATGAAACTATAATGAGAGCACTGGGGCCAAGCAGGGGGCCATACCTTTCACAGTCCCCGTATTTCGGGTTCATTCCTGCCTCCCGGCTTTGCTGC
Source organism: Orcinus orca (assembly GCF_937001465.1). Taxonomy (NCBI): domain Eukaryota; kingdom Metazoa; phylum Chordata; class Mammalia; order Artiodactyla; family Delphinidae; genus Orcinus; species Orcinus orca. The sequence goes on from NC_064560.1 coordinate 82,819,906, forward strand.
CAGGTGCCTGCTGCCTTGGTGCACCCTCCTCGTTGCCAAGACTCTACCCCAGTGGTTCCTAATCTTCAACCCAAGAAGAAGTTTTTGGCATTTTGCAGCCAAATGAGAAAAACCAGAATAATATAATGAGTTTTTCACAAAGCTCGATGGGAAGGACCATTGATTCTGAGACTAGGCTTTCTTTTTTGGTGTTACTATGTTACCTCTTACATGAAATTATGGTAGGAGATAGTGGGTTTTTTTTTTAAGTGCCTCACTTGGCATCATGGAATTGGCAGTCCTGTGTGATGTCCCCATTGTTTTTTCCTTGGTTCCTGAATTCCAGAAGTCTGAGAACCACCATCATACAAGAACAGTTCAATCCCCACCTCACTCTTGGAGTCTTCCGTGATCCTTCGGGGCTCACTTTCCCTTTCTTTAGAAACAATATCAGGGCTTCCCTGGTGGCGCAGTGGTTGAGAGTCCGCCTGCCGATGCAGGGGACACGGGTTCGTGCCCCGGTCCGGGAAGATCCCACATGCCGCGGAGCAGCTGGCCCCGTGAGCCATGGCTGCTGGGCCTGCGTGTCCGGACCCTGTGCTCCATGGCAGGAGAGGCCACAACAGTGAGAGGCCCGCGTACCAAAAAAAAACAAAAACAAAAACACAATATCAATTAGGATATTTTTCTAAAGTCATAAGTATATAGTGCAGGACAATTGGTAAATGTAAAAACTCACAAAGAAGAAAACAGAAATCCTTTATAGCCCCACTTCTCAAGAGAAAATAAACAGTCTGAGAGATGCCCTTCTATTCCATTTTCTGAGTTTTTCACTTAGCTTTTTAACAAAAATGAAGTTATTTTGTATAAACTGTTTGGTAATTTCATAATATTCCATCCTCCTCCTCCTCCACAATTTTTAAAAAAATAAATTTATTTATATTATTTATTTTTGGCTGCGTTGGGTCTTTGTTGCCATGTGCGGGCTTTCTCTAGTTGTGGCGAGCGGGGGCTACTCTTCGTTGCGGTGCACAGGCTTCTCACTGCAGTGGCTTCTCTTGTTGAGGAGCACGGGCTCGAGGCGTGCGGGCCTCAGTAGCTGTGGCACACGGGCTTAGTTGCTCCGCAGCATGTGGGATCTTCCCGGACCTAGGGCTCAAACCCGTGTCCCCTGCATTGGCAGGCGGTTTCTTAACCATTGCGCCACCGGGGAAGCCCCCTCCACAATTATGAAGTGCTGACTTGGTCTAGCTGCTGTGGTAAGCATTTACACGTATGAGCCACTTAATCCTCACAACAACCCCATAAAGTGGATACTATTATTATTCCCTCTTTGTAACTGAGGCTCAGAGAGGATAAGATACACCCCCATTTCATAGAGCTGCTAAGTAGTAAAGGCCTTCTGACCAGGGGTGCCTGGCTCTGGAGCCCAAACTCCAAAACAGTATGATTTAGTGCACTTCCATTATATGGATTTATCACAATTTATTTAACCAGTCTTTTACTTTTGTTCATTTTCCTTTTTTTCCCCCAAGTTTCTGGTATTATAAATAAAGCTGCCCTGTACAACCTCATGAGTAAATCTTTATGTACATTATCCGTAAGTACTTCCATAGAATAATTTCTAGCAGAGGATTTGCTGGGTCAAAGTGATGACAGCATTTTAAGGCTTTGTCAAAATTTGCCAAACTGCATCTCAGATTGTTGTGCCTTTTCAGAATGTTGTACCCTGGACACTCCCTCCAACAGGCTATGAGAAGGCCAGTTTTCCCACACTTTGCCACCATTGGGAATTATCGGGGTTTTGTTTTTTTAAATCTTTGCCAATGTGAGAGACCCAAAACAATTTCTGATGCTTTAGTTACTAATGTGGTGGTAACTCCCAGAGACTCTGGCAAAAGTGAAGGATTTTGTAGATGTAATTAAAATCCCTAATCACTTGATTTTCAGTTAATCAAAAGGGAGATTATCCTAGGTGGGCCCTACCTAATTGGGCGAGCCCTTTAAAGGGATCATTGAAGTTAGAGAGATACTCAAAGCAGCAGAAACTCTCTCTGTGGCTGGCTTTGAAGAAGCAAACTGTCATGAAATGAAGCTGAAAGTAAGTGAATTTCATCACCAATCTGGGAGCTCGAAAGTTTGTCCTTCCCTAGTCAAACCTCCATATGAGAATGTAGCCTGGCCATCACCTTGATTTCAGCCCTGTAAGGCCCTCCCAGAGCAGAGAACCCAGATAAGCCATGCCCAGACTTCTGAGTTACAGAAACCCTGAAATAATAGACGGGTGTTGTCTTACGCCACTGAGTTGTGTGCTAATATAACTAACAAGACTACAATTTCTCCACGTGTTTTTAATCACGTTTTTTTCTTCTTTCTAGCTCATTTTTCTGTTAGCATTCATCATTTTCTTATTTGAGTTCTTAATATATTTGTTTTAAAGGTATCAACCCCTTTGTCTGTCATAAATAATAGTCAGCCATTGCATTTTTATGTGGTCAAATCCATTGGTCTTTCCCATCTGGAATCTATCTTTGTTGTGCACTTGGAAAGCCCACCCTCGTCCCAAGGTTATAGGAAGAGTCACATACATTTTTGTCTAGTACTTTTGTGTTTTTTTCATTACATTTAAATCTTTAATCCATCCAAAGAGGGTTTTAATAAACGGTGGTGCAGAAAAGTCCAACTTTAATTACTTTCAAATGTACCAATAAGACCTACTGAATAATCATTTGCTTTCCAATTGAATTCATATAAAATCAAAAGTCTAATTTTGGCCTTTTCAGTCTGTTACATTAGGTCCATCATGTTCTGCTTTAGTATCAAACTGTTTTCATTATTAGAACTTTATAATGCATTTGAGTATCCAGGGGGAAAAATCACCCTTCATTTCACTTCTTTTATAAATTTTCCTCACTATTCTCACACATTTCTTCTTTCATTTTATCTTTCGAATTATTTTGTCAAATTCCATTGGCAATTTAATGGTATCTGTAGCATACCAAAATACATTTATAGATTTATACACATATAGATTATTTGGGGGAGAAATGACACCCCATAATTCCATACCAGAACATGTTTGGCATTCTGTGCATTCTTCATGGCCCTCATCAAGATAGGTTTATTCATGTACACTTGACATATTTCTTGTCGAATTAATGACAGGGTTTTAAATATTTTCATTTAAAATATACTAACTCTAGTATATTTTAATAACTGTTTATTGCTAGATTATAGGAAAAATATATTTTTTTACTTACTTATGCAACCATAAATTAGTAAGAGTTTGGCAAAAATCAGTGAAAGAATTCTGTGAGAATCAGTTGGCTATGTGGAATTTACAGGTCAGAGTATTGAGTATTTTATAATTTATTTGTAAATTATTTGCTATGGTTCCTTTATATCAGTAAAATTTATTATGAACATATATATGCTTTATGTGTATGTATATGTGTGTATATATATATAAGTGTGTATATATGTATAAAATTTCTTCCCTAGAGACTCAGTTCTTAAACGTTTATCAATACCCCACTCGTGGGATGTATGTGCCTATGATGATTTGTCTAAGCCGTAAGGGAATCCCAAATTCCTTGCCAGTAATTGGTTCAGGAATGGACAAATCTAAGCCAAGTTGGGCCAGTGAAACAGGAAACAGGCTTCCCAGGGGATTCTGAAAAGAAGCTCTCTTGCTCTTTGGTGAGAGCCCCAGGAAGCCAGCTTCTCCAATTGGTCACAGACAAGGAGGCATGTGTATATTTTGGCAGCCGTGTGTGACCATAAGAACCACTCTCAGAATGAAGCTGAGTCTGTGGACAGTAGAGCAGAGAAACAGAAAGGCACTGCTGATGACATCTTTGAGCCCCTGGGTCGTGTAACTCTGGGGCCTACCCTGCCTCTGTGCTTGTTCTTTGAGCCAGCTCATTTTCTGTTTATGTCCCTTTCACCTGGGCCTTCTTTAGCCCAGAGCACCCTGCCGATACATGAAGACTGAGTGAGGTATGGAGAGTATCCACCAGTCCCCAGCACACAGTGGCTGCTCAGTAAATGACAGCACCTCACCCCACCCCACCGCCTCCCACCCCCAGCCCCACCAGGCCTTGCTTCCCCATCCAGTGCAGGCCTGCCTCCAGCTTTTGCTCCTGCAACCTCCCTCCTCACCCACAGGCCACACTTGAAGCTTTCTCACCCTTCAAGACCCTGCTCAAATCCCACCTCCTTCACAAACGCTGTCCAGCTCATGGGGAATTCTTCATGCTCAGCTTGTGTGAGCCTCATCACATACTGTCTCCTGTGGTTGCCTGTGCCCTCCTGAATCTGGGTCCATCTTCCCTAGAGCGGCTCCCTTTAGGGCCTGGACCATTCAGTGTGCATCAGAGTCTGCCTCCTACACTGGCCTGGCTCAACCTCTTGCCCCCTGTAACGTTTAGTGAGTACTTGGTGCTGAACTTACCAGACTTTAATCTCTTCTCTTCCTTGCTTTTTGTAAACTGTGGGCACCAGGATTCAGCTGAATGAGATTCCTACAACAGCAAGAGGAGTGTTATTATTTTGTTCTGAAGGTCTTTACAAGCACAAGGCATGTCTAAAGTGGCTATAAATAATTTATATTGTCCATAACTCAAGCTGATCAAAATAGACCTCATCACAGTGATGCGGCAAAATCTGGTACAAGCTGCTTTTCTGCTGCCTCCAAACCAATTACACATTCGGCGCAGATGAAAATCTGCCTGGATTCCCTCCCGAATCGGATTAATGCCCCATCTGCAATCACATTCATCACAATCTGTCCATGCTTAGACATTGGATAATCCCATTGGACAAGAGGTGACAACCCAGTTTCTATTATCTCATTTATTACCTATTTTTGGAATTTGCTGGTAACTCTAGCCTCCAGAAGATGTTTTCCAGTGAAAGAGGCTCCTCTGTAGATTCTTTTGAAAAACTGTCACTTCATAGGCTTCAAATAGAGCCAAGCACTTGGGGTTATTTATGATTCCTATTTTGTTTCCAGGTGATGAATACACAAATAGGACACAAGTCTGTGGTCTTTGTTACGAGAAACACACACACACATTTAGCTTCTTACAAATGTGTGTTGGAAAGAATAAAAGACATCCTTCAGAACCTTTAAAAGATCTGGACAACAACTTTCTGAAGAGGCATCCTCACGTTTGAGATATATGATACTTCCTTTTCTGTTTCTTTTAGTATCGTAAAAGCAAGCATCTATGATTGGTAAAGGAGCCGTAACTGGCCCCAAAAGTCTGAAAACCTAAACCCACACACATGCACACATTTGTGCAGGATGGAGGACCTTTTACAATATTCCATTTTCCTGCTGGAAGGTCAAACTGAACTCCGATAGCTGATTGTTCCTCTCATTTGCATCTAGAAATACCACTCAAGGGACTTCCCTGGTGGCGCAGTGGTTAAGAATCCACCTGCCAACGCAGGGGACATGGGTTCGAGCCCTGGTCCAGGAAGATCCCACATGCCGCGGAGCAACTAAGCCCGCGTGCCACAACTACTGAGCCTGTGCTCTAGAGCCCACGAGCCACAACTATTGAGCCCAAGCACCACAACTACTGAAGCCCACACGCCTAGAGCCCATGCTCTGCAACAAGAGAAGCCACCACAATGAGAAGCCCGTGCACCACAACGAAGAGCAGCCCCTGCTCGGCACAACTAGAGAAAGCCCGCGCGCAGCAACGAAAACCCAACACAGCCAAAAATAAAATAAATAAATAACTACATTTATTAAAAAGAAATACCGCTCAAGGGAAATGCTAGGACCACATGAGTTCCGGCAATTCTAACATCGCGCCCACGTTCTCAGACCCGCGGGTGCTGGAGCACAGCAGAGAAAGCCCGAAGTCACTCCCACCCCAGAAGGATACAACTCACAAAGCAGGATTGTTCCCCACAATGTTGGTGTCTGTATCTCAAACCAGATGTATTTTTCAATATCTTCAACAAGTAAGTTACAAGTGAGTGGTATTCTTTTCCTCCTTCTTCCCTTCACCCCATGGAAATGGTTGCGAGCAACTGATTACCAGCCACCCCTCCCTCAAACCAGCCTCCCTCCTGCCGTTTCTAGGTTTCTAGGTGGAGAGAGGAGCCTGCCAGAGGGTTTCTCCCTTCGTCCCCTGCCCCCGCTCCTGACTCACGATCTTGTTACCTCTTGCCTCGCTTGACTTACCCACGTGTTAATTTTCCCACAGCACAGCTATGTTCTTGCCATTTTCCCGTCTGAATCTCTTCAGTACAACAACAGGATCCTGGAGGTTCTCCTTTGCCAAGAGAGTCCCTCATACTCCTCAGTGGAAGCCTGAGGCTTCCCACTGTCTGACACGAGCTTCCCTTTCAGTCTTTCGCTCATGCTGACTCCTCTGTGGGAGTCCAGCCGCACGGACCTGCCTTGGGTGGCTCCAGGGGTCTTCCCTGTCTCTACGGGGCTCTGCCTGTGCCACTGCCCTGATTCATTCCTGCCTCTCCCAGCTGCTCACATTTTCCCCCAAACGCACTCAACTCACTCATCTCCTCCCTCTGTCTTTGAGACTGTTCCCTCTTCCAAGCAGACCTTCCTGCTCCTTTTCTGCTTGGAAGAATCATACTCATCATACAGGGCTCAGATGATTTGCCGTGGGCTCCAAGAAGCCTTTCCAGTCATCCCGTTCTGTGCTCCCTCCTTGGTGTTCCTGTTGCAGCTCTGGTTCTCAGCTCTGTGGTAGCTCTCGTCCCATTGCTGACCCTAAGTCAAAGGTGAACAAAGCTGGACACTAGGTAAAGTGGCAAGGACACATTTTAATTAGTAATATCTATTGCAACAGGGAGAAGAGTCCCGCATGAACCGAACTCAACTTCGATTTGTACGGAGGTGATGGGAATTGTAAAGGGAGAATGAGGGAACAGGGAGGGGGATGAGTGGGGGCTCGGAAGAGTCAGCAAAGTGATAAATTATAAAAGGCAGGAATCAGGGGTTGGTCTGTGAGAAATCCATCGGGGTTTGCTAACTGCTGCTTATCCAAGGTAGGCTTCTACCCTCCCACAGAGGCTGGGAGACACTGGCCCTATCTTAAGGTGTTGGATGGAACAAAAAGTAAATTCTTTCAGCAACCTTGAGCTTTTTTCAGGTAAGCGGGGCTGGGGTCATCCTAGGGATGTGGCGTTGAGACATTACAAACTATGTTAGTGTTTTGCTCAAATCTTCATAGGCTAAGACAGAGGTCTAGTTGAGAAAGCGCTTAGAGGAGGCTGGCTAAAGTCTGATCAAGGAGAGACTCTGTGTCACCTACCATCATCTTTCTCTTCTCTCTACCGTGCTGCCTTGTTTCAGTGAAGGCACCTTGTCCAACCGGGGCCCCAGCCCCAAGCCTGGCCCATTTGGCAAGAGACTGGCCTCTCTGCAAAACCACCCAATCCTGGTTTGGTTAATCTATTCCTTTTGGAGCTCAGTCTCTCCCTCTTTCCTTCCCTCCCTTTCTTTCTCATTTTGCCCAGTATCCAGATCTCGGCAAGGGGAGGGATAGTGATAGAAAAAAACCGAACCCTAGAAGGTAGGCCCTGTGAGTCTGCAGGCTGGCAGAAGCATCCAGGAATGCCAGTGCCCTGGGTCAGGCCGCTCAGAACCACTCCCAGGCCACACTGAGCCAGCTGGGGCTCCCCCTTCTGGAAAGATGGGAAAAATGCAACTGTCCCAAAAGGCATCAGCACAACTCCTTCCTATGACCCCCTCCCTTCCTGAGATCTGGGCATGGCGGTTTATCCCTGTGGCTACCAGGGTGTGCTTTGGAAAGAAACAAAGGCTCCCATGTGTTGTTTTTTTTAAAGGGTTAATTTTTCTCATCCTTCTGTAATGACCATATTGATCCCGCAAGGAAAAGAGTGCTAGAGACTGTGGGTTTCTTAATACAGAATGACCCTGGCACATGTCCACTATAAACAAAGTAACAAACAAACAAACAAGTTCATTCCCATCTGGATAGACTCAAGTAGCACAAGTTCATAACTCGTCTCATGGACTAGTGGGCTTGAGTCTCAGTCCCAGCTCTTACTAGTTGTATTAACTCGTGAAGGTTATTAATTTATTCATTTCTGAGCTGCTGGAAGATGGTAAGAGGACCTGACCTGCCTCAATACCTCAGAGGCAGAGTTGGCTTCATGGGATGCAACCGGTACAGTCCATGGGGCCCCATGCTTGTTTTCATGCTCTGCCATTGCCGTCTTGAAATTTTTCCTCATTTTTGAGCGAGGGGCCCTGCATTTCATTTTGCACAGGTATCTGCAAATTATGTAGCCCATCCTGCCCTGTGGGTTGTTGGGAGCTATAAATGAGACCTTCTACGATTGCTTAGCCCAGGGCCTGGACTGCAGCAAGTGCTCAGTGAATGTTAGGGAGGGAGAAAGGGGCTCAGGAAAGAGGGAGAGGGACCCGGCAGTGTCACTGGATACCTGTTTGCTCAAAGGAAGTTGGTGTGGGTCAGGCAAGAGAGCCTGGGGAGAGAGGACGGGCTTGGATATTGAAGGCCTGGAGTCTGGCTCTGATTTGCCAAGTTTCTTTCTCTTCCTGGGCCTTAGTTGCTGTCTCTGAAACATGGTGCCCAACTCCCCCAAAGTCGAGCTCTCAGAAGCCTATGGCAGTGGTGATGGGGATGCTGAGACCCTTTCTGGCCTATTCTGTACAATGTCTCCAAGTGCCTTTGGAGAAAAGTAGAGGCCAAGGTCGTGGGGTGGGAGGGGGATGGAGGCAGGAGGCAGAGGAGGAGGCCTGGTCCTCAGGTGGGCAGTAACAGAATCCCATCCTAAAGGACTCCAGCAGGAAGACCCCTGGTCTGGGTCAGGGGACTTGGCTTCCAGCTCCATTTCTGTCACTTATATGCTAGATGACAGGTCATTGGCCCTCAGTTTCCTCTCTGACACTCACAGTGGGTTTAATGCTCCCATCACTGGCAACAGCTTCCTTTGTGTTGGGTGGGCACTATGCCTGTGACATGCCCTTTGTGAGTGATCCAGATGCAAGATAGTGTAATGATTCCACCAGCAAGCTCCGGAGGCAGAGAGCCTGGCTCCACGAGCTATGTAACCTGGGACAAATTACTTAACGTCTCCAAGCCTCAGTGTCCTTATCTGTGAAATGAGGATAATTTTAACAATAGTAACTCCTTCCTGAAATTGTTGTGAGCATACAGGCAGTCATGTGTGTGAAGGTGGCCCCAAGTGAGAGTCCTATATGTTAGCCATGACGATCATGATGATACTGAAGATATAGGTTAAGCCCCACATTCCTTCCCACATATGCATTTCCATGACAAATAGGAGACAAATCATCTCCTGGCAGGTAAAGCTCTCCTGAGTGGGTAAGAACAGCAAGGCGGTTAGTGGGGAAGGAAATGGAGCGCGTGTGCGCACATGTGGGCCTGTAGGAGCTGTCTGGGGGCTCTGAGCTTGAGGACGGACAGGCTGGGCGAGGATGACCACCTCTCTGGGCTGCAGATTTTTCTCTGTCAAACAAGGGTCTGAAAGAGAAAGTCTCCAAAGGGTCTTCCAGCGTATTCATTCTAGAGTTCTAGAAGGAAGGAAGAACGGAGGATTGACTAAGCAAAACTGTAAAATAATAAAGCCTGGTTTGCTTTAGGTGACCTGGACTGCTCTGTGATCTGCTCCTAGGCCCTGGCCCCATGCCTAGTGCTTTCCTGCTCTTTCTTTCAGGACTTGTTCCCAGGGTAGGAGCTGCTATCCCTGTATCGTGAATGACCACCTGTTCTGTGATTTCTCAAGGATTTCTGCACAATAAGCCTATCTTTCAGGAGAATTGTGAGTAGAGTTTAAGGCAACAGAGATGGTGTGGGGGGAGGTTTGGGGAGAAGGAATCCAGAGAGACCTCTTTGTGCTTCTGCAGTCTTCTCAGGAAAAGGGTCATAGCTGGGCTAGTTTTTTTTTTTTTTTTTGCGGTATGTGGGCCTCTCACTGTTGTGGCCTCTCCTGTTGCGGAGCACAGGCTCCGGACGCGCAGGCTCAGCGGCCACGGCTCACGGGCCCAGCCGCTCCGCGGCACGTGGGATCCTCCCGGACCGGGGCACGAACCCGTGTCCCCTGCATCGGCAGGCAGACTCTCAACCACTGCGCCACCAGGGAAGCCCCCGGGACTAGTCTTATGGCATAATACAGAGCTATGGAGCTCAAGTTGCTATTCCAGTAAGGACAGAGAGTGATCTAAAGCCCAGGAAAGGAGGCTCCCAGATCTCCCGTGTGCTGTAGCCTGGGACATGGAGAAGGGGACCCTGGGAGCAGCCAGGAAGCAGAGAACCAGGGCGGGGCCAGATCAATGGTGTCTTGTGGCTGTGCCGGGCGAAGAGGATTTTCACTTCTCTCACTCCGGTGCTGGTCTCCCAAGGATGGCTGTGACCCAGGAGACCCACACGGAGGGATCCTGAAACTGGTCCGTGGTTTTACAGCTCCACAGAAGTGAAGCTGGTGAGTGATGGAACCACACCCATGTGGGTCTTCAACCGCACAGTCAAAGAAGCAAGGGAGATGGAGCCGGGCAGCCCTGCTCTGAGTGCCGACTCTGACTTACCCCGTGACCAGAAGCAGCCACGCCACCTCCTTAAGCCTCAGTTTCCTCATGGACTAAACGAGTCTAATACTCCCCACCTCATAATATTGCGGTAAAGACCTAATAGGCTAATAACTGGGGCTTTGCACATGATGGAGACTAAAGAAATATTAGTTCTTGACCCAGCTACCTGACATCTCAGGAGAAATCACCACCTCCCCCCTCCTCCCTCATAGGGTCTCAAAGAATTGGCTTTTTTCTGGTAAGGAGGAATTTCTCCTCTTGGCAGGAGAGTGTTAAAAGTCAGGACCTAGGATTCCAACACAGAGCCTCCCCCCCCCCCCCCGGCCGCCTGTGCCATTGAGTTAATTGATCTGCTTGCTCCTAGTTGGGTGCTGACAGTCTGGCCAGGCCCAGAGCGGCTGGAGAGAGAGGCCAACCGGCCAGGAGCACCTCCTAGTTCACTAGGGAAGCACGCCTACCACAAGCCTCCTCCCCATTCTGAGACGGCACCCAGATACACAGACATTATTTGTACACAAATTCTGCACTCAGTCCACAGTTTCTGATCCTCCAGCCCCACAGGAGATACACACAGAGCAAGCACACATGGAAATGCACAAAGAAATCATCAGATGACACACACACAGATATACGTAGACCTCCCCTCCACGCCCAGAGGCACGCAGGCACCGCACACAGGAAAGGCACAGCATACACAGAGGCTCCCAGCACAAAGATACAGCCATAATTGTGATGATCATAGTTACCATGTATTGCACTTATTATGCTCCAGATATTGTTCTAAGCCTTTTCCAGAGAATGCTTTAATCCTTACAATAGTAGAGGTAGATATTATTTTTATCCCTCATTTTACAGATGAGGAAACCGAGGGTCAGAGAAGTAAAATAAAGTGCCTGAGGTCACAGAGTGGCCTGGTGCAGACATACCCACCCATACCCGTCCCCTCGCTCCTCAACCCCGTTTATTTTCATAGACACACAGCATTGTCCCCGCCCCGACATGCTCCACACACACTCAGGGCGAGCGCTGTTTGGGGCACTAGTGGCCAAAGACGCAAGAAATGGCCTGTTGGCACAGCAGCTGGTAAACTGTACTGAAGAACCAGACGGGTGAGAAAGACCAGGCGTTCCAAAGGTCGTGGCAGTGGTTAAAAGCCTTACAAGACCGACGGGGCCACCACGTGAAGCGCTCAGCACAGCGCTGGGTGGCGGGCCGTCATCCGGTAGTGAGTTCAGTGTGCGCTGAGGGCCTAGCCCCAGCTCTGCGCAAAGCCTCTCCTTTCGCGCTTGGCTGCGCCCATTTCCCGGCGAGCAGCCCAGAGTGTGAGGCCAACCAGCCCTAGGTTTTTAGCAGAAGGGCCGCCGAGCTCGACCGCGCCCTCAGGCCGACTTGGGCCGGGATCTGGGGTTCCCGTGGAGACATTTTATTCCCAGGCGCCCACCTGCGTCCCATCGCGCACCAAGTTCTTGGTACACCTTTTAATGGGAAAACAACGACAGCCACCATGGTTGGATAAATGTTATTTATAATTCATGGGCCAGTTCTTGAACCCTTTCAAACAAAACCCACAGAGATTTCTTTGAAAGAAAAATGCCTGGACTCTGCTCAGAAGTCGCGGGTTTTCTAAGGAACGACAAGCCGCTACACAGAGAGTAAATTACCCCGCGCGCCACATTTGTTTCTGATTATTTGCGTTGCAGTTGGTTTGTGAAATAAAACAGAAGAGTTTATAAATATCATTTATTCTGGAAGTGAGACACACATTCGACCCCAGCCTTGTTCCTAGAAGGAGCTGTGCTATTCGAGTGGGGAAAGAATGGGGGAGTCCGTGTCAAATTACACTCCCGCCCCAAATGCAAGTCAAGGCTCGAATCTGGATCCGGTGATCGTCTTCGGATTCTGCGTTCTGGCGTTACCCACCTAACGCTCCAACTGGGAGAAGTTTTCCACAGGCGGACGGGTGGGGAAGTCTAAACAGAGTTTATCCAAACCCTTAACCTCTCTCTCTAGCTTGGACCCTGAGAACAAAGGCGCCTGAGAGGAGAACGGTGACCGGCTGGACGGTTGAAGGTCTTGTCCAAACAGACCACCCTTCCCCCCAGCTCTCGTCCTAAGAGAGTGGATTTTTTTTTTTTTTTTTAAGGAAACAAGGGAGCATCTAAAGGACAGGCCCCCCTTCACTCCCCCAGGTATCCATCACCCTGCTCGAGCGCGCCTTGGGAGACCGCACCGCAAGTCCAAGAGGAAGTTCAGAGCTGCGGCGGCAGCAGAGACAGCTCAGCGGTGACACAAGGTCCAGCCGGGATTGCCCGACCCAGCGCCAGAGTGAGGATCCTTGTACATTTCAGGGGAGGGGGGCTGCGCTCCATTGTTCACTCTGGGCCAATCAGGGTTAGCCCATTTCCTCCCAGCCAATCCTCCGTCACCCCCGCCTTCCACCCAATCTACCCCGCCCATCAGCCCCCAGGTCCCCAACACCTCCCCTGCATCCCCAGCGGTTCTGGGGAAGCTTCGTGACGCCACAGGTCCCGCCCCCAGCTCCGGCCACGGGCGAATGCGTGCTGACGTCATGCTGCGTGCGGACCGGTGCGGAATCGCTCCTTCAACTCCGCGGGGCAGGAGGAGTTAGCAAAAGAGCCGAGGCTGGGCGCGCGACCTTCGTCCTTCTGCCCCTGGCCGCACGCTTTGCGCACATCTCTTTTCTGCATGGTGGATATTATTTTTCATTATCCTTTTCTGGGTACTATGGGGGATCATTCCAAGAGTAAGTCTTCCTGTGTGTGTGTGCGTTGTTATGTGTGTGTGCTTAATATGCAATATTTCTAACGCAGAAGAATGTTTAGTGGATTCTACAAGTGGCTTCTATTTGACAGGACACTGGGAGAGAAAAAAAAGAAAACGAATGCATTTTCCTGCAGGACCGCTTATCCGTTGGAATCCTGTTGTTTTAGTTTATAATTAAACACTCTTTCTCAAGCCTGCTAGGCTGACCTCAGGCTGTGAAATCTGCTTCTGTTTCGCGCTAAGGCAATAGGTTTGATTTAGGGATGTGGGCTTTTTTGTTTGCTTGCTTGCTTGCTTGTCTTTCGGCCTTTCCAATAAGGAAGATTTCTCTAGCTTGATCTGGGATATTTAAACTAAGAAATGTCAGAGGATGAGCGGAGACTCCGCCGAAAGCTGATGTGTCTGTATTGGGATAGGAGGGAGTCGCTGTGAGAGGGAGTGTGCGGACGGCAATGCCGGAACATCACCGTCCAGTATTGATAGTGTGGCGTCCGCAGGGTTTAAATGTCTATTTACTCTTTCTTCTTACTGACTTGTTATATTTTAGTTACAAGATATATCGATAAAACGCCTGTGTCCAAGTGAATGTAATAGCGAAAAAAATCGGGGAGGGGGATGGGGGAAGACAGAAAGCCTTCGCAAATTCACAAGATTTTGTTTTTTCGTTTCCAATTGTCTGGACCTATGGAAAGCCCATTTCCTTTTTCTTGTGGTCGCAATTCTTGAAAGAGAGCGAGAGCGCCAGCAGGTTGGGTTGGGGCTGGAGCGGCCTCGGCCGGGGTCCGGGCAGCCAGGCCTGACACGGGCCCCGCGCCCTTCCCCGGCAGAGAAGCCCGGGACGGCCATGTGCGTGGGCTGCGGGAGTCAGATCCACGACCAGTTTATCCTGCGGGTGTCGCCCGACCTCGAGTGGCACGCCGCCTGCCTCAAGTGCGCCGAGTGCAGCCAGTACCTGGACGAGACGTGCACGTGCTTCGTGAGAGACGGGAAGACCTACTGCAAGCGGGACTACGTCAGGTGAGGCCCGCGAGAGCCCGGGCTGCGCCACCGCCCGCTGGGGCCGGGGCTCGAGGATGGCGGGCCGCCCGCGCGCCCCGGCGCGGGCAGAACACGGCCCCCAACCCCGAACGCGTGCCGCCGCACACCTCCTGGCCTGGGAACCCCCCGAGGGCTGGTCCCCGCAGCCTCCCTCTGGGCCACAAAGCGTCCTGGGCGCGCGTGCCCGGGGTGGGTAACAGCCCGGCAGGCGAGGCCGGCCGCAGGCCCCGTGCTGACACCACCGCCCGTGCCTTGGGCCCGCAGGCTCTTCGGCATCAAGTGCGCCAAGTGCCAGGTGGGCTTCAGCAGCAGCGATCTGGTGATGCGGGCGCGGGACAGCGTGTACCACATCGAGTGTTTCCGCTGTTCCGTGTGCAGCCGCCAGCTGCTGCCCGGCGACGAGTTCTCGCTGCGGGAGCACGAGCTGCTCTGCCGCGCCGACCACGGCCTCCTGCTCGAGCGCGCTGCGGCCGGCAGCCCGCGCAGCCCCGGCCCGCTCCCCGGCGCCCGCGGCCTGCATCTACCAGGTAAGCCGCTTGCGCCCGGTACTGCGCCGCCGGCTCGGGAGTGAGTGCATGGGTGTGTGTTCGTATGGGGGGTGGTTGTGATCGGACGAAAAGTTGTCACTTGGGTGTATTTCCGTTTGCCTGCAGTGTGGGGTTTTCTGGGTGAGTTCAGAACCCTGTGTTAGGAATGCGGCTGAGTGTGTGTTCGTGTGACGGGGAAAAATTGCATGTGGGTAAATGTGAGCCGGGATTGTGTGTATGAGTGTGCAGAATAGTGGGGAATTGTGTTGTCCGTGATCAGGAATATGTGGAACACAGTAGTAGGAGCAGGAAGGTGAATGATCACGGGGAATCTGAAGTGGTGACTTTGTCTGTGGAACTTGTACTCGGAATTTCAAGCAGTATGTGTGTCGTCAGAGAGAAAAGATAGGTTTGCCTGGGGGTATGTGTGTAAGGAATACAGTTCCCAGCCTAGAGGTGGGTTCAGCCAGCCAGAAGCCCACCCGTAAGGACAGCTCTGAAGGCTAACCACTCAACAAAGAGCTAGTGTTTGCATTTGTCTTTTGAGGCCCAGTTTGATGCACAACTTAGCCAAACGTTTCTCGGTGGGGAAGGAGTGGACGTACAGTGGACTCAGGGATCATACACCTCAGGGGATGCTCTGGGTCCTAATCAGGAGATGCCCAGAGGTGGGTTCTAAGTGTGTGGTTACCGGGTAGGAACAGTGACTCTGGCTGAGCAGTTACCAGCAAGTAGCCACAGACCTGAAGCACCAACCTCTAGACCAGGCTGAGCCTCGGGGTGCTGTGTGCTTGAAGTGCTCCCACTTCCTCTGGTCCTCCCTTTATTCCCGTATAGAATGAGAAAATTGGGCTAGATGGGCTGTTTGTAAATATTTATCCAGATCTAGATATGCCCAGAAGAGGATATAAATTGAAACAGTGAGACTTGTATCCAAACCTGGTTCAGATGGGAGTGCGGAAACAGGATGAAGCCAGTGTTGAGGGCACCCTGGGCTCGGGTGTCGGAGGGGCTCCCTTTTGTTTGCTGCGGGGTGCGGGCCGCGGGAATCCGGCCCTAAATACCCGATTCTACTTAACCTGGGGTTGAGAGAACCCAAGGCCGAGTGAGGAAAGTGCCAGCGGCTGCGCGCGGGCCGGGAGGGCGGCCGCTGGGCCAGGGAACCTGGAGCCTTGAGGGAGGAGACCCGGCGGGCCGAGGCCCGAGGGTGGGCAGAAAGGAACCGTTCCAGGCCCTGGAGGCCCACTCGCGCCCCAGGGCAGGTCTTCGCGACACACGGCCTGGCCCTGTCCGAGAGGCCTCTGAATCAGGGAGAAGGGCTCTTGGGGGCCACCCGGGAGCGGGAGACAAGCCCCCCAATTCCGAGGCAGCGCGGCGCTTGGGGTCCGTGTGGGTCCCCTTCCCCTTTCCCCCTCCAGAGTCCCGGGCGCGCCTCCTTCCTCTTCCTCTGAAACTCCGACTTCTTCCGGAGAGCTTCCCTCGTCCCGCGGAACCCACGCGGGCATTCCTAGGGTCTGGTAAGTGGAGGAAGCACAGCGGGGGTCGGCCACTCCCGTCCCGCACAGGCCTAGCTCGGAATTCCCACGCCCCGCTTGCGCGCTGGCGAGATCGCTGCGGGGAGAGCCCTGTGGAGGAACTAGGGAAGGGACGAAAATGCACACCTTTTTCCGGGTAGGGCGAACAGACGGAAAGGGAGAGAAGACGAACAATAAAACGAAATAAACGGAATAAACGAGAAACGAAATCGGGCCTCGGAGGACTCGGCCGCCGCGGGGCCGGGCACAGGGAGAGTGAGTGGCGGTCACTCTCTCATCTCTCGCTCCCTTGCAGACCCGGGATCGGGCCGGCAGCCCTCGCTGCGTCCGCACGTGCACAAACAGACCGAGAAGACAACCCGCGTGCGGACCGTGCTCAACGAGAAGCAGCTGCACACTCTGCGGACGTGCTACGCCGCTAACCCGCGGCCCGACGCGCTCATGAAGGAGCAGCTGGTGGAGATGACCGGCCTGAGCCCGCGGGTCATACGCGTCTGGTTCCAGAACAAGCGGTGCAAGGACAAGAAGAAATCCATCCTCATGAAGCAGCTGCAGCAGCAGCAGCACAATGACAAGACGGTGAGAGGATCGGATCGGGTGGAGCCTCGGGTTCGCCCTGCGGCATCTGCGTGCCCATTTCTGGGCCGGCTCTCGGGAGATCCAGGGGGAACTGGGCTCCCCAATAGCGTGTGTTGGTGCTTTCAGAGCAAGGCTTACCTTGAGGTTGAAGGCTTCTTAATTACTGTATCCGAGGTCAGGTCTTCCCCAGTTCCAGCGGCAGACCAGAGTTGGGGTCTGGGGCGTAGTTCGGAGTTCAAGGTGGCATGTTTGCCAGAGCCAGCAAGTCGGGGCGGGTTGTGTCCTTCTCTCAGCATGACTCGGTTTGAACACTTTTCCTCTGTAAACCTGGAGAGGGATGGGAACGCAGGCCTCACGTTCGTTCCCTTGCCATGTTGGCTTCCAGGACCGAGGCTGGCCTATGGTGGCTGTTTTTGGGCCCGAGGAATTTGCACTGGATAAGGCGGGCTCACTCGGCTGCGGACAAGTGTACGCCTCCCCTAAACCGTTTCAGGCTCCAAATCACGTGCCAGTGCCTGGGGCCCCAGTCTCAAAGATGTCGGGAAACGCAAGACCTAATTCGAGCATCTTCCACCCTCTCTCCTGCTTGTCCCGCAGAGCCTGCAGGGACTGACCGGGACGCCCCTGGTGGCGGGCAGCCCCATCCGTCACGAGAGCGCCGTGCAGGGCAGTGCAGTTGAGGTGCAGACGTACCAGCCGCCATGGAAAGCGCTCAGCGAGTTCGCCCTCCAGAGTGACCTGGACCAACCCGCCTTCCAGCAGCTGGTGAGGCCCTGCTCTACCCGCCCGGAACTCAGGACTCCGGGGGAGGTGGGGTGGATTTAGCCACTTAGCCAAGGTGGGAAGGGGTGGGGGTTTCTCAGGGGATGAGGGGCTTGGGGGGTTGGGGGGAGGTGGGTAGCTGCAACCGCACCCGGCTCATTAATTCGCTCTAAACCAGGTCTCCCTGGATTAAAGCGCTCGCAGGGGAGGTCGAGGGATTACCCAACCCGCAGCCCCGCCCTAATACCCCTGCGTGCGCTTGGGGACCTGGCCGACTTATCCAAGGGCCTGCTCCCAGCCGGTGGCTTGTCCCCAAGAGACACCTTTGGGAGTAGGTGGCCCGGGAAAACCAGCTCGGGCGCTTCTTCACCCGCTCCTTCCCGGTGTCTCCGCTGCCCCAGGTCTCCTTCTCTGAGTCTGGCTCCCTAGGCAACTCCTCCGGCAGCGACGTGACCTCCCTGTCCTCGCAGCTCCCGGACACCCCCAACAGCATGGTGCCAAGTCCCGTGGAAACGTGAGGGGGACCCTTCCCCGCCAGCCCGCGGACCTCGCATGCTCCCTGCATGAGACTTACCCATGCTCAGGCCATTCCAGCTCCGAAAACTCTCTCGCCTTTGTAATTATTATTATTGCTATTTAAAGAGAGAGGACTGAGAGAAGCGGTCGGGATAGCCAAAAGCGCCGGGACGCAACCTGCTTTCACCAGACTGGAAAGCCCTGCTCCGAGGACTTTTCTTTTTACAAAACCAGAATTTGGGTTTACTAACATTAGCTCTGCCATCTCTTCTCCCTCGCTCGGCGTGGCCGCCGCCGCTCTATTACCGCGCCCCCCGGCCCACGCACCCACTTGTGCGTGGAGAACGCGCAGGTCAGGTCCCGCGCCGGCCCAGCCCCGAGCTCGCCCACGCGGATGCGGGCATCTGCCGCCGCCCGGCCCCGCGCTCCCAGGTGGCCTCGCCCCGGCTCTAGCGGGGAAGAGGACGGGGCAATCCAAAGGAACAGGCACTCAATCCCCCAAAGCGCATGATTGCCGGAAAAAAGTAGAAACGAGACTTTCCTTGAAAATGTTTTAAATTATCGGTCGACGGAGGACAGAGTGTGTGAGCCTTTGCCGAACAAAACGTAAGTTATTGTTATTTATTGTGAGGACAGCCAGTTCATAGTGGGACGAATATTTTGATCTTAATAAAAAAAGATAATAACCCGATCGATGCTGCTCCTGTGTGCTGTTGGTGCAGCGGGAGGGCTGGACGAAGGCAGGTTGGGGTTGGGGCTTGTTTCAACGAAGATGAGGCTCCGCGCAGGACCCACCGCTGGTGCCCGCGCCTCGCGCGCCACTGGCCCGCGTGCTCCCGCGCAGACAGGGGCGGGCCCGGCGGGGATTGGGCGCCGCGCGGGGGGCGGGGCTGGGTCCCTGTGCTCCGTGCGCCCCGTGCGGCCCAGCGAGGCCCAGAGAAGCATGTGAGAGCCCAGGACCTCCCGGAAGCCTGCGCGCTCCCTGTTGGCTCTCCACTCTCGGCGTTTCGCGGCAGAAGCCCGCGGGGCGGTGGGGTGACCCCGTTTGGGCCGGGAAACCTGCGATGTTCCGATGGCGTCCGTTTGGCTGGCTAGGGCCAGTGTTTCCGTCTCAACCTGGCCTCAGCTCCTGCAGCTGGACCCAGCCTGGCGTCCCTCAAGGCCCCCTAGACCCTCGCTCCACTTTCGGCCGGGTGCACTCGGCCCCCCGCCTGCGTTTCTTTTCCCGCGGGTCTGGAAGCCCGAACCCCCACCCCCGGGCGCCTCGCCCGCCTGCCACCCGGGCCCTGCCGCCGAGCAGCGAGGCCAGCCCGCGCGCCCCGGGGCGAACAGGGGGGCCATGAGGCTTGTCCTCGGCGCTGTCCGCAGAGTGGATGCGCGACGTGATCAATCCCGCTGCATTTATTAATTCCCCCGTCTAGACAGAGGAGAAGGCCGTGCGGCGGCTCCTTATCTGCATTTGGCATCACCTGCAAGCGATACACTGAAGGAGCCACAACAAGCCCCCGCTAGGATCGAGGCTGCCAGGGAAAATAAGTCCACCCAGAACCAGTCTGGCGTGTCCTTGGTTTATTTTCTTTCCAGACCCGAAATGCAGGGGGCGGGGGATGGCCCGGGTGGGAGGGAGCTGGGAATGGCCCCTGGATATGCCGTGCCCAGGTCACTTGGTGTGACATTTCAAACCCCTGTGACTTGTTTTCTTGAAAACTGGCTTTAGTGATCGCAGGAAATAACCAAGAGATACTGAATCTCCAGCAGGCCCCCGGGCAAGCACAAAAAACCGGGAGGCTCAGGTTTTACCCTTCACAAATATTTAACCCTTTGGCAGCCTGGGGTAATTCTTTTCCCAGACCAGTCCTCTTTTGGTGGACTCAGAAAGCTGCCAGCCTGCCAGTGATTCCACTACTCTTGAACAATCTCTGGCATTGGGTTTCCTTGTCCCTCCAAGTTAAAAGACCCTTAAGTAGCTCCTTCTTTGTCCAGGCATTGTTTTGAAAGAGGGCAATGCCCTTACTGAGTAGGGGATAGTTGCAATCTTAGCTCAGGTAGCTTCTGGTAAGGAAAAATGTGTCTGAGGGGGCATCTGTGGTCGCTGGATAGAGGAATCGATGCTTTCTGTTGAAAAGCCATGGGCTGATTGGATGCCAGAGCCTGCTGTAGATGTTTCAGCTGAACTGATGGCAGAATTCCATCAGCAGGTTTCTCCCCTTCCCCCCCATTAGAGATGGGAGGCTGGAAGACTGGCTGGCAATTGAGGAGGTGGGAAGATCGGGCCACATTTATGTTTTACTTCCTGAAAGTCAAGGTGATGCTAGCACAAAAATTAAAGAGAATCTTCCCCTCTTCAGAATTTAGGAAATGGTGCTGCAGACTTAGAGATAAGGGGAGAGATATGTAGGTTTAATGAGGACCAGCTTTACTCTCAAGTGCCCAGAAAGTGTTTTAATAATCAGGGTTAGATTCTTTGAGGGTTCATTCCTTTAACTTAGATCATTCCCTCCCAAACAGAACTATAGATATTTCCCTTTACCTTCTGGCTGGCCATTGGATTAGGGGGCTAAACTTCCAAGAAATCTTACTTTTGAAAACTTTTGATTTATCCAGAATATTGGGTTTTGTCATTTTTACAAAGGAAATAACAGGTTCTTGAATTTAAAAAATTTCATTAATGGTTGTTGTTAATTAGCTCTGAATTTTTGCTTTGAACACACTGCAGTGTTTTAATGCTACAAATGGAAATATCTGCCTATCTAATTACAGTCACCTCTTCCCTTGACATCCATAGATCAAAAATCTAATTCCTCTTTTTGATATTTATATGAGTGTGTCTGTTTTTGAATATTGGGAAATTATCCAGATCACGGTGGTTACTGTGTATTAGGATACCTGTATCTATGTGTATTGTTGTATAAAACATCACAAGCTGTTCTCCTGTAGTTTGTTGCTAGCCACCCAAAGGGGCGCATCGTTTTCCTTGTGGGTTTCCAAGGAAAGGGTTTGACTCTGAAGCCTTATTACAGCGGTCCCTGGTGAGGTGTCAGATCTATGGTTGGTTAGTTACATTAATAAATATCTGTTTTACTGGTTCCCAGGTCATCTTTAAACATCTTCTGTAATACAGTAGGGATATCCTTGTAAATTAAACTACAAGTACATTTGTAAATTGTAATTACAATTACAAGTGTTGTATTTTATGCTTACTGAACTTTTAAAGTGAGATACCCAGCTGTGTAGTAAAAAAAGTCAGTTCAATCAAAGAGGCCATAGATGGGAAATGGGAGTAAGTTATTTAACTAGATTCACCTTAGAATAAGATTTTCTCAATGGATTTATCTAATAATTTGGATAACTCTATGTAATGGAGGCAGAAAGGGATTCCCAGAGATGGAAAAGTTTATGGCTATTACACCACAAAATTTAATACATATTGAAAGGCTGCACAATTCTGGGAAATTCAGAGTCCCTGTGGCAGTATTCCCAACGAACTTTAATTTTTAATGGGTTGTGGAACAGAAATCAGCCTTTCAGTTTTGAATATGAAATAGCTTAAAGCTTAGTTTTGTCAGAGCTGCAAATACTGGGCTTAAATGAGACGTTGTCTAAGATTGTTCTCTAAAAAATGTGAGATTCTGCCGCTGCTGTCTGGGGGAGGGCATAAATTGCCACACGTTTAGTTAGCTGTCTTTTCCCATACAAGTATTCACCAAAGAGAGCAAGAGAATTAGTTGACTAGCAGCACGCTGGAGAGGGGAAACAATGAATGAATAATAAACGATTTGCAGAGGAGTTCCCAATGGACTTGTGATAAAAGCAGGAAATTCAGAGAGTTTATTAAGCTGATGTAGGGAAGATTAGAGGCTTTTAAATATGGGTCTGATTGATGTAAAGGTAAACTTTCTTCAGGATACTGGGATTCAGTGCAATAACGAGGATTGTGTGACCAATTACAGACTAGCACCTTGTTGATGGAGACTGTGCATGGAAGATGCAGATAAATGGAGCTAGGCTGAGAGCAGTAATGGGAGAGACAAAGGGCACAGAGAAATACTCCATTGGGATCCAGATGTGGAGTGGTGTAGGGGGAGTGGTTCAATTTATAAAGCAAGTTTGGCGCCCGGCAGAAATCATGCCAGAAAGGCTGGAGTGCTAGGCGAGGCCATGTTTTGGATCGGGGCACCGCCTGGTCCATAAGGTCAAGGGCTCGTGAGAGAGTGGGTCAGGGGGTGAGCGGAGGGGCAGGAGTTCAGGAAGCCTGAGCGATTCCTCAGTGGGAAACAGGATATTCAAGGCGGTAGTTTCAGTGTTTAAGGCAGGAGACCCCAGTGTTCGTTCGGGGCGTGGGAGCAGGGAGAGGGACGTGGAAGAAGAGGAATGGTGAGGAGTAATCCCTTCCCAGATTGAGACCCAAGAATTCAGAAAGCTTGGCAAGGAGCTCTGGAAAAAATGGCCCACGTGCTTTTCTTCCTGGGGAAGGAAGGAAAGATAGTAGAGGAGGCGAGGTCCGGACCTAGATTCAGGGTTCGAGGGTCACAGCGCCTCCAATTGCCTGTAGGGAGGGAGAGGCTCCGGAACTCGGCAGAAAGCGGCATCCTGCTGGGCGTCCGGTGTGACGAGCCCTGTAGAGCTCCGGGAAAGCGAGCTGCCGCCTAGAGCGGGAAATTCGGTTGGGCAGCGGCGTTGGGCGTTCAAATGTCGCTGCCCCCGGACCTCGGGCGGCTTTTACCTAGTTGGCTCAAATTCTGGGCTCTAAAGCCTGGGCGAAATTGTTACCTTTGCTCCGACTGGGCCCTGTCGCGTCGTCAGGTTTACAGGCTGGACCCAGCAGAGACTTTTCGCTTCGGCCCAGCGGGTCCACCTGTGGCCCCTGAGCCTCGGGAGACGCGGGACGTGGCCCCCGCCCCAGGAGAAAGCCAGTTGGTGGCACTTGTCTCCGCAAATTGGAACAAGATGTGCCTGCGCTCACCTGCGCGCTGTTCTCTCCCCACCCCCCGGAGAGTTTAGAAGTAGTAAAACCCAAGGGAGTTAGAGCTTAAATCACTCTGGCCCTGCGGAGCGCACAATAAAGGAGGGAACTTGAGACCTGCAGAAACCGCGCGGGTCGGGAGTCACAGAGGAGCCGCCAGGCCCGATCCTCGCCGGCTCCCCAGCCGGGTGGAGCCGGGGTTTGTCTCAAACAAACCCTCTCCCCTCCCGGACGAGGGGACCAAATGAGACCATTCAATTAAATGTTTAATTGCGAATTCTGGTATGGTTTCTGGAAGGTTAATCACAGCTGTCTCAATTATTTATGGCTTTTTGGCAAATTTCCGACCTGATAAGAAGTATATTCTACTGTGAAGCGTCTTGCAGGAAATCTGATAAATATTTGATTATTCCTTTCAGCTACAAGGATTCTGTGTCCACGCCCCAAGACCCGCGGGGCAAGCGGGATTTGGGAACTCCTCCCCTGGTTGGGGCGCCCCGGGCGACGGCGGGTCGAGCAAGGAGCCGGCCGCCGACACCTGGCTCCCCGGCCCTCGGGCAGCGGAGAAGCCCGGGCCGCCGTCCTGGAGGAGGGCGCGGGCGCCAGGGCCCAGCCCCTCGGCCTCCCGGGGGCGCGGCGCTCAGCCCGGCCGCGGCTCGAGGTGTTTCGGAGCGCGCCGCGGGGAGAGTCCGGGGTCCTGGGTCCGGAGCCCCGGGCCGAGTCGCCGCCGAGCCCTGGCAGCGGGCTCCGCCGAGGCGGCAGGGACTTCCCGAGAGTCGGTCCCACTAGCCTCGGAGCCGCCGTCCCCGCCCCGAGCCCAGCCGGGCTTCGGCCCCGCAGCCCGAGCGCGGAAGACGCCGGGTCCCGGGCGGCGGAAGTACAGAGCGCACTGGGATGCGTTCGCTTTTTCTTTTTTTTCGTTTGAAATTGGATCTCTTTATTTTCTATTTGCAAAGGAGTAAAAACAGCATATACAAAACTCGGCAGCCTTGTGAGGCTCCAAAAAGAAGTGTCCTGAACATTAGGTAGCTAAATTTGCTTTCAACAATCCGATGAAACTTCTGTATTTTCCAGTCCCCTCCGCCCCCAGTCTTGAATCTGATACTATTAAAACCATTTTTTCCCCCCGACCAGATCTTTCTTCTTGGTAATGTTTGATCCTTATCTGACAGAAATTATTACCAATGTCACTCAGTGACCGGCTTAGCACTGACCGTTGGCTTAAGGTGGAGAACCGATGAGAACAAGATATGAAAAGGTCAACATCTCCTGGCAGACACTCCTCCCGTTCAGCTGTGAGCCGTGCACAGGAGTTGAAAACTTCAATTCAAAGCCCTTGTGACCGTCTGTTTTATTTTTACTTCGGTTTTCATTGCAGTTATTTGAGAAAATAGGGTGATTCACTATGGTTGATCTTTTTGGATCCCTAATTTTTATTCTGGAGAATTTCAGTTCAGCGATGCTATTTCTATAGGAGACTCTCAGTGTTGGCCGCTAGGAAAGTTTAAGCAGACCAACGAATATAATGCTTTAAATTCATTTCAAATAGCCCCCAAAACATATTATGTAATTAGAATGTAAAACTGTTATAAACATCTTTTACTCAAACCTATAAAAGGGAAATTTAGAGCAGGTTAACTTTTAGTAAGTCTTTAATTAAGATACTTCCGGAGTTGGAATTAACGTTTTTCTTTCAAATTTGTATTGCTTTAACAAGAAAAGTCATCATTGCAAACAGAATAAGTTATTTTATTACAAGAACAAAACAGACTTGCTAATTTTATGTCTAATTTTACCCACATTACAAATGCAAAGTATATATTATCATAGGATGTAAGTTACCAAACTCCAAAATACTGTGCATAAATGAAATAAACTCAACTTGCAGAATTAGAAAGAACATTAAAGTATCTACAGTCTTTATAAATAGTGCAAAGTATATACCATATCTACAGAGTATAAACACGTGAAAATGAACTTCTTAAGGAACAGTTAGAATGTTTGATCAATTTAAAATATTAATGAGGGTACTCAAATATACAACCAACCAAAACATTTATTTTTTCTCTTTTTTTAAGAAAAACTGTCGAGCTTCTTCCCAGGCCTGCTGAGGAAATCTGTTAGCCAGCTCAAGATAGTCTTGGGAACCAAGGCATTTTCCTGAGAGAGAAAAAAAAGAAGAGTAAAATTAAAAAGAGTTAAATTCTTCAAAATGTAAGAAATGAAAATTATTTTGATATCTGAGTACAAAATGGAGACATACTCTTCAAATAAATCATGATGCAAATTTAAGTAAAGGTAACTGATCTATATCTATTATAGTATAAAATATATAATATATATTTTAATCACAATCTATTTCATGCTTCTAACCTATTCAGACATTAACCCCTATGTAAAACATTGTGAAAAACATTGTTTTTGGACTCTGGAGTAAGAAAATAAGTAAATAAGTATGGTAAACAAAATAAAGTGACAGTCACGTATTCCATCCTTAAGTTAGCCTTGAAAGGCTAAATCTGTATGTAAACTTTACAGTTATTTTCTAAAATAGTCTATTTAATCTAAAACATGATTTTAGTTTAAACATAACTTTAAAAATGTTCCAATCTGGCACTCAGTCACCTAACAAAGCAGAGGGAACTGTCAGGAGCCTTACTGGCTCTTGAAACAAACGATCTCCTGGCCAGCCAGTCATCTAGCAGCGAGTATTTGAAAAACAGAATTCTTCCTCAGCAATAAGAATGTGGTGCTGCCAGGAGCTGCTTTACACTTAGAACTTAGAGGTTCACCTGGGCAATGAACTCAACATCTTGAAACATCTTGAAACATTTTGGGGGGATTTAATCTAAGCAAAAGGGGAACAGATGTCCAAGGTGCAAACTGGCAACTTAGTGTGGCATCATCATTTTTTAAAATCAAGTAAGCATATTATGAGCTGTCACCAGTAGAGTGATGACTTTTTCTAAGCAAAGCAGAGAACAGTTCCCTATTTGTTGGTTTGTGGATTAACCCATAGTAAATCCACATTGGGGAAAGCATGAAAGTCAGAGAACATGGTCCCTTGGAAAAGGAAAGAAGGTTGAAACCATGCAGACAGAGTCAGCCCCTGGGACTTTGCCTGCCAGATAGGCAGCAAATTGTGACTCATCCTTACGTCAGGAGAAAGAGGAAGAAAAAAGAATGTTTATATGTCTTACTGGCAAAAAAATTGCTGTACAATTAAAAAATAAATTAAAAAATACATTAGAAGATTTTTCTAGGCATTTTCATAAATTCAAAATTTAAAACATTGTTTTATAAGGTATAGTAACAAATTATGCTGATTTCTCTCTAGCCTCCAACAGCTTAAAAAAAAAATGCTGTCACTGAGTCAGGGCAGAAGTGAACTTGCACACTAATGCAGGCTTAGACAAATGGTACCAAGTATGATGTTGACTTGAATTTCTAAAAAGGGGCATAGCTTTCTGTTTACTTCTCTGAGTGCCTGAACCAATAAAACGACATTTTTTCATACTGTTACAGTTTTAGATATATTCTCTTTTACGTACTTTTCAACACCTGCCCACCATAAATAATGTGTGTGTGTGAGACAGACAGACAGACACACACACCCCAGGGTGACCTCCCCTTCTCCCAAGTAAGGGCTACTGAATGGGTGCCCCATAGGGTTTTGCTGGGAGTAAACCTCTGGCCACTTTAAAGACTATCAAACTAATGGAAGAATTGGGGAAAATCTGGATTAAGGTCTCATTAATCAGAGATGCTGTCACGAGAGCCAGACAAAGAGCAACTCGTACTTCTCAATTACAGTGTGGGTAGCAGAATATTTCAAAAAGTAAATATGCACTTTAAAATTCGACATCTCAGCTCTGATCACAGGACTCACCTCAGCAGGAATGCTATAGGGAAAAAAAACCTTGTAAATCTTTTGGCCCCTGAACTGTGCTGTGCTCATCTGATGGCTTTTTCGTCATGTAGAACAATTTTACACTTTTATTTTCAATAAAAAATTCAAGTACTTGAATTTAGGGGGATGTACGGGCTACTACCAATGACGATTTTATTCTTAACATGGAACCAAATGTATGTGATTTCAGCATTTATGTGATAATGTAGGCCAATATTAATGATCTGATTGTCTCTTGTATTGCAAAGTAGCTCTTTAGTAATTATTCACCATTTATTATACCTTGCATGAGGTGAGTATAAATTACATAAAGATGTTTTGTGGTTTTCTTTTACTTCCATAGATTTCTCTGTATATTCTGATGTACTCATGCTTGATGACAAAATCAATTTCTTTATTCCCTGAAATATATTTGGTATCCGAATCTCAAATATTTTAGGTGATGTAATAAACTGATTTCTCTAACAGTTTCAGAGGGTTGAGTGAGAAATGTCCAGCTAACAAACACATGACATTTAATTTCAATAGAGACGTACCTTTGGGCTGATAAGACTGGGTATCTGCCTGACCTGGAGTCTGTGCAAAATCCTGTGTGAAACGAGAAAAGTGTTTTTTTTAATACCAATGCTACGGACAGAGAATTTTGCTGAGCGTGGCTTTAAAAATGCTTCTGAATTCTGAGGCAACTATTTTTTTTTTAACATCTTTTTTTTTTGCGGGGGGGGTACGCGGGCCTCTCACTGTTGTGGCCTCTCCTGTTGCGGAGCACAGGCTCCGGACGTGCAGGCTCAGTGGCCATGGCTCACGGGCCCAGCCGCTCCACAGCATGTGGGATCTTCCCGGACTGGGGCACGAACCCGTGTCCCCTGCATCGGCAGGCGGACTCTCAACCACTGCGCCACCAGGGAAGCCCTTTTTTAACATCTTTACTGGAGTATGATTGCTTTACAGTGTTGTGTTCATTTCTGCTGTATAACAAAGTGTATCAGCTATACGTATACATATATCCCCATAACCCCTCCCTCTTGCGCCTCCCTCCTACCCTCCCTATCCCCCGCTCTAGGTGGTCACAAAGCACTGAGCTGATCTCCCTGTGTTATGCAGCTGCTTCCCACTAGCTATCTATTTTACATTTGGTAGTGTATATATGTCAATGCTACTCTCTCACTTTGTCCCAGCTTACCCTTCCCCCTCCCTGTGTCCTCAAGACCATTCTCTATGTCTCCATCTTTATTCCTGTCCTGCCCCTAGGTTCATCAGAACCATCTTTTTTTTAGATTCCATATATATGTGTTAGCATACAGTATTGTTTTTCTCTTTCTGACCTCCTTCACTCTGTATGACAGGCTCTAGGTCCATCCACCTTACTACAAGTAACTCATTTTCGTTTCTTTTTATGGCTGAGTAATAGTCCATTGTATATATGTGCCACATCTTCTTTACCCATTCATCTTTCAATGGACACTTAGGTTGGTTCCATGTCCTGGCTATTGTAAATAGTGCTGCAATGAACATTGTGGTACATGTCTCTTTTTGAATTATGGTTTTCTCAGGGTATATGCCCAGTGGTGGGACTGCTGGGTCGAATGGTAGTTCTATTTTTATTTTTTTAAGGAACCTCCATACGTTTTCCATAGTGGCTGTACCAATTCACATTCCCACCAACAGTGTAAGAGGGTTCCCTTTTCTCCACACCCTGAGGCAACTATTTTTGCATGAATAGTTTGGAGCCCAAATATAAAAGTTGAAGAAACTGACATTATGTAATTCAGGTTCTCATACATTTAAATTAAATAATGATGACTCAAATCTTGTTAAGTATCACCAGGGGCCAGGTTGTTGCCTCCTGTGGAAAGTACAACTTTGTTTTATATCTAACAAACTGAATTCTTTAGCCAAATACTGTCTTAAAATATTGATAGATTTTTAACATTTTAAAAAGCACAACTATAAAAGCCCTTAACGTATTCTGCAGCTATCTTTTTTTAATTGAAGTATAATTGACATACAGTATCATATTAGTTTCAGGTGTGCATCATAGTGATTCTGTATTCATATACATTCCAAAATGGTCACCATGATATGTCTAGTTATCATCTGTCACCATACAAAGTTATTATATTATTCACTATATTTCCTATGCTGTACATTATGTTCCCATGACATTTATTTTATAGTTGCAAGTCTGTACCTCTTAATTCCCTTCCCCTATTTTGCCCACCTCCTACCTCCCCATGCCTCTTTCCCAACCACCAGTGTGTTCTCTGTTATCTATGAGTCTGTTTCTGTTTTGTTATGTTTGCTTGTTTTTTATATTCCACATATAAGTGAAACCATATGGTAAAATTGCCTTTCTCTGTCTGACTTATTTCATGTAGCATAATACTCTTTAGGTCCATCCATTCTGCAGCTAAATCTTAAAGTCTAGTAATTTTACTCTTAGATGGAACATGAAAAATGTCATCTATAATATGTAAAGTTTCAGGAACCTAGGACAAACTACTAGCTCCTATTTTAAATATAATTTTCTAGTAACTATTAATCATCTAACACAGGGGACCTTGAAGAACCATTTTATAAACTAAAATCCAATGTATT
Source organism: Orcinus orca (assembly GCF_937001465.1). Classification (NCBI taxonomy): domain Eukaryota; kingdom Metazoa; phylum Chordata; class Mammalia; order Artiodactyla; family Delphinidae; genus Orcinus; species Orcinus orca. Next base: position 82,849,679 of record NC_064560.1, read on the forward strand.
TTCGTTCCCTTGAGCACAGTTATTTATAGAAAAAAACCAAACTTCATTTAACTCCAGCAATCTAAAGTGCTATCCCAAATAAGCATTATAAGAAATTTCTGTAGTATTTATAAAATCTGTGTGCTAAAATAAAATGTATGTTAAATGTGTTACATTTACATTAAATTACATTTAATTGTGTGTTAACTGTAATGGAGAAGAGTTGAATTAGAAGTACTCCGAGATCAACACCAGATGAAAATAATATATATGATCCTTACTTTAGATTCTGATACCATTTATAGTTTTATAAATTGTTTTCCAAGCAGTTGAAAATGTAAGGGACTAAGTTGGTACAGATGCAAAATTGTCTTTGCTCAACAATCACTCTCTTGGTTCAACAATCACTGTCCTGGTTGAGGCCTCTCTGCTCATGCCATGAAAAACTGCATATCACCTCCCTGGCAGTCCCTGTCCCCCTTTCTTGCCTTACTTTTCTCCACAGCACTTAGTACCATCTGACATGCTATTTATTTTACTTATTTATTTGTTTTTTGCTTTGACTCCCCCCATTCTAATGAAAGACCTTTAAAGGAAGGAATTTGTATCTGTGTTATTTGCTGCTGTATTTCCAGTGCCTAGAGCAGTGCCCAGCACACCGAGGGCACTAAAAAATTAGTGAATGAAAGAAAGAATGAATTTTAAGATCACAGTCTTAAAATTCTCTATAACATCTTTTCTGTTTAAATTTAATCCTAAGGCTGTAAGAATATCTGAAGAATCCTAAATGTTAATTATGATGTTTACATGAAAATTCATTAAGATTTTAATTATTAATCACAAGATGTTCTTTGAAAAATCTCTACCCTACCTATAGATCTGAATATCTTTGAAAAAATTTTCAGAAATTGGAATCCAGACTCAAACAGAACAATTAAGCTGAAAATAAAACATTTCTAAACAATTGATCTAGTATGTTTATTAACTGATCATCTAATAGAGGATAGTTTAAGAAATGTAAACCACTGATTGCCATCTAAGGTGAAGAAGCCTTGGGGGACTCTTTAGCCATCCCAGCCAGCTGGGCACAGTTACACCCTTTCAAAAGTGATATTCGTATCTTAGCCAGAATAAGGAACAATAACAATACAGAGCTCTGCTTTCTGTTTCATTATTATGAACAGAAAACACTGTCTATTAATCACATGTGCATCATGGAACAAAAACAGATTGGTTTTAGGGTGGAACATTTGAAGGAAAATGGAAGATTCTGATTCCAGTCCTACAGAATTTAACTGGATCAGAAAAATATAAGGCCATACTTAAAAGTTTTAGATTTAAGAAAAAGCAACATAACAGATTTTTATTATACACACACAGGCTGTGTGTATTTATTTATTTATTTAAAAATTTATTTTAAATATTTATTTAAAAATTTACAAATAAACTGACATTTTAATTGATCTTTCTTCAGCAATCATTATCTTTTCTCTATAAATAGACAAAAAGCAAGATGAATTAACAGTTAAAGCCTTAAAGAAGTCTTTTAAAAAACATTTCCTTAGTGCAGGCTTACCATTTCATTAACTGGAAAAATACCCTTTTCTTGAAATCCTCCAAGTAGAAATGATACAACACCCAAACCCCAGTTTTACTATCATGATATTTTAGAAATTAATTTCAAGCACAGAAATATGTGAAATTTTTAAAAGGTAGCGTGGATGGCAAGAATAAACAGCTGGTTCGCTTTTACTTTTCAATTGCATTAGCTTACACACAGAGCCAGAGAATTAGGCATAACACAGAAGGTACCTGAATGAACGTGGCCAGTAGAACACAGCTCATCTCGTGCTCCAGAATGATCTTGTTCTGAAGATTGTTGTAACAAGCAGCGATAAGTGAAGGGAACAGCACTTTGATCAGCCGTGGGTCACTGAAATACTGGAAGGGCAACTGGCAAAGCTTCTGCAGCACCGTGGGGTGGCGGCCGGACTGCACGATGACCTGAAACAGAGGAGGAACCCCAGGTCAGCTGCCAAAAAGCCCCGGCCTGCCTGCCCTGTGTCCCCCTTCCTCAGCCAGTAGTGCCAGTAAGAACCATGGAGAATATGCTGAATAAGTGTAAGGAGGAAAGAAAAAGACTCCTCAACTCCTTACCAGAGCTTAATTTAAGTGATATTTGAAAGGAGCAGAAAAGAAAGAAATCTCATTTCCTAACTTAAGGGAAAAGACTCCAAAAGTTCTGCACCCATTTAAAAATTCTTATAATCCACGAGGAATCATGCATTTATCATGGAGAGAGGGTGCCTGTGAAATGGGTTTGGGATACACACTGCTTTAACAGAGTGCCCCACCCTTCACTCTTCCCCTTAAAGCAAAACAGCCATATTCCTTAAAACCTGCAAAGAGCTCACTCACAAGAAAGACACCCTTTCCTATACTCCTGCCCACTAACCTAGCTCACGGAATATATTGAACACAGATAGATCTATTCTGTATGCAGACAAACCCTTGGAAAGAAAAGGGGATTGTAAAGGGAATGGGAAGTTTCAGCAAACACAGGCTCCAAAAGTTCCTTCCTCCGATCCATACAGCTTATCTATGTTTCCATCAGTGCCACTGAGTCTAAAAGGAGAATTGTTTAGATAAATGAGACTGTTGTCTTGAAGCAGTCTAGGTTTACAACTGTGTACATTTTAAGAAATGGGGCAATGCAATTAATGGGCTTGCAGGGAAGCCCTCCTAACTTACTCCCTAGGCCTACATGATAAACTAAGAAATGTCAAAATCAGATCTGTTTCAAGTAACCTTGATTAGACTGTTCTAATATAAAAGAGCTGGGTGACCCAAAGCCCACTTCTTGGTATAGGAGGAAGCTCACGGAAGGTTAGGAACACTGTAAAATCTAAGGTCAAGACCGTAAATTGTACTTGGAAAAACACAGTTTTACAGGTACACACCCAGACAGGACTGCATTCAAATTAAAACCAGAAGGACAGAATGAAACAGCAGAGGCAGGAGAAACATAAATTACAGGGATTTACAAGTTTTCAAAGTACTTTTAACAATACTTTAAGAACACACTCTCAGATGATAATGCAGTTTGGTTTAAGAAGAAAATCAACAAAGTAATAGTTCACATATTTTAGTTCAATAGCTAAAATGACATCAAAAACCTTTAGAGAATGTTGATAGGGACTTGTTAATACCTTCAAATCCAGCAGGAATTTTAAAGACTTGCAGTGTGACAATTCAGCACATGGCCTATATGCTGCCATTTCTGACACTGGCTGAGAAAAATATGCCCTATCATCCACTTTATTGATAAAGCATTTGCTTAAATCTTTATTTTAATTATTAGCTACAAATTTTGTAGCACAGCAAAATGATCATCACTTTAGAATTTATAATGACACCATTATTAGAAGTCTCTTTTCTCCCTTTGTACAAAAATTAAGAACAAGTTTTTTCTTTGGAACTTCACTGTTAAAATGCTATTATTGGAAGACTCACTGATTGAAAAGACATTAAACTGGACAGTCTGGCTAGCACAGGCACAATGTTAACTCAAAGATGACAACTCCTGGTTCCTGGTAAATTAGCCCAGAACATGAGAGCTTAACCATAACTTATTCCACCTGGACTCCTGACTCTCGCTGGGGTGAGGCAGAGCCCCTTGGGGGTCAGTCCCCTCTGGGAACAGGGCTGGCTATCAGTTGCCTGTTGAAGAAGTGAGTTTACAGAGGTCACCAGCAGTGTAGTGAGATGACCTGCCAGAGGCCACTAGCTTTAAGTCCTGAGACTGCAGAAGACACAAATGGAGGCAGGCAGTTTGGTTCCCTTGGGGTAAGGAGTTCTACCCACAGGACTGACTATGACAGGACTCAACCAGATTATAGGTAAGGGGTCCAGTCCATGAGATACACACCCCTTGGCTTGGCTGTGAGCCAGAGTAGGACATGTAGTTGTCACTGTCCCTCAAATCACACTTCAGACATTGTGGGGAGACAGGATTAGGAGACCCCGGAAGTGGCCAACCTGTAGCACTGAGACTCAGTTGGCGAGACTCCTGGATAATTCAGGTGGGCTCTTGGCACAGAGCAATGGCAGTTTGATGTCATGAGCACAGCTAAATAGTCATCTAAATTAGGTTAATAAGCACTTCCTGTAGGGGCAGGGAAGCAAGGCTGGGATACAAACAGCCTGACCTCAATGCTCAGGGCCTTGGGTACCAGGAGAGAGTTTCCTGAGGGGCTTTTGACAGATTACGGGATGAAGGCATCATTCAGTTTTATTTCATCCACTCACTCCCAGGCCTTAGGGGGTAGGTCAAATGTCACCTTGGACTACTTAAGCTTTCCAAAATCAGTAGAAAGTCAATAGAGTGTCATCACGGGGCATGAAGTTCAAACGTACATAAGAGAAATCTCAGGCATACAATATGATGTAAATATGTCTCTCTATATGCCTTCCTCATGGAGCTGCAACTAAATCAATAACTGCTGGTCTGCCACCTTTGTCCAGACAAAGGGTTACCAATAAGGCCTAAGGTGGTACCACCCTGAACCTGGCCAGGCCACCTGCCCTTCCCTTCAGGACACACAGGCCAACACAAATATAAAGAAGCTTTTCACAGAGCCCCTTTCCAGAGTACTGCACCAAGGGAAGGATGTGACCTGCCTGTAGATTTCTTTGGTGGCCACAGTCATCAGAGACAGTAGGTATGGCCTCAGTAGTAATGAGAAACCTCCTCTCAAACATGATGTCCATTTTCAGATGCAGAGGAGGGCTCCAAGGAAACCAAGGGAATTTCTAGCAACATTCAGATCAAAAGAGACTGAAACTGAACTTGCCTCTTGCTCTTAGGTGTGGTTCTAAAATAGGTACTAACTTAAGAAGAACTAGGAGATCTGAGTTCCTGCCTTCACTCTAGTCACCAACTAGTTGTGTGACCTAAGCAAACAGCTCAGTTGCTTTGAGTTTTAATTTTTTAAAAAGTATACTTTTCATTGAAGTATAACACACACACCCATTAAGTTAGTAGCTTGATTTTTCACGAAGTGAACTTAACCTGTGTCGTCAGCATACAAATAAAGAAAGAGAACACGACCAAGGGTTCTGGGTCTTTAATACACTCTTTCTCACTGAAAATTAGATTTCTGCATTTTGAATTTAAGACAAGTCACAGAAACTACTTGACTGTAGTAGAACATAAGATCTCTCTTATGTTCTTAGCACTTCGAGGCCTTCTTGGATTCAGTCTCTATCAATCATTCTCTGGAGAGAATTCTCCTTTGGTCTTCTAAGCAAAGGCCAGTGGGCCTAATTCCTCAGTCACTGAAGAAAGACACCTTTTACCCAAATGCCCTGGCATTCACCACCTTTTTCTTTGGTATCATTGGCAAGGGGTTGGGGGAGGGAGTAGGGAGAGGGTAAGAGAGGAAGTGGGAGAGAGACCCTCACTTCCTTTTCTTTTTGGAACTATCAACAATTCTGGGAAGAAGGGGCTTTAGAAAAAGGAAAGTTGCATGCTGCCAACGTGTGCTATAGCCTGTGGAAAGAGGGCCAAGAGGATCTGAATGCTGGCATTAAAAAGGCATATGGGAAAAAATAAATAAAAGAAATCTGGAGTAGACAAGTGGACACGTTGATTCTTTCATCTGTTGATCCTTGACTACCCACTAAGCCTTCTGGCTCCAATCTTTGTACTTCCTACCAAGTGAAGCATAATCTGGGTGCACTGAGTGAGAGAGCCAGAAGAGAGCTCTAAATTCAGAGGACGTTTGCTGAGTGCCTCCTGTGTGCCAAATGCTGTCGGGGACATGGACAGCTCTCAGGGAGATGAAGTATGTCCACAGTAGACAATGATGCAAAGGAGCCTGGGTCATCAGAGAGGGAAGGATAAGGTACTAGGGGACCCCTCACCTCCTTCCTTAGGCGAGGAAGGCTGCACTGAGAAGGTGGGCTGGACCTTCAAGGCTAGATCAGATTTGAGCACCAAGAATTGTAGCTGGAGGAATTTTAGGTGGAGAGAAGAAACGCCTAGGTTCAATAACCAGCCTGTCTTTGTCTGCTCAGGCTACCATTACAAAATACTATAGGTGTCTTAAATGACAGAAATTTATTTTTGAACGGTTCAGAAGCCTGGAAGTCTGAGATCAGAGTGCAGCATGGTTGGGTTCTGGTGAGCGCTCTCTTCCTGGTTTGCAGACTTGACACCTCAGTGTGTCCTCATGTGGCCTTTCCTTAGTGAGTGCACATGGAAAGAGAGATCTCTCTCTCCCTCTTCTTATAAGGCCACCAATCCTATCACATTAGGACCCCACCCTCATGACCTTGTTTAACCTTAATTAACTCTTAAAAGCCCTTTCTCTAAGTACAGTCACATTGGGGGTTAGCATATGAATTTTGGGGGGATACAATTCAATCCATAGCTCAGGTCTGATTCCTCATCACCCCTGGCCAGAATAAAGTTTCATTAGCAGGCTACCCTCACTAACCAGGTGGATTTTAGAAGTGACTGGGTCAGTTGTCTCTCAGTGGGCATAAGCCGTGAAATCTGCAGGCTCAAGGGTGCTTGGTGTTAGGTAGCCCTGGGCTCTAGGCCTGGCTCTGATCAGTTAACCAGTTTGAGCCTCAGTGTTCTTTCAATAAAATAGAGGTAGATGGCAGCCTTCAAGGTTTACATGAGGATCAAATGAGACAGTGTCCGTGACCACAATGCATTAATAAAAAACAATGTTAGTTATGAGCGTTTGGTTAGCTCACCAGCTCTGCTGCTCTGAGTCTTCTCCTGCCGGATCTGGCTTCCCTACACTTGCAGGACCAGAAGTCCCCTCCCAGCGTTAGGCCTGATGAATGCTTTCCATCATCCCACTCCCATCTCTCCATAAGGGCTGCTCATTAGAACAGGGCATCTGCCAGCAGCAGGCCCTGCTCTGGCTGGGACTCATCAGCAAGCTTCATGCCATGTGGGAAGCCATTGTGGCGGCCTCTCCCTGGCCCTGTCTGCACAGGAGACAGCTATGCAAACAGTGCTGGGGATGCAGCTAGGATCTCGTGGTGGTGGGGTAGGAAGTGCATTCTGAAGGCTCTGAAAAGAAAATCCTAGCATAAGCACGATCCAAGAAATGCAGGTAGTGGTACAGAGAAACAGTCTTAGCTTACTCTGTGTGTGTGTGTGTGTGTGTGTGTGTGTGTGTGTGTGTGTGTGTGTTTTGAGCCTGTTGTGCTAGACTTGTCAATCTGAAGACAGAGCAGGAAGGGCCAAAGCTAATAGGCTGGTGTTGTGGCCTCCTGATTCAGACCCAGGAGGAGCTTCCCTCCAAGCACTTGAGGAAATCCTTAAGCCCAGGAAGTCTTCCCAGGTAGCACAGCCTGAGAATGCCTCTCCTTTTCAACCCAAAGACAAGGCAGCAGCTTTTACATATTTAAGTGTGTGTAGCTTAATTCCTAGTTCCAGAAGGGCAGGAACTGTATCTTTTACTCCTCTGTTCTCCATTGCTCTGTTACAGGGCTAGGCACATCAAAGTTACTGGAATGAATGAATCAAAGTGACAGAGGGTCCCTACTTAACAAATTCTTCTGTGCCTTACCTTGGGGGAGAATCATACCACAATCTCTTCTCATGAGGTATAGATGCTGTTTTCTGACTCAGGGGCCTCAATGGTCTCCACATCATGTTGCCTTAAGTCTGCATAGCTAGTCCCTTGTCATAGACTGAATGTTTGCATCCCCCCCACTCCAATTCTTTTTTTTTTGCGGTATGCGGGCCTCTCACTGTTGTGGCCTCTCCCGTTGCGGAGCAACAGGCTCTGGACGCGCAGGCTCAGCGGCCATGGCTCACGGGCGCAGCCGCTTTGTGGCATGTGGGATATTCCCGGACCGGGGCACGAACCCGTGTGCCCTGCATCGGCAGGCGGACTCTCAACCACTGCGCCACCAGGGAAGCCCACACCAATTCTTATGTTGAAATCCTAACCCTCATGTGATGGCATCAGGAGGTGGGGGCCTTTGGGAGGTGATTAGATCATGAGGGTGGAGCCCTCATGAATGGGATTAATACCCTTATAAAAGAGACCCCAGAGGGCTCTCTAGTCCTCTTTCTGCCATGTGAGGATACGACGAGAAGTTGGTAGTCTGTAACCTGGAAGAGGGCCCTCCCCAGAACCTGAACAGGCTGGCACCCTGACCTTGGACTTCCAGCTTCCAGAACTGTGAGAAACAAATTTCTATTGTTTATAAGCTACCCAGTCTATGGAACTTCGTTATTGCAGCCCAAACTAAGACATCCCTAAAGAATGGATTTTGTGATGCTCTGTCTCCTATCCTAGAAGGAAGTTGGGCTTGAGATCCTCAGCGTCCTAGGCACAAACTCAGGGCTCCCTGGCCTGGTTATAAAGGGAGGTCTGGAAAAAATCCTCCTCCTTTGTGGGTGGTGGGTGACACTGGTCTCTCACTTGACGTGAAAGAATCCAAAATCTTCTAGGATATCGCGTCGCAGCACCTCAGCCATACCCACCACAACAGAAAGCCTGGCGGAGACATTACTCAACAGTCCATAAAGCCCCTTTCCCTACATTGTCTGAGTCTCTAAACACCCTGTGAGGTGGGCAGACAGGGATGACTATACTCTTTTATAAGAAGAGATCTAATGCTCGGAAAGTTTGAAAGACTTGTCGCAGGTCCGCCAGCCAGTCACTTATGGAGCTGGGCCTGGAAAACTCTTACGACTGACTGCTGGCTTTTCTCTCACCACTCAGGCCTGTCCAGGGCTATCAGACACTCATGATGCTGCCCCTTACTAGGCAGAGGGGCTCTCTGTCACCTGAGCTCATTCCAATGACTGGCTGCCAGCTAGCTTCTCGCACAACTTTGCCCGCCCAGATGAAGATGAGGATGACATACTGTCATTCTAAACAGACTAAACCAATTGACATATACAGATTAAACCAACACAAAAGGCCTTTCTTCAAAACCCTATATTCTGTTTGGCTAGGTATCAAATAACCAGTTCTCCGCTATGGGCTGTGCTGTGCTAAGGGCTTGTCTCAAATGATCAGACCTAAGAACTTGAAAGAGAGGAACGGTTGGCAATGGGGCTAGATTCTCAGGAGTGAACTGTTGGAACATGTGACTCCGAAACGAGGACCCTCTTGTGATGGTTATGTAGTCAGCTGCCTTCTGGGTTTTGAGTGCCTGCCAATCTGGTCTTACATTTTTGAAACAACTGCTATCATCTATAATATATTTATAATGTTAATCCTTGGTATGACCTGAATAGTTTTTCCCAACAGTTAAATTTAAAGAAGAAAAAAAGGAAAGTGGAGGTAGGCTACTGAGTAGTTCTAAGTCTGGTCTAGAAATGCAGTCGGCCTGGGGAGAGTTTGCAGATTTCACACCTGTGAAATGACAACTGCTGTATTCACTTCAAAGATCCCAAGGAGAGTGGCTAGGAAGGCCTATGGAGACTCTATCATGTTATGTAAATGGAAAACAGCCTGATTCTCCTCACCCAGAAGGCCCCCTTCCTCCAACTGTGACCACCTGGAATGCAGCCAAGAACCAGGAAGTGAGCAGGCAGACCACTGAGCAGACAAATCAGTTCATTCATCAAAAATCTACTGAGCATCTACTCTGGCCAAGTGCTGTGTTAGGCTCGGGGAGCGGGGTAGTGAATGAGTCAGACACACCCTTGCCCTCATAGAGTGCCCAGTCTTTCCACAAAACTGATGTCAATTATTGACAGCAAAGTTCTGCAAGCTCCAACTCAGTCTACCAATTCATATTTCAGAAGCAAGTCTAACAAAGTGGATTGGAATCAGCAAATTAGGAGACTGCTGGAGATAGATAAACTGACAACAGGAAGAAGCATCTGCTGACACGAATAAGTGACGGGTGGGAATTAAAATTATTTCAAGAATAAATAAGAATTCAAAAAGTTGCCTGGAACCATTTAGTATATAAATAGTTGGTCTTGAGTGCATTAATGTACTGTAGTAAAATATCATATTATAACCCATTACCTTTTCTTAGTACTCTACACTTTAAAAATTTGCTTCAAAGAGAGGCTTCTGGGAAGATGACGGAAGAGTAAGACGCGGAGATCACCTTCCTCCCCACAGATACACCAGAAATACATCTACACGTGGAACAACTCCTACAGAACACCTACTGAACGCTGGCAGAAGACCTCAGACCTCCCAAAAGGCAAGAAACCCCCCACGTACCTGGGTAGGGCAAAAGAAAAAAGAATAAACAGAGACAAAAGGATAGGGACGGGACCTGCACCAGTGGGTGGGAGCTGTGAAGGAGGAAAGGTTTCCACACACTAGGAAGCCCCTTCGCGGGCGGAGACTGCGGGTGGCGGAGGGGGAAAGCTTCAGAGCCGTGGTGGAGAGCACAGTAACACGGATGCGGGGGGGCAAAGCGGAGAGATACCCGCATAGAGGATCGGTGCCGACCAGCACTCACCAGCCCGAGAGGCTTGTCTGCTCCCCTGCCGGGGTGGGCGGGGCTGGGAGCTGAGGCTGGGGCTTCGGTCAGAGGCAGGGAGAGGACTGGGGTTGGCGGTGTGAACACAGCCTGCAGGGGGTTAGTGCGCCACGGCTGGCCGGGAGGGAGTCCGGGGAAAAGTCTGGACCTGCCCAAGAGGCAAGAGACTTTTTCTTCCCTCTTTGTTTCCTGGTGCGCGAGGAGAGGGGATTAAGAACGCTTCTTAAAGGAGCTCCAGAGACGGGCGCGAGCCGCGGCTAAAAGCGCAGACCCCAGAGATGGGCATGAGATGCTAAGGCTGCTGCTGCTGCTGCCACCAAGAAGCCTGTGTGCGAGCACAGGTCACTATCCACACCCCGCTTCCGGGGAGCCTGTGCAGCCCACCACTGCCAGGGTCCCGGGATTCAGGGACAACTTCCCCGGGAGAACGCACGGCACGCCTCATGATGCTGCAACGTCATGCTGGCCTCTGCCGCCGCAGGCTCGCCCCGCACTCCGTGCCCCTCCCTCCCCCCGGCCTGAGTGAGCCAGAGCCCCCGAATCAGTGGCTCCTTTAACCCCATCCTGTCTGAGCGAAGAACAGATGCCCTCCGGCGACCTACACGCAGAGGCTGGGCCAAATCCAAAGCTGAGCCCCTGGGAGCTGTGAGAACAAAGAAGAGAAAGGGAAATCTCTCCCAGCAGCCTCAGAAGCAGTGGATTAAAGCTCCACAATCAATCTGATGTACCCTGCATCTGTGGAATACATGAATAGACAACGAATCATCCCAAATTGAGGAGGTGGACTCTGAGAGCAAGATTTATTATTTTTTTTCCCATTTTCCTCTTTTTGTGAGTGTGTATGTGTATGCTTCTGTGTGAGATTTTGTCTGTATAGCTTTGCTTCCACCATTTGTCTGAGGGTTCTATCCGTCCATTTAAAAAAAATTTTTTTTTCTTAATAATTACTTTTTATTTTAATTATTTTATTTTACTTTATCTTCGTTCTTTCTTTCCTTCCTTCCCTCCTTTAGACAACGAATCATCACAAATTGAGGAGGTGGACTTTGAGAGCAAGATTTATGAGTTTTTCCCCTTTTCCTCTTTTTGTGAGTGTGTATGTGTATGCTTCTATGTGAGATTTTGTCTGTATAGCTTTGCTTCCACCATTTGTCCTAGGGCTCTATCCGTCCGTTGTTTTCTTTTTCTCTTAATAATAATTTTTTTATTTTAATAACTTTATTGTTTTATCTTACTTTACTTTATCTTCTTTCTTTCTTTTTTTCCTTCCTTCCCTCATTTCCTGCCTTCCTTCCTCCCTCCCTCCCTCCTTTCCTCCCTCCTTTCTTTCTATTTCTACTAATTGTTTCTTTCTACTTTTTCTCCCTTTTATTCTGAGCCGTGTGGATGAAAAGCTCTTGGTGCTGCAGCCAGGAGTCAGTGCTGTGCCTCTGAGGTGGGAGAGCCAACGTCAGGACACTGGTCCACAAGAGACCTCCCAGCTCCACATAATATCAAACGGCGAAAATTTCCCAGAGATCTCCATCTCAACACCAGCACCCAGCTTCACTCAATGGCCAGCAAGCTACAGTGCTGAACATCCTATGCCAAACAACTAGCAAGACAGGAACACAACCCTACCCATTAGCAGAGAGGCTGCCTAAAATCATAAGTCCATAGATACCCCAAAACACACCACCAGATGTGGACCTGCCCACCAGAAAGACAAGATCCAGCCTCATCCACCAGAACACAGGCACTAGTCCCCTCCACCAGGAAGCCTACACAACCCAATGAACCAACCTTAGCCACTGGGGACAGACACCAAAAACAACGAGAACTACGAACCTGCAGCCTGCAAAAAGGAGACCCCAAACACAGTAAGATAAGCAAAATGAAAAGACAGAAAAACACACAGCAGATGAAGGAGCAAGATAAAAACCCACCAGACCTAACAAATGAAGAGAAAATAGGCAGTCTACCTGAAAAAGAATTCAGAATAATAATAGTAAACATGATCCAAAATCTTGGAAATAGAATAGACAAAATGCAAGAAACATTTAACAAGAACCTAGAAGAACTAAAGCTGAAACAAACAATGATGAACAACACAATAAATGAAACGAAAAATACTCTAGATGAGATCAATAGCAGAATAACTGAGGCACAAGAACGGATAAGTGACCTGGAAGATAAAATAGTGGAAATAACTACTGCAGAGCATAATAAAGAAAAAAGAATGAAAAGAACTGAGGGCAGTCTCAGAGACCTCTGGGACAACATTAAACACACCAACATTCGAATTATAGGGGTTCCAGAAGAAGAAGAGAAAAAGAAAGGGACTGAGAAAATATTTGAAGAGATTATAGTTGAAAACTTCCCTAATACGGGAAAGGAAATAGTTAATCAAGTCCAGGAAGCACAGAGAGTCCCATACAGGATAAATCCAAGGAGAAATACGCCAAGACACATATTAATCAAACTGTCAAAAATTAAATACAAAGAAAGCATATTAAAAGCAGCAAGGGAAAAACAACAAATAACACACAAAGGAATCCCCATAAGGTTAACAGCTGATCTTTCAGCAGAAACTCTGCAAGCCAGAAGGGAGTGGCAGAATATATTTAAAGTGATGAAGGAGAAAAACCTGAAACCAAGATTACTCTACCCAGCAAGGATCTCATTCAGATTTGATGGAGAAATTAAAACCTTTACAGACAAGCAAAAGCTGAGAGAGTTCAGCACCACCAAACCAGCTTTACAACAAATGCTAAAGGAACTTCTCTAGGCAAGAAACACAAGAGAAGGAAAAGACCTACAATAACGAATGCAAAACAATTAAGAAAATGGGAATAGGAACATACATATCGATAATTACCTTAAATGTAAATGGACTAAATGCTCCCACCAAAAGACACAGATTGGCTGAATGGATACAAAAACAAGACCCATATATTTGCTGTCTACAAGAGACCCACTTCAGACCTAGGGACACATACAGACTGAAAGTAAGGGGATGGAAAAAGATATTTCATGCAAATGGAAACCAAAAGAAAGCTGGAGTAGCAATTCTCATAACAGACAAAATAGACTTTAAAATAAAGACTATTAGAAGAGATAAAGAAGGACACTACATAATAATCAAGGAATCAATCCAAGAAGATATAACAATTGTAAATATTTATGCACCCAACATAGGAGCACCTCAATACATAAGGCAAATACTAACAGCCATAAAAGGGGAAATCGACAGTAACACATTCATAGTAGGGGACTTTAACGCCCCACTTTCACCAATGGACAGATCATCCAAAATGAAAATAAATAAGGAAACACAAGCTTTAAATGATACATTAAACAAGATGGACTTAATTGATATTTATAGAACATTCCATCCAAAAACAACAGAATACACATTTTTCTCTAGTGCTCATGGAACATTCTCCAGGATAGAGCATATCTTGGGTCACAAATCAAGCCTTGGTAAATTTAAGAAAATCGAAATTGTATCAAGTATCTTTTCTGACCACAACGCCATAAGACTAGATATCAATTACAGGAAAAGATCTGTAAAAAATACAAACACATGGAGGCTAAACAATACACTACTTAATAACGAAGTGATCACTGAAGAAATCAAAGAGGAAATTTAAAAATACCTAGAAACAAATGACAATGGAGACACGACAACCCAAAATCTATAGGATGCAGGAAAAGCAGTTCTAACAGGGAAGTTTATAGCAATACAATCCTATCTTAAGAAACAGGAAACATCTCGAATAAACAACCTAACCTTGCACCTAAAGCAATTAGAGAAAGAAGAACAAAAAAAACCCGAAGTTACCAGAAGGAAAGGAATCATAAAAATCAAATCAGAAATAAATGAAAAAGAAATGAAGGAAACAATAGCAAAGATCAATAAAACTAAAAGCTGGTTCTTTGAGAAGATAAACAAAAGTGATAAACCATTAGCCAGACTCATCAAGAAAAAAAGCGAGAAGACTCAAATCAATAGAATTAGAAATGAAAAAGGAGAAGTAACAACTGACACTGCAGAAATACAAAAGACCATGAGAGATTACTACAAGCAACTCTATGCCAATAAAATGGACAACCTGGAAGAAATGTACAAATTCTTAGAAATGCACAACCTGCCAAGACTGAATCAGGAAGAAATAGAAAATATGAACAGACCAATCACAAGCAGTGAAATTGAAACTGTGATTAAAAATCTTCCAACAAACAAAAGCCCAGGACCAGATGGCTTTACAGGCGAATTCTATCAAACATTTAGAGAAGAGCTAACACCTATCCTTCTCAAACTCTTCCAAAATATAGCAGAGGGAGGAACACTCCCAAACTCATTCTATGAGGCCACCATCACCCTGATACCAAAACCAGACAAGGATGTCTCAAAGAAAGAAAACTACAGGCCAATATCACTGATGAACATGGATGCAAAAATCCTCAACAAAATACTAGCAAACAGAATCCAACAGCGTATTAAATGGATCATACAACATGATCAAGTGGGGTTTATTCCAGGAATGCAAGGATCCTTCAATATATGCAAATAAATCAACGTGATACACCATATTAACAAACTGAAGGAGAAAAACCATATGATCATCTCAATAGATGCAGAGAAAGCTTTCGACAAAATTCAACACCCATTTATGATAAAAACCCTGCAGAAAGTAGGCATAGAGGGAACTTTCCTCAACATAATAAAGGCCATATACGACAAGCCCACAGCCAACATCATCCTCAATGGTGAAAAACTGAAAGCATTTCCACTAAGATCAGGAACAAGACAAGGTTGCCCACTCTCACCACTCTTATTCTACATAGTTTTGGAAGTTTTAGCCACAGCAATCAGAGAAGAAAAGGAAATAAAAGGAATCCAAATTGGAAAAGAAGAAGTAAAGCTGTCACTGTTGGCAGATGACATGATACTATACATAGAGAATCCTAAAGATGCTACCAGAAAACTACTAGAGCTAATCAATGAATTTGGTAAAGTAGCAGGATACAAAATTAATGCACAGAAATCTCTGGCATTCCTATACACTAATGATGAAAAATCTGAAAGTGAAATCAAGAAAACACTCCCATTTACCATTGCAACAAAAAGAATAAAATATCTAGGAATAAACCTACCTAAGGAGACAAAAGGCCTGTATGCAGAAAATTATGACACTGATGAAAGAAATTAAAGATGATACAAGTAGATGGAGAGATATACCATGTTCTTGGATTGGAAGAATCAACATTGTGAAAATGACTCTACTACCCAAAGCAATCTATAGATTCAATGCAATCCCTATCAAACTACCACTGGCATTTTTCACAGAACTAGAACAAAAAATTTAACAATTTGTATGGAAACACAAAAGACCCCGAATAGCCAAAGCAATCTTGAGAACGAAAAACGGAGCTGGAGGAATCAGGCTCCCTGACTTCAGACTATACTATAAAGCTACAGTAATCAAGACAGTATGGTACTGGCACAAAAACAGAAAGATCAGTGGAACAGGATAGAAAGTCCAGAGATAAACCCACGCACATATGGTCACCTTATCTTTGATAAAGGAGGCAGGAATGTACAGTGGAGAAAGGACAGCCTCTTCAATAAGTGGTGCTGGGAAAACTGGACAGGTACATGTAAAAGTATGAGATTAGATCACTCCCTAACACCATACACAAAAATAAGCTCAAAATGGATTAAAGACCTAAACGTAAGGCGAGAAACTATAAAACTCTTAGAGGAAAACATAGGCAGAACACTCTATGACATAAATCACAGCAAGATCCTTTTTGACCCACCTCCTAGAGAAATGGAAATAAAAACAAAAATAAACAAATAGGACTTAATGAAACTTCAAAGCTTTTGCACAGCAAAGGAAACCATAAACAAGACCAAAAGACAACCCTCAGAATGGGAGACAATATTTGCAAATGAAGCAACTGACAAAGGATTAATCTCCAAAATTTATAAGCAGCTCATGCAGCTTAATAACAAAAAAACAAACAACCCAATCCAAAAATGGGCAGAAGACCGAAATAGACATTTCTCCAAAGAAGATATACAGACTGCCAACAAACACATGAAAGAATGCTGAACATCACTAATCATTAGAGAAATGCAAATCAAAACTACAATGAGATATCATCTCACACCAGTCAGGATGGCCATCATCAAAAAATCTAGAAACAATGAATGCTGGAGAGGGTGTGGAGAAAAGGGAACCCTCTTGCACTGTTGGTGGGAATGTAAATTGATATAGCCACTGTGGAGAACATTATGGAGGTTCCTTAAAAAACTACAAATAGAACTACCATATGACCCAGTAATCCCACTACTGGGCATATACCCTGAGAAAACTATAATTCAAAAAGAGTCATGTATCAAAATTTTCATTGCAGCTGTATTTACAATAGCCCGGTGATGGAAACAACCGAAGTGTCCATCATCAGATGAATGGATAAAGAAGATGTGGCACATATATACAATGGAATATTACTCAACCATAGAAAGAAATGAAATTGAGCTATTTGTAATGAGGTGGATAGACCTAGAGTCTGCCATACAGAGTGAAGTAAGTCAGAAAGAGAGAGACAAATACCGTATGCTAACACATATATATGGAATTTAAGAAAAAAAAAGTCATGAATAACCTAGGGGTAAGACAGGAATAAAGACAGAGGTAGTAGAGAATGGACTTGAGGATATGGTGAGGGGGAAGGGTAAGCTGTGAGAAAGCGAGAGAGAGGCATGGACATATATACACTACCAAACGTAAAGTAGATAGCTAGTGGGAAGCAGCCGCATAGCACAGGGATATCAGCTGGGTGCTTTGTGACCGCCTGGAGGGGTGGGATAGGGAGGGTGGGAGGGAGGGAGACGCAAGAGGGAAGAGATATGGGAACATATGTATATATATATAACTGATTCATTTTGTTGTAAAGCAGAAACTAACACACCATTGTAAAGCAATTATACTCCAATAAAGATGTTAAAAAAAGAAGTAAAAATAAAAATTTGCTTCACATACATGATAATTCTCCTGTACCTCATATTGTAGTAGGTATTCATTTCTTAAGGCATCAAAAAATATATATTAAGTATAATTTAAGTTTTAGAAGACAGGAGACTGTAATATTTAAAAAATGAACACAAGTAGTTAATGTTTGTTCTTTTTTTAACATCTTTATTGGAGTATAATTGCTTTACAATGGTGTGTTAGTTTCTGCTTTATAACAAAGTGAATCAGTTATACATATACATATGTCCCCATATCTCTTCCCTCTTGCATCTCCCTCCCTCCCACCCTCCCTATCCCACCCCTGTAGGTGGTCACAAAGCACCAAGCTGATCTCCCTGTGTTATGCGCCTGCTTCCCACTAGCTATCTATTTTACTAGTTTGGTGGTGTATATATGTCCATGCCACTCTCTCACTTTATCCCAGCTTATCCTTCCCCCTCCACGTATCCTCAAGTCCATTGACACAGACCTACTAGAGAATGGAGTTAATGTTAAATAAACATCATGTTTTAAAGGTAGGTTTGGTCTTCTGCAAAATTCACTTATATGGGAACAGCTCATTCCCTGACCATACCAAAACCGTGACACTAAATAATAGAAATAAACTAGAAAAAGGTTCTGTGACAGTTTCTTGCCCTTCTCCAGATCCATCTATCCATCCATCTATCCATCCATCCATTCCTCCAAGCATCTTAGACACAGCCATGGTGTACTATAGTAAAATCTCTCTCTCTCTAGAGCTCACCTAATTCAAGGAAACAAAACAGAAAATGGTCATGTTCTGTCTTACCTACTTATACTCTGTGAATCCTGCTGATTTTGCTAAGATCTAAGAATGATCCTGAATTTCCCTCTTATTTAGGAGAAAGTTTTGCATTTTGTTTTATTTTTATTAGTTTTTTTTTTTTTTTTTCTTCTCAGAATGCCCTCTGGCAAGCTTCTAAATACTTACGTCACTGGGACTCCAATCCTATGTCTGCCATGGACCAGAAGACAGAAACACACATATGGCCTGCCTGGCTCCAGATGCACGAGCAGTTGTTTAGGCAAAGACAGGCAGATGTGAATCTCCAGTTTTCAACACTCTTAAGACTATAAGCTCCATGGGAACAGGGGTTATGTCCCTTTTATTCACTGCTGTGTCCCCAGCATCTGGCATAGTGCCCAGCACAGTGCCTGACAAATTATAGGTGCTCAATAACCATCTGGGTAATGAATGAATGAGGACTGAGCTTTGGTTTCCAAACCTGACTTTAGGAGCCTATACCTTCCGCACCAGAGCCCTGCGCCTACTCTTCCCAGAGCCTTCAAGGTCCTCAGAGACACTGTCTTTGGACCTACAAGAACAGCTGACTGAGTACCTCAGCCAGCACCCTGTCCAATCCAATAGCCTCTTGGCACAAAGGTGCGGAGAGTAGGGCTAGGTGGGGCAGGGGTAGCGTCTTTCAGCAAGACTTGTGAGCTGATCAGTCAAGCCTAAGGCCAAACCACCTCCGTCGGCCAGGGTGGTAGGGTGAGTGGAATATGGGTCAGACAGAAATGTATACAAATAGTTAAATCTCACCAAGGCAAATTCTTTATGCTCAGGAATTCCTGTTTTGCTTTTTTCCATTTCTTGTCAGAGACAAGGTGTCCTCAACAAAGGGGCAAAAATAGGTGTCTAGACATCTAAATTCATTATAAGAGACAGCCAAAAGAGTCTGTAAATCATTGGAACAAAGAATATTTTTCTAGCAGAGCAGAAACAAAGTAGTTGTTGCATTCCTTCCCGCAAAACTGGTCCTGCTACAATGCTGAAGTGAAGAGGTAGCAGCCGCAGTGGCCAGGCCAGTGCACAAGCCTCTCTATCCACATTGCTTTTGACAAGTCTCATCACACCTGAAGCCCAGGCCCAGGAGAGGAACAATATGACAGGAGGGGCCTTGAGGCCAGTGACCTCTATGAATCATATAAAGAAATGGCATGCCCCAAACACACACACACACCTTGTTTCTCTAATCTCATGCCTTGGGGGTAGAGTAGGGAGGGTGTTGAAGTGGCTTTATTTAAATACCACATGAGAAAAGTTTTAAGAGTCTGTCCACATACATAATCAAATCAAATTCAGAGCAGAGAAACACAAAGATTCCCTTGGCTAGCACTGCAAACAAATTCCTCTCCTCCCAAGCTTGCTTCTGCCATAAGATAGATTTCTAGGCTGAGTTAAATGCAGAGATCTTAGCAGACTGTGTGGGAGGCAGGCCCTTTAAGCACTAGCCTTCTTGCTGGTGGTCCCAGGGATTCACTGCTGTCTAGCGCCAGCAGAGGGTCAAGGAGGAAGGAAAGAGGGGGAAGAAGGGAAGGAGGGAGGAAAGCAGCCAGGGGCACGAGGAGAGGCTAAAGCCAGTAGTTGGGGGCTTGGCCTCTCAGAGGCTTTGGAAACCAGGTGATCCTACAGAAACGAGGGCTTTCTTCATGTAGTAAAGGGTGAGTGGCTGTCCTGCAGTGTCCCTCCAAGGGAAACTGGGTGAGAAGGCCCCTGAGCTGTGTTCCCTGCTTCCTATGGGTGACAGGCTGTGTGCTGAGTACCACCAGCAGAGGGGTGCAAAGGAGGCTTCTGGGCAGGCCTCCCCCTCAAACGCCACTCTGCTCCTGCAGGCGGGAATGATGCTTCAGAACCAGGGGCATCAGGTCCCAGTCCTGGGGCTCCAGTGTGCAAGTCCTGATGACCTCCACATACTGGAGTGACTTTCAGACGCAGGCTGAACATATCATCCTGCTGCTCTCCTCATCATCTCCTAGAGGATAAATCCCCAATTCTCAGCCCCACACGTAGGTCTCTTCATGACCTGGGCCTGGCCTGCTTCTTCACTCTTAGCTCTTATTCCTTCCACTACCTCCTAAGCTCCAGCCAGAATGAACAGTTTGCAGTTCCCTAAACCTTCCCAGGCTATTTTACATCTCAGTATCTTTGCTCATGGTCTTTCCTGTGCCTAGAATGTCTTTCCTACCTTGCTACCTGGTAAGTATTTATTCCACTGTCAGATATCAGCTCAAGCACCAGCTCCACTGTGAAATACTTCTAAGAGGAAGCTCTAGCACCGATCCAGGTTTGTTTACTGTCTGTCTCTCCCTTTCCTCTTAGAATGTCAGCAAGTTGAGAGCAGGGACTTAATCTGTTTTGTTTTTCTCTGTCTCCTGGGTGTCTAGAACAGTGCCTGGACCATTGCAGGCACTCGTTAAATGTTTGTGGAAGGAAGGAATGAGTCTCAGCACTGACAGCACTGCTCCTAGGCTGTGGGTTCCACAAGGACAAGATCTGGTTTGTATTCATTTCTTTATCTCCCAGCACTTGGTTTGAGATGGGGTGGGCATTTAGCAAAAGCTGATAAATGAGAGAAGGAATGAGTGATGAATGCTCATATGGACAGAAAGCTCATGATACGGGGCATTTCCCCAAGAATAAGTCACCTCCAGCCTTCTGTTCCATGTTAGAGCTTCTTTTTACTTCTTTCATGTTGTCTATTTTGTGAGAAAAGTTACCTTTTAAATGAAGCATGTTCCAAATTCCCTTCAAACACATCTTGTAGCACAAGAAGTGTGGGCTAGATTCTCTTAAAAACTTGGCTAACCCTAAAAGTCACAGATTCTATAATTGTCAGGGACTATACCCATACGTGCCTTTTCTGTTTTAATTTATGTTTGAGAAAGAACCTTGTCTAAAGAGCACAAACCTTGGAAATGATACAGACTCACTGTACCGTCATACATTTGAGGGACTACTTTATTTTGGATTTTTTGTTTATTTGCATTATCTGTGTCCCATCTACCACAAGGTGGGGGGAGGGGAGAAGAGAGAAGGCTGGTCACAAAAAGTCCTAGATAATGTGCCAGGAGGCCTGGCTCCAGGGACTTGAGCAAGTCCTTCTCTTGTCTGGCAATGAAGGGAGTTGGACTAGATGATCTCTGAAGGTCTGTGAACTTGCAGAAATAATATAATCCTGTGCTATGAGCATTCACACACATAAGCACCTTTTGCTGACTATACCTGCACAGATATTACATTTAAATATGGTAAAAAAAATAGTTTAGAATATATTTTTCTTATGAATGAATGAAAAGTCTTCACACAAAACATGCTATCTCCACATTCTCAACTATTCTGATTTTCTAATCCAGCTTCTTTAAGAAAAGAGAACTTATAATCACAAACACACGAATACTGGCAAGATTATGTCCATTACAGACTAACAGGACATGTGTGTGTGGGGGTTGGGAGGGGGGTAGGTAGATGGACAGTATTTTATAATGCCCTAAAATACAAATATTCCAAGTGGGCTCTGGACTGTTCCTGTGAGGAGAACTTGGGTCAAACCTTCTTCACCATGGAGCCTTTGGGTGATGTAAGAACAACAGCAGGGTTAATAAATGCAGAGCACAGCCTGATAGATTTTCTGGTCACATCCTAACAGCAGCCAGAGAGCATGGATGCATTCCATGGAGCATTTATGGACTCACTAGCACCAGTCTATGACAATTTTATTTAATCATAAAAATATAATAGTAGTCAAATCTTTTTGTAGTTTCAGTTTACTGCTTTCTCAAGTGAAATAAATGGTCTCTCAGATTTCTTTTACTTTCATCTCTCTGCTCTAAGTACAGTAGGATAAGGTTCCAATTAAGGCCCATTAAATGTTCACGTTGATTCATGTGAGGCATTTTCCAGTTTCTTTTCCTAACACAATCTCAGTGTACCTCTGAGTTACCTCTGTGGTGTGTTTTCAGTTTAGCAGTTGCCCATATAGAAGAGAATTATTCGGGTGTGAGGTCTCCCTTCCTCCTATTTCTGCAGCCCAAAATGGTGAGTAGAGATTCTCCTTCATTGCATTCCAGACAAGCATATGTTTATCACCTGTCAGGTACATCCAGATGAACTACACATGCCCCTTGGGAAGGGGAGCTGGCAGCTGGCCAGGGCAGACTGACCCTCCCAACCTCTCTTTGCAGCTGTGCTGGAGCGGCATGGTGAGTGGCAGCCCAGAGACCCCTACAGGGGGACCTCCTGGTGCTTCTACATCTTTTGGGTCCATGGAGACACACAGAGTTCTCTTCAGTTTCTCAACAGATGGGGATACACGATTTGACGGCAGAGATGGCCTAGCTAAGGTGATATCAAGTGTCAGAGCTGACTGAGTGGATACTCCAGGGACTTTCCCATTAAGAGCAGGGAATGTGGAGGCTGACAACGATAGTTTCAATAACATCATAGTCAACACTTGCTCCCAGCCAGGGAATGTGCTAACACTATGCGCATGATCAAATTTAATCTACACAACAACCCTATGAGGTGTTATCGATGTTATCCCCACTTTATAGGTGAGGAAACTGGCACCAGGAATGTAAGGGGTTTGACCAGGATCACAGAGCTAGTAAGTGGTATAGTTGTGACCATAGGTCACCTGGCTGCAGAGCCCATGTTCCTCTCATCATGCTATAGAAACATACTACCAACTCCTTAAAGCAGAGACCAGCCCGTGGCTACCATGACAGAACTCCTGCACACTAGGGTCTCTGACGAGGTGTGCATTATCTGACAGCAGACCAAAGGTGCATAATCCCAAAGGAATTACATACACATGAAGAGATTTAAGAAAAATATTTTAAAATCCCCCCAGGAAACTTGCTATTAAATGAATGATATGGTGATTTGGGGGTCTTTAAGTGTAGATTTTCCCAGTGTGTGCTTTCAGAGTGAGGCATACCTGCCAAAAAGCCTTTTTTTTTTTTAACCAAATCATAACAAGTCAGTGTAGATTTGCTGTGACAATGCCACCAACTTGATAAGCAAATACCCCAAAGACATCCACTCTCACAGCTGAGAGTCAAACTTGGGGCCTACGTAATAAGGATGACATTTAACCTTCACAACAATCCTGTGAGTTAGGACTTCTTGGCTCTATGTTACAGCTGGGGAAAGCGACACTCAGGGTAACCTGCCCAAGTTCATCACTCAAGTGAGAGGAGGGGCTAGGACGTGAACCTAAGTCTGCCTCCAAAGCTTTCTCTCACACACCGCTATTTTCTCAAATGCAGGATTTGCCAAACCTTAAGCACAGTGGTTTCATTTGGATCTCAGAACTACTGGCTCCAGCAAAAGCAAAACTTTTTCTTTTAGAATAAATTCAAAGATAAACAACTTATAGTGCCAAAGAAATGGCTCTTAAATTTTTAGCTGAAAGTCAGTTCAGGAGGTTTGGTCACTAAAACAGAAGTGCTGTATCCTTCAAAATCTGGGGCCATTTTATCCTTTCCTGCAGTATTATGCCTAAGAAGAGATGTATTATCTCAACATCCAATAATTCATTCAACAAATATTAAGTAATTACTCTGTGCCAGGCACTGCTGTAGGCACTGCAGACAAAGGTGCTGTTCTCAAGATACTAACATTCTAGCAGGATGGGGTGGGAGCGGGGAGACAGGCAAAATAAATAAATGTCAAGGGCGGGTAATAAGTATATGAATAAAAATAGAGCAAGGTAGGGCTTCCCTGGTGGCGCAGTGGTTGAGAGTCTGCCTGCTGATGCAGGGGACGCGGGTTCGTGCCCCGGTCCGGGAGGATCCCACGTGCCGCGGAGCGGCTGGGCCCGTGAGCCATGGCCATTGAGCCTGCGCATCCGGAGCCTGTGCTCCGCAACGGGAGAGGCCACAGCGGTGAGGGGTCCGTGTACCGCAAAAAAAAAAAAAAAAAAAAAAAAAAAAAAATAGAGCAAGGTAAAGGGGAAACAGTAACCATGGGTCTGATACACTATTTTAGATACTGTGGTCATGATAACATGACATCTGAGAAAAAAACCTTTGAAACACCCCCACCTCCCAAACCATGCTGATTTCTGAGGGAAAAGATTCCCAGGTAGAAAACAGCAAGAACAAAGGTTTGACATGAGAGTGTGTTTGTAGAAGAGCAAGGAGACCAGCATGGCTATAGTGGAGTACTTGCGATTACTGCAATTAGAAATGAAGATTATTAAATTCAAGTACTTATGTTGGTCTGGACATGACTTCCCACGTCACCTTAGAATTATATATTTGTCCTCCATCAGAGCTGGAAGGGCCCTTGGGGGTACCCAGCCTAACTCTGGGTAAAGCCCAGAGAAGGGCAGTGACTTGCCCAGTGTCACACAGCTGTACAGCTGTGAGAGGACCCAGCCATCCTGACTGCTGCACTAGTATTTGTTCCTTGGTGCTGGGCTTTTTGTGACTGATGAGGATCTCATATAAGATTTCCTATCTCAGGACAGGTGTTTTCTCTGTGATTACAGATTAAGTCTTTATAGTCTATCTCAGTGATTTATTAAAAAGGTCCCTCTATGACCAAACACCAAGGCAGGACCAGAAAAAATTAGATTCACCACTGGTCATGAGTTAAACTTTGACAAAATATCCCTTCTGGCCTCATTTTCCACCCCATTAGAAGATTTCCAAGTGAGCAAAGGATGACTGACATGACCTGGCAGTAGGGTTCAGCTCTGGACCTTGTTCACAGGATCAGGGTTTGGGCCCCTGGGGAATAGGGTGCTGACAGCTTATTGCTTGGCTTCCCCTTGTGCATCTCCTGCTGCTCTGCTCAGTCTTGGGATGGAGTTCAGAAGGAGATGATTAACTTCATGGCATCTTGCGGCTAAACTAAGCCCTCACAATGACCCTACCCATGCTCTTGGTCTCACTTCCACTGCTGAAGGCGCTTAGTGGGTTCCCAACTTTTTATAGGAGAGTGGAGATGAAACTATGGTTAGCTTTCAATTTCAAAGTTTCAATGTTAGATTTCCTGACAGTTATTTTACTGGAGTGTTCTGAATCTGAGTTCCCCCAAAATGAGAAACTGAGAAGACTGGTGAAGGAAGGATAGTTTACCTGTACAATTGTGTTTTTTTCCGATCACTATGCCAGAATTATGAATTCAGCCTACTGCTGAATCAGGTGTATTATTTAGTGCCATAAAGATGATGGTAACAGGGCCATCAGGGATAGCAACAGCTGCCTTTCTTGAGCATTCACTATGAGTCAGGGCCTTTATTGTCTCACTTAATTCACACAACAATGTGAGAAGTAGTGGTATTATGTCCTCCATTTCACAGATGAGGAAACCGAAGCTCACAGCTCAGTAACTTGACGAAACCAAGGTCACAGTGCTAGGAAAGAACAGAACACGGATTTCAAAGCCAGCTGACTTCAGAGCCTATGCTCTGTGTCACGGAGGTGTGACATCTGAGATGTCAGAGATCAAGTTCAAAACCTCAATTGCTGACTGACTCAAGAAGTGAATCCATTCAGGTGCCACCTTAACTATCGCTGTATCAACCACAAGCAGGGGGATCCATGGGATTATAGTGAGCCACGAATGAGGACACAATCCTGTACAAAGGGGGAGAAGAATGTTCCTTTCTCAGTTAAGTGCTACAAGTATACCTGGCCAATGTTAGCCTTGGGTGGTGAAGGCTTCCATCTGAGAGCTCAGTGGAGGCTCCCTTGCGGAGGCTGCCATTTACTCCAGCTGATTCCCTGGCAATGCAGCCACCGGGTCAAGGAGGGAGTTCCTTATAACTTCTCAGGTGGTTTTTGGAGTTAAAAGGTACTTGGTACGAGCTCATGGTACTTCAAACTACCCTTGTGTTGGAAAAGAGAGATGAGGACACCAAAGAGATGAGGGAAGTAAAAGGTATCTTTTATTTGGATTCTGTGACATTGGTGACTTTTAATACAAGCAGCCAAAATTGCTAACTGGCAAATTTCTCCATTCTAATATCAGCCAGGTCACTCACTAGAAGTCTTAGAATAAATCTTTAGGCAGGGGACTTCTCTGGTGGCGCAGTGGTTAAGAATCCACCTGCCAATGCAGGGGACACGGGTTCAGTCCCTGGTCCGGGAAGATCCCACATGCTGCGGAGCAGCTAAGCCTATGAGCCACAACTACCAAGCCTGTGCTCTAGAGCCCACGAGCCACAACTACTGAGCCCACGTGCCACAACTGCTGAAGCCCGTGTGCTTAGAGCCCATGCTCTGTAACAAGAGAAGCCACCGCAATGAGAAGCCCATGCACCGCAACGAAGAGTAGCCCCTCCTCGCCGCAACTAGAGAAAGCCCGCATGCAGCAACGAGGACCCAATGCAGCCAAAAAGAAATAAATCAATAATTTAAAAAAAAAATCTTTAGGCAGAAGTTACTATTATTTTTGCGGTACGCGGGCCTCTCACTGTTGTGGCCTCTCCCTTTGCGGAGCACAGGCTCCGGATGCGCAGGCTCAGCGGCCATGGCTCACGGGCCTAGCCGCTCCGCGGCACGTGGGATCCTCCCAGACCGGGGCACGAACCCATGTCCCCTGCATCGGCAGGCGGACTCTCAACCACTGCGCCACCAGGGAAGCCCCAGAAGTTATTTTTAATTAGGAAATTTATTATTCTACTTTTGGGAAAAACCCCATATTTTTCTTTGGTGCTGTAATACTGAGAGTAACTCCAAAATGGTTATACTGTTGAAGTTCTTCGGCTCTGCCTTAGACATGATACATTTTTATTTTGTGAAAGGAACTGTATTTGTCGCACAAAGAAAGAAAATACAGAAAGCTGACGTTTGTGTGACAGCTAGAGAATAAGCTGCCAACACTGGGAGAACAGAAAGGCCTTGAATGCTGGAGTTTCCACTTTGAGCCCACCACAGCAGAGTCCATTCTTGGACTTGGATGGGGCTGGGGGAGTTTACCAAATGCGTGTGACCTAGGACCATCTGCCTTTGAGAAAACCAAAGAGTAAAGTAAGAATGTGTGAGCAGGAATTAGGCCACCTCTGAAAGCTCTAAAGGCTACAACGGAGCTCTGGAAAACCGCCACTCTTAAAACACAACTCTGTGTCCCTCACTTGTAGATGGTATACAACTGGGAAACTGCCCTGTTTTTGTTTTCAGGGAAACATCTGAGGTGAGTACAACAGATACATTTTAGGACCATTTAGTCAATTAACATTTGGATTGTCTTATTAAGCCATCAAACTACAAAAGACTTGGAAAACGCATGTCACACAGCTCAGGCAGAATTTAGTTTCAAGAGCTTCAGTGTCCAGCTTACTCGCAGGTTCTGATCTCCCCCAGACACATTAGGGAACCTTTGGTGCAGTGCCGAGCAGATGATTACATGATCTGCATGACTCTCTACAGAGAAGCTGATGGGGGGAGGGTGGGCCAACGGGATCCTTCCTACTTTCGACTATCACAGGAGACTCCGGCTCTGATTGCTGGAATCTATGTGGTCTTTCCAAATGAAAAAGTCAGTCACTAACTACAATGAATATGCAAAGGTGCTTATTCCCAATACAGTAATATGCAGGCAGTCAAATCATCTGTCATTCAAGTTAATTTAATTATCAGACCACATTTAATTATCAAATATAAAATGTAAATAAAGTGAAGGTCTGACAGCCCATACTAATTATGTTCATTATAATAATTAAATGGGAAGGAACATAGAGTCATGAAAGTACCACAAAAGACAAGGAAGCTTTTGATTAAAAAGAATATTTTAATTAGAAACTGCAGCCCTATAGGAAACAGATGATTGGTTCTATCAAGGATGGGGCATTACTTTTATTATCCAGGTTTCTCTTCTAAAGTCATCTTTAGTATCATGGGGCTCAGTCCTTCCAGTTAATAGACTAAATGGTGGCAAATAAAAAGTGCCAATCCTTTATGCAAAGCAGTTTCCTAATAAAACAGCCTTAGGCTGCAGCAGGAGTTCAGGATCTCCTGTCTGATAAAGACACAAGCTGGAAATAAAGGATCCTCTGTGGACAAACAGGCACTGAAAATTAACATGACTTCTGCTTAATGATATGGAAAGATGAAATGAATTGAGCATCATAATTTCTCCTCTGAAATTTCTCTGATTTAAAGTAAGTGGCATGAGGTTAAATAAATTCACTTTCACAAGAACAGAAGTGAGGTGGAAAGGGCACTAACTGGACTGCCAATCAGGAGGTTGGGCTCTGCCAGTTCTTGCTTGGCAATTCCTTTTCCTTCTCTGAGCCTCAATTTCTCCATCTACAGTATGAGGGAGCCGGACTAGGTATCTCAGGGCCCTTCCAGGATGAAGGCTCCATGAAACTGTGATTGAAACTGGAATGAGAGCTTAAAACTGCACTTCCATATCCCTCAGCAAATGCTCACTTGGCAAATTACTGGCTTTTGGAGGGAGCAGAAAGGGGATTTAGAATGAAAATAAACAATCAACTTTTTAGTTATAGAAAACTCCCCAGTTCTACTGGGATATGAGCAGTTATCATTAAGTAAGCTTGAGGCTATTTCCCCTACCTTTCCCTTGCCATGCAGCCTGATGGGCATGGAGCTCAGCCACGGACGGTGAGCATGGCTGTTTGGTGCAGGTGAAACTACTGTGGCTAGATACGGCATCACACAGCAAGGACACTAACATCTCACCTGTAAGTCTCTGCTTGTGAGTGTCTGCCAGTGGACCCCCCTGTATTAAGATAGGAGAACCAAGGTATATTCAGCTTTTAAGGATGAGCTGCCATGGAGTGGGCAAGCAGCTCATGAAGCTATCTGGTACTGAAAGAATCTGGAGTAGGGCAAGGAGGATCTAAAAAACCACAATATGTCTCCATAAAATCAGAATGCTGGTCTGTGGTTCTAATCTCAGCCATTAAAATATCACAGACTCACGGAGCTCAAAGGAGAGATGATCTAGGACAATCCTAGGTTATCCTAGATGATCATTTAAAAAAAAAAAGGGCTTCCCTGGTGGCGCAGTGGTTGGGAATCCGCCTGCCAATGCAGGGGACATGGGTTCGAGCCCTGGTCCGGGAAGATCCCACATGCCACGGAGCAACTAAGCCCGTGAGCCACAACTACTGGGCCCGTGTGCCGCAACTACTGAAGCCCATGCGCCTAGAGCCCGTGCTCCGCAACAAGAGAAGCCACCGCAATGAGAAGCCCACACACCGCAACGAAGACCCAACACAGCCAAAAATAAATAAATGAATAAATTTATAAAACAAACAAACAAACAACAAAAAAAAAACCACAACATTTTTTTGGTGGTAAAATATGGATAACATATAATTTACCATTTTAACCATTTTTAAGCCTACCATTCTCAATGGCATTAAGTACATTCACAATATTGTGCAACCATCACCACTATCCATTTCCAGAACCAAGCTACTGGGTTGGCCAAAAAGGTTTGTTTATTTTTTGCCATAAGATGGCTCTAGTAGTGCTTAGTTATCTTTAACTTTATTCGAAACAATTTTGTTAGATTGTATTGTGACAGCTGTCATATCAGAGTGCCTTTTAAAACAATTATCAAAATTCGTGGATTTTTGTGTAGCCATTTTAATATTGAAGATGGAAGGAAAAAAGCAACATTTTCGGCATATTATGTTTTATTATTTCAAGAAAGGTAAAAATGCAACTGAAACACACAAAAAATATTTGTGCAGTGTATGGAGAAGGTGCTGTGACTGATCAATCGTGTCAAAAGTGGTCTGCGAAGTTTCGTGCTGGAGATTTCTCGCTGGACGATGCTCCACAGTCGGGTAGACCAGTCGAAGTTGATAGTGATCAAATCGAGACATTAACTGAGAACAATCAACCACACAGGAGATAGTCGACATACTCAAAATATCCAAATCAAATGTTGAAAATCATTTGCACCAGCTTGGTTATGTTCATCGCTTTGATGTTTGGGTTCCACATAAGTTATGAGAAAAAACCCTTCTTGACCATATTTCCGCATGCGATTCTCTAATTAAACATAACGAAAACATTCCATTTTTAAAACAAATTGTGATGGGTGATGAAAAGTTGACACTGTACAATAATGTGGAATGGAAGAGATCATGGGGCAAGTGAAATGAACCACCACCAACCACACCAAAGGCTGGTCTTCATCCAAAGAAGGTGATGTTGTGTATATGGTGGGATCGGAAGGGAGTCCTCTATTATGAGCTCCTTCTGGAACACTGAACGATTAATTCCAACAAGTACTGCTCCCAATTAGACCAACTGAAAGCAGTACTTGACGAAAAGCATCCGGAATTAGTCTACAGAAAACGCATAATCTTCTATCAGGATAACGCAAGACTGCATGTTTCTTTGATGACCAGGCAAAAACTGTTACAGCTTGGCTGTGAAATTCTGATTCATCCACCTTATTCACCAGACATTGCACCTTCGGATTTCCATTTATTTCGGTCTTTACAAAATTCTCTTAAGGGAAAAAATTTCAATTTCCTGGAAGACTGTATAAGGCACCTTGAACAGTTCTTTGCTCAAAAAGATTAAAAGTTTTAGGAAGATAGAATTATGAAGTTGCCTGAAAAATGGCAGAAGGTAGTGGAACAAAACAGTGAATACATTGTTCAATAAAGTTCCTGGTGAAAATGAAAAATGTGTCTTAGTTTTACCTTAAAACCGAAGGAACTTTTTGGCCAACCCAATACCTCTTTGTATGGTCAAAAAAGAGTCATGTACCAAAATGTTCATTGCAGCTCTATTTACAATAGCCCGGAGATGGAAACAACCTAAGTGCCCATCACCGGATGAATGGATAAAGATGTGGCACATATATACAATGGAATATTACTCAGCCATAAAAAGAAACGAAATTGAGCTATTTGTAATGAGGTGGATAGATCTAGAGTCTGCCATACAGAGTGAAGTCAGAAAGAGAAAGACAAATACCGTATGCTAACACATATATATGGAATTTAAGAAAAAAAAATGTCATGAAGAACCTAGGGGTAAGACAGGAATAAAGACACAGACCCACCAGAGAACGGACTTGAGGATATGGGGAGGGGGAAGGGTAAGCTGTGACAGGGCGAGAGAGAGGCATGGACATATATACACTACCAAACGTAAGACAGATAGCTAGTGGGAAGCAGCCGCATAGCACAGGGAGATCAGCTGGGTGCTTTGTGACCACCTGGAGGGGTGGGATAGGGAGGGTGGGAGGGAGGGAGACGCAAGAGGGAAGAGATATGGGAACATATGTATATATATAACTGATTCACTGTTATAAAGCAGAAGCTAACACACCATTGTAAAGCAATTATACCCCAATAAAGATGTTAAAAAAAAATGCTCAAGCCTCAAGAGGGAAAATTATTTATCTAAGATCCTGCAGCTAGTGGCAGAGCTGAGGTTAGAGCCCAGGCCTTCTATTTGCTAGATTATGGTCCACTTTGTGCTCATAAAACACACTCATTTACACTTTCCCAGGATCTTTACGTGTCTTCCCCACGTAAGGCGCACAGATATGTCCCAGAAGCATTCAGAGTTGCAGAATGGCAGCTTCTCAGTGTACTGTCTAGGTAAATGGGCATCATCTTCTAAACCCTCCACCCCTGCCCAAGAAATACTTCAGAGATCACTGGTAGAATGGGCCGGTGATACATTTAATTTTCTTAAGCAATGTGAAATGAAAAGAACACTGAGCTGGGCTTTGCAAGACCTGTGTTCTAGTCCTGGTATTTAAGCAATTCTTTATGTCATTTCAGGGGGCTCATTTCACCTCTCTGAGTCCAGATTCTTCACCTGTCTGTGAGGTGGGAGTAATTCCTCTGCCTTACAGCCTCAATGAAGTGCTAATGAGGTCCAAGAGGCCACAGATGGGGCAAGCAGTATAAAGAATTCTACAAATACCAGAGGTTATGCTTTAGAAAAGCACCTCCATAAGGTGCAATGTCTCAGTGTTTGACAATTACTATCATTTCTATCAATTTCTGATTTCTTCTCTACTTTTTGTCATATTCTTTCTTTTCACAGATTGTTGCATTTCAGCAATTGCCTGAGGACTGAACTGACTTCTCTGACCTTCTACCTTCCACCAAATCAGAAGTGGATGTCCAGTTAGGATTCAATCCCTCTGGGAGGCAAGGTGTCGAGAAAGGAGGTCTGGCCTTTTTTACTTTTCTAATTTCTTCCTCTCAACAATTACCTCTAAACCCCACAGCTTCTTCCCCAACTGAGAAGCCATAGGGTCTCTGTCTCCTCCTTGGATTGCTTGCTGCTCTCTCTGCCCATTTAATCTGCTTTCTTCCTGTCCCAACATGCCCAGTCTTTACTTTGCCATCAGGTCCACGTCAGTTCTAACATGCCATTTCCAAATACCAGTTCCCCCGACCCCATTTCTCATTGACTCTGGTGAGCCCAGAGATACTTAGAGTGTGTGTTTTATCTATAGGAGAGGATTAGTCTGTGGTCCGGCAACAGCAGAAAATCTCTCTGAAATCCTACACAGTTCTGAGTTCAGTAAATTCATCACAACAGAGTTGGTTTAAGCAAAGAGCTTCAACCATCCCTAAACATGGGTGTGCTGAAGAAACTGAACTTTTTGCTGTAGAACTGTACAGCAAAATATTATCACACACACAAATTACTTACCTCTTTATAAGTGCAGTAGATAGTGTCATGATAAATGGTAAACGACTTAACAGGAAATTGTGAGGTAAACCATGGGCTGTCTACACAAGATAAAGCCACGCAGCCATTAAGAACTGTATTCACAAAGAAGGATTATGATATAATGTTAAGTGTACAAAGCAGGATAGGAGTGTATATACCATATGACCTCAGCTATGTAAAAATATTCATAGAGGGCTAAGGAGTGGGTGAAGTGAGTGAAGGTGGTCAAAAGGTACAAACTTCCAGTTATAAGGTAAATAAGTTCTGGTGATGTAATGTACAGCATGGTGACTGAAGTTAACAATACTGTATTGTATATTTGAAAGCTGCTGAGAGTAGCAGTATCTTAAAAGTTCTCATCACAAGGAAAAAAATTTTAACTATGTGAGGTGATGGCTAACTAAATTTACTGTGCTAATCATTTTGAAACATATAAATATATCAAATCTTCACACTGTACACACTTAAAAATAAGACAGTGTTACATGTTAATTATATCTCAATAATATTAACTGGCAAAAATATTCACAGAAAAGAGACTGTAAGAAACCTGCCAAAATGGTAACAGTGACTATCTCAACAGTGAGATCAGGGATAACTGTGACTCCTCCTCCTTCTTTACACTTCCTATCTTTTTCATGATGAGTGAGAAACACTTTTGTAATCAGAAAAATAAAAACAAACTTTTAGAGGGAAACAAAATGCAGTTTAGTAGGTCAAATGGACACACATGAAGAAAAGAAAACCACACAGGAGATTTCGCTCAACTTTCCTTCCTTGAGTAGCTTGTAAGAGACTCGTGGACCTGCTGGGCTTAGTCCACGGAAACGACAAAGCATCAGTACCTGAGAGAGCACTGCGTGAGTGCTCCTGTGGCGGAAGGTGAGAAAGATCTGCCCTTCTGGCAACGAGGTCTGCGAAAGGGGAATTTTTCTACGTATGACGCTTCTTCTGGCAAGGGTCCACATTTTCTACATTTTAATCATGGAAATCTTTCTAGAATGGACTTCATATTCCTTAGCCTTCTTAAAGGGAATGCACAGAACATACATTTTGCCTCCATGCTCACTCAGGGTCTGCACGGGGGGCATCAACAATCATCCAGGGAAATCAAATACAGGGCTTAGTGTCCCTTTGAAACCAGATAGCTACAATTTTTTTTTTCTTTTCTTTTTTGGCCGTGCCACGCGGCACGCAGGATCTTAGTTCCCTGACCAGCGATCAAACCAACGCCCCCTGCAGTGGAAGCGCAGAGTCTTAACTGCTGGACAGCCAGGGAAGTCCCAGATGGCTACAATTTCTGAGGTCTTGTGCTTGTCTTGTTGTTTTCTATCCTCTTTCTCCTTATCAGATAGGCAGTTGCAGCTCTCAGTGTGTAGGTTCTCACCTTGTATTTGGCTCTGGCACTACAGCTATCTCCTTCCTTCTTCCGCCCTGGTCTAGTTTACTGCAGGCTAATAAACCTAGTAAGCACACTTATTAGTGAGTTGCCTAAAATAAAAATCAGTAAGCTTAGAGTGAGGGTTAAGGGCTGTTCATAGGCCTTTTTCTCAGCTATAATCCACATAATTAAGGTTGCTGAATATGAGGCTTTAGATAACTGAGGTAGTCAGGAATTACAATTTGATGTGTTAGTTATGCCATGACTCTGTTTTTAAAAATAAAGATAACAACCTAAATGGAAAACGAATTTGAAAAAGAATAGATACATGTATATGTATAACACTTTGCTGTACACCTGAAAATATCACAACATTGTTAATCAACTATACTCCAATATAAAATAAAAAGTTAAAAAAGGGTAAAGTGCTTTATTATTGTTATTTTTAAAATAAAATCTGTAACACAGATTTCCCAACTTTTTAAAGCAACAGAACCCTATTTACAAATGAAATCTTGCTTAGAAACCGAATAATCAAAATAGTTAAAAGCAAAACTACTCTGGGTGATTCAAGGGGGTAAGGCCCAAGCCCTGCCTTCTCAGGCTCCCCTCCAACACCATCTGGCACCCTCTTAAGCACCTAGGCAGAAGCCAAAGACCAAGAGCAGTTTCATAAAGCACCAGACTAATGCTATAATATTTGCAAAGTAACCCAAGTTGAAAGATGTAATCTATTTCATTAAAACAACCACAAAAAAATATGAATAAAGCATCAGGATCTATGTGGTAAGGGAGTAGATGCTTCTGTGTGGCTTAAGAAGAACATTTTATTAAAAATATCTTCTTGTTATAGCTTTAAGAGGAAGTCCTAGTGCTGGTCTAGTGCTGATCAAATCTCTTTGGAGAGAAGTCAGAGGCATATCCCTGGAGCCTGGTTAAAGGGCCTCACACAGGACAGATGGGTTCCAGCAGGCTAGCCTGCCTTTTCTCACTCCAATACCTCACACTCTCAGTGCTGGGGAAGCAGTCTGAGGAACTTTCCTGTGCCTCTTACCTGGTTATCTGGGTGGTTGACAGTGAAGTAGCCCACACAGACGATGACCTCATGAAGGAGGCTTTCGCAGGAGACGTGGCTGCAGTGGCCCAGTAGGGAGCTGGCGATGTGCCGGAATGCAAGGGACAAGCCCTCTGCCCCTACAATAGACTAACAAAGACAAGGAGCAGTTAGAACTCCCCAGCCCAGGGACAGCCAGGGCTGCAAATCACAAAACACACCTGGGCCCTGTGCACCTTCTGCCATGATGCCAGAAAAGCATATGAAATTTCTAGAGCACTGTGCTTAACAGTTCAGTTCAGGGATTCCTGCTCCAATAAACGACCATAATAAATGCAACGTTTAAACTGAAAAAAAAAAAAAAAAAAAAAACAGAAAATAAAGCATAGCAGACCAAATGCCTGTACTACGTGGATCAAGACACTATTCACCTAAAGCATGAGTATTTATCCCATTTTTAACAAGGTATTTTTTTTCTCATTGCACAGTCTCACTGTAGAAAATTTGGGAAAATATAATAATACTAAAATTCACCTGT
Source organism: Orcinus orca (assembly GCF_937001465.1). Classification (NCBI taxonomy): domain Eukaryota; kingdom Metazoa; phylum Chordata; class Mammalia; order Artiodactyla; family Delphinidae; genus Orcinus; species Orcinus orca. The sequence goes on from NC_064560.1 coordinate 82,885,600, forward strand.
AAATCTACCATTTAGCTAACTTCCAATACTTTTTTTTTTTCTGAAGGAGAAAATATTTTCTTGTATGCAGGGATAAAAATATGACTCTAATTATTTACTTATGTTCAAATAGAAAAAAAATATAAATAACAATTAGTTATTCAAATAGCTCTTGTGCTCCCAAAGTAATGTAAAAAAACCCAACAACCTCCCCCTGCCCCCCCAAAAGAGCACAAAAAACAAACCATGAAGCCCCCTCAGCTATGAGGCTTCTGGGATCCTTTCTCGAGACAGTCAAAGGGCTGTTGGTGGTGGGCGACGCGGGAGGAGAGCCTGAGTCTGTCTGTGCAGCCTGAAGCGTCTATTTAATAAACATGTCAAACAGACAGAGCGACAGGAGGGCAAAGGGGAGAGGCGAGGCCCACAGAATGCACTCGCAGCCCACACTGGAATGAAGCACCACTGCCAGCCTGTGGGAAAAGGCAGTGTTTTAAACTCATCTCTTGATTTGAGGTCTTGGCTGGCTTGAACCAGGTCAGATACTTTGCAGCTTGGAAGTTTCAATGAATTCACTCTGCCTAACAGCCGGGGAGGCACAGTCTTTTTAATAAATACTGTTGAAACAAAATTACTACTAAATTTTAAGAGTGCCTTCTGTCTCCGTTTCATTGCACTGAGACAAAATGTTTTTCAAGCCCCAAAGAGACTTCAGGAGGGCCCTGCTCCTTTAAATCAAGTAGTGACACCTTTTCAGCTCAGCCCTTATTTAATTAGTTGTGTCCAGCTTGCTGTGACCCAGTGCCCTCTGTTTAACCTTCACTGATAAGAGCAGGTCAAGGGGCATGTAAGTTTGAATATAAAAATTAAACCAATTTATCAAGGAAACTATATTTCCTTTTTAGCCAGAATTAATTGCCAAGTCAGTACATTGATTTGTTTCTTGAGACCACCTTCAATTGTAAAAACTGTCAAAGTATATGCACTATACAATATCCGGGATCTCAAGGCCATCTGTGCCAATATGAATTCAGAGTGAAATCAGACTCTTTGCTGAAGGGAGAAAAATATTTTGACAGCCTTATTAGTATATAATGAAATGGAACCAGTTAAGAAAATATTCTAATGGATAATCTTTTGTGACTACTATGCGATGAGTTCTCAACCAAAACAATCACATAGGTTTATGGCTTCAAAGAAGGGTGCAGAAGCACTGGGAATGTTGCATTTGAAACCTAACCTTTTGATTCAGCATCTGCAAGATGGTTTGGGTAAATTCTTCACCTTCAGAATATGAGTCAGTCCACATTTCCTGAGGGCCTACTATGTGCTAGTTAGCACAGTGCCTTTATGTAATCTCATTTAAACCTCAGACTTGTGAGGTAAGTGTTTTTAATCTCTATTTTACAAATGAGAAACTCAGTGTTAAGGATTCAAATGACTTGTCCAAGGTCATACAACTTGGTAGTATGATGGCTCAAAGTCAGGTCAGTCTGACTCGAGACCCAGAGGTCTTGATGAGGATGCTTCTCCATAACAGCTCTACAGAGATGCATTCTTGCGATGCACTGGGACTCAAACCGTCAACATGTCTTACACTGTCTTGTCTAACTCTTCAGAGGGTCAGACCATTTATCTCATTTCAATTTTCTTCTTCAGTTCCTTCAATCCTCTCAGGCAATTCATAAATTGTCTCCCAGATTTTTTCTGAGCTCAGACCCATGCTGTACCTAAAATCTCTTTTCCTGTGCTTTATAAACATAGTTCCTGAAATCTCACTTTTGACAAGTAAGTTGTTTTAATGAACTAGAATATGAGTTTCTCTGACCATATCTATCATAAAAATAATACTTTTCTCCTAAACTCACCCATTGCTTTACAATGCAAATATTGTGTATTTGTATGCTATTTACTTGAGTATTGTACGATTGATCAGGTGTCTATCTATGGCAATGATGTCTATGTGGTCAGATGCTTTGCTTTAGCTTGCTCAACAGAGTGTAGTGGTTAGTTAAAAAAAAGGACTATAAATCTTTGACAGCCGTCCCACTGAGAGATGGGGCCTATGTCTTCTCCTCTTGAATCTGGAAGGCTTATGACGGATTTAACCAAGAGAGGATGGCTGATATGTAACCATATGACTTCTGAGGCTAGAGCATAAAAAAGCCATGCAGCTTCCGTTGGTTCTCTTGGAGCAGTTGTTTTCCAGGAGCTTCCTCTCAGGAAACTCCTACTGAGAACCCAGACAACATGATGTTTTGAGAAGCCCAAGTCACATAGAGAAGCCATATGTAGAGTCTCTGGCCAGTAGTCCTTGACGAACCTAGTCTCTGAGTAATCAATCCCAGGCATAAAACATGAAAGTGAAGGAGCCTCCAGATAATTTGAGCTCCCAGCTATTTGAGTCAATTTGCCCCTCTTCTCCATACCCCCCAACCCCAGTCATTCGAGCCCCTCAGCTGAAGCCCTACATCATGGAGTAGTGACAAGCCACCTCCACTGTGAAAAACCCTGCCTGAATTCTGGACTCACAGAATCTGTGATCATAAAGGTTGTTGTTTACCCCACTAAGTTTGTTTGTTTTTCAAATGTATAAAAGTAACTGGAACAGTAAGGTAATCATTGGTAGATGTATTAAAGGACCTGATGTTAGAAATTCTAGGTATCTGGGTCCCTGCACACACTGATGAAGCATAAGAGAAAAACATGTGCTCGACTTTGGGCACCAAAAGGATGGCAGCCAGGAGGAAGGTCCCTGAAGGCCTTCCTGGCCCATGCACTGGTTAAGGGGAAAAAGGTACCTGGGAACAATGTCTGGGGAGAGGATGAGAAGCAGTGATGGCAAAATTGACTAAAATAAGACAGGAGAGTCAGAACAGAGAAAAGGAAAAGAAGAAAAAGCAGGAAAGAATTAAGAGAAATATGGAGTAACAGGAAGGACAGAGAAGAAAGAAGCAAAAGAAGTGTTAGGAACCAGCCACAAAAGGACATTCCCCTGGGGAGGTGGGCATCTCACTCTAAGAATGGCTCGAACTCTCGAGTCACCTTGGTGTTTCTCCTGGGGTTGTGGCAAAAGCGGCTCAGGTAGGGAATATATTCTGGGCTCAATACGGCAAGGAGCTGCAGAGGAGAAGTCGTGGTTTCATCTTAGTTGGGCATGAAGGGCTCCAGAAATAGATTTTTGACTTTTCTAACATTATTGGCCATTGTGCCTAAAGGTCATGAGGGAGCAGGGCTGGTTGGAGTTCACTGGTTCTTTTGAGTAAGGCTGCACAGGCTGTGAGTTCATGGAGGGCTGGGGGTAGGGCAGGGGCTCCCTGACACTCAGAGTGACTGATGGAATAAATGGCTGACTTAATGTAAATGCTTGTGTATGATGTGGTGACCCCTGAAGCAGTATAAATCCTGGTCAGAAGACCCATAAACCAGGAGCTCAGGAACATTTTTAGGTATTTGCTTTTCATAATCCCTGGTAACAAAAGAAATCACTCTAGTTGGACCTAGCTGATGGGTAGCCTGCTGGTCTCCATATTCTGAGGGCATAAAATTAGCATATCTTGATTTCTAAGCTGTTTCCAGACGGAACACAATGGGGTTGGGTCTTCATAAAACACAAATGTTACGTTCAACCCAGAGGCAAGAACCATTGGCATTCTCTGGAGCAGGTACCTCTTGTTCTAGGTGTGGCTGTAAACTCTCAGAACTTTACATATTGTGTAGCTACCACCTAAGGCTAGTTCAAGTGCTTTGAAAACTGAAAAGCATTAACCCTAAGGAAGAGATTTCTGTTCTTATGATGGATAAACTAACTCTACAAAGTTGAAAGATACTGAATCCAATGATACGACTTACTAATTTCCAGTTGTGAAGAGAATGACAGGAAGACAAGAACTGCACATTTGTCACCAGCTACAAAACAGAAGTGTTTCTTCCATCTTGCGATGACCAAAGACCACAATTTTCATACATTTGTATCTCTATAACCTTTTTCCCTTTGAGCAAAGCAATTCATCTAAATTATGGGTTCATTATCTGCCAAGTTTGTTCCCTTTTTAATGAAATCACTTGACAGTTAATAAACTGAAAGAGAAAGTCTACTCCTTGGGGCTTGCTCTGTTCCAAAGGTTCAGTGTTTTTGAAAATTAAATTTCCTACATGAAAAACAATCTGTTTCTAAGCTGACAGTCTGGTGTTATAACATAAAGCAAGTTTTCTTTAGCTATAAAAACTTAGTATTTATAGGGGTTTGCACATTTAACTACACATGCACTTTACGTTGGATACAAGTCAGTTAAATCATTCATAGACAGTCATATCAATCAAAACAATTTATCTAATTTTGGTCGTGTTTATATAAGAAACCATTACTTTCCTTAATATTTAAATGTTTATGGTATGATAATGCCTTTTCTAAAGAAATCAAGACAGAAGATTTATAAGTAGCAGAATGGCATAGGCTTGGGGCCATGGGTACCAGTCCTGGCTCAGCCATGTGTAACCCTGGGAAATTACTTAACTGCCAGCTTTTCCACCTGTAAAATGGGTATAATAATATTCTGTAGGGTAGTCATGAGAATAAATAAGAAAGCATATGCAAAGCACCTAATCCAGTTCCTAGAATACAGCAGCTTAATAAATAGTACGTATTATTATTCCCTGTATTGTAGCTTATTCCTTATTCCTTATGCCCCAATCCAGGAAAAGAACCTCTCACCATATCTACACAAAATTTGGCTGGTTAACCAATTCCTGGTACCTGAAAAGCAGGCAGGTCAAGAGCTGCAAAGCTGTTGAAGAAACGTAAACTCTGAATGGCCACTTGGACTGTGTTCTGAGCGTAACTCTCCTTGGGACTAGAAGTGCCGGGGTCCGAGATCGTGCCATGGAAGAGGACACAGTAGAGCATATGCAGAACTCCAGCCAGGTCTGTGGCCTGAAGAGCAGCTGTCAGTCCTGTGGGATCCTGGCGATTATTGTCAAATATGCTGTGTGACCTGATAAGAAACATTCAACTTTTTAACAGAAATCTATTAAAGGATGCTAGCATTTTTATAGGTCAAATGGAACATGACAAGCAGACCGTTAAAAGCAAACCATGTGAGTGGTGTAGTAAGGTAACAAGAAACCTCCAGGAGTAAATGCAGCCCTCCCCCCAACCAAGTGCACTGCGGCCCGCCCTTTTCTCCAGCTGGGAGACCGGGCTGCTGCAGCAGTGGCAACTGAGTACTCTGCAGCCAGGCTGAGGCTGCTTCCACCCTTTGCAGCCTAGATAGCCTCACTTTGTTTAGATTCCAGGCCTGGTGGAACTGGACAGAGTCCATGAGAGCTGTTGGGACTCAGAACTCAAAACACCATGGCTTCCTTTCTGGATACACAAGGGAATCTTCTCAGGGGAGGCAGTTACTGGGAAAGTACGAGGCCTCAAAAACCCAGTAGTGTGTTGGTATACCGTGACAGGGAGACACTTCAACCGCTTCTGAAGGCACAGTTCCATCATCAAGGAGTATTGGCAGGACAGGTTGTAGGGGCCAGGCTCTCAAGAACAAGCTAGTGCTGGATTAGCTTTGTACAAATCACCTTGAAGTTAGCTTAGCAATTGTGGCAGGCAGTATGGATGAGCAAGAAGCAACGGCAGTGGCAAATGAATTCCTCAAATCAATAGGAAAGGAAGGGTTTGCTAAATCCACCTCACTCTGGAACTCAGGTATGCGTGAAGCATCTAGTGATCAAGAGCCTACAATTTTAGTAAATGTGGCTGCTAAGCATTCATTCACCCTTTTTGCCCCTAGAAACCATACCCAGGTTTCTCTCCCCTTCCCACAGCCAACATGCTTCAGGTGGGGCCCCCTTCCTATTCACTCTGGCTCAAGGGTATGTAGGCCTAAGGTAAGGGGAACATGGAGGGAGATTCTTGGGCTGAAATGCCTGGAAAGAAGCCCTCCCTTTTTCTCCACAGGTTTGAATCTGAAATGTAGGCTGCTGCAGCCATTTGTTCTAACCACTGCACAAATCCTCAGGTCTCTGGGCTGTTCCAAGTGGGTCAGTCACCTTTCTTCATGGGACACAGCTTTTTCTCAGGAAGGGAAGTTACAAGTCCCTGCTCAGTGTCTCCCTTTAACCTGGTATGATCTGCATAAAGCTGAGCAGAAGTGTCTTTATGTTTCTGCCACAGGATGATGCCCTTCCCTATTTAACACTAATATAGGTCCCTCCCATTCCTTTTTCTGTTGTTGTTGTTATTGTTCCTTTCAGCTGGAATCTAGAATGGGAGAGAGGCATTAAAGATCTATGCTTATCTCATAAATTTGCCCAGAAGCACTGAAGAGATGCCACTAAGTAAATATGAATTCGAAAGTGCTGGCTGGCAAGTTTCTAGTATCTTGTCTAGTTTTCTAATCTATAACTTTTTAAAGGGATTATATTATTCATTCTAATTTGTTAGTTTCATCAAAGTATAGTTTTATTCGTAACTGTGGTAAGCATTTGTTTCCTGAATGTGCACTATTTCTGATAGTCTAAGAATGTGGGATGACACTTATACTTGTTCTCTTCTTAAGAAAGCAGGTCTTATGAAATACTATCATCTCATTTGCATGGCAGGACCTGCTAAGTACATTCACATCTTCCACCCCGCCTCATTTGTAGTTCTTCATAGTTGGTAGAGAAGGTGTTGTTCTCCTCACTTCACACATGACACAACCGAGACCCTCAGAGATTCAGTGAGATGTTTTAGGTCATAAACATTTGTCAGTGGCAAAGGCAGGGGTACTACCAAGAACTGTTGACTCTTTAAAGGCAGGGCTTTGTCCAAAGACCAAAACATCCAGGCCAAACAGGAGGTGACCTCTTCTTTCGTCTCCATGCCTTTTCTTAAATCAAATCTCGGGGTTAACTGAACACTGTTAAACAAAGTACACAGACGTTGTAATGTAATCCTGATCATCACGGAGAGACACTTTCTGTCTTATGGGACTCAGTAAAAACAAAAAGTTAAGAAATTATATTTATTTGCTTACAGGCACATCTGAACCTTTACACAAACTGTTAGCTAATGTCATTTCAGTTCACCCTTCCTTCCTTCCTTCCATTATAGCCATGAGAGTTAGGGGTCAGACCCCGACTAAAGACGTGAGTAGAGATTAATGTGTCTGAGTTTATTATATAGATTCCAAAAAGGGGTCTGTGTTTGTTTAACAATGACTGCCTTTTAGAACCAATGACAAGTCAGAAGACATTTCTCCCTAAAGCTAATTTCTAATAGGCTTTCAGAACCTTGGGGATGAGTGACATCACTGCTGGTGACAACATTTTTTCTTCTTTGTGATTCAGAATGGTCACCTCCCCTTTACTGCCTGTGTTGCTTTTAAACTGATTATTAGCATATTCAAATGCAGATATTCAGGAATATAGCTTTATTATTTAGAAAACTTTGTAACAGTTAATCTTTGCAAGCATTTATGAAATGACATGAATTCACTGCTATTACTTGTTTAAAAAAATAAATTTAAAAAAACCCAGCAAGTGAAGATCATCAGAATAGTTTCTCTTCTCTCCACCCCACCCTATTTAGGAAAATACCAAACTATAAAATAACATAACTCAGGATCTTTTGCAATATTCTTCTGATGAAATAAAAATGTTGATTCAGAAAAATCAATTAAATTAGCATTCAAGAACTCAGATGTGGAAATGGTTCAAAATGTATATTAATATTGCTTTGTGGAAAAGACACTTTTAAAGTTAGCCTACAGAATATACAGGGTGGAGGGGAGGGGAGAGAGCTTGTCTGCTGCATTTGGCTTCCACAGAACTAATGTAGACATGAAGGGACTTTAGAAAATGTTTACTTTTGATTTAGTCTGAAATACAGATAATTTGTCCTTGAACAGGCCACTGGCTCCTGTTGGTCTTAAATGTCAGCTATAATCACTTTAAGCCTAAATGTTTATAATAAAAAAGTAAAAGGCCTTATTCATATCAGGCACAGGTTATAAAAAGTTTTCTTTTTTTAAATAAATTTATTTTTGGCTGCGTTGGGTCTTTGTTGCTGTGCGTGGGCTTTCTCTAGTTGTGGCAAGCGGGGGCTACCCTTTGTTGCGGTGCGTGGGCTTCTCATTCCGGTGGCTTCTTGTTGTGGAGCATGGGCTCTAGGTGTGCGGGCTTCAGTAGTTGTGGCACACAGGCTCAGTAGCTGTGGTTCGTGGGCTCTAGAGCGCAGGCTCAGTAGTTGTGGCGCACGGGCTTAGTTGCTCCGCGGCATGTGGGATCTCCCCAGACCAGGGCTCGAACCTGTGTCCCCTGCATTGGCAGGGGGATTCTTAATCACTGCGCCCTCAGGGAAGCCCATAAAGTTTTCTTTTAAAAACACATTGAGGATATGAAAAATCAGATCTGAAATTTTGTATATTACACTCTAAGATCTTCTCAATTTTACTGGATTTTAAAGTGTTTTTGTTTGGTCTCTAGGATTAGAGATCTTAGTGGCATATTCATTTCTGTTCATTAATTGCGAGATTCAATCAGGAAAAACTATAACTGGGCCATCAATATACCTGCACAGCTCTTGAAAACCCTACTTTGCCTTAAAGGAGAGTATAGCTGGGCAAAAAAAAAAGCAATAATTTGTGTGGGCATGAATCACCTGCCATCTGTTCTATCTTTGGTATTTTAAACCACTTATGTAACAGGCCTTATTTGGCCCAAAAAAGCAGCTGTGACAGTCGCACACACTATACCCCCTTTCCCCATTTGTTCCTGGCTTGTTTGCTCTTGTATCCCTGGTCGCAGATTTCTGATTCGGTAACATCCACCTTGATCCCCTTCAGTGCCGGTATCTTCTAGACTGCTCTCCTAGCTTCTTGGATTTTGGCTTTGTTCTCTCCTTTAGATCTGGAATCCCAGAGGCATCTTATCAGAACCTCCCATTTTAGCCTCTGAATCCAGAACACTCCCCACAAAGGTCTGCATAGTGCTGGGAGTGGACGGAGTTAAGTCACTGTCCCTCCCAATGATGAATGTGAACTTCACTGTTCAAGGAGAAGTGAATTATTTCTTACAGAGTTATTCCAGCTGTGGGCTCTTATGTACTGGGACAGTCTTAGAAAGCTGACCTTCATCTAGTAACATCATCATTTATCAGGCTTTGTGGTGAGCAAAAGGGACATGATTATCTGTCATATATTCTCTATGGAAAAAGCCAAAGTACCTGTGCTCCAGCAACAGTGACCTGTGATGTATTACAAAATCAAGGAAGACCAGACCCCTGTCCTATAGAATGTTACAGTCTAATAGTGGCAGGCATGTGCATCAGCTTCCTATTGCTGCTGGAATAAATGATCACAAGCTAGTTGTTCAAAACAACACAAATTTATTCTCTTAAAGTTCTGGGGGTCAGAAATCCAAAATGTCTCACTAAGCTAAAATCAAGGTGTTACCAGAGCTGGGTTCCTTCTGGAGGCTGAAGGGGAGAAATTATTTCCTTGCCTTTTACAACTTCTAGAGTATGGTTGCTCCTTGGCTCCTGGCCCCTTCTTCCATATTCAAAGCCAGCAGCATAGCACCTTCAAATCCCTCTCTAACACTGACTTTCCTGCTTCCCTTTGAGATTACACTGGGCCCACCTGGATAATCCAGGCTACTCTCTCCATCTCAAGATCCTTAACCATTTCTGCAAAATTCCTTTTGCCATGTTAGGTAACACATTCATAGGTTCTGAGGATTGGGATACAGATATCTTTGGCAGGGCATTATCTCTCCCCACCCCTGATTTTTTTTTATTGTGGTAAAATACACATAAAATTTACCATCTTACCTGTTTTTAAGTTTACAATTCAATGGTATTAAATTCGTTCATAATGTTGTACAACCATCACTACCAACCATCTCTGTAAGTCTTTTTTTTTTTGCGGTATGCAGGCCTCTCACTGTTGTGGCCTCTCCCGTTGCGGAGCACAGGCTCCGGACACGCAGGCTCAGTTGCCATGGTTCATGGGCCCAGCCGCTCCGCAGCATGTGGGATCTTCCCGGACCAGGGCACGAACCCGTGTCCCCTGCATCGGCAGGCGGACTCTCAACCACTGCGCCACCAGGGAAGCCCTCCATAACTCTTTCATCATGTAAAACTGAAACTCTATACTCATTAAACAATAACTCCCTATTCCTTCCTCCCCCTGGCAACCACTATTCTACTTTCTGTCTCCATGATTCTGACTACTCTAAGTATGTCATATATGTAGAATCATCATATAGTATTTGTCTTTTTGTGACTGGCTTATTTCACTTAGCATAATGTCCTCAAGTTTCATTCATGTTGTAGCATATGGCAGAACTTCCTACCTTTTCAAGGCTGAATAATATTCCATTATATGTGTATACCACATTTTGTTTATCCATCATCTGCTGATGGACACTTGGGTTGCTTCCGTTTTAGCTACTGTGAATAATGCTGCCATGAACATGGGTGTATAAACATGTCTTCAAAACCCTGTTTTCAATTCTTTTGGATATATATCCGGAAGTAGAATTTCTCAATCATATAATAATTCTATTTTTAATTTTTTGAGGAATTGCCATAACATTTTCCACAGCAGCTATACCATTTTACATTCCCACTAACAATGTACAAGGGTTCTAGTTTCTCCATATCCTCACCAAACCTTGGTATTTTCTTTTTTTTTTTTTAATAGTAGCCATCCTAACGGGTGTGAGGTGATATCTCATTGTAGTTTTGATTTGCATTTCCCTATCAATGACATTGAGCATCTTTTCATGTGCTTATTGACCAATTTGTATTTCTTCTTTGGAATTCAAGTCCTTTGCCCATTTTTTAATTGGGTTATTTTGTTGTTGAGTTTTAGGAGTTTTCCATAGTTCCTGGATATTAACCCCTTATCAGATATATGACTTGCAAATATTATCTCCCATTCTCTGGGTTGTTTCTTTACTCTGTTGATATTATATTTTGATGCACAAATCAAAAAACTTTTCATGCAGTCCCATTTGTCTACTTTTTCTTTTATTGCCTGTGCCTCTGGTGTCACATCCAAAGAAATCATTGCTAAATCCAATGTCAGGAAGCTTTTGCCCTGTGTTTTCTTCTAGGAGTTTAATTGTTTTAGGTCTTACATTTACGTCTCTGATCCATCTTAAGTTATGGTGTTAGATAAGTGTCCAGCTTCATTCTTTTGATTATGGATATCCAGTTTCTCCAGCATCATTTGTTGAAGAGACTGTCCTTTCCCATTCAATGGTCTTGGCACCCCTGTCAAAAATCATTTGGCTATAAATACAAGAGTTTAACTCTGTGCTCTCTATTCTATTCCATTGTTATATATGTCTGTCTTTATGCCAGTACCACACTGTTTTGATTACTGTAGCTTTGTAGTAAATTTTGAAATCCGAAGTGTGAGTCCTCCCCCTTTGTTTTTCTCTTTCAAAATTGTTTTGGTTATTTGGGGTCCCTTGAGATTCCATATGAATTTTAAGATGGGATTTACTATTTCTGCCAAAAAAAAAAAAAAGCCTTTGGGATTTAGATAGGGAGTGCAAGGAATGTACAGATTTATAGATTGCTTTGCATAGTAATGACATCTTAACAATATTGTTTTATAATCCATGGTCATGGGATGTGTTTCTAATTTATGCCTTCTTTGATTTCTTTTGGCAATGTTTTATACTTTTCATTGTATAAGTCTTTCATCTTCTTGTTTAATTCCTAAGTATTTTATTCTTTTTGATGCTATTATAAATGGAATTTTCATAATTTCCTTTCCAGATTGTTCATAGTATATACTGTATATAAATGCAACTAATTTTTGTGAGTTGACTTTGTAGTCTGTTACTTTATTGAATTCATTAGTTTTAACAGCTTTTTTGTGTGGAATCATTAGTAGTTTCTACATATAATATCATTTTCAAACAGAGAAAATTTTACTCCTTCCCTTCCAATTTAGATGCCTTTTTATTTTTCTTTTCCTCACCTAATTGCTTTCGCTACAACTTCCAGTACTATGTTGAGTAGAAGTGGCAGAAGTGGGCATCCTTGCCTTGTCCTGATGTTAGAGGAAAAGCTTTCCTTCTTTCATCCTTGAGTATGATGTTCCTTGTGGGCTTTTCACATATGGCTTTTATTATGTGAAGGTAGTTTCTTTCTATTCCTAATTTGTTGAGTGTTTTTATCATGAAAGGGTGTTGAAATTTATCAGATGCTTTTCTGTATAAATTGAGATGATCGTGTTTTTTTTCCCCTTCATTCTGTTAATGTGGTCTATTAAATTGATTGATGTTCATATGCGGAACCATTCTTGCACTCCAGGAACAAATCCCACTTGGTCATGGTGTATAATCCTTTAAACATGCTGCTGAGCTTGGTTTGGTAGTGTTTTGTTGAGGATCTTTAAATCAATGTTCGTAAGGAATATCAGTCCGGAATTTTCTCTCTTGTGGTGTCTTTGTCTGGCTTCGGAATCAGGATAATGCTGGCTTCATGTTAGAAAGTATTCTCTCCTCTTCTATTTTTTGGAGAAGTTTGAGAAAGACTAGTGTTAGTTCTTTAAATGTTGGGTACAATTCACCACTGAAGCCATCAGGTCCAGGGCTTTCCTTTGGAGACTTCTGATTACTGCTTCAGTCCCCTTATTAGTTACAGGTCTCTTCAGATTTTCTATTTCTTTGTGATTTAGTCTTGGTAGGTATTGTGTTTCTAGGAATTTGTCCATTTCATCTAAATTATTCAATTTGTTGGCATACGTTGTTAATAGTACTCTTGTATAGTCCTTTTTATTTCTGTAGAATTGGTAGCAATGTCCCATTTTCATTTCTCCCCCCCCACCCAACTTTACCGAAGTATAACTGACAAATAAAATTGTAACATTCAATGTGTGTAAAACATGATGATTTGATATACATTGTAAAATTATTCCTATCATAGAGTTAAAACATCCATTACCTCATATAGTTAATTTTTTTTTTGGTAGAATGCTTAAAATCTACTCTTTTATAATTTCAATATACAATACTGTACTACAACTATAAAAAAACAAAACACTTCAAGAATCTGAGTGTCATCTTTGTGCAGGGACCATGTTAATCTTTGTATCATTCTAATTTTAGTATATGCACTGTCAAAGTTGAGCACCCCATTTTCATTTCTGATTTTAGTAATTTCAGAGTTCTCACTCTTGTTTTCTAGCTGAAGGTTTGTCAATTCTATTGATCTTCTCAAAGAACCAACTTTTGGTTTCACTGATTATCTCTATTGTTATTTTATTCTCAACTTAATTGATCTCTGCCATAATCTTAATTATTTCCTTCCTTTTGCTAGGCTTGGGTTTAGTCTGTTCTTTTTTTCTAGTTCCTTAAGTTGTATAGGTTTTTTTTTAAATTAATTAATTAATTTTTGGCTGCGTTGGGTCTTCGTTGCTGCACACAGGCTTTCTCTAGCTGTGGCAAGCGGGGGCTACTCTTCATTGCAGTGCATGGGCTTCTCATTGCGGTGGCTTCTCTTGTTGTGGAGCATGAGCTCTAGGCATGTGGGGTTCAGTAGTTGTGGTTCGTGGGCTCTAGAGCACAGGCTCAGTAGTTGTGGCGCATGGGCTTAACTGCTCCGCAGCATGTGGGATCTTCCTGGATCAGGGCTCCAACCCGTGACCCCTGCATTGGTAGGCAGATTCTTAACCACTGCACCACCAGGGAAGTCCCTAGTTAATTTTTTGATTTGAGATATTTCTAGTTGCTTTAGTGTAAATGCTTATAGCTATACACTTTCCCCTTGACAGTGCTTTTACTGTCCCATGACTTTTAAATTTATTTTATTTTTTATTGAGGTATAGCTGACTTACAATTATATTAGTTTCAAGTGTACAATGTAGTGATTGAAATTTTTATAGATTATACTCCATTTAAAGTTATTATAACATATTGGCTATATTCCCTGTGCTGTACAATATATCCTTGTAGTTTATTTTTATAGATAGTAGTTTGTACCTCTTAATCCCCTTCCTCTACGTTGCTCTTCCCCACTTCCCTCTCTACACTGGTAATCACTAGTTTGTTCTCTATATCTGTGAGTCTGTTTCTGTTTTGTTATATTCATTAGTTTGTTTTATTTTTTTAGATTCCACATACAAGTGATAACACGCAGCATTTGTCTTTCTCTGTGTCATTTATTTCACTAAGCATAACATCTCCAGGTCCAGTCATGTTGATGCAAATGGCAAAATTTTATTCTTTTTATGGCCAAGTAGTATTCCATTGTGTGTATGTGTGTATGCATCTCCTTTTTCCATTCATCTGTTGATGGACACTTAGGTTACTTTCATATCTTGGCTACTGTAAATAATGTGGCTATAAACACTGGGTGCATGTATCTTTTCAAATTAGTGTTTTCATTTTCTTTGGATAGACACCCAGGAGTAGAATTACTGCATCATATGGTAGTTCTAATGTTAGTTTTTTGAGGAACCTCCATACTGTTCTCCAGAGTGGCTACACCTATTTATATTATACCAACAGTGTACAAGGGTTTCCTTTTCTCCATATCCTTGCCAACATTTGTTATTTGTGGTCTTTTTGATGATAGTCATTCTGACAGGTGTGAGGTGTTATCTCGTGGTTTTTAGAATTTTATTGAAGTATAGTTGATTTACAATGCCGTGTTTAATTTCTGCTGTACAACAAAGTGATTCAGCTATATATACATATATATATATATGTATATATATATTCTTTTCCATTATGGTTTATCACAGGATATTGAATATAGTTCCCTGTGCTATACAGTAGGACCTTGTTGTTTACCCATCCTATATATAGTAGTTTGTATCTGCTAATCCCAAACTCCCAGCTAACTTCCCTTCCCCATCCTGCCTCCCCCTGGCAACCACAAATCTGTTCTCTTTATCTGTTAAGTTTGTTTTTGTTTTGTAGATATGTTCGTTTGTGTCGTATTTTAGATTCCACATATAAGTCATAGCATATGGTATTTGTTTCTCTTTCTGACTTACTTCACTTAGCATGACAACCTCTAAGGTCCATCCACATTGCTGCAAATGGCATTATTTCGTTCTTTTTTTATGGCTGATAATATTCCCTTGGATATATATATATACCACATCTTCTTTATCCATTCATCTGTCGATGGACATTTAGGTTGTTTCCATGTCTTGGCTATTGTAAACAGTGCTGCTATGAACATAGGGGTGCATGTATCTTTTCGAATTATATTTTCGTCTGGGTATATGCCCTGGAGTGGGATTGCTGGATCATACAGCAACTCTATTTTTAGTTTTTTGAGGAACCTCCATACTGTTTTCCACAGTGATTGTACCAATTTACGTTCCCACCAATAGGGTAAGAGGGTTCCCTTTTCTCCACACCCTCTCTAGCATTTATTATTTGTAGACTCTTTAATGATGGCCATTCTGACTGGTGTGAGGTTGTACCCCATTGTAGTTTTGATGTGCATTTCTCTAATAATTAGTGATGATGAGCATCTTTTCATGTGCCTACTGGCCATCTGTATGTCTTCTTTAGAGAAATGTCTTTTTGGGTCTTCTGCCCATTTTTTAATAGTGTTGTTTGCTTCTTTTTTTGATATTGAGTTGTATGAGCTGTTTATATATTTTGGATATTAACCCCTAGTCGGTTGCATCATTTGTAAATATTTTCTCCCATTCAGTAGGTTGTCTTTTCACTTTGTCAATGGTTTCCTTTGCTGTGAAAAAGCTTTTAAGTTTAATTAGGTCCTATTTGTTTACTTTTCTTTTTGTTTCCTTTGCCTTAGGAGTCAGATCCCTCAAAATACTGGATTTATGTCAAAGAGTATTCTATTTGTTTTCTTCTAGGAGTTTGATGGTTTCCAGTTTTACATTTGGGTCTTTAATCCACTTTGAGTTTATTTTTGCATATCATGTGAGAAAATGCTCTAATTTCATTCTTTTACATGTAACTGTCCAGTTTCCCCAGCACCATTTATTGAAGAGACTGACTTTTCTCCCTTGTATATTCTTGCCTCCTTTGTCACAGAAACCATAAGTGTGTGGGTTGATTTCTGGGCTCCCTATTCTGTTCTGTGAGCTATGTGTCTGTTTTTGTGCCAGTACCATACAGTTTTGATTACTGCAACTTGGTAGCATGGTCTGAAGTCAGGGAGTGTAATACCTCCAGCTCTGTTCTTTCTTAAGATTGTTTTGGCTATTTGGGGTCTTTTGTGTTTCTATACAAATTTTAAAATTATTTGTTCTAGCTCTGTCAAAAATGCCATTGGCATTTTGATAGGGATTACACTGAATCTGTAGATTGCCTTGGGTAGTATGGTCATTTTAACAATATTAAGTCTTAAAATCCATGAACATGGTATATATCTTTTCATCTGTTTATGTCATCTTTAATTTCTTTCATCAGTTTCTTAGAGTTTTCTGAGTATAGGTCTTTTACCTCCTTAGTTAGATTTATTCTTAGGTATTTTATTTTCTTTTATTTTTTGATGTGATTGTAAATTGGATTGTTCCTTAACTTCTCTGACAGTTTGTGTATAGAAATGCAATATATTTCTGTATATTAATTTTGTGTCCTGAAACTTGACTGAATTCATTGATAAGCTGTAGTAGTTTTTTGGTGGTGTCTTTCAGATTTTCTATGTATAGTATCATATCATCTGAAGACAGTGACAGTTTTACTTCTTCCTTACCAATCTGGATTCATTTCATTTCTTTTTCTTGTCTGATTGCTGTGCCTAGGACTTCCAATACTATGTTGAATAAAAGTGGTGAGGGGCTTCCCTGGTGGCGCAGTGGTTGAGAGTCTGCCTGCTGATGCAGGGGACACGGGTTCATGCCCTGGTCTGGGAAGATCCCACATGCCGCGGCGTGGCTGGGCCCATGAGCCATGGCTGCTGAGCCTGTGCGTCCGGAGCCTGTGCTCCGCAATGGGAGAGGCCACAACAGTGAGAGGCCCGCGTACCACAAAAAAAATAAAAATAAAAAATAAATAAATAAAAGTGGTGAGACCGGGCATCCTTGTCTTGTTCCTGGTCTTAGAGGAAATGCTTTCAGCTTTTCACTGTTGAGTATGTAATTAACTATGAGTTTGTCATATATGGTCATTTCTTATGTTGAGGTATGTTCCCTCTATACCCACTTTGTGGAGAGTTTTTATTATAAATCGACGTTGAATTTTGTCAAAAGTTTTTTCTGCATCTATTGAGATGATCATATGATTTTTATTCCTCAATTTGTTAAAGTGGTGTATCACACTGATTGATTTGTGGATACTGAACCATCTGTGCTTCCCTGGGTAATTTCCACTTGAACATTTATGATCTTTTTAATGTATTGTTGGATTTGGTCTGCTAATATTTTGAGGATTTTGGCATCTATGTTCATCAGTGTTACTGGCCTGTATTTCCTTTTTCTTGTGATATATTTGTCTGGTTTTGGTATCAGGGTGATGTGGGCCTTGTAGAATGAGTTCAGAAGCATTCCTTCCTCTGTAACTTTCTGGAAGTTTGAGAAGCACAGATGTTAACTCTTCTCTAAATGTTTGGTAGAATTCACCTGTGAAGCCGTCTGGTCCTGGACTTTTGTTTTTGGGAGGTTTTAAAATTCCTGATTCAATTTCATTACTGGTAATTGATCTGTTCATATTTTCTAGTTCTTCCTGGTTCAGTCTTGGAAGATAGTACATATCTAGGAGTTTGTCCATTTCTTCTGTCCAGTTTATTGGCATATAGTTGTTTGTAGTAATCTCTTATGATCTTTTATATTTCTGTGGTGCTGGCTGTAACTTCTCTGTTTTCATTTCTGATTTTATCGATTTGTGCTCTGTTTTTTTGTTTTTCCTTGATGTATCTGGCTAAAGGTTTATCAATTTTGTTTATCTTCAAAGAACCAGCTCTTGGTATCACTGATTTTTTTCTATTTTTTTTTTTACAGCCTGTTTCATTTATTTCTGTCGTTATCTTTGTGATTTCTTTCTTTCTACTAATTTTGGGTTTTGTTTGTTCTTTTTGTAGTTCCTTTAGGTGTATGGATAGGTTGTTTGTTTGAGATTTTTCTTGTTTCCTGAGGTAATCTTGTATCACTATAAACTTCCCTCTTAGAATTGCTTTTGCTGTGTCCCATAGATTTTGGATTGCTGTGTTTTTGTTTTCATTTGTCTCCAGGTATTTTAAAATTTCTTCTTTGATTTCTTTAGTGATCCATTGGTTGTTTAGTAGCACATTGTCTAGCCTCACCTGTGTAATTTTTGCAGTTTTTTCTTGTAGTTGAATTCTAGTCTCATAGTGTTGTGGTTGGAAATGATGCTTGATATGATTTCAATTTTCTTAAATTTACTGAGACTTGTTTTGTGGCCTAGGATGTGATCTATCCTGGATAATGCGCCACGTGCACTTTAAAAGAATATGTGTATTCTGCTGCTTTTGGATGAAATCTTCTTTATATATCTATTAAGTCCATTTGGTCTAATGTGTAATTTAAGGCCAGTGCTTCCTTATTGATTTTCTGTCTGGATGATTTGTCAATTGATATAAATGGGGTGTTAAAGTCCCCTACTATTATTGTGTTACTGACAATTTCTCCCTTTATGTCTGTTAATATTTGCTCTATGTTTTTAGATGCATCTATCTTGTGTGCATATATATTTACAATTGTTATATCTTCTTCTTGGATTGATCCCTGATCATTATGTAATGTTTAAGAGTGTTTTGTTTAATTTCTGCAAATCTGTGAATTTTCTAGTTTTACTTCTATTATTGATTTCTTACTTCATCCCATTATGGTCAGAGAAGATATTCTGTATGATGTCTACCTTTTAAAATTGACTGAGACTTAATTAGTGGCCTAACATGGTATTCTATCCTGGAAAATGTCCCATATACACTTGAGAAGAATGTGTATTTTGCTTTGGGGTAGAATGTTCAGGAGGGGCATTATTCTGTCACATGGGCCTATTCATTCATGATTCATTTATTCAACAAATATTTACTGAGGACCTACTCTGTGCAAGCACTTTTCTAGGCACTGGGATTCAGCAGTAAAATCCATGTTCTCTTTCTAATAAAACTTACATTTTAGTGTACGAGATACAATGAACAAATAAACAAGTATCACATATAATATATAGTATGTCAGGTGTGCTAAGTACTGTAGAAGAGCAGGGGATATGGGTAGGGAACGAAGATGCAGGGGTGTGTGTGTTTGTGTGTGTGTGTGTGTGATGCTATTTTATATAGGGTGGTTGGGGAACCACTTTCTAAAGTGCTATTTAGACAGAATTCTACAGAAAGTGAGGAAAGAAGCCATGTGGATACCTGAGGCAAGGGTGTTTTTAGGCAGAGGAACAGCAAGTCCCAAGGCTTGGAGCCAGGAGCATGCATGACATATTCAAGAAACAGCAAGAAGGCCAGTGTGGCTACAGCTGGTTAAGCAAAGTGGAGGAACAATGGGGGATGAGGTCAGAGAGGAAACAGGAAGACGATCATGTAGGGTCTTGTAGAGCATTGTAAGGACATTATAAGGGTTTTACTGAATGAGATGGAAAGCCATTGTAAGGTTTTGAGCAGAGGGGTTATATAATATGACTTTGGTTTAAAAATAATCACTATAGCTAATTGGTTGAAAAGTTGTTAAAAGAGCCAAGACAGAAGCAGAGAGGCCAATTAAGAGACTGTTTCAATCATCCAAGTGAGAGATCATGGTGGATGAACCAGGATGGTAGTCATGGATGTGGTAAGAAGTAGCTGGATTCTGAAAAATATTCAGAAGGGAAAACCAATAGGATTTCCTGATAGAATGAATGTGGGGTGAGAAAAAGAGGAGTAAAAAATGGCTCAGTGGTTTTTTTTGCCTGAGTAATTAAAAGAATGTGGCTGCCATTTACAGAAATGGGAAAGACAGTGGATAGAGCATGTCTGGGGAGGAAAATGAGGAGTTCACCTTTAAACTTGTTAAATT
This sequence comes from Orcinus orca, assembly GCF_937001465.1. NCBI lineage: Eukaryota > Metazoa > Chordata > Mammalia > Artiodactyla > Delphinidae > Orcinus > Orcinus orca. Next base: position 82,905,528 of record NC_064560.1, read on the forward strand.
CAAGATGCCTATTAGACACCTAAGTGAAGATACTGGATCAGAAGTTGGATAAAATGAGCTTCCCAAGGGTAGGGAATTTTGTCTGTCTCCAGGGCTTAGAACTGTATCTGACATAGAGTAGCCACTCAATAGACATCTGTTGAATAAATATACAAGTCTGAGTTCAGAGGAGTGATCTGGGCTTGAGATATTTGGGAGTCATCAACACACAGATGGTATTTAAAGCCAGCTCATCTAGTGAGTGAACATAGATTAGTCTGAGAATTGAGCCTTGGGATACTCCAAAGTGTAGAAGTTGGGGAGATAAGAATAAATCATCAAAGGAAACTGAAAAATGAAACCAGTGGGGTAGGAGGAAAAGCAGGGAAGTGTGGTGCCCTAGAAGCAAAGTGAAGATAGTTTCAAGGAGGAGGAAGTAAAAAATAAAAAAGTTTAATTAAAAATAAATGAGGACTAAAAAAGGATGACATTTATAGAAATGACTATTAAATCCTATTTTTAGATTTAAAAACTAACTGCATAGGTTTAGGATGGGAAGAAGGTAAGTGACAGGGGACTGGAATATAGCTTTCAATGATAAGTAGGGGGAAAAGACTTAGCAAATTAGCTTCCTATCCATTCAAATGAAGAAACAGTCTTGCTTGATTACCCATGAATATAATTCAATTTTGACTGAGCTAAGAGGGGTAAAACGTACACAACCAGAAAGGTTTATCCTGATCCACTGCAATGAACAACTACTCTGGAAGTACTGGTTCTAGCACTGGGTATGGCACTACATTCAAGACACTGATGTATCAGAAAGTTCCCGAGGAAAGTGAATTGTGTGGTAAAACTATGTGGAAACAATGTCACCTGAGGTACATTTGAAAGTACTGGGAAATTTATTTCAGAACTGGAGGATATAAAGGTTATCTTCAAACTGAAGAGGTATTACACTGTTATTTATGACACCAGAGGAGAGATGCTACCCGAAAGCAGATATTAGATAAACTTACAGAAAATTTTCTAACAATCAGAACACCCAAAAGTTAAATGGGCTGTTGGTGAGGTATTACATTCTTAACTATTCTGCAATCAGTGGAGGAATACATTCACTGAAGTGACAGAGGGCACTCAAAACTCAGCTGGGCAATGGACAGGATGATGTCTAAGATTCTGTTCAGTTCTGGGGTGTTACAACAGGTGTGAATCTACTTCAAAAATTATAGTCTCCTACACAGACACACACATGCACACCCCCCCCCTATATTTTATATATACAGTAGAGGGAGAAAATAGCTTGTTTAATGCAGATCTAATTTGGAGCCCTGTTGAAGGGAATGAGGATGACTTAGTAGAGATATGAGAGCAAGAGAAAACTCAAGGTGGAAAAGATACATGTGTAAGCACTATAAGATAGTCTGGACATTTGGTTAGAGAAGAGGAAAAATATAGGAGAAATTAAATAGTGAGAATATTAGGTAGGGTGAGGCTGGCTGATTACTTGGGAGGATTTCCAAAGTACCTGGTTATTAGTTTCAGTTGAATTCAAAGAGGAACTTTTGAGAAGGAAACCTTTCTGGGAAGAGAAGTGATAGATGATGAAAACAGAGAGGCATTCTTGTTGTTGGAGATCAACAACCTAGAACATGCTTGAGAAAGAAGAAGACCAAGAGGACACCAATGAGAATGGAAGGTAAAGGGTGAGGCCCCTAAGAAGAAACTGTGGTCTCTGGCAGAGGTCTGGGAGGAGGACCAAGAAAGTGGAAGATAAAGACAGTCTGGGGACAACCAAAGGTGAATGGAGAAAGGGCAGGGAGGAGTCCAAAAGGTGAGAATACGGCAGCTCTGGATGACTGACAACAGTATATGGTCCTAAATCTTGGAACTACAGACTAGGACTGTTGTCCAAGAATGCTTCTCAGATGGGACATTTCTGACCTCTCTATCTTCAGTTTTCTCATTATCACTGTAAAACACAAAAGGGCCCTGTGCTGATTTTGGCTAGTTCAGCTGATATTTTGGGCTTCTCTTATCTTTAGTATTTGGCAGTTAGGCTGAAGGAGCTCTGCCAGAGGCTCTGCTGTGTTGCCAAATGAAAGCAATTACTTCTTCTGGGTGAGTAACTGGGAGGAAAAAACTGTCATATCTGGGCTGCGTGATGCAGTACCCTCCTAATTAATCTTTCCTGCTTCCACTCTTGCCCCTATAATCCATTCTACACAGAGTAAAAATCCATTACTTTTTAAGTAATCAGATCATGCTGCTCTCCTGCTTAAAATCCTCCAGTGGCTTCCTATCACACTTAGAATAAAACCCAAACTTCCACTCTCTCTGTCCTGATCTCTTGGCCCTTCGTCTCCTAGCACTTTCTTGCTCATCACATTCCAGCACACTGCCTTCTATGTTTCTGGTACACACCCACTTCAGATATTTGGGAGTCATCAACTTCCTATTCTGCTCAACTAGAATACTCTTCCCTCCGATCTTTACAGAGTTGGCTCCTTCTTAGCTCAGTGTCATCTTCCCAGAGAGGTCTTCCCTGACCACTCACCCAAATCACTCTGCTATATTACCCTGCTTTATTTTCTCATATCACTATCTAAAATTATCTTATTCATTTACTGGTTTATCATCTTTTTCTCCTGTTAGACTGTGAGCTCCACAGAGTGAGTATTTTGTTCACCACTGGATCCCTAATACCTCGACAAGTGTCTGGCACATATCAAGTGCTCAGTAAACAGTAATTAATAAAGATTTGCTAAAGCAATGGAAGGAAGAGAGAGAGAACTGGTCTCAGAAAGGTATGCCAAAGGCATGAAGGCCTTGGACGTCTCCTTCTTACCTTAGGGGAGGAAGAACGTGAGACACAGGCACCTCTTCTTCCTATGCTAAGAGTAAGCCCAGGAAATGGGGCCCTGGCATAGGTCGATGGTGCACACCAGTATTTGCTAATGCTGCCAGTCATAGCTATTTACCGACTTCTTATTTTGTTTCTAGCCTGGTGCTAGGTGCCTGAAGGGGAGCTGCTAGGATATTTAGTCTCTCTCCTTAGGGAAACCTTTTCATTTGAAGACACAAAACATATACACAGGACAAAGGAACTAGTGAATTAGAAGTAGACAAATATCAAGTCATAGGTATAAATAACAGAAGCCACCTCATATTTCTGTGGCAAGCATCTTTTTGATTTAATTGCATAGAACTCGATTGGATTCTGAAAGACAGAAGTCAAAGATAATAAAAGTCTGAGGTCTTAAAATCTGTTCATATTACTACAGTCATGAGCAGAATAAGGTAATCAGGAGGAAAAGCCAACTTTGGATGAAAGCCAATGAGCTTAGAATCTGACATATTAAATATAAGTTCCTGGTAGAAACTGCCAGTAGGAATTCCAAGAGGAAATGTCTACCAACCAATCAGGCTTGTTTATGAATATGGTTTATGCCTTAACTTTACTTGCTTCTGGCTTCATTTACTTTTCCTTACCTATTTTCTTTTATTCTAATTTTTTCATCTATTTTTTAAAAATAAGAAGACATATATACTTCTATAAGCCATCTCAAATCTTTTTGGAACAGGGTGGGGTGTAATAAATATATATAAAAAAGCACCTTGGGCAGAAGGTTAGGGTGACAGACATGTTAGCCCCCATTTGCCCCTACCCTGACCAACTCTGTGAAGAAGAATTGTCAAATTCATGTTTATAATGTGAGGAAACAGGCACTGAGAAGCTAAAGAATCTGTCACTGGTCACAGAGCTAGGAGAGCAGGAACTGCATTCACATTCTTCTGACTCCCAAACCTGGGCTCTTCAATACAACAGTACAAAAGGATTTTCCTCTTGAGATCCTGACCCCCAAAGTCCTAGAGCCAGTGGGAGTTCAACTGCAAGTGTACACCAGATATATTCTGCTATCCTAAGTGTGGTGAGCCTGCATACGTATTGGCAGACTACCTTCATCACACCCTCTCCCCTCTGGGAGTAGTAAGTCAGTGAAGCCTGCCCCTAAATGCTGGCCCTGTGGGCTAAGGCCCAGGCAGCTCCCTTTCTCTGGCATAGTGCCTAGCACACAGTAGACACACAGTTTGAATTGCAGCAATGAAGCGATCATCTTTCTGTCCCTACAAGTCAACTACGACTTTATTACCAGCTGGGATAGATCTTTCAGAAATCTCTGTACTAGCATTTGCCCAATTGTGAATATAGAGACAGCCCAGAGGTTCCTGTTCCTGTATTCTTCTCACTTTCCAGACCTGAGGGATTCGGACAATCACTCTTCCTTATCAGTCTAGAGGCTGTTATGCTCCCTTGGACAGTGTGAGGATTGCTGGGAGATAACTCATGAGGAGCCCTTAGCCTGGGGCACATAAACAGTGTTCAACAAATGTTATTTCCTTTAGTTACACTTGTTTAGTCTTATGTTCACTTCATTCCCCATCTCCCAACACCAGCAAGCCTTTTGTCCGAGGACAGTGGCTAAAGATGCCAAGAGAAATGATAATACCAAGTATGAGACTGCAGAGAGGAAAGAATACAGATGAGAACAGGATACTGGGAACACATTTATCTCTAGGGTAGGTTGGAATGTGGAAGACTCTATTTTTCAAACATAAACATAGCAATATTTCTGGTACAATACGCTCTTCCAGAACCTTTATATTGCCCATGAAGAGATGGGAGTCTACTTCTCCTCCCTTTGAAGCTGAATGGGACTCTGTGGCTGCCTTGCTGAACAGAATTCAGTGGAGGGGATGCTGCATGACTCCTGAGGCCAGGTCATAAAAGGTGACATGGTTTTCACCTAGCTCTCTCACTTGTCAGGATGCTCCTCCTTTGAACCTCCACCATGCTGTGCAGCCCAAATTAGCCTGTGCAGAGGGACCACATGGAAAGGTCCCTAACAAACAGGTAGCATGAACTACAGTCATGTGTGAACAAGCACACAGATGATTCCAACCTCCAGCCTTCAAGTCTTCCAACTGAGGCCTAGAGATTGTGGAACAAAGATGAGCCATTCTCCCTGTATCTTGATAGAATTCCTGACATACAGAATCTGTGAGATTAATAGATTGTCATTTTATGCCACTAAGTTTTGGGGTAATTTGTTACACAACCACAGTAACTGGAACAAGAATGAAAGCAAAGGAGAATATGTGGTTCGGTGAGACGGGAGAAGTGTAGGGAGAAGAGTGGGGTTAGAATAATCTGTATGTTGCCAAGGAGCAAATAAGACTAGTACTAGTAGGTAGTATTAGGGAGACGGATTACAGCTTGGTATAAGGAGAGGTTTTTAAAGCATTAAAACTGATCAATGAAAAAAAAAAAAAAACTGATCAATGACAGAACAGGCTCCCCTGGTAAATAATAAGTTCCCTGTCAATGAAGATACTCAAATGTAAACTGAAAGAAGTTATTGAAGAGCTACAAATCTGAACAGAAGACTGGATTAAGGTGACTTTAAGGTTCCTTCCAGTCAATGGAACGTGACAGCACATTAGATCTGGGGTACAAGGAAGACGGATGAGAGAGAGATGACATCTGGAGCCTGATGCCCGAGAGACCAGTGATACCATACATAAAAAGAGAGACTATGAGAGCATTTAAAAAGATTCTTCGGGCTTCCCTGGTGGCGCAGTGGTTGACAGTCCGCCTGCCAATGCAGAGGACGCGGGTTCGTGCCCCGGTCCGGGAGGATCCCACATGCCGCAGAGCCGCTGGGCCCGTGAACCATGGCCGCTGAGCCTGCGCGTCCGGAGCCTGTGCTCCGCAGCGGGAGAGGCCACAACAGTGAGAGGCCTGCGTACCGCAAAAAAAAAAAAATAAATAAATTCTTCTTTTCCATTCCTTTTGCCTCTTGCCCAGATGCTGTTAATGGTCTTTCCCACTTTCTACAGCCTCTCTCATACACTTTCACATGATAACTCCCAAATATGGTTTTTAGCATGTCATTGCCCTGATCAAAGGCTTTTAACGACACCACTGCCACCACCACATTCAGCAGATTGTTTTATATATCACACAGTATTTTTGTATTTATTACCTCATTTGAACATCATAACAGTCTGGTAGGCACTAAAATCACCAATACATACATCTCAAAATCCAGCCAAATTAAGTTCTCTGTTCATTCTTCATGTTTTTTTCTGCTTTGATGTCTTTGCCTATGCTATTTTCTTTGTCTATCTTTTTCTCAACTCTAAATGTTCCAACCCTTTTTATCTTCCAAGGCCTAGATTAAATTTTAGTTGCCCTAGAAAACAGCTAATTCCTACAACTAAGAGTGATCTCTCTCTCCTCTGAAGTCCATCAATGATGATGTGATAATCCAATATTTATTAAGCATTTACTATGTGCCAGGCAGCATGCTAAGTGCTTTTTGTGTGTTATCTTCTATCCTCTGTAACACTCTCTGCCTTATACCATGGATATTTGTATATACCTCTTCTTTACTAGCTTACAAGGTCCTTGAGGACTCAATCAACATCTTAGTCATTTTTGTTTTCTCCCAAGCCTAGCACAGGGCCTGGCACAGAGCAAGCACTGTATAAATATTTGTCTAATGAATGAATGAATAATTCAGGCAGGCAGAGTTAAAGTTTACCTTTGCTTGAACAAATGGTTTTCAAGCACCCTTAAACACTTGAGAAGCACTCATTTATATCCACATAATTAATGGGCTAAATTACAAATCATTCTTATCTTTTTTTTTTTTTTTTTTTTTTTTTTGCAGTATGCGGGCCTCTCACTGCTGTGGCCTCTCCCACTGTGGAGCACAGGCTCCGGACGCGCAGGCTCAGCAGCCATGGCTCACGGGCCCAGCCGCTCCGCGGCATGTGGGATCTTCCCGGACCAGGGCACGAACCTGTGCCCCCTGCATCGGAAGGCGGACTCTCGATCACTGCGCCACCAGGGAAGCCCCCATTCTTATCTTTTTATGACACAGGTTTCCAGAGACCTTGGCTAGAACTCATTTTGTTAGTGTAGTTTACAGATGCGAAAATAAAAACCACAAATACACATAATAACAAATTTCTTTTTGTGTAAAAATATTCTAGCATTCACAATAGTGTTTTCCAACCAATCAGAATTAACTAAGTTTTACAAGCTCCTGTTTTTCTTCTGTGCAGTCACAAGGACTGTAAACTCTTTCACTTTGGATCCACTACTTCTTGGCACTCTTGCTATAGTACTTTGCATAGTTATGCATCTAGAAATGATTGCTGATTAACTGAAAGGTTTTGTGTTGGTTACAATTTATAATCACTCATTACTGTTCGGATCCTATTAGTTTGGCTAAGGAGCCAGCACCTTAAGGGGTACTTGAGCCTTAGCCAATTATGGCAGTTGAGTTACTGCCCTGAGATTTGAAAACTATCCTTTTTTCCTTATTTCTTGCAGGCCCAAGAATGGAAAACTGGTAACAGTTAAGGCCCAACAGTCATTTCTGAAAGTCCTATTACAGATTGTTGAATTTCGTTGAAGTGATTAAGAATTATAGCTTGTGAACAATTCGCATATTAAAATTGTAGAGTAATCCTAATATAAAAATCAATCCTTTCACCAGAAGATCACAATTTCGATTTTTACTTAAAGAAATGCAAGTTTACTGTTCAAAACCAAGGCTGGTACAAAAATCATGTGAGTACTTTTCTCCCCCATGCTGAAGCAGAGATTAACAGTGTAAATACTGACACCCAAATTGTCTTTTAGAAAACCTAGGTAAAAATTAGAAGATTAAGGGCACAATAGCAGGGCAGTGCAAAGGCAGACCTGCTATAATCACCATCACAAAGGCCGGCCACCGGCAGACTGCAAAGTGTTTACTCAAAGCCCTGTGCTATCAATTAGTGTACATAATTATCTCAGGGTCTGCCAGTTCACAAGAGGCAGTTTTTGAAGGTCTCTCTGGGCCCCCTTTGTCTTTTACTCCTGTTGGTCACAGAAGGGCTTTGAGGACAAGCCTTCCTCGGCGCTCAGGCTCTGGCTGGCTTCCCTTGGCAGCCCCAACAGGAATTATGTGAATTCCTCTAGTATAACAACAACCAAGCTACCTTTCTCCCCACACACGGCTTTGACCTTGTGCTGAGACTATTTAACACACGCAACAAAGTGCTTTCAACAGGTCATTATAGTTTATAGTTTAAAAATATAATTTCCACAAAGAAATGGGAAGTATTGTAGCACAAAATGGGCTGTAAATATTAGAGGTAAACAAATCAGAAGATGTAGGAAAAACTCCCTGTATTCCTGTAGCTTGGCAGTATTCAGGAAATACTGGAAGATTGAAGGATGAGAGGAAGAACAGCAGACAGGGGTCATTCTTCTTGTCTCTCAGAGAAGCAGCTTACACTGATACTGCTAAGAATTTCCTAGGTAAATTAAGCCAGGAAACCACCCGAACCTGCTTTTGCAGCAAGGCCTACCGATAGAAATGTGCAGAGTAACTGAGGTTGGAGAAGGAAATTATATTGGGTAAAAAATAGATGAAGAATTCTTAAAAACCACTAAGGGTTAATCATTGATTTATTTAAAATCCGGTTGTATATGTACATAGAAATAATTATACTTCATTTTATGAGTGTGTGTATATACGTATAGAATAAGGTTTTATATATAAACTTCATACATACACACTCACACTTTGGTCTGCCTGGATAATCCTTGGGCATGTCTAGAATCATGGAAAACCACGTATATCCCCTAATTTGGAGACTACACCATCTACCACTCAAAAATTTCAAGTCAGAAAATTGGGAGTCATTGCAGGCTCCTCACTTCCTTTTACATCCCATACTATCAGCTCTATGCCATTTCCCTTACATTTATTCTGTGTCCTCAATGTATCTGCTCCTCTCTATTTCTACTGTCTCCACAGCCCTCAACATTTCAAGAGCCTTTTTACTATTCCTTCTGCCTCTAGGCTCATGCCATTCCAGTCATTTCTATAGTTTTCAGGAGTGATCATCCTATCACAGAAATTTGAACATGTATGGAGCGCACTGAATACCTCATCTCCTGCCACTCTTCACAGTCACCCTATTGTAAACTACATCAAACTGAACATGAGACAATGTCTTATATATCCCAAACTCTTGGTTTGGGTTGCCCCCAAAGCAGTCCCTGAAACAAAGATATGGGTGTTAGTAGTTTATCTGTGAGGAAGTAGAGAAGGAAAAGAGGGTAGGGAGAAAAGCTAATCAAGTAAGTGTTAATGAACAGGTTACCACTGGGTCCCTTTGAGAAACCGTACAGAACGTACCTCAGGATCATCCCACTGAGGGTTAGCGGAGCTGGGATATTACCCACCAATGTATTGTTGGAGAGTCACTCCTGGGGGTGTTAACTCCCTGGCACTTCTAGCGAACAGCTACTTGTTCAGTGAATATCCTCAGGCAGAGAAATACAGGAAGCCACTTGTAGGTGACCTCCTGATAGGCCACAGGCACCAATAACATCTACTATATCATGCAGTGCCCATATTATGCCCTTTCTCCCGAATGAATTCTTTACTCCACTTGTCTTCCTGGATCCTTTAAGATTTAGGCCATTGAAGCCCTTCTTGACCTCCTTTGGAAGTGCTTTACTTCCTTCTCTGGGCACATTCTCTTCTGTTGCAGCTATTATGTTGTAGCTATTAATTTGCAACTCAGACTCCACACCAGACTCTGGGCTCCCTGAGGGCAGTAACCTTAGTACTTAGCTTGGTGTCTGGCCCAAGGCAGATGTTCAGTCAATGTCTACTAGACAAGGACATGACTGTGTGTGTTAAAGAGAAGAGGATCCTGTTTTCCACATATGTAATTGAGAAAATTTTCAAAGAAACAAAACGTATGCTACCATATTTTGAATAATATAAAGTCAAGTGTGTAGGAGGGAACACCAAGGGAGGAATCTTGGGTCCTAATTCAAGTTAGTTTGGCTCAGTTGCTTTCCCTATAAAAATGAGTGGCTATTAATGACCTTTAAACTTCTTTCAAGTTCCACAGATTTCAAGTGACTGAATCCATGTGTAAGTGAAAGCTGAAGCCCACAAACTATACAACAACCACATATGGAAATGTTTATGTGTGATATTCATCTGGATTCAAGGAAAGAGTATAGGTGACAAAGACTTGAGACGCTGGCAGGTTTATAACGGTGTGTATACAAAAGAGTGAGTGTTGGAAGGGTCTCCTGGGTGAGAGGATACCTCCCAGGGAGTGGCCTGGCTACTGCACAGGAGCTAGCTGGGCAGCATGGCAGCCTCCAAGCTGGCAGGTGCCAGGGCCCTGGATGGAGCCCTGTCACTGCTGCCAGCCTCTGGGCAGTGTGGGACCACCCGAGCTTACTTAGGTCACAGACCTACACATAGCCACTTCCTGAGTTCTCATCAAATCCCTGGAAGGTAGGCTCTGGCTACATTTCTAGAGGGAACAGACTAAGTGGAACACTGACTACAGGTTGTGCTTGGCTTCCTTGATACTCAGTCTTAATCTTCCTAGAAATGTGACTCAGGGTAGAGGGACTAGGCAAGAATAAGGAAGAATAGGTGGGTGTCGGGGTCCTATGCATAACAGACTAACAAATGTTGAGGAAGTTCATTTCAGGAAACAAATTCTCTTTTAAAATATTCTGAATACAGACATTAGCATTGTGTGTACATTGAATACGGCTGGATAAGATTTCTTTAAGTAGCTAGACTTTATTAGTTTCAAATCATTAGTTTTCTTCTTGACAAATCCCTGATATATATATATATATATATATATATATATATATATATAAAATTTGTATGCAGTACTGTTTAGAATTTAATTGTAAGAAAATTGTTTTACTGAACATCCTTAATATGCCTGAGGCATATGTCATATTTCTATCGGGAACACTGAGTCACTATTGCAAATGATTTTTACTTGGTAGGAGGGGAGAGAAAAGAACACGAGGCGGTTTACTCTGTCTCTCTTAGAGAATTACTGTTTTTGAGGACAGTCCACAGGGTGGGGTGAGGGGGTTTACAGAGCCAAGCAGGCCAGTCGTAGTCCCCAGCACACTGGCTAAAATGATGCCCATGGGTCATGTGTGACGTCAGGGGGCTACTGTTTTTGGATGGCTCCTTTCTCTTATTCATGGAGATACCTTGGAAGGACAAAGGGGAAAATAAAGAGCTTAGGAGGCTATCATTGAAAGCATGTGATGGTCAGGGCACTGCGAAGCTGTGCCGTGTTGCGCTGAAGGCCTGACTTGATTTGGTCTAGGCTTTGTCACTGACTTGCTGACTCAAGGAGAATCACTTGATTCCTCTGGATCTCAGTGGAAGAGGAACTGGATGACTTCTAAGGTCTCTTGTAGAAATTATAGTTAAGTTTATGACACCAACAAGAAAAAAAGGCTCTGACAGGAGCATGTAGCCAGGGAAAATGAGACATATTAGATAAGTCTCAATATGGGAAGCCAATAAGGACAGAGGCAGCACAAAGAGGAAAAGAGCCCAGGATGACCATGTACATCCCTATGAAATGACTCCAAAATGAGCAAAATCCAAGAGATGTTTCAAAAGTTGGCTCCAGACTGACATCAAGTAGAGGCCTTACCTTCCGGTGACAGCAAAGCACAGCGTGCACATTCCGTGTAAGAGCCCTGCGGCATGCTGCAGAAATGTGGCTGTTTTGGGATTCTCATCCACTGGGCCTTGCACCGAGAGGAAGCAGCCACAAAGCTTGTCGATCAGACCAATGTTCACCACGTAGCTAGATGTGGGGAGAAATGTGTGTTAGCAATCTGCATAGTCTGGCAACATCTTCACCTTCAAAGATAAATCTTAACAAACACAGGCTTAGACCCTTCAAGCAAGCAAACACAACACACATACGTTTGGGTACAGCATCTTAAATAACAATTTCCTAAGATTTAGTCCTGAATAATCACCTATATCTGTAAATGGTTCTCTTTTCTCTTTTGGTTATTCTGATGCTATTTTTTCAGGAAAGTGATCATCTGATCATTCTCACCGGTCTAGAGAGTCTGACAATAATTGAAATGATTTATAATGATCTCTATCCTCTTGAAAAGCAGTACTTCCTAAAGTACTAAGAAGCTAAATTCACCAGAATTCAGGGATTCAGAAAATAAGATAATGCTACCCAGACACTCCTGTTACAATCTAAACTTCTAATGCCACTTTAGATTCTCTACTTTTTTTTTAAACCCTATCACCATTAGAAGTATAACAGTGAGAATCTAATTGCTCTCTGTTATGAAAAGCAGCAGTCCTGAGAGTTGACAGTAACACTTACGAAGTCATTTTCATCTTTTCAGTCTATTAAACAGTTTTCCAGAGTCGTTTATTAACCTGGACCAACAACAGTAGTTCTTTTATTAGTCTACAAAGCAGAAATAATTGAAAATATCTGAAGACTATAAATGACCTTGTAGATAAATCAGCCTTAGCTTAGACATTTTATACCAATTCAGTGCTACTGCATTTACATGTATGAAAAGCGCAGGACTCTGAATACAGCAGTTCTGAAAATCAACACATACAAACTTTCAGCAATATGTGCAAAGGAATTGATGCTTCTGCTTGTAAGTGCACTAAAATCCCTATCACTATTCATTTACTAATACAGTTTTTTGTAAAAGGAAGGAAAGCTGATGAATAATTCATGTTTGGAGCCTCTTCTAAGTTTACTATTTAAAAGGTATAAAATAATGTTCCCTTTCTCCTTTTACATTTGGAAATGCATTTATCTGGTTACTGAGCATCCATGGCCTGTTAGGAACCAGGCCACACAGCAGGAGGTGAGCGGCCAGTGAGCTAGCAAAACTTTATCTTTATTTATTTTATTTATTTTTTTACATCTTTATTGGAGTATAATTGCTTTACAATGGTGTGTTAGTTTCTGCTTTATAACAAAGTGAATCAGTTATACATATATCCCCATATCCCCTCCCTCTTGCGTCTCCCTCCCACCCTCCCTATCCCCCCCCAGGTGGTCACAAAGCACCGAGCTGATCTCCCTGAGCTATGCAGCTGCTTCCCACTAGCTATCTATTTTACGTTTGGTAGTGTATATATGTCCATGCCACGCTCTCACTTTGTCACAGCTTTATCTTTATTTACAGCTGCTACCCATCGCTCGTATTACCGCCTGAGCTCCACCTCCTGTCAGATCAGCGGCGACATTAGATTCTCATAGGAGTGCGAACCCTACTGTGAACTGCGCATGCGAGGGATCTAGGTTGCACACTCCTTATGAGAATCTAATGCGTGATGATCTGGAGCTGAAGAAGTACTAGATGCTAGTGCTGGGGAGTGGCTGCAAATACAGATTATCATTAGCAGAGAGGTTTGACTGCACAGAGACTATAATAAATTAATTGCCTGCAGACACATATCAAAACCCTATCAGTGAGTGGCAAGTGAAAACAAGCTCAGGGCTCCCACTGATGCTGCATTATGGTGAGCTGTATAATTACTTCATTATATATTACAATGTAATAATAATAGAAATAAAGTGCACAATAAATGTAATGCGCTTGAATCATCCCAAAACCGCCCCCTCCCAAGTCCGTGGAAAAACTGTCTTCCATAAAACCGGTCCCTGGTGCCAAAAAGGTTGGGGACCACTATCCTACAGTTTTAAAATTGGGAAGTATGAAATGATGACCACTAACCCTATTATCTTATAATGAAGGAAAATGACATATTGACATACTGAACCCTAGCCCTGCAAGTTACTGGATGACCTTGGGCAAATTACCTTGCCCCTCTTAGTCTGTTTCCTTTTTAATGTAATAGAATGTTAGTATAAGGTTCTTGTAATAAGTGACTGATAAGCTAATACATGAAAAGAAGTTGATACATTTTATTGTTAGTTTTATTGTTACTAGTAGTAATAATAGCAGTATTTTAAAAATAGATGCATGCAAACTTACTAATCATAAATACAATGAAAATGAAGACAACACAAAATACCATTTCACAAATATCAGACTGACAAAAATCAGTGAGTTAATATAAAACACTGATAAGGATATGAGGAAATGGAATTCCTATCCTTTACTGATGGAAAGTGAAATCTGTAAAATCACTTTGGAGAACAATTTGGTGTTACTTGGTAAAGTTGGACATGCATTTATCATAACATTCATAAATTCCTACTGTAGGCATATAAGCTTGAGAAACTCCCATATAGGTGCAAAAGAAGGTTTCTACAAGGATATTCATTGTATCATTGCTTGAAATAGTGAAAAAATAGAAACTATTGCCCTCAAATAGAAAATGGATGAACTGGGAATTTATTCATTTAATAGAATCTGTAGAGCAGTTAAAATAAATTTATCAGATTTATATGCATCAACATAGAGCTCAACCCCATGTTATGTGAACATAGAAACTGACAAAATAGTATGATAGCATTTATGTAAATTTTAAATAATACAAAATATAGAAAGCAGAATATATTGTTTATGTATATTTATTATATATAAATATATACATATAAATTTTATATACACAAATATATTTATATATATTTGTCTATATTTACATATATACATATATATTACACACATGTATACAAAAATTTTATAAAAATGCATAGGAACTATATACACACACTCTAACATAGTGATTTACATCTTGAGCGAGAGTAAGAGGAAAGGGATGGAGATGGGGAGTTAGCTGTATCTACAACATTTGGTTTCTTACCAATAAGAAAAAAGATCTAAGACAATATGGAAAAATGTTATTGGTTACTGAAAAATGTTGTCAAGTTGGTACACAGGTATTGATAATTTTGTTAGGTGTATGTTGATATACTTCATCATAAAATAATAGAAAACTTAAATATTTTAAAAGGCAATAATGACAAACAGAAAAAGCATTTGAAACATGTAAGATGAAGGCCTAATGTATTTTTCCCCCATGTTTATTGAGATATAGCTGATATATACATCATGTAAGTTTAAGGTGTACAATGTGATGATTTGACATATGTATATACTGTAAAACGTTACTGTTTTCCAGTTTCACACCACTGTGATTGGAAAAGATACTTGATATAAGTTATGTGTTCTCGAATTGTTGAGACTTGTTTTGTGCCGTAACATAGGATTCATCTTAGCAATTGTTCCATGCATATTTGAGAACAATATGTATTCTGCTGCTGTTGGATGGAGTGTTCTATATATGTCTGTTAGGTCCTTTTGGCCTATAGTGTTGTTGAAATCTGCTGTTTCCTTACTGATTCTCTGTCTGGAAGATCTATCTATTGTTGGGAGTGGGGTATTAAAGTCCCGACATATTATGGTATTGTTGTTTTGTTCTCCTTTTAGTTCTTTTAGTATCCGTTTTATATATTTAGGTGCTCCGATGTTGGGTGCATAAATATTTACCACACCACTGTTATATCCTTGGTGGATTGACCTCTCTATCATATAATGACCTTCTTTGTTTCTTTTAACCATTTTTAGCTTAATATCTATTTTGTCTGATATAAATATAGCTACTCCTGCTTTCTTTTGCTTACCATTTCCTTGAAATATCTTCCACCCCTTTGCTCTCAGTCTATGTGTGTCTTTAAAGCTAAAATGAGTCTCTTATAGGCATCATATTGTTGGATACTGTTTTTTTATCCCTTCAGCCACTCTATGTCTTTTGATTGGAGAATTTAATCCATTTACACTTAACATATTGATAATTACTGATTGGTAAGGACTTACTATTGTCATTTCACTAATTATTTTCTGGTTTTTAGATCCTTTGATCCTTGCTTCCTCTCCTGCTGTTTTCTTTTGTGATTTGATGACTTCTTGTGGCAGTATGCTTTGACTTCTTTACACTATATGTATCTACTACAGGTTCGTATAGGCTTAAATAAAACATATATATTACATCCTATTTTAAGTTGATAAAAAGTTTGATAGTATACAGAAACTTTATACAATTGTCCCTCAGTATTTGTGGGGAATTGGTTCTAGGACCCGCTATAGATACCAAAATCCGCAGATGCTCAAGTCCCATCATTGGCCCTCCATACCCTCGGTTCTGCATCTACAGATTCAACCAACCACAGATTGTGTAGCACTGTAGTATTTATTGAAAAAAACCTGCATGTAAGTGGACCTGCACATTTTAAACCTGTGTTGTTCGAGAGTCAACTGTACTTTTATTTCTCCCTCCTCATATTTTAGGTTATTCGTGTAATTTATGTATTTTTATAGTGTTCATTCAATAACAAATTACTGTGGTTATGTTTATATCTATTATGTTTGATTTTTTTTTTTTTTGTGGTACGCGGGCCTCTCACTGTTGTGGCCTCTCCCGTTGTGGAGCACAGGCTCCAGACGCGCAGGCTCAGTGGCCATGGCTCACAGGCCCAGCCGCTCTGCGGCATGTGGGATCTTCCCGGACCAGGGCACGAACCCGTTTCCCCTGCATCGGCAGGCAGACTCCCAACCACTGCGCCACCAGGGAAGCCCTATTATGTTTGATTTTTAACTTTCAAACTAGACTTGTAAGTGAATTATGCACCACCATTACAATAACAGAGGATCGAATTTTGACTATATGTTTACCATTACCAGTGAGTCTTACACATCCATATGTTTTTTTTCGTCTTTTTAAAAATTTATTTATTTTATTTTTGGCTGCATTGGGTCTTCGTTGCTGCATGTGGGCTTTCTCTAGTTGCTGCGCGTGGGCCTTCTCTGGTTGCGGTGAGCAGGCTTCTCATTGCGGTAGCTTCTCTTGTTGTGGAGCACAGGCTCTAGGTGCGCCGGCTTCAGTAGTTGTGGCTCTCAGGCTCAGTAGTTGTGGCTCACGGGCTCTAGAGCACAGGCTCAGTAGTTGTGGCTCACAGGCTTAGTTGCTCCACGGCATGTGGGATCTTCCCGGACCAGGGCTTGAACCCGTGTCCCCTGCACTGGCAGGTGGATTCTTAACCACTATGCCACCAGGGAAGCCCATCCATATGTTTTTATGTTATTACTTATCATCCTTTTCTTTAAAAAAAATTATTTATTTATTTGGCTGCGCTGGGTCTGAGTTGAGGCACGCGGGATCTTCATTGCCACGAGCAGGATCTTCATTGCGGCATGTGGGATCTTTAGTTGCAGCATGCGGGATCTTTAGTTGTGGCATGCAGGACCTAGTTCCCTGACCAGGGATTGAATCCGGGCCCCCTGCATTGGCAGTGCAGAGTCTTAACCACTGGACCACCAGGGAAGTCCCTATCATCCTTTTCTTTAAACTTGAAGAATGCCCTTTAGTATTTCTTGTAAGGCAGGTCTAGTGGTGATGAACTTCTTCAGCTTTTGCTTGTTTGGCAAAGTCTTTATTTTTCCTTCATTCCTGAAGGACAACATTGTTGGGTACAGCATTCTTGGTTGACAGTTTTTTCCTTCAATATTCTGAAAGGCTGTGCCACAGGCTGGGCTTCTTGATCAGGTTGGCTGCTTGCTGTGCTCTGATGTTGAGCAAGGTCACTGGCTGGCCTCTCTGGTTGGGAGGGGCCTCCATTTATATCTCATAGTTGGGTGGCTAAAGAAACTGTCTCTGTGGTTGGGAGAGTCTTTGTCTGGGCTCCATTGTGGGGTGAGGATGCAGGCTATGCTCTGTAGTTGAGTGGGACAATAGCTGGGCTCTAAGACTGCCCAGGGTTACTGTTCAGTCTTCCTGGTTATGTGGGGTCAGAGGCTAAGCTCAACAGTTGGGTAGTTCTGTTGGCTTGGTTCCCTGCCTAAGAAGGGCTGTAGTTTGGGCTTTGCAGCTGCCTGGCTTCCCCAGCTGGCCTTCCTAGATGGTCAGAATAAAGGCGATGCTGAGCTAGAGGGCAAGGATGATACTTTGCTTTCCTTCCCAGGTTGTGTGGTAAAACAAGCTCTACAGCCAGTACAGTCTGGGGACTGGGGACCCTAATCAGCAGAACTGCCAACTGAGCTCCGTGGCCAGATGGGGCTACAGGCTCAGTTCCACAGATGGGCAGAGCTGCTGCCTGGGATCTCTTCTTGGGCACCACTGCAAGCAGCAATACAGTCCACCAAGATCTGAGTGCTGACTGCTGTCAGCCCCTCCACACCTTTCTACTTGATCACCAGTGGTCAAGCTCTGCAGATTCCCCCAGCAATCCCGGTGAGGTGAGACCCAAGTGGAAGTGTCCCACAGTGCTGGGAGAGCTGGATGTCCATTTGGGCTCTCTCTTCCCACTGGAGAAACCACAGGCTTGTGGGGGGATGGGGGCTCATGCAGCATTGTGCTGGCCTGTGGGAGGGCTGTTGTGGTCAGAGGGTAGCTGCTCCTCTTACCCTTCTGATGTGGTACTTCTTGATCTCTGAGGTCTGGGGGAGATGCTTCAGTCTCATCTACCTCCTGCATTCTGAGTTTTCACAATGGTTTCTTGTCTATGGATAGTTACTATCTGGCTTTCTTGTGAGGCCATCTGTTTGATGACAGAATCTGATCAAAAGTAATGAACTAAGACCTTGTAAACAGAGGATTATCACAGGGAATCAACACTGATCCTGACAAACAGGAGCATCATCTACAGCACTGGACTCCATTTCATAGTACAAGACGGTCGGCTGTTCTTTAGCACATTCCATCCATATCTCAGCAAAGTTCTGGAAGCCAAAAAATCCAAGATCAAGGTGCCAGCAGGGTTGGATTCTTCTGAGGCCTCTCTTTTTGGCTTCCAGATGGCTGCCCTCTTGCTATCTTTCGTATGGTTGCCCCTCTATGCATGTGCCTAATGATTTTAATACATGAAGAGCTTTTACAATTAAAAAAAGTCAACACCTCCAATAGAAAAATGGGCAAAGTACATGAACAGGCAACTCACAAAATAATTAAAATGGCCAGTGAACATTAAAAAATGTTCAATATAACTACTAATACAAAAAATGAAATATTTTCGCCTCTCAGTTTGGCTAGGACTCAGAAGAATGATGATATCCGACAGTGTCTAGGCTGAGGGTACAAGGACGTACTCATATGTAATCTTTATGTAGGACAATTTGGCAATATGGATCAAAATCCTTAATGCATATTCTTTGACCCCCCAAATTATACTTCTCAATGTTTAATAGAAGACAATAATCAATTGTAGGGAAAGATATTCTTTACAGTATTATCTGTAAGAGTAAAATACTGGAATAAACCTATGTAAGTAATAATAGGTTACCTAAAGCAAATCATGGCTACATAATTAAATACTTGGAAAGCCAGCAAAAATTCATTTGCAAGTTTCTGTTGATTTGGAAAAAAGCACTTAAAAAAAAGTATGACCAAACAATGTGTATAAGTATTACAATTTTTTTCATAAAATAACCACATATATATGTACCAAAACCAAAACAAAACCAATGATTATCTTTGGGTGGTGGGATTAAAGATAATTTTTGTGTATTCAACAAAATCCATTGTGCTTTTCTGTGTTTTTCAAATCATTTTTCTCACTGAGCACATATTAATTTTATAATTAGGAAACAAGTTATTTTAAAAAGGAGAATGGGGAGAGAGGCAGAGGCAAGCTATCTGCTATTACAAGAGAGACTGCACTCTTAAAGAAGTAGCAATGGAGCAAAGGTAAATCTGAGATATTTACAAGGTAGAATCAATACGTACTAAAGACTTAATTGGATATTGGTTTGGTAAAGGATTGTGAAGAGTTTTTGACAATGCTCAGAATGCTGGCTTAAGTAACTGAATGGGATACTGGTGCTACAGATAAGGACAGAAGACACAGGAAAAGTATCTCCTTTGGGTGGAAAGATAAGGTGTCTAGTTTTGAACTTGTGGAGCCTGAGGTGCCTGTAGTACATCCTAGCAGCTAGGAAAGTGCTTGGCTAAAGTACAGTTTTATGACTTCTCCTTGAATAGATGCCTTATGTTTACTAATTTTTGATTCCAAAAGGCTGTTATCAGTGACTTGGACTATCTATTTGCCTCTAGGTTGCAAAGTTTGATTTCCCTGTTTTGAGAGACAGATATAAATTTCTAATTGAACATGATGAAAAGAATTGTGCTTCAGCAAAAGACCACGAATAGCCAAAGGAATCCTGTGAAAGAACAACAAAGCTGGAGGTATTACATTTCCTGATTTCAATCTATATTACAAAGCTACAGCAATCCAAATAGTATGGTACTGGCATAAAAAGAGACATGTAGACCAATGGAACAGAATTGAGAGCCCAGAAATAAACCCATGCATATCTGGTCTATGAATATTTGACAAAGGAGCCAAGAATACTCACTGGGGAAAGGATACTCTCTTCAATAAACAGTGCTGGGAAAATCAGATAACTACATGCAGAAGAATGAAACTGGACCCCTATCTTACACCATTCCCAAAAAAAGAACTCAAAATGTATGAAAGATTTAAATGTAAGACCTGAAACCATGAAACTCCTAGAAGAAAGCATAGAGGAAAAAACTTGACATTGGTCTTGGCAATATTTTTTTGGATATGACACCAAAAGCACAAGCAACTGAAGCAAAATAAACAAGTGGGACTACTTCAAACTTAAAAACTTCTGCACATCAAAAGAAACAATCAAAAAAATGAAAAGGCAACCTGCAGAACAGGAGAAAATATATGCAAACCATATACTGGATAAGGGGTTAATATTCGAAAAAATAAGGAACTCCTACAATTCAATGGTAAAACCACAAATAATCCAATTAAAAAATGGGCAAAGGACCTGAATAGACAGTTTTCCAAAGAACATATACAAATGGCCAATAGGTATAGGAAAAGATGTTCAACATCACTAATCACCAGGGATATGCAAATTAAAACCACAACGAGATACCACCTCACACCTCTTAGAATGGCTATTATCAAAAACAAAAACACAAAACTAAAAAGCCCCCCAAACCAAGAGACAACATTGGCAAGGATGTGGAGAGAAAAGTGAACCTTTGTACACTGTTGGTGGGGAAAGTATATTTGTAAAGCCACTATGAAAAACAGTATGGTGGTTCTTCAAAAGATTAAAAACAGAACCACGATATGATCTATCAATTCCACTTCTGGGTATATATCTGAAGGAAGTGAATCATTATCTTGAAGAGATACTTGCATTCCCATATTCACTGCAGCATTATCCAGAATAGCCAAGACATGGAAACAAAGTGTCCATCAACAGATGAATGGATAAAGAAAAGTGGTAAATACACACACACACACACACACATACACACACAACGAAATATTATTCAGCCATAAAAAACAAGGAAATCCTGCAATTTGTGACAATATGGGTGGCCATATAAGGCATTATGCTACGTGAAATAAGTCAGACAGTAAAGGATAAATCCTGTATGTTCTCACTTACATGTGGAAACTAAAAGAGCTGAACTCACAGAAACAGAGAGTAGAATGGTAGTTGCCAGAGGCTGGGGTGGAGGGTCGGGGAAAGGGGGAGATGTTGGTCAAAGGGTACAAACTTCCATTTATAAGATGAATAAGTTCTGGGGATGTAACGTACACCATGGTGACTAAAAATAACAATACTGTATTACATACTTGAAAGTTGCTAAGAGAGTGGCTCTTAAATGTTTCAAAACACACACACACACGGTAATTATGTAAGCTGATGGGAAGTGTTAATGAACGTTACTGTGGCAATCATTTTGCAATATATATGTGTATCAAATCATCACGTTGTACAACTTAAACTTACACAATGTTATATGTCACCCATATCTCAGTAAAGCTGGGAAAAAACAGAATTGCAGAGCTTCAGGGTTGATGCATTTCCTGAGCAAATTTCAAACCAGTGTTTTTTCAAATTGCAATCTGCTTCTACCCTACACACAATACTGCTTTCCTAGAACTATGTTAAACATTTGACACAGACAATATTTGCATCTTATAGAAAAAAGAATTCTGATGTTTGATAGCTGAAAGATATTATTTGGATATTCTGTTAAAGGATTTTTTTAAATTTGTTTTTTTTTTTTTATCCCAGGACCTTGTGAAGTGTCTGGCACAAAGTGAGCACAAGTGACCATATTTTGAGGTGATAAATATTTGAGGATTCCTTAGATCTAGAAACTTGACTAAACTATGTAAAATAATGAGAATAAACACTGTTATTACCTCATCTTGGTTAGACACCCTCTTGCCTCTTCTATGCCAGATAAGGAGAGAACAGGGACATATGTCAGGGTGATGTGCCCTGCTCCAGCTCTACCTTAGGGGTACAGGTCAGAGAATAGTGCCAAAGACTGTGTTGGAACGCTTTCCTCACAACTTTACAATGCTAGAGATATAAACTGACAAAAAATGCACAGGTTGTAGCAGGGAGTGGTGTGAGATTTCCTGTCACTTCATATTTGAGAAGGTGAGAAAGAAAGCATGAAAGTAGTTAAACATGTTCTGTTTGCTTCATTAAGAAGATCTGAGATAAGGTTTGTGGTTCTACATATAGGGATCATCAAGCCAGCCTACAATGCATTATCTACAAGAAAACAATATGTAACAAAAGTGGTTCAAGTCAGATAAAGAGTGGCATGGTTTTGTACTGAAGTACTATAATTGTCAATCACCCTTTTTAAGCTACATGAATTATTTGGTTTGGCAGATTACCACTGTTATTTTTTTTCCCCAATAACCTTCTTCTTTTTACAAAGGATCTGGTAACTATAATAATATATGTAAAAATGTAGGTACTTTCTCCCGGAAGGCCCACCAGAATTGCATTGAAGCACTTGGCTGGACCTTCTGCCTCATCACAGCTGAGGCATGTGGCTAAGCTGTCTGGATGACAAGAATGCAGGGTTGCTGCATCACAGAGTAGCCCAAGGGAGAATGCTGGGGCTGAATGGCATTCATCAGCAAAGAGGGCCAGGTTCTACAATGACCAGAAGGACATGGGGAAATTGAATGGGATCAAGCAACTGAGAGAAAGGCCAGGGAGGGTCAAAGTCAAGTGCTGTATGATAAATGGTTGTGGACCCAAAGGGCCTAGTACTCTCTAGCAATAAATATGCCTGGAGAAAGAGGGCAGGCAGATGGAAGGGACAAGTTAACAAAGTAATCAAGGGTAAGAAAGATACTGAATGAAACAACTGTTTTCAAGAAAGCACTACGAGAGACCAGTGTAAAATTTATGAACTGTGAAAGAAGCAAATGCAGAAGAGGGCATTCTCTTTCTCCTATGAACCTACTATAAGCTTCAGAGAGTAACAAATTGCATGGGTTTTGGAAGTCAGAGATCAGTGCAGATCACAGAGGAGTTTCTGATAGGTGGGACAGGTAATTGATTAACACCAGATGGAACCCTGTTGGGAAATTAAATGTCCTACCTGATTCCAGATTCATGAGGGAAAAAGAATTCAGATGTCAAAGTAGGAATAAATTTCCCAGGAGAGAAGGTGACCTTGGAAGGAAGCAGGGTTGACCTTGAACAGGTGTTAGGAATTGCCACATTTGTGTAGTGGAAAACATACAGCTGTTGGGAGTACAGCTAGATCTGAGTTCCAGTCTCAACTCTCCTACTTAACTTTTAAACTTATTCAGTACATAACCTTGGGCAAAGCACTTAACCTCACTGAGCAATTTCCTTACCTACAAAGTCTGTATTAGAAATCCTACACTTATAGGGCTGTAAAGCCTCTACTACAGTACCTTACACATAATGGGTGCTCCATAAACGATAGCTATTATTACTGTTTTAAATCTGAACCAAATTTATAACCAGAGATGACCTGAGATAGGGAAATTCTTAGAAATTCTTTGAGTTGGAAGGAGTTGACAGCAAAAAAAGTTATAAAAAGCTTGGACACTATCTATTCTAATATCAAATATCTAAATATCAAGAAAGACAAATGAGCTCTAACTGTAATGCTTTTCATTAATAGGATTTTCCTTCTCTCTACAAAATGTGGTATATTTTGTATTAGGAATTTGTGGATGGTGTGAGAAAGATTGCCATCACATTGGGCCCTGAGACTTAAATTATTTTAATATATATTTTTTAACAAAAAAGACAGTTTTAAGAAATCTAGAAATTTACCTGATGAGGTCCTGAACTCGACTGTTAAAAGCATCACCTTGTGAGGGTTTGCTTTTCATTTCCTGTGTTGATATTTTTGGTGTAATTGGCTGGCTGTTTCCATCTGGTCGATTGGCAATCAGGCAGCCAAAAACCACAGCACTGACTTTGAGAAGTCCAGTTGTCAAGCCTTCGAAAACTTGCTTATTTGTATTTCTTCCCAAAATAGCATTATTTTCATCTGGAACATAAACCTAGATAGAAAAAAAATACAGTAATTATGTTTCAATAAAACCACCAAAAATGAACAGAGATGATATGGAAATTTTCTGGAATCATAAATAATTTTGAAATTATAGAGGTGCCATCTGAATGTTTGAGTATTGGTTCTAAGGTCAGATTGTCAAGTTCAAATCTCAGCTTTGCGTCCGCTAGCTGGGTGACCTTGGGTAGGTTGTTACTTCCAAGCTTCAATTTTCTCATTTATAAAACACGGATAATGACATTACCTATAACATAGGGTTCTTGTGAGGATTAAATGAGCTAATAACATAAAATGCTTAGCTTGTGCCTAGGTGCATAATAAGCACTCAATAAATATTAGTTATTCAATTGAATAAAGTATATTACAAATTTGTATAAACTCAGAAAACAAACCAGTTGGTAAACTGACAGGACTGTTTCTTGTTGAAGTGAATTTTTAAAATATCTAATCTAAATTCCTCTCTTAGGAAAAAATTTGCATTTCTTATTACAAAATCGTAAAATAGTTTTTTGCCTAATACATAGGGTCATATTGAGCTGTTTATTTATGGTTTACAGGAAGTAATATGCCTGTTAAAAGCTGGACAAGGAGTCAGAACCTGGCCTTGGGTTCTGGCCTTGCAGCTATACGTGATCTTAGACATGTTCCTTAACCTTTCTGTGTCTCAGTTTCCTCAACTGTTTTTTTTTTTTTTTTTTTTTTAAGAGACTGAGTGATTTATTTATTTATTTTTAAATTTATTTATTTATTTATGGCGGTGTTGGGTCTTCGTTTCTGTGCGAGGGCTTTCTCTAGTTGCGGCGAGCGGGGGCCACTCTTCATCGCGGTGCGCGGGCCTCTCACTATTGCGGCCTCTCTTGTTGCAGAGCACAGGCTCCAGACGCGCAGGCTCAGTAGTTGTGGCACACGGGCCTAGTTGCTCCGCGGCATGTGGGATCTTCCCAGACCAGGGCTCGAACCCGTGTCCCCTGCATTGGCAGGCAGATTCTCAACCACTGCGCCACCAGGGAAGCCCATCCTCAACTGTTAAATGAGGATAATCTTAGTATCTAATGAATCAACATATGTAAATTCTTAGAACAATGTTTGGCACATAGGTAAGTCCTACAAAAGTGTCATCTGCTACTATAACTGCTACTCTTACTGTGATTCCTACTATTACCAGGAGTAAATACTACTGTGTGTGAACATCAGCTCTTGCAGAGAAGTACAGCTCTTGTAGAAGTACAGTGGCTAGATACATAATTATCAGGCTGGGAGCTCTGTGCCTTGGTATGTGATACTGGCTACATAAGGGTTCACTCTTCCCACGAAGAAGAGGGGCTCCTGAAGGCCTCACTACCAAGAAAGGGGCAGAAACAAGAAGCTAAAGGTGGGGAGAAAGGAAGTTTGGACTTGGAATCAGATAGCACTGTAATTAAGTTCCAGTTCCTCCTCCAGCACGTCACATGACTGTACGTAAATACTTGACATTTCCAAGCTTTGGGTTCTGTATCTGTTTACCTGCTAGGACTACCATGAAGTTCAAATAAGATGACGAATGGGAAATCACTTGGTAAATTATTACTAATAACTTCACAAATGCACTTACTTAGTAACAACTAGTCTTTGCCTCATTCTCATTCTTTATCTGCACCAGTTCTATCAAAAGATAGAGGAATAAATGATCACTAGGATTCAAAAGGAAGATCTTCATAAACACAAGCAAATATTCCCTCCATTGTTTATAGTTGTTCATTTAGACATTCCATGAAAGTTACTTTTCTGAGAATAGCCTTGTTTAAGACTTTTGACCATCTCTAACCACTGAGCAATTCCTAAGCCAAAGTAATTACAGCAGAATCTTTCTGCAGTATGTGCTGATGGAAGTTCCCTTTGAAACTCTATAAAACAGTCACAGAGCTTCTTCAAGCTGTGACTAGCATAATCTAGCCTATCCCAATACAGAAGGTGGTATTAGGAGCTGAGTTTGAATCAAGGATTTCTGTATAAGTCAGGATAAGCTAGGTTATGCTGCAGTGAAAAATTCCTCAAAACTTTCAGTGGTTTCAAACAATAAAGCTTTATTTTTCATTCAAATGACATGTTCATCTGAGACTGGCTGGGGCTCCTGTTGTCCTTACTTCAGAGTCTAGGTGACAAAGCAACCATCATTTAGAGCAACAATGCCCAACAGAACTTTCTAAAATGACTGAAATGTTTCAATCTATACTGTTCTACATCTGCACTTGTCACATGTGGATAACGAGTACTTCGAATGTAGTTAGTGTGACATGGGACTGAATTTTTAATTTTAGTTAATTTTAATTTAAATAGTGGCTAGTGTATTGAACAGTACAGAGGACTGTAGGTCACAGTGGCAGAGAGCAAAAAATATCTCTGGAGGGTCTTGTGTCAACATTAAATGAGCTGCCTGGAAATGACACATCATTTTTGCTAACAACTTATTGGCCAAAACGAATCACATAGTCCAATTCAACCACAAGGAAGACAAGAAACGTCATTCTACTATGTACTTGGTAAGAGGGGGAGAATCAGAACATCTGGTCCACAGCACTACCGACAGCAAAATATTGTTTCTTCCAGTATGACTATACAAATATTATTCACAGTTAAGCTATTTAGTAAATGATTACATTTACTTTCTTGTACAAATTTTTGGTTTCACTCAGATGTTGAATTTCTTATGTATGTATCACTAGTTCATTGTCAATCTTTCTGGTTAAAATGGAATTTCCTCTCAAGTTCAAACACATCAGGGATTGTTGATTCTTCTTCTCCCTCCAGTGGAGACAACTGTCCTGAAACCGCCATCCTCCTGCTGTAATCTGGACTGGTTGCTCTCTAGGCATGCTACACAGCTCTCATTTTGAGATGCCCTTCATCTTCATCCTAAGAATTCCTTCCATCCCCCACCCCCCACCCCCCAACCCCGAGTTAGATTCCTTTATTTCTTGGATTCCAAACAACTTCCAAAGAAAGGGTGCATGGGAAGAAAAATTTTGAGACCTTGTATGTTTGAAAGTATATTTATTTCATCCTTATACTTGACTGATAGTTTGGATGGATATAGAATTCTTGGTTGGAACTAATATTGGTTGGAACTAATTTTCTTTCAGAGTTTTTTGTTTTAAATAAATTTATTTATTTATTCATTTATTTTTGGCTGCGTTGGGTCTTCATTGCTGTGCGTGGGCTTTCTCTAGTTGCGGCGAGTGGGGGCTACTCTTCGTTGTGGTGCGTGGGCTTCTCACTGCGGTGGCTTCTCTTGCTGTGGAGCATGGGCTTTAGGTGCACAGGCTCAGTAGTTGTGGCTCGTGGGCTCTAGAGCGCAGGCTCAGTAGTTGTGGCACACAGGCTTAGTTGCTCCGTGGCATGTGGGATCTTCCCGGACCAGGGCTCAAACCCTGCATTGGCAGGCAGATTCTTAACCACTGCGCCACCAGGGCAGTCCCTCTTTCAGAGTTTTTAAGGACTGCCCCATTGTTTCCTACTTTAAGTACTGTTCTTCATAAGTCCAATTAATTCCTAACGTTTTTGTACATGTCCTATTTTGTCCTCTCTGGAAACTTTTAGGCACTTCTTACCCCTGATTTCTTCTGTCATGGTATAGGTCTTCCTTCATTTTTTGTTCAAAAACTCAGTGGTCTTTTCAATCTGAAAGTCATGTGTTTCACTTCTGAAGATATCTCTTGTATTACTTCTTTGCTAATTTCCTCTCATTTATTTTCTCTGTTGGATTTTGGTCCTGAACTGAGTCTTGAATTTTCTTGTATTTTTTTCTTCTGCTTTTCATATCTTTTTACTTTGTCCTACTTCTTAGGCAATTTCCTTAACTTTATTTTCCAGTCCTTCTGCTGAATTTTTCATTTCATCAATTGTATTTTTAATTTTCAGGAGTTCTTTTGGGCTCCCTGTTTTGTTTTTACAGTACTTTGTTTTTGCTTCATGGCTGCAATATTTTCTCATCTCTGTGAAATTCTAATTTTTAAAGATATTCTTTTGTTTCCTGCATGGTCTTTGTTTCCTCTGAGTTCTTTCTTTGTATTTCAGGTTGTAGGCTTTCCTTAAATATGTGGTAATCTGGAGATTTCTGTTCATACTTAAGATTAATGCATAGATGGATTTCAGTGTTTCACAATCTAGATCTAATCACAAGCTGGATACAAAGTCAGCATGAGGGGCTCCAATTTGAATGACTAAGCAGAGACCCTACTGGGGAATCCCAACTGTCAATATTTATAGGTCTATTCTCCTGGGACAGTTAGTGTCACAAGAATGGAATCCTATGCCCCTCTAAGCCTAGAGTATATGACATGGCCTGCTCATTTTCTCAGAGGTTCATAGAAGAAGCTGCTGAGTGTCTCAGTGTTTAAGGAACAGATTTTCACTTAATCATTTTGTTTTTGTATGATTTCTGTATGGCTGTACCTGGTGGCCCCATGTCCTGAGTAACTTTGGTTCAACCTCTTGTCTTCTGCCAGTGTTTGGGGAGGGGCATTCACTTGGCTGTACATGTAGCAGATGGGATCTAGGGCATCTGAACTGCCTCTTATTTAGACTTTCAACCAATCCTCCTCTTTCCAGCCCTACTTGTACCCTCATTTTCTGAGATACTTGGGAACTCAAATTTTTGAGCCTTCTGGGGTTACGTGGCAGAGGCTTTCTTCCAGTAGGAAGACCTCCTGCTAATTGAGGTTTTAGCTTTTAGGCAACTGTTTTTCAATCATCTGCTTTCCAGATTAAAACATACTTGCTTTACTTTCCTTCCCATTCTCTCTGTCTTTGAGGGGTTAGAACTTTATCTGTTTATCTATTTACTATAATATTAGTGGGGGCCTTCAGAGAGAGAGAATGTAACTTGTGTGTTCAATTGGCCACATTTAAAAATTAACTCAATAAATCACCTAAAGACACAAGTTTCTTTTTCTTTTACAAACTACAGAAAGAATATGAGAAACACATTTCTGGGTAATGTCAGGGTTCTTCATACATCACAGATTTTCATATTCCTTTCTTTTCAAAAACCTTGTACTGATATTATTTCAAATAAAACACTATACATGTGCATTTAGCAATCTTTCACTTCTCTAGAAGTAATTTATCCAATAATTGCATCTTTTAAGAATATAGTTGAGAATCACAAAGACATTAAAGACTTCTGAGATACCCAAATTAGTGTCATTTATTTAATCACCGGCTCATCTAACATTTGAATATCTACTACATCCATGGTCAAAGGAATAAAGTGATGCTCCGCTTATTCTAAGGGTCATTTAGACCCTGTATACTTTGATTTTACAAATAAGTGTAGAAAGCTGTGGTTTACTGGTTTATAGTAGAACAGAAAGAACAATATAAAAGAGAGGAGTGGTAGCTATTTTAGAGGTAGGCAGTAGCAAAATGTAACACTAATTCTGGAAGCATAAGAAAAAACAGATATAAGAATGCTAAAGGCACTGCAATGTGAGACATGTTATTTTTACTGGACTCACTCATCTTTATTTGCACTGAAATTATTATTTACTACAAATCAGTATAACAGTTTATGCTCAAAATGACAACCTTAAGATATCAAAAAAAAAGCTAAATTATGAGCCTCACTTATTTGAGGGGGGGGCAAAGAAAAAAGGATGAAAACTAACATTTATCAAGTTTTTCTTCTATGCCAGATACTTAAGCACTTTCTTTATACCATTACATTTAATTTTTGCAGATTAACATATCAAAGTTCAGAGATATCAAGCAACATGTCCAAGTTTCACAGCTAGTTAATAGAAGAGCTGGGACTTGAACTTGAGTTTATCAGACTCTGAAGCCCATGTGCTTTCTCTTACCCCACACTGACTTCCTCCCACTGGCCATCTCTTCTACTGAGGATTCTGGAGCAACTGTCTCAATTGGAGGGAGGTGAAAACTGATCATGGGCCAAACATTGCCTTTCTGATGTCTCTTCCATTAAAAGCTCTTAATTAGGGCTTCCCTGGTGGCGCAGTGGTTGAGAGTCCGCCTGCCGATGCGGGGGACACAGGTTCATGTCCCGGTTCAGGAGGATCCCACATGCCGTGGAGCGGCTGGGCCCGTGGGCCGTGGCCGCTGAGCCTGTGCGTCCGGAGCCTGTGCTCTGCAACGGGAGAGGCCACAACAGTAAAAGGCCCGCGTCCCGCAAAAAAAAAAAAAAAAAAAAGCTCTTAATTAATTTGAACTTTATTCTTGACCAAAGGGCATGAAAATATTTTATTTAAAGGTTGTTGGAATAATTATGGGTGAAATATACTAAACTTATTATTCAGAAACCATAAATGTGGGGAGAAGGCGGAAGATGGCGGAAGAGTAAGACGCGGAGATCACCTTCCTCCCCACAGATACACCAGAAATACATCTACACGTGGAACAACTCCTACAGAACACCTAGTGAAGGCTGGCAGAAGACCTCAGACCTCCCAAAAGGCAAGAAACTCCCCCACGTACCTGGGTAGGGCAAAAGAAAAAACAGAGACAAAAGAATAGGGACGGCACCTGCACCAGTGGGAGGGAGCTGTGAAGGAGGAAAAGTTTCCACACTCTAGGAAGCCCCTTCGCGGGCGGAGACTGCGGGAGGCGGAGGGGGGAGCTTCGAGGCTGCGGAGGAGTGCACAGCAACGGGTGCGGAGGGCAAAGCGGGGAGATTCCCGCACAGAGGATCGGTGCCGACCGGCACTCACCAGCCCGAGAGGCTTGTCTGCTCACCCGCCGGGGCGGGCGGGGCTGCGAGCTGAGGCCGGAGCGCAGGGAGAGGACTGGGGTTGGCGGCTTGAACACAGCCTGAAGGGGTTAGTGCACCACAGCTAGCCGGGAGGGAGTCCGGGGAAAAGCCTGCACCTGCAGAAGAGGCAGGAGACTTTTCCTTCCCTCTTTGTTTCCTGGGGCGTGAGGAGAGGGGTTTAAGAACGCTGCTTAAAGGAACTCCAGAGACGGGCGCGAGCCGCGGCTAAAAGCGCGAACCCCAGAGACGGGCGCGAGCCGCGGCTGAAAGCGCGGAATCCAGAGACGGGCGCGAGCCGCGGCTGAAAGCGCGGAATCCAGAGACGGGCGCGAGCCGCGGATGAAAGCGCGGAATCCAGAGACGGGCGCGAGCCACGGATGAAAGCGCGGAATCCAGAGACGGGCGCAAGCCGCGGCTAAAAGCGCGGACCCCAGAGGCGGGCGGGAGACGTTAAGGCTGCTGCTGCCGCCACCGAGGGGCCTGTGTGCGAGCACAGGTCACTCTCCACACCCCTCTTCCGCGGAGCCTGTGCAGCCCGCCACTGCCGGGTTCCCGGGATCCAGGGACAACTTCCCCGGGAGAGCGCACAGCGCGCCTCAGGCTGGTGCAAAGTCACGCCGGCCTTTGCCACCGCAGGCCCGCCCCGCACTCTGTGCCCCTCCGTCCCCGCCGGCCTGAGTGCGCCAGAGCCCCCAGTCAGCGGCTCTTTTAACCCCATCCTGTCTGAGCAAAAAACAGACGCCCTCCAGCGATCTACACGCAGTGGCAGGGCCAAATCCAAAGCTTAGCCCTGGGAGCTGTGAGAACAAAGAAGAGAAAGGGAAATCTCTCCCAGCAGCCTCAGAAGCAGCGGATTAAAGCTCCACAATCAACTTGATGTACCCTGCATCTGTGGAATACCTGAATAGACAACCAATCATCCCAAATTAAGGAAGTGGACTTTAGGAGCAAGATCTATGATTTTTTCCCCTTTCCTCTTTTTGTGAATGTGTATGTGTATGCTTCTGTGTGAGATCTTGTCTGTATAGTCTTGCTTCCACCATTTGTCCTAGGGTTCTATCCGTCCATGTTTTTTTTTTAATTTTTTTTTCTTAATAATTAATTTTAATAACCTTATTATACTTTACCTTCGTTCTTTCTTTCTTTCTTTCCGTCCTTCCTTCCCTCCTTTAGACAACGAATCATCCCAAATTGAGGAGGTGGTCTCTGACAGCAAGATTTAGGATTTTTCCCCATTTACCTCTTTTAGTGAGGGTGTATGTGTATGCTTCTGTGTAAGATTTTGTCAGTATAGCTTTGCTTCCAACATTTGTCCTAAGGTTCTTTCCGTCCCTTTTTTTTTTTTTCTAAATAAGAAGTTTTTAATTCAATAACTTTATTATACTTTATTTTATTTTTACTGTATCTTCTTTCTTTCTGTCTTTTTTCCTTCTTTCCCTCCTTCCTTCCTTCCTCCCTCCCTCCCTCCCTCCTTTCTTTCCTTCTTGCCTTCTTTCCTTCTTTGCTTCTTTCTTTCTTCCTTCCTTCCTACCCTCCTTTCCTTCTTTCTTTCCTCATACTTCTACTAATTCCCTCTACTTTTTCTCCCTTTTATCCTGAGCCTGTGGATGAAAAGCTTTTGGTGCTCCAGCCAGGAGGCAGGTCTCTGCCTCTGAGGTAGGACAGCCAACTTCAGGACACTGATCAACAAGAGACCTCCCAGCTCCACATAATATCAAACGGCGAAAATCTCCCAGAGACCTCCATCTTAACACCAGCACCCAGCTTCACTCAACGACCAGCAAGCCACAGTGCTGGAAAACCTATGCCAAACAACTAGCAAAACAGGAACGCAACCCCACCCATTAGCAGAGAGGCTGCCTAAAATCATAATAAGGCCACAGACACCCCCAAACACACCACCAGACGTGAACCTGCCCACTAGAGAGACAAGATCCAGCCTCATCCACCACAACACAGGCACTAGCCCCCTCCACCAGGAAGCCTACACAACCCACTAAACCAACCTTAGCCACTGGAGACAGACATCAAAAACAGGAGGAACTACAAACCTGCAGCCTGCAAAAAGGAGACCCCAAACACAGTAAGATAAGCAAAATGAGAAGACAGAAAAACACACAGCAGATAAAGGAGCAAGATAAAAATGCACCAGACCTAACAAATGAAGAGGAAATAGGCAGTCTACCTGAAAGAGAATTCAGAATAATGATAGTAAGGTTGATCCGAAATCTTGGAGATAGAATGGACAATAGATTGGACAAAATGCAAGAATCAGTTAACAAGGACCTAGAAGAACTAAAGATGAAACAAGCAACGATGAACAACACAATAAATGAAATTAAAAGTACTCTAGATGGGATCAATAGCAGAATAACTGAGGCAGAAGAACGGATAAGTGACCTGGAAGATAAAATAGTGGAAATAACTACTGCAGAGCAGAATAAAGAAAAAAGAATGAAAAGAACTGAGGACAGTCTCAGAGACCTCTGGGACAACATTAAACACACCAACATTCGAATTATAGGGGTTCCAGAAGAAGAAGAGAAAAAGAAAGGGACTGAGAAAATATTTGAAGAGATTATAGTTGAAAACTTCCCTAATATGGGAAAGGAAATAGTTAATCAAGTCCAGGAAGCACAGAGAGTCCCATACAAGATAAATACAAGGAGAAATACGCCAAGACACATATTAATCAAACTGTCAAAAATTAAATACAAAGAAAGCATATTAAAAGCAGCAAGGGAAAAACAACAAATAACACATAAGGGAATCCCCATAAGGTTAACAGCTGATCTCTCAGCAGAAACCCTACAAGCCAGAAGGGGGTGGCAGGACATACTGAAAGTGATGAAGGAGAAAAACATGCAGCCAAGACTACTCTACCCAGCAAGGATCTCATTCAGATTTGATGGAGAAATTAAAACCTTTACAGACAAGCAAAAGCTGAGAGAGTTCAGCACCACCAAACCAGCTTTACAACAAATGCTAAAGGAACTTCTCTAGGCAAGAAACACAAGAGAAGGAAAAGACCTATAATAACGAACCCAAAACAATTTAGAAAATGGGAATAGGAACATACATATCGATAATTACCTTAAATGTAAATGGACTAAATGCTCCCACCAAAAGACACAGATTAGCTGAATGGATACAAAAACAAGACCCTTATATATGCTGTCTACAAGAGACCCACTTCAGACCTAGAGACACATACAGACTGAAAGTAAGGGGATGGAAAAAGATATTCCATGCAAATGGAAGCCAAAAGAAAGCTGGAGTAGCAATTCTCATATCAGACAAAATAGACTTTAAAATAAGGAGTATTAAAAGAGACAAAGAAGGACACTACATAATGATCAAGGGATCGATCCAAGAAGAAGATATAACAATTGTAAATATTTATGCACCCAACATAGGAGCACCTCAATACATAAGGCAAATACTAACAGCCATAAAAGGGGAAATCGACAGTAACACATTCATAGTAGGGGACTTAAACACCCCACTTTCACCCATGGACAGATCATCCAAAATGAAAATAAATAAGGAAACACAAGCTTTAAATGATACATTAAACAAGATGGACTTAATTGATATTTATAGGACACTCCATCCAAAAACAACAGAATACACATTTTTCTCAAGTGCTCATGGAACATTCTCCAGGATAGATCATATCTTAGGTCACAAATCAAGCCTTGGTAAATTTAAGAAAATTGAAATTGTATCAAGTATCTTTTCTGACCACAATGCCATGAGACTAGATATCAATTACAGGAAAAGATCTGTAAAAAATACAAACACATGGAGGCTAAACAATACACTACTTAATAATGAAGAGATCACTGAAGAAATCAAAGAGGAAATCAAAAAATACCTAGAAACAAATGACAATGGAGACACAACGACCCAGAACCTGTGGGATGCAGCAAAAGCAGTTCTAAGGGGGAAGTTTATAGCAATACAAGCCCACCTTAAGAAGCAGGAAACATCTCGAATAAACAACCTAACCTTGCACCTCAAGCAATTAGAGAAAGAAGAACAAAAAAACCCCAAAGCTAGCAGAAGGAAAGAAATCATAAAAATCAGATCAGAAATAAATGAAAAAGAAATGAAGGAAACAATAGCAAAGATCAATAAAACTAAAAGCTGGTTCTTTGAGAAGATAAACAAAATAGATAAACCACTAGCCAGACTCATCAAGAAAAAAAGGGAGAAGACTCAAATCAATAGAATTAGAAATGCAAAAGGAGAGGTAACAACTGACACTGCAGAGATAAAAGAGATCATGAGAGATTACTACAAGCAACTCTATGCCAATAAAATGGACAATCTGGAAGAAATGGACAAATTCTTAGAAATGCACAACCTGCCAAGACTGAATCAGGAAGAAATAGAAAATATGAACAGACCAATCACAAGCACTGAAATTGAAACTGTGATTAAAAATCTTCCAACAAAGAAAAGCCCAGGACCAGATGGCTTCACAGGCGAATTCTATCAAACATTTAGAGAAGAGCTAACACCTACCCTTCTCAAACTCTTCCAAAATATAGCAGAGGGAGGACCACTCCCTAACTCCTTCTACGAGGCCACCATCACCTTGATACCAAAACCAGACAAGGATGTCACAAAGAAAGAAAACTACAGGCCAATATCACTGATGAACATAGATGCAAAAATCCTCAACAAAATACTAGCAAACAGAATCCAACAGCACATTAAAAGGATCATACACCATGATCAAGTGGGGTTTATTCCAGGAATGCAAGGATTCTTCAATATACGCAAATCTATCAACGTGATAAACCATATTAACAAATTGAAGGAGAAAAACCATATGATCATCTCAATAGATGCAGAGAAAGCTTTTGACAAAATTCAACACCCATTTATGATAAAAACCCTGCAGAAAGTAGGCATAGAGGGAACTTTCCTCAACATAATAAAGGCCATATATGACAAGCCCACAGCCAACATCATCCTCAATGGTGAAAAACTGAAAGCATTTCCACTAAGATCAGGAACAAGACAAGGTTGCCCACTCTCACCACTATTATTCAACATACTTTTGGAAGTTTTAGCCACAGCAATCAGAGAAGAAAAGGAAATAAAAGGAATCCAAATCGGAAAAGAAGAAGTAAAGCTGTCACTGTTTGCAGATGACATGATCCTATACATAGAGAACCCTAAAGATGCTACCAGAAAACTACTAGAGCTAATCAATGAATTTGGTAAAGTGGCAGGATACAAAATTAATGCACAGAAATCTCTGGCATTCCTATATACTAATGATGAAAAATCTGAAAGTGAAATCAAGAAAACACTCCCATTTACCATTGAAACAAAAAGAATAAAATATCTAGGAATAAACCTACCTAAGGAGACAAAAGACCTGTATGCAGAAAATTATAAGACACTGATGAAAGAAATTAAAGATGATATAAATAGATGGAGAGATATACCATGTTCTTAGATTGGAAGAATCAACATTGTGAAAATGACTCTACTACCCAAAGCAATCTATAGATTCAATGCAATCCCTATCAAACTACCACTGGCATTTTTCACAGAACTAGAACAAAAAATTTAACAATTTGTATGGAAACACAAAAGACCCCGAATAGCCAAAGCAATCTTGAGAACGAAAGAAGGAACTGGAGGAATCAGGCTCCCTGACTTCAGACTATACTACAAAGCTACAGTCATCAAGACGGTATGGTACTGGCACAAAAACAGATAGATCAATGGAACAGAATAGAAAGCCCAGAGATAAACCCATGCACATATGGACACCTTATCTTTGATAAAGGTGGCAGTAATGTACAATGGAGAAAGGACAGCCTCTTCAATAAGTGGTGCTGGGAAAACTGGACAGGTACATGTAAAAGTATGAGATTAGATCACTCCCTAACACCATACACAAAAATAAGCTCAAAATGGATTAAAGACCTAAATGTAAGGCCAGAAACTATCAAATTCTTAGAGGAAAACATAGGCAGAACACTCTATGACATAAATCAAAGCAAGATCCTTTCTGACCCACCTCCTAGAGTAATGGAAATAAAAAGAAAAATAAACAAATGGGACCTAATGAAACTTCAAAGCTTTTGCACAGCAAAGGAAACCATAAACAAGACCAAAAGACAACCCTCAGAATGGGAGAAAATATTTGCAAATGAAGCAACCGACAAAGGATTAATCTCCAAAATTTACAAGCAGCTCATGCAGCTCAATAACAAGAAAACAAACAACCCAATCCAAAAATGGGCAGAAGACCTAAATAGACATTTCTCCAAAGAAGATATACAGACTGCCAACAAACACATGAAAGAATGCTGAACATCATTAATCATTAGAGAAATGCAAATCAAAACTACAATGAGATAGATATCATCTCACACCAGTCAGAATGGCCATCATCAAAAAATCTAGAAACAATAAATGCTGGAGAGGGTGTGGAGAAAAGGGAACACTCTTGCACTGCTGGTGGGAATGTGAATTGGTTCAGCCACTATGGAGAACAGTATGGAGGTTCCTTAAAAAACTACAAATAGAACTACCATATGACCCAGCAATCCCACTACTGGGCATATACCCTGAGAAAACCAAAATTCAAAAAGAGTCATGTACCAAAATGTTCATTGCAGCTCTATTTACAATAGCCCGGAGATGGAAACAACCTAAGTGCCCGTCATCGGATGAATGGATAAAGAAGATGTGGCACATATATACAATGGAATATTACTCAGCCATAAAAAGAAACGAAATTGAGCTATTTGTAATGAGGTGGATAGACCTAGAGTCTGTCATACAGAGTGAAGTAAGTCAGAAAGAAAAAGACAAATACCGTATGCTAACACATATATATGGAATTTAAGAAAAAAATGTCATGAAGAACCTAGGGGTAAAGCAGGAATAAAGACGCAGACCTCTTAGAGAACGGACTTGAGGTTATGGGGAGGGGGAAGGGTGAGCTGTGACAGGGCGAGAGAGAGTCATGGGCATATACACACTAACAAACGCAGTAAGGTAGATAGCTAGTGGGAAGCAGCCGCATGGCACAGGGCTATTGGCTCGGTGCTTTGTGACAGCCTGGAGGGGTGGGATGGGGAGGGTGGGAGGGAGGGAGACGCAACAGGGAAGACATATGGGAACATATGTTTATGTATGACTGATTCACTTTGTTATAAAGCAGAAACTAACACACCATTGTAAAGCAATTATACCCCAATAAAGATGTTAAAAAAAAAAAAAAAAAAAAAAAAGAAACCATAAATGTGGTTGAAGGACCAAATGTTACTTCTTCATCAGCCCCCCCAAAATAAGCTCAATGTAAAGTAAATCAGATATATTTTTACACTTTTCTTATTTTCTCTGTCCACAACTGACAACTTTTGATTTTTCTATTTCATTGGGGCTTTCTGCTTAATTTTAGAAACACCATTTTGGCAATTTTTAATAAAGTAAACAGAAATTGAAAAAATTCTCTAACCATCTGGCAATTATACGAAGAACACTTGTGGCCTGCAGGAGCCAAGCTTGCCATGGTGAACCCTGGGACCTCAGACCTCAGTCTAAAGTCCCTCACTGTACTGAACAGTCTTTTATTTTCTCACTGTGGTTTCCTATTTTCCAACAGTCTAAGCCCCTCACCTCATCACATTTTCGCCCCAAATTTGTTTTTTTCTCTCTAATCTCCTTATTTAATATTGATCCTTTCACTGCTGAGAATAGTTTTCTTTTGCTTGTAACCTTTGGTGAAGTCTTTGTCTCATAAGGACATTATTTTATTCAAACGGTCACAGAAATTCTCCTCACCCTTCTGTATAGATTTTTCTTTTGCTGGTTTAAAATCCTTTTACCACAATGTTTTAAATAGGAAACTGATGTTTCATCTAAGAAAGAATTTCAAAATTGACTGAATTAAAGTATGAAGGGGTTTATCTTCAGTTAGACAAAAGGTTCTTTCTAGTCTTCAAGAATGAGATTTGATAAAGAGAAACTTTAAGGAGAAGGTATCTACACTGTAAAGGATATTCTATTCAGAGCAGTACTCTGCACTGTTGTCTTTTGTCTAGTTGGGTATCACTGTTACTTGCCAGAGGTAAAGTAACTCGTTAAAGCCTGCTCTTTTGGGACACTTGGTAGATGAAATGCACACCTAGAGTTCTGATATACGCTTATAGACTAACACTTGAGTTTGCACTTCCTTCTAACACAGCTGCTGGGCCAAGGGCACACTGCAAGTTGAGGGGCCTGTCCTTTAGGAAAGGTGTGCAAGCAACATCCTCCCTTCCCCCCGTCCGCTGTCTATTGCACACCTGGCTTACCTGAGTCTGGAACACATTCCATCCTAGGGTGGGTGGTCTGTGGAGGGCAGGGGAAGGTTGCCTTCCCAGCATGCAGCAGTGCTTGTAACTACCACCTGCTGGTACATACCAGGCCTGGCCTGGGAAAAAACAGAGCTATGTAGCTTTTGTCTCTTCTGAATCTGTCACTCCTGAGGCAGAAATCTAAAAACCACAATTTCTCTTCAATGGATGCAAGGTATTTCCTTTAGTATATTTCTTTAGAATACACTGGTGTGGTTATTATCTTACTCTCATAGTAGCAGCAAACTATAAGTAATTTCATATAATACTCTTATTTATAAAATTTCTCCTTCCTCTCAAAAAATATTTGGCTTTCTCAAAATTTGCAGATATTTCATATAGTTTTAGATCAAGAAAGAAACTTAGCATCAATTTTTTTCATTTTATATTTGAGGAAATAATGGTCTAGAGGAGAAAGAGACTTTCCTGAGAATGAAGAAACCATCAGGGCTAGAATAAGTACTGTGCTACTTCTCTAAACCTACTCCAAAGAGAAACCCAATATCTATAGGGCTAAGCTCTGAGGCAAAGTGTTTTAGCAAAATTAAATTAAAAGTCATTATCACTTTTAAAAGACGAGCTCACACTCTTTCTTTCCCCCACTACCTCCCACCATCAAAGTAGTTGTGAAAACTTTCCACATTCTTTTTTGCAATCCAGAAAGATGTTTTTATTAGTAGTATAAATCTATCCATCTGTAACATGATTCCATGAGACAGAAAATTAACTTGGTAATCAGTGGTAATTCTATCCAACTAATTTTCAGTATTGTGAAGTTGGGCTTAAGTATTTTTAAGTTGTAGAGTGTGTTCACAATGGTCAGAATATGAACTAAACTCACTGAGAACCAATAGGAGATTGTTTAGAAAGCTCCTGTCAAGTCAATGTCAGAGTATAGGGGAAAAAAAGGCAAAAAAATGTGGAAGGGCTCCAGCATCAGACACAGGTTTCCACATTGCTGGCACCATTTTATTTCCTAAGCTAAACTGTCTTCAGACTACAACAGTCATTTCACCATTGACATTTTATAAAACATCTATGCTCATGTTGTATTATGTATAAAAATAGAACTCATGAATGATATTTACCCTGATGATTTAATTGGCTTGAAAGCATGAAAAGAAATTACATATGAATGGCTAATAGTTTTCAACATTACCTTTTTTAAATTTCACAAACAATATCAAGACAATATTAAAGAGAATGTTGCATTTTATCCCAAATATTATTACCCTTTTTAATATATTTATGCCTTTCGGACTCTGTTTATACATTTTCCAAAATCCTAAATAATATAGTTTCAGAAAGCTCTATAGTGCATGCCTTAGTGGTCTTGATGCTTGGAAATTTCTTTGTTACTAATGTTGAATTATATTATTTTTCTGCTCAAAAGAATCCCTGGCTTCTTATCTCCTGCAAAGCTAAAGTCCAAAACCGCATAATGGCCAAAGAGGCCCTTCCTGATCTACTTCCCCAATTACCTCTCTGAATTCATGTATTACACTTTGTCTGTATGGCTCTTGCTCTGCTATTTCCTCTGCCTAAATACACTTCTCCCAGGTATCCTCATGATTCATTCCCCCTCTTCCTCTAGGTCTCTATTCAAATGCCATCTTATCCATAAGCTTTTCCAGACTATCTCTTTAAAAGTTACATTCTTCTCCCCCAAACCCACTTCCCTTTCCTGTTTACTCAGCTTTATTTTTCTCCCATTGCAATGGTCTAAACTAGTATGTATTTCCTCTCTCTCCAAGCTAGAATATAAGCTCCATGAGGGCAAGATTTTGTTTTGTTCAATTCTCTGATCCTGGTGCCTAAAACAACACTGGCTATGTAGGAGGTATTAAAAAAATATCTTGTTTAATGCACCTAGATATTGATTTTCAATTTTAAAAACCCAATTACTGTAACATATTCAGAAGTTCTAAGTTAAAAATAAAACCAGCACTTAAGGGACTTCCCGGGTGGTCCAGTGGTAAAAAATCTGCCTTCCAACTGCAGGGGACGTGGGTTTGATCCCTGGTCAGGGAACTAGGATCCCACATGCCGTGTGGCAACTTAGCCCATGTGCCACAACTACTGAGCTCGCGCGCCTCAACAAGACAGCCCGAGTGCTGCAAACTACAAAGCCTATGCACCCTGGAGCCTCTGCACCACAATTAGAGAGAGAAAAGCCTGCACACCACAACTAGAGAGAATCCCATGCACTGCAACAAAAGATCCCGCATGACTCAAGGAGGATTGTAAATGCCACAACTGAGACCCGACGCAGCCAAAGAAAGAAAGGAAAGAAAGAATAAAAACATGACATTAACAGAAAGATAGACAAGATGAAAAGGCAGAGGGCTATGCACCAGATGAAGGAACAAGATAAAACCCCAGAAAAACAACTAAGTGAAGTGGAGATAGGCAACCTTCCAGAAAAAGAATTCAGAATAATAGTGAAGATGATTCAGGACCTTGGAAAAAGAATGGAGGCAAAGATCGAGAAGATGCAAGAAATGTTTAAAGAAGAAACAAACAGAGATGAACAATACAATAACTGAAATGAAAAATACACTAGAAGGAATCAATAGCAGAATAACTGAGGCAGAAGAATGGATAAGTGACCTGGAAGACAGAATGGTGGAATTCACTGCTGTGGAACAAAATGAAGAAAAAAGAATGAAAAGAAATGAAGACAGCCTAAGAGACCTCGGGACAACATTAAACGCAACAACATTTGCATTGTAGGGGTCCCAGAAGGAGAAGAGAGAGAGAAAGGACCCGAGAAAATATTTGAAGAGATTATAGTCGAAAAGTTCCCTAACATGGGAAAGGAAATAGCCACCCAAGTCCAGGAAGCACAGAGAGTCCCATACAGGATAAACCCAAGGAGAAACACAGTGAGACACACAGTAATCAAATTGGCAAAAATTAAAGACAAAGAAAAATTATTGAAAGCAGCAAGGGAAAAACAACAAATAACATACAAGGGAACTCCCATAAGGCTAACAGCTGATTTCTCAGCAGAAACTACAAGACAGAAGGGAGTGGCATGAAATATTTAAAGTGATGAAAGGGAAGAATTACAACCAAGATTACTCTACCTGGCAAGCATCTCATTCAGATTTGATGGAGAAATCAAAAGCTTTACAGACAAGCAGAAGCTAAGAGAATTCAGCACCACGAAACCAGCTCTACAACAAATGCTAAAGGAACTTCTCTAAGTGGGAAACACAAGAGGACAAAAGGACCTACAAAACCAAACCCAAAACAATTAAGAAAATGGTGATAGGAACATACATATTGATAATTACCTTAAACATGAATGGATTAAATGCTCCAAGCAAAAGACACAGGCTCGCTGAATGGATACAAAAACAAGAACCATTTATATGCTGTCTATAAGAGACCCACTTCAGACCCAGGGACACATACGGACTGAAAGTGAGGGGATGGAAAAAGATATTCCATGTAAATGGAAATCAAAAGAAAGCTGGAGTAGCAATACTCATATCAGATAAAATAGACTTTAAAATAAAGAATGTTACATGAGACAAGGAAGGACACTACATAATGATCAAGGGATCAATCCAAGAAGAAGATATAACAATTATAAATATGTATGCACCCAACATAGGAGCACCTCAATACATAAGGCAACTGCTAACAGCTATAAAAGAGGAAACTGACAGTAACACAATAATAGTGGGGGACTTTAACACCTCACTTACACCAATGGACAGATCATCCAAAATGAAAATTAATCATGAAACACAAGTTTTAAATGACACAACAGACCAGATAGATTTAATTGATATTTATAGGACATTCCATCCAAAAACAGCAGATTACACTTTCTTCTCAAGTGTGCACAGAACATTCTCCAGGATTGATCATATCTTGGATCACAAATCAAGCCTCAGC
This sequence comes from Orcinus orca, assembly GCF_937001465.1. Classification (NCBI taxonomy): domain Eukaryota; kingdom Metazoa; phylum Chordata; class Mammalia; order Artiodactyla; family Delphinidae; genus Orcinus; species Orcinus orca. The sequence continues at coordinate 82,948,787 of NC_064560.1, forward strand.
AAATTTAAGAAAATTGAAGTCATATCAAGCATCCTTTCTGACCTCAGCGCTATGAGATTAGAAATCAATTACAGGGAAGAAAACGTAAAAGACACAAACACATGGAGGCTAAACAATACATTACTAAATAACCAAGAGATCACTGAAGAAATCAAAGAAGAAATCAAAAAGTACCTAGAGACAAATGACAATGAAAACAGGACAATCCAAAACTTATGGGATACAGCAAAAGCAGTTTTAAGAGGGAAGCTTATAGCAATACAATCCTACCTCAAGAAACAACAAACATCTCAAATAAACAATCTAACTGTACACCTAAAAGAACTAGAGAAAGAAGAACAAACAAAACCTAAAGTTAGTAGAAGGAAAGAAATCATAAAGATCAGAGCAGAAATAAATGAAATAGAAACAAAGAAAACAATAGCAAAGATCAATAAAACTAAAAGCTGGTTCTTTGAGAAGATAAACAAAATTGATAAACCACTAGCCAGACTCATTGAGAAAGAGAGGGAGAGGACTCAAATCATTAAAATTAGAAATGAAAAAGGAGAAATTACAACAGACACCGCAGAAATACAAAGCATCCTAAGAGACTACTACAAGCAACTCTATGCCAATAAATGGACAACCTGAAAGAAATGAACAAATTCCTGGAAAGGTATAACCTTCCAAGTCTGAACCAGGAAGAAACAGAAAATACAAACAAACCAATCACAAGTAATGAAATTGAAACTGTGATTAAAAATCTTCCAACAAACAAAAGTCCAGGACCAGATGGCTTCACAGGTGAATTCTATCAAACATTTAGAGAAGAGCTAACACCTATCCTTCTCAAACTCTTCCAAAAAATTACAGAGGCAGGAACACTCCCAAACTCATTCTATGAGGCCACCATCACCCTGATACCAAAACCAGACAAAGATACTACAAAAAAAATATAAAGAATTACAGACCAATATCACTGATGAATATAGATGCAAAAATCCTCAACAAAATACTAGCAAACAGAATTCAACAACACATTAAAAGGATCACACACCATGATCAAGTGGGATTTAACCCAGGGATGCAAGGATTCTTCAATATACACAAATCAATCAATGTGATACACCATATTAACAAACTGAAGAATAAAAACCATATGATCATCTCAATAGGTGCAAAAAAGCTTTTGACAAAACTCAACACCCATGTATGATAAAAACTATCCAGCAAGTGGGCATAGAGGGAACCTACTGCAACATAATAAAGGCCATATATGACAAAACCACAGCAAACATCATTCTCAATGGTGAAAAACTGAAAGTATTTCCTCTAAGATCAGGAAAAAGAGAAGGATGTCCACTCTCACCACTATTATTCAACATAGTTTTGGAAGTCTTAGCCACAGCAATCAGAGAAGAAAAAGAAATAAAAGGAATACAAATTGGAAAAGAAGAAGTAAAACTGTCACTGTTTGCAGATGACACGATAGTATACATAGAGAATCCTAAAAATGCCACCAGAAAACGACTAGAGCTAATCAATGAATTTGGTAAAGTTGCAGCATACAAAATTAATGCACAGAAATCTCTTGCTTTCCTATACACTAATGATGAAAAATCTGAAAGAGAAATTGAGGAAACACTCTCATTTACCATTGCAACACAAAGAATAGAATACCTAGGAATAAACCTACCTAGGGAGACAAAAGACCTGTATGCAGAAAACTGTAAGACACTGATGAAAGAACTTAAAGATGACACAAACAGATGGAGAGATATACCATGTTCTTGGATTGGAAGAATCAATATTGTGAAAATGACTATACTACTCAAAGCAATCTACAGAGTCAATGCAATCCGTATCAAATTACCAATGGCATTTTTTACAGAACTAGAACAAAAAATCTTAAAATTTGTCTGGAGACACAAAAGACCCCGAATAGCCAAAGCAGTCCTGATGGAAAAAAACGGAGCTGGAGGAATCAGGCTCCCTGACTTCAGACTATACTACAAAGCTATAGTAATCAAGACAATATGATACTGGCACAAAAACAGAAATACAGATCAATGGAACAGGATAGAAAGCCCAGAGATAAACCCACGCACCTATGGTCAACTAATCTATGACAAAGGAGGCAAGGATATACAATGGAGAAAAGACAGTCTCTTCAATAAATGGTGCTGGGAGAACTGGACAGCTACATGTAAAAGAATGAAATTAGAACACTCCCTAACACCATACACAAAAATAAACTCGAAATGGATTAGAGACCTAAATGTAAGACCGGACACTATAGAACTCTTAGAGGAAAACACAGGAAGAACACTCTTTGACATAAATCACAGCAAGATCTTTTTTGATCCACCTGCTAGAGTAATGGAAATAAAAACAAAAATAAACAAATGGGACCTAGTGAAACTTCAAAGTTTTTGCACAGCAAAGGAAACTACAAACAAGGCGAAAAGACAGCCCTCAGAACGGGAGAAAATATTTGCAAACGAATCAACAGGCAAAGGATTAATCTCCAAAATATATAAACAGCTCATACAGCTCAATATTAAAAAAACAAACAACCCAATCCAAAAATGGGCAGAAGACTTAAATAGACATTTCTCCAAAGACATACAGATGGCCAAGAAGCACATGAAAAGCTGCTCAACATCACTAATTATTAGAGAATTGCAAGTCAAAACTACAATGAGGTATCACCTCAAACCAGTTAGAATGGGCATCATCAGAAAATCTACAAACAACAAATGCCAGAGAGGGTGTGGAGAAAAGGGAACCCTCTTGCACTGTTGGTGGGAATGTAAATTGATACAGCCACTATGGAGAACAGTATGGAGGTTCCTTAAAAAACTAAAAATAGAATTACCATATGACCTAGCAATCCCACTACTGGGCATATACCCAGAGAAAACCATAATTCAAAAAGACACATGCACCCCAATGTTCATTGCAGCATTATTTACAATAGCCAGGTCATGGAAGCAACCTAAATGCCCATCGACAGATGAATGGATAAAGAAGATGTGGTACATATATACAATGGAATATTACTCAGCTATAAAAAGGAACGAAATTGGGTAATTTGTAGAGACATGTATGGATTTAGAGACTGTCATACAGAGTGAAGTAAGTCAGAAAGAGAAAAACAAATACCATATATTAACGTATATATGTGGAACCTAGAAAAATGGTACAGATGAACTGGTTTGAAGGGCAGAAATTGAGACACAGATGCAGAGAAAAAATGTATGGACACCAAGGGGGAAAGTGGTGGGGAGGTGGGGGTGGTGGTGTGATGAATTGGGAGATTGGGATTGACATGTATACACTGATGTGTATAAAATGGATAACTAATAAGAACCTGATGTACAAAAAAATTAAAAACTAAAAAATAAATGGAAAGAAAATGAATAAAAACATAAAACCCCCCAGCACTTAAAAAACAAAAATGTACAGTACGTAGTCACCCTGGATGAATTTGTAAAGTGAGTAAAAGGAAGAAAGGAATTTTGCATGTTATCCCCTTCTCTATGCAATATCCTACTTCTTCTTCACCTCTTATTCCTAGTTCAGTTGCTGCAGTCTATGGGATATGTCTTCTATTTTCCCCACCTGACAGTTTAAGTTATGTGCCTCACTAAAGTCCCCAAACACCCTGGGCACACTCTGCTTTATTGCAGTACTAACTGCAATGAATTTTAAATGTCTGTTATCTCTCTTTTCTACTAGACCGTAAGCTATTTGTCTCTGTAATTCCAGTGCCAACTACCTACTTGGTGCTTCTAAATATTTGTGGAATGAAAGAATGAGTAGGTTCTAGAGGCATTTACAAAGCAGTATTGGTATGCTGACGTTACTGTGCTGGGAGCTAGTAAGCCAGGGTCTCATTCTAGCTTAGGCATTATTACCAACATGATCTATGTGTCTCCAATTCTTTATGCATAAAATAACGGCATTTGGCTTTAATATTTATTGAGTCATTTGGAAGTAAGATGGTGAGAGAGGTACTTTTATAAGCATTTAACTCATTAAATGTTTACAGCAACCCTCTATTATATCTATTATTATCCCTATTTTGCAACTGAGAAAACAGAGGCTCAGAAAGGTAAAACAACATGCACAAGATTGTGAAGTCAGTAAATGATGAAGCAGCTTCTCAAATTCAAGACATCTGATTCCACGTTTAGTGACTTATCCCAACATCACTGTATCTTTCTTAGTAGGAGGTTGCAATGATTACTCTCTAAGGCCTCTTTTTATTCTCAGATTCTTTGATTCTGTAGGCCTAATTTATTTATGATCATGAAGTTATTCAAGTAAAGCCATCTATTTGGAATACAAGCAAGGACCAGGGAACAAAACAAACAGACAAAAACAAAACCAAAAAACCAACGAACAAAAAAACAATGAAAAAGGAGATGGAATCAGGCATACTGATGCCAGTGAGAAAATAGTTAAGCAGTGGAAGTTGAGGTAAAAAATGACAGCACCACTATAAGCATCATCATAAAATACTAGAGGGAGGAACCCGAAGTACAGAAAATCAGAGATTCTCAGAGTGGAAAGCTCTGAGAATTAACTGAAAGCATTAACTGGTTCATCCTCCCAGATAATGTAGGGATTTCTCAACATGGGTCTGACACCCTCAGCCACAGGGTCTCCACCAACCATTCGCCAAGGCAGACCTTTCCAATTTTAGACAGTTCTAATTATTTATTATGTTTATGTCAATGTCTGTCCCTGCTCCTAGCCCTATCAATCTCCACTGACCCACTGGTCATTGGTCTTCTTATTCCTCTATGCAATCAGAATAGGTTTGTTCCCCTGTCCCTAGGAGAACCATTGAGAAATTTAAAAACAGTCCTCATGTATATTGAATCCCAGTTTCTTCATTTATTTCTTATTCTGCATGATTTACATTCTCTTTACCCATCAGGTTACTCTCTATTCTGCAGAGGGACTGTCATTCTCTTGTTCTACACACCATTCAACTATATGATATGACATCAGTTTTTTTCAGAAGTCATGTTTCACTCCAGATATACTAAGTTCATAGTCATCTAAAACCTATAGGTCTTTCCTCCAACCTTGAGTCTTTTTCACTGATGCAACAGAAAAGCTAGGTTACCACCACACCCTGCATCCTGTAGCTGATTTTTTTCAACCTAAATGCCAGTCCACCGAGATCTTTATCAGTCCTATTTCTATCACTCTAAAAACAGCCTATCCTTCCTAGTTTTGTGCAAATTTGATATGCCTGCATTCTATGCCTCTCATAGCCAGATTCCTACCAATACAAGGCTTAAGCCCAAAGGCTCTGAATGCACATAGCCAACCAAGGAACCCATGCTGGGGCACATCTTATTGAAATAGCTTTCATTCTCTTTTGGAAACTCAAACCATGCCATTTGTCAAATGGAAACCACTGTGGTTTATGGGTTGGGGGTTGGCAGGGTGTGAATGGGAGAAGTATATATACGTGTGTGTGTGCGCACACACATGTGCGCACACCCACACCTTCACAGATGGTAAATATCTGTGAAGGCAAAACACTGGGTTTCCTATCACATAAGTGTGGAATTCCTAAATAAATTATTTGGCATTTTGCAGCAAATAATGTCTCTTTTGCTCAAAGCTGCCATTCAAAATTCTATCGACCAAAAAACAAAAAATCATCCTTAAGTACAAGGGGCTCTTCTCTAATAAACCTGGTACTCTTCTCATTTTTCCTATCGCAGATAATGGCACTACCATCCATCTAAGTACAAAATCCAGAAACCTTGGTCTCATCCTCCTTACCCTACATATCCATTACCAAGGTGAATATTTCTTGACTCCTCTATTTCGATGGCCATCCTAATAGTCCAAGTCACCAATAATCTCTCTTCCAGACTACTCTGATAATCTAATTGGTCTCTCTGAATCCATATTTGCCCCCCCCCAAAAAATCCATTTTAGATATCCATATGTATATCTGATCATATCTGATACCCTTCAGGAATGTATATTTATGATTAAAGTCACAAACTTAACTGAACCTACAAAATCCAGCATGCTCCAGCCCCTAAATCTACCTCACTTGCCCAAATTGACTGCCTTCACTTCTTGCTCACTAGGGTCCAGCCTCAGTGGCCTTCCTTTGGTTCCCTGAATTACACAACCCCTTTTCCACCTCAGAGCTCTCTTAGGAGCTATTCTCTCTGCCTAGATCATTCCCTCACCTGCCTTTTTGCCTAGCTAATAAGCAAAACCTAATCCTTCAGGATTTAGTTTAAATATCACTTCTTCACGGAGGCCTTTCTTGACCCTCCTAGCTTGGTCAGTTCCCATTTATGCTTTCCTAGTACCTTGTAAATATTCATTTAGCATGTAACACAATAGTAGTCACATAATTAATTGCATAATGACTATTCCTCATACCTGGTAAAATAGAAGCTCTACAAAGATTAGGACAAATGTATTTCATTCACTGTTCTATTCATAATACCTAATGTTCAGTTCTTTATATACTATAGGTGCTTAATAGATTTTTTTTTTTTTTTTTTTTTTTCCAGTACGCGGGCCTCTCACTGTTGTGGCCTCTCCCGTTGTGGAGCACAGGCTCCGGACGTGCAGGCTCAGCGGCCATGGTTCACGGGCCCAGCCGCTCTGCGGCATGTGGGATCTTCCCGGACCGGGGCATGAACCCGTGTCCCCTCCATCGGCAGGCCGACTCTCAACCACTGCGCCACCAGGGAAGCCCTTAATAGATATTTTTTAAAAGACTAAACAATTCTTTGAAAATGATACTATTGTTTATCCCCATATTATAGGTAAGAAAACTGAGTTTTAGAGAAGTGAAGAAATTTGTTCAAAATTAAAAATTAGCTAATTATGGAGTGAGAATTTGTACCCAGGTAGTTTGATTCCAGAGCCCGGGCTATATGCCTTCTAAGGTATATGAGATACTTTTCAAGAAGCATCTTCCCTCTTACCCATTTTTATGTCTTTTTTTAATTGTGGTAAAATACACATAACATAAAAGTTACCATCTTCACCATTTTTTTTAAAAAAATTATTTATTTGGCTGTGCCGGCTCTTAGTTGTGGCACGTGGGATCTTCATTGTGGCATGTGGGATCTAGTTCCCTGACCAGCAATTGAACCCGGGCCCCCTGCATTGGGAGCACGGAGTCTTATCCACTGGACCACCAGGGAAGTCCTATCATCTTCACCATTATTAAGTGCACAGTTCAGTGGTAATAAATACATTCACATTGTTGTGCAACCATCACCACCATCCATCCCCATAACTCTTTTCATCTTATAAAATTGAAACTCTACACCCATTGAACAACTCCCCATTCTCTCCTTCCCAGAGCTCCTGGCAACCAACATTCAACTTTCTGTCTTTATAATTCTGACTACTCTAAGCACCTCATAGAAGTGGAATCACACAGTACTTTGTCTTTACGTGACTGGTTTCTTTCACTTAGCATAATATCCTCAAGGCTCATCCACATTGTAGCATGTGACAAAATTTCCTTCTAAAAGACTGAATAATATTCCATTGTATGGATATACTACACTTCACTTATCCACTCATTCACTGATGAACATTTAGGTTGCTTCCACATTTTATCTATTGTGAATAATGCTGTTTTGAACATGGGTGTATAAATACCTTTTTAAGACTCTGATTTCAAATCTTTAGGGTATATACTCAGAAGTGAAATTACTGGATCATATGGTAATTTTATTTTTAGTTCTTTCAAGAATAAGTTCCTTAAAAGAAAACACTTTCTACAATGGTTGTACCATTTTACATTCCCACCAACAGTACACAATGGTTCCAATTTCTCCATATCCTCACCAAATCATTTGTTTTCTGATCTTTTTGACAATGGCCATCCTAATGAGTGTAAGGTATTATCTCATTGTAGTTTTGATTTGTATTTCCCTAACGATAAGTGATGTTGAGTATCCTTTCATGTGCTTATTGGCCATTCAAATATTTTCTTTGGAGAAATGTCTATTCAGGTCTTTTGACCATATTTTAATTGGGTTTTATTTTGTTGTTGTTGTTGAGTTTTAGGAGTTCCCTATATATTCTGGACATTAATCCCTTATCAGATATAGGATTTGCAAATATTTTCTCCTAGTCTGAAGGTTGCTTCTTTACTATGTTCACAGTGTCTTTTGATGCACAAATTAAAAAAATTTTCACTCAGTCCAATTTGTCTATTTTCTTTTGTTACCTGTACTTTTAGTGTCATACACAAGAAATCACTGCCAAATCCAATGTCATGAAGCTTTTGCCCTATACTTTCTTCCAAGAATTTTATTGTTTTAGCTCTTATATTTAGGTCCTTGATCCATTTTGTCTTAATTTTTGTATATGGTGTTAGGTAAGGGTCCAACTCTTTTGCATGTGGTATTTAGTTTCCCCAGTACCATTTGTTGAAAAGACTGTCCCTTCACCATTGAATGGTCTTGGCAACATCAACAAAAGTCACTTGATCATATATATGAGGGTTTATTTTGGGGCTTTCTATTTTATTCCATTAGTATATATGTCTGTTTTTATGCCGGTACTACACCATTTGATTATTGTAGGTTTGTAGCTAAGTTTGAAATCAGGAAGTGTGAGTCCTCCAGTTCTGTTCTTCTTTTTCAACGTTGTTTTGGTTATTTGAGGGTCTCTTGATTTTCCACATGAATTCTGGAACAGGTTTTTTTTCCCCACAAATACATCATTGGGATTTTGATACAAATTGCATGGTACACACAGATTGCTTTAGCTAATATTGACACCTTAACAATATTAAGTCTTGTAATCTGTGAACACAGAATGTGTTACGACTTACATATGTCTTCTCTAGAATCTTTCAGCAATAGTAGTAGTTTCCCTTGTACAAGTCTTTCACCTCCTCAGTTAAGCTAATTCCTAAATATTTTATTTTACTTGATGCTATGGTAAATTGAATTGTTTTGGTAATTTTCTTTATAGATTGTTCACTGTTTGTGTATAGAAATGCAACTAATTTTTGTTTGTTGACTTTGTATCCTACTACTTTGCTGGATTCATTTACTAGTTCTAACAGTTTTTTCTTTTGTGTGGAATCTTTAGGGTTTTCTACATATAAGATCATAACAGATAAAAACTGAGATTATTTCTTCCTTCCCAATTTGGATGACTTTTGTTTCTACTTCTTGCCTAACTGCTCTGGCTAAAACTTCCACTACTATGTTGAATCGAAGTAGTGAAAGTGGACATTCTTGCCTGCTCCTGATCTTAAAGGAAAAGCTTTCAGCCCTTCACCAATGAGTATGATGTTTGCTGTAGGTTTTCATATATGAATTTTATTATGTGAAGATTCATTTTTGTTCTTAGATTCCATATATATGCGTTAGCATATGGTATCTGTGAAGATACTTTCCTTGTTTTTAGTCTATAGAGAGTTTTTTTTTTTAATCATGAAACGGTATTTTGTATTTTGTCAAATGCTTTTCTGTATCAATTGAGATTATCATGTGTGTTTCCTTCCTTCATTCTGTTAATGTGGTGTATTACACTAATTTATTTTTGTATGTTGAAACATCCTTGCATTCCAGGAATAAATCCCACTTGGTCATGGTATATAATCCCTTTAATATGCTGCCGAATTTGGTTTGGTAGTATTTTCTTGAGGACTTTTACATCAATGTTCATAAGGGATATTGGTCTGTAGTTTTATTTTTTTGTAGTATCTTGTCTGGCTTTCATATCAAGGTAATGCTGGCCTCATAGAATGAGTTAGGAAGTGTTCCCTTCTCTTCATTTTATTTTTTTGAAAAGTTTGAGAAATATAGATATTAGTTCTCTAAAATGTTTGGTAGAATTTGCCAATGAACCTATCAGGTACAGGGCTTTTCTCTGTTGGAAGATTTTAAATTGCAGATTATATCTCCTTGGTTATAGGTTATTCATATTTTCTTCTCCATGATTTAGTCTTGGTAGGTTCTGTGCCTCTAGGAATTTGTCCACTTTGTCTAGCTTATCCAATTTGTTGGTGAACAACTGTTCACTCTAATCTCTTATAATCCTTTTTATTGCCATAGAATTGGTAGTAAAATGTCCTCACTTTCATTTCTGATTTTAGTAATTTCAGTCTTCTTCGTCTTCCCCTTTTTTTCTTTGTCCATCTAACCAAAGGTTTGTTAATTTTGTTGATCTTTTTTGAAAAAAACAACTTTCGGCTTCATTATTTTCTGTATTGCTTTTCCATTCTTTATTTAGTTTTTTCCTGCTCTAGTCTATATTATTTTCTTTGGGTTTAGTTTGTTCTTGTTTTTCCAGTTCCTTAAGTTGTAAAGTAGGTTGTTGACTTGAGATCTTTCTTATTTTTTAATATAAGCATTTATAGCTGTAAAATTTCCCCTCAGCACCACTTTTGCTGGTTCCCTTAAGTTTTGCTTTTTTTTTCAATTTCATTCATGGCTAAGTATTTTCTAATTTCCCTCGTGATTTCTTCTTTGATCCATTGGTTGTTTAAAAGTGTGCTGTTTAATTTCCACAAATTTGTGAATTTTCCAGTTTTCCTTTTGTTACTGATTTCTAACTTCATCCCACTGTGTTCAGAGGAGATATAATATCTGTCTTTTTTAACCTATTGAGACTTTTTTGTGGCCTAACATATGGTCTATCCTGGACAACGCCCCATGTGCACTTGAGAAGAATGTGTATTCTGTTGTTGTTAGGTAGAATGTTCTGTATAAATCTGTTATAGCTACTTGGTTTAATGTGCTAAGTCCTCTATTTCCTTACTTATCTTGTGTCCGGTTGTTCTATCCATTATTGTGACTGGGGTACTGAAGTCTCCAACTATTATTGTAGAACTATCTATTTCTCACTTCAATTTTGTCAGTTTTTGCTTCACATATTTTGATATTAGGTATGTAAATGGTTATAACTGTTATATCTTGCCATATTGAAACTTTCCAAAAATATATAATGTCTGTCTTTTTTTCTTGTAACCTTTTTGATTTAAAGTCCTCTTGATCCAGTTTTAAGAATCAAGCATTTTCTTATTTTATCTCCATTATTTTTATCTGCATCCACATACTTCATTACACAGAAATAGAGAGAATTTAAGATAATATAGAAATGAAAATGCAATCACAGAGTTAAGATATATAATTCTAGTCTGAATAACTTCCCTCTTGGTCACAATATGTTGGAAAATAATAGCAAGTAGAGTAGAACTATATCCAAGATGGCCTCCTTCCAAGGGATTTGTTGAGAATTTTAGGGTCAAAGGCAATTGGTCTGGAACAATTTTAAAGGAAGAATATTTATCTTATTTTCTCCTTTCCCTATTCCAACAAGGTGCTATGTACTTATCTCTCGTCTGACTCTGATGTTGTACTGTAATTACTGATTCTTACGTCAGTTGACTTACTATATTGTAAATGTGTTAATCCCAGAAATATATATTTTTAAGATGTACAGCATGATGAATTGATATACAGAGTGAAATTACTACAGTCAAGTTGGTTAACATAACATCTACTCACATAGCTACCATTTTTTTTGTGTGATGAGAACACCTGAAATCTCTTAGCATATTTCCAGTATTCAATACAGTATTATTAACTATAGTTATATATTGTACATTAACTCTCTAGACTTATTTATCCTACATAACTATAACTTTGTACTCTTTGACCAACATATCCCAATCTCCCCCAGGCCCCAGTCCCTGATAACCACCATTCTACTCTCTGCTTTTATGAGTTTGACTTTTTAAGATTCCACATATAAATGGATTATATAGTATTTGTCTTTGTATGCCTGGTTTATTTCACTTAGCATCATCACATCCTCTGAGTTCATCCACGTTGTCACAAATGATAGGATTTCTTTTTTTTTTTTTTGGTCGCGCTGAGCAGCATGCAGGATCTTAGTTCCCCAACCGGAGATTGAACCCGTGCCCCCTGCATTGGGAGCATGGAGGCATAACCACTAGACCACCAGGGAAGTCCCAGGATTTCCTTCTTTTTTAAGGCTGAATAATATTTCATTATACCTATCTATCTACCACATTTTCTTTATCCATTCATCTGCCAATGGACACTTAGGTTGATTCCATATCTTAGCTATTATGAATAAGGCTGCAATGAACATAAGAGTGCAGGTATCTCTTTGAGATATTTATTTTATTTGGATACATATCCAGAAGTGTGATTTCTGGAGTCACACTTGAAGTCATTTAATTTCTAGTGGACATTTAAAGGACTTTCTGGAATACAGCCTAGTAAATGGCAAGAGACCGACACAGCCTAAATAAAATTCACACAGAACAGAAAAGAATATTTCACTTGCTGTGACAAAAGTGTCAGGAGTGAAAGGAGTGAGGCACAACGAGGAAAATAAATAAGCATCATAAATGGGATGCTGGGTTACACATGCCTAAATATTTAATTAGGCCCTAAGATGATTTGAAGGCAGCACAGAACAGCAAGGCAGGATGTTGAAAGACTGTTGGATTATGAAGCATGAAGAAATATGTTCAGGCTGGGTGAGCTGGCATGAGTTTTTTTAACTCTTTAATTTAAAATAATTACTGATTAATTGGAGACTGCAAATAAAAGTGTAAAGTGGTTCTATGTACACTTCCCAGTTTCCTCCAATGATTACATTTTATATATCAATAACTGTAGTATGATAGCAAACCCAGGAAATTGACATTGGTACAATGTGTGTGTATAGTTAGTTCTATGCCATTTTATCACCTACGAAAACTAGTGTAACTGCCACCACAGTCGAGATACAGAACTACTTCATTACCACAAAAACATCCCTTTATGGTCACACATACATCCTCCTCATCTATTCTTCACTGCTGGCAACCGCTAATTCACTTTCCATCTTTATATAAAATTTTACCATTTTGAGAATGTTATATAAATGGATCATTTAGTATATGACCTTTTGAAACTAGCTTTTTTCACTCAGCAGAGTACCCTTGAGATCTACCAAGCTGTTGAGTGTATCAGTAGTTCATGACTTTTAATTGCTTAATAGTATTCTATGGTATGGATGTACTAAAGTTTAACCATTCCCTATTAAAGGACACTTTGGTTGTTTCCATTTTTGGCTATTACAAATAAAGTAGACTATTTATATTTAATGATAAGTTAGGACCTAAGTCCATCATTTTATTTTTTGTTTATCCTGTTTGTGGCCTTTTCAGCTTTTCGAACCTATACATTTATGTCTTTTGCCAAATTTAGGACAATTTCAGCCATTATTTCTTCAAATACTTTTTTAGTCCTGTCTTCCCTCTCCTCTCCTTCTGTGAGTTTGATAACATGAATATCTGATCTTTTGTTATAGCCCCATCAGGCCCCTGAAGCTCTGTTAATTTTTTTTTCAGTCTATCTTCTCTGTTGTTCAGATTGGGTAATTTCGATTGTTCCATCTGAAAATTCATTGAGTCTTTCCTCTTTCCTCCCTGTTCTGTTGTTGAACACATTCCCTACATTTTAAAGTTGTGGTTATTATAGCTTTAAGTTCTAACATTTTCATTTGGTTCATCTGTATATCTTCTATTTCTTTGCTGAGGCTTTGTATTTTCCATTTGTTTAAGCATCTTTGTAATTGCATGTTGAAGCGTTTTTATGATGGCTGCTTTAAAATCCTGTGAGATAATCACAACGTATGTTGGCTCTCTCTTCTCAATCAGGTATAGGTTTTTCTGGCTCTTGGTATGATGACTGATGTTTTAAATTATATCTTTGATGTCTTGGGTATTACAAGACTCTGGTTCTTATTTAAATCTTGCATTGTAAAAGGCCTTCTCTGACACCGTGCTGGTATGGGGTAGGGTATGCCACCTTGTTACTGTCAGGTGGGGACAGAAGTGCAGGTTTCCTGCTTGGCCTTTACTGACACCCTTGGCGGGGGAGGGTGCCCCATCATTGTTGGGTGAGGGTAGGAGTTCAGGCTCCTCACTTAGTTTTCCACTGATACCACACTGGCTTGCTGGTTTGGAGAGGGAGAGGTAGATGTTACTGCTCCCCACATGGCCTCCACAGGAAGGTGGTGGGGCTTGTTACCTCAGGCAGGTGGTAAGGGTGGTAGGATTTGTTACTAGAGGAAGGTGGTAAGTCCTGGCATCCTACTTGGCCCTTTCTGATGCCACTCTAGTGAGAGAGAGAGTGGAGTCTCACCACCTCTGGGTGGAGTGAAAATTCAAGCTCTCAGCATGGTCTGTGTTTACCCTGGTGGGACGAGGGGGGCTCATTACTGCTAGGTGAGGATTAAAATCCCAGTTTCCCACCCAGCCTTCTCTGAAACCACCATGGTAGAAGGGCAATGCATGAGTGCTTAACCCCTTCTTAAGGCCTCTGATTCTTCCAGAGAGTAACAGCCACTGTCACTGTGCAGGGATTTTTCTTACAGTGGTAACAGAAGTAGTGAAAGAGGCAGTAGGGACAGTAATAGCTTATACTTAGTGAGCACTTAACAATGTGAGATACCAATGCTAACAGCTTCACCTGGTTCATTACACTTAACCCACACAATATTGCCAAACAGCAGCATTGCTACTCCTTTTTCAGACAAGAAAGCTAGGGTTTAGAGAGGTTATATTATGGCCGAGTCAGGATTTCAATCCAGGCAGTCTCACTGCTAAGCCTGGGCCTTAAAACTACTTTACTATACTGTAGTGAGGATTAATCAAGATGACGTGTGAAAGTGCTTGAAAATTAGAAAGCACTAAACAAGTGTGAGGGAATTTTTATTACCACTTTTCAGAGTACTTTGACAAGTGACCATGATTAGGTAAATGAAATTTCAGGCTTCATCCAAAGCTAATGAATCATTTATACACTGTTTTCCACTGTACCAGCTACCCAAAAGATAAGTTTCATATTCCGTAAAAGCTGCAAAGCACCTCTGAATGAAAGTTTTAAAGGTAGAACTTTAGGGAAATACATGTACAGACTATTTTCTCATAGGTATTTTTACATTTTTCACATATAGAAATGGGAGCTGAATTTTGGTTTAATCTCTTTAGATAGGTTTAAACAGAAGTTGTGAGGCGAGAGGTGTTATGGATAATCACTGAGCCATGCTATCTACTTTATAGGAAGGAGATTAAGTTGTGGAGGAATCCCTTTAAATAAATAGTTATATGTAGATCATGAAGTAGACAAATTCACATGAAAAAGGAAATGTATATCATTCACATTTCAACTATATTTGAAATGATGTATAATTCTCTAAAGCACATTAGCTTACAACACTGTTGCATTCATTTATCATTTTTCCAATACTACGTCCTAAGCTCTGTGATAAGCTCAATGGGCGAAGATAAAGACACAGTCCTGCTCTCAAAAGTTCATAGGTAACTAAACTGTAATTAGAATTCCATGTAATAAGTACAACACTAGAAGTAAACTCATGGCACTGCGAGGACTGGCACAAGGAACAGTGTGGAGGAGGTAACTCCTGGGCTGAGTCTCACAGGAAGAGAAGAACTTAGCTTGCAGGGGTCTCGGTGGTGTGGGGCAGTACAGTACACAAAAGGACACAACATGAATGAAGGCCTGAGAGAGTGCAGACATCTAGGGAGCTACGGGTTGATGGGTGTAGCTAGAGCAGCAGGAAATGAGACTGTCAGATCACACAGGCCTGGTATGCTTCATTAAGGATTTTGGTTCTTAACCCTGAAGGTGATGGGTAAGCCAATCAAGGATTCATTTTAGAAATAGGACTCTTGTCATAATGTGGTGTTATGGAAGGGATTAAAACTAAAGGCAGGGAAGAAGCCTATTATATTTCTACAAATGAGAGATGATGGGGATTGTAGAATAATCTGATTAACTGCATATCTGGTGAATGGGGAGGAAGAGGTGCGAAGGGAGGTATGGTTTTAAAACATTTCCTAGGTTTCTGACATAGACGGTAGTTTATTTATCAGGGTAGGGGGGAGGTAAGGGGGGAGGACAGGCCCAGCTTTGGGCATGCTAAGTTTCAGGTACTGGGTATGGAGATGCTGATTTGGGATCGTCAGTGTGTGGACAACAGTTGAAGTCATAAACATAAAACTGTCCATGAAGACTGTACAGCTTGAGGAGGAGGAGGAGAAAAACTCAAAAGGGAATCCTAGGAAACATCAACATTTGCAAAATGGTCCTCTATGAGGAAAGTCCAGAGGGAGATTTTACACAAACCAAAGGAGGGGAGATTTTTAATGTGGAAGTCACTGGTGATCTTGGTGAAAGCACTCTGAGTGAAATGGTGGGAGAAAAAAGCCAAACTACAGTGGGTAGAAAGTGAATGTGTAGTGTGGAAGAGAAAAAAGTGGATGCAGACAGCTCTTTAAGATGCCTGGATGTGACACACAGGGGTGGTAAGTATGACCAGAAGCCAATGAGCTGTCATTTCTTTTCTACTGGAAATACAAGGATGCCTAATGACAGCAATACAATAAAGCTGATGATGCTGGCATTTTACAAATGATAGCTTAATCTTTGGCAACTTGGTCAAAAACAAATGCAGGAATGAAACAGAGAAAAATACAAAAGTGCTAGTCTCAGGATGGGTAATCTGATGTAACATAGAAGCCACATTTTCCCAAGTTAATTATAGGCAAAAATAAGTAGTTTTCAAAATTATGTCATTTATTTGTTCTTCTAAAAATACCTATGAAATATCTATCAAACTGTATGTGAAATGCACAATTTAAAAAAGGGTTTTGGTCTTCCTCTTTCACAACTTTCGCTTGGGAAACAAATCCCCCCTGACATTTCTCATTGCACACAGTAAACCTCAAAGGAAGGGAGAGTACATATGATTTGAAAAAAGTCTTTTAGACAGTCTGATCTGCATTCCCACACCTTAGATGAGACTTCCTGCCCTAGAAAGGTACTTCAGGAAGGCAGGTCAGTTCAATTCGGTAAATGTTGGTTTACGTGCCTCAATGTGCCCAACACAAGGTGTGGAAGCAAAAGCAATGGGTTTTAGTATAGCTCCCCCGCTAACTTTGTGACCTTGCATGAGTTATTTAACCTTTTTAAGTCTGTGGCCTCACCTGAAACTTGAAAGGGTTGTATGAGAGAATCCTTCAAGTTCTTTGCAGTTCTTTATATTTTATGATTTGTTGACAAGTGGGTCAAAGGTTGCTAAATTAGACATTCTTTTCTCTCTACCTGGTGATTTTTAAGAGCATATGCAAAGTTTTCCTTCCATGCTTCCTGCTCCAACCACTTACCACTCTGTTCCCACCTGCCTAATTCCTACTTAGGTTCAGCTTCCAACAATACTTCCTCAATGAAGCCTTCTCCAACCTTCCTGTTAGGAAGGAATCGCTCCTTCCTCTGACCTCTCAGAACACCCAATCTTTACTTTGCTTATGGCACTCTTTGCTTTGGCATTCATGTCTTATTTTACTAGACCAGAGGATGGCAAACTTTTTCTATAAAGGGCTAGATAGTAAATATTTTATGCTTTGCCGTCATACCGTCTCCATCACAACTACTAAACTCTACCATTATAGGGAGGAAACAGCCATATGTAACAAACTAGTGTGGCTCTATTCCAATAAAATTTTATTTACAAATAGGTGATTGTTTGGCCTGTATGTCCTAGTTTGTTGACCTTCGTGCTAGACGATAATGCTCTTGAGAGCAAGCTCCACACCATATTGTCTCTGCATTCCTTGTGATGCCTAGTATAACATATTCTTGCCTAAAGATGGCACACAAATAGATGGAATAAATTATGTACACTTAAAATGGGAGGAAAGAAAATCAATAACCATTCCCTCTATGTTATTCATTTCAAGAAAAAAAAGAGAGAGAATCGATATAAAAGCATAAGAAGATGGTGTAGCCCCCTTCAATAATCTAATCAGTGTCTTTACATTGCTGCCTTTTAGACAATACTTTTCCCTTTCTAAATCTAGGGCAAAAAATTAAATTTCAATGCCAATGGCCCTTACAATGCCAAAAGCCAAAGGCCCTTCTGCATATAACAAAAGCACATTTCCTCCAATTTTTTGTTTTGAAAAACGTCAAGCTGTTAGAAAAGCCAAAGAATATTAAACAATGAACTATACTCTACCTAGATTCACCAACTGATATCATTTTGCTACATCTGCAAAAGCACGTTTCAAAAATAAATTTTATTGTAAACTGCACCTATTTTAAGTGTAACTTGCAACAAGTTTTTTTTCTGAGAAAATTTTAAAGTTTTGCTTCTTAAACATTTGGGGAAGAGTGTTTGCCCAAGCATACCATGACATCCAATATCCTTAAAGGAAAATATTAATGTATTTGATTACATAGAATGAGTAACTTCTATACCGAAAAAGACAGTATAAGCAAAATTTAAAGGAAAAGGAGACACCAGATGCTAGGAGAAAATGTTAGCAACAAATCTATAGAACAGGAATACAAATATATAAAGATAATAAATAAAAAATTTAATGTGTGAACAGAATTTAAGAAGACAACTCAATTAAGATGGATAAAGGATGTGAAGATATACAAATGACCAATAAATATATGCAAAGATATGCAATCTTACTAAGTTATCTAAATTTATCTAAAACATTAGTGAGATTCCATTTCAGTTTAGCAGATGGGCAAGTATTTTAATATACAGAATATATCTACATTGTAATATCTGATGTTGGTAAGTCAGTAAGTTTTGACAAATATGCACCTCTATAAGAACCATCAAGGTAGAGAACATCTTCAACACCCCGAAAAGTTCCCTTGTGCTCCTTTGAAGTCAATGTTCTCCTCCACCCCCAGGGCTCTAGGCAACCACTGATCTGCTTTGTGTATCATAGATTATTTTGCATTTTCTAGAATTTCAAATAACTGGAATCATAGAGTAGGTGGACTTTGAATCTGGCTTTTTTTTTTTTTACTTTGAATAATGCTTCCCTGAATTCTGAATAATTCATCCATGCTGTTGAGTGTATCATCAGTCCATTCCTTTCTATTGCTAAATATTATTCCATTGTATGGATATACCACAGTTTGTTTACCGTATCACCTGTGGGTGGCTATGTGTGTTGTTTAGGGATTTTAGTTAGTTATGAATAAGGTTGCTAAGGTCATTTGTTTTTGTTTTTGTGTGTGTGTGTGTGTGTGTGTGTGTTACGTGGGCCTCTCACTGTTGTAGCCTCTCCCATTGCGGAGCACAGGCTCCGGACGCGCAGGCTCAGCGGCCATGGCTCACGGGCCCAGCCGCTCCACGGCATGTGGGATCTTCCCGGACCTGGGCACGAACCCGCGTCCCCCATCAGCAGGTGGACTCTCAACCACTGCGCCACCAGCGAAGCCAAGCAGGTTATCTTTTAAGGAACAAAACTACATACTGAAGTGTGGTCTACATTAAGACTCTCATTTGCTGCGGTCAGAGGTGTTAATGAGACCTAATATTGCTGCTTTTCCTCTCTACACACACTGCTTTCATAGGTGAGAATGAACTGAGCAAGAGCAGAGGCCCACCATAAAGAATGCTTTTAGTCTATTTCCAGTATCTCATAAAACCCCAAGAGGACTGGGAAAGGGCATAGAAACAGGAACTTAGCTGTGTGTATGACCATTTTAATGTCTGGTATTACTGTTCTCTTTCATTTACTAGAAACGCCAGAAGGCCTTCTGCTTGATGCCCTGCTATGTCTAAGTACAAACATGAAGATGTTGGGATGTAAGCTTCAGAAGGGCAAGAAGAGAGACTGAATTATTATAGGGTGCTGGAAAAGGCCTAAACAGAGTTCATCTATATTCACCCTTCTAATTTCTGCCTATCTTCCACACCTGACCCACTAGTAGTCTCTTTTTCTCTCCATTCTATATTGCCCTCCTGAGCCCTCCTCTTGTCTGTTTCCTTCTCGTCTTGGGTCCCACTCTTGTCTTCCTTTTAGTCTCTTCCATTTTCTTTCATCTTTCTGCTTTCTGAGTATGTGTACAAATGTGCATGTGCATGATTCTCACCCTTGCTAAGCTTATTTCAGGCTTCTCTTCCTAGTGTCTCTTCTTCCTCCCAAACAAAAGCTATGAAGTCTGTTAGACATAAAGAAATAGAATTATTCCCTTGCAATTGTTGATGATGGCCTTTGTGCTTTTCATTTGCAGTAGTTTTCTCCCTGCAGCTAGGTACTACAGGTTCCAGTCTGAGTACCGGGATCACCCATTTTCCTGAATCTCTATGTTAAATGACAACATAGCATGTTCAAAATGTACATTGAATAGCTGCACTCCCTTTAAGGAATTTTCAAAACATGGGTTAAATAGTTGTTTTTAAAATTCCTCTGCAGGTATTTTAAAACATGTTTCAACTATATAGCTATAGATATACAGTCTACAATGAAAGCTTCACTTTCCTTTCATAAAAACAATCATTTTTCCAATAAAGAAATCTTTTTAAGTTCAAGGCCATATTTAAGCCCTAAGAATTAAGTCCTGGTATTTAAGTTACCAAGTATTTCAGTTACTGAGGTGAATGCATGTAGCTGATGGAAACCACATAACTCTTCCCAAATTCCGGAAGTCTAGAACTTTTATTTCTGTACTGCTTTAAAATCTATCTATATGTATGTGTGTGTTTGTATGTGTATAAAATATCAAACTTCAGAAAAGTTGCAATTATAGTTCAGAGTCATGCTGTACCTAGTTGTCATGTCTTGTTCCTACCCATCTAGAAAATTCCTCAGTGACTCCTTGAACTTTCATGATTTTGAGACTTTTGAAGATTACAGGTTATTTTGAAGAATGTCCCACAATTTGGGTATGTCTGATGTTTCCTCACGATTAGATTCAGATTATGCATCTTTGGCAGGAATATCCAGTAGTGATACTGTGTTCTTCTCATTGCAGCCTATCAGGTGACAGACAATTTTGATTTGTTGTACTACTGATAATGTTCACTTTCATCACCTAAGGTGGTGTGTACCAGGTTTTCCCACTACAAAGTCACTTTTATTTTGTAATTAATAACAACTTGGTAGGAATGTACTTTGAAACTAGGTAAATATCCTATTCCTCATCACATATTCATTTTTTTTAAAGAAATGGGTACAGCATAAGTATTTCATAAAAACGTAAATATTTCTCTTTCACTGGTTAAAAAAAGGCAGAGTGATATTTGGAACAGAATTTGAGATATAGGTCTTCCAGCTTAAACTGACAGATCAATTACCATTTGTATCTATTTAAAACATAGGCCATTATTTTTAAAAATGTAGAAGTACAATAAATGTATTCTTTCCTCACATTTGAAACCTGAGAAATAAGCAAGCTTCTGTAGGGTAAAAGCTAAGGCCATGTCATTTCACTGTTAACTCAGTATCCGTCTTAAACTGAACCTGGCTTAAGTCCGGCTGGAGCTCTCACCGCTTAGCACTCACTCCTTTTCCCTCTGCCTTTATTTTGGCTGTAAGCTTACTAAGGTTGATATTTTTTTCTCATTTCCTTAGATAATGATTAAATTACTTATCAATCAGTTCTCAGTTTAGATAGCTCCTCTAGGAACTTCCCCCGACTCTTGAATATCTCAGCACCCTGTCTTGACTCATCATAACCCTTAAAATATTATATCGCATTTGTCTGTTTGCTTGTTTGAACTGAACTATCCACAAGACTGTAAATTCCAAGAAGACTAAGATTGTGGCTTTAGTCCATTAAAAATTTAATAACTTAACTAGAACAATACCAACAGATTTAAACTCTTTTGGCTCTTCTGCTATCCCACTCCATGCCTCTCTACTTAAGTAACCACTATCACGAATTTTGTGTTTGTCATTTCCTTGCTTAATAAAGTTTTTTTAATCACATATGTATGTGTCCCTAAAGAATATAATTTTTAGTTTCCCTTGTTTTCACACTTTATAAAAATAATATTTGAAAAAATTAATCAGTGAATTTAATTTACTAATATTTTTAGAATTTTTGCTTCGGTTCATGAGAGAAACTGGCCTGCATTTTTTTTTTTTTTTTCTTGTTTGGTTTTGTTAACAAGGTTGTACTGGCCTCAAAGAATGAATTGGGAAGAAGTTCCACTTTTTCTCTTTCTGGAATAGTTTGAAATTGAAATGATCTCTTCCTTGAATGTTTGATAGAAGTTGGGTATAAGCATCATCTAAGCCTGTGATTTCTTTGTGGAAAGACTGTGAATAACCAATTCAATTTCTTTAATGGTTAGAGAAATTTTCAGGCTTTCTATTTCTTAAGTTGGTTTGTTGAGTTATAATTTTCTAGGAATTTGTTAATTTAAAATTTTAAATGCACTGGTATAAAGTTATTTGAAGTATTCTCTTAACTTTTTAATTCTTCAAGCTGCAGTTAATTCTTTATATTCCTTATATTATTTGTGTCTCTTCTTTTTTTTCGTGATCAAGTTTGGCAGAGGCTTGCCTACTATATTAGATTTTATGAATAACTAATTTTTGCTTTGTTGATATTCTCCAATGTTTGTTTGCTAACTACGTATTATAATTTCCCTTGTTTTCTCTCTAGGTTAATTTGGCTGTTCTTTTTCTAAGATTCTTAAGTTAAATACTCAACTACTTATCCATACACTTTATTCTTTTCAAATATAAGCATTTAAATATATATATTTTACAGTTTTGCTTTATTGCATCCCCCCAAATTTTGATATGTAGTATTTTCATTATTGTCCTATTTTAAGTTCAAAAATTTGTGACTTACTGTATGACTCCTGAGTTTAAGTCTCTAAATTTCTAAATGTATATGGATGTTTATCTTTTTGTTATCAATTTCTATCTTAATTGCATTACATTCAGAGAAAATTGGTTGCAGAATACTTCTATTAAAAACTACAGGGCTTCCCTGGTGGCGCAGTGGTTGAGGGTCCTCCTGCCGATGCAGGGGACACGGGTTCGTGCCCCGGTCCGGGAGGATCCCACATGCCATGGAGTGGCCGGGCCCGTGAGCCATGGCCACTGAGCCTGCACGTCCAGAGCCTGTGCTCCGCGGCAGGAGAGGCCACAGCAGTGAGAGGCCCGTGTACCGCAAAAAAAAACCATACACACACACACACAAAACTATAAACTTCCCCTTAAGCATTGCTTTTTGGGGATATGCTATATTTTTATTATAATCAATTCAAATTATTTTCTAATTTCCCTTGTGATTTTGTAGGTATATTATTGATTTCTAATTTTATTCCATTGTGGTCAGAGAATATACTTTCAGTTTCTTTAAATTTACTACGATTGTTTTATGGCCCAGAATATAGTCAATCTTGAACACACTATGTATGCTGGAAAAGAATGTGCGTATTCTGCAGTTGCTGGGTGTAGTGATGTATAAATATCAATTAGATCTAGGTGGTATCATCTATATTTTTACTGACTTTTTTTTTAGTCAAGTTATTTTATCAGTTGCTGAAGGAAGGTGCTGAATATCCGTCTATGAGAATGGAATTATTTTTCTCTTTGTTAATATTTGCTTCCTGTATTTTGAAGCTGTTATTAAGTACATATACATTTATAATTGTTATATTTTCCTATTGGTTAACCTTTTATCAATTTGCAATGTTGCTCTTTATATCTTCTAATACTGTTATATATTAAACTCCTCTTCGTTTGATACGAATGTAGCTATTCTAGCTTTTTGTTTTGTTTTCAACTCATATTTATATAGGTCTGTGTTTTTATATTTAAGTACATCTCATGTATATAGCATTTGGTTGAGTCTTGGTTTTTACCCTTTTTGACAATTTATGCCTTGTAATTTTTTCAAGGAAAGTTTTGCACATTCTGTTTAGTATAATTATTGATATATTTGGGTTAGGTCTGCTGTTTCATTGTTTTCTGTCTGTCTCACTGTGTTTTGGAATATTTAGATATATTACAGAATTCCATTTTAATTTACATATTAGCTTCTAAGATATTTTGCTAGTAGCTGCTCTAAGGGATTATAATACACAATCTTAACTTTTCATAATTTACTTAGAGTTAAGATCGTACCACTTTGTATAAAATTCAGAAACTTTGTAACCTTATAGGTTTTCTGTCCTCCCCATCCTTTATACTATAGTTATCATTTGCAGTACACCTAAACATGTTATAACCTTAAAGACAGTGCTAAAATTTTTGGTTTAAACCATAACATGTACTTTAAAATTTTGTTAAAGAAACAAAGAGGAAAAAAATCTTCATTTCCAGTGTTCTTCATTCTTTCCTTCCTAAAGATAGCAATTTTCATTGGGTATCATTTTCCTTCAGTCTGAAGAACTTTAGCATTTCTAGTACTGCAAATCTGTTGTCAACTAATTGTCTTAGGCATATATTTTAAAATGTCAACTGTATTTATTTCACCTTTATTCTTGAAGGATTTTTTTTGCTGGATATAGAAATTCTGGATTGAATTTTTTCTTCTTCTAGCATTTTGAAGATGCTCACTGTCTTCTGGCCTCTGATGAGACAGATGTCAGACACTATCTGAATCATTATTTGCCTGTATGCAGTGTGACAACTTTCAACATTTTCTCTTTTTATTATACTTGGTTTTTATCAGTTTGGCTATGATTTACTTAGGCATGATTATCTTTGTATTTATCCTTTTGGAGGTTTGTTGAACTTCTGATTGAATCTATATATTTATGACTTTTACCAAATTTGGAAAAAATTTAGACATTATTCTTTCCAAAATATTTTAATGCTTCATTCTCTGTTCTTCTTCTGGATATCCAATATATATTACACTGTTTGATATTGTCCCACAAGTCCCTAAGGCTCTGTTCTTTTTCTTTGTTTTTGTTCCCCATTCCCTCCACCACACACATTCTTCAGACTGGTTAATTCCTATTCATATAACTTTAAGTTCAATAACATTTCTTCTGTTTACCTCCATTCTGCTGTTAAGCCCACTAGTGAATTGTTTTTTAAAAACGTATACTTATTTTGTAAATAATTTTACACTTCTCTCAGCCTTCCCTAGTGTTAACACCCTACATATAACTATGGCACAATTACCAAAACCAGAAAATTAACACTGATACAAAACAATGAACTAATCTACAGACCTCACTAGAATTTTGCCAGTTTTCTCCCTAACGTCCTTTTTTTCGGCTTCAGGATCCAATCCAGAATCGCACACTGAATTTAGTTGTCACATCTCTCTAGTCTCTATGAGTTTTTCAGTCTTTGCATTTCATAAGCTATCTTGTAGACTGTCCTCAATTTCGATTTTGTCTGATATTTTCTCATATTTAGATGGCATTTTTGGCAAGAGTACCACAGAAATGATGATGTGAGCTTCTAAGTATATAATATTAGAGGGTAAATGATATTGATATGTTCTGTTTCTGGTGATGTTAGCTTTGATCACATAGTTAAGGTAATATCTGCCAAATTTCTTTATTGTAAAGTTTCTATTTTCCTTCTTTGTAATTCAAAGTATCTCGTGTGGAGTTATTTTGAAACTTCGAAAATATCCTGTTTCTCGTCATACTTTTACTCACTAATTTTTGCATCCGTTGATGATTCTCTCCTGCAATAATAATTACTGTGGTGTTTGTCTAATGTGATTTTTCTATTTTTCATCATTCCCTCTCATTCATTTGGTGAATTTTTAAATTCAGTTACTGTATTTTTCAGTTTGATTCTTTTAAAAAAGCAGGCATATGACTTTTCTGGACTCAACTGGAAAACTCTATTCTTGGATAGCAGCTGAAATCTCAGTTCAGTTTGTCTTTAGCTGAGGCACTTGGAGTCTGTCCCACACATATATGGTACCAGGGTCATTCAGATATTTATAAATAATTTAGGGGATCCTCCTTTCTGGCTCTCTCCTTTTTGAATATCAGCCTTACATTCTAGCAGTTGTCTTTGCCCCAGATTCTGTCTTCTGGTTCTTTAGGCCAGAAGAATTGCAGATTTTCTACAGTAGTTCTAGTCATCCCATGTGGTACCAACTGTGGCCTGCCCTCAGGCTAAAAACCATAAAACCAGGAAACTCACTCAATGCTGTTCCCTTCTTCCAAGTATCTATTCCAATCAGAATTTGTCTGCTTTTGATTGGTCTCTAGTACCTTCAGGTAGGTTTTTTTCATACTTTACCCAGAGATTATACTTGTCATCTGCAGGAGGGTCAGTCTGGTAGGAGCTTATTCAATAATATTGGAAGCAGTACTGGATTATCTATACGATACTGATTCTTTCAAATATGTTAAGACTTGCTTTATGGCCTAGTGCATAGTCAATTCTTGTAAATTTCCCATGTGAGCTTATAAAAAAATGTATATTCTCTAATATTGCCATACGGTTCTATCTATGTGCATTAAACCAAGTCTGTGAATTGTTTTATTCAGCTGTGTACATATTTAACAATCTGTCTGCTTTACCCACCATTTGAAAGCAGTGTGATAAAATCTCCACTATGATGCTGGATGTGTCAATTTCTCCCTCAAGCGGTCAACTAATGATTCTAGGTGACAGTAATAATAATGATGATGATACTATTTCGTATGACTGCAGTAGAAGGGCAGTTAGAGTTATAATCTGACCCATATTCTTTCACTAGGTCAATTTTGAATATAGCTTTGAGGGTAAAGTTCTACATCAGTTACAATATCCTTTAACTGTTCTCACCAAACTTACATTAGCGGTGTGTCATGTAATACAGTAGAAAGAAGGTTAGGTTGGGATTTTGGAGACCTGAATTTGAATCCCAGTTCTATTGGTAACAGGCTGTGAGACTTTTGGCAAATACCCACCCTATACATCTCTCATTCTTCTCCTTTTTTTTTTTTTTTTTGCGGTACACGGGCCTCTCACTCTCGTGGCCTCTCCCGTTGCGGAGCACAGGCTCCGGACGCGCAGGCTCAGCGGCCATGGCTCACGGGCCCAGCCGCTCCGCGGCATGTGGGATCTTCCCGGACCGGGGCACGAACCCGTGTCCCCTGAATCGGCAGGCGGACTCTCAACCACTGCGCCACCAGGGAAGCCCTCTTCTCCTTTTTTGAGTTCCGTTGTCCTCATTTGTAAAACAAGGAGGACTGGACTAGACTGGATACTATGAAGGCCTCCTCTCTGTTTCTGATATACTCTGTATCAATAAGCTATATAGCCTACTAGACACAGAGTTCACATTATTGATGAAGAAAAGGGTAGGGTGTCCTTGACATGCTGAGCAAGTGCCACATAGTGAGGAAAGGAGAAACAAGACGCAAGTGGCATCAGGAAGAGCAATATTACCAGTAGAGTTGAAGGATTTCTGCTCCCTGTAATTAACTATTAAGTCCATGTTCTGGCTCCTTGGTACAAAGAAAACAATGTGGTGAATGGCCAATTCCAGGCCTTTGCTACTGTAATGAAAATGAAATAGGCACCTGCATGGCTCTGCACACGACTCAGTGAAAAATGATCCCCTTGCTGTAAGGTTGCACTTATATTTTCTTTGTTTGTACACAGGGCTTTCTTGTCACATTCTGAAGTGCTCACCAACAGTCTCTTTGATCCAACAGTACCATATCAATTATTTAAGGTTTGTACATCACTTTTCAATTAACAGTTTCCTTGGCTCCAGAAAATATATACACACAATTTATAAGAGTATTCTTTAAATATTCCATGAGGAACAGGTTACTATGAATTAAAAATAAGAATGCTAATAAAATATGTAATGCCTTTTAAAGTGCAATGAAACATCAAGAAATTATAAATCTTTTAATTAAATGCTTCTTTAGTGTATCTTACCCAGGTGACAATATTAAACATGTATAAAATTAAAGTCACAAAAATGTTACTTTATCTCATTTGTCAACTCAATAAGGTGAGGACACATCAATTTAGGTTATAGGAAGGGATGTCCTGGTCAGGGACTCAGGAGACTAGCATCCAGGTCACGGTTCTATCACTAGGTAGTTGTATGATCTCTTTGCCACATCTCAATTTACTAATCTGTAATATGGACTATTTAGAATTTGTTCAACATTAAAAGTCTATCAATCTATTTTCACAGCACTCAGTAGTACCTGTACTGGTCTTTTTTTTATGGTAATAAACACGTAACATAAATTTACCATCTAACAATTTTAAGTATACATTACAGTCTAATTAACTATATGCACATGGTTGTAAAACAGATCTCTAGAACTTTTTCATCTTGCATGACTGAAACTCAATACCCACTGAACAGTAACTTCTCACTTCCCCTCACCCCAGCTCCTGGAAATCACCATTCGACTTTCAGTTTAATGAGTCTGACTACTTTAGATATCTCACATAAGTGAAATCATGCAGTATTTGCCGCTCTGTGACTGGCTTATTTCATAAGGTTCATCCATGTTGTAGCATACGTCAGGATTTCCTTCTTTTTTATGGCGAACCAATATTCCGGTGTATGTACATACATTTTCTTTATCCACTCATTTGTCAATGGACATTTAGGTTATCTCCCCCTCTTAGTTACTATGAATAATGCTACAGTGAAAAAAAATAAAATAATGCTACAGTGAACATGAGAGTGCAAGTATCTATTTGAGATTCTAATTTCAGTTCTTTTTGAGTAAATACCAAGAAGTAATCCCATATGGTAGTTCTATTTTTAATTTCTTGAGGAACTGCTGTTACTGTTTTCCAAAGCAGCTGCACCATTTTACATTTCCACCAGCAGTGCACAAAGGTTCCAATTTCTCCAAATTCTTGCCAATACTTGTTACGTTCTGTGTTTTTGATTTTTGGATATTATGTATTTTGGATATTAACCCTTCATCAGATATATATGTTTCAAATATTTTCTCCCACTCTGAAGTTTGCCTTTTCATTTTGCTGATTGTTTCATTTGCTGTACAGAAGCCGTTTAGTTTGATGTAGTGCCACTTGTTTATTTTTGCTTTTGTTGTACTTTTGGCATCATATCCCCCCCAAAAAATCCTTGCCAGGACCAATGTCAAGGAGCTTTCTCTTCATGTTTTCTTTTACGAGATTATGGTTTCAGGTCTTACATTAAAGTTTTAAGTCCATTTGGAGTTAACTTTTGTGTATTGTGTAATTTTTGTGTATGGTCCCCACCTTTTTGGTACCAGGGACCAGTTTTGTGGAAGACAGTTTTTCCAAGGACTGGGGTGCAGGGGCAGTGTGTGTGTGATGGCTCAGACGGTAATGCGAGCGATGGGGAGTGGCAGATGAAGCTTTTCTCGCTTGCCCGCCATTCACCTCCTGCTGTGTGGCCTGGTTCCAGGGGTTGGGGACCTGTTGTGTAAGATAAGGGTCCAATCTCATTCTTTTGCATGTGGATATCCACCATTTCCCAACAGCATTTACTGAAGATTACCCAACAGCATTTATTGAAAAGACCACCTTTTCCTTTGTGTATTTTTGATGGTTTGTCAAATCTTAGTTGACTGTATATTTGTGGGTTTACTTCTGAGCTCTCTATTCTGTTCCATTGGTCTATGTGTCTGTTTTTATGTCAGTTTGCTTTAATCTGAATTATTTCCTTCCCTCTGCTAACTCTGGGCTTAGTTTTTCTTTTTCTAGTTTCTTGAGGTATAAAGTTGTTTGTGTGAGATCTTTCTTCCTTTTTAATGCAGGCATTTATTGCTATGAACTTCCCTCTTAGCACTGCCTTTAAGCATCTCATAAGTTTTTGTATATTTTGTCTCAAAGATACTATCTAATTTCTCTTTTAATTTCATTCTTTGATTCACTGGTTTTTTCATGAATTTGTTTAATTTCCACATATTTGTAAATTTTCCAGTTTTCCTTCTGCTATTAATTTCTATTTTCAATCCATTGTGGTCAGAAAATATACTTGGTATGGTATCAGTCATCTTAAATTTGTTGATGTGTTTTGTGACCTAACATGTGATCTATCCTGAAGAATGTTCCATGTGTGCTTGAGAAAAATGTGTATTCTGCTGCTGGTGGGTGGAATATTTTGTATATGTGTATTAGGTCCATTCAGCATATAGTGTTGCTCAAATCCTCTGTTTACTTAATGATTTTCTTTCTAGATGTTTATCCATTATTGAAAGTGGGGTATTGAAATCCCTTACTTTTACTGTGTTACTGTCATCTTCTTCCTTCAGTTCTTTTCAATGGTTGCTTCTTATATTTGAGTGCTCTGATCGGTGCATATGCATATATATTTACAATTGTTATACCTTCCTGAAAAATTGACCTTTTATTACTATATGATGTCATTCTTTATCTCTTCTGAGAGTTTCTGACTTCAAGTCTATTTTGTCTGATATAGGTATGGCCACCTCTGCTCTTGTTTGGTTACCATTTGCATGGATTATCTTTGTCACTTCTTTCACTTTCAGCTTACGTGTGTCCTTAAATTTAAAGTGAGTCTGTTGTTGACAAATGAGTTTGATCCATTCAGCCACTGTATGTCTTTTTACTGGAGAGTTTAATCTATTTACATTTAAAGTAATTATTGATAGAGAAGGAACTACTATTGCCATTTTGTTAATTATTTTCTGTCTTGTAGTTATTTTGTCCCTCATTCCTCTCCTGCTGTCTTGCTTTGTATTGCTGATTTTTTTTTTTTTTTGTAGTAACATGCTTTGAATCCTTTCTCATTTTCTTTTGAGTATCTTCTATAGGCATTTTCTTTGTGGTTGCCACTGGGTTTACATAAAACATCTTATAGTTATAATAATCTATTTCAAGCTGATAACAACATCAATCACATACAAATATGCTACACTTTTACTTCTCCCCCCCAGTATTTTATGTTACTGATGTCACAAAATACATATTTTATATCATGTATCCATTAACATACTTTTATAGTTATAGTTATTTCTACACTTTTGTCTTTTAATTTCTATAACAGAATTAACAGTGATTTAACCACCCTCCCATTACAGTATTACAGCATTCAGTATTTGTCTACATATTTACATTTACCAGTAAGCTTTATACTTTCATATGCTTTCATGTTGCTATTTAGTGTCTTTTTGTTCCCAATTGAAGGACTCCTTTTAGAATTTCTTGTAAAGCAGGTCCAGTAGTGATGATGAATTCCCTTAGCTTTTATTTATCTGGGAAAGTTTTTATTTTTCCTTCATTTTTGAAGGATAGTTTTGCTGGATATAGTGTTCTTGGTTGGCCTTTTTTTCTTTCAGCATTTTGATTATAACCTCCCACTCCCTTCTGGCCTGTGGTGTTCCTGGTGAGAAATCCACTGATTGTTTTATGAGAGTTCCCTTGCATGTGACAAGTTGCTTTCCTTTTGCTGCATTTGAAATTCTGTCTTTGACTTTTGATAAGTTGATTATAATGTGTCTCTGTGAGATTCTTTGGGTTCATCAAAGTTAGGATCTGTTGGAATTCTTGAATTTGGATTCCCTTTCCTTCACTAGATTGGGAAATTTTAGGCCATTATTTATTTAAATAAGCTTTCTGCCCCATTCTCTCTTTCTCTCTCCTTTTGGGACTACCATAATACATACATTGGCCTACTTTACAGTACAGCATAAGTCCCTTAGGCTTTTTTCATTCTTTTTTCTTTTTATTCCTGACTGGATAATTTCAAATGACCTATCTTTTAGTTCGATGATTCTTTCTTCTGTTTGATCAATGCTGATCTTGAATTCCTCTAATTTTTTCAGTTCAATCATTGTATTCTTCAGCTCCAAAACTTCTCTTTGGTTCTTTTTATATTTTCTACCTCTTTGTTATTTTCATTTTGTTCATACATCATTTTCTTGAGTTCATAGAACATCCTTATGAGGATTATTTTGAATTTTTTGTCAGGTAATTCATATACCTGTTTCTTTAGGGCTGGTTTTGAAGATTTATCTTGTTCTTTGTAGGGACCATGTTTCCCTTTTTCTTTGTGTGTCTTGTAACTTTGTGTTGGGATCTGCACATTTGAAAAAACAGGCATGACTTTTAGACTGTACATACTGGCTTTGTAAAGGGGAAGACACCAATCACCTTGACTAGGGAATCAGGCATTCTCTGACACTTTTGTAGGGGATAGGACTTCTCTGGGCCTGCGTGAGCAATTCCTCAATTAGAAAGGCTTGCTGGTTTCTGTTTCAGGAGATCATAATCTCTTGCTCCCTCTGGTGTCTGCCTGCAGCACTGCAAGTTCTCTGGTTCTCAGAAGCAAGCTGCCTTGCTCTCTCTTGTTCTCAGGGCCTGCCAGGCATCCAAAGTATGCCAGTTTCCTGTCAGTGCCATAAGTCAGGTGAGACAGATACAAGTCCCCTGGCAGCCCTCCAAAAAGCCAGAATGCAGGACTCACACTCAACTCCCCTCCCTCCTAGAGGGGAGAACCCATGGCCTGGGGTATTATCTTCCAGTGTGGAGCTGTGCCAACTTGATAGAGGGGCGATCATGAGTAAAGCGAGACAGTTCTTCTTACCCACATCAATGTGGCTGTCCTTGGTTTTGAGATCATCTGGGGTATTGCAATATCTTAACTGTTTACCAGAGTTCTCACAATGGTATTTTGGTCTGTATATAGTTGTTAAGTATCTCTGTGGGGAATGAGAACTGGGGCTTCCTATTTTGTCAATTTGCTCTCTTTCACTGGTCTTTTTATTGCCTTCTAATGTGCATGTCTGGTCTCCTCAAGGAGACATTTTGAAGGTAGAGGCCTACTTTTCTATGCACTGAAATGATTTAGGTACAGAGAAGATTCTTAACAATTACTTATTGAATGAAATCTGCTTTAACATATTTTAAAGTTTTCATACTTTTTGGAAGATAATACATCTCTGTTAGCCTTCATCCTAGATCATGCCTGTCTAAATGTACTGTTTTTACAGGGCTCCAAATAAATTCCTCAAGACCTTATCTTAAAAATCCTACTTTGAATCTGCGCTGCAAGAAAAAGCACATACTTTTACAGTGCCACATATGCTACTTTAGCTTTTGTAAAAATCATAATCCAGAACTGTAGAATTTCCATCCTTCCTCAAGGCATGGGCAAATACAATTTCTTCCCGAAAGCCTCTCCAATGCTCCAATTAGAACTCATTCATTCATTCATCAAATATTTAACAGGCACCTCTTATGTGCCAGGCACTCTTTTAGGCTGTGTGGGCTACTCTGTAGCTCTGATTATGTTACAGAACTTCTCATAGCTTTTCTTTAATGTTAATGTATGTAAGTTGTTCCTTCTTCAACTGTGGGCTTCTAGAGGGAAGGAACTGTGTCCAATTCACCTCTGTAACCCTGGAATCTGTACAATGCTTTGCACATAATTGAGATGAAATACAAGAGTGCTAAAACAAACTCCAAACAGCTAGATTGGGGGAAAATAAAGTCTTCGAAACCATCTCAGTTTGCTGAAGAACCAGAAAGGCTGAAGTGCACTATAATCAGGTGTCATATAAATTCCACCAGATCTCAATTAATTAGCTTCTTTTATGCTTCTTTCTAATCCTTCTGGAAAGTGTGTTGATGACTATTTTCTATCCTTTACTTAAAGGGTACTAACAAGTTAGTGATCCATATTTCAGTTACATGTATATCAAAACAAGTTAGCAATAAAAATGGAAATGCACTCAAGTGATTTCCAGAAAAATAAAAATCACCATCACTAGCCACCACCACCCTCCACTTCCCCAACTTAGAAAACATACCCTCCTCTCCCAACTATCACATACTCTATCACAGCGGTATTAGAATTGACAGCTAGAGAATGAAAAGCCAAAAGGAACAGCAGAAACCAGAAAGTGCCACATATAGGGGGGATGAAATGTGTTTGACAAACTAATGTCCCAGGATCCCAGTTCTAAACTGAACAAAATAAACATAGAATGTGGTGAAATCCACTGGTTGGCAGATTAAAAGCTTTCTGAGTGTCAAGAAACCTTGAGGTCACAAGTAAGGGAATATTATTCAAAGAAAACTGGGGATTTCAAAATACAGGGAGAGGATCAAGCTACTTGTACAAGCTCCTGGCACATAGTAGGCACTTAGTAATTGAAAGCTATTATGAGAAGCTAAGGTCTAGCTCAAATGTCCCTCCTTTGTGATGTCTCGGGCAGAGGCTACTGAGCTCCTTCCTCTGTGCTCCATTATACTCTGTACAGGTTTCCAACACACCATTTTTATATGCAGTTTACGTGTCTATTCCCACTCCTATGCAGGAATTTCCTGGATGATTGGGATCACGTCTTATGCTTCTCTGGAACTGGAAACAGTAGGCGCTTACAATTATTAAGTGAGAGAATAAACAAACTACCTCATACAATAAGAAAAGGTTTCGAGCAGAAAAGAATGAACAGCTAGGATGGAAGATCTTGTCTATAAGTCTTCTTGCTCATTCCTTCACATTTCAAATGTCTCTTTTGTTACTTGTTCTGTTCAAAGTACATTTACGTATCTTCTTCCATTAGCAATATAGAATAGGTTTCACAGAGTAAATTCTTCCAGATGATGCAGCATGCAACAGTGGGAGAGCATGGGGTTTGGTTTTATAGTTTTTGCTTCTTATTCTGAAATAATTTTAAATTGGTAATGGAAGAATATAAATTATATACTTTGTACAGGACAAGTAACAAAAGAGAATGGCTTTTAAATGTGAAAGAATATGCAAGAAGACTTAAAAACAGGATATGATGCAAGAATAGTAGAGTTCCCTTCAGCCAGTACCCCTACTGTTAACACCTTACAAAACCATAGTACAATTACCGAAAGCAAGAAGTGAGCCAATAAAATTAACTATTCTATAGACCTTATTTGAATGTTCAGTTTTCTCACTAACGTCCTTTTTCTGGTCTAGGATCCCACATTACATCTAACTGTCAGATCTCCTTAGTTTCCTCCAGTCTGTGACAGTTCTCCAACCTTTCCTTTTCTTTCATGACACTGACACTTTTAAAAAGTACATGTCAATTTTTGTGTAGAATGTCCCTTAATTTGGGTTTGACAGACCTAGGTTGGACTCTTGACTCCGTGACTTACTATCTATGTAGCCCTGGGCAAACCAACCTCTCTGGGACTCAAGTATCCTCATCTGTAAAATGATATAATAATACTGACTTTCTGTTTTAAAAGTTAAATGAAGCAATATATATTAAAATACCTGGAATATATTAAGGCCATACCACAAATGCTAAGTCTTTTCTCCTTGCCCCTGCCTTTCAACTATTTCTGATAGAATTTTGCTAAATGTGTAACCCGTATTTCAATGCCTTCTTTTATAGATAAAACCACATATAACTTAGCCCTCAAGTGATGACTCAGTGTCATCACTATAAATAGCCATTATTGCACTGTGTAACAGTTCTAGGTCTGTGTTTTTTGTTCTCTCTCACTGCAGTCCCTTCTCATTGTCAGTATACCTACGTGTAAGGGCCTCATCATTTCCTTTCTGATTTTCAGCTTGAAACATATGGGGTTCCATTTATTTACTTATATATTCATCAAAGACATACTGAAGCTACTGTGTCAGGCCCTGTGTTAGGATCTCGGAGAAAGTGATAAATT
Organism: Orcinus orca; assembly: GCF_937001465.1. NCBI lineage: Eukaryota > Metazoa > Chordata > Mammalia > Artiodactyla > Delphinidae > Orcinus > Orcinus orca. The sequence continues at coordinate 82,984,194 of NC_064560.1, forward strand.
ACCTCCTGTCCTCCTTGATTTTATGGCTAGCTAGGGAAATGGACAAGTAAACAGTTAATTACAATTCAATGTGGTTAATTCTATGAATGACGTAATGCAGAGGAGCATATAAGAAGAACACCTAACCTGGACTTGGGGAAAGAGTCAGGTTGGGGAAGGTTTCATAAAGAAGGTGCCATTATGTCTCAGTAAAGGTCTGCAGAATGTGTAGAAATTAACCAGATGGAGAAGGAAAGAGAGCAAAAGGCACACAGTTTAGGATGAGCTATTAGAAATACATGCTGAGTAAAAGTAGATCGGTTCTGAAAAATAAATTTCCTGTGTTATAAACTTGCAGCTTGAGAGCGATTTTGTGCCAATACCTCAGGAGCTCAGAAACTTGACCAAGAAAATTCTGGCCCCAGGGCTGTGTTCTGGAGACTGCAGTTGACAGGCCTAAACCTTTAGATATTACGCTGAGCTTACCTCTTTCAACATCTGTGAACCGAAGTAAAATTTAAGGCTATAATTGGCTGCTTGTTCCCATTTCAAAAGTATAACAGGTTTGCCCCTTTCTGACAGAGGAGTTTCTTGCTTCAAAAAAATATATCAATGGTCATCAAAAAGTCCTTTTTAAACTGACCCTTTTAACTGAGCTGGTAAGATAGGTTTTGAGACTTTCCCAGCTGTCTTCCCTTCTACAGCGCTCATTCCTACGGCCTCAGAGGTTTGCCTTTGAGCTTAACTGATTCCAAAGCCCTAGTATGACCATGTAAATTTATGATATCAGCAAGTGCTACAAGTATACTACCCATCAAATACTGGAAATTAGGAGAATGCAATATAAGATTTTCAAATTAAGATGTTTTTCTGCCAGTTCCTATTTTACTCTCCCAATCATCTTCACTTTTTTTTTTTTTCCCAATCTGGAGAGTAAATAAGCTTTTAGTTTTCTCCACAGGGGATATTTCTCAAATCTTAGCTGCTTCTAACTCAAAGCAATAATATTACATACCGTCAACTGGTGTATGAGGAGGTCCATTAAGAAGGTAATCTTGTTACTAAACAGAACATCAGTGCAGTTTTCTGAACAGTTATTGCAGGTGAGGTTGTAAACATTGATTGCATTGCAGAGAGACCTAACAGAAGGAGAAAAACACCACTTATAAAACTCGTGCAGCTCTTCTCTAAACAATTTAAAATACATAAAATGAATGGTATAAAAGCAACAGGCATGGGATAGAAGTCACTCTAAAAAAAAAACAAGCCAAATATTACTAGGTACAAGGTCCATCAGCTAGATATAAAAGCTTGTAATTTTTATCCACAGCCCAGTGTTCATTAGTAACTAATTCTTGCCTCTTATTAATTTCTTAGTTGCAGCAGCAGGCAATGGAAATGTACTTACCAGTCTACTGACAAGGTCTTAATAATCTAAGATTAGATATTACCCAGGAATTTTGGGATCTAGAATTCTTTGAATAATACCCAGAAAAAAAGGTCTGCCAAAGCTCCTGTTGCTAGATCTCCTGGTTGACAAGGGCAGATGATGGAAGAAGGGAGCACACATGAGGAGAAACTAGAGGCTTTCCCTGTGAGACAAGAACTGCAGAGTTCTGGGGAGTGAGCACCACACCTGCTCAGAGATTGAGCAGGGGAGGACCTAGAGAGTAAAACAGTCTAAGGTCAAACCCATCAAAGAAATGTTTTTTTTTTTTTCTTAAGGATTAAAAAATTATATGCCACTGTTCAAAGAAACATTTGGAGCAACACTCAATGGGTATTCTTCTGAGTGCTTTGAAAACTGTGATTAACCTGCATTGCCTGAGTGATCAATGTTGATTCCTGCCTGTCTGACTAAATCTCCTGCTTAAGTCCTATGTATAAGTGTTTCGATTTAGTCCCTTACAACCAACCCTCTAGAACAACAATTCTTAAAGTGTGAACCATGGACCAGTAACATCAATATCACGTGGGAACTTTTAGAAATGCAAATTCTCAGGTTCCACCCCAGATTACTAAATACTAGAAACTTTGGGGGTAGAGTCCAGCAATTTGTGTTTTAACAAATTTCACAGGTAATTCTGATGCATCTTCAAGTCCGAGGACCACTGTTCTGGAATAGGGGCTCTAGAGTTTGACAGAGCACTAGCATCACCTGTATATCTTCAAAGATATATACTTGCCTGAGTTCCTCCCCTGGAGATGCTAGTTGGGGAATGGGAGGGCTCTAGACATCTGCATGTTTCAAAAGTTCTATGAGCAATTCTGATGTATAGCTAGAGTTGAAAAGTACAGGTCTAAGAACCAACAAGTGAGTATTCATTCATTCAACAAATATCTAAGTGCCTATGATTTTCCAGGCTCTGTGCTAGGTGGACAAGACAGACAAGCTCTCTGTCCTCATGGAGCTGATGCTCTAGTAGGAGAAAGACGGTGAAGACAGCCCCTCTTGTACTTGTAATCATCTGTTTGTCTGATATAGTTGTATCTTGCTTCACATAATTGATAGGTTCCTGAAAACTGAGCATTAGAATACACTGGTTAAGAGTAGAGGTACTGGAATAAGACACTAGGTTAGAAACCCAGTTGTGCCATTTGAGGTTTTAGCAAGTTAGTCATTTAATATCTTAGCATCCATTTTCTTACCTATAAAACTGAGATAATAATACCTAAGCTTCACATGGTTATCATGAGAATTAAATGAAGTAACAGATGTAAAATATTATACTTAGGACAGTGCTTGGCACATGCTTAAATACTTAATAATGATAGACTTCGTTAGGGTTATTAATCTTATTATTCTTGTTAAGAATAATGCACAAATAAAACATTAAAAAATCCAAAGTGTGCTATAGAAGCTATTATTTCCAGGATAATAAAGCACGGCGTGTCCCAAATTTTTTCATGGCATACTGGCATAAACAACGAAAGAGGGCTTCCCTGGTGGCGCAGTGGTTGGGAGTCCGCCTGCTGATGCAGGGGACGCGGGTTTGTGCCCCGGTCCGGGAGGATCCCACGTGCCGTGGAGCGGCTGGTCACGTGAGCCGTGGCCGCTGGGCCTGCGCGTCTGGAGCCTGTGCTCCGCGGTGGGAGGGGCCACGGCGGTGAGAGGCCCGCGTACCGCAAAACAAACAAACAAACAAACAACGAAAGGACTCTAAGTTGAAGGGAGCCAGGAGGAGGCTCAGCTCTGGCCTGACTTAATCCCTGAGGATTGTACAGGAAAATGTGGCCTACATGTAACTCATTTAGGACACATTGGTTGGAGGCACTACCTAACAAATTCTCCACAAATGCAAATCAACATTATTTCAGTTATTAGGTAACATATTTAGATTTTTCAAGAGGACTTTTCTTTTTAATTTAAAAAATAACATGTATTTGTGATTATAAAAATAATTTTAGATAACTGTCATAACTTTGGGAAAGAGAAGCACAAATAAACAGTAAAAAACTATCAAGAGATGATTGGTATTTGTACTTCCAGTCTTCTCTTCTTACAAATATTCACTTAGTTAATATGTGTACAATGAATATTTCTCCATGACATTTAATATTCTTCTATAGGGACTTCCCTGGCGGTCCAGTGGTTAAGACTTTGCCTTCCAATGCGGGGGGTGAGCGGTTCGATCCCTGGACAGGGAGCTAAGATCCCACATGCCTTGGGGCCAAAAAACCAAAACATAAAACAGAAGCACTATTGTAATAGATTGAATAAAGACTTTAAAAATGGTCCACATCAAAAAAAATCTTAAAAAAAAATTCTTCTATAACACTGTTCTTCAATTTTTTAAGAAAAAGCAGCAGAATGCTTTCTTACTCAGAAGCTTAAAAGCTAACAAAATCTTTTTCAGAAGCTTAAACCAAAGAACAGATAAAATCAGACCTCTTCTGACTGAAGCAGAAGTGGGGGACCCAGGACCCTACTTTGTTCTCCTCTCAAAGAGCCTTGAAGGGTTCCTCAGAGGCCTGGGGACACCTACGGGTGTGTTCCCTTGGAGTACAGTAAAAACTACTGAGCTTCAATACAAATAAAATTTAACTTGGTAACTTTTTGAATAGGAATGATGACCTTAGTACAACACACACAAAAAAGCATGGTGAAAAGTATCTCCCTCTTACTTATTTCCCTCAGCCACTCAGTTCCCTACCTTAGAAATCACCATGGTTACTAGTCTACATATCCTTCCAGAAGTAGTCTGTGCATATGCAAGAGTTGTTCCCTCCCACACAAATGGTATCATACAAGATTTGGAGGGTGAAGTGAGCCAAGGCCATCTTCCCGTGCCATTGGTTGTTGTCCTTTTCAAGCAAGGTTTGGAAAAGTGAGGTTTTCCTGCAGTAATATTCAGGTTCCATTTCCCGAATTCTGTGTGTCAAGAACCAGTGGGATAACTTGTACTACTTGATTTGATTTCCTAACCTCTGATCTGCAGCCTTAAGTACCCATTCTGTGGTTTCCCGGTTGTGAGAGAAAGTTTGTGTGTGGCATGGGCTTATTTCCTTCCTAACTTGTGTTTGGCCTCAAAGGGAGTAGTGCCCCCAGTGGATATGTCTGGTATTGTTTTGGAGTCAACAACAAAAGGTCTACAACTTTTTCCAACAGTTTTGTAAACATCCAATTTCTTATTTTAAATTCCTTTTCTGATTAAAATACTTACATTGAGAAATATTATAGATTTTAAAAGATGGAACAGTGTCATCCAATGGATATAAAATTTTACTTCAATCAATCCCTTACTATTGTGCCCAATTTTCAACGTTATAAACAACACTGTTTTAATATTCAGAGTTCTTAGTTATATGCCACAGGAAGTAAGCTCTGGTTGACTTAAATATTAAGGGAATTAACTGACAGGATATTGGGTATATCATAGGATTTAGAAAACACAGGCATAGAAGTTACCCTGCCCGGACCAATATCCAAATCACATACCATGAAATTGATCTGCTAAAAAAAACACTGGGCACCATATGCCACAGCTTGAACTCACACTATGATTTTGGACACCAGATGCAGCTGCCTCCAATTGTCAAAAGAATAGAGTTTGGGATGTCCTTGCTTCTTACTTCATTAGCCTCAGAGTAAAAGTCTGGAGTGGGTATGTTGGGTTGTGAAGCCTAGGTCACAAGTTTATATACTAGACACAAAGAATACTGGGAAGCAAATACCTGGCATTCTCATGCTCTATAGCGGGAGGGCCACATTATATGCTTGGGAGCTCCAGAAACATAGGATGTGCTCAATAGCACAACTCATGTTCACAATAGCTGTACTGAACAAATCCTTCTGCTTCCTTAGGATGAATTTTCAGCAATGATAATTTGAGTCAAAGGATATGAACATTTAAGATTTTTGAGACACTGCAAAATTCAAATTGCCTGCCAGAAAAAAATATTTTGAACCAATTTATACTCCCAGAAAAAGAGTTTCTCCATGTTTTTACCAACATCAGATAGTTTCATTATAAACAACTGTTACTGATCTGACAGCTAAAAATGGAATTTTTTTTTGCTGTACGCGGGCCTCTCACTGTTGTAGCCTCTCCCGTTGCGGAGCACAGGCTCCGGACGCGCAGGCTCAGCGGCCATGGCTCACGGGCCCAGCCGCTCCGCAGCATGTGGGATCCTCCCAGACCGGGGCATGAACCCGTGTCCCCTGCATCAGCAGGCGGATTCTCAACCACTGCGCCACCAGGGAAGCCCTAAAAATGGAATTTTTAAAGGTTGCATTTCTTTTATTACTAGTGTGATCAAAGACTTTTTCATGTGCTTATTGCCAATGTATATTTATGTTTTCTTGAATTATCACTGTGAACCTTTTACCCATTTTTCTATTGGGGGGGTCTCTCTTTTTCTTATTGATTTATAAGGCTCTTTACCAATAATAAAGATATTAACCATTTATCATCATATGTAGCAAAATAACTTTTCCAGTCTGTTGCTTATCTAAATTTTTTGTTTTTTGTCATAAAGAATGTTTTCATTTTTATTTGATAAAATCTGTCAAACGTTCCCTTTAGTACACCTGGGTATTGTGTAAAACTTAGAAGGACCTTCCCACTTCAAGATTATAAAAACATGCTTTTAAATTTACTTCTGGCATTTTCATAGATTTTTACATTTAAATGCAAGCTATGAAATTGATTGTGGGATAAGGTATAAGGTGAGTAGCCACTTATCTTTTTGTTAATTATTCTTATCCTCTATTTTAAAATTTTTATTGGAGGTTTTTATCTTTTTCTTAGTGATTTATAAGGATTCTCTCAATATAAATATAAAAAAGGGTTAATATATGTTGTTAATATATTTTCCAGTTTACCTACTGCCATTAATTTTGCTTGTTATTTTGAAGGCATTTTTTATGTACTGAAGCTAAACAATTTTAGGCAGTCAAATAATTCTTTCTTTGTGATTTATTTTTTTCTTCCTTTCCTTTTATCCTTTAAAAGGTTATTCTTCACTATAAGATGAGGTAACTACATGTCTTTGTCTAGCCATTTGTATTTATTTTTCTTTAATCATCACTGTGTGTGGTAATTTTATGGTTTTATAATTTACTATCAAATCATTTAAAATTTATTTTGGGGTGTGGCATGAGGCAGAAGCCTAAATTCCACCCCCCCGCCCCAGAGATTACTCAATAATCCACCTTTTCTCTACTGGTTTGAAATGCCACCTTAACTATAACTATATATATAGGATATATTCCCTGGTTTCCTAGTCTAGTTGCTAATATTGTTCAGCATTGTGCCAATATCGCATTGTTTTGTGTATTGCAGCTTTACAGTGGGACTAACATGTAACTATAGATCCCTCAAGGCTTAAAAAAAATGAGGGTACTATATTTAGAATGACACGTGGAATTATAGTTCTATAATTGTATCCTCTTTTCCCTTTGGTTTTGATCTATAAATTTTATGGTCTTGATTTCTAATCTTTTTTCTGTCTTACTCAATTAAATCCCTACAACTTGTCTAAAATCTTTTGTGGAATATTGTAAGGCATAAATAAACAAATACATGAAAAAGCAAACAGCACATGGTAGGGGATTTTGTCCTAAAGCCCTCTGTGCTTTAAAGAAACTGCATTTACTAGTAAAGTATGGAATATGCATCTGTATAATCTTATGCTCACAAAACTCTCCAAAGAAACTTCCACAAAGAAACTACTTTCTGATGAGAAAAAAGCGGGGCGGGGGGTGGGCAGTAACCAAAAATCGCAGGGTCAGGAAAAACTTGTCCACTTAGTAGAACTTGTTTGAAAAACAACCTCTATTTGAAGAGCACCTGTCTTAGAAAGATCACTTCTTTGAACCCAGCTTGGGTGGTCTGCCCAAGCAGCTTTCCTTGTAATTTAAAACTCAAATGACTGGAAGCACTTTTTAACATCAAACAGAAAGCCCCAGATTTTAAAAGTATCTTCTGAGAAGACAGTAAAATCTTACTGTCCTTTCTGTCAAAAGTACACTGTGGTTGGGTTTAGATAAAGGCTTTCTGCTCCAAATAATCATGAATACATGAGTGAATCTTGTGTCAGTAAGTCTTCTCACTGCAAATGTTTCCTCTGAAAAACAGAGGACAGAAAAGGCGTCATAAAGCTGGGTATTTCAGCAATAAATACAGGAACCTATTTATACCCCAAAAGAACACTAATAGAATACAAGTGTAGTACACCTCTGACATTAAGATTAGTATCTAAGATGTTATGAAATAGTTAAATAGAAAAGCCCCAGGTGGTTGCAGCCTAAGAGGACTTGATAATATAACTAAGGAAGTATGTAAGTTTATATCCTTATGCAGTTTCTAGTGATTAAGACTTTTCAGGAAACACTGTTCACCAAAATCCACTATCTCATACCAGTGTCAAGAAAGCAGACATTTAAAAACAACTGTCATTGGCAGTTTAAAACCAGAGGCCTTATATTATAAATTATAATTTGCCTTTGGCTTGCATTGAGCATTTAATAAATGGCATATAGCTTATACACATGGAGGTGAGTGAAAACTTTAAGTTCCCGCAGAGCAAAATTCTGTGCTAAGTAGGCACAGCAAGTAATAAGAGTCACACCAATACAGCTGCAAAGAGAAACTTGGAATTTTCATCAGTTACTGTTTCAGCCCTCATGTAAGCAAAGGATGGGCTTGATGTGGATAAGTGTAGGGAAGAGACAGAACATCACAAAACACAGCAAATGATATAGTTTAAGGAAAGAAGATTATCTGGACTGAACCAGAACACACAGCCCTGGAGTAATACCAGTTTCCTAGGGAAGAGAGAAATGAATATTAAAACTAGAGCTCTCAAACATATTATAATTTACCACGTACATTTTGTTTGCATTAAGCATTTAATAAATGGTATATAGCTTATATGCACTGCCATTCTCAAATTATGCTTTGTCTTTATAAAGCTCCAAACTACAAGAACTTTTAAAGATATTATTAAAAAGAATTATTTGAAACTAGGGAGATGCAACTGCAGTTAAGAATTCTAACACCCTAACTGGACCCACCAAGTGAGTGGCCCCTCACAGAACGGGGCCTGTGATGTAGGCCTGGCCTTGCGGGACTGGCCCACCTGAAAGCTGTATGTGCCAATTCTGGAGGCTAAAAACTGAGACCAGTGTCAAAGCACTGAAAACTCTATTCTATTATACAACTACTTTAGGTTAGTTCTAAGCAAGGTCCTTGCCTGATTCATCCTTTTTGGGGCCCTCATAGTATGCAGCACAGAGCTGGCTGAGCACAGAGATGTCTAAATGAAGGGACAACTGTCTTCCTTGTTTCAAGGAGAATATACAAGAATGTACAACTGTGGAACATGCTAACACATTAATTAACCACATTTCCCACTATTCTGCTTTTTTAAACACTCATTAGAATGACTAGGGGTGGGAACCCCATCCCCCAGTTAAAGATCAAGTATCTCGTAAATTCATATTGTTATTTCAGATTCAAACTCAGGACTACGGGATTTTTTCTTCAAACTCTTCTATCAACATATAACAGCTCTCTTTCCTCTCTTTGACACTGAGAATCCTGGTCCTTAAGAGCAGCAAGGATGACAGAATATCCATAATTACTTATTTGCTTTATGCTACATTATAACACACAGCAATTTGAGAATAACAAAATTAATAGTACACTAATTATGATTACTGAAAACAGTTAAAAATATTTTGGCATATGCCATACCTATTCCTCACCTCCAAAGAGGCTGTACTAGCTACACTGTCAGAACATACAATCATCTCATACTACACTCTCCCTCTTAATCTTCTTTAGTTTTAGTGCCATAATTATATATTTAATGTTCACTATCAGTCCACATGTCAATGTATCTATATTCATTACTTGTCTGAAGCTTGTTCTCTATTAGACTCCTTAGCAAGGTCTTGTGGGAACAACATTCCCTGAGTTCTTGCATATTGATAAGTGTCTGTCCCTTTTATAAGGGAAGGTCAATTTTGCTGAATATAAACTCCTTGGCACGTATCTTCTTTTCTTGAGTATATTAAAAATGTTACTTCATTTTCTTCTGAAATAAAACACTGATATTGAAAAGTCTAATGATAAATGAATTTTCTTTCATTTATATATCATGTGCTCTTTTGCACTTTCAATATGTAATTTTAAAATATGAAGTACAATTTATACACAGTTACCATTTACCCTTTTTAGTGCACAGAGTTTTGACAAATGCATTCAGCAGTGAAACCACAACCACAATAAAGATATAGAACCATCATCTCCCAAATTCCCCTGGATGGTTACTTTCTAGTCATCTCCTCTCCTAACCCCTGACTATCACATATCTGTGTTCTAATTCTGTAGTTTTGCCTTTTTCAGTCATAGAAATCGAATCATTCCATATGCAGCCTTTTGACTCTGGCTTCTTTCACTTAGTACAATGCATCCGAGATTCATCCGTGTTGCTGCATGCATAGACAGTCTGTTCCTTTTTATTTCGGAATAGTATTTAATTGCATAGATACTTTCCATGCTTATGAATTGCTTATTCATTTACCAGTTGAAGAATATTTGGGTTGTTTCAAGTTTGGGGCAATTATGAATAAAGCTGCTATAAACATTCATTTACAGGTTTTTGTGAACACATATTTTGTTTTATTTCTCTGGGGTAACTAGGAGTGGGACTGCTGGGCCATATAGTAAGTATATATTTAATTTTATGAGAGACTTACACACTGTTTTCCAAAGTGGCTGTTCCATTGTGCATTTCCCACTAGTAGTGTAAGTAAGAGAGTTACAATTGCTCTGTATGCTCACTGGCACTTGGTAGTACCAGTGAATTTGTATTTCCTAATGAGGTAGAGCATCTTTTCATACACTTACTTGCCATCTGTGTGTCTTCTTCGGTGAAGTATCTATTCAAATCTTTTGCCCATTTATTACCTTTTATTCTGTAATGTATCCAAAGCACATAAAACACTTCCTGGTCTATACACACCGGGAACTAAAAAATAAACACTGACAACAGAGCGAATGAATGTAATACTCTCTTCCTCAACAAAAAAAGGTAGAGAAAGAACACTACCCAGCTTGGAAAACATGTGGAAAGTTCATGATTTAAAAATTTTTAAAACAAATAAAATCAGCTTTCATTTGCAAATCTTTTAGTATCAGATCTCTTAGTTCTTCTCTACAGAAAGTAGAAAGACTCTAGTGTATATAACTGAACCAGTGAATTTAAAATTATAAAACAACATGGAATGCTAACATGTAGTGTTAACAGAGAGTGCTATTTGATTATGCTTATAAAGTTATTTATTGAGGCAAGGGAGAAAATTTTCTAAAGCAGTCTCATTTTAATAATGTTCACTTGGTCTGTTGTACCAAATAGATTTTAGACATATAGTACTGATTAGAATAAAATAAACTGAATAAAAGCAAAGCAATATAGTATTTAACATGGAAAATGTATTTGCAAAAAGTTCTATATGTGGTCTTGCATATATGGAAATCTTTTTAAGTGTTATTATTTTATTGATAAAATTTGAAGATATTGAATAAGCAAGTCTTGGTTAATAAGAAAATGTCTTCTCAGCAAGAAATCTGAGGACAGAAGAATGATGCAGAAAATTTAATAAGGAAGAGATGATTCAGTTTTGATATTTTTGTGACCACAAAGAATGTGGGCTTGTGACAGAATTTGGAGGTATTTTTACAGTGGACATTTGGACATTTGGATCCGTGTGAGCTGCGGACAAAGAGGAAAACTTTTCCCACTGGCACAGTGATGACTAGTGTAAATCCACACTGCCTTCTCTACCTCTGACTCCCTCCATTCTGACGCTAGAACACTTAGGGTGGGCGGGGATAGCAGGGGGGCCAACATCCAGGAATTGCAAATCAAGACAGCTCAAGGGGTCTTGAAGAGACGCTAATAATGCTGCCGACCAACCGATCTTTACTATGGGTATGTAAGTTAGGTGCATCCTACACTTCAGTTTGCATCAAAATTCAATGTAACAATCACAAATGATTATTACATTGCATATCATATTCTACAATGTAACATTTTAATAACACTGAGAGTAATTTTTTAATTAAATGATTTTCCTAAGTATAATGATGCCTCAGAGCGGGAGTAAGAAACTTTCAAGTGGATATGTTATTTCAAGGGTTCTTCTTTAATTGGTGAATTTGGGACAATTAGATAGGCAATTTAATTATTCCACAGAGACATATTCTAATTTTAAACGTGAAACCATATATATTTTAAGCACAACCTAATTAGACTTTCTGCATTTCCTAAAATTAATCTCCCACCGAGAAGGTGTTATGTTTCAAAGATTACAAAAATATATTTAAAAATGTAGGATGAGCATCAAATTAAAACATTAATTTTAAAGTCTAGTGTTAAACTCTGTCTTGTCTAATAACAAGACAGTTATGATTAGCAAGTCTTTAGATATGTTCTTACGTAGGATCTGGTTATATAATTTTAAAGTCACAATTAAACATGTTGGCTCTGGAGAAGACCCCAGGTGGTTTGCAATGTTAAACAGCAGATTAAAGTCGACACAACTAATTTCTTTACTTTAATCTTATTAGTGGTACAACAGCTGTCAACTGTAACCATTTGTGTTCAGCCTTCCGAGGCATAAACAAAATGCCTCAATATGTCAAATGGAGATGAGTATTTATCAATCACTATGGCTAATTAGCTTGCAAAACAATGTTTTTACTTTTATTGTCTTGGGGAAAGTTATTCACTTCTAGTAAACCTTGATCTAAAAATAGACATTTAGAATTATATTACAATAATCCTGCCTAGAAATAAGGAATTGCTTATTAACAATGGATTGTATCCTAAATTTCACCCACACTGGCAAATACCATTTTATTAACACTTAATGACGGGCTATAATGTAGCAGATACATGGGGTGGCGCATGATTTCCACCTCTATAGTACCCACATCTGTTACTGATGGGAAATAAGTCTTATGATAAATTTACTCCATATTTGCCACCTGATTTAAGTCATGAGAAGGGTGTTTAAGGTAACACAGAAACGTTGCACTGCTTTTTTAGACTTCATTGCTAGATCTTCTCTGAACATTTTGTCTCATACATACAGATAGTTACAAGTGGTTTTGGTTCATCTTTCCCAATTTCTGTTAGATCATTCCTGTTGTCCCTCTTTGGCTCCTAACCTGTTAGGAGGGAAAAATCATTCCACAAGCATTTTCTGTACCCACACCAATAAGCCACTACAATAATTGGTTTAAAAACCTTAAACCAATCAACCAAACAATACCACCTCCACCAAAAGTAAAAAACTAAACAAATAAACTAAATAACAGCAACAAAAAAACCCCAAGCTACTCACAGGAATGATGACAGTAATTTTTATAAGGTATCAAAGAAATATTCAATTTTTATTAAATTTTTAAAAGTTAAATATTCACATATCAGAAACAAAAGTATAGCCATCATTACCCTGTAAATACCAGCTTTGTAAGAGATCCACTGAGGACCCTTATAGACTCAAACAAATTAAATCACACTTTCTGCATACACCTTCAATAATTCAATTTTTTTTTGCTGTGTGGTGTAGAGTAACTTACTGATTAGTCTTATCTTTCCCGTTGTGATGTAAGCTCTTTGAAGATAAAAATCTCACATATCTCCGAAGAAATTTAACTAATACCTGAAGACTGATAATATCTCTCTTTGGTGATACCATGTAGGCAATAAGGTAGAGAAGGAAGAGTACCAGAATAGAATGCGCAGTCCTAGCTGCCAGTGTGATAACTGATGGTAAATCATTCAGTCTTTTTAAGCCTTAGTTTCTTCATTTATATAATGTGATAAATTGGTGAAGACAAGCCAGAAACTCTGTTAAATAAATGTAATATATTTATAAAACAGTTTTATTACTCTTGTATTTCTGACAATGCCAAGTGTTTTGCAGGGATTCAAAACAGCTTCTTTGTAAAGGTTCTGTCTCTCACTCATCTTTTACCCACAATACTAAACAAAGTACTACGCACATGGCAATAAAAGAATATATTAAATGACAGAATTCCTCTTTCGTTAAAATAGCATAAGCAATACGGGCTTAAATTAAGGTAGTGGCAGCACTAATAGAAAGATGAGTGAATGAAAGAGATGTAAACTTTTCTTGCCAAAATGTGAAATAAATAAGGAATAAATACCTTTTACTTTTCCCTGAATTAGTCATTTTGTCCAATTCCATCAGACTTAATTATTTTTGATATTGTACTGACAGTGTTCTAATATCTTTTCCTCTTATTAGAACATTTGCGCCCTAAGAATATCAAAATGTGTACAGCTTCCCAAGCACATCCTATTATTTCAGGCCTCCATGATCTTGCGCATGCTGTGCTCTCTGCCTAGTAGGATTTGTTAATTTGGCAAACTCTGAATCTATCTTTTAAAACCCAATTTAGATGGCATATCCTACAGGAAAGATTCTGTGTCCTCCTATGGCAGTTAATTACTCCATCCTTCATGCTATCTCTGTACTTGGTGCATACTTCTATAGTTATTCTTAGCACATCACACTAAATTACCTTGTCCCTTGTTTAGCTCACCTCTTAATGAATGAGCCTGCTGAGGGTATGGACAATGTTTTATTTCCACAAGTCTACTGCTCAGCACACAACTCTCAAACAGAATTGTACAAACCTCCTAGGTATGTGTGTAAAGGTATAATAACATATTTGGTTGTCACAATGACTGAGGGCAGAGGTATTTAATGGGCTATTACACACCTTGCAGTGTGCAGGGCAATCCCGCATTCTGACCCAGTGCCACTGGTATCGCATGCTAGAGTGTGACAATTCACAAAGCCCTTTCCTACATATTAGCACTTCACCTTCACAACAACCCTGTGAGATAGAAATCTTTCCCCCATTTCCCAGATGAAAAATACTACAGCACAATAAGGTCTTAAGAGACAGGTCTCACATTAAATACTGGCAAAGCTGGTATTTGAACTCTAATGCTCTGACTCTAAATCCCAGCTGAGTTTAATCCATTAGTGCATTATATTCCCTTTTCTCTAATTCTAAATACAGATATTCCTGGCTTCAGTTCTAGAACTAATCAAGTGGGAAAGTGAATATGTTTATAGAAGTAGATTTTAGCCTAAAATACATTATGTGTTAGACTGTGTACATATTTGTAAAATGTGATATTATAATCTTCATCCTATTTAGGTGTTTCTCAAGAATCTAAGTCCCAGACAGTAACAAAAGAAAAGAGGTTACAAAGTTAGCAAATTGCTACATAGTTCATAATTCTGAAAGTGCTACAGAGTATTTCAGTAGGACTGCTGTGTTACACTGTCTAGAACACCAAAGGACTTGGTCACAAACTCTACATCAATTGTTTAGTGCATTGACACTTTCCTCACAGAAATACACTGCTGATTTTAGAAGGAAATTAATAAGAAAATAGGATTCACTTAATAGAAATTAGCTTTACAACCATCTTTGCTGGAATGCATAAATTTGAAAAAACTGAGAGAGATTTGTATTTACATTAACTCAAATGTCAATGCTGAGAACTATTTATATGAATTTTTATTTTCAGTAAGGCAATAACCTGAACTCTGAATCAATAGCTAGGCTTGATGAAAATGATTCCCTGGAGAAGGCATTAGTGTAAAGGAAATAGCAAGCAAGTTAGAGCCTCAAATAAGTTGTGAGTAACATCCCAGGAGTTATTTACCAGTGACAGTTCAAGTTAAAGATTTTCTTAAGTAGACACGTAACCAAAACTGTTCAACCAACAAAATATTACTTGAGAACTTTCTACATGGAAAGAAAATGCCTTAATGTAGACTGGGCTAAGAAAAAAGTTTCAAAACTGCAAATTTTATCAGAAAACATGAATCCAGCAGCTACCAGTGCAATTTTGGTAAAACAACAACCCCATCTAGAATAAAGTTTTGCATTTCTTATTGGGAAAGAGAGAGAGAGAGGAATAGGATGATGCAATGCCCTGAAACTTGCATCAGGTACTTGACTATGTCATGCTTTGGGATAGATGTTTAATAATATGGAGATATTGTGTGGTTTCCCTGAGAAGAACAAAATTGCAAGTCCAAAAAAAGCTTGAACTGAAATAAGTCAATGTTTTTCTTCCTTCTTTTAAGTACTATAAAAATGACTTAACAAAAAAATCATTTGTCTTTTACCAATGCTATATCTTTCTCCTAGCAGTTGAAACTGCACCGTTAAATCTTAAAATAAAGGCATATTATTCAGTTCTTAAAAATATAATAAAGCTTTACCTTGTAGTATAGGATTAACATTCTGAGCTGCATCATGCTGTCAGGACTTGAGTGGGGGGTTGGGGGGTGGTGACTGCTCTTGCAATCTCCTCACATTCAAAACATCTTAACCTCAGCTTCAAAACAGGCAACTGGTTCTAATTTCAGAAGATAACTGGTACACTGATTAAGTTCATCATGAACAAACATTTTTTATTAAAAAGTTGGACTATGGTCCATTATGATCAAGTCTGAGAAAATAGAGTCTAAGAAAATATACTTCTAGTTTTTGTAAAAATAAGACAGTGTTACTGGGATTCAAACTAAGTTCTAATTATAAAGTTAATAATGAGGTAATCAATCTGTGACCCAAGGGCCAACCAAGAAAGTTAACACTTGAAGGCTATAAAGAACATGAGTAGTACTGTTACTTGTTCTTGCAGAACTTATGTATTGTTATTAAAGAACAATACACAATACATTTTCTAATCTGTGATCCTGAAAATAAGCTCTGCCCTCTAGAGTATGTTACTTGAAGTGTGCTTACCTTAGCATCCAGGGACAGAATGTTTAATGTATATAATTTTCTATACAGATTCTCCAAACTGGGGTTAGGAGAAAAAAGGAAAGTTCTGCCAGTCCCAGCTTGTAGAAACATTTAATGCTCATAAAGAACTATACCCTAGAGAACTTGTAAAACGTGCTTTCTCTATTTCTACTTTAAAACGTGGGCATTCATTCATTCTTTCTTGGTATGAAAGAATTTAGAAAAACAATTCTATGAGGTTGCAAGGAAGGTTCTATACCATAGTCCCATATTTTCAACCCAATCTAGAGTTTTAAAAAACCTTTAATATTTGTATTTAAAAGTATCAGGCTCTAGGTTGGAAGGGACAGAAATTTACTCAAAATATGTCAAGTAAAAAGAGGCATTTACTGTAAGGCTGTTGGGAACTTTCACGTGAATCCAGGAGAAAATGAACTACCACACTTCAGGAGGGCAGGAACAATGCCAGCTCTGTGGACTGGGCCTACTCTCATTTCCAGCCCCCTTTTCTCTTATGAAGCAGTTTTGGTCTCCTCCTTTCCCCTCAACTGGCCTTCATTAGTCCTGCTAAACTTGGAGTGAACATAGCCCTGTAATGACCATCCCAGAAGTTATTCTACATGGTTTTTCAAATTCAAACACACACACACACACAAAATAGGTTGGAGTTTTATAATTGTCCAACTGCAAATCCCTGAGAGAGAAACTTGACTGGACCAGTTTAATTTTGGGGGCTGCGTTTTAAGCCTGATACTGCTGGCTGGTCTATAGATTGGCTGCTTTTGAGTCAAATGTCCATTCTTGGTTTAACCAGCTACGGCCATTGGGGGAAACACCCTATGGCATAAAATATAGCTGCTTAGAAGAGGCACAGCTGCAATGCCTAGAACATGTAGTATTTATAACACCCAGAAAAAGGGAACAACGAATAGGAATGGAGTTGAGGCGAATATGAAGTGAATATGACAAGCCAAGAAGAAATAAAGGGTACTAGGGAAGGAAGCTCATGGTGAAAACAGGTTAACGGAGTCTGGATTGTGTTACAAACTGAAGAGAAAGGCAAAGATTTAACAGTAGATGAGCTCCAAAGAGAACAGACACGTGAGTCAAGAGACCAGAATAAGAAGCAAGCTATAGGCCAGGCACACGAGGCCAGGCATCTGAGGAAACTAAGTTTGCAGACATTAGATACGTAACAAAACGTTCCTTTTATGAAGAGCTTACATATACCACCAGGCTGGCTACTCCACAAAGGTAACACAGCAGGCTAGTACTAATGATATTTAGAGTTTAACCCACCTCATTTCCCTGTAAGTTCCCTAAGGACAAGGTCTATTTCAAATGGTTCCTAGATGTGGCAATCCCATTCCCATGTCCATATGTACATAAAACTGATCCCAAGAAAGGAATCCCTAGAGAAGTTTCCCTGGGTATCAGGATCAGAAGCCCTACGTCATGTACCTGCTTCTGGTATACAACGGGATATCCCTTTTCCACCATGAAATGAACTGCATCAGTCACTACCCTGTGAGTATCACTAGACCAAGAAAAAGGAACAGACACCTTTAGGGATGAAACCTCAATAATCATGGAAGAGTAATTCCGAACACTCTGCCATTTGGAAAGAAGAAACACTCTTTGAAAAAAGAGTATCATGGCTCTCTTTCAGGTTGCAGTCATGCCCCAAACAATGTTGCTCCTGACCCTCATTCTGGCAGCGGTCACGTGCATGGCTTCCGGCGACTGTGAGGAGTGAACAAGGGAAGCCACGCAAAGCATCTGACACAGGGACTGGCACTGAGGATGCTCTCAATAAATGTTAAGTTCTGCCTCCCCACCAACTTCAAAGGATCAAGCAAACGCAATATTGCCAAGTAGATAAATTGCATAAGTTTATGTTATTTTACTTTGGAGAATAAATTTGTGATCTTCCTAGTAAGCAAGGCTCTACCTCACATCATCCTAAACTTATTTATTTTTACTGTATTCAGTGACTATTGTTCTACCTGAGACTGATTTACTAGATAGATAAATGTATATACTCTAAAGAAGCAAAAAAGCAACTTAATTTGTTTGATGTGAATAGAGAGGTATACTTTATAAAGGCCACAGCAGCAGGAAGAATTTATTTTTCATCATAGATTAAAACAGGGGTAATCTTATATAAACCCGTGTACTCTGATTCTAAAACTGTGATAAGGACAACAACCAAGAATATAGTTGTAGCATTCCCTTTGACCTTTTGAGGAAAGAAGTTATAGATATAAGATATACAAATCCACAGAAGTTTAAAGATGGAATAAAAACATATTGCCTTAAGTCTAGCTAACAGAGTGGTCAAAATCAGTAGGGCCTTATTTGGCTAAGATTGAGATGTGATCATATTTTAAGTCCACAGATTCAAGTATTTGAAGCAGTGTGCTCTTTTACTGCTTTACTTCCGTGTCTCAGAAAATGAATTCATTCATGTATTCAAATGATATTTACTAAGATATCATATGATTTATAAGTAATGTATTTACTATGGTCTCTGATCCCAAGGAATTACAGTATCTCTGAGGAGAAGATAACACAACGAATGGAGTACTTGGCAACATTAATAAAGTGCTAAATTGGACTATTCTCTAAACTGTTTGATATTTCTTCAATGATTTAGATGAAGATACATATCTTTTACAGATCAACTTCAGGAGTGGCACAAAGTTAAAGAAAAAGAAACTAAATTAGAGGCCAAATCAGGATCCAAAAAAGATCTTGACAGGCTGGGCCAAAATTAACCAGGATGAAGTTTGGACTTAGGGTGAAAAAAACAAATGACCAAGTAAAATTAATAGATCATAGATTCTTAGAACCCAAAGTGACACAGACTTAGGGATTTAAAGTTCAGTAATTAAGTAGGGTAAGTGGAGTCAAGACAATAACAACTACCAAAAAACCCCCATTGATATTAACTAAGTGCTTTCTTTGTGCAGAGCACTTAATAAATACACACACTTTTAGCAGTCAACAAGCCCTACCCTACATGGTAGGGTTACCATTTAACTGAGGTTCTGTCATAACAAGTAATTTAGCCCATGATCCCATAGCTACCAAGTGGAAAGCAGAGATTTAAGCTCAGATCTGACTGCAGAGTCTGTCTGTTCTCCATTATACCATGTGGTCTGCACTGCTCCATGTTGATAAGACTACTTACATATAAAAAAATTGTGTCCAGAGGGACAATGGAGGAAGAGAAGCAAGGCTGATGGAGAAGAAAGAGGGGCTGGTTAGTTCTGCTACAGAACAACCTAGAGCAGCTTAGAGAATAAAATAGTTAAGTAGAATAGCTTAACTATTTGGCCCCTTTATTGTCCATGAGTACCTGTCAAGAACTAGAAATACCAGATAAGTAAAAGGCAACCTGGGAAAGACAGCCCAGTATCATTTTTGGTGTTCCAAAAGGTTTGCTGGCTTCTTTATGAAATATGAACATTTACTGCTGCCTGAAAAGGGCTTGGAGATGTGGAATGCCAGCAAGTGTCAACTCTCACTTCTGTTATCATTGCCACTATGTAAATATACTACAAAAACACAACACAAAGTTTAGGTCACAGCAGATCCATCTTCTTATTTACATAACATGGGGCATTCCTTTAGCCCAAAGAAAATGACAAACTATCATTTATTTTCAAATATTAAAAGCTATGTTAAGAGGCAAACTAGTATATATAGAATGTATAAATAACAAGGTCCTAATAGCACAGGGAACTATATTCAATATCCTGTGATAAACCATAATGAAAAATAATATAAAAAAGAATGTACATATGTATAACTGAATCACTTTGCTGTACAGCAGAAATTAACACAACACTGTAAATAAACTATACTTTGATTTAAAAAAAAGCTATGTAAAACAACTCTTATTAG
The DNA here is from genome assembly GCF_937001465.1 of Orcinus orca. Lineage (NCBI taxonomy): Eukaryota > Metazoa > Chordata > Mammalia > Artiodactyla > Delphinidae > Orcinus > Orcinus orca. The sequence continues at coordinate 83,004,401 of NC_064560.1, forward strand.
CCTAAACCAAAGAAAAGGTTAGAATATGTCATTCATTGTTTTGTAGTTGTTTTCTCCAAGTAAAATTAGGAGGCAGAATAACATGAGTCATTCCAAAAGTAGATACAACATGAAATGAAAATTGCCTTGTTAAAAAAGAGGGGGATATATGTATACGTATAACTGATTCACTTTGCTGTACAGTAGAAGCTAACACAACATTGTAAAGCAACTATACTCCAATAAAAATTCAAAAAAAAAAAAAAAAAGAAAGAAAATTGCCTTGTTTCATGGTGATCTTTCCTGGCACTGAAAACAATTTTACTGGAGCACATTTGTTAAAAAGGTTGATTTTAGAATACCATACCCCGACCAAGTCCTTTCAGTAATAACTGATATATATATATATATTAATTGAAGTATAGTTGATTTACAATATTGTGTTAGTTGTAGGTGTACAGCACAATGGTTCAGTCTTATCTATATATCTATAAATCTATAGCTCTATCTACCTATCTATCTATATCTTCTTTTTCAGATTCTTTTCCTTTATAGGTTATTATGAAATATTGAGCATAGTCCCCTGTGCTATACATTAGGCCCCTATTGGTTATCCATTTTATACATAGTAGTGTGTATATGTTAATCCCAACCTCCTAATTTATACCTCCTCTACCCCTTTCCCCTTTGGGAACCATAAGTTTGTTTTCTATGTCTGTGGGCCTATTTCTGTTTTGTAAATAAGTTCATTTGTATCTTTTTTTTTTGATTCCACATATAAGTGATATCATATGATAACTGTCTTTGCCTGGCTTATTTCACGTAGTAGGATAATCTCTAGGCCCATCCATGTTGTTGCGAATGGCATTATTTCATTCTTTTTCATGGCTGAGTAATATTCCATTGTACATGACAAACCCACAGTTAATATCATACTCAATGGAGAAAAGCTGAAAGCATTTCCTCTAAGATCAGGAATAAGACAAGGATGTCCACTCTGACCACTTTTATGCAACATAGTTTTGGAAGTCCTAGCCATAGCAATCAGAGAAGAAAAAGAAATAAAAGGAATCCATGTTGGAACAGAAGAAGTAAAACTGTCAGTGTCTGCAGATGATATTATACTATACATAGAAAATCCTAAAGATGCCACCAGAAAACTACTAGAGCTCATCAATGAATTTGGTAAAGTTGCAGGACACAAAATTAATACACAGAAATCTGTTGCATTTCTATACACTAACAGTGAAAGATCAAAGAGAAGAATTACGAAAACAATTCCATTTACCATTGCATCAAAAAGAATAAAATACCTAGGAATAAATCTACCAAAGGAGGCAAAAGACCTATACTCTGAAAACTATAAGACACTGATGAAAGAAACTGAAGACGACACAAACCGGTGGAAAGATATACCGTGTTCTTGGATTGGAAGAATCAATATTGTTAAAATGAGTATACTACTCAATGCAGTCTACAGATTCAATGCAATCCCTATCAAACTACCAATGGCATTTTTCACAGAATTAGAACAAAAAATTTTACAATTTGTATGGAAACACGAAAGACTCTGAATAGCCAAAGCAATCTTGAGAAAGAAAAACGGAGCTGGAGGAATCAGGCTCCTTGACTTCAGACTATAATACAAAGTTACAGTAATCAGAATAGTATGGTACGGGCACAGAAACAGACATGTAGATCAATGGAACAGGATAGAAAGCCCAGAAATAAACCAATACACCTATGGTCAATTAATCTACAACAAAGGAGGCAAGAATAGCCAATGGAGAAAAGACAGTCTCTTCAATAAGCGGTACTGGGAAAACTGGACAGCTACATGTAAAATAATGAAATTAGAACATTCTCCAACACCATACACAAAAATAAACTCAAAATGGGTTAAAGACCTAAATGTAAGACTGGATACTATAAAACTCCTAGAGGAAAACATAGGCAGAACATTCTTTGACATAAATTGCAGCAATGTCTTTTTGGAGCCATCTCTGAGAATAATGGAAATAAAAACAAAAATAAACAAATGGGACCTAACCAATGATAATTTGAAAAGGATTCAAGCAGGTTTATGGGCTTTCTCTGTTTCTAAAAAAAAGAAAAACAACCCAGTGAAGATTCAGAAAGGTTTCAAAAATTTAAATTTTCATAAGTGGGTATAATTCCCAATTTCACACTAAAAAATTCTGCTGGAAGCAAAATATTCACTCAGAGGGAGTTACCTAGCAATAATTATAGGACAACTGCTGAGGTACCATGTGTAGTAAAAAGGAAGATGGGCAAATTGGTGAGGAAAGAGGATCAGGGAGTTGATTTTTCCACTCACAGAGCTCTGGGGCTGCAGGGGCAGTGAAGCATTAGGCTTGCAGTCATAGGTGATCCACATGATAAATGTTACTAGACAGTGGCTGCAACTTCTCAAATCTTTTCCTGTTTATTGCTGAGAAAAATGAACTACTGTAGGATAGTTAAAAAAAAAAAAAAAAAAAACGAGAAACAAAATACAGTCTCTCTAGGTAAGAGCCATGAAAGGCCACAGGAAGCAGAAAACAAAATGCGCTAAGGTGGCAGAAGTTTCATGATGATGAGGGCTGGGAGCTCAACAGGGATAGAAGGAGAGGATCTGGGCAAGTTGAGAGCAAAGGAAGTCCCAAGGCCAGAGAGCAGTTAGAAGGAATATGAAAAAGTCACTGACTCAGGCCCACCAGTGTGCTTTGAGTCTACATTTAAATCTAATGTAGTTGTGGCATTTTTCTTGCCTGTCTCCAAGTAAGCAGTATAACCCGAATTCATTAGCCCGGAGAAGTGAGGCTAGTTTAGAAAGTAGAGTCATGATCTTGAGCTGTGCTAAGGACGGACAGGAGAATCTTAGAGTCAATGCTAGATGCCCACAGCCCTGAGTGCTGGCCTCACTCAGTAAGCAGTACCTGGCTGAAAACACAAACTTGTCGGCCTAAGATGAGATGAAGAAACAAACTCTCAATCCTGGCACTGTGGCCAGCTGAGAAGCATTGATCTGGACTTTCAGGATTCCATGGCTCCTTTCCAAAGCAGGTGTGCTAATTCTTACTTAGGTCTTTTTGGGAACTATGGAAACCTCTTCTGTTCCCTAAACAAGAGGCACAAATAAGCACCAGAACATGCCCTCTGCCACAATGACAAAGGTAGCTTTGGGGAAATAGGCATTTCATCTAGGTTACCATTAAGGGAGCTCAGGGTCATGCATGTTGCAACCTACCAGAAAACAAACAAAACAACAACAACAACAATGAAACCAAAAAACAAAACAAAAACTATAGGTGCAGTTAAGATGAACAATATGAATGATTAACAGTTATGAAAAGCACTGTCCCAAAGAATCAAATGTCATTTCCTTTCTTACCTCAAACATTTTATTGTATTTCATTCTTTCCTTCCTCTCTCTCTCTCTCTGACAATTAATATACATTGAGGGCTGACGACATGCCAAGCAACACACTGTCAATAAAGTCTACTTTGATACGGAGTAGCAACTCTTCTGGGTTAGAACATCTATTTGTGTGCTATAACTGCCCCATGTATGGTTTTCTGCTCCAAAGAAAGATATCCTGACTTTAAAGGACACCTATACCTTCTTTCATTAATCTCTACTTTGTCAGTAGAGCAAAACAACCCAAACTAACTCAGTATCAAAGTCTGTACTTAGAAATCTCTCACGTCAAATAGATAACACTGTCTTGAACCAGGCAAGATTACTACTTTAAAAACTGTCACCTAATATTTATATAACACTTTAAGGTTTACAAAGAACTCTCACATACATTATTACTTCAACTGATCCCCACACTGTGAGGTGAATATGATTACCCCTGTTTGACCAAATGAGGAAACAGATGCAACAAGATTAAGGCACTTGTCCCAATTCTCCCAACTAGTAACCAGCAGAGGTAAAACTGGAATTCAGGTTTGTTTGACTCCAAAGCTGGCGCTATTTCTATTTTACCAAATGGCTCTCAGGAAGAAAGATAACATACTCTTGGAATTTTTTTTTTTCTGTTGTATCCAGCACACAAATGAAGCACTCACTTTTATAGAGCTAATTAAATATTTAAAAGTTTCTCAGTGATATAACTGAACTTTTATCAAAACTTCTCATTTAAACCATGTAAATAAGAGTCTCCACAATCCAAAAATTGTGCATGTTACAAATCAGGAATACAATACTTCTGAAATAATGCTGTCTGCTACTACATCCTAGATGGCCAGGGACCAAAGGGTGATGTAAAAGAATAAGAAAGTAGATCTTGGGTCTAAAGGATGCACATGATCCTTACGACAGAGCAATTTGCAGTTAAAAGACCAAACTGCAATCCACTTCCCAACTATTTGGCTGGGACTCCAGACTATGGCAGTCTTGGCCTCAGACTGCTCTTCCTGTACGTTAGGGACTTCTTCAAATTTCACAGCTCAGGCCTTTGTCAATGTACGTACCTCCTTTTTTGTATGCAATACAAAAAGTTAGCTGTTATTACTACTCATTTCTGTTCAAATTTTGTAAGCAGTTAGAACTTCTCACAAGTTCATCAGTTCTTCTTGATTTAGGATTAGAAAAGGTCACAGACCAAAGAAATTTCCTTCATAAGGCTTTTCAAGCTCAATTTGAGTTTTGTAAATGAAGTCGAGCACCTCTATTTTTCTCCCTAATGGGGAGTGTAAGCTTTTGCTATTCAAGCCTGAATAAACATACAATTTTCCTGTGGTCCCCCATATGGAAACCATAGGGCAGAAATGACTCACAAGTGAAACGTGAAAGACAGATTAAAAAACTATACTTACTTAGGAGGAATTCGTGAAACTGTGTTCACATTTGTGACTGGGACCACTACTTGAAGAATGTGTTCAAGGGCTGTTAATCCACCAGCAACTTGAAATGCAATCTGATCTGCCACATTCTAAACAGAAATACAAAAAGAAATTAACCCCGTTTCCCAGGCATAAAATTATAACCAAATGAAATATTTAGTTGTAGTGTGAAATATTCTGTTGGTTCAATTATTCTACAAACACTTATTGAATGCTTACTCAGTGCTAGGAACTATAGGCCAAAAGTGGTGAACAAAAAATCATAGTTGCTGTCCCCCATGAAGCTTAAAATTTAGTGGATGAGACCAACATTAATCAAATAAATATAAATAAAACAATCTGAATTACAATAAGTACTCTGAAGAAAAAGGAAAGGTGCTCTATGAGAACAGTGGGGGAATCAACTGTATATTGGGGAAAGGGGACAGCACAGACTTTTCTGAGAAAGTTGAGGTTTTGAGACAGGCAAAAGAAAAGGGAAAGGGATGAAGCACTCCAAGCATAGGAAAAAATCATTTCATACAGAAGTTTTTAGCAACACTTTTAAAAACTGGATTATTTTGTAATGTTAATTACCACTTAACAAGACAAACTGACTTCCACAAAGATTTCCTTTGCTAGAACTTTTTTCTTCAGTAATATAAGATAATCTAATAACTAACCAGTTAGATGTACCTTTTTTAAAAAAGGGGAGACCTTTAAGATGGTGGAGGAGTGAGACGTGGAGACCACTCTCCTCCCCACAAATACATCAGACATATATCTACATGTGGAACAACTCCTACAGAACACCTACTGAACGCTGGCAGAAGACCTTAGACTTCCCAAAAGGCAAGAAACTCCCCACGTACTTGGGTAGGGCAAAAGAAAAAAGAAAAAACAGAGACAAAAGAATAGGGACAGGACCTGAACCTCAGGGAGGGAGCTGTGAAGGAGGAAAGGTTTCCACACACTAGGAAGCCCCTTCACTGGCAGAGATGGGGGTTGGCGGGGGGGGAAGCTTCTGAGCCACGGAGGAGATCGCAGCAACAGGGGTGCAGAGGGCAAAGCAGAGAGATTCCCGCACAGAGGATCGGTGTCCACCAGCACTCAACAGCCTGACAGGCTTGTCTGCTCACCCGCCAAGGCAGGTGGGGGCTGGGAGCTGAGGCTCAGGCTTCTTCAGAGGTCGGATCCCGGGGAGAGGACTGGGGTTGGCTGCGTGAACACAGCCTGAAGGGGCCTAGTGCGCCACAGCTAGCTTGGAGGGAGTCTGGGAAAAAGTCTAGAACTGCCTAATAGGCAAGAGACCATTGTTTCAGGGTGCACGAGGAGAGGGGATTCAGAGCACCGCCTAACTGAGCTCCAGAGATGGGTGCAAGCCGCGGCTATCAGCGCGGACACCAGAGACGGGCATGAAACGCTAAGGCTGCTGCTGCAGCCACCAAGAAGCCTGTGTGCAATCACAGGTCACTATCCACACCTCCCCTCCCGGGAGCCTGTGCAGCCTGCCATTGCCAGGGTCCCGTGATCCAGGGACAACTTCCCTGGGAGAACACACGGTGCGCCTCAGGCGGGTGTAACGTCATGCTGGCCTCTGCCACCGCAGGCTCGCCCTGCATTCTGTACCACTCCCTCCAACTGGCCTGAGTGAGCCAGAGTCCCCTAATGAGCTGCTACTTTAACCCCGTCCTGTCTGAGTGAAGAACAGACGCCCTCCAGCGACCTACACACAGAGGCGAGGCCAAATCCAAAGCTGAACCCCAGGAGCTGTGAAAACAAAGGAGAGAAAGGGAAACTTCTCCCAGCAGCCTCAGGAGCAGTGGATTAAATCTCCACAATAAACTTGATGTACCCTGCATCTGTGGAATACCTGAATAGACAACGAATCATCCCAAATTTGAGGAGGTGGACTTTGGGAGCAACTGTAGACTTGGAGTTGGCTTTCTGCATCTAATTTGTTTCTGGTTTTATGTTTATCTTAGTTTAGTATTTAGAGTTTATTATCATTGGTAGATTTGTTTATTGATTTGGTTGCTCTCTTCCTTTATATATATATATCATATATATATCTCATATATATCATATATATATGATATATATATCTCATATATATCATATATATATGATATATATATCATATATATATGATATATATTTTTTTCCGTTTTCTCTTTTTGTGAGTGTGTATGTGTATGCTTTGCGTGATTTTGCCTGTGTAACTTTGCTTTTACCATTTGTCCTAGGGTTTGGCCTGTCGGTTTCTTCTTTTTTTTTTTTTAGTGTGGTTTTTAGCGCTTGTTATCATCGGTGGATTTGTTTTTGGTTTGGTTGCTTTCCTCTTTCTTTTTTTTTTTTCTTAATTACTTTTTAATTTTTAATAATTTTATTTTACTTTTTATTTTAATAACTTTATTTTCCTCCCTCCCTCCCTCCCTCACTTTCTCCATTTTCTCTGAGCTGTGTGACTGACCAGGTCTTGGTTCTCTGGCCGGGTGTCAGGCCTGAGCCTCAGAGGTGGGAGAGCCCAGTTCAGGACATTGTTCCACCAGAGACCTCCTGACACCATGTAATATCAAACAGTGAAAGCTCTCCCAGAGATCTCCATCTCAACACGAAGACCCAGCTCCACTCAAAGACCAGCAAGCTACAGTGCTGGCCACCGTATGCCAAACAACTAGCAAAACAGAAACACAACCCCACTCATTAGCAGAGAGGCTGCCTAATATCATAATAAGGTCACAGACACCCCAAAACACACCACCAGACGCGGCCCTGCCCACCAGAAAGACAAGACCCAGCCTCATCCACCAGAACACAGGCACCAATTCACTCCACCAGGAAGCCTACACAACCCACTGAACCAACCTTACCCACTGGGGGCAGACACCAAAAACAACGGGAACTATGGACCTGCAGACTGCGAAAAGGAGACCCCAAACACAGTAAGTTAACCAAAAGGAGAAGACAGAGAAATACACAGCAGATGAAGGAGCAAGGTAAAAACCCACCAGACCAAACAAATGAAGAGGATATAGGCAGTCTAGCTGAAAAAGAATTCAGAGTAATGATAGTAAAGATGATCCAAAATCTTGGAAATAGAATGGAGAAAATACAAGAAACGTTTAACAAGGACCTAGAAGAACTAAAGAGCAAACAAACAACGATGAACAACACAATAAATGAAATTTAAAATTCTCTAGAAGGAAGCAATAGCTGACTAACTGAGGCAGAAGAACGGATAAGTGACCTGGAAGATAAAATAGTGGAAATAACTACCCAGAGCAGAATAAGGAAAAAAGAATGAAAAGAATTGAGGGCAGTCTCAGAGACCTCTGGGACAACATTAAACGCAACAACATTGGAATTATAGGGGTCCCAGAAGAAGAAGAGAAGAAAAAAAGGGACCGAGAAAATACTGAAGAGATTATACTTGAAAATTTCCATAATATGGGAAAGGAAATAGTCAATCAAGTCCAGGAAGCGCAGAGAGGCCCATACAGGATAAATCCAAGGAAAAACATGCCAAGACACATATTAATCAAACTGTCAAAAATTAAATACAAAGAAAAAATATTAAAAGCAGCAAGGGAAAAGCAACAAACAACATACAAGGAATCCCCATAAGGTTAACAGCTGATCTTTCAGCAGAGACTCTACAAACCAGAAGGCAGTGGCAGGACATATTTACAGTGATGAAACGGAAAGAATTACAACCAAGATTACTCTACCCAGCAGGGATCTCATTCAGATTCGATGGAGAAATTAAAACCTTTACAGACAAGCAAGAGCTAAGAGAATTCAGCACCACCAAACCACCTGTACAACAACTGCTAAAGGAACTTCTCTAGGCAAGAAAAACAAGAGAAGGAAAAGACCTACAATAAGAAACCCAAAACAATTAAGAAAATGGTAATAGGAACATACATATTGATAACTACCTTAAATGTAAATGGATTAAATGCTCCCACCAAAAGACATAGAGTGGCTGAATGGATACAAAAACAAGACCAGTATATATGCTGTCTACAAGAGACCCACTTCAGACCTAGGGACACACACAGACTGACAAAGGTATTCCATGTAAATGGAAACCGAAAGAAAGCTGGAGTAGCAATTCTCATATCAGACAAAATAGACTTTAAAATAAAGACTACTACAAGAGACAAAGAATGACACTACATAATGATCAAGGGATCAATCCAAGAAGAGGATATAACAATTGTAAATATTTATGCACCCAACATAGGAGCACCTCAATACACAAGGCAAATGCTAACAGCGAGGAAAGGGGAAATCGACAGTAACACACTCATAGTAGGGGACTTTAACGCCCCACTTTCACCAATGGACAGATCATCCAAAATGAAAATAAATAAGGAAACACAAGCTTTAAATGATACATTAAACAACATGGACTTAATTGATATTTGTAGGACATTCCTTCCAAAAATAACAGAATCCACTTTCTTCTCAAGTGCTCATGGAACATTCTCCACGATAGATCATATCTTGGGTCACAAATCAAGCCTAGGTAAATTTAAGAAAACTGAAATCTTATCAAGTATCTTTTCCAACCATAATGCTATGAGATTAGATATCAATTACAGGAAAAAAATTGTAAAAAATACAAACACATGGAGGCTAAATAATACACTACTAAATAACCAAGAGATCACTGAAGAAATCAAAGAAGAAATCAAAAAATATCTAAAAATATATGACAATGAAAAAACGACGACCTAAAACCTCTGGGATACAGCAAAAGCAGTTCTAAGAGGGAAGTTTACAGCAATACAATCTTACCTCAAGAAAGAAGAAACATCTCAAAAAAAACAACCTATCCAGACACCTAAAGAAATTAGAGAAAGAAGAAGAGAAAACCCCAAAGATAGCAGAAGGAAATAAATCATAAAGATCAGATCAGAAATAAGTTAAAAAGAAATGAAGGAAACAATAGCAAAGATCAATAAAACGAAAAGCTGGTTCTTTGAGAAGATAAACAAAATTGATAAACTATTAGCCAGACTCAACAAAAAAAAAAAAAGGGAGAAGACTCAAATCAACAGCATTAGAAAAGAAAAAGGAGAAGTAACAACTGACACTGCAGAAATACAAAGGATCATGAGCGATTACTACAAGTAACTACGAAATGGACAACCTGGAAGAAATGGACAAACCCTTAGAAAAGCACAATCTTCCAAGACTGAACCAGGAAGAAATAGAAAATATAAACAGACCAATCACAAGCACTGAAATTGAAACTGTGATTAAAAATCTTCCAACAGGGCTTCCCTGGTGGCGCAGTGGTTGAGAGTCCGCCTGCCAATGCAGGGGACACGGGTTCGTGTCCCAGTCCGGGGGGATCCCACATGCCGCGGAGCAGCTGGGCCCGTGAGCCATGGCCGCTGAGCCTGCGTGTCCGGAGCCTGTGCTCTGCAACGGGAGAGGCCACAACAGTGAGAGGCCCACATACCGCAAAAAAATCTTCCAACAAACAGAAGTCCGTGACAAGATGGCTTCAGAGGTGACTTCTATCAAACATTTAGAGAAGAGCTAACACCTATCCTCCTCAAACTCATAGTAGAGAGAGGAGTACTCCAAAACTCATTCTACGAGGCCACCATCACCCTGATACTAAAACAGACAAAGATGTCACAAAGAAAGAAAACTACAGGCCAATATCACTGATGAACATAGATGCAAAAATCCTCAACAAAATACTAGCCAACAGAACCCAGCAGCACATTAAAAGGATCATACACCATGATCAAGTGGGGTTTATACCAGGAATGCAAGGATTCTTCAATATATGCAAATCAATCAATGTGATAAACCATATTAACAAATTGAAGGAGAAAAACCATATGATCACCTCAACAGATGCAGAAAAAGCTTTCAACAAAATTCAACACTCATTTATGACAAAAACCCTCCAGAGAGTAGGCATAGAGGGAATTTACCTCAACATAATAAAGGCCCACAGCCAACATCATTCTCAGTGATGAAAAACTGAAACCATTTCCTCTAAGATTAGGAACAAGACAAGGTTGTCCACTCTCACCACAATTATTCAACATAGTTTTGGAAGTTTTAGCCACAGCAATCAGAGAAGAAAAAGAAATAAAAGGAATCCCAACTGGAAGAGAAGAAGTAAAGCTGTCACTGTTTGCAGATGACATGAGACTATACATAGAGAATACTAAAGATGCTACCAGAAAATGACTAGTGCTAATCAATAAATTTGGTAGTAGCAGGATACACAATTAATGCACAGCAATCTCTTGCATTCCTATACACTATTGATGGGAAATCTGAAAGAGAAATTAAGGAAACACTTCCATTTACCAATGCAAGAAGAAGAATAAAATACCTAGGAATAAACCTACCTAAGGAGACAAAACACCTGTATGCAGAAAACTATAAGACACTGATGAAAGAAATTAAAGATGATACAAACAGATGGAGAGATATACCGTGTTCTTGGATTGGAAGAATCAATATTGTAAAAATGACTGTACTACCCAAAGCAATCTACAGATTCAATGCAATCCCTATCAAACTACCACTGGCATTTTTCACAGAACTAGAACAAAAAAATTTCACAATTCGTATGGAAACACAAAAGATCCCAAATAGCCAAAGCAATCTTGAGAAAGAAAATGGAGCTGGAGGAATCAGGTTCCCAGACTTCAGACTATACTACAAAGCTACAGTAATCAAGACTGTATGGTACTGGCACAAAAACAGAAATAGATCAATGGAACAGGAGAGAAAGCCCAGAGATAAACCCACACACATATGGTCACCTTATCTTTGATAAAAGAGGCAAGAATATACAATGGAGTAAAGACAGCCTCTTCAATAAGTGGTGCTGGGAAAACTGGACAGCTACATGTAAAAGAATGAAATTAGAACACTTCCTAAAATGATACACCAAAATAAACTCCAAACGGATTAAAGACCTAAATGGAAAGCCAGACACTATCAAACTCTTAGAGGAAAACATAGGCAGAACATTCTATGACATAAATCACAGCAAGATCCTTTTTGACCCACCCTCTAGAGAAATGGAAATAAAAACAAAAATAAACAAATGTAACCTCAGGATACTTAAAAGCTTTTTTGCACAGCAAAGGAAAACATAGACAAGATGAAAAGACAACCCTGAGAACGGGAGAAAATATTTCCAAATGAAGCAGCTAACAAAGGATTAACCTCCAAAATTTACAGGCAGTTCATGCAGCTCAATATCAAAAAAACAAACAACCCAATCCAAAAATGGGTAGGAGACCTAAATCGACATTTCTCCAAAGAAGATATACAGATTGCCAACAAACACATGAAAGGATGTTCAACATCCCTAATCATTAGAGAAATGCAAATTAAAACTACAATGAGGTATCACCTCACACCAGTCAGAATGGCCATCATCAAAATATCTACAGAAAATAAATGCTAGAGAGAGTGTGGAGAAAAGGGAACCCTCTTGCACTGTTGGTGGGAATGTAAATTGATACAGCCACTACGGAGAACAGTATGGAGGTTCCTCAAAAAACTAAAAATAGAACTACCATGCGACCCAGCAATCCCACTACTGGGCATATACCCTGAGAAAACCATAATTCAAAAAGAGTCATGTAGGGCTTCCCTGGTGGCGCAGTGGTTGAGAGTCCGCCTGCCGATGCAGGGGACATGGGTTCGTGCCCCAATCTGGGAAGATCCCACATGCCACGGAGCAGCTGGGCCCGTGAGCCATGGCCGCTGAGCCTGCACGTCCAGAGCTTGTGCTCCGCAACAGGAGAGGCCACAACAGTGAGAGGCCCGCATACCGCAAAAAAAAATAAAAAAATAAAAATAAAATAAAAAAAGGTCATGTACCACAATGTTCATTGCAGCTCTATTCACAGAAGCCAGGACATGGAAGCAACCTAAGTATCCATCAACAGATGAATGGGTAAAGAAGATGTGGCACATATATACAATGGAATATTACTCAGCCATAAAAAGAAATGAAATTGAATTATTTGTAGTGAGGGGGATGGACCTAGAGTCTGTCATACAGAGTGAAGTAAGTCAGAAAGAGAAAAACAAATACCGTATGCTAACACGTATATATGGAATCTAAAAAAAAAAAAAAAAGTTCTGAAGGACCTAGGGGCAGGACAGGAATAAAGGCACAGACGTAGGGAATGGACTTGAGGACATGGGGAGGGGGAAGGGTAAGCTGGGACCAAGTGAGAGAGTGGCATGGACATATATACACTACCAAATGTAGAATAGCTAGTGGGAAGCAGCCGCATAGTACCGAGAGATCAGCTCAGTGCTTTGTGACCACCTACAGGGGTGGGATAGGGAGGGTTGGAGGGAGACGCAAGAGGGAGGGGATATGGGGATGTATGTATACATAGAGCTGATTCACTTTGTTATACTGCAGAAACTAACACACCATTGTAAAGCAATTATACTCCAAAAAAGATGTAAAAAAAAAAAAAGTCTGTGATAATGATAATAGCTAAAAATAAATAAATAAAAATAAAAAAAGCCACTTCACCTATTTTAGGGAGAATATTAAGTAACCATTTTAGAACTCAACCTATGATTTTTCTATACAACTTCTGATTTGTATACCATTCTTGTGGGAAGGATATATAAGCTCTTTGCATTCCTCTGGCATGGGGACAGCAAGTTTTTAAGCATACACAGAATCACTGCATCAAATATGTGAAATACAGGATAGCAACCTGCTATAGGCTGAATTGTGTCCCCACCCTCCACTGAATTCTTATGTTGAAGTCTCAACCCCTAGTACCTCAGAATGTAACTGTATTTGAGGATAAGAAATTTAGAGAGGTGATTAAGTTAAAATGAGGCTGTTAGGGTGAGGCCTTAATCTAATATGACTGTTGTCCTTATAAGAGAACAAGAGAAACCAGGAATGCACATGCACAGAGAAAAAGGCCGTACACAGCAAGAAGGTGTCCAATTACAAACCAAGGAGAGACGCCTCAGAAAAAAACCAAACCTCCTAACACTTTCACCCTGGACTTCAGCCTCCAGAACTCTGAGAAAAGAAACTTGTGCTATTTAAGCCACTCAGTCTGTGGTACTTTGTTATGGCAGCCCTAGGAAACTAATATTCAACCCCTCTATTACAATACCCCCTTATATTTCTTTTAATAGTATTCTACAGTTCATTAAGCCTTCAAATGTCTTTGGAATACTGAGGGGCTTTTTTACTGGGGGGGTACTTGGGGGAGATATATGAGTTATTCACAGGCTCTGCCAAACATGTTTTCCTGATTCTTCTGATGTTCAAAGCACAATGTTCTGCCTGCTTGATGTGGACTATCAATTATTGGCTCCAGTACATGTCTGGAGTTTGGTAGTATAATATCTTAATCATTCATTTACTCATTCTTTGTGCACAATAAAATACAGTCTGATACTATAAGAAGTTCATCATGAATCCTAGACAAGACCTCACACTTTTAAGATTAAAAATTAACAATTTATTTTGTTATTAATGAAAAAATGTTTCCTTGCAATAAAACTAACAATCAGAAAATTGAAAACTAGGTGCTCAGTAATTTATTTAAAACCATAATGCTGTTACCATTCTTTCTTCTTATGCTAGGATGTCAATATAATTAGAAAATAGTAACAACTTTGTATTAGTACATAGCATACACAGATAAAACTGCACTAATCATAACCATATAGCTGGATGAGCTATGGCAAATTGAAAACACATTGTAATAACTCCAAAATTAAAAAATAAAGCTCTGTAACATGCCATAATACCCCTGGTGCCCATCCTACTCATTATCTCTCTGTCTTTCCCCGATGTAAAGGCTCTCCTGACTTCTAAAATCATAGAATCCTTTTGTTTTCTTTTCAATTCTATAAAAATAGAATCACACTTTATATATTCTATAATATCTAATTTTTCTTCCTTGTTTTTTCCCCTAAATTCATCCATATTGTTGCCTGTAGCAGTATTCGATTCATTTTCCTTGCTGTATGGTATTCCTTTGTCTGATTACATACCTCAACTTATTTAAATGTTTAACCGCTGATTGACATTTGGGTTGCTTCCACTTCGAAACTCTGGACAATGCTGCTTTCAACATTTTTGTATATGTACTTGGGCACATGTGACATGCAGTTGAGTATATGCTTAAAAGCAGAACTGCTGGGTCACAGAGTGTGCATAGGTTGTGTTATTAGTTATAGCCAAACAGCTTTCTAAAATAGTCAGAACAATTTTTATACACATTGCAGTGCCGTGATGATTTCAGTTACTCTACAATGACACCAAAACTTGCCTTTATCAAGTTTTTTTTTTTTAAACTTTAGTGATTCTAATGGGTGTATACTCGCCTTTTTTTTTTTTTTTTTTTTTTTTTTGGCTGTGCTGAGTCTTCGTTGCTGTATGCAGGTTTCTCTAGTTGCGGCGGGGATGCAGTGAGGCTTCCGTGGTGGTGCAGTGGTTAAGAATCCGCCTGCCAATGCAGGGGACATGGGTTCAAGCCCTGGGGCTACTCTTCGTTGTGATGCACGGGCTTCTCACTGTGGTGGCTTCTCTTGTGGCAGAGCACGGGCTCTAGGCACGTGGGCTTCAGTAGCTGTAGCACATGGGCTCAGTAGTTGTGGCCCATGGGCCCTAGAGTGCACGGGCTTCAGTAGTTGCAGAGTGTGGGCTCAGCAGTTGCAGCGTGCAGGCTCTAGGGCGTGTGGGCTTCAGTAGTTGTGGCACACGGGCTCAGTAGTTGCAGCTCGCAGGCTCTAAAGGACGGGCTCAGTAGTTGTGGCACATGGGTTTTCTTTACTGCATGGTATGTGAGATCTTCCTGGACTAGGGATTGAACCCATGTCCTCTACATTGGCAGGCCAATTCTTAACCACTGGACCACCAGGGAAGTCCCTGTATACTCACATTTAATTGAGGATTTTATTTGTCTTTCCCTGATAATGATGGGGTTGAACACATTTTGTTCATTTGCTTTTTTTTTTTTTAATTTGAGGTATACTTTACAATAGGGTGAAGAGCTCAGATCTTAAGGATACCATTCAGTTAAATTTGATGAGCACCTATCAAGACCTGAACATTTCCATTACCCTAGAAAGTCCCCTCATGCCCCTTTCACAGTCAATCCCTCCTCCCTGATGCAACCACTGATTTGATTTATGGTACCGTAGGTTAGTTTTGTCCACGGTAGAATTTCATATAAATGAGATCATGTAGTATGTATGAATATTTAATTTGGTAGTGATTGGTTATCCTACCAGCAGTTTTACCAGAGCCAGGCCTAGGGTATCACGGAAGCATCTTTAGCCCAGGGGAAACGGCAGAGGGGCTCTGAGTCAAGATAGGGAAGCAAACACGTATGTACATATCCTTTCTTCTATACTCAAATAGGAATTATAGATAAAATATTTAATAATATGAAAAAATAACCACATTAAAAATAAGTGAAACATCTCTGTAAAACAGGGATGGAAAAGCTCATAATAATGCATAGAGCAAGGGTCCAACTTTCAGCAGACTCTTAAAAGAACATTTGCCCTTCTAGACTCTTTCTTCTTCCTCAGCTTTCACACTGATTCAGCCTCCAAGTTCTGATTACTCATCTCCTGTTATGGCCCTTAACTTTTGCCTTTTCTATCCATGTCTATACTCTTACCATGTCAGTTCAGGCTTTCATGGTCTGTTGCTTGAGGCACTGCAGCAACCTCCTAACTAGTACCTCTGGATCCTAGCTTACTTCACAGCACACCATTCTCTAGAGCAGTGCTTCCCAAACACTCTAAGATAAAAGTCAGGTGTTTTTGTTTGTTTCTTTGTTTTTAATATTTTCACTCCATTGTGACCAATAGTTTTGTGAAATATAATACAAATTAAATACTAAACAAATGAGGGAAAAAAGGTATACTAAGTTTGAACCCACATTTTAAAATATTAGATGAAAGACATAAAATTACTCTTGATTTGTGTACTTATCTCACCATCTTCTAGTGACAGTAGCCTGGCACTGGCCTGTGGACTCTCTTTTGAGTAGCCCTGCTCTGGATGCCTTTATATGCAATGAAGATAATATTCTCAAGAGTAAATGTGATCACGCCACTCTGTGGGTGAAACATTTGAATGACTGCTTCCTCACTGTCTACAGAATGAGGCCCAAACTCTTTAGCACAGTTCTTCAGAATCTGATCCCTCTCTAACAGCTTCCTTCCCTGCCATGCTCCTGCCTCTCTCTCAACCAGATTCCCCATGTGGTCCATGCTGTTTCATGCCTCTGTGCTTTGGCATATACTGATCTTCCTAGAAGGGATGATCCTCTAGCTTTTCATCTTTGTATCCCCACTAAACTCAGAACTTCCTGCAGCCAGGGACCATGTCTTCTTCATCACCATATCCCCAACACTTAGCAGAGGGGAATGTACTCAGAAAATGCTTCATCAATGGTTGTTCGGAAAATGCTTCATCAACAGTTTTGGAAAAGGTGGCTCACAAAGGTATTTTAACAGGATTTTAACTGTGAAAACACAGACAGTCAATTGCTCTGGTATGATCCCAGGATACAATTCCTGTTACTGCATGTGCCTAGTGGAATAGTTTTTCATTGGGATTGAGCTTCATGACCAGAGAACAAAATTCAGTTTTTCGAGACTGAAACACATGTTCACCTTGAGCCTCCTTAATAGCCACCAAGAAACTAAATTCTCCACTTGTACTCCGTTTCAATGTAAAGCCTTTGTATTTTGATATTTCTCAACTCAAAGTTATGTCATACCCTAAGCCAAGCAGATGCTCCAATTGATGCAATCTGTCCACAGAGAAACAAAACAGCACCACTGCTGTTCTCACAGACCTTTCCACAACAAGAGAGAACTGGGTCAACATTGCAAAAGTGTAGGGGAAAAGGACTGAGTGAAAGCAGACCATCTTAATGTACACATCTATGCCTTAAAAACAAAACAAAATAAACTCAAAGCCTTTCATGCAGTGCCAACAACATGGATATGACCTCTTGAAAAACTTAAAACATGGGCTCTAACAGACATTAAGCAGGAAAAAAAAAGCCAATTTCAGGAAGATAGGCCATTCAAAGCCAAATTTTTATTAAAGTATTATTGAAAATTGAAGTTCTAATTTATCAATTGCACCTTTTCAAGGAACTGAAGCAAAAAAAAGTAAAACCAACTGTGAAATAAAAAACCCCACAAATTTCTCCCCAGAGAAATCAAGGATGGTTTTGGTCATGTGCACTCCTGTATTACAGATCCAACAAGCCATTTTTGGATTCTCATCCACAGAGCATGGCCAAGTGGGAACACTGTTCAGTATCCTCCTAACTTCTTCTTCATGCCCCACATCAACTCCTATTCATGCCATCATCTCTGCCCTACCTCAGGGCCCCATTTCTCTCTGTTTGCAAGCTCCTCAAGAGTGGCAGCTGACTCATCTCTGTAGCCCCAGTGATGACACAGAACAGAAATGGTAAATACTTGATGGATGAGTGACTGAACAAAAGGATGAACAAATGAAAAGATCTCTCTCAAACAGCAAAAATGTCCTGTGAGATATGACAGTTTAACACAATTATAGGGGCCCGTGAGCATAACAAGGAGAAACACCTCCCACTGGATCCTATTTCCTAACACAGTGCAAATGAACAGCTCTCTCTCTCTGTACATAAAGGTAGATGAGACAATCCTCTGATAGCCTATGCCTTTTTCACCTCAGGGGGACAGAAAGGGAAACTCAAACTGGCTCAATGATGAGTTGCCCAAATGTTAAAATCTAGGGGGGGAAAACACCTTCTTAAGCATGTGGCATTAAATACTCTTTATGCAAATGAAGATCACTTTCACACAGTAATCCAGGTAGACTTAAAGGACGTAGAGAGCCTCTCATTTCTTCCTCCTCTCTTTTCCCACCACACTAGCTTCTTGTGCCAATCACGTGGTACTTGCTATACACTGCTCTCTTTATATTCCTGGATGCCACAGTGAGGCTGGATGCTCCTCAAATACATGGTCATATACTTGTTCCTATCCCTCTCAGTGTCTAGAAAAAAGCAAGTATGCTAAAAATGCTTAACCATAACTATACTCTCCATCCAACCTGCCCCCTTCTCGATTTGTAATGTTCAAATGCTATCTCTCAATCCTTTAAGACCCAGATCAAATCACTCATAAAGTCTTTCCTGATCCCCTCAACAAAAGTCAAAAGGTCTTTGTATTTAACTGTATTTCTCTTATGGCCCTTATCACTCTTGACTTTATCCCAGAGCTTTTTGTGTTCATGTGCTACACTGTGAAGCCTAAGCTCTCCTACCTCTGCATTCTCAACTGTGGTCAAGCACAGGATGCACATACTGCAGATACCAAGCAAAGTTTGTTAACTGATTGAAAATACCTCATCTAGAAAGGTGAACTAGATATTTCTCCTTTTTTCTGTTACCCCTTTTCCAAATACTCTGCGTTCAGACAGAAATTATGAAATTAGAACTTTCATAAATAGCTTTACCATTCTGATGTGAGCAAGAAAAAAATACCTCTGAAGAGGAAATATGTGGCTTTACTTGTGTACCAGACATAACACCTTAATAGCTCTCCCTTCCTTTGCTCTCTCCCACTGTGAGACTGACAACTGACTAATAGGATTAGAGGCTCCATTATAATAACCCAGCTTAGCTAAAGGCCAGCAAAAAATGACAGCTTCAATCTGAATTACATGGCCTAGGAATCCATTCAATTATTAACTAGAGTAACTGTTATTACCTCTCCCAATTAAAGGAGAGGCAGCTGTTAATCTTTGGTGGCCTGAAAAGGCTGATGGCCTTTGTACTTGACTTCTCTATAGACAGTAATTACATTCTTTGTGATCAGAGAGGAAGGCCTTCCTAGCCTTTTAGACAGAGGTGGCAGATGGGGAAAACTGTTTGCATGTTCATTAGCAGGATAGGCTAGGCTAGATTTGTTTGGAGCATCTGGTGACACCTTAAGACCTGTTTAGAGATAGTACAAGTAGGTTTTGGCAAGTTCATAAATTTAGAACTAGTAGCTCCATTTATAGAGATGAGAAGATTCTAGAGTGAATTTTTTTACAGCTGTTTTTCCCATAATGAAAACTTTCCTACCGCTTAAATGACATCATCTCTACTCAACTACTATCTTCACCTGTTATGGTCAGCTTAAAAGAAGCAAGTATAATGAACAGATATTCCTTCTTCTGTTACATGGTTTTTCTCTTCTAAGCCTTCTAATGTCCGCTTCTTCACATTCCCATAATCTACATAAAGGTTTGGCTCAGTCTTTCCGCCGTAGACACTCACACTTGAAAGAATCAGTTCCTGGAGTCAAGAATATCACAAGGAAATTGTAAATTTGTGGGACTGTGGTGCCAAAAAGAGTAAAATCATAACCCACAGTTTGAAGGGTTAGGTAATAAGGTAAGTGGGGCTGAGAGAGGCTGGAAAAGCTTTCTCAAGATGAGAGGAAGAATTCCTTTGTGATGCTAATCAGAACATGGACCTTGTGGAAGGCTCTCCCCGAGGGAGCTGAATTGTGCCATGTTTGACCTGTTTGGACTAAGTGAGATGAGGGCAGGGTGAGTGAGAGGGGGTGGTGCAGGAACTGAAGGATGAAAGCAGGACACAGACCTGAGTGCTCTCATTCCTTCTCTTTAAGCTGTTATGAGACAGATGACCAAAGATTAGTGTATAGAGTTTATTACTGCAGTCCAACAAAACTCACAATAAAGTCATTTTGATCTTCCCTCATCTTCACGCTCCACAAAGCTGCCAAGTGGCAGGCACTGGGCCAGACCCAGCACTCATAGCTACAGTGAGAGACAGACTTAACATAGACAAATGCAACACTGTGAGATAAGCACTATAATAAGGGGATGTACAAAGAGTTGTATGCACACAGAGGACTAGTTCTTCAGGATATAATGGGTGTCAATGTGGACAGTTTTCTGGGTTATCATGTTATCAAACTAAAAGACAAAAAAAGGATTCAAAGTCAAGGACCTACATATGAAGTTCCTCATGCAACTCCTTTATTCTCCCACCATTCCTAACTTCCAGGCTACCCGCTGCTTTACCGCAGAACTTGAGGAGTCTTACCACAGCAGTTCCCTGTTTCCCTTGTTGCTGCATCTTAACTCTCCTGGGTGCTTTAAAGTTGGGAGGCAAAAGAAACTCAGGACCATGAGACCAAGGAGAATCTGTTTTGGGCAAGGGAGCGATACGGACAAGGACCAGTAACAAGGACAAACTCCTTTAGGTCCAGCAGCTCCCAGGGAGCAGGACCATAGAGCTCGAGGCTCTTGTCCACTGAGATGCAAGGAAATGGAGAGGAGTGGTCCTAGAGCACTCTGTTCTTGCTCCATTGTGACACTGGCACTTCTTGACTGATTTTTCTATTATTTAATTGTAAACTAGATCATACTGATTATCTATTTATTTAATCACAAGGTAGACTGTGAGCTCTTTGACAGCTGGGATTACGTTTCTATAGGTCCAGCAAAAAGTAGGTATTCAATAAATAGCTGTTGAATATAAAAGTACAGTCTAATTTCTGGGCTCTCACATCAGAAATTCTCTTAAGAGGAAAGAAAAGCCATCAATCCTTAATGAGAAAGAAAAGGCTTAGAAACACTCATGTGCCTGGGAAAGTCAAGGCAAGGATACAGGTAAGCTAGAAACTGTGGCTGATAAGGCAAGGCAGGCCCTGGAGTTAGGCCTGCCTGAAGGGGACAAGCCCAGAGAGGAGAGGCCAGAAATGTGAAGGCCAACTGCAAGGCCTTTGCCAGTCATCTTTGCTTATGTCCTGCCTTAGTCATCTCGGCATTCTTTTTTTTGTTGTTTTTTCCCCCTTATTCTCAAGGGAAGTAATGACCCAGACCCTTTTATGTCCCTAAGAAGGGATGGGGAGAGCAATTTTCTCCAAGTGCCATCCTGGAGGGCTGAAAGTGACAATTCAAGGAATTACTATGTGGCAGGCCCTAGGCTGTTATCTAATCTAAGCCCTCAAAACTGGTACCTCATCATCATCCCATTAAAGAAAAATAGTCTTAGAGGAGTCAGTTACTTGCTTAAATTTTTACAGCTAGCAAGTGGTGGAGCCAGGGATTGAGCCTAGGTTTATCTGACTTCCAAGGGTATAATGGGTCTATACCAAGAAAGCTGTGGGGGAAATCTAGTGTGTGGCTATAGGAATGTACGTGACTTTTGGCACACTTATCACTCAATATCCCAATTTTGTAAAATCTTGGACTTGATATTATTTTAAAATTTCAAAGAATATTTTATTTTGAAATAATTTTAGATTGAAGAGTTACAAGTACAGTAGAGAATTACTATATGCTTTAATTGAGCCTTCTCTCATATTAACATCATACAAAACCATGGTACATTTATCAAAACTAAGAGATTAAATTAAAACTATACTATTAATTAAGCTATGGCCTTATTTGGATTTCCCCTAGTTTTTCTACTGACGACCTTTTCCTGTTCCAAGATCACATCTAGAATACCACATTGTATTTAGCTCAATGTTATTGTGAAGACAAGGTGAGGTTACTCTTAGCATTAGAGGGGGGATTCTGAGCTCTTATATTAGCATTCACTAGCAACTAAAAAAATTCAAAAAACTTGAAGTAATCCAGACTCAGAGAATGCAAAGGAATGCCAAGTTTGACTATCACAAGTAAATAAAAAGGGAAATGAGAGCTAACTAGATTCTAAGGGACTGAAATATGAGTAGTTCTTTTAACTGGTGGTGCAGTTCTTGAGACTGTCAGGAAATGGGAAGAAATGTGCACACAGCAGGAGGGAAGCAAGCCTTGGGTGAGGAGGGAGGGAATGTGGGACCAGGGTTAGAAGAGACTCCAGGTGGCCCAGGATGGTCTCCCCCTGCAGCTCCAGGCCCAATTGGCCTTCAGTACTTTTTTGGCCTATGGCAGGCTTTCAAAACCCTTTCCTTCCTGGATGTCAGTGAAATCCAGTAAAGCCTTCCAACTGTAGCATGATACTGCTTCAAAGTCTTCAGAGTATGCCTTTCCCACTTGTGCCCATGATAGGATATTTACTGCAAGATTTTTTTCCAAGAAGCAGCTAGGTTAAAAACCTTGTGATGGGGCACTAGGAAAATCAGTTACAGTTGGTTTTTGAAATGATCCTGCTAGGAAGCACTGGGTCTGCTTAATTTAGTCAGGAGGAAATGAAAGGGGGGAAATAACTAGTGATAGGCAATGTTTTCTCAGATGGATTATCTGGAGTCTGCACTCCGGTTTAGCCCCTCCTGTTCTCTAGCATCTAAAGTATACAGGGAAAACAGAGGAGACAAAATCCACACTACATCTGTTACTTAAGAGACTGATACAAAGTATGGCAAGGAAGAAGGCAAAAATGAGCAGCCTTTCAGATTTTGGACTTCAAGATGATTGTGCTAATTTATACTTTGATCGTGGATGAAAACTGTGTAACCATGCAGAGCTTTTGTTCCCCATTAAGATGCTGCAAACAAGACCTTCTTATACAGACAACAGTGTGAAAGGCAGAATATCTGGTCATTCTTCCTGATTTTGCTAAATCAAATATGATCAAATGTTTACTGAAGAGTTAGTGCTGCCCGACTGAATTGTAACTGAATTAGAGATGCTCTGTGCTACCACTTTTAGCTAGTGAGAATAAGATAAGACCTTTACTAAAGGTGAACTAAAAGGTTTAAAAGTCTGCTTATTCAAGGCAAACAAAACTCAGAAGACTCATTAAGTCTGGAGAACACCAGACCATTACAGAATCTTATTTCTTTATAAAAAGGCATATATGAATCTCTTTCTCTTTACAAGGAATAATGAAGTTCACTTGAAGAGAAATTTGGTAATCAATTTATATTTACACAGATTTTAGTCTGAAGTCTGAAAAAGGTTTTAGTTTTAAGTCACAATGCAAGTCCATATCCTCCCATTATGGGGAAGTAAAGTTATCTTATGGAAAAGAAATGTAAAGATCCTAAAAAGAGTCCACACTTCTGAGGACATCCATGTGTAAACATTAAAAGGCATACAACACTAGGAGGCCTTTTCAGCAGGGACAGGGAGAGGTAGGGATTTGAGAAAGACAGGCAGAAATGATGTTTTAGATATTGTTCGTTATGGCACAAATGGTGTCTTTTTTTTTTTTATTTTAAAGAACACATGTTATTTGTTTAGAGTTTGCTATAGCAGATAGTCAGCCACCAACAGTTACATTTGGCGGAGGGATGGGTAACCTTTATAATGAAAAAAAGAGAAGGCTTCAAGTATGCACTGTTTGGAGGCTATTGGCATGGGGAAGCTAGAGGTAGGTTAACTAGGAGTGGGCATCTTATGTGATGGCCTGAGTAGCATACTCATCTTTTCCTGGTGGGTCTTGAGTTAGAAGCAGGATCAGAAAACAGTGAAGCTGGCAGTCACTGATCAATTTCTGACCATTCTGGGTTGATTGCTTCAGAGGTAGTAGATTGGCTTCCTAAACTGGTTGCTGGTCATTGTTCTATTGTTATATATGGGCTGGCTATTGTCTATTTGTATATTCAGTTTCTCAGACAACTTGAACATACATGCAGAAAATCCAGAGGAACATACAAAAAAGCTCTAAAAATAATAAGTGAGTTTAACAAGGTCTCACAATATAAGTCAATACAAAAAAATTAATTCTATCGGCAAATCTGTAAAGATAGAAGTAGATTAATGGTTGCCAGGGGCTGGGGGAGGAGAAAATGGGGTGTAACTACTAATGGGTATGGGGTTTCTTTTTTGGGGTGATGATGTTATGGAATTAGATAGTGGCGATGATTGCACAACCTTGTTAATAAACTAAAACCCACTGACCTGTATACTTTAAAGGGGTGAATTTTATGGTATGTGAATTAGATACAAACTACGTCTTACTTACTGTTTAGAAGCTGTTAGCATGGCCTATGGATTAATTCTGCCACGGGTTGAATCCCAACTCGTTCACTTACTAGGCATAACATCAGGCAAGTTCCTTATCCTCTTGATGCCTCAGTGTTCTTACAAATGAGGGCACATAATTCCCACTTCAAAAGGTTATTAAGAGAATTAAATAAATTGACCTATATAAACATTAGAATCATCATCTTCTTTATATTGTCCCTGCTTCTTTAGCTAAGTACCTAGTATAATGTCATCAAATAAATATTAGTTCCTAACTGCTGAGGGTTCTTGCTTTTTCTAGACTTCACATTTCACTTCTAGTTCATTCAGTACTAATACCAGTAAGAGTAGACCCTTAATGTTCTTGAGAGGACATATCCTGGAATCTTTCTGATACCTCAAAATTTCACTGAAGTATGATTTCTCTCATAAATACCTTTATTTTAGCTGAGTCTACCTTCTCACCTCATCAGCCTCAGCTTCAATATTAGTTCCTCAAAAGGGCATTCTCTGACCTCTAGGTTGTATTTAGTCTTCCTACGACTTCCACAAACAACTCTGTATCCTCAATCATTTCCTCAAAAACTCATCACTCTTTACTGTAATTAACTGTTTAACTGCCTATAAGGGCAGGGTCGGTATCTGTCTGAATTAGTGCTATTTCCCATGTGCTTGGCACATAAAAAATTCACTAACATTTGTTAAGCGTGTGCACACACAGTCAGGTACTCTCTTAAGTGCTGCTTTGCAAGCACCATCTCATATAATACAACAGCATGAGGTGGATACAATTATCATTCCCATTTACTTGGAGAAACTAAAGTTCAGGGAAGATAAGTAATTTCTTTAAGATTATGTAACTAGTAAGGGCTGGTCTAGGACTCAAATCCAGGTATATCTGAGTCTAGAATCTGAGCTTTAACCATCACACTATTCTGCCTCTCTGCATACTATGCACTGAAAAACAAAATTGTTTCATTGAACTAAAATGTCTGTGAGTGAGTACAATGATATAGAGTTAGTGCTGGGAAGTTTCCCTAGACAGGAAGATAGCATTATAGACATATAAACTATACATTTCTACATAAGGGATGGCTCTATATTGTTCTTGAGAATAAGGCTTTGAAAATGAGCTATTATTCAAGTAGCTAGGAGTAAATGGTAAGAGGCAGAAAATAATTATAGAAACTAAAAATTTTAGATTAAGAAGGAACCTGAAAATGATCTAATTCCGTTATATAATTTGAACACATTAGATCAGGCAAAGATGCACCATAGAATATTTTAAGGTGGCCATTTTAGGTAGTTTGGCAAATGTTATGTGCTCTATAATCTTACTATATTTTTATGGCATATTTTATAACTTATTGTCACAACTTGTACATAGATGAACAAGCATGTTATATCAATTCAGCAAATAATCTATGTAGTACCCAGAATATATAAGGAACTGTAGTTGGTGCTTCAGAAGACCAAATCGACAGATAGCAAAAAATCAAATTTAAGGATAACTAATGTCTGTACTTTGGATTTTGTATTCAAGAAATTAATGATGCAGAGGACTTTCCTCGTGGTCCAGTGGTTAAGACTCCATGCTCCCAATGCATGGGGCCCAGGTTCGATCCCTGGTTGGGGAACTAAGATCCCACATACCGCGACTAAGCTCGCGCGCCGCAACTACTGAGCCCGCGCACTCTAGAGCCTGCAAGCTGCAACTAGAGAAGCTCGCAACTAGAGAAGCCTGGACACTGCAACGAAGAGCCCACGCACCGCAATGAAGACCCAGCGCAGCCAAAATCAATCAATCAATTTTTAAAAATTCAATTAAAAAAAGAAATTAATGAGGTAAATTATGTATAGGCTTTTAAAGATAAAAATGTTTTCCAGCTTCCTTTGGTCCTTGATATAAGTATAATAAACTTGGGATATGTAAATGACAGCAAACACAATAAAACAGAGCCACTGCTGCAACTCTTTGAGATAACACCAATTTTTCCCTCTGAATAGACTGACTTTGTGAGGTAATTCCCAGAACTCTTTCCTAGTATTACCAAATCTGCCAAGTTGGCTACTTCTGTAAAGTAAGCTATTTGGCCCAGACAAACATCTATCTTGAATGTTTAGGCATTTGCTTGCCTTAAGGCAAGGAATGGACTAGAAGACAAGCCAAAAAACCATTCAATTTATTTGAACAAACATTTATTGCCTGCCAACTGTGTGCATGGTGTTTGTTAAATGGCAGAAATACAGACACACAGAGGATCAGGACCTGCCTTCAAAGACCTCACATTCTACTGAGAAAGAAAATTAAAAAACAGGTTAATGCAACATAGTGTGATAAGTCCATAGTGTGATATGATGGAGGTACAGGGTACACCCTGGGCTTACGTGGTAGGTACCTAACCTGCTTGGGTGAAGATCAGAAGAATGACAGGGAATACTTCCTAGAGGAGGTGACACCAGAGTTGAGCCTCAAAAGAAGCCATCCAGGTAAAAGTATTTGATTATGGGGTGAGGGTGGATGTCTGTGTGTGGGTGGGTGAGTGGGGTGGAGGGAGTCAAATGCACTGAGCGGGAGAGAGGGAGGTGTTCTAGGGGATGAGGTGTATGCAGATAAAAGGGTACAAGGCCCACTCAAGGGGCAATAAGCCACTGAAAATGGTTACGAGTGTGAAGTGATGGGGGAAATGTTGAGAGATGATGACAGAGGGGTAGGAAGAGAACAAATTTTGCAGGGGACCTCGTACTCAAAGAAAGAGTCTAAATCTTATTCTAACGCAACAGAGAGCTTCCAAAAGGTTTTAAAGCAGATTGACACACCCAGATTTTCACTTTTGAAAGCACGCTCTGGAAGCTATATGGAGGACAGACTGGAGAGGGGTAAGACAAAACACAACTCAAATAGTAGAAATGATTAGGGACCCAACACCATCAGTGACAATTCAAATAGAGAAGTAGGATGGCTGGCTAAAAGCTATATTTACAAGTAAAAGCAACAGCCTTGGCTGCTGACTGGATGTGGGAGAAAGAAGAGTCAATTTACCAATCATCTTCTATGTATAAGGCAAAATGGATACAAACTGGTCTGGCACAGGATCAGACTCTCCTCCACGAAAAAGCTTAGAATTCAGTTAAGTATACTAGGGATAAAAAGAATCTAATGATTTTCAAGGTAATGTCTACATGCTAAATGAGTATGTGGCAGTCACAGGACACAGGGTTCATGCAAGGCAGGAGAGAGACAGGTCTCATGCCTCCTTTTCATAATGCCAAGTGAAAAACATGTTTAAAAACGGTTTTAACCTTTTAATATATAACCTTGGTAAATGGAACAGTGGCTTGAATTGGGTATTTGTACATAGGACTGAAAATTAGACAGATTTTTTACTGCATTTGTCATTAATCAGCCATCTCTGTTCAATAACATTAATTTCATAGAAAAGATAAAGGAGTAAAATATGAAGGAGAAGGGGAAGGAAGAAACAGGAAGATACACTGCTTTTTCTAGGAAAGGCAATATTTCTCCCAATGAACGTCATATATTGGTTGCCATGACTCTGAAAAAAAAAGCCTACTTTTCTTTCTCCTTAATTTGAACTTAAAAGGATCCCTATGGCATCACCATATACGTGCCATTGTCCTCTGAAGGTTTTGTAGATATTGGTTTGGCATCTCTTCTATGTTCATAGCAGCAGGGGGGGCTACATCATAGGCCCCTATAATCTGTACCAAAGAACAGAGTGTGGAACAGTTTGAACACGGAATAGTTCAAAGAGGAGACCAGAACGTCAGTGAAAGACTTTTGAATGATCTTGTGCTCACGTTTTCCAAGCCCTAGTCAGTATATCCATAAGCTCAGAAGCAGTGTATATTTAAGCTTTGTAAGCTATTAGCCACCCATAGACATGATTTTGTCTTCTCAGAAAGTGCATTTTATTAAATTAACCTATTTCTGACAAAGCACCTTTTCTCTAATCTGCTGAGAAATACACTTACCATATTTCAGATGGCCTCTGAGTGGCACTGCCTAACAGTCAGTAGACTGTGTCAGATATGCAGTTATGCTACCTCCCCTTTTTTAAAGAACAACATTAACTTGATAGGAAGAACTAGGGCTATTTCAAAGTAAACAGGCAGGTCAAAACTGTTAAGTTAAAAATTTCTATACAAGCTTAAACACCTTACATATATGGTCTGAACATATTTACATGAAGATGTGAGTGTTGTCAGGTAAATTTACTTATATATTACAACTTGCACTTTAAAAATTAATTTTTATAATCCTAATATTTAACACAGTGCCTGGCATTTAAGTACTGAGTAGGTACTTGAATAAATGCAAGTTTTTTATACTAATAAAACACTTCCCAGCCTACAAAGGAATAAATCAAAAGATTGCAATCCCTAAACATATGAAATACCAAAATGCACAAGCAGCATAAGAGAATCACATTCTACACACATTGCTGTGTCCAATGAACATTACACCAGAATTTAAAGTTGCACTGTACAATATATACATACAATGCATATATTATAACTAATCAGAAATATTACTTTTTCAAAGGTAGATGAGCTACAGCATTGCCAGTGATCGGTGTGGATTTACAGGTTCCAGGCAATCCTACATTCCCATCTTTTACTACTCCAGCTCTGGGTGGTGCAGGGGTGGAGAGGAATAGCATCCTGCAGTTATAACTCTCTGGGTACCATCAGCCTCCTCTTTTTGCTCCTCCAACCTGTCCAATAATTTTTATAATGAAATCTTTGTTTTAAATACTCTTCTTTTTGAAATACCTGAAGTAGTCACTATTTTCCTGACTGGGTAATACTTTCTTACTGCCCACTGTTGCTTGACATTTTCATTCATTTATTCAACAAACATTTATCAAGCAACCATTATGTTCTTATATTAGGTTCTGGGGACAGTTAAAACAGACATGTCCAACCCTTTATGGAGTTTATAGTCTAGCATTCTAGTCTGGTATAATTAGTTTCTATTCACAAATACGTAAGGATTAAAAACTCAGTGAAAGATCATAAAGTACTACTCAATTCTTACTGGTAAATGCTTTTCTCAAAATTAAATTTATTGCTTTAAGTAAACCAAACGATAAAAGTAATTTTATTAGTTAATAAATCAAAGTGATAAGAAAAGTAAGTCAACCCTTCATAGTTGTACTTTAGTAATCCATTCCTATTCCTAATGTTACAATTAGGCATTGCAAAAATACATACGTGATACAAGTTATGCAAACTGTATACAAAGGGTACACAAAGCATATACACAAATATCAGAGAAGCTGCATAGACTCATCACGAATTTACCTAAATCCTCATTTGAATTAGATAAGAAATTTATTAAATTTGTTTCTATGGCACTTGATACAAAGATAGTAGACAAGTCCAAAACGTCCTCTATCAAACGGAGTCAGCAGTCTAATGTGTCCCCAGACACCAGGTTACCAATTTGTTTATCACTGATCTTGACTATAAGGTTTTTAATGTATTATTCATAAGTACATTATGCATTTTACTGCTTGTTGCAGAGATTTTAATTCAGAAAATGCTCTGTGCCAGCAAGAACTTAGTGTAAATGATACAGATAAAAAGATCATTTCATGTGTTTCTGACAAGTGATTTACATAACTTTTCTATTATTCAAAGTAGAATAAGTAGTGTATAACGTAACTTGTCACCCACATGGGGTTTTCTATTCTGAAAAATCCAAAATGCTTTGTGACTGACTTTAATTTTCTTATAATTGTCTAAATCTATGATAAAGAACAATTTAGACTGAGAAGTCTGAATTGAATACACATAATCCAAACTATAAGAGATACATTCACCCACTATGACGTATTCCAATTTCAGTTTGGTGGAGAGGTATCTCTTTAATCACGGTATGGTAACTGATTCACTGGTAGTGAGTCAATTAAAATATTGACGATTTTAATTCTGTCAATAAAGCAATAGTTGCTCCTCAAATAGTATACTAATTTTTAAGTTTTATAGTTGAAAGGAAAGGTAAAACGATAATATTCAAGTTACTAAATTTGGAGCTCATTTAGACAAATAGCTTGCAGTGAGATGTGAAAACCTGGACTCTACAGAGATGGTTGAAATACACACACACACACACACACACACACACACACACACACACACACAATGTGAACCTTTGATCATTATACTAAGACAGGGTAGGAAATAAATATTTCAAGTGTAAATGTTAACAAAATGCTAAGGGGGATGAGGGAGATTAGAGAGTGATGATTAAAGGGTGCAGAGTTTCTTTTCAGGGTGATGAAAATATTCTAAAATTGATTATATTGATTATATTCAACTGTGAATATACAAAAACAGTAAATTATATTGTTAAATGGGTGAATTCTATATTATGTTTAAAGCAGTTTAAAATGTTAACAATAACATAAAGCAGTTTAAAATGTTAACAAAATGGTTTTACTAAAAACCACACAATTTATTGAAATATTGGGTTTGAAACATTTACAGCAATTTCAGAATAGACCGATTAGCATAGTTCTCACGCAGTATTAACGTCTTTACTAAAAGTGGCACATTGCCTTAAGTAAACATAGTACATAAAATTCAAATTAGAACAACACTTATGAAAATATTTTCTACTTTATAACAGATTCAGTTGACAGGACTGAAGAAAGTCTTAAGTAATAGATCAGACATACATTTGCACAAAAATGAGAAAAACTTAGTATCAGACAAAAGTCTCTGATTCTAGGTTCTGATATGGACCGACATGTTTCTCTCTCTCGCACAGAAGCCAGAAGTTATGAGTTATAGGTTTCCAGGACAGTCACTGATTACCCTTTATGGGAATCTGATAGAACCAACGAATAATCAACAAAGAGATTCAGAATTTCTGTGCTTCAGAAAACATGATAATATAAACAACCTTAAGCACCTGAATTCCATGGGAATTAAACTACTGTCAGGATCTCATTCATTCATTCAATAAACATTTTTGTGTCATTTAAGGCTTGTGCTTCCTTATTAATTTGGGGGTATCCATCCAATGACAGTACTGAGGTGGGAAGTACTGTGTAAGGAAAACAAACAACTCACTGTAATTCCATGGTAAATGCTATAACATGAGTATAATCAGAGGGCTGTGAGAACACAGAAAGAGGAGAAATTGCTGCTTGTATTTTAAAAAGAAAGTACATGCTTTATATATGAAAAATAACAATTATAGCATGTTACCATGTATGCTGGACAGGATGATATACATTCCACTTCAGTGTCTTGGTAAAAAAAGAAGTGCATAAATCAACTATCAAAAATCCCAGTTGTTGTGTGTGATCAGGGTAAATTCACTTAACCTCTCCCACCTTAGCTACCTCACACATGCCATCAATTCCTGACTCACATGAGACTGAAATGACTGTCAGGACCTAAAGAAGACTCTTTCATATTTCAAATACGGTTTGAAGTTCCTTTAAAACATCAACACAATTAGCTTTACACAAATCTTTCTAATGTTAATGGCCTGATTATTCAAATAGAAACTTTACTTACTTTACCCGCAAATCTGTAAAATTTTCATAGTTTTGCAAGACAACATGCGGTAACATACTCCTATAGAATGCTTTGTTGTTAGAGTTAAAAAAAAAAAAAAACTCCACAAAACTCAGATATACGAAATGACCGTTCATGTGACATTTGTGCGCTGTGTGTATAGACTGTGTTCATCTACCTTGTGGAATATAGACAGCCATGGTAGGAGACCTTGAGAAGACTAGTGTTCGAAGCGATAAAAGAACAAGCAGCTACAAGCCAGGGCAAAACTTGGTACTTGTCCTAAGACAGATGCAGACAAAGTGTTTTTAGAGTTCAATGAAGAGAGAGATCATTACTCCTTTGGGAGATATTTTCACTTGGATTACTAGGCTTTTATGGATGATTCCATTAGAAACAAGACCACCATATAGCTGAGTGAATATTTTAAAATATATTCACTTATTTACATCTTACTGCATAATTATTCTTGCCTCCATGTTATTTTTATGATACTGAGATAGGAAATGAGGACAGTCCCACATTCTGCTGAGAAATGTTCATTCTGTACTTTTTGGGATATTTAAGACAATGGTTAACAATTTCTGGAGTCTTTTATCATTCATTCAGAGACTTAACAATAGATGAGAGTGTTATCTTTGGAACGAAACAAGAACTGCAACCTAATATTGAAATATCTCAGGAATAAACATGAAATAAAGCCTTCCAACTATAGGCTTACATGAAGGGAAGATCTTCTGAGACCTGAACTACTCAAAAAGTCCATCATAGGACACTTAAGTTATGAAAAATTAAACATAATTACTGGTCCACATTAATACTGATTATGTTAATACATGACTGTAAGGTAGAATTCAGTTTTTGGTAAAGTTGGATTTTCTATGCATACTTAAAAAAATATAGGTATCCCTTAACAGATGCCTATTTTAATTAAATTTAATTAGAAGTTTACCCTGTTAATGGTTTTCAAGGCTAGGTCAAGTAGTTTTATCTTTGCCTTAGGAAATCACTGGCCTCATTTATGATTTACCTGATTTTGAAACCTTGTTCTAGAATCTAAACTTATAATATGACATTATTGCTGTGCAGTAATTTTAATTCATAAGCATAGTAATTTATTGAAAATATTTACTCTCCTCTACTCTTACTTTACCATTTCTGTCATAAAGTCCTTTGCATATTTTAACTCCCAATTATATACCCTCCTCATATCTTGTTATCACCAACTAAAGGGTTAAGTTTTTCTTCCTTTTCCTTTTTGTGTAAATAAAGTGTTTTTTTTTTTAACATTGTCAATGGTTAATGAAGCAAACTGATGCATCTTTACAATTTCTAGGTTCACCATTTTTACATATCCCATGCCTTCTCTCTGAACTCATTTTCCTCTTGCTGACATATCTTTTAATTGCTCTTTTAGTGAAGGCCTGTACTTCTTCTATTTCTTTGTCTTCAAATGTTTGAAAATGTCTTCATTTTGCCTTTATTCCTGAGTCATATTTCACTGGGCATAAAATTCTTGGTTGATATTACACATTTTGAAGATACTGTTCTCTTGCCTTTTGGTACCTCTCATAGCTGACAAGAAGTTTCAGCCTAACTGTACTTTTAAGATAATCTGTATTCTGGTAGTTTAAAATATTTTCTTTCTTCTTCTCTTAGATCTTCTGCAGTCTCACTATAATGTGAATGCATGCCTTTCTTCCATTCTTGAAAATTCTCAGGTTTGAGTGTGAAATATTAACTCCACTTTTCTCACCATTCTTTCCCTCCAGAACTCCAAATAGATACTATGGAATCCCCTCAGTATATATTCATGACTCTTAATCATTCTTTCATTCTTTTTATCTGTTTTTCTTCTGTGTTTGGGGGATATTCTTTAATACCATCTCCCAAGCTACTGATTAATTCTTTCCCTGTCTACTTTCAGTTTATATTTTATCCTGTTGAGTTTATTCTTTATTTCAAGAGCTATATTCTTATTTCCTAGATTTCTTTTAGTTTTTTCTCATATTACCTATTATTTCACTTCTGCCTATTTTTTCATGCTTTCCTATTGATTTTAAATGGGTGCTTTCATTTATCTCCTTGAGCATACTAAATATATTTCTTTAAAAATCTCTTTCAGAGAATTCTATAAAATCAATTTCATCTGTTATAAATTCTTGCTCCATTTAAGAAATTGGTTGGCTATTCTTTCTAACATTTTATTTATTCATGTCTGTAATTTTGACTTGTAGGCACATTCTGAGCAGAGGTGTTTTGTTTTATTCTCTCTATCCCTTTATTCTCCCTTATCTCGTTTCATAGTTGCTTCCCCTGGGCAGCCAGGGCTCAAGGTCACTTAAATAGCAATTCAGAGGTTGGAGCTCCAGCAAGGATCCTGGAGATACTGTAGATTTGGTTACTGAGCAGGCAGGTGGCTTGGTTTAATTCTTGGTTGTGAGGCTGTGTGTTCTCTTCCTTCCTAGGCCTGAAACCTCCTGCAAGCTGATGCACTAAGCAGTAGTCAGAAGCATTTTTTATTCAACCTGCTTTCATGAGTGGAAAATTCCCTAGCCCAAGCTTTGTCCTTGGGCTGTGAACATGACTTTGTATGGGACAGTTACCCGCTTTCAGTCCACAGGAGCCCAATCCTGGTCGCCATAGTGTCTCTGGTCTGAGAGTAGTATGGAATGGTGACTTCTGCCCTTTTGTTAATACTTTGTGTTTCTATTCATTCCATCCTGGTCCACAAGAATCCCAGTTTTGCTTTTGACCTGGCTATGTCCCCTTAGTTTTCTTTTAAAATATCTTTTATTATTGTTACGTATTTGAAGCAGAAGAGAGGTGCCAGTATATAAACTTCCTATGCCAACATGATCCAAAGTTTCCCTAACTATCTGAAAACCCTGTTTTCCCCTTCTGATTTTCCCTATCACTCTCACTAACATTTACCTTCATCTTTGAAGGTTTGTCTTCCTTTGCTTCAATCAGGGGTTAGTAAAGTTTTCTTGATGGACCAGATAGTGATATTTTAAGTTTTGCAGGCAAAATGAAGGCTATTATGTAAAATATAATCACTAATAAATGTAAAGAGCATTCGTAGTTTGTGGGCCATTAAAAAACTGCCAGTGGGCCAGCTTTGGTCCATGGGCCTTAGTTTGCCAAACTCTGCAGTAAATATTATTATTTTTCAGGTTTCTCTCCTCCACTCTATCCTTTCATTACTCTATAGATTTTTATCCATTTCTACTGTTCTCTTCACTGTATTCAGGCTGATGATCCTAAATCTTTATCTCTAGCCTAGGTGCTTCTTCTAAGCCCCTTGTTTTTAGAATTAACTTTATACTGGATATCACTATGTGGATGTCCCATGAGCACATGAACATATCAAAAATGGAATCTGTTCTGTTTTTTCTTATAAACCTGGTACTAAAAGGCACCATCATCCACTTCATGTGAAGCTTCTTCCTTCCCCATACTCCTCACAGCCAATGTTGATTGAATATCTCTTAAATACTTTTCAAATGCATCCATTTCTCATCCCTACATTTGTCAACTTAGTCTGCCACCATCTCACTTAAATATCCAAAATAGGCTTCTAAAACGCTTTATTGCTACAAGCTTGGCCTCCTGCAATCTACTCACCACACTGCAGCCTGAAGGATAGTTCCAAAAGAAATAGCAAAGCTACTGACTTCGCTCCCTGATTGAAGTCCTTCAGTGGCTCCCACTGTCTTTATCTGACCCTTCACTGGTCCCTGATTATCTCTCCAGTTTCACTGCTTACCACTCCCCATCCTTGCTATGTCCCAGTTATGATAAATGACCAAAAGTACCACACACTCTTGTGTGCTTCTCTGGGTCTTTGCAAGTGCTGTTCTCTCTGCCTGAAACACTCTGTTAAAAACCTCTTACTCATCTTTCAAGTCTTAGCTTTGTTGTAAGGTCTCCTCTGATATCAATTACTAGATTATGTGCTCTCATAGCACCTAGTATTTAAATTTTACTCATTTACTCAACAAGTATTTATTAAGCACAGACAGAAATCCCTACTTTCATGAAAGTTTTATTTTAGTTGGGGTAGAAAGTCATTAACAACATAAATGAGTATGTTAGATGGTGATAAGGACTACAGAAAAAAATAAAGTAGAGATGAAGGGCTGGGGGCCGTGGAGGGAAAGAGGGTTACAATTTTTAAAGGATGGGAAGAGAAGGCCTCCTGAGAAGATGATGTCTGAATAAAGACCTGAAAGAGGTGAGGAATAAGCCATGCAGCTATCTGGAAGAAGAGATTTTCAGGCAGCAAGAAGAGTAAGTGCAAAGGGCCTAAGGGAGAAGAGGACTGACATGTGTGAGGAATAGCAAGGCCCATGAGGCTAGAGCAGAGTCAGTGAGGGGGAAGAGTAGTAAGAGATGAAATCAGAGATGTAAAGAGTGGGGCAAATCTACAGCTTTCTAGGCCATTGTAAGTACCTTAACTTTTGCTTCAAATACACTGGGAAGCCACTGGCAGGCACTGGGTAGGGAAGTGATGTGATCCAACTTAAGAATTATTCTGGATGCTGTGTAGAGAGCAGACTGAAAGCAGCAAGGATGGAAGCAAGGAGACCTATTATTGTACAACTTATTATATGGTATTTTAACTGCCTCTTTGCTTTTCTGTAGTCAGCTATTAGACTGAAGCACCTTGTGCGCAGAGTGTGACACATACATTAGGCATTTATATTTATTGAAAGAATGATGTACTTCCCAAGGATCTGTTTTTAAACATAGTTTTCAGGAATGAAGGAACATGCTCTCCTAAGAACATATTGCATAATAAACATCAAATGCCTTTTAGGAGAGAGATGAAGTATCCTTCCAAAATGAAAGGCAGGATACATCACAATAAAGTCTGCGTCCATCAACTAAATTATCTACATGTTATAACTTATCTCTGTGTTTCAATGACCATGTGACTCCTTGGTTTTCAATGACCAGGTGAATCCTACTCTCAGGCATCCTGTTTACTTTTTGGTCACTGTACTCTTTTGAAAGAGGAGTAGGCATTGCCTCCTTGTAAACCACGTCCTGAACCTTTCAAACCCAAATTATCTAAATGTGGTCTGAGGATGAGAAAATTTTAAAGGTATCATGTACGAGGCATCCACTGTCTAGAAAAATCTGTTCCAAAGACACTATGGCAAATTTATCAAACCCTTCATAGTCAAACTTTCTCATGAGGATCTTGTTCTTTTTATGTTTTTTCCAAATAAAAAAGTGAGTATATGTACCTGCACATGGTTTCTGAGTGTGCACTGGGGGAACTAGAGAGCATCTGTTTCCTGTGAACATGCTATGTATCTGGAAATCATCACCATCGTATGCTAATTATGTACCATTGTTCACAGACCAACCTACATCACTGGGAAGGGAAAAATGAAAAGGAAGGAATGAAGAGAGAGAGAGGCAGAGAGGTATGTTAATGATGGAAGAAAACATCAAGAAGACACATTTCTTGTAATCGAAGAACTTTAAAGTTATGTGTGTATATATATTTAACCCAAACCACAAAGAACATATTTATGAATCAGTTCTGAACTATATAGATAAAAGCAGTGATTTAGATGACTGTAACAAAAATTTAGGGTTGAAGTCTGTAAATCTCAGAATTAAAAAAACTGACTATACATATGTTAGCCTTCAGGAATACTGGTATTTCTTGAACACTTTAGCAAAAGTTGAGGGCATAGAGACCCTTAAGTAAAACTCGCTAGGAGAATCTACTGAAGTTGGTAGAGGAAATCAGAAGATCAAACCACTTGGGATGAGATGCCTGTTTTCCTGACTGGGCTGGAAATATACTCCCTCCAAAAAGATATCTGAGACTGAAATATGGCTCTTGTAGTTGTGGCTTATGGGAATGTGTGAAGCTCTCTGGACAAAGGAGTTAAGGGACAGTCACATCCAGATGCATGCTCAAGCAAGTAAGAGGCAGCAAGATAAATATCAACTTGCTTTGCTCAGTACACTGTAGTGATTAATAGCTTAGACTCAGGCTGCAACTGATTTGTTTTCAACCCCTGGTTCCCTACTTATCTGCTGTGGGACCTTGGAAAAGTGCCTCCGTTTCCTCATTTATAAAATGGGGATAAAGCAACAGGACTGCTGTGAGGATAACATGTGTTAAGCTTATGTTAAAAATTTAGGATGAGTACCTGGCACAAAATAAGTGTTAATTATTAGTCTGCACCTATTGAATCATACTGTCCACAGATGTTTTCTTCTACGTTCCCAGTATCTTTTGGCTCTGAGTAAAGGAAGCCTTCAGGATCCCACAGAGATCTAGTGGCCCATCTACCAATCTTTAGTAAAGTCAATGAATTGGGTGACTGGGTTGTGTCCATGCTCTTTTCCTCAGCAGATTCCTTGTCCCTTTGGCATCAGGGCATGGTAGAGAACACAGATAATCAAAAGCATCCCCCAGCAAGAATAAACATCTTCTCTAAGATGGAGGAGATAGAACATAAGTTTTCTCCCACTTGCCACCCCCTACTAGGTACCCTTGGTTTCCTTATCCTCATTCCAACTCTTAGTGGCCATCAGCTTTGTTCTAACTTCTGTAAGAGGATCTTCTCATATGAGGAATGAAATGAGAAAGATTCTTTGGAAACCATGATGCCATCTGCAAATATAAGCATTATTACTATTATTGTGGGATTGGAGAGATGGTACATCTATTCTGAGATTCCACCACCTTCTGATTATACTGGCCAAAAACTTTCTAATTCATATTCTACCTTTCTATAATTGTGTTTGAGGCAGTCAGAGGAAAAATTACATTTAAATTCTCTTTGAATGATGTAACCATTGTCTTGAAATCCTACAACGCTTTTCTTCTTTAGCCACATAATAACTTAAAACTCCCCTTGCCATGACTATACAACTCCCTCAGCAGAAAGTAGCTTCCACAGTATGGTTCCAGAGACATAACGCTAATTAAATTTCAATCTGCCTTCTAAATAGTTCCACCCAAAAACCAGTTTGCTACTTTCACGTATCTGTAAGAGTCCAAGATTGGAGAGCTCGAAGAACCCTCAAAACCACTGTTTCATTGACGAGGAAACTGAGGCTAAAAGGTTTTGTCATTCCCAAGCACATACAACCAGGTAATGACACATCTGGAGCAAGAAGCTGAGGCTTATCATTTCTCTGGCACTGTTCTCCCTTGTCACAAAGATGACTACACTGGCAGTAAGATGACTATATGACTAACATTCAAGCTCCATTGAGATTATTTTTCCCATCATTTATTTTCCTTTTTGTTTAACATATTTTTCTCTTTTAAGTTTATAGTCTAATGTTGACTTCCACTCATCAATTTATCTATTACTCATTTATGTTTTCATTAAGTATCTTGAGGGCCTATACTGCTCACTGTACTCTTGAAAGCCTCAAGGACTGAGTTAATCATAGGTTTTCTAAAGGAAGTGTATCTTGAATGTGATCTTGAAGAAAACAGTAGGCACAGATAAACAGAGGAAATGGGGGCCTATTACAGAAGCAAGGAAATGCAGAAAGAAAAAGATGGTGTAAGCACAATACAGAGGATACTGTTCTGATTAACAAGGGGTGATGCCCTTGGAGAAGTGGGAATGAAGAACCAGTGAGGGAGGGCATGAATGCTAGCATTCTAGAGCAGAAATATGATGTCCTAAATTAAATAATTCAACATTTATTTAGCACCTACTAAATGCCAAACACTCTGCTTTACACTAGTGACACATGGTTAAATAAAACAGCCCTTACCTTTTAGAAGCTTCCAATTTTAGTAGGGGAGACAAACAAGAAAATCAGTAATCATATTATGAGGTAGAAATGACAAATTGTATTATGCAGCTATGACAAAACTTGGTAAGGACTTTAAAATCAAACAATGGACTGAGATAAGGCTTCTAAAGGTGATTACTGAAATTAGTTTTGAAGAACAAGTAGGGGATGGCTTCAGGGAGTAGGTGTTTCAGAGGAGGAAGCAGTATGGAGGCCGTTGGGAATGAAATGTACTGTTAAAAATTCAGTATGTCATGGACTTTCTTGGTGGCGCAGTGGTTGAGAAACCGCTTGCCAATTCAGGGGACATGGGTTTGATCCCTGGTCTGGGAAGATCCCACATGCCACAGAGCAATTAAGCCCGTGAGCCACAACTACTGAGACCACGTGCCACAACTACTGAAGCCCGTGTGCCTAGAGCCCGCGTTCCGCAACAAGAGAAGCTACCACAGTGAGAAGCCCGTGCACCGCAACGAAGAGTAGCCCCCATTCGCCACAACTAGAGAAAGCCCACACGTAGCAACAAAGACCTAATGCAGCCAAAAAAAATTTTTTTAAAAATTCAGTATGTCAGTATTTATATACATACATATGATCTCTGGACAGATCTTAAGCAACATTCACTTTATTTATACACTCCCCAAACCTTTGCTCAATAAAAGATTAAGTACATACCTGAAATTGAGAAACAGGCTTTAATTGGCTGTAATAGTTGACATGACTACAGTGCAAGCAAAGGGCCACTCCTCCTTTCTAAAAACTCCTCCTCTGTCTACTTGTCAGCACATTTTTCTGACCTAACTTGGAGATGATTGGAAAAAATATCACCACAGGAAACACATTCTACATGTGAGTTTCCACATTTCACTTTTGGAAGAGGGTCATTAACCAAAATAGTAATATAATTTCTAATACTGGAATGGCTTCTTCTCATCCTTTAGCCATCATCTGTAAAACACATTTTTTTTAAAAAAGACTAATTCAGAGCAATACATGGCAACTAGTATAAAAATTCTGTGCTATTCATCTTCTTGTGCTGCAGTTGGTCACTATAGTGAGCAGGCCTGACAGTTTGCAGATGAAAATGTAAACACTGAGCTCGACTCAGTTATGTTGAGGCCAACCATTTCTGACAGTCTCTACAACGTGATAAACACCGTCTGTCTATAGTTCCTCTGTATTTGAAAGTTACGACAAACATTTTGTTGAAATGTAAACAACTGACTTCGTGACTGGTGAAGCAGTGGGCTGCAAATTTATCTAAAATCAAGAAAACAAAGATCTTGTTTGACACTAGATAAACCATTAGTGGTCACCAAGGGAGCAGCTTTGGGAGGTCATAAGTGTTGTCATCAGTCTTGAGAAAATATGCACCAAAAGGTATTGTCGCAACTCAGTTGAGGCAAGAATAAGTAATATGAGAGACAAAAGAATTAGAAACTAGCAGAAAAAGGGTAAATTTTTCTTTTACTCTAAAGCACAGTTTTTAACCAGTAGAAAAAAGGTGAAAATTTCTCTTTAAAGGACAGTTTTTAATTGGAGCTGAATTTTAAAATCCATTAACCTTAATTTCTGTTTTTTCAATGACTTTAAGTGGAATAGTATGGAATAAAATTTATAACTAATTTTCTAAAAAACTTAATGAACCCATTCTTTCATTTATTCAATTCTACGGGAGATAATTGTTATTACTTCTTTGTATGGCCTTCCTGAAAAGTTATGCAAGTCCAGCCCAGTGCTCTGGAAAACTTCAACTTACCTTTTAATTAAGGTGGCATTGCAAACCAAATTCTACTATTTTATAATGATATATTATAAGGTTAAATTAAATATTTATAAGTTATAAGGTTAGAATGTCACTGACTGAATTTTTATGACAGCCTGTAAATGTTTACAATTCCTGTATCTGTATTCCTGGGCTACATATACTTAGACCTTAATGATGACTTTCAACATGAAGGACAGACATATTACAATTTTCAATTCCTAGATATGTAAAAAAGTGTTTATAAAATGGAATGGCGGTCACTTCAAGACATGGTAACAAATATATCAAGTGAGAGTCCAAAATCAAGGACTTGGCTTCTTAAAGTTCACAATAAATATCAACTAAATTATTTTCTATGTTTTATATAAGGCAATTCATACTGCACTATATGGCAAATTAAAGTCAATTTTTTCTAGTGAATTTATTAAGATTAATCTTCTTTAGTCATTCAACCAATATTTAGAATATGTAAAATGCACTTCAAAGACCTCTTTTCAAGATTAGAGAAGGGAGATATTCCTACTATGAAAATGAAAAAAGAATCTGTATATTTTACCTTGATCAATCAGCTAAAATAAAAACTGATATAGCTTTATTCACCCTGTACCATTATATTTTAAATCAAAACCACTAGATTCATTTTGTAAATCATGTAATTATAAAATCAAAGACAAAAGCACATGAATTTGTTTACCTAGTGTAGTTCTTCCCACTGGTTAGCTCAGTCTTGTATTTTATAGAATATCAGTCATATGTTAAGCCCTCTATGGTTTCTTCTCAACTACCTACCTGCCCCCTGAACACACCCAATACCAGAGAAACAGCAGCTCAGCAATACTTTCTAGTCACAGCCTAGTACTAACCTATTTCTTGATCGATCTGCGTGCCAGCTTCCATCTGCTTCTGTTCCTCCCAGGTAAAACTTTGCTGCTTTTTCTTCTGTTTCTTCCCCATCTTTGCCTTTTACATCAGTCAAGATGCTCAGCACCATTTTTATACCTACGACCTACATTAGAATAGCCTCATGTAAAAACGTTACAGTCTTGGTTTGGTTCACCCTGTGACTGTTTAATTCTAAAATTTTCCACCAACTTTGTCCTGGCCCCAAAGTCTAGAACTACACATCATGGATG
This sequence comes from Orcinus orca, assembly GCF_937001465.1. Taxonomy (NCBI): domain Eukaryota; kingdom Metazoa; phylum Chordata; class Mammalia; order Artiodactyla; family Delphinidae; genus Orcinus; species Orcinus orca. The sequence continues at coordinate 83,047,419 of NC_064560.1, forward strand.
GCTTTAGCCTAAATTCCCAGTGTACAGGACAAATGCCTAGCTACCATCTTATGAAAGGAAGTCTACACCCTTCATAAATTACCTATTTATTGAAATAGCTTAGTAATCTTTATAGGCAAGAAAGTTTTCATAGTCTATGAAGTTGTACATTTTGGCTCATTTCTCATTCTAACCTCAAAGAAATTGGATGGTATATCTTAGACCTTCTTATTAAAAACATTATGTATACAAACTCCACTAGCTTACTCTTTACCCTTTTCCTAGTTAACAGAATAATCTCATCCATTCTTTTTTTTTTTTTTTTTTTAAACATCTTTATTGGAGCATAATTGCTTTACAATGGTATGTTAGTTTCAGCTTCACAACAAAATGAATCAGTTATATATATACATATGTTCCCATATCTCTTCCTGCTTGCGTCACCCTCCCTCCCACCCTCCCTATCCCACCCCTCCAGGCGGTCACAAAGCACCGAGCTGAACTCCCTGTGCTATGCGGCTGCTTCCCACTAGCTATCATCCATTCTTTAATTTTCTTGTTTCTTCAGTAAATCTTTATTGATCATCTAGTAATATGTCAGACATTGGGCTAGGTCCTAGGGACTCAGAGACAAAAGGATCCTCAAGGACTCTACAATCTTATAAGAAGACAAACAAGCAAGTGAGCTATTCTGGTATAGCAATGATTCTCCACCCTAGCTGTATCTCAAAATTACTGGTAGAGATTTTTATTTAGTAAATCTGTGGTGGACCCAAAGCATCATTTTCTTTTTAATTTTTATGATAAAAATTTCAAACATAAAAAAGAAGAGAGAATCGCCCAGTTATCTGTATTTACTTTAAAAAAATTCCTAAATAATTCTGAGGCACAGAGTTGAGACCAATACAATATATTAATGATAGTGCTATGAGAGGTAAACATGAACGGATGAGATTATAAAGAAAGGGTACCAAAATGTTCATTGCAGCTCTATTTACAATAGCCCAGAGATGGAAACAACCTAAGTCTCCATGGATAAAGAAGATGTGGCACATATATACAATGGAATATTACTCAGCCATAAAAAGAAATGAAATTGAGCTATTTGTAATGAGGTGGATAAACCTAGAGTCTGTCATACAGAGTGAAGTAAGTCAGAAAGAGAAAGACAAATACCATATGCTAACACATATATACGGAATTTAAGAAAAAAAAACTGTCATGAAGAACCTAGGGGTAAGACAGGAATAAAGACTGTGTCCTACTAGACCTACTAGAGAATGGACTTCAGGATATGGGGAGGGGGAAGGGTATGGTGTGACAAAGCGAGAGAGAGGCATGGACATATATACACTACCAAACGTAAGGTAGATAGCTAGTGGGAAGCAGCTGCATAGCACAGGGAGATCAGCTGGGTGCTTTGTGACCGCCTGGAGGGGTGGGATAGGGAGGGTGGGAGGGAGGGAGACACAAGAGGGAAGAGATATGGGAACATATGTATATGTATAACTGATTCACTTTGTTATAAAGCAGAAACTAACACACCATTGTAAAGCAATTATACTCCAATAAAGATGTTAAAAAAAATAATAAATAAAAAAAAAGAAAGGGTAGCTAATCTGGAGTGATGACAGGCAGGTGTGTGTGTGTGTGTGTGTGTGTGTGTGTGTGTGTGTGTGTGTGTGTGTGTGTGTGTACAGGTACAGAAAGGGCAGCTTGGTAGGGAAGTCTTCCAGAGAATATAACACATCAGCTGGTTTTCTAACAGTGGAATTTCCAATCCTTTATTTTGCCGTAGAGATTTCTAATCAGAAAAACGGGGATCTACCATGGGCACTCCAAGCTCACTGTTATCACTGCTACAGTTCCTTTTCCAGCTGTTGTCCTATTCTTGGGTTGGCTAGGATTCCCAGTGGAGAAGGGACTACAGTCCTCTTCTTCGCTGCTCAGTTGAACGTCAATTTACGTGCTTTAGGACTTTACCCCAAGAGCTTCTCACAAAATGCCGGATGCAATGTGCAATTTATAATTCTACTTCTAGAAATATGTCCTGCAGAAATACTTAACACAAGTACTCTGCAAGATCTGTAGGTCATTTTTTTTTATTCAACAAACTTTGCCACTTACTAATATTTTCCCTTCTGAAGAAAATTTAAGATCATAGGGTAAAATCAAGATTAGCTTTTCTTCTTTTGGAATTGAAATGCCAAAAACAAAATCACGGGGATGTAGTAGGTGAGAATTCAAGGTAAATTCAACAGGTTATCAAACAAAACATTTTTCAGAAACTGTGGCTTAGCAACTTGGTGTGTGTCTGTCTCTCTTATTTACATTTGGATGTTAACTATAACAAAAGGTAAAACTCAATGTAAAGAGAAATACAGGTCTTAATTTATACAAGGAAAACATGCTAGAGCAGACACACTCAGTAGGTCCTATAGAAATGAGTTTAACATTTAGGATTATAGACTGATTGGTTTACCATGCCCATGCCATGAGCACGTTATCCTCTTCCATTAAGAGTGTAGGAAATTCCAATTTTAATCTGTATTGGTATGGCCTTTACAGACTTAAAGCATCAGCACACTTCATTCACATATTCCACAAACAAAAGAATGAGAGAGTTGGCTAAATAACTCTTAAGGTGACTTAACTTCTAACATTCTATGACTTTCTTCCTATAATTTGTAAAACCAGGAAAGTGCCTTGTAGCCTCAATATATACTTAGTGAAAAAATTTTATAAACCATTCTGAAAGAATATTTCATGAAAGGAAAATATACTAAAAATTTCATATTTCTACAAGGACTACTTCTATATTTTGCCAGAATGTTTTAACTTCTTATATGAAATATAAGACATTGAAATACTGAATATCCCATTTGTGCAATAAACTTATTATGTCAAATAAAAAGGCTTAAAAGTATTTTTCAATCTCAGCTCTGCCACTTACTGTGTTACCCTGGCCAAGTTAGTTAATCTCTCTGTCTCAGTGACTTTACTTTAAAAATAGGGATAACATCAGATAACATTACTATACTATAATGTTACTATAATGAGTTAATGAGACAACATAGGAAAGCGTTGACAGTAGATGCTCAATAAGTGCTAGGGTTTTGTTCTTGCTGTTGTTCACTGAGAAACATTTTCCAGCTTTAAGATGCCTTTTGGATTAATAATACCTGGTGTTGGCAAGGATGAGTGGAAATGGACCCTTGCAAACCATAGGTAGGCTTGTGAATTAGTATAGTACAAAATTCTTTCAGCTGCTCTCCACTTGGCCAGAATGATGGTTTATGGGACACTCTCCACTTCTCCTGTAAAACATGCTGACTGATGCCTACATCCCAGTGAACATCTTGCCTCTGAGTGTTATCACACACAGTGTAGGTTCCATCTGTTCCCAAAGAAGTTTATGTTAATTGACTCTTCACCATATTATGTAATTTAACTAAATGTCGAGAAAATTAATGACATATTAGGAAAAAAACATTTCTGTGAAAACTAAGTTGAATGCTTCGGAAAGATTCGATAATAACAGCTGCTAAACAAAACTGCCAGCAAATTAGGTTTAAGTGAGATAAGTGAAACGACTGGGGGAAAAACATAAAAATCTAGAGGACTAGGATGAACTCAGATGGTTTTACACTTTAAAAAACCTGAATGTGAAATCTGTAGCTATTGTATTATAGGTAATAATACTCATGTAAGAATAATGGAATGGAATTCCAAAGAAGAGATCTATTCACAAAGAAAAGCCTTGCTTCTACACCAGAAGACTGGTGAATGAACATAAACTGAAATGTTTTATATGTTGAAACAAAATATTTAAAGTACTTAGGTATCATTTATCATGATTTCCTTGGTTTGACCTTTGGGCTTAACTGATCAACTACAATTGATCTCAATTATACTGGCTAAGAAGGTTACTACTTTTTAACATGTATGAAGTATATATAATTGGCTTTTTTAAAATCAGAATTTCAATTCCATACCTAGTAAATCTATCCTGGAAAATAAGCCCAAGTCCACGACAGCACAGGTACAGAGATGTACATTGACGCACTATTTGAAAAAGCAAAATCCCCCCCAAAATCCAAACAAAAGTCCATCAATAGGGAAACGGTTAAATAAGTCAATGGCACAACTATTCCATGGAATACTATGTAGTCTTTAAAAAGAATTTCCAGGGTAAGTAAAAGAGAAGGTTGCTTTTCATTGAATTCCCTTTTGGATGGTTTAATTTTTTTTAAGCCATGTATTGCCATTTTTTCAATTGAAAAATAAGCCCAGCTAATTAAAAAGGTAAGAATTAGGTAGATCATGTGCTCACAGGGAATAATATTCATAATATGCTACTAACTGAAAAGAAAGGACTAACAATACATATAGCTTGATTTTTTTAATTAGAAAAAGTATATATGTATGTATATGCATAAGAATATTAACAGACAAAAAATATGGAAGGATATTTTCCTAACTCCTTAACAGCTGTTATGTCTGAGATGAAGGACTAGGAGGGAAAAATGAAGGGGCTTTCGCTTTTCTATATATGTATTTCTGTACTGCTTAATTTTGTTTTTAACAGTCAACATACATTATCGTAAACCTAAAGGTCTCCCAAACAGATGATTAACCAAATAAATTATAGTACCCTCATGTGATAGAAAACCGTGTGGTTCTTAAAATCATGTTCATAAGAAATACTAAGAAAATGTTTAAGTGTTACACATTTTCTACCAACACACATTACTTTACTAGAATAAAACTAAAATGTTTTATTTTAAAATTATATTAAAATACATATATTTTTATTTGAAACATTGGTAGTTTGCTTCTGAAAGTTTTAAGTGGAAAAGAGCTGTTGTAATCAACTTTTTATTTTCTGAGGACAATTCTGTATCTATCCCGTACCATTAGTAGAGGAAAATCAATGCAACCAACTCATACATATTGGAGACTTGTATGGATTTGTTCCTTCTCCCCTTCCCCACACATGATGGTATATTTTTGTTCTCTTTACAGAAATTCAATTAGCAATATTAGCCTCCTCCTCTGTCAGTGATGGACACCATTGAGATTCTCCTCACCACCTAAAGACATGTAAGATGGGCTTACTGATTCCCTGACTTACTAGTTAACAGGAGAATTACTGCCCACTCCTATAAATGACTCTATATGTTTCTTGTCATAAACACAGTGACAGCTCCTGAAATCAATCTTTCATGACCTTATTGATTAGGACACTTAGAAATAATGAGACTTCACTAGTGGCAGAGTAATGCTTGGAAAAAGAAAAAAATACTCCAAAGAGGACTTGCCTATTAACACTGTGAAATTTATCTTCTCATTGCCCTTTTCTTATTACGGACATTCACCTAGAAACATACATGATGAAAAGTTAATAATCAGTTTTGTGGTTCATGTGCTTTTTCTTAATACTTGCTGGTAACATTTTAAATTAACAAAATAAATAGATATAAAAACAATTTTTGACCACTGTCTTCCTACCCTGTTAAGATCAGTACATAATTTCTAAACAAGGGGAACACCTGGGTTTTTCTGAGAGTGATTACAGGATAAAAGCTATTTAGGGAAATTATGAATATTCTTGAAGGGGGAAGTTTTAAAACTGTTTCACTCATTTGAATATTTTCTGCTTATATGATTTACATATATGTGTTTGAAGCAAAACACATAATTTTAGAGCTGGACAGAACCCTAGAGATCTTCTAATTCAATCTACTTTTCATATTATGAAGAAATTGTCACCTAGGGAAGGGAAGTGACTTGCCTAGGGTATACCCAAATAGAGCTAAGATTGGAATCCATAACTCATCTGATGAGATGTTTTACAATTTTCCATAAAGTTGAGAGGAGGAGGTACAGCTTATCTGGTTAAAGAAAAAAGAAAGAATTCTGCTTCTTTTACCCTCTATATCACTTTTAGGGTATCTGGGACAGGGTTAGGAAACACGACCATGTTTTATTTAAAATATGGGCCTGTAGACAAGAATCACATCCCTTGTACAGTACCTGGCATATTACAGGTGCTCAATAAAAACAGGCATACCTCTGAAGAGTGTTCTGTGGATAACATTTTCCTGGTACAAAGCCTCTTGGTTTTTAATACCCAAACTTGATAGAACGCACTTATCTCTCATTACAAAGCATTTCAGTTGAAATATACACATAAAACTTATATGTACCCCGAACTCAGTACATTTTAAATACAATGATATGCAAGTTGAATTACACTCCAAATAGAACTCATAAACATCAGGATTCCGTGTAGATAGTTCAAAATAATGCACTGACTGACAACAAAGGGAGTATATAATATGCTACTGCATGCAAAGCAAAATATTAACAACCATATTAATCATTATGATGTTTTAGACACTTTACATTGTAATGTGTCTATTACTTACATATACATTTTGCCGTGTTTTAGTACAGTTTAGGAAACTGGAGTTTAAAATGTAATGTGTTTTTTTTTTCTCATTTAAAATAATGGGAAATAGACTTGCAGTTAGCATTCTCACACATAATGGATTCACTTCAGGCATGAATTACTAATGGTAAGAGGGAGATTTTCAGTGCAGACACTGTGCTTACAACTGCTGGGCACAGCACTGTACTTTGCACTGTGGACAGAAGGAACTGTACTTCTAAATCTTGTCATTGTTGAAATCTGAGAACTGGATGTATCTGCTGCTACCCTGACTGGAATGGATTCCTTGTAGTGCCTTTCTTCCTTACCTCCTTAGACTCGGATGCAAAATTTGGCATGGGTGCTTCTAACTGGAAGAACTTAGATCGTAGGCCCATGCCAAGCTGTAAGGGAGGCTGGAAAAATATTTTCTGATTTCTATTTTGGGAAGGCTTGTACTCATAAGGTAGGGACTTCCATAATACCATGAAAACTAAGACCTCAATATCATGATTTTGCAATAAGACACCAAATCCAAAACCAAAAGAATAAAAAATAAGCTGGACTTAATAAAAATTAAAATTTTTATGCTTCAAAGGACACCACTAATAAAGTGAAAAGACAACCCAAAGAAAGGGAGAAATTACTTGTAAGTCATAGTACTGATAAGAGACATAACCAGAATATATAAAGGACACTTACAATTCAACCATAACAAATAACCCAGCTTAAAAATGGGCAAAGGATTTGAATAGACATTTCTTCAAAGAAGATATACAAACAGCCAATATACACAAACAGATGTTCAATATTATTACTTATCAGGGAAATGCAAATTTAAATCACAACAAGATACCACTTCTCACCCACTAGGATATCTATATCTGTCTGTTTGTCTGCCTGTGTATCTATCTATTTATTGGCAGAAATTAACAAGGATGTGGAGAAACTGAAACCTTCATATGTTGCTAGTGGGAACGTGAAATGGTGCCCATTTGGAAAAGTTTGCCAGTTTCTCAAAAAGTTAAATCTAGAATATACTATACAACTACGCAATTCTACTCCTAGACACATACCCCAAAGAAATGAAATCATACGGCCACACAAAAACTTGTACATGAATGTTTATAGCAACATTATTTATAATAGCCCCAGAGTAAAAACAACTCAAATGTCTATCAACAAAATTAAATGTGGTACATCCGTACAATGCAATATTATTTGGCAATAAAAAGAGGACAGAATATTGTACTAATATATGCTACAATATGGATGAGCCTTGACAATATTATGCTAAGTGCAAGAAGCCAGTCACGAAAGTCTACATATTGTATGATTCCATTTATATGCAATTTCCAGAATAGGCAAATTTATATAAACAGAAAATAGATTAGTGGTTGCCTAGGATGGAAAGGGTAGGGGAAAATGGGGAGTGATTGCTAACGGGTACAGGGTTTCTTTTGAGGGTGATGGAAAAGTTCTGAAACCGACTGTGGTGGTAGTTGCACATCTCTGTGAATATATGCTCTGTGAGCATATATTCTCTGTGCTCTGTGAGCACTGAATTGTATGTCTTAAATAAGTTAATCGTATGGTATATGAATTATGTCTCCTTAAGGTCCCCCTATATATAGAGGACCAGTTAACTATATACCTAATTGTTTTTAGTATCTACTGGTGGTTATTATCTAGATTCATTTCATTAGAGGATTTACAAAACTAGTGATTTTCAATGTTCAACATTCTTTATTAATTTATTAATATTGATTACTTGGTTACCCTAAGATAATATCTACATAAAAAAGCCAGGATAAACACTTGATTCCTTCCCTCAATTTACATATTTTCAGAATAATGAAATATTACAAAATATTTCAAATATACACAAAAATATAGAGAATAATCTAACTAAAATCTATGGGCTCATTGCCTACATTTAATAAATGTTATTTTTTCAAATTGCCTTAATTTTTAAAAAAGAAACAGAACAAATAGGGTTACCTTCCCTTCCTAACTTTCTCAAAGGTAATGACTATCTCGAATTGGTATATTTACCTCCTATTAGTGCTTTTACACTTTTATGTAACCCTTTCTCTCTCTCTCTCCCTCCCTCCCTCCCTCTCTAGCAACATAACATTTCTTTGAGCATTTTAAATTGTTACCTAAACGGAAGCATACTGTATGTAGACTCTTACAATTTTCCTTTTATGGTCAACATTGCATTTACATTTTTTAAAGTAAATGTTTTACTTAAGTATACGTATAGAAAAGTACATAAATTATAAGTATAAAGCTTGATGACTTCACAAAGTGAACATACTCTTTGCCTCCATTCATTTTAACCACCACAACTTAAGTGATGACTTACAAGACTCTGTGTTGCTTACCATCATATCCTCAGTATCCAAAGTGTTTAGTACACGTTGAAAGTTCATTAATGTTTCTTAAATAAATGAATCAATAAACTGCTTCATAGTATTCTATTATACGACAAAGCTGCAATTCATTCATTCTCCTAGTGCCATTCCCCCACTGATGACATTCAGGTTATTTTGCTATTAAAATGAGGATAGAACACACATCCTTGTATAGATCTCACTGCACCCAGGTATAAGAGTTTCTCCAAAGTATAAAACTAGAAATAGAATTTTTGGGGGTCAAACAGGGCATGCAAGCTTCTACTTTACCAGATCTTGCCAAACTGCTCTACAAAGTAGTATATCAATTAATATTCCCACCAGCAGTATATGAGGGATTCCTTTCACCATATGCTTTCAAACACTTAGTATTTTCCATTTTCAGTTTTCACCAGACTGGGAGTGAAATGGTGCCTTGTTTAAATTTATAGAAATCTATTAATGAGGTTGAACATCTTTCCAAATATTTAATGGCCATCTGGATTTCTCTTTTTTTATGACTCCACTCAATCTCCTCATGGGTTCACTTTTTCCTACTGATTTGTAGGATAACTTTAATATATTTTTCTAGTCCAATTTCTGGTTATATGTGTTGCAAATATCTTCTTTTCATTCAAAGCAAATAACTTTGTTTGAGATATTATTTGAAGACATTTTTTACTTTAATGTTGTCAGTCATGTTACCTTAATTATATATGCTTTTGAGATCTTAAATTATGTTATAACTAATATCATAAAGATATACTGTATTTCTTCTAAATTATAAAAGTTCTGCTTTTTACATATAGGACTTTAACTTATCCTGGAATTAATTTTCAAGTTTGTGAGATAGGGGTCTTATTCCATCACTTATTCACTTACACATACATCCATTCATTGATTGATTAGTATGGAAAAATAACTGTCCCAGTCCCATTTACTGAAGGGTTCATTCTTTCTCCACTATTGAATATGCAACTTACATCAAATACGAAGATCCTCTCTCTCTATACATGTATATGTGTACATGTATGTATTATATATATACACACACACACACACACACACACATCTATATATGTAAAACAGTTTCTGGGCTAATATTTTCCACAAATGTATTTGTCTGTTTGCACCAACATCACATATTTACTACAGCTTAAAAAAAGTCTCGTTTAATTCTTTGTTTTCTTTTCCCAGTGACTATCTTTTCAAAATTTATCGTTCAGTTTTATTGAGATATAATTGACACATAACACTGTACAAGTTTAATCAAATAATGTGTTGATTTAATATACATATATTTTATGAAATGATTACCATAATAAGGTTAATTAACACCTTCATTATCTCACATATTTATCATTGTGTGTGTGGGGGGGTTGAGGACCTTTAAGATCTATCTCTTAGTAACTTTAAACTATATAATACAGTATCGTTAACTTCAGCCACCACACTATACATTAGATCCCAGAACTTATTCATCTTATAACTAGAAGCTTATACTCTTTGACCAACAGCTTCCCATTTACCTTACCCCCCAGACGCTGGCAACCACCATTCTATTCTCTGGTTCTTTAAGTTTGATTTTTTAGATTCTACATACATGAGATCATATAGTATTTGTCATTCTCTCTCTGACTTATTTCACACAGCATGCCCTCTATCCATGTTGTTACAAATGGGAGATTTCCTTCTTTCCCATGGCCAAATAATACGCATTGCATATGTACACACCACATTTTCTTTATCCGTTAATCTGTTGATGGATATTTAGGTTGTTTCCATGTCTTGGCTATTGTGAATAATACTGCAATGAACATGGGAATGCAGATATCTCTTTAAGATAGTGGTTTCATTTCATTTGACTATATACCCACAAGTGGGATTGTGAGATGATATGGGTAGTTTTATTTTTAATTTTTTGAGGAACCTCCACACTGCTTTCCATAATGGGTATACCGATTTATATTCCCATCAACAGTGTACAAGGTTCTCTATTTTCCACATCCTTGCCAACCCTTGTTAATTGCTTTTTTTTTTTTTTTTTTTTGCGGTACGCAGGCTTCTCACTGCTGGGGCCCCTCCCATTGCGGAGCACAGGCTCCGGACGCGCAGGCTCAGCGGCCATGGCTCATGGGCCCAGCCGCTCCGCGGCACGTGGGATCTTCCCGGACTGGGGCACGAACCCGTGTCCCCTGCATCGGCAGGCGGACTCTCAACCACTGCGCCACCGGGGAAGCCCAATTGCTGTCTTTTTGATAATAGCCATTTTAACAGGTGTGAGGTGATATCTCATTGTGGGTTTCCATTACATTTAACTGATGATGATGATGATGATGCACCTTTTCAAGAACCTGTAGGCCTTTTTATGTGTTCTTAAAAAACGTCAATTCAGGTCCGTTTGCCCATTTTAAAATCAGATTATTATTATTATTTGCTATTGAGTTGTAGGAGTTTCTTATATATCTTAGATATTAACCCCTTATCAGATATTTGGTCTGCAAATATTTTCTCCCATTCCACAGGCTGCCTTTTCATTTTGTTGGTTGTTTCTTTTGCTATGCAGAAGCTTTTAAGTTGGATGTAGTCTGACTTGTTTATTTTTGCTTTTGTTGCTTGTGATTTTGGTCATATCCAAAAAAATCATTGCCAAGATAAATGCCAAGGAATTTTTTGCTTGTTGTTTTCTTCTGGGAGTTTTATGTCTCCAGGTCTTAGATTTAAGTCTTTATTCCATTTTGAGTTAATTTTTTTTGAGTTAATTTTTGTGAGTGTGAAAAGAGTCCAGTTTCATTCTTTTGAACGATTATCCAGTTTCTCCAACACCACTTTTTGAAGACATTATCCTATCCCTGTTGACTATTCTTGGCTCCCTTGTCAAATATTAATTCACCCTATGTGTTGGTTTATTTTTAGGGTCTCGATTCTGTTCCACTGGGTTTTGTGTCCGCTTTTATGCCAGCACTAAACTATTTTGATTACTATAGCTTTACATAGGGATTGCATTGAATGTATAGATGGCTTTGGGTAGTGTGGACACTTTTAACAATATTAATTCTTCCAATCCATGAATGAGATTTTTTCCCCATTTATTTGCGCATTCTTCAATTTCTTTCATCAGTTTCTTACAGTTTTCAGTGTACAGATCTTTTCACTTCTTTGGGTAAATTTATTCCTAAGTATTTTATTGTTTTCGATGCTATTGTAAATAGGATTGTTTTACTTCTTTTTCAAATACTTCCTTGTTAGTGTATAGAAAAACTACTGATCTTTGCATATTCATTTTGTATCCTGCAACTTTAGAGATTTTGTTTATTAGTTCTAACAGCTTTTTTTGGTGGAGTCTTTGGGATTTTCTATACATAAGATCACATCTTCTGCCAACAGAGACAATTTTACTCCTTCCTTTCTGATTTGAATTCTTTATTTCTTTTTCTTGCCTAATTTCTCTGGCTAGGACTTCCAGTACTATGTTGGATAAAAGTGGTGACAGTAGGCAGCCTTGTCTTATTCCTGGTCTTAGAGGGAAAGCTTTCAATCTTTCATTGAGTATGTTGATAGCTGTGGGCTTTTCATATATGGATGTTATTATGTGGAGGTATATTCCTTTCATAACTGATTTGTTGAGAGTTTTTATCATGAAAATGTGTTGAATTTTGTTAAATGCTTTTTCTGGATCTACTGAGAGGATCACATAATTTTAATCTTTCATTCTATTAATGCGGTATATCACATTTATTGATTTGTGTATGCTGAATCATTCTTTTATCCTAGGGAAAAAAATCCCACTTGATCATGATTTATGATCCTTTTAACGTGCTGTTGAATTTGTTTTCCTAGTATTTTGCTGAGAATTTTTACATCAACATTCATCAGGAATTTTGACTTAACACTTTTTTTTCTTGTAGTGTCCTTATTTGGCTTTGATATCAGGGTAATGGTGGCATTGTAAAATGAGTAGACAGTATTCACTCCTCTTTGATTTTCTGGAATAGTTTGAGATGAACTGGAATTAATTCTTCTTTAAGTGTTTGGTAGAACTTAAACCATCTGGCCCTGGGCTTTTCTTTTTTGGGAGGTATTTGATTACTGATTCAAATCCTTATTTGTTATTTTTCTGTTCAGATTTTCTCTTTCTTCAGGATTCAGTTTTGGGAGGTTGTACATTTCCAGAAATGTAGCTATTTCTTCTAAGTTGTCCAATTTCTAGGTGTGTAATTGTTCACTGTAGTCTCTCATGATCCTTTGTGCTATCAGTTGTAATGTCTCCAGTTTTGAGTTTTCTTTTTTTCTTAGTCTATCTAAAGATTTGTTAGTTTTGTTTCTCTTTTCCAAAAATCAGCTTTCAATTTAACTGTCCTTTTCTAAATTTTTTTTTCTCTATTTCATGTATTCTGGCCTGATCATTTTTATTTCCTACCTTCTACTAACTTTGGGCTTAGCTTCTTCCTTTTCTAGGTACTTGAGGTATAAAATTAGGTTGAGATCTTTCTTTTTTCTTAATGTAGATGTTTATCATTATAAACTTCCTCTTAGAGCTGCTTTCATGGCACCCCATAAGTCATGATATGTCATGCTTCTATTTTCGTTCAAGATCTTTTTAAAATTTCACTTTTTTTTTTTCTTTTTTTGCAGTACACGGGCCTCTCACCGCCGTGGCCTCTCCCATTGTGGAGCACAGGCTCCGTACGTGCAGGCTCAGCGGCCATAGCTCACAGGCCCAGCCGCTCTGCGGCACATGGGATCCTCCCAGACTGGGGCACGATCCCACGTCCCCTGCATCGGCAAGCGGACTCTCAACCACTGCGCCACCAGGGTGGCCCTAAAATTTCACTTTTGATATTGGTTGTTTAGGAGTGTGATGTTTAATTTCCACATATTTGTGTATTTTCCAGTTTTCCTCCTGTTCTTGATATCTAGTTTCATACCACTGCAGCTGAAAAGATACTTGGTATGATTTCAGTTTTCTTAAATTTGCTAAGATTTGTTTTGTGACATAACATATGATCTATCCTGGTTAATGCTCCCTATGCACTTGAGAAGAATATGTATTCTGCTACTGTTGGATGAAATGTTCTGTGTCTATTAGTCCATTTGGTCTAAAGTATAGTTTAAGTCCAATGTTTCCCTATTGATTTTCTGTCTGAATGATCTATCCATTATTGAAAGTGGGATATTAAAGTTCCCTTGTATTGTTGTCTATACCTCCCTTCAGATTTGTTAGTACTTTATATATTTAGGGGCTCTGATGTTCGATGTATATACATTTACAATTTTTATAGCCTCTTGATTATTTGACTCATAATTTTATTATTATATAATTACCTTCTTTTTCTCATTATAATTTTTGACTTAAAGTCTATTTTGTCTGAAATAATGTAGCTACCCCTGCTGTCCTTTGGTTTCCATTTGCATGGAATGTCTTTTTCCATGCCTTCACTTTCAGTCTATGTGTGTTGTTAAAGGCTGAAGTGAGTCACTTGTGGCCACCACATACTGAGGTCTTTTTTAAAATCCATTCAGCCACTCTATACATTTTGATTGGAGAATTTAATCAGTTTACATTTAACATAATCATTGATGGGTAAGGACTTGCTAAAGCCATCTTACTGTCTTCTGGCTACTTTGTAGTTCCCTTATCCTTTCTTCCTCTTTTGGTATGTACTATTTTGGGGGTTTTGTTTCTTGGTTACCATGAGGCTTACATGAAACAACTTATAACAGTCTCTTATAAACTGGTAATTTTGATTGCATACAAAAGTCTACCTTTTTAATCCCTCCCCCCATTTTATTTTTTGATGTTGCAACTTGCTGCCTCTTTTTATATTGTGTAATAATTAACAAACTATTGCAGCTATAGTTACTTCTGATACTCTTGTCCTTGAACCTTTACACAAGAGTTAAGTGACTAACACACCACGTTACATTATTAGCGTATTTCAAATTTGACCTTAACTTTACCAGTTTTATATTTTCATGCTACTAATTAGCATCATTTCATTTCAGCTTAAAAAACTCCTTTTAGAACTTCTTATAAGGCAGGGCTAATGTGATGAATTCCATCAGCTTTTGTTTATCTGGGAAAGTCTTTATCTCGCCTTCATTTCTGAAGGATAGCTTTGCTGGCTAACATATTCTTGGTTGGCAGTTTTTTCTTTCAGCACTTTGAAAATATCATCCTACTCTCTCCTGGCCCACATGGTTTCTGCTAAGAAATGCACTGATAGCCTTATTGGGGAGGGGTCCCTTGTATGTGAAGAATTTTGTTTCTCTAGCTGCTTTAAAAATTCCCTTTGTCTTTGACTTTAGACAATTTTATTATAATGTGTCTTGAAGATCATTTGGGATTGCAATTTTGGGGGCACCTATGAGTTTCATGAATTTGGATGTCTAAAACTCTTCCCAGATTCCCATATCTGTGAAGTTCTCAGGCATTATTTCTTTAAGTAAGCTTTCTCAAGAGACCCTTTCCTTCCCTCCCCTCTCCTAATTGGATTCCAATAATGCAGACTTTTTCTTAATGGTAGACCATGGTTCTTGTTAGTTTTTCTTCATTCTTTCTCAGGTAAATCTTACATCTCCATTTCTTTGGGGTCAGTTGCTGGAAAACTGTTCCTTTGATGGTATCATATTTCATTCATGTCTTGCATTGCTATCTTCTTGTTTAAAGAAGCCATCACCTCCTCTTTACTGACTGGCTTCAGTAGAAAAATTAATTTGGTCAGCCCTGTTAGGGATTCTAAGTTTTCTCAGAACTATGAATACACTTGCTGCATACTTCTTGCTCCTCTTCTGGGGGAATGTTAAGATTATACGCCTTCTCTTGATCCTGCAAAGCCAGGCCATGTGCTGACAGCCTCCCTTTTGCTTTCCCTAGGGTGGTGCTGAATGTTCATATTTGGGTGATTTCTCTCAATTCCCCAGAGTTGGGCCAGCTTTCTGTGTTGCTCATTAGCCACTGGCAGAGGTTTCTTCTTGCTGCTGTTAGAGGCATGCACTGGGAGCTGGCCAGGGGGTGTAGGTTTGTGTGGATGAGGTGCTGGGGTACTTGTGGACCAGTTGAGGGGATTCTAGGGCAAGGTGTCTTCAGCATCTCATGGGCAAGCTTCCTGATGGAGTCCACAATGTGGTTCATAGGATCCATGTCCCTTTGATGTTCTCCAAGAGCACTAGCTGCTGTTCTCCCAGTCACATCCAAACTCCTAGTCACACAGCATACCTCAGTATTGAGGATGGGGCTAAAAAGAAGTGGGTCTCTTTGGCAGCGTCCTGCCCAGCTGGGGAAGACTAACTCTAATATGCTCTCACAATTCCTCCTTGGGAGAAATCACAGGCCTAAAAGGTGTCTCATGGCACTGTGCTGTGCCTCCTTGGGGTAGAGGTGACACGTCCTCTTATCCTCTTCAGTGTATCCAATCTCAAAATTTTTTGCTCCAACAGTGTGATGGAACTTCCCCTGGGTCTAAATTGGTGTTCTTGGGCAGGGGGAAGACTATAGGAAATATTTAACCCACCATGTTGATGATATCACCAACTCTCATTTATTTCTTATTTAAAATTGGTTTAGTTATTCTCAACTTTATTTTTCTAAAGACTTTTAGAATTATCTTGTAATATTCCATGAAAAAGTTAATTGCAGTTTTAACTGAATTTAATTTATGTTTTAATTTGTAGAGAATTGACACTTTATAAGTCTTCACAATCACAAACATCAAGTATTTCCATTTGTTGAAATACTCTTTCCATAGAATCTCATAATTTTATCCCTAAAAGTCTTATTTTTTTAAAAAAGATTATTCCTAGGCATATAATGGTTTCTGTTGTTATTAAGAATGAGATTAAAGCTTTTCTTTTTTACATTTGTAGTTTTTGGTCACTGGTGTCTAAGAACACAACTTAATTTGGTAAATGGATCCTGTAACCAGGAATCTTTATCGTCTTTTTGGTTTTAAGAATTTGTGAATTTTCCTGGATTCTCAACATAGACAAGCACCTTATCAGCAAATATACACAACTTTGTTTCTTTACTGCTTATCTTTTATTCAGGCATGATGTTCAGATATGTTAGCAACATACTTCACAGATATCAACCAATCAAAAGGAAGCAATGGCTTTAAACAATCCATTTGGCTGTACTGGTGCATATCAGCCAGTAATCAGCACTGCTTTTTCTTGTTATATTGAACAAGAAAATATATCGTCCAGGACCTTGAGGACAGTGAATCAATGTTTCATTATTAAATACGATGTTTTTTGCAGGTTTTTGGTAACCACCCTAAACTAGCCTCTTCTTCTTAAAATTAAATCTTTAAAATTGTTAAAAATTAGGAGTAAGTGTTGAATTTTAATTTATGCCTTTTCTGTTTCTACTAATACTGTTTTTCCCCTTTAATTTTAAAATGATGGTTTATATTAATTTATTTTTAGATGTTATATCAATCCTTTCATTTCTGTAATAAATAATAGTTGATTATGTTGCTACTAAATTTTAATTCTCACAACTGAAAGAGTTAGATATGCAATCCTACCCATATTTTTCAAAGGAGAAAAGTGAAGTTTCTGGTACTTCCCTGGTGGCGCAGTGGTTAAGACTCCACGCTCCCAATGCAGGGGCCAGGGTTCGATCCCTGCTCAGGGAACTAGATCCCACATGCATGCTGCAACTAAGAGTTCGCATGCCACAACTAAGGAGCCTGCATGCTGCAACTAAGGAGCCGGCGAGCTGCAACTAAGGAGCCCACCTGCCAAAACTAAGACCTGGTGCAACCAAATAAATAATAAAAAATAGATATATTAAAAAAAAGATTAATTAAAAAAAAGAAAAGTGAAGTTTCCTACAAAGGTTAATAATCTGGCTAATCTCACAGAGCTACTGCATGGCTGATCTGGAATTTGAATTCAGGCCCATAACTACAAAGCCTGTGGTCTTAATAGCTGCATTACATTGTATCAACATCTGCCGACTGCCTAATTATTGCCATGAATTTAACATAAATTATTTCATTTAATAGTCACACAATCCTTTGGGACGTGTCAACATCATACACTTTACTGATAGGAAAGACTGAAGCCCAGATAGATTAATTAATTTGTCCAGGTTCACAAAATAAATAGGTAGCAGGTTCTAGGCCCATGCTTTTAACATTGCTCTCATCTGCTTCCTTAATATCTGCCCATTGCTGGTGCAATTTTGACCAACATCACGTGCAACTTTCAACAATCCTCTATTTCTTCATAGTTCCTGAGAATGGAATAGAGGACAACATAGATGATTTAATTTATTCTAAGGCAGAGTTTCTCCAAATGTCCATTTAAGTATCTCTAATGTCAGAAAAAAAGTGAATTTCCAGGGACATGGGGGGTATACACCTAGTAACAGCAAGAAGCATCTTCATGAGTATCTTGTTTCAAAAATAAAAAAATGTTGCATTCCTTTCCATGATATCATCTACGTTTATTTTAACCAGAAAATAGTTTTATATGACATACTATTGAGGAGGAAAATAGTTTTCTACTTGCCTTACTTCATACACAAGGTATCTGCCATGGAGTCTATTAATGTAAAAAAAATGAGCTGAACTGAAGACAGCTAGCATCAAGGTCCTTATACAGGCAATTTCTCATTTTTTAGTGTCACTATTTCCGAGAACCCAGACTTATATAAATGTGGTTAAAAACAGTAAGTGTTTACTCACTGCATCCAGCAATCAATAACTAAGGTGAGCCCAAGAGTAGAATATTGCCAGAGAGGTAGCATGATGGAATACCGTCAGGCTGCTATGGGAAGAAACTTCAAAAAGCACATCTTACTGACAGGTAAAATCACTCATATCATGTGCTGGGCTGAAAGGATCTCTTATACAGCATTGTCTATTTACTTATTTATTTTAAATCATAACAACAATGTACTCAACAAGAACTTTATTAGTGAAGAAATAACTCTAACAATTTGTTCTTAATATTATCAATAGCATTGTCATTTTTAGCAATGTAAATGAAGATTAAATAATTCATGGTCCTACTTCTGGTTCTCAAACATCATTTTCATGACATTTCTTGCCTAATACAATAATTGACATGCTTTGGTTAAAATTTATCAATTATTTGCCACAAAGTATTTATTCAAGAGATAATACTAAAATAGTCTTTTTCACAAAAACCTGAGTGTAAAAAATTTTTTAACAATTTTTTTTGTCGCTAATATTTGCATAAAACTGACACTCCAGGGAAGTGTACTTTTGTATCTAATAGCTTTGAGAAGCCCCCCTTAGCAATGTTCTAGGGAAAGGTGATTAACGACAGTATATCGGCATTCACCTAGCTAGATGAGTAGTGAACTTGGTTTTGCTTTCTCATGCTTAGCTCTCTTTAAGCACACCATAATCTCTCTACTTCTAAGAAGAAATGAAAAATAACCACCAAAAGGTGTGTAGCTGGGATTCAGTTATAAATAACTCTAATGTCCTATAGTTCTGGTCAGTGAACTGAATACTTTTCTGAATGAGGACCTGCACTGTTCAGTCAACACAGACAGACATTCTCTTTTTAAACTAAATCCTCTACGTGTGATACTTTTCTAAGTAGAAGATGACACACAGCTGTTTTCCAAGATTTGCAACATGGTTTGATATGAAACAGGTTGATCCTCAGTTACACAACTAGCTAACAACTCTAACAGCCATTTCTCAAAATGCTGCTGTTACAGACATTAATATCCTTCCAGTCATAATTTATATTAAAAGTATGATTTAAAATGATACTAGAAGGTACCTCATTCAAAAATGGGAAACTAAGCAATTAAGATAAGCTCTCCTGCTGAAAACAACCAAAAAAGCTGAATAAAACATTTTTATTATTCTAAACAAATTAAAGCTACCAGAGAGAGAACTGCAAGTCAAAAATCCAGGAGAAGGTAAAAACCAAGAGACAGAAGCACAGCCCTCAAAGCTGCTTTTGCTGATCCATGAGAAGCAGTTACAAAATGACACAAATTAAACCATTCCAAAAAAGACTGAAAAGTTTCATCCTCATGATAAGCCTGAAATGGAAGTCAGCCAGCCAATCCACATACTTGCAGCATGTTTAGGACACCCAAGTGGCCTGGGGAACCTTAGACCTTGAACTTGAATTAACATGGTTCCAGAAACATTAGTACTCTTAGCACCTACCAAAAATAAATGAAAATATTTCCAGAGGAAGGCACCATCATATTAGGTTTTCAATTATTCTTAAAAATTGTTCAAATACAATGACCACAAAACACAAGTAAATAAATTTTAAAAGACTGAAATTATACAAAGTATCTTCTCTAACCACAAAAGAATGAAATTAGAAATCAGTAACAGAAGAAAGTCTGGAAAACTCACAAATATGTGGAAATTAAACAATACATTCTTGCACAACCAATGGGTCAAAGAAGAAATCACAAGGGAAATTAGAAAATACTTTGAAATAAGTGAAAATTAAAACACAATATAACAAAACTTATGGGATTCACTGAAAGCAGTGCTCAGAGGAAAATTTATAGATGTAAATGTCTGCTTTAAAAAGAACAAAGATCTCAAATCAATAACTTAACTTTACACTTTAAGGAAGTAGAAGAAGACCAAACTAAGCTCAAAGCTAACCCAAAACTAAAAGAAATAAAGATTAGAGTGGTGATAAACAAAATAGAGAACAGAAAAGCAAAAGAGAAAAATCAATGAAATCAAAGTTGGTTCTTTGAAAAGATCAAAAACATTGACAAACCTTTAGCTAGACTAAAGAAAAAAGAGAAGATTCAAATGACTAAAATCAGAAATGAAAGTGGGGATGTTACTATTGACCTTACAGAAATAGAAAGGATTATGACAGCATACTATGATCAATTATATGCCAGCAAGTTAGATAACCTAGATGAAATGGACAAATTCCTAGAAACATGCAAACTACTAAAACTGAGTTAAGAAGGAATAGAAAACTGGAATATATTTGTTAACAAGCAAAGAGACTGAATCAGTAATCAAAAACCTCTCAACAAAGAAAAGCCTCGAACCAGATGGTTTCACTGGTCAATTCTACCAAACATTTAAAGAATTAATACCAATCCTTCTCAAATTATTCCAAAACACAGAAGTAGAGAGAACACTTCTTATCTCATTCTATGAGGCCTGTATCATCCTGATAATACAGCTAGACAAAGATATCAGAAGAAATGCTAGACTAGTACCCCCTATGAGTATAGATGCAAAAGTTCTCAACAATTACAATTATCAGCATGTAATGAAAAATAAACAGGTTAAAAAGGAAACAAGACATCACAAGAAAGAACGTGTAAAAACACACACTGAAAGATGTGAGATATTAAGGTTATTAGACACCGATTGTAAAATGTTTTCTGTGTATAAATAAAAAATAAGCTTGAAAATATCTGCAAAGAACATGCAATTATAAAAAAGGTCATAGCAGGTGTGAAAAAGAGCAAACAGGCTTTCTAGACATAGAAAATTGAATACTGTGGTTAAAATTAAGAATCTCATGGATAGTTTTAAGAGTGTATCAGAGACAACTGGGGAGAGAATAAATTAAAACAGAGAAGCTAGAAGAAACTCACATATCTACAAAACTTTGATTTACGACAGATGAGGCACCAAAGAACAGTAGGGGAAACTAGTCTTTTCAATAAATGGTGCTCAAAAAATTAAGCACCCAGATGGAAAAAAAAAATGAAATTAAACCTTACAATAAGCAGAAAAATTAATTCCAGGCAGATAATAAACTAAAAGTAAAGGCAAAACTATAAAACTTCAAGAATAAAATATAGAAAAAGACTTCTTGACTCAGGAATGGGACAATAGTTTATAAAGAGCAAAAACTATTAACCATAGAATACTGATAACTCTTTGCACACTAAAATTAAGAAATACTATATGATACCACTTATATGTGGAATCTAGAAAATACAACAAGCTAGTGAACAAAACAAAAAAGAAACAGACTCACAGATATAGAGAACAAACCAGTGGTTACCGGGGGGGAGAAGGACGGGGGGACACTACCATATTGTGGTAGTAGATTAAGAGGTACATGCTATTATGTATAAAATAAGCTACAAGTATATATTGTACAACACAGGGAATATAGCCAATATTTTATAATAACTATAAATTGAGTATAACCTTTAAAAATTGTGAATCACTATATTGTACACTTGTAACTTATATAATATTGTATATAAACTATACTTCAGTTTTTAAAAAAAGAACTGTTCATCAAAAGAACCAAAAGAGAGTAAAAAGACAGCTGAGTAATAGAAATAGGTATCTTTAATACACTTCAAAAACATAGAACTGGTATCCAGAACGTAGAAAGAATTCTTACAAATCAGCAGAAAAGTGAGCAAAAGATTTGAACAGGCATGTCACAAGAGAATTCAAATGGCCAAGCAATACGAATAGGTGCCCAAACCTACCTGCCAATAGAGATGCACATTAAACTACAGCAAGCATACTACTACATACCCACAAGATTGGCAAAAATTAAAAAGTCTGATAACATCAAGTGTTAGAAAAGGAGAAAGAAACAGGACTTTTATACTCTGCTGTCAGTAGAGTGGCTTGGTACAACTTATCTGGAAAACAATACAGCATTATCAAGAAAAGTTAAAGGTACACATACCCTATAACCCAGGAATTCCACTCCTTAGGGAAATTCTTGCACATGAGTACAAGAATACATGTTTAGAAGCACATTTTTTATAAAAACAACCCAAATTTCCATCAGTGGTGAAATGGGTAAGTGCTACTGTGGCAAATTTATATAATGACACAGTACATACAGCAATGGAAAAAACCCTCTACACAACATAAATTCTTAAATACATAAACCTGATAGACGCCAAGACACAAAAATACAGAGAGTAGCATTCCATTTATATAAAGTTCAAAACTAGACATGTTTAAACTAACATATATTATTTAGGAATGGATCCTTAGGGAGTAAAACCATACAGAAAATTTTTAAAAAGTGGTTTCCAAAAAGTCAAAGTAATAATTTATCCAAATATTAAAAGAAATGCATGATTGGCAAAATAAATGTAGGTGGGTTGCAGGGTTCGAGATGCTGGCAATGTTCTATTTCTCGAACAAGTAGTCACCAGGGTTTCTTGCTGTTATAATTATTCATTTTTTCTGTGCAAGTGTGTTTTACACAAATTTCTGTGTGTTGTATTACATAAGAGGTTTTTTTTTTAAGACGAGGTTTTTTAAAAAGAATTTTAAAAGAGTTTACAAAGAGTTAATGTGCATAATCAGAAAATATCACAAGTTGTGTAAAAAAACGTTACTATAAGCTAGCAATACAAATATTCATCACTGAGTTTTTATAACAAATTTATTTGCTTTTAAAAGAGCACTCTTCAAAAAGAAGCCACAATAAGTGATTTCACACGAGATGACTAAAATAGTGTGTTTTTATAAAGGCAAGCCTCAACATCTGAAAAATAATATAAGCTATTTTGGAATCATGATTATCTAATTTTTTTTGTTTTATACTGAGACATAGTTTACCTAAAATGCACAGATTTAAGTATTTGGTTTGATGACTTCTGGCAATTGGACACACCTATATAACCACATCTAAAACAAAATACACAAACACTTCCTCCTTTCTTTTCCTTCACTCTTTCTTTTTAAAAAATACAAACCATATACATATTAAATTTCTGTATGATTCTTAAAATAACAATTCCATTTTCCTTATATTAATGGTCTAATGCAAGCTAGTTGAAGAAGTATCAGAAACATTTTCATTTTACTTTGGGCCATACGATACACTTGTCACCTTCTGACAAGATATGGGTGTCATACAAGCTATACAGTTACTTGTCAGCTGCTACGAGGAAACAACTACATAAATTGAGAACACAGTAAGTGAGGGGATCAAAATAAGACGATCGTACGACTGAATGTTTTCCAGTTCCTCTCAAACTGAAGAGTTCCAGCTGAAAATAAGAGAAGTAAAACCTAATGCAACCATGAGGTTTGGAGGATAGACAGTGTCTACCAGGACCTGGACACAATTTTCTGAACACAATTAGGTTGAAAAAGCTCTTAGGGATTAGTGGTTTATCTTCTCTAAGCATGTGTTAAATAGCCACAAAAAGCAGAAAAAAGGGGAGTGGGGTGAGGAAGGATTTCTACCTTTCTACCTTCCACAGTTTTTTGTTGGTGGAATTTTGCAAGATAAATTTCAAAAACACCAAAGTAAGACGGGGTTTGCTATAGGTATGACAAAGTCAATTGTGATTTGACATCTCAATTCAGTTAAATTATGAATGCTGTCAGCTACGTGGTTTACTTATTCAGGTTCAAGAGATTCACAGCTGAATCCCTATTTAAATTTGGCAGGATTCTAAAAAAGTCAGGAAAGGCAACTGGACAAAATCCACGTCCAATCCATTTGCTTAAAGTGTTTACTTATAGTAACAGCATACAAATGTCTCATGTTACTGATAAACCACAGAAAGCTTGTGGGATGCTGTTACTATCCAAACTTAAATGTAATGTTCATTATGGCAGAGTAATGAGAAAGTCAATAAAAATACAAATCACATTTACTTAGAACCAATTTAATACAATGGCAAGTATGATGAAAGTGCCTTTGCATATATGAGAATGTTTTAGAAACTCTTATTTGAAATAATTAAACATTTCTGCAACATAAGTGTCTTTGGAGCAATTTATTTTAACTTGAACTTTAATTATATTGTGAAACATAAACATACATTAAGACAGGAAAAAAAAGAAAACATTTAGTACAATTTTAAAGAATAATTATAATTTGAACATAACATCACCATCTGGTCAAGAAAAAAGAAGACTAGAAGCACTCAAGAAGCCACTTAGGTAAATCTTCCTGATCATACCATTCACCCTCCTCTTTGGATAATCATTATCCTGATTTTGACGAGAAATATTTTCCGTATCTTCTTTATAGTTTTACCACCTATGTATACAGTCTAAAAGAATAATGTTACCTTTGTCTATCCTTAAAGTTTATGTAACTGGAAATGTAACAGTATATAAATATATTTTGGCGACTTGTGACTACACATTGTGAGATACACCCATGTTGTTACCCATAACTGTAGTTCATTCATTTTTTTTTAAACATCCTTATTGGAGTATAATTGCTTTACAGTGGTGTGTTAGTTTCTGCTTTATAACAAAGTGAATCAGCTACACATATGCATTTATCCCCATATCTCCTCCCTCTTGCGTCTCCCCATTCTTTTTTACTGTTGAACAATATTCCATTACATGAACATACCATAATTAATATATTCAGCTGTTGATGGATACTTGGGTTATCTTCCATATTTGGTAATTATAAACAATGCTGCTATTGAACATTTGTGTACGTGTCTCCTGGTGCATATATGCATTAATTTCTCTAGGGTATAAACCTAGAAGTAAAATATGATATGCATGCCTTCAACTTTAATTGATCCTGGGCATACATCAGAGAAAACCATAATTCAAAAAGATACGTACACCCCAAGGTTCACTGCAGCACTACTTACAATAGCCAGGACATGGAAGCAACTTAAATGTCCATCAACGGATGAATGGATAAAGAAGATATGGTACATATATAATACGATGGAATATTACTCAGCCATAAAAAAGAACAAAATAATGCCATTTTCAGCAACATGGATGGACCTAGAGATTGTCATACTGAGCGAAGTAAGTCAGACAGAGACAAATATCATATGATATCGCTTACATGTGGAGTCTAAAAAAATGGTACAAATGAACTTATATACAAAACAGAAACAGAGTCACAGATATAGAAAACAAACTGATGGTTACCAAAGGGGAAAGTGGAGGGGTGGATAAATTGGGAGATTGGGATTGACATATACACGCTACTATATATATTGATAAAATAGATAACTAATAAGAACCTACTGTATAGCACAGGGAAACTCTACTCAATACTATAATGAACTATATGGGAAAAGAATCTAAAAAAGAGTGGATATATGCATATGTATAACTGATTCACTTTGCTGTACAGCAGAAACTAACACAACATTGTAAATCAACTATACTCCAATAAAAATTAATTAAAAAAAATAAACTTGTAGTACCAAGTTATATTATCACAAACAGTGTATGAGCATTCCCATTGCTTTAGATCTTTGCTGATACTTGGTATTTTCAGTGTTTAATTTTTGCCATTGTGATAGGTGAATCACAGTACCACACTGCGTTTTTTATTTGGATTTTCCTGATCAATAAAGAGATTGACTATCTTTGCATATATTTATTGGCTAATTAAGTTTCTCCTTTTGGTTTTGTTTTGGTTTGGTTTTTTTCCGCTGCACTGTGTGGCATGTGGGATCTTAGTTCCCCGACCAGGGATCAAACCTGTGTCCCCTGCATTGGGAGTAAGTTCCTCCTTTTGGAATGCCTATTCTCTTGATCATTTTCCTACTGGGTTGTTGGTAGGTTTTTTTTTTTTTCCCTCATTAATTTGTAGGAATTCCTTATATACTCTGGATACCCTTCTTCATGGGTTGTACATATAAAGATCTTCTCCCATTCTGTTCTCTTGTCTTTCTACTCTTTTTTCTGGTGTCTTTTGAGGAATAGAAGTTCCTATTTTAATGCAAATTTATCAACACTTCCCTTTATGGTTAATGTCTTTTTTTGTCCAGGCAAAACCCCAAAGTCAAGAAGATATTCTTCTCTTATTTCCGAAAGGCTTTTTTTTCTTTTTACATTTAGGTCAATCTGGAATTAATTTTTTGTTTATGATGTGAGGTAAGGTCAAGTTTCATTTTTTAAAAATAAGGATATTTAATCACTATAGCATCATTCACAAAATAGACCATACTTTCCCCTAGTGCTTTACAGTGCCTCCTTTTTCCATACATACATAAACAAGCATACACATTTGAATAGGACTATTTATGTTTTTAATTGTGTTCCATTTTTCTTTTTCTCCATCTTTGCTCCAACAGCACACTTTCTTAATTACTGCAGCTTTAAGCAAGAGATATGAATAATCTAATCCATGAACATGATAGATTTATTCCTATATAATATTTTGATATCATAAATACAGTTGATTTTTTTTATACTCTCCTTGTATCTAGTGGCCTTGTTAAACTTATTTATTAGCTTATGATGTTAGCTATGTTTTTTTTTTTTGTAGATACAATTTGTCAGATTAAGGAAATTCCATTCTATTCCTGGTTTACCATCATGAATTGTTTGGCTGCTGAATTTACCAAATGTTTTTACTGCATCTTTCGAGATGATCATTTTTTTTCTTTTTTCTTCTATTAATATAAGCTATGATTGATTTTCCAACATTAAACCGAACTTGAATATCCTGAATAAATCCAACTTTGTTGTTATATATTATTCTTTTAATACATTGCATGATTCGGTTTGCCAAAATTTTGTTTAGGAAATCTGAATCCAAGTTCATGAATGAGATCGGCTTGTAATACGATTTTCTCCAATTTCACTATGATGTCTGTAGGTGTGTATTTCTCTTTATTTACCTGGCTTGAGCTTCATTTGGCTTCATGAATCTGTGGGTTGATTTAGAAGTTTTAGAAAGTGCTAAATGATGATGACTTCAAATAATGTTTCTACTCCTCTACTCTCCTTCTGAATAACTATACATACATTAGGCATTTTCACTACATATTATATGCCTCTTACACTCTTCTCTGTGTTTTCCATGTCATCTTCTCTCCATGTTTCAGTCTGGATTCTTTCTTATGACCTACCTTACAGTATACTAATTCCCTGTCCAGCTGGTTTATTCTGCTGTTATCTCACGTACAGTTTTCTTGATTTTAATTACTAAAATATTCAGTTCCAAAACTTCTATTTTCTTTCAAATGTGCTGTACCTTTAAAAAAATAATTAATACTTATATCGTTGAACATAATAGGCATAGTTCTAGAGCTCCTATTGGCCTGTTTCTATTGATTTTTATCCATGTTGTCTTGCCATTTATACGCCTAATTATCTTTCTCTGTCAGACAGTATATTTGAAAATTATTTTGTTGAAGTAATTTGAGACTTAGGTTGATTATTATCTTCCTCCAGAGTAGACTATCCATTTGCTTTTGTTAGGTACCTGGGGGTATTAGCAATTCAAGATCACTTTACTGCTTTTTCCAATGATGGGATTTTCCCAGCTACCCAGATGATTTCCCGTTTATCTGCTGTCTGTGCAACGACTGGCATACTTCCTGTTTACAGTTCAGTCCTTTAAGGTCCCAACCCAAAACATGGGTTTTTGGCCACTGTCCTACGACTTACAGTTCTAGACTCCAACAATTTTTCCCCACCAGTTCTGCAATAATATCAAAAGTACTACTCAGCTTCTCATCCGCCCCTTTTGGATCACCAATTGTACCCAGCCCCAAAATGCCTGCCATGTTCCCAGATCTTAGACCAGTAATTCTTCACTACTTTATTAGCAATTCAGTTCCAGTTTGTATTTTGTCTAGCTTTATTCATTGTCATCAGTGAGAGGACTATTCTGAGTTACCTCCTCTGTCATTGCTGTTAGGTCTATAACTAAATATTTTCAAGCTTATCTTTTGTTTCCTTAACACGTAAAAGAACAGTTTTATGATCTGTGACTGGTATTTACAAAGCCTTGCAGTTCTAGTTTCTGCTTGCTCTTACTCATAATGACTTATCCACTTTTGTGCTTGTTTTTTGACTGCAGCTATTCGTTCTTATAAAATTACTTGACAAAAATTACCTGAGGCCTAGGATAAAGGTGTCTTCTTCCAATTAGGACTCGCATTTCCTTCTGCCAGGTTTCTAGGGGATGCTACTAACCAATCTGGGACTATTTTAAACTCACTTCACCATTTGATATAATACAGGTAATGTGAACTTGGACTGCAAATCTACTCCAGGGCTGGATTATGGTTATAACTTCTGCACTATACCGAGACACATTCTTTGCAGTCTCTGAGGTCAGGTGAGAGGGTTCACCATTACGTCGGGGAGCAGGCTATGGTGGTTTTGGTGAAGGGAAAATCTCCTATTAGACTTCATACCTTAGGTAGCCCTTAGGCTTGTACTTTTGTCTCCCTACCCCATGAGGCCTGCAAAATCGTAATTCACATTTGCCAGCCTGGCAAATACTCTTGGGGCATTCAGTTATAAGCAAAACTGTCTAAACTCTTGCTTTTTCTTTGGCCTGATAACTCTTTATTTCTCCTTAGCTCTTTGATGCTTTTAAGAAAATTACTTTTAAATTTTTTCCAGAATTTTTAGATGTTTTTGATGGTAGAGTTGGTGCAAGTCCCCTAGATCACCATATTTCTTACAGAAGTGGCTGCGGTTTGTTAAAAAGCATAATACATGCAAGAAAGCTTACAAACGTTTTATTTCTGAACAGAATCAGAGAACCCAAAAAGCCAGAAGGGACGTGAGACACACAGTAAGTATTCCAAAACCCAGGTCTCCTCAGTTTCCAAATCTCTTTTGTGACAAGAGCATTTTTGTGCATCACACATTTAACCTGTTAGTCCTAAAAACATTTCTCAGAACTTCAGAAAAATTACCTAAGGAAACTGTGTCAAAGCAGTAACAGAAAGCATCAGTGTGTTGAGGTCTAAATTAGAGGACAAAGACCTCAAGATTAATCTCTCACCATTCCTCAGTGAGTGCCTGCCCAAGTTCTACCAGTCCCCCACCCCCACCCCCATCACTTCTAGGCTGTCTTCAAATCCTTCACTGGGTACTTGGCTTTGGTGTTAATGATTTTGTTACTCCAGGCAGTTTTCCAAACAAAAAGGAATGGTTATTTATAATTCCTAGACTGAAATCATAAATACCATCAGCTGAATTACACTGAAATGTCCGTATAACTCTATGAACAGAAGTTCACATAAAGTTAGTCTGTCTTGGCTAGGTAAAAAGGATTTTAGTTATAAAAGTTGCAAAAGGATCTTATTGTAGGTAAGTTTAGACTCTTAGGTGGTCCTGCAGTGTATACTCTGAGGACAGCTTTGCAGCAAGGTTCCTGACACAGATCATTTAGGCTGGGAGCCAGACAACATTTTTCTCCCTCAAATTATAAGGGATCAGTGGTATTCCAGTAAATTGCCCCTTTGTGAATGAAATAACTTTACTTAGATTTTCATACTGAAATACCATACTGAATACCTTTCTTATACAGATCATTTTACTTTTTCCTCAAAAATTTTGTGATTACTTCAGTCTGAAACAGTATTCATGAGATACAGTATACATGGTGGTATCTTCAAGCAAATGCCTTTTAGTTCAAAGTATAAGTACCCTTTATAAAAAAAAATCAGTATCTGCTAATTTTAAAATAATTAGAGATTTTTCCAAGGTATATAAAACCTCCAAACACTCCACCTAGTACATGTTGGACAGCTAACAGCTTCTGAACTCTCTCATACTCTGAAAGGGACATGTTATACAAAAGAACTGACTCTATGTGGCTCTGCCATGATATCACAGTGAATATGCTGCTCTCAGTTCCTATAGAGGATTGTATTTTCTGATGCCAAAATGCAGCTGAGCACTATCTTGTAAAGCTGATCATTTATATGACTGAAAACCTGGTAATTCCACCCATGAGGCATATCCCCTAGAGTAGAGCACTGATTCTCAAAGTATAGTCCCTGGACCAGCAGCATCAGTGTCACTTGGGAACATATTAGAAATACAAATTCTTGGGACCCACTCCAGACCAACTGAATCAGAAATCCAAGGTGTTTTAACAAGTCCTCTAGGTGATTCTGATACAGACTGAAGTCTGAGGCTCCCTGCTTTAGAGAAATTCTTGTTCACTTGCTCTGATACAAAAATTGTTTGAGCAGAATTGCCCCTTCTCTCTCTACCTCTCCCCACCGCCCCCCCACACACATCCAATCCCAAAAATGAACATCTACTGTCAGGAGAACAATATAAAAAAATGTACTACTAACACAATGTAGTACTCACTATACAACAGAGAAAATAAATGAAAAACAGCTACATTTACAAGCTTAAATAAAACTTAGACCCATAATTTTGATTGAAAAAAATCACGTTAAGTCTGCAGTGTGATATTTTATAAAGGTTAAACACAAGCAAAACTAAATAATATATTATTTAAATATATATTAATGTGATAAAGCAATAACACTATTTTTAAAAAACAAAGAAAGGATACCCCTTTAATTCTGTACAGTACTTCCCTCAGAGGGAGCAGAGGCAAGGGGATAGGGTGAGGAAGGAACACAGTGGGAACCATAAATGTACTGGGATCAATCTAGTTCTTAGGTTGGTCATGAGATTGCAGCTGTTCACGTATTTATGTAATTTTTATCACTACATTCTTTTGTATATATAAAATATTATATAATACATTTTAAACCCAGAAAACAAAAAAATGCAGCTCATAAACAAAGATAGTCATTACCTTAAGTAGAAAAATTAGAAACCACCTAAGTGATATAAATTGTGTAAATTGTGATATGTTCATTCAGTAAAAAAGAATTTTAAAATATATGAGAAAAAATTTATGATAAAATGAGTTAGATAAAATAATGTAAAAATGTACAGTAAAAGGATTAGAAAAAATACAATAAAATGTCAATAGTGGGTTTTACAGGGAGTTTTGTTTCTTCTTTGTACATTTAAATTTTTCTATAGTGAATAATAAATACTTTAAAAATCATTAAGGATTTTTAAAACTGTCACTGAAACATTTAATAACTCTAAGTCATTAAAGAAAACTACCAAATCTTCCATTGGAAACAGGAAGGAAGTTGGTATTTTGTGAAAATCTGTGATATATGAGCTTTATAATTCAAAGTTTTGTATTTTCTGCCATAAAACTGTGTATCTTTACTACTCTGATTTCATTTAAAATAATTTCATGTTGTTTGTGTGGGAGGAAATATGACTGAGAAAACCATGACCTAAAGAATATATTTTTGCCATAGTGGACGTCAATTAAAACAACTAAAAACAACTTCGATATCCTTAAGAACAAAAAGAAAAAATATCCACCAATGGCTGACCAGCTTTTGGAAACACCGAAGAAACACATATACTGAGAGTCTGCCTTATAGCCCCAGGGCCCATCATAATAAGAAAGAAACATAAAGATTAAGGCCAGAGGCCAGAGATTAGTTACATACCTCTTTTTCCAATATTCTAGCGACCTCACCAAGGGTACGATCTAAAGCAGAAACCTTATTGTTTGCCCATGAGCCACTGTCTTGTACTTGTAGTTGTTTTAGAAGATCTTTGGCTAATCGCTGAAGCCTTGGATACAAAATGAAAGAGAAGAATGGCATGAATGTATTAGACTATAATATTTCATTTTCCTAAATATTTTTAAACAAAAGTTACTTTCATTATTGTATTAGAAACTGCTTCATAGAGCACCTAAGGGGAAGAAAAACAAACCACTCCTAAGGCTGGTATTATCCTATGTTCACAAACATCAATCTAGTCCTTGTGACACAAAATAGATCTAGAGGACAGTACTGTCCATTCACAGGATTAGCTGGAGCAATTGCTGCCATCAGTTTCCACGTGACCCTTAAACTAGAACAGAATTGGAGATGGGGAAAGGTGAGAGTATGATGGCAGAGAAAATGAGTATAAGACCCTGAGCAGGTTTTCATATTTTGATTTAAATCTTCAAGGTAGCCTTGGATACCATGTTATAAGCACTGTAAACACTCAGAATATCAAACTCTCCATTTTCCAATTTACAGGCAATTTGGGGATTTCCTGCCACTGCTGATGTCATTTAGACAACAGAGCAATTATTTCCTTTTCACCAAGAATAACACATATTTCCTAGATCGTAAGATTCTTTAGTAAGGGGAACGTATGTAATATTTCTTTGAAGCCCTTACTTCTTCTGTTTCATATACCTTACTCTTTGATCAATCTTCCTCTCCTTTCAACTTACTTGCTTGAGTATCCTACCAGCAGATACTCACCAGACACTTTCCCAGATCTCTCCACTTTTCCCCTATGCATCATCTCCCTGTTGCCTTACTTCCATTTTTATCTATGATTGATTCCATAGGCCATCATTATAATCACTTTCTTGTAAACGTGTGCTACATTCCCTTTCTGTTGTTCTGTTACTCCTACAGCTAACCCCCAGCCATGGTAACAATCATTAATGTTTGTTTAGTGGGCCAGGCATCCCTCTCAGTGCCTTGCATACATTAATTTATTTAGCTGGATTAGTGAACATCTGCCTGCCTTTTCCATTTTTGATACTGAGAAACAGTCATACCATGCAAAAGACTGGTATGACTACAGATTCAGAATCTTACTAATATACGTTTGTCTAGTCTGCTCACTCTCCTACAAAGACTTGCTTCATATATTGCTCAGTCTCCTCACAACTCCACCCATTCCTTTCTCCCCATTACTTTCACATATGAAGATCTTACATCTTATAGAGAAAATGGAAGCTACTGGAACCAGAAAATCTTTCTGCCACAAAATCTACAAGGATATCAGCACTTCACCCATACTCTCCCTTATTTCTCCTATTACAATCAAGGAAGACTGATTCCTCCCATGTAGGGCTAGTCTTGCCACACAGGCTCTGTATGCACGAGGTCTTCCTGGATCTAAATCCCGCTCTTCCTGCTTCAGTGTCTTTGCAAATGCTATTCATTCATTCCTCTGAAATGCTTCCCCCACCTCCACATTATCTAGAAAATTCCTACTTATCCCTAAGTTTTTAGGCCAAACATTGCTTTCTCTGATTTGACTATTCCTTCAAATCACTTATTATAAGTCTCTCCCATGCAGAGATTTACAACAGAACTTTTGGTAATGATGGGAATGTTCCATATCTGTACTGTCCAACATGGTGGCTGCTAGCCAAATGTACCTATTGTGCACTTGAAATATAGTTAGTGTGACTGAGGAACTAAATTTTAAGTTTTATTTAATTTTAGTAATTTAAAAAGCCATATGTGGCTAGAAGCTATCATACTGGACAGTGCAGAAGCACAGTATTAACTTCATAAGACAGGGTTCTTTTCTTTTTTTTATTATTAATTAATTAATTTATTTTTGGCTGCATTGGGTCTTCCTTGCTGCACATGGGCTTTCTCTAGTTGCAGCGAGCGGGGGCTACTCTTCGTTGTGGTGCACGGGCTTCTCATCGTGGGGGATTCTCTTTGTTGTGGAGCACAGGCTCTAGGTGCGAGGGCTTCAGTAGTTGTGGCACGCGGGCTCAGTAGTTGTGACTCGTGGGCTCTAGAGCACAGGCTCAGTAGTTGTGGTACACAGGCTTAGTTGCTCCGTGGCATGTGGGATCTTCCTGCAGCAGGGATCGAACCTGTGTCCCCTGCATTGGCAGGTGGATTCTTAACCACTGCGCCACTACAGAAATCCCGAGACAGGGTTCTTGTCGACCCATTCACCATCTTATCCGTAGCACCTCTAGATAAGTACCCTCAATAGATATTTAATGATGAATGGTCTAAGAAGAAATTTCTTCTTTACATTAATATTAATAGTATCCATAACCTCATATGTTACAAAATGCTTTCATGTACATGATCATTTTTAGTCCTCTGAAAAACACTGTCCATCCCTGTTTGAAAAATGACGACGCCAAGGCTCAGGCAAATTAGGTGACTTTCCCAAGGCCTCACGACTGGTAAATGTATTATTGGGACTAGAAACCTAGGCCTTTAATCTTCAAATTTCATGCTTTGTCTCCACACCATATTAGTCAATTCAAATAAGGAAATTTCATTCACAAATGAATAATATCTTAGAATATAATTTCATCTAGAAATGTATTTATGTAAAAAAACTGAACTCCTCAAAGAATACAACAGTAATTGCAGCTCAGAAAGGCCCTGGTGAACTCCAGTTTAAACCTAAGCTATCCATATGAAGTTTACTTCGATAAGTCAAGGAATAAATACAAACTCTAAAATCAGAAATACCTATGCTTAAACTCTGGCTCCAGAACATACCACATATGTAAACCCTGGGGAGGTTATTTATCTACTTTCAATCTCAGTTTCTTCAACTTGAAAGTGGAGATTTTATATATATATTTTTTTTCTTTCAGAGCTTCTGAAGATTAGAGATAATTAATGTAATGTACCTAACAGCATTCACTAAAGTAGACATTCAATAAATGACCAACTCTTATTACTATTCATTGACAGAAAGTCTCAACCTAACAAAAGGAAAAAGGGAATATAAAAAATACAAAAATAGAATAAGAGCAACATACTTCTTTTCTTCCGAATCGAATATGGGCTAGAGTCCCATCCGATTAAAGTTACTGACCTTATCATGTGGATGAATATTGGCAGCGAACTTCATTGTGTGACAGATAAGTAGCCACTTCAGCTTTTGGCTGAATAAAGCCTGCACACCATGTAACTGAATATCCAGCCATAGCAATGGATGCATATGAATCTAGCACTATTCTTACCAAGAATGCTCACATTCCACTGAAAACCAGGGGTATTTAGGGAGGCACAAGGGCCATTTTAATTCACAGAATACAAGAGGCTTGTATTTCACCCTGAGGTAAATCAAATCTGGGATTCATATGAACCTATCTTTCAAGGAAGAATGCCAAATCAAGGGGATGCTTAGGTAACATGAGCTAAACCTCTGTTTTATTCCCTGCCTCCAAAGAAGTACCACAAATAATACAGCCCCTCTCAAGAAAAACATTAGATTTTGATTCATACTATAAATAATGATAGAATGTCACAGGACTCAAGCCCTGAAAGCTGTATTTTCCCTACAGGGCAAGAATAGGAGCTGTTTAGAGGGTGCAGTTTTTATTAATACAGAAATTGCTATTTGAGTTACTTCTGGCATGTTAATTTTTTCTAGCATGAAAAGAAAACGTGAAGGATTCATAACTCCTAGCCTAGAACATGAGAAGTATCTGTCAGGTAAATGGCTTTATGGAGAATTTTTTAAGGTCAGATATTTTCTTCTCAAAACTTGAACAAATTCTAACAACTCTAAGTTCAAACCTGTCACTGGCAAATGTGAAATGTAAGGGCTTCTCTGTAAGGATCCCTAACTTTTATCACGGTCAATTTTGGGAGGTTCATTAGGATCATTGGGAAGATTTATAAAAGTGTAAGAAAGGGGACTGGGCCCACATTAGGAACTAACATTGTTCTTCGGTGTGATGTACAGGAAGACATAAACATATTAACTTCTTTTTTCTTTCACCTCCTCTATTTGAAAGGTACATAGTCTAAATTTAAGGCTACTGCTTCCCCTTCCATTTGTAAATAATATGCTTAAGCCTGTATTTCTAAATGTAACAGCCTAAGAAATCCCCATATAAGATGAAAAAATCAGTGTGCATATATTGCCTCCTACATTGATCATCATTCATTGTTGCCAGCCAGCATCCTTTCCTGTGGAAAAAGAACCCATCTATCCCTTTCAGGGAACTACCTCACCTTCATACTTACATGGGTATACTAGATGTGCTCAATGCTATCAGGGTGTTCCTGCTCCCAGACCCTCATTCTTAGTGGAAAGATCTAGAAAATGTGTGTATATTATTATATAAATAAATATAAAAAATACATGTAACTGGGCGCAGTGGTTGAGAGTCCGCCTGCCGATGCAGGGGACACGGGTTTGTGCCCCGGTCCGGGAGGATCCCACATGCTGTGCAGCGGCTGGGCCCATGAGCCATGGCCGCTGAGCCTGCATGTCCAGAGCCTGTGCTCCGCAACGGGAGAGGCCACAACAGTGAGAGGCCGGCGTATCGCAAAAACAAAAACAAAAACATATAACTATATATATAATTATATATACACAGAGTTGACGCTTGAGCAACAGGGCTTTGAACTGTGCAGGTCCATCTATACGCAGATTTTTTTCACTACGTATGTCCCACAGGATTCAGGATTGGTTGAATCCGTGAACACAGAACTTTGGAGGGGAAGGCCGACCGTAAAAGTTACAGGCAGATTTCTGACTGCTCGGAGGGCCGGTGCCCCAGCCCCCACCCTCACTGTTCAAGGGTCACGTGTGTGTGTGTGTGTGTGTGTGTGTGTGTGTGTGTGTGTGTGTGTGTGTGTGTGTGTGTGTGTGTGTGTGTGTGTATCCCTACACTTTACATCTATATTTATTTCTACTTATATATATAATGGAAAACACGAGTTAAAACCGATACCTACAATTCCAATTCACCACCACAGGATTTTCTATTCTCCCTGGGTCTATTTTTAACTCTCTTCTCTCATCCTTAATATATTTACTTATGTGAACAATCCATCTAACATATCATGCATCTTTCTTTATGCATACTGTTATCTTCCTGCTTGGCCTCCAACTCCCTACTCTGGGCTCTTCTGCCATTCTCAGCTTGCTTGGGTTTCACACCCTTTGCAAGACTCCCCTGACAGACTGTGCCAGGATTACATTCCATGGATTACCCTCCTCATTTGGCTCTGATTCCCCACACCAGGCCATGGTGTCCTACCCCACATGGAAGCTCCCTGTGCTCTGCTTGGGCTCTGAACCTCCATACCTGGCACCCCTCCTTAGCCTACTCTGACACCCACCGTTGTGCCACTGCTGCCTCCAGCCATCCAGCCAGTGCAGATGGTTGCTTGGTGCTCTCTCTTCTAGTGGCTTTAGGACTGAATTTTTCTGGAAAGGGAGGGGAAACTGGTGGAAGAGTCATTTTCATTTATTAGCTAGAATAATTTTATAAGGAGACATTTCTTTTCATCTGCTATTTGGTTACCAATTTCAATCGGTTACAATAATTATCCTTTTTGATGCTCAAATTGTCCTATTTTTGTCTATTAGTAAACTTTTCAAGTCAGTTCCTGAGTCTTTTGATAAAACACTAGCAGTCTTTGAGAGATTCCTTGCCATCTAGTATGACAGAGCATTCAGATCTAGCATTAGACATTTTTCCAAGAAGCTCTTGCTCCTTTTAGTGAGATATGCTCACTGCTACTGCATTGGTCATTGTTTCTAGGCCTCTTCAATCGACAGAGCTAGGAAATAAGTAAATGTGTGTACACACATACATAATACATGTGTATCGATATATGTATATACACAAATACGTATACACACAAATATGCAGAACACTTTTTAAAAGATAAAATATCTCATAAATTCATATATTTCAAATTCAGTCCTACAGGGGTATTACCTGATCTCTAATGTATTACATCTATCTCCTTTCATCCAGACTGAGAATTCAGTTTCTCAGTAATACAGGGGATGAAAGAATGCTAGTCTCCATAATCTTCTTTACTTTATCCTTATTATTATGCACATAGACTCAGAATAACATTATCAATAATACCATCACCAATATAACTGGAGAATGGTTAATTTTTTAGAATATGTTTTCCTCATTCTCCCCAATATTTTTCTTATAGTTATATTATAAAAACAACTGAGATACAGTTATTACATAATATTCTTTTTCTTCTGGCCATCAGTTATTCTTAGTTCTATAAGAAACTATAACTATAACTTCATCCTTAGTCTTTATGTTGATGTCTAATAATTTTGATTGTCTAAGGTTCATTCTCTCTTAGTATTTAAGATCCTCAAGAAAAGAAAATGTGGGTCAAGGATTTTGTAACTGGCAAAACTGATTTTTTTTTTTTTACGGTATATGGGCCTCTCACTGTTGTGGCCTCTCCCATTGTGAAGCACAGGCTCTGGACGCGCAGGCTCAGCGGCCATGGCTCACGGGCCCAGCCGCTCCGCGGCATGTGGGATCTTCCTGGACCGGGGCATGAACCTGTGTCCCCTGCATCGGCAGGCGGACTCTCAACCACTGTGCCACCAGGGAAGCCCGGCAAAACTGATTTTTGAGGGCATAAAATTATTGATAAGAAAGAGTAAGAACTAAGGCAACATTGTTCACATCAGCCCTTCTTGAGAAACCTACTTAAGACTGAGGTTCAGGTGCTTCTCTCAAATTGGTTCCCTGAACCTTCCAGTGAAAACCTGTTAGTTATTTGGGGGTTATCCTTTCCTTACATCTGTTATCCCAGTTGCTTCTCTTTGCTTTCTTTCACACTGATGTCATTACCATGCAGGTCTTGTGGCTATTTGTTCCCATCCACTTGCATTTCAGATTTCATGCAGATACCTGGCAATGCAGTGTTTTTTGTAAATGCTTCCATGGGTTTTGGGTTTTCTTTATTAGTTATCTGGTTTCTATATTAAAATTTGAAGATATTGAAAAATTATGCTTCTATTGCTACTGCCATTTTTCTAGACTTATAATTTAAAAGAATACCCTGGTTGCCCTGTGGTGAAGAGACTGTAGTAAACAAGGGCAGAGCAGTGTAGAACTAATTAGGAAGCTGCTACAATAATCCAGATGAGAGACACTGGTAGGTTAGACTACACTAGTTACTATGGAGGTAGTGAATAGTTGTCAGATTCTGAATATATTTTACAGATAGAGCCAATAGAATTTTTTGATGGACTGAAAGAGTGTGAGAAAAAGGATGACTCTAAAGATTTTAGATGTCTTAATTTAAGGATGGGCTTGCCATCCTTAAATTAAGATGAGCAAAAATATGAGGGGTAAGGTATGGGAGCAAATTTCAGGAGTTTGATTTTGCACATGTTCACTTGAGGCATCCAAGTGAACAGAGACATTCAAGTGGAAGTGCTAAATAGGAAGCTGGATATAGTGTTCTGGAGTTCTGGGGACAGGTCTGTATTGGAGACATAAATTTAAAGTCCATCCAGATACTAGATGTTTAAAGTCATGAAACTAAATGAGATTACCAAGGGAGTAATTCTCTATTTGAACTCTCAGGACAAAGGCATGTTAATGTCAGTGGTCAAAGAGACAAGAAACAACCAGGCAAAAGATACTGAAAAAGAGCATCTAGTCAAGTAAGAGGAGAATCCAGAGAAAGTTGTATAATAGATGGTTACATTAAAGGTCCCCCTTGAAGTATATCTTGCCAGCCATGACGTACATAGTCACCTCAGACAGTGACTACGGACTTGGCAAAATGACTTGCCTTGGCCAATGGGACATAAACAAATGTGACACAAGCAGAGGCTTGATAAGGCCTGATATCCTCTATGAACACTGATGCAAAAACCCTCAATAAAACAAGCAAAACAAATTAAACAGCATATTAAAAGGATTATACACCATGACCAAGTGATCTGTCATCCTCAAGGAGGCTGACCAAAGCTTCCTTATATGGCAGTCACAGGGGAGCAAGAAAGCAAAGTTGTGAGCAGAAGCCTCAAGACTTCTGGAGCCAAGGCTCAGGAGTCACATATTGCTTCTGCAGTAGACTGTGGATGAGAACAAGTCAAAAGGCCAGAACAAATTCAAGAGTAAGGAAAATAGAGTCCACTCCTTGATGGAGAGGTGGCAAAGTTATATTGCAAAGGGATATGCCTCCAGGAATGGCTCAACAACTTCTGGCCATCTTTGCAAACACTATACCACATCATATATTAAATTTCCTCAAATTTTGGATCTATTTCTAGACTGTTTTAAAAAATCTATTCCATTAATTTGTATTATTATTCACATGCCAATACAAAACTATTTGGTGGATAAATTAGGAGTTTGGGACTAGCAGATACAAACTACTATATATAAAATATATAAACAACAAGGTCCTACTGTATAGCACAGGGAACTATATTCAATATCTTGTAATAAACTATAATGGAAAAGAATTGGAAAAAATATATATACTGGATCATTTTGTTGTATACCAGAAACTAACACAACATTGTAAATCAACTATAAATTAAAAAAATAAAGTACAACTTCAAGTGCTAGAACTTAATCATATACATAATGAATAAAGGATATCTTAACCGTAAACATAAAAGTGGACATCCTAAGCTCCAGATTCACATTGCCTTTCAATAAGACTACACCAGTCTGTACCCCCATCGGTAATATTATATAAGTACCTTTCTCTCACTGCACCTCTACTGGTAGTCTATTTGAGAGAAGCAAAATGATGATGTTTTTGTTTACTTAGCTATTACACTTAGTAATTACGCTTACACCCAATGGCGGAGTCTAAATCCTCATCTGTCAAGTGGCCCTTGCAACAATCTTGAATGAGATCTCCTCAGAGTAAGAACCAGTACAGCCTTGCCAGAACTTGTTTTGTTAGAATAGGGTTTCTTTACCTCAGCACTACTGATGTTTTGGATGTGGTAATACTTTGCTGTGGAGGCCTATCTTGTGCACTGAAGAATGTTTAACAGTATCCCCTGGCTTCTGCACGCTTGATGGCAGCTGCACCATTTTTCCAAGCTGTGATAACCAAAATATTATCACATACCCCTAGGCACAGACAAATGTCCTCTCGCAAAACCATCCCCAGTTGGATACCACTGTGTTAGCAGAATAAAATTCTAGGCATCAGATACAAAGTCCATGACCACAGGCATACAATGATGGTTCAGATAAGCTTTTGTTACAGGCAAAGACTGAAAAGACAAAGAACTAAAATGTAGGATAAAATACTTACTTTGCTTTATAGGGTGAGTCTGAGCCAGAATTTTTTGTTTCCAATAAACTCTCGTATTCCTTGGCCCTAAAGAGAAAAGAGTTTTATCACTGTTAGTTATTTTGCTGCTAATTTTTATAACAAAATAAAACGTTGGCTGTGTTTTTCCTCTCCCAGTACTAGGAACATTACCACACTAATTTTCACACTTAGATTTCTGAGATTGCATCTTTAAATATTATAAATCTATCAAAAAAGACTAAAAAATACATATTTCCTCACAGGATATAAAACAGATTCATAAAAACACTTCTGAGTTTAGGGACATGGTACAGAATGGTGCTATTTTTCAGAAATGTTAAAATCATGATAATTAAATTTAAAACCATACTAAGTTTCTACAAGGTGGTTGAGGTGCCTCAGGAGGCATATAATGCAAGATTAAATACAGGTAAAGAACAGTCACTTAACTCTAGAGATAATTTTAAAAGGCAGTGGAAATGACTTGACCAGATACTCAAAGATTTGTTTTGTTCTGCTTTTGTTATTTATACTGACTAAATTCCAAAAGTCTGCAAAAATCTGAGATAACACTCTTCTGCCATTGTCCAACTAAGCTCCACCTTGCCTGTAACTGTAGGTCACAGCCATCAACAGGTCACCAAACTAAGCAGATGTCACTACAGCAATCCATTAACAATGACTTAATTTGTCAATTTCCCTTTTCAGAGGAAAAAGAGAAAAATACTAATTTAAATATTAACCACTCACCCAAAGGGTTCTAGTCTCAAATAATTAGTCCAGTGACCTATGAAAGAATTAGTCACAATGTACACCAATCCATACAGCAATGACAGGTGAAAAAATAAAAACTGTTTCATAAAAAACCCGAAAGATGCAAATTACAACACACCCAATGAGAAAAAAGCAATCTAGCATAGGTTATGCTTGGGAATGAAGAAATAACTAAATTAGAATTAAACATTAAATTATGTATTGTTTCAACCTACGTGTGCTCATTGCTATCAGCCAAAATATTAAGGCATATCAAAATGGGGAAATAACCACATTGTAGTTGCAAGTAATTGTGACCTCATATGAAAGGTGGGGAAAGTAACAATTTTGCAGGATTGAATATGTTCCAAGAGCTGTGCCAAGGAGCTACACATTCGTTGTCTCATACAGTCTTACAAACTCAATATATATATTGTCCTCCTTTTACAAAAAAGAATTTGAGGCTTAGGAAGATGCCAGTTATATCAAGACATATATTTTATCTGAGCCTTCAAGTGGAAAAAACTGAATACATTCTCCCATTCATGCACACCTAACTAGAAAAATACTACCCAAAGAAATCCTAACTTTACCTGGAATGGTAGTTAACCACTTTTTCCTAACTTGAATCTCGCCTTGATTCACTTTTAGCAATCAATTAAATATTTATTTCCAGGGCCCCTACTCTGTATAAACTAGAGTATGGGGGGATAATGAGAGTTATATATATATCAGGGATGGGGTATATATATATATATATATATATATATATATAGTGGGAATATTCAATGTATTTATTCTCCATAAGGAGGAGGAAGATACAGCATTAAAAGATACATAGTTCTACAAAGCTGAGTAAGTGACTCATGCGTACTGTCACAAGTGCTCTTTTCCACCTAAGATGCTAGGGGGAGTTTCCTCAAGGAAATGGAAAGTGTACCTGCTTGAAAGATAGGTAGCATCTGAATACATGAAAAGAAAATGCCATTAATAGGGTATAGAAGTGAGCAAATAATGCTAGACATGGGAAAAACACAGGTTTTGCTTAGGGAACAGTGTACAGATCCCTTTTGCTGGAGCAAAAGATTAAAATGTGGGAATAATGAGAGATAAGGCTGAAAACGCATTATTTCAGAAACTCTATGATTATTAAATTCTGATTACTTACTCTTTAAGATAATGACCCACTTTATTAATATTTTAAATTTATTAGTGTTGTGTTGTATACTGCATTCCCTCACTTTTAGTCTCCTTGTCATCGTGGTTGTACTCTTTCTTAGCCATAATGTGGGATATTTATTTACTCCGTTTTATTTTTTGTTAGCTTTTCAGAGTTTACCAATATTCTCCAAGAATTAGATCTTATCAACTTCTATTTAATTTCCATTTTTATCTTTATAAAGATATAGTACATTGTAAGTGCCATATGTATATTTGTTAAATAAAAATAAATACATCTATAAATAAAAATAAATACATCCTATTTCCCATGAAGAAGATATGAATATTGTTCTAACCCTTGAGTTGTTCAGACCACTACTACTTCAACTGATAAAATAATTTAAGGCTAAAATTTCATTCTGAGTAAAGTTTTGACCATACTCCATAAGTTTCATGTTCTCATTGTCACAAATTTCAAACAGTTTGTATTTCCATTTTGTCTTACTCCTAAAAACTCTTACTTCAAATAATGTTTTCTGGCCCACTCCCACCCCTTGGTTCCGAAGTGTTAATTTTTTTGTCTTTATAATTCTTTTTTTCATTTTTGGGTCAGCTTTATTGAGGTATAATTTACAAACAATAAAAACTTTAAATTTTAAGTGTATAACTTGATGAGTTTTCACAGTTGTGCCTACCAACATAAGTGAAACCACAATCATGATATAAAGCATTTCCACCACCCCACAAAATTTTCTCATGTTTTTCGGTAATAGTTCTCTTCCCCCTGCCCCCACCTTCTTGTTCCTAGGAATAATCCATCTACTTTTTCCCAGTATAGATATCTGAATATCAAATTACTACAATCATACATACTTTCTTGTGTCTGGATTAATTCATTTAGAATAAATCTCGAGATTCTTTCATAATCAAATATATTATTAGTTAATTCCTTTTCACTGCTTTGCAGTATTCTATTGTTTGGACACCACAATTTATCCATTTCCAGATGGATATTTTACTTCTTTCCAATCTGGGGCTACTATCTACTCTAAACATTTGTAGACAAGTCACTGCATGGGCAGATGTCTTAATTTCTTTTGGATAAATACCTAGGAATGGGGTTGCTGAGCAATCTGATAAGCATGTGCTTAACCTTAAAATACAAAAATGTTTACCAAACAGGTCACTCCAATTTGTACTTCTACCAGCAAAGAATGAGAATTCCAGTTGCTTTAATCCTTGAAGAGTGTCTTGCTTAATTTCTTTATATCTGTGAAGTTCTCATATTTCCTTTTGACTTCTAACTTCATTTCCTTGTGGTTAGAGAAGATATCTT
This sequence comes from Orcinus orca, assembly GCF_937001465.1. NCBI lineage: Eukaryota > Metazoa > Chordata > Mammalia > Artiodactyla > Delphinidae > Orcinus > Orcinus orca. Next base: position 83,092,031 of record NC_064560.1, read on the forward strand.
GCATGATTTCAATATTTTAAAATTTATGGAATCTTGTTTTGTGGTCTAACGTATGATCAGTGCTGAAGAGTATTTCATGTACACTCGAGCAGAATATGTATTCTGCTGTTCTGGGGTAGAATGTTCTCTATTCATCTGTTAGGTTTAGTTAGTTGATGTTGTTCAAGACTTTTATTTCCTTGTTGATCCCCAGACTGGTTGTCCTATCCATTATTAAAAGTGGGGTATGAAGTATCCAACTATTACTGGTGAACTGTCTATTTCTCCCCTCAATTCTGTCAGTTTTTCCTTCATATATTTTGTGACTTTCTCAAGTCACAAAGGTGACTTGAGACAAGGTGCATATATGTTTGTAATTGTTATGTATTTTTGATGGATTCATCCTTTCATCACTACATAATATCCTTCTCTCTTTATTGTACAATTTTGGTCTTAAAGTCTATGTCGCATGATAGCAATATAGTTACTTCAGCTATATTATCTTGCAGAGGGTACTCTTTGCATGAAATATTTCTATCCTTTCACATTAAACCACTTGGGTTCTTATATTTGAAGTGAGTCCCTTGTAGACAGCATATAGTTGAATGATTTTTAAAAATTCATTCTGCCAATTTGTTTCTTTTACTGGTGTCTTTAATGCATCTATATTTAATGTGATTACTGATAAGGACAGATTTACTTCTGCCATTTTGCATTTTCTGTATATCTCTTTGGTCCCCCAATTCCTTCATTACTGCTTTATTTTGTGCTAAATATTTTCTAGTGTACCACTTTCATTCCCTTATCATTTCTTCAAGCATATGTATATACTTATTTATTTATCTATTGTTTTCTTAGCAGTTGTCCTGAATTATAATTAACATCTTAATTCATAACAATCTAGTTAGAACTAATACCAACCTAGTTTCAGTAGTATACAAAAATGTTCCTATATAGCATTTACCTCCTTTATGCTATTATTATAGGTCATTTCTTTATACATTGTGTGTCCATCAACATAGGTTTATAATTGTTTTGTGTAGTTCTCTTTTAAATCAAATAGGAAAAATGAGGAGATACAAAAATACTACATTTACACTGATTTATACATATATAGTTACTTCTACAGCATTCTTTATTTCTTTGTGTGGATTCAAGTTACTGTCTACTGTGTTTTTATCGCAGACTGAAGATTTCTGTTAGAGCTTCTTGAAGTGCAGGTCTACTAGTGACAATCTCTCAGCTTTTGTTTATCACGGAATGTATTAATTTCTCCTTCATTTTTGAAGTTTTGCCAGATATAGAATTCTTGGTTGACAATTTGTTCTGCTTTTGTGTTTTTCTACCAGGAAACTGAATATGTTTATCCTACTGCCTTCTGACCTCTATAGTTTCTGATGAGAAATAAACTGTTATTATATTGAGGATGTTTTACATATGAAGAATTGCTTCTCTTTTGATGTTTTCAAGATTCTCTTTGTCTTTATCTTCCAATGTTTGATTATAATGTGTCATAACGTGGATCTCTGCATTTCTCCTACTTACGAGTTTGTTGAACTTCCTGGATCTGCAGATCATATCTTTCATTAAATTTGGAAAACTTTCAGCCATCATTTCTTCAAATGTTATCTGCCCTTTTCTCTCTCTACTCTTCTCTGGGACTCCCCTTATGTATATGTTGGTATGCTGGATGGTGTCCCACAAGTTTTTGAGACTGTATTCAAATTTTTCCCCATTCTTTATTCTTTCTCTTCCGTGGAGTGGATAATCTCAATTGAGAATCTTCAAGTTCACTGACTCTTTCTTCTATCTGCTCAAATAAGCTGCTGAACCCTTCAAGTAATTTTTTTTCACTTCAATTACTGTACTCTTCAGCTACAAAATTTCTATTAGTTCTTTTAAAATTTTTATCTCATTATTAACATTATCCAGTTGGTTACATATCATTCACATGTTTTCCTTTAGTTCTCTGAGTATATTTAAAAAATTTTTACGGCTTCCCTGGTGGCGCAGTGGTTGAGAGTCCGCCTGCTGATGCAGGGGACATGGGTTCATGCCCCGGTCTGGGAAGATCCCGCATGTCGTGGAGCGGCTGGGCCCATGAGCCATGGCCGCTGAGCCTGCACGTCCAGAGCCTGTGCTCTGCAATGGGAGAGGCCACAACAGTGAGAGGCCTGCATACCGCAAAAAAAAAAAATTTTTTTTTTAAATCTTTGTCTAGTAAGGCCAATGTCTGGGCTTCCCCAGGGACACTTGCTATTAATTTTTTTCCCCAGTGTATGGGCCAATTTTCTTTTTTTTTGCATGCCTTGCAACTGTTTCTTGAAAACAAGACATTTTAAATATTATAATGTGACAACTCTGGAAATCAGATTCTCCTTCCTCTCAGGTTTTGTTTTTGCTACTTGATATACTTGTACATTTGTTTAGTGAGTTTTCTGAACTAATTTTCTAAAGTTTATATTCTTTGTCATTATGGCCCCTAAAGTCTCTGTTCTATTACTTTAGCAATCAATTAGTGATCCAAGAGATTTCTTTAAACACCACAAACAATAACATCAAAACTCCTAATCTAGTCTTGGTAGATGGGCTCTGTGTGTGTGTTGGGGCAAGCCAACAAGACTCAGTCAGGCAGATTAAAACTCTACCTTAGCCCTCACTTCCTGCTTGCATAAAAGACTAATGGTCAGGATCTTCTTGGGTCTTTTCTGATCATGTACCCATCCCTGGGCATGCATATGGCCTTCTAGATTTCTCAGAGTACGTGGGAGTTTTTCAAAGCCCTTGTTCCCCAAGGCATCTCAATCCTCAGCCTTTCCCTGCAAATTTTTTGATTAATTATTTACACTAATTGTATACCCTTGCACTGGGCACCACCAACTAATACATTTGCCTTTAAATTGTTTTTGACAATCACCCCCAGGTAGCCTCCTCAGCTCTGGGAGGATCCTGAGTTATGTAAAAGGAAGACAAACCCTTAGAACTAACCTTTCAGAGAACCATCAGTCAGGTTAAAACAACTACAGTTCTTTGAGTACAAGGTTTGTTCTGCTCCCTCCATTACTAAGTACCTGTAACAGGGATGCTGGGAAGTTGAGACATGATCAGGGTAAGTTAAAACACCCCTAGCCTCTTTTTTTAAACTGAAGTATAGTTAATTTACAATGTTGTATTAGTTTCAAGTGTACAGCAAAGTGATTCAGTGATATATATATATATATATAGATAGATTTTTTTTCAGATTATTTTCCATTACAGGTTATTACAAGATATTGAGTATAGTTCCCTGTGCTATACAGTAGATCCTTGTTGTTTATCTATTTTATAATATATAGTAGTGCGAATATGTTAATCCCAGACTCCTAATCTATCCCCCAACCCCCACTATCCCCTTTGGTAACCATACATTTCTTTTCTATGTCTGTGAATCCATTTTTGTTTCATAAATAAGTTTGTATCATTTGTATCATTTTTTAGATTCTACATATAAGTGATATCATTTGTCTTTCTCTGTCTGACTTGTGTCACTTAGTATGATAAACTCTAGGTCCATTCATGTTGCTGCAAATGGCATTATTTCATTCTTTCTTAAGGCTGAGTAGTATTCCATTATGTATACACCACATCTTCTTTATCCACTCATTTGTCAATGGACATTTAGGTTGTATCATGGGGTATTCCTCTGTGGGTTAATCCTATATGGAACTCTCTGTACTTCCTGGACTTGGGTAACTATTTCCTTTCCCAGGTTAGGGAAGTTTTCAGCTATTACCTCTTCAAATATTTTCTTAGGCCCTTTCTCACTCTCTGATCCTTCTGGAATCCCTATAATGCAAATATTAGCGTGCTTGATGTTGTCCCAGAGATCTCTTAAACTGTCCTCATTTCTTTTCATTCTTTTTTCTGTTCAGTGGCAGTGATTTCCACTACTCTGTCTTCAGCTCACTGATCTGTTCTTCTGCCTCGTTTAGTCTACTATTGATTTCTTCTAGTGTATTTTTCATTTCAGTTATTGTATTCTTCAATTTTGTTTGGTTGTTCTTTGTATTTTTTAATTCTTTGTTAAAATTTTCTAATTTCTTGCTCTGTGCATCCATTCTCTTCCCAAGTTCTTTGATCATCTTTATGATCACTACTCTGAACTCCTTCTAGGGTTGACTGCCTATCTCCACATCACTTAGTTCTTCTTCTGGGGTTTTATCTCATTCCTTCATCTGAAACATATTCCTCTGTTGTCTCATTTTGTCTAAACTGCTACTTGTATTTTCCTGTATGTGGTAGGTTGGTTAAGTTTCTCAACCTTGGAGAAGTGGCTCTCTGTAGATGTCCTATGCATCCCAGCAGTGCACACCCCTCTCATCACCCAAGAGCCAGGGGCCAGCTGGTCCCAGGGTAATGTCTGGTCTGGATTTGTGGACTCAGTCTGCAGGCTGTGGGAGTGTAGTTTTCTTGCTTCTGGTGTCTGCCCCCTGGTGGATGAGGCTGGTCTAAAGGTTTGGGTAGGGTTCCTGGCAGGAGGGGCCAGTGCCTGCCCCACTGGTGGGTTGAGCTGGGTCTTGGTCCTCTGATGGACAGGGCCGTGCTAGGGGCATGTCTAGAGGTGGCTGTGGGCTCAGAGAGTCTTTAGGCAGCCTGCTTGTAGATGGACACATCCCCACCCAGTTTGTTGTTTGGCCTGAGGTGTGTTGTTTAGCACTTGAGCCTACAGGCTGTTGGGTGGGGCCAGGTCTTGATGCCAAAATGTCAGACTCCAGGAGAGTTCTTGCAGATGAATGCTCCCCACTGTGTCCGCCACCAGTGTCTCTGTCCCCAGGGGGCCACTGCCACCCCGACCTCCACAGGAGACCCTCCAAGACTAGCAGGTAGGTCTGGCCCAGGCTTCTATCAAATTACTGCTTTTGCCCTTGGTCCTGGTATGAGTGAGATTTTGTGTGTGCTCTTTAAGAGTAAAGTCTCTATTTCCCCCAATCCTGTGAAGCTCCTGCAATCAAGCCCCACTGGCTTTCAAAGACAAATGCTCTGGGGGCTCTTTTCCCTGGTGCTGGATCCCTGGGCAGGGGGGCCTAATGTGGGGCTCAGAACTCTCACTCCTGTGGGAGAACCTCTGCAAATATAATTATTCTCCAGTTTGTGGGTCACCCACCTGAGAGATATGGAATTTGATTATATTTCAAGTCTGCCCCTCCTATGGGTCTAGTTGTGGTTCCATCCTTGTATCTTTAGTTGTAGAGGATCTTTTCTGGTAGGTTTCAGTCTTTTTCAATGATGTTTGTTCTGCAGATAGTTGTGATTTTGGTGTGCTCATGAGAGGGGGTGAGCTTGGGGTCCTTCTACTCTGCCATGTTGGCCACTCTCTTCCCTCCCTTAACGAGGTTCATCTGATTTTTCTTTTTTTTTTTTTTTTTTTGGTACACGGGCCTCTCGCTGTTGTGGCCTCTCCCGTTGCAGAGCACAGGCTCCGGACGCGCAGGCTCAGCGGCCATGGCTCACGGGCCCAGCCGCTCCGCGGCATGTGGGATCTTCCCAGACCAGGGCATGAACCCGCATCCCCTGCATCGGCAGGCGGACTCTCAACCACTGCGCCACCAGGGAAGCCCATCTGATTTTTCTTAATTGCCTTTTCCCCCAGTAGCAGTAAGCCTTTGATCATTTCCTGAGTTCAAAAAAAGTTGATTCTGACTGTTTTTGCCAGTTGATTCATTATTTTTATGGCAATATGGACTCTTGGAGTTCCCTACCCTACCTTTTTATTCACATCATTCAGGATTTTTAAAATTTTAAATAAAAGACCTTAATTCATATTTACATTATAATTGATGTGTTTAGCATTATTTCTGCCATTTTATTTTTTAAACCAACTTTGAGATATAATTCAAATACCATATAATTCACCCATTTAAATGTGTAATTCAATGTTTTTAAATATATTCATAGGGTTGTATAGCCAATCATCACATTCTAACTTTAGAAGATTTTTATTTTCCCTGAATAAAATCCAGTAACCTTTAGTACTCAATCCCAGTTTCTCTCCTCCTGCTCACATCCCCAAGCAACACTAATCTGCTTTTTATCTCTATAAAAGTTTTTATCCTGGACATTTCATATAAATGGAATCATAAGATACATGACCTTTTCCTGACTGGCTTCTTTCACTTACCATAGTGTTTTCAAGTTTCATCCACATTGCAGCACATGTCAGTATTCATTCCTAAATACTATTTCATTGTATGGATATATCAAATTTTGCTTACCTATTCAACAGTTGATGAACATTTGGGTTGTTTCCACTTTTGGCTCTTATGAATAATGATGCTATGAACATACCTGTACAAGTTTTATTTGACCATGTTTTCAATTCTCTTGGGTATAAATCTAGGCATGGAGTTACTAGGTCATACAGTAATTCTGTGTTTAACTTTTGGGGAACTAACAAACTGTTTTCCAAAGTAGACAGACCATTTTATATTCCCAAAAATAAGGTATAAAGATTCTAATTTCTTCACATCCTTGTTACTGTCTGTCTATTGAATATAGCCATTCTAGTTGGTGTGAAGTGGAATCTCACTATGGATTTGACTTCCTTGATGACTAATGATGTTGAGCATCTTTTCATGGTCATACTGGCCATTTGTATACCTTGTTAAAGAAATGTCTACTCAGATCCTTTGCCCATTCATTATTGGTCAGTCTACCAAGGCAAAAGAAATAAAAGCAAAAACAAACAAATGGGACCTAATCAAACTCAAAAGCATTTGCATATCAACAAAATGAAAAGACAACCTACTGAATGGGAGAAAATACTTGCAAATGATGTGACTGACAAGGGGTTAATATCCAAAATATACAATCAGCTCATACAACTCCATATCAAAAAAACACACAACCCAATCAAAAAATAGGCAGATGACCTAAATAGACATTTTTCCAAAGAAGACATACAAATGGCAAACAGGCACATGAAAAGATGCTCAACATTGCTAATTATTAGAGAAATGCAAATCACAACCACAATGAGGTATCACCTCACACTGGTCAGAATGGCTAATATCAAAAAGTCTACAAAAAGTAAATGCTGGAGAGGTTATGGAGAATACCGCTGGTAGGAATGTAAAGTGGTGCAGCCACTATGGAAAACAGTATGGAGGTTCCTTATAAAACAAAAAATGGAGATACCATATGATCCAGCAATCCTACTCCTGGGTATATATACAGAAAAAACAAAAACAAAAACTGTAAGTCGAAAAGGTACATGCACCGCAATGTTCACAGCAGCACTATTTAGAAAAGCCAAGACATGGAAGCTACTCAAGTGCCCGTCAGTGGATGATTGGCTTAAGAAGATGTGATATATATATATATAGACACACACATACACACATACACACACATATGCAATGGAATATTACTCAGCCACAAAAAAGAACAAAACACTGCCATTAGCAGCAACATGAATGGACCTAAGGAATACGCTTAGTGAAATAAGTCAAACAGAGAATGACAAATACTATATGATATCACTTATATGAGGTATCTAAAAAACAATACAAATAAATCTATATACAAAACAGACTCACAGACACAGAAAACAAACTATGCTCACCAAAGAGGACAGGAAAGTGGGAGTGAGAGACAAATTAGGAGTGTTTGATTAACAGATACAAACTACTATACATAAAATAGATAATTAACAAGAACTTACTATATAGCACAGGGAATTATACCCAATATCTATAATAATCTATAATGGAATATAGTCTGCAGAAAAAAACCCAAAGACAAATCAATATGCTGTACACCTGAAACTAACACAATATTGTAAATCAACTACACTTCAATAACAAAAAAATTACTCTGAGCATTAAACACACAGTATATAAAAAGAATGACATGGTAACTATTCTTACTAAGAGTTTACAGTGAGGAGAGTAAATAAAAATTTTAAAAAATAAATAAGGTAATATCTGAGAATAAGATATCCTATAAAGAGAATAGAGTAATTAATATACAGTGGCTGATTATATGTATGTGTGTCAAGGAGGTGAAGGATTTATAGAGCACAATGAAGGAAGGCCTCTGAGAAGTAAGTCTTTAAGCAGAAACCTGAATCAAGTGAAAGAGCCAGTCACAGGGAAATCTCGGGGAATTTCAGGCTGGCTAGAGGGAACATCAAGTGCCAATACACTAGGGAATATTCAAGGAACAGAATGGCAGCAATGGTAAAACGAATACAGAATTATGCTTATTATATAAACATGCTACTCCATTAAAAATGCTTCCTTGAAAGTCATCAATGATCTCCAGTATTACCAAACACAATGGCTTTTTCTCTGTATTCATTCTCCTTGAACTTTCTGACTATATTTCACATCTCACTATCAATGCCTTTTTCATGCCCTCATCTCCTTTCACTTCCATTTAACAATTATCTATTGTTACTATTGCAATTTTAATATTATAATAATGAATGCTAAATATATAATTTTAACTTATAGTCCAAATTTCAAACTCCTGAAGCTCTTCACTTGGAAGCTCAACCTTCACCTTGTTCTCTATATCTTTAAAACCAAAATCATTCTTAACATTGTACATCCACTTACCTATATTTTTCAATAGTACTTTGGACTAATATTTCAAAATTATTTTCTATTCTTCATTTTCTTTCCTCAATATTATTATCAAATCACTAATCTTAGATTAAAACATTTCTTGATTGCTTTCTTTAAATTTATTGTACTATACACTGTAATGTCAGCCCTATCACTTCATGCCTGAGTTAGTAAAATAATCTCCTATGCACCCAAGCTCTCAACCTTCTAATCCTACCTGTATAGCACAGGTGACAAATCTTCCCAAGTCATTAATTTCCTGATGTTATTCCCTTGGCAATCTATGTTAGTTCTTTCCCAAAAGATATAGTCAATCTTCTAACTAGCATTCAAGGCTCTCCATAATTTGACCCTTTGCTACTTATTCAACTTTATATTCTCTGACATATCAACTGCATTTTATAAATTTGGATTTGCACAGTCCACTATCGAGACATTTTCACCAGTTAGGATACTGCTAGCAGGGAGCAGTACAGCTTAATACCTGCACAGATTAATGCAGAAGGCAAGAAATAGGAGGAAATTATTACTTTTACAAAAATAAACTTCAACTGAAAAGAATAAATAGGCATTTAACAGGCTTACGAATGTGGACACTGTCTACCAGTTCCTCTGGGATATCACTTGGAGAGCTGAAACCTACTTGCTGTATGCTCAGCCACATCATCTCTGTGCCCCTATTTCTTTTTTTCCCCCAAGTTTACTGAGATACGATCAACATACAGCATTGTGTAAGTTTAAGGTGTACCAAGTGATGATTTGATACACATATATACTGTGAAATGATTACCAAAATAAAATTAACACCTCCATCACCTCACATAATTACCATTGTGTGTGTGGTGAAAATATTTAAGATCTACTTCCTTAGCAACTTTCAAGTATTAAAATATAGCATTGTTAACTATAGTCACCAGCCTGCACATTAGATTCCCAAAACTTGTTCATCTCGTAAGTGGAAGTTTGTTCCCTTTGACCAATATCTCCCCATTTCCCCCACCCCTGAGCCCCTGGTTACCACTGTTCTAATCTCTATTTATATGATTTTGACTTTTGTAGGTTCCATGTATAAGTGAGATCATATAATATCTGTCCTTCCCTGTCTTACTACTACATAGTAAAATGCCTTTGGGGTTCCATACATGTTGTTGCAAAAAGGCATAATTTCGTTCTTTTTTATGGGTGCTCCCTATTGCAATCGAGGACATACATCAGCATACAGCTAGATGCTCTAAGGACATCATCAACTTCTTCCTGCCTCCCTCTCTCACATAATCTATCTCAGATTTCTTTCTTGTATCTATCTACTCCTCCACATGTCTGTGCCAAACATTCTGGCATCTAATTTTGATCCTTACTGAACCACTGTCTAACTACTTTATGTGAGGAAGTTTTTTTGTTTATTTCTAAGTATGGCCTTTAGAAAGCCATTGTATTTTGTAAGCCTAGTTTTCCGCATTTGTAAGATGTGGGAATACAACTAGCTAATTTTTTTTTGCGGTACGTGGGCCTCTCACTGTTGTAGCCTCTCCCGTTGCAGAGCACAGGCTCTGGACGCGCAGGCTCAGCGGCCATGGCTCACGGGCCCAGCTGCTACGCAGCGTGTGGGATCCTCCCGGACGGGGGCACGAACCCGTGTCCCCTGCATCGGCAGGCGGGCTCTCAACCACTGCGCCACCAGGGAAGCCTCTACTAGCTAATTTTTAAAGGTCTTTTCTAGCTCTAAGATTCCATGATTCTAAATTCTTATAAACAGTAGGTACAAATTTGTTAGGAAGGGACTTCCCTGGTGGCACAGTGGTTAAGAATCCGCCTGCAGGGGACACGGGTTCGAGCCCTGTTCCAGGACGACCCCACATACTGCGGAGCAACTAAGCCCGTGTGCCACAACTACTGAGCCTGTGCTCTAGAGCCCGTGAGCCACAACTACTGAGTCCACAGGCCACAACTACTGAAGCCCATGCACCTAGAGCCCATACTCTGCAACAAGAGAAGCCACCACAATGAGAACCCTGCACGCTGCAATGAAGAGTAGCCCCCGCTCGCCGCAACTAGAGAAAGCCTACATGCAGCAACGAAGACCCAACACAGCCAAAATACAAATAAATAAATAAATTTTAAAAATTGTTAGGTAGATTAGAAGTAGTTGCGAGCCTGCTAAAATGTGGATTCCTCACCTAAAACCAAGTTAATCAGAATCAACTGGCTGAAGCCCAAGAACCTATCTTTTAAATAGGATACCAAGTGATTCGGATGTAAGGGGTCAAAGACTACAGTTTGAAAATCATTGTCCTGTTTCATGATTTGATCTATATTAACAAAACAACATGAAACTTATCATTTATTGAGTTATCTCTTAGATACTAGGCCAGCAGATTTTAGAGTATGATGTGATACCAGGGGGTCTCGGAGAATCTTTCAGAGGTACAAGGTAAAAACTCATTCATTCTCATTCTCTTACAAGCATACAATGGAGGTGAGACTATATGGCATGTGATTTAAGAATCCACCTCTATTTTTTAAGCCAGACATTAAGAAAATTAACATAACTCTTCTTACTAAATTTTTTGCTTGTTTTAGAAAAGTTATTTTTCATAAATTTTTTTTTCATTTTTAGACCCTTTGTTTTATAAATTATGTATTTGCTTTGTCTAGAACTCACAGAATTATGTTCAAGACCAAGGGGGACAGTCTTTTTGGTTTGCTTCTGGTGCCTGGGCTTATTCATGGGCTCTCTATTCTGTTCCATTGATCTATATGTCTGTTCTTGTGCCAGTACCATACTGTTTTGATGACTATTGCTTTATAGTATGCAGTTGGCCCTCTGTGTCTATAGGTTCAACCTCCATGGATTCAACCAACCACAGACTGAAAATATTAGAAAAAAATATTAGACAATATTAGACTGAAAATATTAGAAAGTTCCAAAAAGCTTAAATTCGCTGTGTGTCAGCAACTATTTACAAAGCATTTACAACTATTTACAGAGCATTTAAATGGTATTAGGTATTATAAGTAAGTTAGAGATGATCTAAAGTACATGGGATGATGTGTATAGGTTATATGCAAATAGTATGCCATTTTTATATGGGGGACTTGAACATCCACATAGTTTGGTATCCACAGGGGGTCCTGAAACCAATCTCCTGCACATACTGATGGACAACTGTAGTTTGAAGTCAGAAAGTATAATACCTGTAGATATTTTCTTCCTTCTCAAGATTGCTTTGGCAAGTGTCTATTGACAGATGAATGGATAAAGAAGATGTGGCACATATATACAAAGGAATATTACTTAGCCATAAAAAGAAACGAAATTGAGTTATTTGTAGTGAGGTGGATGGACCTAGAGTCTGTCATACAGAGAGTGAAGTAAGTCAGAAAGAGAAAAACAAATACCGTATGCTAACACATATATATGGAATCCAAAAAACAAAAAAAGGTTCTGAAGAACCTAGGGGCAGGACAGGAATAAAGACACAGATGTAGAGAATGGACTTGAGGAGGGGGAAGGGTAAGCTGGGACGAAGTGAGACAGTGGCATGGACTTATACATACTACCAAATGTAAAATAGATAGCTAGTGGGAAGCAGCTGCATAGCACAGGGAGATCAGCTCGGAACTTTGTGACCACCTAGAGGGGAGGGATGGGAAGGGTGGGAGGGAGACACGAGGGGGAGGAGATGTGGGGATGTATGTGTATGTATAGTTGATTCACTTTGTTGTAGAGCAGAAACTAGCACACCATTGTAAAGCAACTGTACTCCAATGGGGACTTTAAAAAAAAAAAAGATTGCTTTGGCTATTCAGGGTCTTTTGTGGTTCCATACAAATTTTAGGATAATTTGTTCCAGTTATATGGAATATGCTATTGGTATTTTGATAGGGATTACATTGGCTCTGCATATTGTTTTGGGTACTATGGCTATTTTAACAATATTAATCTTTCAATCCATGAGCACAGTATAACTTTACATTTATTTATATTATCTTTAAATTCTTTCATCAGTGATGACCAGTATTTATCTTCTTGCTTAAATTTATCCCCTGATAGTTTATTCTTCTTGATACACCTGCAAATGGGATTGTCTTCTTTTTTGTTTTTGTGGTATGTGGGCCTCTCACTGTTGTGGCCTCTCCCGTTGTGGAGCACAGGTTCTGGACGTGCAGGCTCAACAGCCATGGCTCACGGGCCCAGTTGTTCCACGGCATGTGGGATCTTTCCAGACCAGGGCACGAACCCGTGTCCCCTGCATCAGCAGGTGGACTCTCAACCACTGTGCCACCAGGGAAGCCCGGGATTGTCTTCTTAATTTCTCTTTCTGATTGATAGTTTATTATTAGTGTATACAAATGCAACAGATTTCTGTGTATTAATTTTGTATCCTGCAACTTCACTGAATTCATTTATTAGGTCTAATAGATTTTTGATGAGTGTTTATGGTTTCCAATTCATAGTATCATGTCATCTGCAAATATTGATAGTTTTACTTCTTCCTTTCCAATTCAGATGCCTTTTATTTCTTTTTCTTGTCTGACTGCTATGGCTAGGAGTTCTAATAATATGTTAAATACCAGAGAGTGGGTATCTTTGTCTTGCTCCTGATCTTAGAGGAAAAGCTTTCACCTTTTTACTATTGAAAATGATGTCACTTGTGAATATGTCATATATAGCCTTTATTATGTTGAGGTACATTCTCCCTATGACCACTTTGTTGAGAGTTTTGATCATAAATGTATGTTAAATTTTGTCAAATGCTTTTTCTCCATCTATTGTGGTTATTATATGGTTTTTATCCTCCATTTTGTTAATGTTTTGTATCACACTGATTGATTTGCAGGTGCTAAACAATCCTCGCATCTGTGGAATAAATCCCACTTGATTATGGTATATGATCCTTTATATTGCTGAATTTGGTTTGCTAATATTTTGCTGAAGCTTTCTGCCTCTATGTTCATCAAGGATATTGGCCTCTAATTTTCTTATTTTGTAGAGTCTTTTTCTGGTTTTAGCATTAGGTGATACTGGCCTCATAGAATGAGTTTGGAAGCCTTCCTTCCTCTTCAGTTTTTTGGAACAGTTTGAGAAGAACAGGTATTTACTCTTCTTTAAATATTTGGTAGAATTCATCTGTGAAGCTGTCTGGTCCTGGACTTCTGTATGCTGAAAGTTTTTTTTTTTTTTAATTACTGATACACTTTCATTACTAGTGATTGGTCTATTCAGATATTCTATTTCTTCCTGATTCAGTGATAGAAGATGGTATATTTAGGAATTTTATATATAGGAGTTTATCCATTTCTCCTAAATTGCACAATTGTTCATGTATAATTGTTTGCAGTAGCCTCTCTTTCATTTCTGATTGTATTTTTTGTGCCCTCTCTTCTTCTTGAAGAGTCTGGCTAAAGGTTTGGCAATTTTATCTTTGCAAAGAACCAGCCCTTAGTTTCACTGATCTTTTCTATTGCATTTTTCACCTCTATTACATTTATTTCTGTTCTGATCCTTTTTTTTTTTAACATCTTTATTGGAGTATAATTGCTTTACAATGTTGTGTTAGTTGCTGCTGTATAACAAAGTGAATCAGCTATATGTATACATATATCCCCATATCTCCTCCCTCTTGCATCTCCCTCCCATCCTCCCTACCCCACCCCTCTAGGTGGACACAAAGCACCGAGCTGATCTCCCTGTGCTATGCAGCTCCTTCCCACTAGCTATCTATTTTACATTTGGCAGTGTATATATGTCCATGCCACACTCTCACTTCATCCCAGCTTACCCTTCCCCCTCCCCATGTCCTCAAGTCCATTCTCTGCATCTGCATCTTTATTCTTGTCCTGCCCCTAGGTTCTTCAGAACCACTTTCATTTTTTTGTTTTGGATTCCATAGATATGTGTTAGCATATGGTATTTTTCTCTTTCTGACTTACTTCACTCTGTATGACAGACTCTAGGTCCATTCACCTACTACAAATAACTCAATTTCATTTCTTTTTATGGTTGAGTAATATTCCATTGTATATAAGTGCCACATCTTCTTTATCCATTCATCTGTCGATGGACACTTACATTGCTTCCATGTCCTGGCTATTGCAAATAGAGCTGCAATGAACATTGTGGCACATGACTCTTTGGGAATTATGGTTATCTCAGGGTATATGCCCGGTAGTGGGATTCTGGGTCATATGGTAATTCTATTTTTAGCTTTTTAAGGAACCTCCATACTGTTCTCCATAGTAGAGGCCACCAACATCCTGATACCAAAACCAGGCAAAGATGTCACAGAAAAAGAAAACTACAGGCCAATATCATTGATGAACGTAGATGCAAAAATCCTCAACAAAATACTAACAAACAGAATCCAAAAGCACATTAAAAGGATCATACACCATGATCAAGTGGGGTTTATCCCGGGAATGCAAGGATTCTTCAATATATGCAAATCAATCAATGTGATAAACCATATTAACAAACTAAAGGAGAAAAACCATATGATCATCTCAATGGATGCAGAAAAAGCTTTCGACAAAAATCAACACCCATTTATGATAAAAAAAAAAACCCTCCAGAAAGTGGGCATAGAGGGAACTCAACATAATAAAAGCCATATATGACAAACCCACAGCCAACATCTTTCTCAATGGTAAAAAACCAATTCCACTAAGATCAGGAACAAGACAAGGCTGCCCACTCTCACCACTATTATTCAACATCGTTTTGGAAGTTTTAGCCACAGCAATCAGAGAAGAAATAAAAGGATTCCAAATCAGAAAAGAAGAATTAAAGCTGTCACTGTTTGCAGATGACATGATACTATACATAGAGAATCCTAAAGATGCTGCCAGAAAACTACTAGAGCTAATCAATGAATCTGGTAGTAGCAGGATACAAAATTCGTGCACAGAAATCTATTGCATTCCTATACACTAATGATGAAAAATCTGAAAAAGAAATTAAGAAAACACTCCCATTTACCACTGCAACAAAAATAATAAAATACCTAGGAATAAATCTGCTCTGATCTTTATTATTTCCTTCTTTCTACTAACTTTGGTCCTCATTTCTTCTTCTCTTTCTAGTTGCTCTAGGTGTAAAGTTAGATTATTTATTGGAGATTTTTCTTGAGCTAGGTATCTCTATAAATTCCCTGTTAGAACTACTTTTGATGCAACCCATAGGTTTTCAAAGGTTGTTTATCCATTTTCACTTATCTCAAGGGACTGATATTTTTTTGACTTTCTCTTTGATTTCTTTGTTGACCCACTGATTAGTTAGTTTCATGTTGTTTAGTCTCCATGTGTGTGGGGTTTTTTTCAGTTTTCTTCTTGTAGTTGATTTCCAGTTTCATACCATGGTGGTCAGAAAATGTTTTAAATGATTTCAATCTTCTTAAATTCAATGAGACTTGTTTTGTGCCCTAGCATGTGATCCATCCTAGAGAATGTTTCATGTGCACTTGAGAAGAATGTAAATTCTGCAGTCTTGGGATGGAATGGTTATACATATCTGTTAAGTCTATCTGGTCTAATGTGTTGTTTAAGGCCAGTGCCCCCTTACTGATTTTCTGTTTTGATGATCTATCCATGGCCAAATTGGGGTATTGAAGTCATATGCTATTAATGTATTGCTATCAATCTGTTTTTTACATCTATTAATATTTGCTTTATATATTTAATATAGGTGCTCCTATGTTGGGTGCATAAATATTTACAGATGAATAGACAACAGTGAGATGGTAGACTTAAAACAACCCCAGCAGTAATTTCATTAAATGTAAATTGATTAAAAACTGCAAAAAATAGACACTGTTACACTGGATAAAAAGGGAAGATTAAATCATATGAAAATTATAGGAGATGCTCAAAATATATAAAAAGACACTGGTTACGTTTAAAACTAAAAGACTTGGAAAATTTTATCATGTAAATAGTAAGTGGAAATGGTAATTATTAGCAAAAGTGGACTTCAGCATAAGGGACAGAAAAAGTGGACTTCAGCATAAGGGATAGTACCAGATATAAAGAAGGACACTTTATAATGGTAATATGATCAATTTGTCAAGAAGATAAAATAATACTAAATTTGTATATATCTAGCAATAAAGCTTCAAAATTTGAAGCAAAACTGGAAAAAACTAACATGAGAAATAGATAAATCCGCATTTACATTTAGAAATGTTAATATTCTTTTTTATGTAACTGATACAAGATGAAATGGACAATACCAGAGATAAAATACAGATTTTAACAACACTATCAAGGAAACACACCTAAGTGACACTACAGAAAATGCACTTACCACAAGCAAAATATACACGCTTTTCAAGTAAACAGGCAGCATTGACCAAGACAGACCAGATGCTGAAGATAAAAGTCTCAATAAATTTAAAGGAATTGAAATTGTGTGCAGTAGCATCTCTGACCACAGGAAAAAAAGGCAAAAAGATACATGAAAAGTTGCCAATTATTTGGAAAGTAAGCAATACATTTCTAAGTAGCCAATGGGTCAGTGAAACTGAAAAATATTTTGAACTGAATGAAAATTAAGACACAACATCGAAAATACTGGAATACAGTTTAAGCAGGGCTTAGAGGAAATTTTATAGGTGTAATTTCAAATATTAGAAAAGAAGAGAGGTTTCAAGTCAGTAATCTAAGCTTCCACCTTAGGAATTTAGGAGAAGAGGCAAAATAAATATAGAGTAAAGACAGGTAAAAATAATAAAGTACATAAATCAATAAAATAGAAAACAAAAAAGTAGAGAAAAATCAATGACTGCAAAAGTTCATTCTTGAAAAGATTAATAAAACTGGACAGAGCGACCAAAGGAAAAAAACAATTACAACTTTTAGGAATGAAAAAGTGTATGTCACTACAATCCATACAGGCTTAATAAAATATGGGAATTTTTTTTAAACTAGTTTTTAGAGCAGATTTAGGATCACAGTAAAATTGAAAGTTACAGAGATTTCCTATACACCTACTGCCCTGAACATGCATAGCTTCCTGCATGATCAATATCCTCAACATGCATAGCTTCCTGCATGATCAGTGATGATGGCCATTCTGACCAGTGTGAGGTGATATCGCACTGTAGTTTTGATTTGCATTTCTCTAATAATTAGCGATGTAGAGCATCTTTTCATGTGTGTATTAGCCATATGTATTTCTTCTTTGGAGAAACGTATATTTAGGCCTTCTGCCTATTTTTCGATTGAGTTGTTTGTTTTCTTCTTATTGAGTTGTATGAGCTGTTTGTATATTTTAGAAATTAAGCCCTTGTTGCTAGCATCTATATGGAAAACTAAACTTGGACCAATGCTTCCTATCATACTCACTAATTTATTTGAGATGGATCATAAATCTAAATGCCAAAGCTAAAATTACAAGGCTTCTAGAAAAAAAATATGGAGGCTTTTTTAACCTCTGGTCAGACAAAAACCTCTTAGAACCCAGAAAGCATAAGAACAAAAAAGAACATATTGATTGGGGGACGAGGGGAAGATGGCGGAACAGTAAGATGCAGAGATCATCTTCCTCCCCACAGATACACCAGAAATACATCTACACGTGGAACAACTCCTACAGAACACCTACTGAATGCTGGCAGAAGACCTCAGACCTCCCAAAAGGCAAGAAACTCCCCACATACCTGGGTAGGGCAAAAGAAAAAAGAAAAAACAGAGACAAAAGGATAGGGACGGGACCTGCACCAGTGGGAGGGAGCTGTGAAGGAGGAAAGGTTACCACACACTAGGAAGCCCCTTCGCGGACGGAGACTGTGGGTGGCGGAGCGGAAAGCTTCAGAGCCACGGAGGAGAGCACAGCAACAGGGGTGCGGAAAACAAAGCAGGGAGATTCCCGCACAGAGGATCAGTGCTGACCGGCACTCACCAGCCCGAGAGGCCTGTCTGCTCACCCGCTGGGGCGGGTGGGGCTGGGAGCTGAGGCTTGGGCTTCGGTCGGAGCGCAGAGAGAGGACTGGGGTTGGCGGCGTGAACACAGCCTGCAGGGGGTTAGTGCACCACCACTAGCCAGGAGGGAGTCTGGAGAAAAGTCTGGACCTGCTAAAGAGGCAAGGGACTTTTTCTTCCCTCTTTGTTTCCTGGTGTGCGAGGAGAGGGGATTAAGAGCACTGCTTAAAGGAGCTCCAGAGACAGGCACAAGCCGCAGCTACAAGCACGGACCCCAGAGACGGGCATGAGAAGTTAAGGCTGCTGCTGCCGCCACAGAGAAGCCTGTATGCGAGCACAGGTCCCTATCCACACCCCCCTTCCGGGGAGTCTGTGCAGCCCTCCACGGCCAGGGTCCCGGGATCCAGGGACAACTTGTCTGGGAGAACGCACGGTGCGCCTCAGACTGGTGCAACGTCACGCCGGCCTCTGCCACCACAGGCTCACCCCTCACTCCGTGCCCCTCCGTCCCCACAGACTGAGTGAGGCAGAGTACCCGAAGCAGCTGCTCCTTTAACCCTGTCCTGTCTGAGCGAAGAACAGACGCCCTCCGGCGATCTACACTAAGAGGCGGGGCCAAATCCAAAGCTGAGCCCCTGGCAGCTGTGAGAACAAAGAAGAGAAAGGGAAATCTCTCCCAGAAGCCTCAGAAGCAGTGGATTAAAGCTCCACAATCAACTTGATGTACCCTGCATCTGTGGAATACATGAAGAGACAACGAATCATCCCAAACTGAGGAGGTGGACTTTGAGAGCAAGATTTATGATTTTTTCCCCTTTTCCACATTTTGTGAGTGTGTATGTGTATGCTTCTGTGCGAGATTTTGTCTGTATAGCTTTGCTTCCACCATTTGTCCTAGGGTTTTAACCGTCCTTTTTTTTTTTTTTTTCGTTTTTTTTGCTTTAAAAAAAATTTCCTTTCTTTCTTAATATTTTTTATTTTAATATCTTTATTATATTTTATCTTATTTTATTTTATTTTACTTTATCTTCTTTCTTTTTTCCTTCCTTCCCTCCTTCCTTCCTCCCTCCCTCCTTTCTTTCTCCTTCTTTCTTTTTCTTTCTTTCTCTCTTTCTCTCTTTCTTTCTTTCTTTCTTTCTTCTTCTATTAATTCTTTCTTTCTACTTTTTCTCCCTTTATTTTCTAAGTCGTGTGGATGAAAGGCTCTTGGTGCTGCAGCCAGGAGTCAGTGCTCTGCCTCTGAGGTGGGAGAGCCAATTTCAGGACACTGGTCCACAAGAGACCTCCCAGCTCCACATAATATCAAACAGCGAAAATCTCCCAGAGATCTCCATCTCAACAACAGCACCCAGCTTCACTCAACGACCAGCAAGCTACAGTGCTGGACACCCTATGCCAAACAACTAGCAAGACAGGAACACAACCCCACCCATTAGCAGAGAGGCTGCCTAAAATCATAATAAGTCCACAGACACCCCAAAACACACCACCAGATGTGGACCTGCCCACCAGAAAGACAAGATCCAGCCTCACTCACCAGAACCCAGGCACTAGCCCCCTCCACCAGGAAGCCTACACAACCCACTGAAGCAACCTTAGCCACTGGGGACAGACACCAAAAACAAGACAGAACTACAAACCTGCAGCCTGCAAAAAGGAGACCCCAAACACAGTAAGATAAGCAAAATAAGAAGACGGAAAAACACACAGCAGTTGAAGGAGCAAGATAAAAACCCATCAGACCTAACAAATGAAGAGGAAATAGGCAGTCTACCTGAAAAAAAATTCAGAGTAATGATAGTAGAGATGATCCAAAATACTGGAAATAGAATAGAGAAAATGCAAGAAACATTTAACAAGGACCTAGAAGAACTAAAGATGAAACATACAATGATGAACAACACAATAAATGAAATTAAAAATACACTAGATGGGACCAGAAGAGGCAGAAGAATGGATAAGTGACCTGGAAGATAAAATAGTGGAAAAAACGACTGCAGAGCAGAATAAAGAAAAAAGAATGAAAAGAACTGAGGACAGTCTCAGAGACCTCTGGAATAACATTAAGCACACCAACATTCGAATTATAGGGGTTCCAGAAGAAGAAGAGAAAAAGAAAGTGACTAAGAAAATAATTGAAGAGATTATACTTGGAAACCTCCCTAATATGGGAAAGGAAATAGTTAAGTCCAGGAGGCACAGAGTCCCATACAGGATAATCCAAGGAGAAATATGCCAAGACACATATTAATCAAACTGTCAAAAATTAAAAACAAAGAAAACATATTAAAAGCAGCAAGAAAAAAACAACAAATAACACACAAGGGAATCCATATAAGGTTAACAGCTGATCTTTCAGCAGAAACTCTGCAAGCCAGAAGGGATTGGCAGAACATATTTAAAGTGATGAAGGAGAAAAACCTGCAACCAAGATTACTCTACCCAGCAAGGATCTCATTCAGATTCGATGGAGAAATTAAAACCTTTACAGACAAGCAAAAGCTGAGAGAGTTCAGCACCACCAAACCAGCTTTATAGCAAATGCTGAAGGAACTTCTCTAGGCAAGAAACACAAGAGAAGGAAAAGACCTACAAAAACAAACCCAAAACAATTAAGAAAATGGGAATAGGAACATACATATCGATAATTACCTTAAATGTAAATGGATTAAATGCTCCCACCAAAAGACACAGACTGGCTGAATGGATACAAAAACAAGACCCATATATATGCTGTCTACAAGAGACCCACTTCAGACCTAGAGACACATACAAACTGAAAGTAAGGGGATGGAAAAAGATATTCCATGCAAATGGAAACCAAAAGAAAGCTGGAGTAGCAATTCTCATATCAGACAAAATAGACTTCAAAATAAAGACTATTACAAGAGACAAAGAAGGACACTACATAATTCTCAAGGGATCGATCCAAGAAGAAGATATAACAATTGTAAAGATTTATGCACCCAACATAGTAGCATCGCAATACATAAGGCAAATACTAACAGCCATAAAAGAAGAAATCGAGAGTAACATGTTCATAGTAGGCGACTCTAACACCCCACTTTCACCAATGGACAGATCATCAAAAATGAAAACAAATAAGGAAACACAAGCTTTGAATGATACATTAAACAAGATGCACTTAATTGATATTTAAAGGACATTCCATCCAAAAACAACAGAATACACATTTTTCTCAAGTGATCATGCAACATTCTCCAGGATAGATCATATCTTGGGTCACAAATCAAGCCTTGGTAAATTTAAGAAAATTGAAATTGTATCAAGTATCTTTTCGAACCACAGCGCTATGAGACTACATATCAATTACAGGAAAAGATCTGTAAAAAATACCAACACATGGAGGCTAAACAATACACTACTTAGTAACGAACTGATCACTGAAGAAATGAAAGAGGAAATCAAAAAATACCTAGAAACAAATGACAATGGAGACACGATGACCCAAAACCTATGGGATGCAGCAAAAGCAGTTCTAAGAGGAAAGTTTATAGCAATACAATCCTACCTTAAGAAACAGGAAACATCTCGAATAAACAACCTAACTTTGCACCTAAAGAAATCAGAGAAAGAAGAATAAAAATACCCCAAAGTTAGCAGAAGAAAAGAAATCATAAAAATCAGATCAGAAATAAATGAAAAAGAAATGAAGAAAACGATAGCAAAGATCAATAAAACTAAAAGCTGGTTCTTTGAAAGTATAAACGAAATTGATAAACCATTAGCCAGACTCATCAAGAAAAAAAGGGAGAAGACTGAAATCAATAGAATTAGAAATGAAAAAGGAGAAGTAACAACTGACACTGCAGAAATACAAAAGGTCATGAGAGATTACTACAAGCAACTCTATGCCAATAAAATGGACAACCTGGAAGAAATGGACAAATTCTTAGAAATGCACAACCTGCCAAGACTGAATCAGGAGGAAATAGAAAATATGAACAGACCAATCACAAGCACTGAAATTGAAACTGTGATTAAAAATCTTCCAACAAACAAAAGCCCAGGACCAGATAGCTTCACAGGCGAATTCTATCAAACATTTAGAGAATAGCTAACACCTATCCTTCTCAAATTCTTCCAAAATATAGCAGAGGGAGGAACACTCCCAAACTCATTCTACGAGGCCACCATCACCTTGATACCAAAACCAGACAAGGATGTCACAAAGAAAGAAAACTACAGGCCAATATCACTGATGAACATAGATGCAAAGATCCTCAATAAAATACTAGCAAAAAGAATCCAACAGCACATTAAAAGGATCATACACCATGATCAAGTGGGGTTTATTCCAGGAATGCAAGGATTCTTCAATATACTCAAATCAATCAATGTGATAAACCATATTAACAAATTGAAGGGGAAAAACCATATGATCATCTCAATAGATGCAGAGAAAGCTTCCGACAAAATTCAACACCGATGTATGATAAAAACCCTGGAGAAAGTAGGCATAGAGGGAACTTTCCTCACCATAATAAAGGCCATATATGACAAACCCACAGCCAACATCGTCCTCAATGGTGAAAAACTGAAAGCATTTCCACTAAGATCAGGAACAAGACAAGATTGCCCACTCTCACCACTCTTATTCAACATAGTTTTGGAAGTTTTAGCCACAGCAATCAGAAAAGAAAAGGAAATAAAAGGAATCCAAATCGAAAAGAAGTAAAGCTGTCACTGTTTGCAGATGACATGATACTATACATAGAGAATCCTAAAGATGCTACCAGAAAACTACTAGAGCTAATCAATGAATTTGGTAAAGTAGCAGGATACAAAATTAATACACAGAAATCTCTGGCATTGTTATACACTAATGATGAAAAATCTCAAAGTGAAATTAAGAAAACACTCCCATTTACCATTGCAACAAAAAGAATAAAATATCTAGGAATATACCTACCTAAGGACACGAAAGAACTATATGCAGAAAATTATAAGACACTGATGAAAGAAATTAAAGATGATACAAATAGATGGAGAGATATACCATGTTCTCGGATTGGAAGAATCAACATTGTGAAAATGACTCTACTACCCAAAGCAATCTACAGATTCCATGCAATCCCTATCAAACTACCACTGGCATTTTTCACAAAAATAGAACAAAAAATTTCACAATTTGTATGGAAACACAAAAGACCCCGAATAACCAAAGCAATCTTGAGAATGAAAAATGGAGCTGGAGGAATCAGGCTCCCTGACTTCAGACTATACTACAAAGCTACAGTAATCAAGAGAGTATGGTCCTGGCACTAAAACAGATAGATAGATCAATGGAACAGGATAGAAAGCCCAGAGATAAACCCACGCACATATGGTCACCTTATCTTTGATAAAGGAGGCAGGAATGTACAGTGGAGAAAGGACAGCCTCTTCAATAAGTGGTGCTTGGAAAACTGGACAGGTACATGTAAAAGTATGAGATTAGATCACTCCCTAACACCATACACAAAAATAAGCTCAAAATGGATTAAAGACCTAAATGTAAGGCCAGAAACTATCAAACTCTTAGAGGAAAACATAGGTAGAACACTCTATGACAGAAATCACAGCAAGATCCTTTTTGACCCACCTCCTTAGAGAAATGGAAATAAAAACAAAAATAAACAAATGGGACCTAATGAAACTTCAAAGTTTTGCACAGCAAAGGAAACCATAAACAAGACCAAAAGACTACCCTCAGAATGGGAGAAAATATTTGCAAATGAAGCAACTGACAAAGGATTAATCTCCAAAATGTATAAGCAGCTCATGCAGCTCAATAACAAAAAAACAAACAACCCAATCCAAAAATGGGCAGAAGACCTAAATAGACATTTCTCCAAAGAAGACATACAGACTGCCAACAAACACATGAAAGAATGCTCAACATCATTAATCATTAGAGAAATGCAAATCAAAATTACAATGAGATATCATCTCACACCAGTCAGAATGCCCATCATCAAAAATTGTAGAAACAATAAATGCTGGAGAGGGTGTGGAGAAAAGGGAACACTCTTGCAGTGCTGGTGGGCATGTGAATTGGTACAGCCACTATGGAGAACATTATGGAGGTTCCTTAAAAAACTACAAATAGAAATACCATATGACCCAGCAATCCCACTACTGGGCATATACCCTGAGAAAACCATAATTCAAATAGAGTCATGTACCAAAATGTTCATTGCAGCTCTATTTACAATAGCCTGGAGATCGAAACAACCTAAGTGTCCATCATCGGTTGAATGGATAAAGAAGATGTGGCACATATATACAATGGAATATTACTCAGCCTTAAAAAGAAACAAAATTGAGCTATTTGTAATGAGGTGGATACACCTAGAGTCTGTCATACAGAGTGAAGTAAGTCAGAAAAAGAAAGACAAATACCGTATGCTAACACATATATATGGAATTTTAGGGGAAAAAAATGTCATGAAGAACCTAGGGGTACGAGAGGAATAAAGACACAGACCTACTAGACAATGGACTTGAGGATATGCGGAGGGGGTAGGGTAAGCTGTGACAAAGCGAGAGAGAGGCATGGACATATATACACTACCAAATGTAAGGTAGATAGCTAGTGGGAAGCAGCCGCATAGCACAGGAAGATTAACTTGGTGTTTTGTGACTGCCTGGAGGGGTGGGATAGGGAGGGTGGGAGGGAGGGAGACGCAAGAGGGAAGAGATATGGGAACAAATCTGATATGTATAACTGATTCACTTTTTTATAAAACGGAAACTAACACACCATTGTAAAGCAATTATACTCCAATAAAGATGTTAAAAAAAGAACATATTGATAAAATAGACTTCATCACAATTAAAGAACTTTTGCTTATTAAAAGCTATCATTAACAAAATGTATAGGCAAGCTCCAGATTCAGAAAAAAATTCACAAGACACATATCTGACAAAGAACGTGTAGCTAGAATATATAAACAACTCAAAAATAAAGTGACAACTTTTAACATGTGCAAAAACCTTCAACAGACACATCATAAAGGAAGATATGAATGGTTAAAAAGCACATGGAAAGATACTCAATACATATCATTAGTCACTAGGAAAATGCAAATTAGAATCACAATGAGATACCACTATGCTCACACTGGAATTAGGTTAAAATTTTCAAAACTCACAATACCAAGTACTGACAAATTGTTGAGCAACTGGAACTCCCACAGTTTGCTGATGGGAGTGTAAAACAGTACAACCACTGTGGAAAACAGTGTGGTATTATACTTTTAAGTATTTACCCAAGAGAAATTAAAATGTGTATACACCCAAAGACTTGATAGGAGCTTAATTTACAAATGCCAAAAATTGGAAACCCAAATGTCTATCAACATATGAACAGATAAAAATTTGTGGGACATGCACACAATGGATATGTTCAGCAATGAAAAAGAATAAACTATATACATGCCACAACACAGATAAGTCTGAGAAACAGTATACAGTTGACCCTTGAACAACACGGCTTTTAACTATGTGGGTCTACTTATACATGGATTGTTTCCAATAGTAAATACTATAGTACTACACAATCCCCGGTTGGTTGAACCCATGGCTGTGGAAACATGGATACAGAGGAACTGCAGATACGGAGGACCAATAAGTTATACGTGGATTTTTTGACTGTATGGAGTGTCAGTGCCCCTAACCCTCTCATTGTTCAAGGACCAACTGTACTTAGTAAAAGAAGCCAGCCACAAAGGAATCTAATTTCATTTGTATGTATTTCTAGAACAGGAAAAACTAATCTATAATGATAGAAAGCAGATCAGTGGTTACCAAGCACCAGGAGTGGTGGAAGACTGACTGGAAAAGAGACACAAAGACACTCTGTGGAGTAATGGAAGTGTTCTAAACTTTGACAGGAGCATGGCTTACGTGAGTATCTAGATTTGGCAAAACTCAACAATCTGTACATTAGAGATCTCTACTTTCACTTAAGTAAATCATACTGCAATGAAAAAAAAGTCTATAGATACAGATAAGTATGCATAAAAAGGATATA
Source organism: Orcinus orca (assembly GCF_937001465.1). NCBI lineage: Eukaryota > Metazoa > Chordata > Mammalia > Artiodactyla > Delphinidae > Orcinus > Orcinus orca. Next base: position 83,118,572 of record NC_064560.1, read on the forward strand.
TATGCCAAAATATTAGTATCAGAATTATAGTTTTTTTCCTATAACTTAAAGATTTTCTTTAATAAACTAGCATTATTACTATATATATTATATATATTACTATATATATTATATTAATAGATATATGTGTGTGTGTGTGTGTGTATATATATATATATATATATATAAATAAAACTATACTATACTTCCCTGAAGGACCTCACTGAAAAGGTGACACTTGAGCAAAGACCTGAAGGAGGTAAGGGAGCTAAGCTCTATAGATAAAAGTAGGAAGAGCCATCCAGGAAGAGGAAAACTGAAGTACTGAAGTTTAAAAGCCCTGAGGTTTTGAGAAGAGAAGTGACGTGATCTGACATTTTAACAGGTTCACTTTGGCTAGCGTGTTTGGAATAGACAGTAAGGAGCCAAGGATAGAAACAAAGAAACTAGTCAGAGGAGTACAGCAATAATCCAGGTGAGATATGATGGAGGCTTGGTTGAAGGAGGAAGTAGTAATGCTAGAGAAAGACAGTCAAATTCTGAACGTATTTTAAAGCAAAGCTAACATTATTTGCAGTTAGATTGGATGAGTAGTGTGGGAGAAAGAAAAAGGTCAAGGACAACTTCAAGGGTTTTGGCATACACAACTAGAACAGAGCACCTGGTCATTACGATAGGGAAGACTATGGGACAAGAACGGGGTTTTTTTCGGGAGGGGTGCTGCAGAGAAGAAAGCAGGAGCTTGTTGTTTGGACATACTAAGTTTGAGTAAAACTGAAAATATATAAAATTGGTAGTCATCAGCAAATGGAGACTATTTAAAGCCACAGAACTGGGTCAACTAGCCAAGGGAATGTGTACACAGAGGGAAAAAAAGAGAGGTCCAAAGAATGGACTCTACAGCATTTCAGGACCTCAGCAAGTTCTTAGCACAAACTAGAAATGAAGGTCAGTAATACCCTGAAGTATATACTGCAAAACTATTTTTAGAAACTTGGAGGAACTTCAAAAAATATAATCAAAAAAGCCTTTTCTATTCTTTGCCTGAATGAGTACTCTCAAGTTTTCACTGATGCTATAAGATGAAATCGACACCTTTTTAAATTACAATCTGAAATTGGAAACTATAGAGAGATAACCCCTGTTCACCATTATTCTAGACCTGTATTTCTGTAATCCCATGGGTGAAGCTTCTCTATCTTTCAAACCATTTGGGAATAAAGGTATAACAACATATTCAGACTACCTTCCTTCAAATAGCAAAGAACTATCTTCTAAGGAGGAACTACATTTGTGTCCTCGAACAAGACTCATCAGTCATCAGATGATGCTCAAAGCTTGTGAGGTAATGATATACTACACAGCTGTCTGATCCTCAGATATCACTTTGGAGGCAGATGATAAACTACAGATCTGACAACTCACTTTCCATTTCAAGATATTTCTTGAACTTTTTCTTGTTGTGACAGGCTACCAAATTGATTAAACCTAGTCATGGTATTTGACACTACAGCCAGCAGACTTCTATTTGTTGATTGCTATTGATTTTCTTTGATACTTCATTTAAAAATCAATAGCTGGAAAGAAAAATAGGCTTGGTTTACACATACTTAAACATACTGTTGTATGCTGAAGGAGGCACAAGTTTGGCAGGGCTTTGGCATCCAATTATAAGGAGAGCTCTTAACAGGTGAAAGCAAGGGCTTCAGATCGATATGCAGTTTTCTTTCTTAATCAAAGAAAGTGGCTATAAATTAGGCTCATCAGTGTTATTTTCAAGGCTTTCTTGAAGCAAACAAGTTTAAACTTTTTTGGCGGGGAGACAGGGTCTTCCTTGGATTTACATTAAAAAAGATACATCACTAAGAGTTTTTCTTTGTTTTTAAGGATATTTTTAGTACCTGAAGTTCATCCGGGCTTTTATCTTTTTGGCTTTTTTTTTGTTTTTTTGCCGCTCTTCTCCATCTTTCAAAGGCTCTGGTGGAGCTGCACTTTCAACCACAATGTCAATAATATACTTCTTTAAGGAAAGGTGCTCCTGCAAGATAAATAAATGAAATAATGGTGATGATGATGATGATTAAGAAATAACATAGCATTGATACAGACTACAGTGAGTATGAAAGAATATATAGATGAAAGTAAAAGTAATCTCTATGAAATACTGGTTTCAAAAATTGCTTGGGGAAAAATTGAAGAAACTGTTTTACTTGAGATTTTCATTGACTCACCAAACTTTTGCTGCACATCAATTGCGCTAAATGCTAAGGATACAGCGACATATCCCTGTGCCTTGCAACCCTACACTGCAGTAGGAGAGGTAAAATATGTACACAAATATATAATACCAAGCTTGAGAGTTAAGAGTGCTATAGGACCTCAAAAGGGGAAACAAGATCACTGTTCACTCAGGGTAAAGAGGAAAGATTTTAAGAAGGAAGCACCACGTCTGCTATCCCTTGATTGAATTTGAACATATGGATATTGGGGATGTGTGTATTTGTTTGGGCTGGTAGTTGGTAAAGGTGGCAGGAAGGAGAAAGGAAAAGGGCATCTCAGAAAACAGGCAGAGATGAGAAAGTGGAAGGCGGTTACTGGCAGCAGAAGTTGGCCCCAGTGCCCTCCTTAGCCATCTTGGATTTTACGGCTCATCACCGTAATCACTCCCTTGCATGTACACAACTCGCTTGCTCCTCTGTTCTTCTTTCATACTTGCATGGAAAAATCCTAACCCTAAATCCAACTCTTTCCCTACTCTGTACCCATAACTGAGCAGATTAATAAGGCTATAATTACAAACCATGTTGACTACTCTAACTTTAAATTGATGACATTACACCTCAAATGGGCTCCAGTATTGCCAGGCAATCAAGCCACCTTAGTCTACCCACATTCTCCTTCCTAGAAATTATTTTAGACCCTCTCCTTAAATTTCCAACACCATTAGCACTGTAGATCACTTCTTCCTCCCTGACACTCTTTCTTCACTAGGTTACTAGACATCACATTGTCCTCCTAACTCCAGCTGTACCTTCTACGTTTTCCTTGCTAGATCCTTTTCCTCTTCTTGACTGGTAAATGTTAAACATCTCAGACCTATCTTCAGATCCTCCCTCTTCTCTATTCAAACTTATCCATCAAGTGCAGTGACTTGAAACATTATTCACACAGGCAATTCCCAAATTTTTATCCCTGGTCCAGACCTCTCCCCTGAACTCCATTCCTATATCAAACTGTCTCCTGAAAATCTCCACTTAAGTAGAATATTTCCACCATAAGCATTTCCAAAATAATATTCTACAACAAAACTCTTACGCTCCCAATATAAATTGCTCTTAGAGTGTTCAGTAAATGGTCCCACTATTTGTACAATTGCTCACATCTAATACACTAGTAACTCCTATCAGCTCTACTTTCAAATATACCCATATTAATCCCAATCCAACCACTTCTCCCCACCACCATCACCTAGTCTAAGGCATCATCAGCTCTCATCCATATTATCGCAATAGCCTCTTAAATGTTCTTGCAGCTTCTATGATCTCCAAATCTTTCCTTTACAAAATCAGCGACTTTTAAAAATATAAATCACATCATATCATTCCTCTTATCAAAATCTTGAGTTCTCATCACATTTAGGGTCAAATCCAAAGTCCTTACCATGGCCTACTAAGCCCCCACATCATCAACCTCTCTCACCTCATCTTACACTACTCTCTCCTTTGTTCACTCCTTTCTATCCACAGTGGAGTGCTTGCTGTTGTTCCCCATTCATCAGGAATGGTACTGCGTCAGAACTCTTGTTTCCTTAGCCAAGAATATTCTTCTCCAAGTACTTGCATAGTCTCAGGTAAAATGAACACCCAGTCTTAAGTAACACCTTCTATTATTTGCCATCTTCTTATTTTGTTTATTTTTCTTCATAGGACTTGTCTAATATTAGTGCCTAACATCAATATTCATTTGCAATCTCCTGCACTAGAATGTAAGTTTCATGAGGGCACTGACTTCGTTTTGCTCAGTGATGTTTCAGTGTCTGGTACTGTGCCTGGCATATGGTAGGCACTCAATAAGTAAATGTTAAATGAATGATGAGAAGAGGGTGAGGTAATAAGATCTAAAATATTATTTGTGGTCAAATGAATGACGGTGGTCAAAATGTACAAACTTCCAGTTATAAGATAAATAAATCATGGGAATGTAATGTACAACATAGTGACTATAGTTAACAATACTGTATTGTATATTTGAAAGTTGGTAAGAGAATAGATCCTGAAAGTTCTCATCACAAGAAAAAAAAATGTTAACTATGTGTGGTGATAGACTTTAACTAAACTTATATGGTAAGTTTACATTTCATACACTATATACATCAAACATTATGTTGTACACCTAAAACTAACACAAATGTTCTGCCAATTATATCTCAATTAAAAAAAGACAAAAATAGTATTTATGAGGGTTTATTCTACAACATATATTGAGGTAAGTACTTTACATACGATCATTTAGTCCTTTATACTAAAAGGTATATATTGTTATTATTCCCATCTTAACTATGAGGAAACAAACACAGAATCCAATAACTTTTCTGAAGTTAAAAGGTCAAGATCATGACTAAGCAGCTTTGGAGGTAGTAGTGATAGAGCCTAAGTTTAAACCCAGACAGTATGATTATGGAGTCTGTATTCTTGACTAGTACCTTACACATATGGCTGGAAAATGAGTTTGAGTCATAGAGTTGTGCTCATTATGAAAATTTTATGCTTAGTGAAGTCAGAGAAAGACAAATCTTTTATGTTCTCTCTTATATGTGGAATCCAAAAAATAAAACAAATGGATATAACAAAACAGAAACACAGTCACAGAGAACAAACTAGTGGTTACCACTGGGGCGAGGGATGGGGAGGGACAAGACAATGGAAGGGGATTAAGAGGTACAAGCTACTAGTTATGAAATAAATAAGCTACAAGGATGTAGTATACAGCACAGGGAATGTAGATATATATATGTTATATAATATATAACTATAAATGGAGTATAATCTATGTAAATATTGAATCACTGTGTTGTACAACTGACACTAATATAAGATTGTAAATCAACCATACTTCAATAAAAAAGAAACTTTTCAATTCATAAACCTACCAAAAAAGCAAAACAGAAACTCCACAACCAAAGGCAGAAAATATTCTCTCAAATGCAGAAGCAATTATTTTCTTTATTTAATCATTTATTAAATACTTACTGTGATCAGCAAAGGGCTAAAGTGCATACATTATTTCCTAAAATCTTCACAACCCCATAGAACAGGTGGCAATATGTTTATATTTTACAGATATTTAACAAAGGCTCAAAGAGGTTCAATATTATGTCCATGATCACAAAACTCAAGTTCAAAACTACAACTGGCTGACTTCACAAGACCAACCTTTTTTACTACTCCACATTCCCTCCCGCTACACTGCTCATGTGGGCTGAGTCTCTGACATCTAATTTCTAACACTGCGTTAAGGAAAGGAAATCTTCTAAATGACGTCTTCAATTTTGTGAAAAGTTCAATTATACTATTTTCAGTTGTACATAAATGTTATTTACATATCTAATTAGAATCCATTAAGTATTAATAGGATCCTTATTATGAAAATGCAGACATTATATAGAAAAATTTGGATTCTATCCAGAACAAAAAAATTGCATCTTTTAAAAAGACTTTACATACACATTCACACATACAACACACATCATGCCCTCAAATTTATGTTAATTTTTTAAAAACCTCAAAACTAAAAACAAATGAGAATATATATTTTTGTTTGATTTAACTTTTTTCTTAATATAAAATCAACATGTTAATTATAGAAAATATGAATAAAACTAAGAAATAAAAATCTCCTATAATCTTAACACCTAAAAATAATTATTTGAGTATATCATCCAGACATTTTTCTTCATATATATTTTTATTAAAATGGGCATACCTTTTATAATATTTTATAATCTGCTTTTTAAATTTAATATTGCAAATATATTCATACCATTAAATAATATTCTAGAACATAATCTACTGATTATAGCAGTACACCTAATTTTACTAAATGCTTTTTTGTTAGATATTTGGATTTATTTTATTTATTCAATATAATAAATACCAGTGCAATAAATATTCCTATAGTTAAAATTTTAAACACAGAGTATATTATTCCTTTATGATCAAATCATAGAACTGAAATTCCTGGGTTACAGATTACACATATTTTTAAGGCTTTTCATATGTATTCCGAAACAACCAAAATGAGAATTAAGTCCCCACAAGTGATTTGCTAGTACCTAGTGTTTCTGTTTTCTTTTGTCTTTTTTTTTTTGTAAATATGTCAATTTGTTAGCTGAAAAAGTGATATTAGTATGCTTAACCATTTGTTTGTATTTTGTCTTCTGTGACTTAAAATGTGTCTTTTGTCTGGCTTTCTATAGACACATTTCAAGGTTTTATAGATTTGCTTCTGGTGGTTTGCATTATGTTTTCACTTTTTGTAAGAAAGAGACCACCTTTTGATGATAAAAGAAATGCACTGTTGGATGTGACACAGGATGATTAATAGTTATTTTTCCATTAAAACCATGAAGACTATACAGGAAGAAGGTTTTGAGATGGTTTCTGGAGATGGAGAGAATGTACAAAGAAGGTTTTTCACACTGAGAAGTGGCTGAGAAAATTATGGTATATTTCTATGATGAAGTATTAGTCATTAAAACACTTATGAGAATTCTGAGAAAATGAAGGCAGTGGTAGCAATGTTTAAGATCCTCTCGGAATCATCATATAAATCAGAAAGAAAGATTAGATAGCAAAAACAAAACCCACAGAAAATATTTACAACAAAGTAAGTGACAAGGTATCCCCACAGCCTCCAAATAGAAGAGGGTGAGGACAAACTACCAATAGGTCAGCTGTGTTTCAGTGCCTTTGAAGGAGAAATCAGAGGGAAACAACAAGAGTGAATAATGAACTTGAGAACAGAACTCTAAAAGGAACTGTTTTTCACTGGAGAGTTCAATAGGCCAATTTGCGAACAGCATCTAAAACTGAGAGGGGTTTCCCACTCAAATGGCAGGTGAGTAAAAGGTGCCTGCATTAAGAAGGTCTGAACAGTGTGGTGAAGGCTAGGCCCTATGAACTCTCGAAACTGAGCCAAGGAGAAACTGTTAAAAAAGGAACTTAATTAAGCCAACTAGGGATAATTGAGACAAAGGGGGAAAAAGCCTCGATAAAAGCAGAGCAGGGAAACAGAATCAAGAAATATTAGAAAGCAAGTCACTATATTTTTCACAAAAACAATAGAAGAGGGAGCTCTAAGAAGTTAGAATAGGTACCCTGAGTCACAACTCATTATAAAAGTCTTATAAAACCAGTTCCACATAAAAATAAGCAATACAAAAGTATCAAGGTCAAATGTCAAACTTATTAAAAGAAAAAGAAAATAAGTAGAATAGCAACACTACAACAATGAAAACACACCAAAAAAATCCACAGAAAAGATAAAAATGCAACCTTCTATTTCAAAATAAACTAAAACAAATACAGAAAATGTTCTAACACAAATCGCCATCCTAAAACCTCAGCATTTAGGTCACAGAACTCAATGAAGACTGCAAAAGAAAATAAATCATTTAAGAAATGAAGATAAAATAGATGACAAGAGTGAATAAACACAACAAATAATGCCTCAGACAACTAAAAGATAAAAGGTAGAAAAATACTTAAAGCAAAAGAAATAAAAATTATTTGAGAGTAAGTGGAAATACAGAAGATAGGGAAAGATGCAGCAAACTGAATAGGAGTGCCTGAAAAAGAAAATCAAACCAAGGGAACAAATCAAATATTAAAAACTATAATTCAAGAAAACTTTCCTGAAAAAGAATATAATTAAATATTGAAAGAGTACACCACATATCTGAAAATATTGACCCAGAGTGGCTAATACCAAGACATATTGTATTACAATTTCTAAAAATATAATTTATGAAAAAAATTAGATTATCATCAGCCTTTTTGACAGCAATATTTTATGCCAGAAGAAAATGAAGTACAGTAGTTCCCCCTTATCCTCGGTTTCACTTTCTGTGGTTTCAGTTACCTGTGGTCACCAGGGTCTGAAAATATTAAATGGAAAATTCCAGAAATAAACAATTCATAAGTTTAAAATTGTGTATTGTTCTGAGTAGTGTGATGAAGTCTCACACCAATCTGCTACATGGCCTGGATGTAAATCTTCCTTTGTCCAGTGTTTCCATGCTGCACCTACCCGTTAGTCACTTAGTAGCCATCTAGGTTATCAGATGGATTGTGGTACGGCAGTGCTTGTTTTTAAGTAATGCTATTTTACTTAATAATGGTCCCAAAGCACAGGAGTAGTGATACTGGCAATTCAGATATTCTCTTACTTGCCTAATTTATAAATTAAACTTTATCACAGGTATTTATGTATAGGAAAAAACAATACAGCTGACCCTTGAAAAACATGGGGGTTAGTGATGCTAATTCCCACACAGTCAAAAATCTACATGTAATCTTACAGCTGGCCTTCCATGTTCACAGATTCAACCAACCACAGATCACTTTATTGAAAATAATCCATGTATAAGTGGACTTGCATAGCTCAAACCCGTGTTGTTCAAGGATTAACTGTATATATAGTATTTGGTACTATCCATGGTTTCAGGCATCCACTAGGGTCTTGGAACATATCCTCCAAGGATGAGAGGGGACTACTGTAAGGTATTTAGTATTTTTTAAAGAAAGAAATGTGAGCTAAGGATTTTATATCCAGCAAAACCAACTTTCAAGTATGAAAAGCACAGATAAACTGTTATCAACATTTAAAAAAACCTCAGAGAATATTATTCTCATAAGACCTTCCTGAAGAATCTACTACAGAACAAGCCTCAGAAAACCAACATGACTAGAGAGACACAGACATAAGACTCGTGGTAAACATTACACGTACACTTACAGAACTAAGACTACACTAGTGATTAAAAGGTAAAGAAATATAGTTATATAATGGCTATATGTCAGACTTTTCACAGAATTACTAATAAAAAAAGATGAGAATGGGGAAAACATGAAAAGAATTTTAAACTGTTCTCAGTAATTAACATTGGTGGTGGGATTATTAGTAATGTCATTCTAAGACTGCTGTGTGTGTAATGTGGGATGAAGTAAAGGAGATTATGGGTATTATAATTCTATCATTCCCTGTGTCCTTTATACCCTGAATGCTTGGTATGGAAGAAAAGAGATACAGATACAATATGGAGAAGGTTAAATAAAACCCATGTAGTCCTGAATTTGAATTGTAAGAGTTCATGAGTCCATCATCATTTAATAAATAATAAACATATATGCACACACATATGTATATAAGAGCTTGTATGTAACATACTCACACACATATCACATACATTTTATTTCTTTATTCTGTAATTCTGTTCACAGTGATCCACCCAGCAGCAATGACCATCCCTTCTTATGCTCTTAAAATACTCTTTCTCAGTAAAAGTAATTAGGGCTTCTTAATGAAATAGTTAATCATAAACTAAATGTCTTGCCATACCAAGTAGCAAGGTAACTAACAAATTCAACTAGGCTCATGTCAAAAGAACTTGAGCGCAAACTTTAAGAGGCTCCCACTGACCAAAAGATAGCATAATTTGAGCTTTAAAAAAAGGACATTTTCCAATGACTGAAACCCATCAAAAGTGTTTAATTACAGAGTTTATAATGATATATACATTTTAAAAACTAATTGTGGACACAGTTGAAGGATAATAGGAAACCAACTCATTATACTGAAAACAGGTAAATAACCAAAATTTTAACCTGCCACTTGATAACCAAGTAGTAGATGAGGGAAAGCATCTCCTTATAAATGTATTCCAAATAATAAATGCAAATGAAATGTATAATTAGAATATTCCCATATCCATGAATTAATGGATTTAAGTATCCATTAATCAAAACCCAAGAGCATCAACAGCTAATATGTCAACATCACAAAAAGAAAGACAATCAGACATTAAGTTCATCCTGATGAAAGAACTCAGCACCAAATACAGTTTTTCCAAATGGGTTGAACCTTAGCCTGATCAAGCTTCTAGATCCGCCTGCCCATGAGCAGGCAATAGAGACTACAGAGGAACATACTGCGTTGCAGCAGGCTGCACAGTAACAAAGCTTTAGCAAGTCACACAATTCTTCAGCTAGGAACTGAATTTCCCAGTCCCTCTTATAGCTAGTGGTAGCCATGTGACTGAATTCTCATCAATGGACTATGAATGCATGTTCAGTGTTTGAAGACCATTCACTTTCTTCCCCTTCTGCAAACTGGAACACAAAAGGGCCTGTAACACAGCTCTGACTCTGAAGGGGAGGGCATAACTTAGGGGATAACAGAGACAGAAGATGGATCTCTGAAAAACCACATGGCATAAAGCCTTGGGACTGCTTACCTCAGGACTGACCACTTGGGATTGCTTACCTCAGGACTTTATTGTGAGAAATAAACTTCTATGTTCTTAAAATCACTGTATTTTTGTCACTATTACAGCAGATTAGTCTTTTCCCTAATTAATGCAATTATGTACAAAATTTTATAATAATTATATATATATATATCTTTGAATTTTTATATGTGTATACGTATGTGCATAAAAAGACTATAAGAAAATAAGGCAATGGGAGGGAGGCTCAAGAGGGAGGGGATGTGGGGACATGTGTATGTATATGGCTGATTTGTTCTGTTGTGCAACAGAAACTAACACAGTATTGTGAAGCAATTATACTCCAATAAAGATCTATTTTTTAAAAAAAGGTGGAAAATTACTAAAAGTTGTCACTAGATGATTGTGATAGATTTTTAATTCTCTCATTTATAATAAGCATGTATAAGTAGATGGTAAATCATTTTAAAATAGTTCTTATGAGATGAAATCTGGAATTGACTTCAAAAGAGTATTTGAGGAAAGTGAATGGAACGTCAATAAGGCAGGATAAGTTTATCATTGTTACAGCTGAGTAATGATTACATGGAGGCTTGTCATATTATTCTGACTACTACTATAAATGTTTTAAATTCTCCACAATAATCAGTTTAGAAAATCTTGTAACAAGAAATAATTTGTACACATGCATCTTAAAATTCTATGTCTTGCCAAAAGGAGTAAATGAAATCACAATATTCCTATATCTCAAGCATCTAAGAACTGGACTTAAAATGAAATTTACATGTTTGCACACTATTCAAGTGCTAAAAGTGTGTACTACAAGTTTGAAATCTATTGTAAGGACAGAAGGAGACAATATCCTGCAGAAAATAATCCTTAATGACATCCTTTCTTAAAACCCCAAGGAACTGCCTAAGGTAAGAAAACTACAGCAGTCTCATCTCCTTTTACCCGAAATGTTGCTTGCTTCAAGTTTTCTATAGTTCTGGTCATCCAAAAATAGAGCTTTTCAGACACTGATATTCCTGCCTCCATTCTATATGAACAACCAAATAGCTTCACAGCCCAGCCTGCTTAATAATTAATAAATGTTCAGTTAAAAAAAAAAGAAACTGTAAGTAATTTACTTCTCCAACAATATTACTCTATAAATATATTCACACTGCAGTGAGATTTACAACAAAATATCAGCAGTAGGGAATTGACTCCATAAATTATGGTACATGAATTAATATGATACTATACAGATTTGTTTAGTTTCAAACAACAGGAATGATATTAGAAACATTCATTGTATAATGGTAAATAAAAATTCAGTAGATGCAAAAATCCTCAGCAAAATACGAGCAAACAGAATCCAACAACACATTAAAAAGATCATACACCATGACCAAGTGGGATTTATCCCAGGGATGAAAGGATTCTTCAATATATGCAAATCAATCAATGTGATACACCATATTAACAAATTGAAGGATAAAAACCATATGATCATCTCAATAGATGCAGAAAAAGCTTTTGACAAAATTCAACACCCATTTGTGATAAAAACTCTCCAGAATGTGGGCACAGAGGGAATCTACCTCAACATAATAAAGGTCATATACAACAAACCCACAGGAAACGTCATTCTCAATGGTGAAAAACTGAAAGCACTTCCTCTAAGATCAGGAACAAGACAAGGATGTCCACTCTCGCCACTATTATTCAACATAGTTGTGGAAGTCCTAGCCACAGCAATCAGAGAAGAAAAAGAAATAAAAGGAATACAAATTGGAAAAGAAAAAGTAAAACTGTCACTGTTTGCAGATGACATGATACTATACAGAGAGAATCCTAAAAATGCCACCAGAAAACAAATAGAGCTAATCAATGAATTTGGTAACGTTGCAGGATACAAAATAAATGCACAGAAATCTCTTGCATTCCTATACACTAATGATGAAAAATCTGGAAGAGAAATTAAGGAAACACTCTCATTTACCACTGCAACAAAAAGAATAAAATACCTAGGAATAAACCTACCTAGGGAGACAAAAGACCTGTATGCAGAAAACTATAAGACACTGATGAAAGAAATTAAATATGATACCAACAGATGGAGAGATATACAATGTTCTTGGATTGGAAGAATCAATATTGTGAAAATGACTATACTACCCAAAGCAATCTACAGATTCAATGCAATACCTATCAAATTACCAATCGCATTTTTTACGGAGCTAGAACAGAAAATCTTAAAATTTGTATGGAGACACAAAAGACCCCAAACAGCCAAAGCAGTCTTGAGGGAAAACAACAGAGTTGGAGGAATCAGACTCCCTGACTTCAGACTATACTATAAAGCTACAGTAATCAAGACAATATGGTACTGGCACAAAAACAGAAGCATAGATCAATGGAACAAGATAGAAAGTCCAGAGATAAACCCACACACCTATGGTCAAGCAAGGATATACAAAGGAGAAAAGACAGTCTCTTCAATAAGTGGTGCTGGGAGAACTGGACAGCTACATGTAAAATGTAATTAGAACACTCCCTAACACCATACAGAAAAATAAACTCAAAATGGATTAGAGACATAAATATAATAATGGACACTATAAAAGTCTTAGAGGAAAACGTAGGAAGAACAGTCTTTGACATAAATCACAGCAAGATCTTTTTTGATCCACCTCCTAGAGAAATGGAAATAAAAACAAAAATAAACAAATGGGACCTAATGAAACTTAAAAGCTTTTGCACAGCAAAGGAAACCATAAACAAGACGAAAAGACAACCCTCAGAATGGGAGAAAATATTTGCAAACGAAATAAAGGACAAAGGATTAATCTCCAAAATATATAACCATCATGCAGCTCAATATTAAAAAAACAAACAACCCAATCCAAAAATGGGCAGAAGACGTAAATAGTTATTTCTCCAAAGAAGGCATACAGATGGCCAAGAGGCACATGAAAAGCTGCTCAACATTACTAATTATTAGAGAAATGCAAATCAAAACTACAATGAGGTATCACCTCACACCAGTTAGAATGGGCATCATCAGAAAATCTACAAACAAGAAATGCTGGAGAGGGTGTGGAGAAAAGGGAACCCTCTTGCACTGTTGGAGGGAATGTAAATTGATACAGCCACTATGGAGAACAGTATGGAGGTTCCTTAAAAAAAACTAAAAATAGAATTACCATATGATCCAGCAATCCCACTACTGGGCATATACCCAGAGAAAACCATAATTCAAAAAGATACATGCACCCTAATGTTCATTGCAGCACTATTTACAATAGTCAGGTCATGGAAGCAACCTAAATGCCCATCGACAGATGAATGGATAAAGAAGATGTGGTACATATATACAATGACATATTACTCAGCCATAAAAAGGAACGAAATTGGGTAATTTGTTGAGACGTGGATGGATCTAGAGACTGTCATACAGAGTGAAGTAAGTCAGAAAGAGAAAAACAAATATCGTATATTAACGCATATATGTGGAACCTAGAAAAATGGTACAGATGAACTGGTTTGCAGGGCAGAAATTGAGACACAGATGTAGAGAACAAACGTATGGACAACAAGCTGGGAAAGCGGTGGGGTGGGGATGGTGGTGTGCTGAATTGGGCGATTGGGATTGACATGTATACATTGATGTGTATAAAATTGATGACTAATAAGAACCTGCTGTACAAAAAAAAAATTAGTTATATAAATATGCAGGGGTAGATCCATTTATCTATTCTGTTCCACTTGTCTATTTTCCAATCTAGATACTAATACTACACCACTCTGATTGCTATAACTTTTATAATAAGCCGTATAATCAGGTAGCATAAAATCTCCAACTTTGTTCTTTTTCCAAAGTTGTTTTTGTTATGAATCAGCTTGTAAATTGTATTCTGTTCCACTTATCTATTTTCCAATCTAGATACTAATACTACACCATCTTGATTGATATAACTTTTATAATAAGCCTTATAATCAGGTAGCATTACATCTCCAACTTTGTTCTTCTTTTTCTAAAGTGGTTCGGTTACGAATCAGTTTGTAAATTTTTATAAGAAAGTGAAGAAGAAGTACTGAGATCTTCCTGAATGGAACACTTGTAGGATAGAGCCTGAGGATTTGTCCAAGGTGTTCTCATTTAAGTATTATTTCCTAAGCTCTGCATTTATCTAAAACAGAGATAATGTAGAAAAAAATGTTAAAAAAGCATATATATAATATGTATAAAAACTCTCAATTGGGCTTTCCTAGTGGCGCAGTGGTTGAGAGTCTGCCTGCCGATGCAGGGGACACGGGTTTGTGCCCCAGTCCGGGAGGATCCCACATGCCGCGGAGCGGCTGGGTCCGTGAGCCATGGCCGCTGAGCCTGCGCGTCCGGAGCCTGTGCTCCGCAATGGGAGAGGCCACAACAGTGAGAGGCCTGCGTACCGCAAAAAAAAAAAAAAAAAAAAAAAAAAAAATTCTCAATTAAAAAGGGGCTACCCTTTTAATACGTCTGATGAACTTAATGTGATTGAGAGACACCGATATTGCTGTTTCTGTTATCTTGTGTGCGAGACCTATTAGATGTGTGAAAATACCGACCCCTTGGAAAAGAAGTCTGTGTTAATATAATTGTACATTCTATGTTGTCATATGTAGCATATCACGTAGACAACTGTCTGGCTGTACTTGGAAGATTTTTTGAAATCTGATTGCTACTCAATGATTTTCTGTTTTAAAGAGTGTGAAACAGATCACATATGCAAGTAATAAGACCAAAAATCTTAAGACCAATGTATACAATTAAACCACATAGCTTATATTCTTAAAAAATAAAATAAAATTCAGGATTCAATCCTTGCAGTGCAGGTTATATATAAATAAGTGTGTAAGATTCATATATTCATATGTAAAGAGCTGAAAATTAGATCAAAATGTTAACAGTAGGCAAAGTATATTTTTCTCAAATTTTCCACAATTGACATATATTTTAATTTTAATTATTGTGAAATTAATGGTAATAAGGAAATGTAAGGAAAAGGCAAGCTATTTAAAGAAAAGAGGATTTGTTTGTATTAGGTTAAGTTGCTATAGGCTCATTTGTGCTGCAGAAGAATAAGTATAACTACATAAAAATACACTCATCTTTTTGTATCTATCCACAATCCTAATTATTATGGCACAGGCACAAGGAAAAGCAAAGTATACTCTTTGAGACACAGTATCTATGACTCATTTCCAAAATATGAATTAATCAGGACCAAAAATCATCCAAAGACCCCTGGATCTCCTTCTTTCCTATAAAAATTTAAAAAATACAGCTCCTACCCTGGAATCCTGCTCAGTGCAAGTACTAATCTGCTACTAAAAAGTCAGAAATGAGTCTTCATTGGCCATTCTCAGTATTTGACAGTGTTAATTCTAAATATCCATTAAGAGGGGAGACTTTTTCCTTAGGAATAGAAAAGCAAATCAGTGCAGTGGAAACAGCACTGAACTGTGAGTCAAGATAGCTATACCAGGGTAAATTCTACAGCTCATGGCTAAGTGACTTCTCTGGGCCTCAGTTTCCTCAGTAGGAAAAAAAGAAAAGGGATTAGACAGTAAATTGCAAAGTCCCCCATTTTCTAACATTCTGGAAATGAATGTATCAAGCCCAAAAGCTAATTAATGATGGCTAACTGTGTACACACACACAAATTTAAGTCTAGTTTTAAAGTCACAGTTGTGACTTTTTATATAAAAACAACATTGCTGCAATAAGAAATACCAGTACAACATATAAGGAAACTAATACCTATACAGATGATCTCATCAAAGTTTATACCCTTCTTATTCTTTTAATTACCTTTTACGGCATACTAGACCAAACCCTGGCCTTTCTAACATAATTTACTATATTCAACGAAATAAAAGTTTATGACTTCGATATTCTATCAGACTCTTCCTAAAGGCTCTCATAGTTCTTTATTTTTTAAAAGAGACAGGAAAAAATTAAGTCATAGATAGGTTCATGATCTTTGGGAAAGAATGTCAAAGTTCTAAAAAATAGTTGATTAGAAGGAAAATATAAATGACACAATATAGCATTTTATTAAACTATAATTATTATAGCTCTCTCAAGGGTTACCACACAATAAATATATTTCATAAAATGTGCTACATCAAAGAAAATAATTTGCTTCCCATTATTTAAAAATATTATAATACAGAACTGAGAATTTTTAAGGATGTTATTCTTCCTTGATCAAAAAGCATTTAAATATGTCTTCTTTGAATAAAAAGGACCAGAATTTCATTACAGTAATACAAATGTATTTTTACTTGAAAATCAAACGTCATGTTCAAGAGGCATATTTCTCTAGAGCCAAAAGTTTACTTTCAAGAGCAGGGTGGATGCCAAGTTACTAATCTAAATAGATGAGAAATTAATGCAAGGGTTTTCACATTTTGTTTGGAAAACAACATTTTTCTCTCAACCTCATCCTTTACTTTCTCAACTTTGTAATCTAAAATCCAATGATATTAATCAATTCCAGAACCAAATAATGTTTTCTCTTAAATTCTTAAAAATATTATGAGGCATTCTGCTCTTTGAAGCCTGCCTGGCACAACAACAAGTAAGATAAATAGGAGGCATTTTACAATATTTCCTCACTGTCTTCTACAAAAACTGGGAAAGGGTGAAGGCCTGGAGGGTTGGAACTTGTTTTTCTTGTTTCTCTGGATGACGATGGTAAGAAAAGTGAGGGGTGAAGAAGAGGTGGAAGAGTGGAGAGATGAAGGTGTTTGGGAAGGGAAGAAGAAGAAGGAAAATCAGGAGAAAAAGAGGAAGAAGCAGATGAAAGAAGGGAAGAAATAAAGAAATACTCAACCACAAACAACATGGCATTTTTAGACAGTACTTTACCACATATTTTGAATACCAACCTCACAGACATAGTATATTGAAAATAATAACAGGTTAGCTCATTAACATTTAACTTATTAACATTTAATTCAATACTAAGTGTCAAGGGCTTATGCTAACAGCTTAAGTTAAAGAGTCAGAGTTTTACTCAGAATAAGACCAAAAGAATCTAAACTATTATTTTGACTGATATCACTCTTCCATAAAACTATTCCAGCAGATTATCCCCCAGAAAGATTTCACAGGAAAGCTGATTTGTAATTACTGATTGTTTGGATGGCATTAGCCATATCTACAGATTATCATCATCCAGGCACTATTCAGAAGTCAAAGCACCATATACAAAAACTAGTTCATTTATATTCAAATGAGTGTTTAGAGATTCATGAAACTATGAAATTTATCAGAGATAGCATAAAATTAAGAGATAGGCTCAAGTGACATTATTTATCTGTATTTCCCTGGTCCCTGGACTAGTGCAGAGTGCACAAGCAGGTGCTGAAGAAATGCTTACAAAAAAAGTTTGAGAGTTCCATTATATTTAAATAAAATTTTAAATTTAGTCAAACAGTAAATTTAAGAAAATCTGAAATGTAATGCCTTTTATCAAAATAATGCCCTTTGTGACAGCATCATTTTGAAAAATTAAACACATGTGACAATGACAATTTTTAAAACTCGATAGGCTATTTTAATTATACAAAAGATTCAACTCTGCCAAGGTCCCTGTCTACAGGTATAGGATACACTTATGTTCTTATCTACTACAATCTATGTATTATATTGTTTGAAGTGACCGATGAGAAAAATGAAGCTAATGAAATACTGTGAAACAGACACCATGTAAAAGAGAAAAGGCCATCTTCTGATAGAATGATAGTCCACCATCTGTCCCCCTGCCACTCAGTGACAATTACAAATACTCCATCAGTTTTCTGATTGGTGGAGATGATAAATGAGGTAAAGACTTCTTTTTCAGATACTGGTATTCCTTTCTGATCTAATCTGAGGTTTAACAGATGACTCAAAGAAAAGCCCAGAGTTCAACAAGCTTATAATTTATCATGCTGTGAAGATGGAAAGAGGTCTGAGCTCAATACTACAACAGGGAATGGTTCAGTAGTATTGAACCACGGCTTATAATGAAAAATATCTTTGCAGAATTCTCAGATTTAAAATATAGCAACTTAGATTAGTATCAGACTTCATCCTCAGAAATCGTTTCAATAATATCCCAGTAACAATATTACCACAGATCACAAATAACATCACCCTTTCAATACAGAATCAAAGAGACAATAATGCTCATAGACAGAGCTGGAACTCCCCAGTTGTGAGTGGCTTTCACAAGCCCTGGGTGACAAGGGCTTGAGAGAGTTAGCAGCTTCACATCATAGTCAACAGTACCAGAATAAACATTCCCTTTAAGTCTATTGACCTTTAAATGTTTAAGAAAAGGATGCGTGCAAAAAAATAAATACATAGGTTAAAAGTAAAAGGATAAAAAAGGATATACCACTCTAACACTAGATAAAAGAAAGCCGGAGTGGTTATGTTAATATTAGACAACATAGCAAAGAATATTATTAGGAATAAAGAAGGTCATTTGACAATAAAAAGGGGTCAATTTAGTCAAGAGGACATAACAATGATTAGCATTTATGAATCTAATAACAAGGCTTTGAACAACATGAAGCAAAAACTGGTTGAACTGCCAAAAGAAATAGAAAAATTAACAGTTAAAATAAAAGATTTCCATATCCCTCTCTCAAAAATTGATAGAACAAAAGTAGGCAGAAAACCAGCAAGGATATAGCAGATGATGAAACTTTTTGAGGTGACAATTATGTTCACTATCTTGATCTTGGTGATGGTTTCATGGGTGTATGACTATGACAAAACTTATTAAATCATAAACTTTAAAGTAAGTGCAGTTTAATGTATAACATTTATACCTCAAAGTGCTTTAAAAACAGCAGGAAATTCCCAATTCGTATGAATCTAGGCACTATAATACTGAGTGGAAAAGAGCTAAGTTCAAAAAGATCGCATACAGCATGGTAACTTTTTATAGAGCAGAAAACAACTAAAAGTATATTTTTTAGTAACAGATCTAGATGCAAAAATAAAACTATGAAGGGAAGAGGAAGAAAGAGGAAGAATATAAAAGTACATATCAAAAACCTAACCAAAACTAGGTTTGCCATAACAATACAAAAAAAAAAAAAATTCTAGGAGAGAGGCATTAAATAAGAAAGAGGAATGTTTCATATTCTTAAAAGGTATAATGAAAAATGTGTAAATAGTTATGACCACGATAATTAAACTTTGTGATATATATATTGCAAAAACTGATTTTAAGAATACAAGGAGAAAAAAAAAAAAAGAATACAAGGAGGCAAGAATAAATAATAATAGCATATTGGCAGTCTTCATTTTTGAGAAAAGGATATTAATGAGCATAAAAATAGGTGTAAAAAAGTAAGAATATTCACATAACAATGAACAAATTTGATCTAACATATATTATACATACCCAAAGAGAAAAAAACATATTCTTCTTAAAATTTTACAATGTATGAAGCTATAAAGAAAATCATTAAATTTCCCAAAGTAGAACCTATATAAGGCATAACCTATGACCATAATGAAATAAAAACTGAAATTAAAAACAAAGAATAGTGCTCATTTTGGCATTACATATTTTAAATTAAAGCAATGCACAGAAGATTAGCCTGGCTCCTATGCAAAATATCTGACAGTCAAATCCATGAATCACTTCACACTTTTAAATACACACAAACACTCATATTCATAAAATAAAGCAAAAGGCACTGCCACCACTCTAATCTATAACCTTGGAACTACCTCTTTGTTTAAAAGAAAATAAAAACTGAAATACAAAATACTTGTAAAACCCACTAATTATTGAGAAACAAGCCAGCAAGAAATGCTTAAGACTTAAATGAAGAAAACTTTACTGAATGACACATACATACAAATACAATATATGAGTAGACAAACATGTGGCTGGATGGAAAGAAAGAATATTTAAAAGATGTCCACACTTATCTCAATGCAGTCTCAATCAAAACACAAACAGGATTTTCTTAGCTTACAAGTTAATTGCAAAGGTTATGTAGAAACTGAAAAGCAGAGGAATAGCTAAGGAAATTTTGAAGAAGAATAAAGAAGAACAAACTGACCTATGAGGAGTAGAAGCAAGAAGACAGCAAATGATATCTACTCAATTTTTGGAGAAAATAAATGTAAAATTGCAAATGTCTACCCAGTGAAAATATCTTTCATAAACAAAAGCACATACAAACAAACAAAATTTCCTACTGGGAGATTCTTACTAACCTGAGTAGTAGGCACAAAGACAGTTGTTCTATTATTATTCTACAAACAGTATATATACATCTTATTTACTCTTCTGTTACATAATGAATTTCACCAAAATATTTTAAAGTAGAAAAAGATACACCATGCATATACTAAATAAATGAAATCTAGTATATGTATACTACTGTCAAACAAAATAAGACTTCAAGAAAATTCTTCAGAGGTAGAAAAAAAGCCAATTTATTTTGTGAATCTGTTATGAACTTGATGTTAAAACCAGAAAGCACCTGCAGAAAAAAAGGAAAACTATTCACCTATAGCATTACTCATGCTACAGAGCCATTTCATATAGTAAAAGGCTGAATACATTGAAAGATATACAATTGTAAACTTGTATGCTCTTAGTAACCTAGCCTCAAAATATATGAAGCAAAAATGGCTGGAACAAGAAAAAATAAATTTATGATCATAGTGAGAGACTTTAATCTCCTCAATCAGTAATTGAAAGTAGACAAAAATCAATATAGATATAGAATATTGTAATATCATGACTAATATGCTTGATAGAATAGGTAACTAGAAAATACAATTTCTCTTCAGGCACAGAACATTTACAAAATCTTACCCTGTGCTATGCTACTTCAGATTTCAAAGGATTTCAAAGACTACATTCTCTGATCTTACTGTAATTAATGTAGAAATCAACAGATAAAACTCTTATGTTTGGAAATTTCAAGTCAATGTTCTAAACAACCAATGGATAAAAGAAAAAATTCTGAAGGAAATTAGAAAATATTTAGAAGTGAGTAATAATGAAAATATATTGTATCAAAAAAGGCCTTAGAGATTAATATCTTTAGGAAAAAAGGCTAAAAATTAATGAGCCAAGCATTCACCTTAAGGAGTTAGAAAAAGACTGGCAAAAATAAACTCAGAGAAAGAAGTAAAAAGGAAATAATAAAACCAAGAAATGACATTTACTGAGTAAAAAACAAAGAAGCGATAGGATCAACAAAACTAAAAACCAAATTTTTAGAAATACTAATAAAATAGACAAACTCATGACAAGAAAGATCAAGAAAAAAAATATAGGCACAGGACTTCCCTGGTAGTCTAGTGGCTAAGACTCCACGCTCCCAATGCAGGGGGCCTGGGTTCAATCCCTGTTCAGGGAACTAGATCCCACATGCCACAACTAAAAGATCCTGCCTGTCGCAACTAAAAGATCCCGCCTGTCGCAACTAAAACGATCCCGCATGCTGTAACGATCCCGCATACTCATGCCGCAACTAAGACCCAATGCAGCCAAATAAATAAACAAATAAATATTTTTAAAAAAATATAGGCACAAATTTTAAATGTTAGAAATGAAAAAGGAGACACAGTTAAAGATTCCTTTAAAAATCACAAAGAATACTATCAAAAATGTTTTGCCAAGACCATTGAAAACTTAAGAAAACATATAATTTCCTAGTAAATGAAAATTTACCAAAATAGATGTAGTAAATAATAGAAAATCAAAATACACTCAAATAAATAATTGCTAATTTAAAATCTGACCAACTCATTAGGATAGCTACTACCAAAAAAACATAAAATAACAATGTTGGCAAGGATGTGGAGAAATTGGTACCCTTGAGCAGTTTATGGGAAAGTAAAACTGTACAGCTACTGTGAAAAAAAGTTTAGTGTCCTCAAAAAATTAAAAATACAATCACAGTACGGTCCAGAAATCTACTTCTGGGTATACATACAAATAATTGAAAGCAAGCATTCAAACAGATATTTGTACATGTCCATAGCAGCATTATTTGCCGTAGCCAAATGGTGGAAGCAAACCAAGTGTCTATCAACACATAAATGGATAAACAAGATGTGGTATATATATACAATGGAATATTACTCTGCCCTAAAAAGGAAGGAAATTCTGACATATGCTACAACATGGTTGAATCTTATGCTGAGTGAAATAAGCCAGTCACAAAAAAACAAATACTATAGGATTCCATTTGTGTGAGGTGTGTGTGGTAGTCAAATCCTGAGACAGAAGGAATGGTGATTGCCAAGGCCTGGGGGGAGGGAGAATGGGGAGTTATTGTTTAAAGGGTAAAGAGTTTCAGTTTTGCACGATGAAAAGATTTCTGTGGCTGGATGTTGGTGATGGCATACAACGTGAATGTACTTAATGCCACTGAACTGTACACTTAAAAATGGATAGGATGATAAATTTTAACTCGTGTATTTTACCACAAATAAAAAACAGAAAATAATTTTTCAGAAAAAACATATACTAAGAACATGTAATTTTATAGACACATTAAACAAAACCTTCAAAGAAAAGATTATTTCTATTTTATGCAACCTATCCCAGGAGTTTAAAAAGAAAGGAAAAACTTGTTAGCTTATATTATGAAGCTAATATAATCTTGACAAAGGGAAATTAGGAAAATCTAACTAAAATATTTGCAAAACAAATTCAACTACATATCTTTTTATTTTTTTCGATATGCGGGCCTCTCACTGCTGTGGCCTCTCCCGTTGCGGAGCGCAGGCTCAGCGGCCATGGCTCACGGGCCCAGCCGCTCCGCAGCATGTGGGATCTTCCCGGACCGGGGCACGAACCCGTGTCCCCTGCATCGGCAGGCAGACTCTCAACCACTGCGCCACCAGGGAAGCCCCTCAACTACATATCTTTAAATCAAGACCAAATAAGTTTAATAACAGAAAAGTCATTAATGTAATATATCACATTAAAAAAATTAAGGGAGGGCTTAAGATCCCACAAGGCATGCAGTGTGGCCAAAAAAATAAATAAATAAAATAAAATATAGGAAAAAGTGACCTTTCCATAAGATCCAGAAAAAAATTTCAATAAAAATACCTACTTATTTTTTTAAGACCTTACAAAACTAGGGAACTTCCTTACCTTGATGAGAGCCATTTATAAAAACTTGTAAATTGTTAAAACTCTAAATCAGAAAATAGGGTAAAAAAAGTCTTAATTTCATTCAGCTTAAAATGCCAAGTTACTGAACTAGTTACCAGCATAAATCTAAGGTCACTCTGTACCCCAAATCCTATAGCATGGTTAACACAGATGAAACCCTGGCAAGAGTCAATTGTACATGCTTTAATTCACTTGTTCTACAATGCCAAAAAGCTAAAAAGCCAACTTGAAATTAAGAATACATGCACCTATCTGAGCGAATCTCATCAAAGTGGTCAAAATGGAATCTAGTATTTTGTCTTTTATAATGGCATCAAAGGATATTGCAACAATTTAAAAGAATAAAGAACTAAGGATGTAACAAGCCAAAATACCCAACTTCACCATAATGGTCTTTTATGGTTGCAGATGCATTCACTTATCTAATTTTAACCTTGAACCAAGAAAAAGCAAAAAAGGGGCACAGAAGACTCTGGAGCAACAGGGACACATCTCCATTGTTCTATTTCTTTTTTAATTTTTTAAAATGCTTTTGCTTTTATCAAAGTTACCCATACACATAATTTACACAGTCAATAGTTCAAGGAAAGTAGTTTCCTACTGGTTCCCCCACTTCTTTCCTCAATCCAGAGGCAATGATTTTAGCTGGTTATTTTATCTTTTTTTCTCTATACTCCTTAATATATTTTGTGTTGCTACTTCTTCAGTTTTCAATTTTAGGATTATCTATTGACTTTTCATTGTGAAACGTAAGGACTTAAGCTCTACTCCTGGAACCCGGTCCTCCCACCTACACTTTGTATCTCATGTATTCCCCTATCCTTCCAAATGTAAAGAAAAAAAAGAAGTGTTATCACCTAATTATCCAGGTGACAGGAATATGGGGTTTACTACATTACTTTCTTCTTTTTTTGGTGTAAAATTTTAATATTTAAAAAGAAAATTCAGCAACACTAGTGAAATATGGGAGAAAAGGTAATATATTTTATCTTTGCATCAAGTAATATATATAAATTATCTAGAAGGAATGAAATATTAAATTTATATCATTGAAATTTTCACATAATATAATAATATATATATCTAAAATTTTTTCACTTTATAAAAATTTCTTCAATGTAATTTTAAACTAGGCCACTTTATTTTTATTTTATATTGGAGTATAGTTGATTAACAGTGTTGTGTTAATTTCAGGTGTACAGCAAAGTGATTCAGTTATACATATACATGTAACTATTCTTTTAAAAATTCTTTATGCTAAGATACTTCATAATCTAAATAAAATTTTTTTGAGAGAGAGGACCAAACTACGGGACTGTGACAATTTTGCTTTATAGCTTTGTGATTTTCCTAACACAACAGATGTGCCTACTCTGCCAACTGCAAGAGAAGCCAAAGTGACAGAATAATTATTACTAAAACTCAGTAAGTTTGATCAGAGATAGGTGTTCCCTGCTCCTCTATGAATATCTACTTTGGAACTAAAACACTGGCCACTGAATTTCAGATAAAGAACCTAATAAAGTCATAATTAAAGTAAAAGCATTTATAATCACTTATTTATTAAGGAAAATTAGAAGAATTATCTAAATTAGGCATGTAAAATGCTAAATTTGTCATCTATTCTCATTAGGGCAGCAATGTTCCCTCTCATAAACTATCAATAAATCTTTCATTTCCTTTATCCCTCCCACATGAAATCGTCATACTATGGATTTTAAGATTATGCAGGCATAAAATTTCTATATAAAGAAATACATATTATAAAACTTTTACAGCATATTCAAGTAGAAGCAGCTTGAGCTGTATAAATTTGTCTCACTGTAACCCTGTTTCAGATCCTCCATCATCCAACTGAAAGACAGCAGCTGAGAAATGGTGATCACAGTTGCTCCGATCTTTTAACATCGCCCATGGACACAATTCTGCAGCTCCTTGTAATTGACACTTAAGAGCCAGATGGGAAAGTATCAGCCTATACTCTGTGAATGTATAGAACTAGCCACGGTTCTAGTCATTCCTAGCTATCATGATCTGGATTAAGAGTTTAAGGAGTTTAAGAGTTGTCTTTTATAAAACAATAGCGTTTAGGTATGTAATTAACTTCTTAAAGGCAATGGATACCTGTTGCAAATAACTGCCAAAAACATATTATAGGGACCTCCCTGGTGGTGCAGTGGTTAGAAATCCACCTGCCAATGTAGGGGACACGGGCTCCAGCCCTGGTCCAGGAAGATCCCACATGCTGCGCAGCAGCTAAGCCCGTGTGCCACAACTACTGAGCCTGAGCTCTAGAACCAGCAAGCCACAACTACTGAGCCCATGTGTCACAACTACTGAAGCCCTCATGCCTAGAGCCCATGCTCCACAGAGAAGCCACCGCAATGAGAAGCCCACGCACCGCAACGAATAATAACGCCTGCTCACCGCAACTAGAGAAAGCCCATGCGCAGCAACAGACCCAACACAGCCAAAAATGAATAAATAAATAAATAATTTATATTAAAAAAAGTACAACCTTTAACACTTAACATATCATCTAGAAAACTCCATTCGAAACCTCAAATAAGCAGATGCCAAAAGGAAAAACTGATCTTAATTAGTTTAAGTAAACTATGAAATTTAGGCAACCACCATGATGCAAAAGAAAAGTAGCATGTGTTACAGTATACACGCACCAAGGACTCATGCAGGAAAATATGGTTGAAATGGCTTTTCACATTTGTACAGGTTAACAGTATTTTGAGAGCTAAGAGTCACAGAATGAAATTTTATCCAAAACTAAATAGTTTAAGTTTCTAAACTGCAGTTATTTGTTACCTATTTAAAAATGCATTTTATAATAGAGCAACGTTTAAAAGCAAAGATCAATGGAAGAAATACTGAGACAGTGATTAGCAGTGAAAGCACAACACGTAACATTAGAAGAAGCATGAGAAACAGGTATCACTGGAGTACTATTTCAAAATTATTAATGTGATTATCCATTTTACCTTCCTTAGCACATGGCCTTTGCCCATTTCAACCCAGCTAGACAGGTGATTATAATTTGTTCCAAAATAAATAAAAGAAAAAAAGCACCTTATAATCAACTTTAGATATGCAGAACAGATATATGCAGCAAGAGAAGAGTTTTATAAGCCAAGCTAATATCCTGAGGTTTAATAAATTTATTTACTTTGCCCTTTAGCATGTCAATAATCAAGCTTGGAGGATTCCTATAGCATTTACTTCAAAGTATAGAGAAAGTTCCCTTTTGCAACCTTAAGGCTTAGTTACTTGGTTAGAATAAGGAGGAAAGAGAGGTTAAAGTAAATTTTACTTCTTTCTAGCCAAAAAAGTTTGCAGATGAAAGGAGGAAAAAAAAGTGTGTCCCAAGGGAGATAGGTGTGTTAGCTAAATCAGAGTAATGACAGAAGTATTATTTTGATTCTCAAAAGAAACTGTCTCTCTAGGTGTCCCTGGCACCAAATAGGGTATGGTCCATTAATATGGCCGTGCTGTGTGGTTTAGCTTTCCCCAAATGCCCTTAGTTCTTATGTGATAGAAGCCAGTAGGATGCCAGGGGCCAGAATGGAGGTTATGGTAAAGTCTCAGAGATATGAAAACAGAGAGAACTAAGGGGTGGCCTGATCAGGAGGAGGTAAATAAATGGCTGATGCTCCACTGAAACACCGTCCAAGTGGAAAGAATAGATCAAGAGTTCACTAGCC